>NC_132796.1:59497931-60747931 GCF_048418805.1 Vulpes vulpes
CAAGTCATCTTAAGATTTGTGTGGAATCAGAAAAGACCCCGAATAGCCAGGGGAATTTTAAAAAAGAAAACCATAGCTGGGGGCATCACAATGCCAGATTTCAGGTTGTACTACAAAGCTGTGGTCATCGGGGATCCCAGGGTGGCTCAGTGGTTTGGCGCCTGCCTTTGGCCCAGGGCGCGATCCTGGCGTCCCGGAATCGGGTCCCGCGACAGGCTCCCGGCATGGAGCCTGCTTCTCCCTCTGTCTGTGTCTGTGCCTCTCTCTCTCTCTCTCTCTATTTCTATCATGAATAAATAAACAAATGAATCTTAAAAAAAAAAAAAAAAAAGCTGTGGTCATCAAGACAGTGTAGTACTGTCACAAAAACAGACACATAGATCAATGGAACAGAATAGAGAATCCAGAAATGGACCCTCAACTTTATGGTCAACTAATGTTTGACAAAGGAGAAAAGAAAAGAAAAGACTAATCACTGGAGAAAAGTCAATGGTGCTGTGAAAATTGGACATCCACATGCATAAGAATGAAACTAGACAGTTCTCTTACACCATACATAAAGAGAAACTCAAAATGGATGAAAGATCTGAATGTGAGACAAGTTTCCATCAATCCTAGAGGAGAACACAGGCAACACCCTTTTTGAACTTGGCCACAGCAACTTCTTGCAAGGTATATCCATGAAGGCAAGAGAAACAAAAGCAAAAATGAATTCTTGGGACTTCATCAAAATAAGAAGCTTCTTATGTTCTCATTCATTTGGGGAATATAAATAATAGTGAAAGGGAATATAAAGGAAGGGAAAAGAAATGTTGGGAAATATCAGGAAGGGAGACAGAACATAAAGACTCCTAACTCGGGGAAACGAACTAAGGGTGGTGGAAGGGGAGGAGGGCGGGTGTTGGAGGGGAATGGGTGACGGGCACTGAGGTGGACACTTGACGGGATGAGCACTGGGTGTTTTTCTGTATGTTGGTAAATTGAACACCAATAAAAATTAATTTAAAAAAAAATAAGAAGCTTCTGCGCAGCAAAAGAAACATTCAACAAAACTCAAAGACAACCTACAGAATGGGAGAAGATATTTGCAAATGATGTATCAGATAAAGGGCTAGTTTCCAAGATCTATAAAGAACTTCTTAAACTCAATAGCAAAGAAACAAACAATGCAATCATGAAATGGGCAAAAAACATGAACAGAAATATCACAGAGGAAGATATAGACATGGCCAACACGCACATGAGAAAATGCTCCGCACCACTGGCCATCAGGGAAATACAAATCAAAACCACAATGAGATACCAACTCATACCAGTGAGAATGGTGAACATTAACAAGACAGGAAACAACAAATGTTGTAGAGGATGTGGAGAAAGGGGAATCCTCTTGCACTGTTGGTGGGAATGTGAACTGGTGCAGCCACTCTGGAAAACTGTGTGGAGGTTCCTCAAAGAGTTAAAAATTGATCTGCCCTACGGCCCAGCAATTGCACTGCTTGTGATTTACCCCAAAGATCCAGATGCAATGAAACGCCGGGATACCTGCACCCTGATGTTTATAGCAGAAATGTCCACAATAGCCAAACTGTGAACACTTTTAAATCTTTTACTTCACTATCTTCTTGCTTGCATTATTTCTGAGGAGAAATCAGTGTTCAGAGAAAAACAATCTAGCTTTCTGTGCTCTTAAAAATTATTCTTCAAAAGTGAAGGAGACAAAAAACTTTCTCGCACTGAAAAAAAATTAGAAAAATTGTTGTTAGCAGACTGGCCTGTAAGAAATGTTGAAAAAAGTCTTTTAGAGAGAAAATATTTATAAATCAGAAAATCAGATCTTCACACTAAAAGGACAGCATTAGAGAAGGAATAGATAAAGATAAATTTCAAAATATATTATCTTTCTTATTCTTAATATATCTAAGATAGTTAGATATTAATAGCAGAATAGCAAAATAATAGCAGACAGTATATGTATAAACATCTGTAGACATTGTGTATATACATATATTATATATATTATATACAAAAATTTATGACATATATACATTATATATGTATCTGTATATATAGTAATATATGTATATATATGTGTAGACATTCTGTGTATATATGTCCTAGTATATGTATATATACATATATATGTACTAGTATATGTACTAGTATATATATATATATATATATATATATATATACTAGAGCCTGTGTATATATACATTAGATATGTACGTATAATATATATGTGTGTGTATTCTTACGTATAAGTGAAATGAATGACAACAATGGTAAAAGGGACAAATAAGAGGAATTAGGAATATTTTGTTTTTATAGATATTCTTTTTTTAATAATAAATTTATTTTTTATTGGTGTTCAATTTGCCAACATACAGGATAACACCCAGTGTTCATCCCGTCATGTGCCCCCCTCAGTGCCTGCCACACAGTCACCCCCACCCCCTGCCCTCCTCCCCTTCCACCACCCCTAGTTTGTTTCCCAGAGTAAGGAGTCTTCCATGTTCTATCTCCCTTTCTGATATTTCCGACCCACTTCGTCTCCCTTCCCCTCTATTCCCTTTCAGTATTATTTATATTCCTCAAGTGAATGAGACCATTAAATGATTGTCCTTCTCCGATTGACTTACTTCACTCAGCATAATACCCTCCAGTTCCATCCACGTCGAAGCAAATGGTGGGTATTTGTCATTTCTAATAGCTGAGTAATATTCCGTTGTATACATAAACCACATCTTCTTTATCCATTCATCTTTCGATGGACACCGAGGCTCCTTCCACAGTTTTGCTATTGTGGACATTGCTGCTAGAAACATCGGGGTGCAGGTGTCCCGGCATTTCATTGCATTTCTATGTTTGGGGTAAATCCCCAGCAGTGCAATTGCTGAGTCCTAGGGCAGTTCTATTTTTAACTCTTTGAGGAACCTCGACACAGTTTTCCAGAGTGGCTGCACCAGTTCACATTCCCACCAACAGTGTAAGAGGGTTCCCTTTTCTCCAAATCCTCTCCAACATTTGTTGTTTCCTGCCTTGTTAATTTTCCCCATTCTCACTGGTGTGAGGTGGTATCTCATTGTGGTTTTGATTTGTATTTCCCTGATGGTCAGTGATGTGAAGCATTTTCTCATGTGCGTGTTGGCCATGTCTATGTCTTCCTCTGTGAAATTTCTGTTCATGTCTTTTGCCCATTTCATGATTTCATTGTTTGTTTCTTTGGTGTTAAGTTTAAGAAGTTCTTTATAGATCTTGGAAACTAGCCCTTTATCTGATACGTCATTTGCAAATATCTTCTCCCATTCTGTAGGTTGTCTTTTAGTTTTGTTGACTGTATCCTTTGCTGTGCTAAAGCTTCTTATCTTGATGAAGTCCCAATAGTTCACTTTTGCTTTTGTTTCTTTTGCGGCCACAGTAACTTCTTACCATCTTTGTTTTAAAGTCTATTTTGTGGGCAGCGCTAGTGGCTCAGCAGTTTAGCACCACCTTTGGCCTGGGGCGTGATCCTGGAGACCCAGGATTGAGTCCCACATCAGGCTCCCTGCATGGAGCCTGCTTCTCTCTCTGCCTGTGTCTCTGCCTCTCTCTCTCTCTGTGTGTGTGTGTTTTTCATGAATAAATAAATAAAATCTTTACAAAAATAAACTCTATTTTGTGGGGAGAACTGGGTGGCTCAGTGGTTGATCATCTGCCTTCAGCTCAGGCTGTGATTCTAGGGTCCTAGGATCAAGTTCCACATCAGGCTCCCTGCAGGGTGTCTGTTTCTCCTCCTACCTATCTCTCTTCCTCTTTCTGTGTCTCTGATGAATAAAGAAATAAAATCTTTAAAAAAATAAAGTCTACTTTGTCCAATAGAAATATTTTCTTGGGCCTTTCTTTGACATCCATGTGCATCGTAAATCTTTCTTCATCCCCTCTCTTTCAATCTGCTGGTGCCTTTAGTTCTGAAATGAGTCTCTTGGAAGCAGTGTACAGATGAGTCTTTTCTATGTACTCTGTCATCCTATGTCTTTGGAACATTTATTCCATTTATATTCATAGTAATTATTGATAGATTATATATTTATTGCCATTTTGTTACTTGTTTTGTGGTTCTGTAGTTTATCTCTTAACCTTTTTTTTTTCCTCTCTCTCTTTCATGGTTTTCTGGTTTTCTTTTATTATATATTGGGGTTTCTTGCTCTATGTTTTGGATATCAATTATTGTATTTTTAATTTGTGGTTATCATTTAAATTTATGTGCAACATAGAAGTCTATATTAAGATGATCACTTAGTTTTGTACTTGTTCTTTACCCATATCCTTTCCACATTTCAGATACCTGGTATCATCTTTTACATCTTTTTATGTTGTGCATCTTATTTTTCATAGTATTATTTATTTTTTTCCTAGTCACAGAGTCTTCCTTAACATCAATTTTAGGGCTGGGTTAGTGGTCATGAATTCTTTTAACTTGTGTGTGTGTGTTTGTGTGTGTGTGTGTGTGTGTGTGTGTGTGTGTGAAACTGTTTATCTCTCCTTTCTTTTCTGAATGGTTACCTTGCTGGGTAAAGTATTCTTGGCTGTAGATTTTTGCCTCTCATCACTTTGGATACATAGTACCACTCCCTTTCTCATCTGCCTTGTTTCTGCTGAGAAATTGGGTGATATCCATATAGAATTTTCTTCATATATAACTTGTCTTCTTTACTCTTGCAGCCTTTCAAATTCTTTATCACTAGTTTTTACCATTAAAAAAGATTTTATTTATTTATTCATGAGAGACACAGAGAGAGAAGCAGAGACATGCACAGATGGAGAAGCAGACTCCTCATGGAGATCCTGATGTGGGACTCATCTCTGGACACAGGATCATGTCCTGAGCCAAAGGCAGATGCTCAGTCCCTGGATGGTTCCATCCAGGCATCTCTAGTTTTTGCCATTTTAATTGTTATGTATCTTGGTATGTACATCCTTGGGTTGAATTTGTTGAGAAACTCTGCCTCCTGAATCTAGGCGCCTGTTTCCCTTCCCAGATTCAGGAATTTTTCAGCTATTATTTCTTCAAATGTATTTTCTGCCTCCCTTTTTCTGTTTTCTCAATCTAGGATCCCTATAATACACACGCTATATACTTAATAGAATCACTGAGTTCTCTAAGTCTATTTCCATTATGCAGTATTTGCCTCTCACTTGTTCAGCTTAACTCCTTTTTATTACTCTATCTTGCAGGTCACTGATACATTCCTCTGCTTCCTGTGGCCTACATTTTAATCTCATATATTGTATATTTAATTACATTTATTGATTTCTTCATCCATGATATGTTATTTTCTTATCTTTTTTTGTCAAATATCCTTTTGATGCCTTACACCTTTCTCTGAAGTCTGATGAGTATCTTTATGATCATTACTTTAAATTCTGTATCAAATTACTTATTTCTTTTTTGCTTATATCTCCTGTTATTATTTCCATCTTGTTCTTTCATTTGGGACACATTTCTCTGTCTTCTCATTTTGTTTACCTCTCTGTGTCTGTTTCACTATGTTAAGAAAGTTAGCCACAGCTTCTGTTCTTGAAAGTAGTGGCTTTATGAAATAGAGATCCTGTAGTTCCTTGGGGTGCTATGTCTCCTGTTCACCAGAATCTGGCACTTTAAGGGAGTCTCCTATGTGTATTGATTGTGTTCTGCTATTATGTCTGAGCCACTTTTCCTTTCAGTCCAGATGTTTGCACTGATTCTTTGCCTATTATGGGCTATGCCTTCTCTCTGGGATATTAGTGAGATTCAGGCAGGTTAACTCTGGCAGGATATGACAGCAGAAGGCTTTGGGGTTGGGGCTGCTGCATTAGAAACATTTGCACTGAGCCACTAGACCCAGGCTGGATTGGGTGGTAGTGGTAGAAACATAATATGCTGAGGCAACAGTTGGGTGGGGATGTACAATGTTAATAAAAATTCCAGTGAGCCCAAGGTGGGCGCCAGCAGTTTTGGAGTGGACTAGCCTTCAGATGAACTCATGGGAGTGCACTGTTCATAGGTTAGGTAGCAAGTGTTTGTGCAGCACAACCTCTGGCAGGTTGCCCTGTGTTTATGCTGGGGGATGGTGGAAAAATTGGCACCTGCCATCTCCTTTGTTTCCAGAGAAGTCCCCCAACATGCTCCCAAATCAATATAAACAGATCTCACTCACATTATAGAAGTCATTTATTCTATGTTGCCTCTCTCTGGGCTGTTTTCTCTATAAAGGCAGGAATCTGAGTATCATTTGCTCACCAGGCTGGCCTAGTGCTGAGTTGGTAGACTTTTAAATCTACAGGCTTCAAGTCCTGCTGGTTATACAAACACAGAATTTATCCTTTCTGGTCTTCAAGACCAGAATTTATGGGGGTTCATTTTCCCTGTTTGAGCTCCCTGGTACTTTCCCTACTCCTGCCAGCAGCTCCATCCTGTAGATAGCTCCTGACCACCATTCCTGCCCTTCCTAAACTTTCTGATGGGGTTTTTTTCTCTACACTTAGTTGTGGGGTTTGTTTTGCCAGTCTTCACTCCCTGTTTTATTTCTTGGATGTAAGTGATATCAAGTTATAAACATGGGGTTGTGTGAGCTTAGGGTCCTCCTGAACTCTACCATCCAACTCTCCAGTACTACTCCTATATATATTTTCAATAAATATCTATCTTACAAACAAGAGTGGGAATTGCTGTATGGCAACCCATGTGGAAAGGACTCAAAGGGAGAGACTTTTAGGATCATTTAAAGTTTAAAGTTTTGCATGGAAAGTGGAATATAGAATCATTTTTTTGAGGAGAGATATAGAACAATGAAACAGGTTAAGGCTGGTAGTATCACTAAAGAGTCCCCCCAAACTTTCATGATATATCTGTGGGATTGATTATCTCTAGGGTCTTGGTAAGTTCCACATTCACAGTGATTAAACTCATATGTATATATTAATTTTAATAGTTATGGCATGCTGGAAAATTAAAGGAAATTTTCATTGTTTAATGTGACAGCTTAATCATCAAAGTACTGTTTTTCAGAAAACAATTTCTAAATAAGAGATAACAACCAGGGTTTTGAAAAACCTTTTTGCCATATTTTCTTAGTAACTGTTGGAAGTTAATGTGCAGGACCCATGATAAGTAGCTTCTCTGTAGCAGGCCATCACTATTACCTAAAAGCAAACTGAACTGGCATAAATAATTGTACTAGCAAAAGCTTTTCTGTTGCACCTTGCTGATCACTGACAATTTGCATATCTTAAGAAAACCTTTGTTGGCTTCTGTCATTTCTGCACTATTATGTGCCCTTCTGGATAATTACCAGTTAATATAAAAAAGCAGATGTAAAAATCCTTGAAATTTCTGTTAGAGAATTCCCAAACCTCTCCTCTTATCTATGCATAACAGCTTCTTGATTTCAAAAGAAGTTTCAAAACCTTTGTTAAAAATGTCCCTGATCCCCAGTTTAAAGAACCAAAAGACATTCAGCTAAAGTTATTGTGCTTTTTACACAATTAAATTAATTTTTCAGGAACAGTCAAAATAAAATGAAAGACCTCTTAACTAATCTGTCAGTTGTTTGCTTGGTAAATTTTGCAATATGTGGGCAGTATCACACAGTCTCCTTTTCCCTATACCCTTCATCTTTTCCAAAAAGTATTCCTTTAAAGAAAGGTTGACTGAACATTCCACTAAATTTAAAAGGAGCTGGGCAGCTTGAATATATTGGCCCTTTTAATGTTTTGTTTTACCTGGATTTGTCTATCATTTGTGCTAGACATTAAACAACCTCAAGTGTCACTTCTCCTATTAATGAAATTATGATTAGATCATAATTTATGAAATCATTTTAAGATTATTTTATAATTTCTATCAAGAGAATGATATCAGAGTGTGATATATCTGAGATAAAAGGTAAACAAATTACTATACACTGGCAGCAAAAAACATTTCCTGACATTTTATGTAAGCTTACATTTAATTAAAATGGCTGCATCTTTCCTTTCACCGTATCTTTGGGTATGTGAAGTATTTGGTACTTTGAAAGTGTTAGGGCCCTCTTTTCTTACCTTTTTAGAAAATTTGTTAATGTTGAAGTGAGCTCATGAATTCTCTGTCAAGTAATTGTTGGCTTTATAAAACATCTGTGAACAAATTTAGGGTCCCATTCCAGATTTCTTCCTTGCTGTTGCCTTTTTAATTTTCTCAGTATTTTAACTACTCTGAGAACTTAAAAAAAAAACTTATATATAAAAGCTTGCTTCAAGTATTGTATATGCTGTCTTTGTGTCCCTTACATATAAATGACTTCCACAAATCCTGAAATGCCATTGTAATAGAATGATAGTAATAACACTAACAATAATAGTAACTATCATCATCATCTTCATCACCACCACCACCATAATCATAATGGCTAAACTTTACTGTTTATTCTGTATTAGGTTCTAAATTATTTGTACTCATAATCTAATCTAATCTTCACAACCATCCAATATTATGGGTAGTATTATTTCCCATATATTACAGATTAATAAATTGAGTTTGGGGAAATTAAGTAATTTTCCCAAAGTAATTCAACTAAAAAGTGACAAACCACATATTAAACTCAGTCTCTCTGATTTCTAAGTACGTACATTTAAATAGTATACCATCTTTCTTGGAGTTTGGAGGTATCTTCTAGGCTTTTGTTCCTTGTGTCTGAATCTGCAACCCTATACTCTGCCTCTAAATGATAGACATATTTTTTCCATGGCAGTGTAGCTCTTGCAAATGAAAAATCAGGAGAGAAACCCAAAATACTACCTTCTCTTCTGCCATTATTACTACCTTTTTTTTTTATAGCAGTGCAAGCCTCTGCCTCAGAAACATACCATATGTCTCTATTTAGAGAATTTTTATTCACACCCCTCAGCTTATGTCCTACTTCTTGGTACAAAATGTCATGAATGGATAGCTATGAGTATGGATTTTGTTTCTGAACTCGCTTTATTAATTTAATCATGCATAGATTTATAATTCTCCCTATGAACATGTCAGTTGACGTAGTAGAAAGAGAATGAAACTTTACAATTTAAGAAACTTAAATATTATATAACTGGCAAAAACAAAATACTTTGAATTTCAAATTAAAGATGAGGTTGTGGTATTTAGGTTTTCAAATGCTTTAATTAAGGCACATGTGGATTAAATAGGTTTTTGTAAGCTAGTCTATTGATGTAACTACCATAATACAGTGTGTATGTTTATGTACATGGTGAGTCTAGTGCAATCAGCTTACAAATGAAAAGTTGGAATACAACCATTTGTAAGCATGAGAAAGAAGTATTACAGCTGGTATTGAGATGGCTGCCTGTTCAGTGCACCAAAAACAAAACAAACAAACAAAAAAGAGATGGGGGAAAACATGGGGTTTTATATTCTGGAACAGTGAGTTTCAATTCTAGCTCTGTCACTTTTAGGTGTATGGTCTTCAGTGAAATCATTGAACCTCTCTGAGCTGCAGTTTCCACAGCTCTGTAATGGCATTATCACATTTGATTGCTGAATGAACAGGAGATGTGGCACAGAGCAATAAGAATCAAATGATGTAAAAAATACAAATACTATGGAAAATATGGCAATATGTTAGTTGATATAGTTTTATTTTTACTGAAGATGTGTGTGCATCTGGCCCCTTTGACTTGCATAAATATTCATTTAGTCTGAATCTGTAAGCCAGTATTTTCATGTTGTTAACCAAGGCAAACCATTTTAAGAGGTTGTTCCTTTCTTCCTTTGCTAGTCACCCAGCCGTCTTCATTGAGTGGCCACAAGAAATGAAGTGTAGTAACTGATATATTTCCTGATTCCAACTGATAATGCTAGTCTATGATAGCTTTACTACCTATTTGGTTTATCAGCCAGAAAAAAAGAATTAGAGATGAGTTCATTGAATAGTTAATTAATTCCCATTCCTCTTTATAGGCCTCTAAATTTCAAAGATTATTTATTTATTTATTTATTTATTCATGACAGACACAGAGAGAGAGGGAGAGAGAGAGAGAGAGAGAGAGAGAGGCAGAGACATAGGCAGAGGGCTCCAGGCAGGGGGCTCGATGTGAGACTCAATCCTGGGGATTCCAGGATCACGCCCTGAGCCAAAGGCAGATGCTTCATCGCTGAGCCACCCAGGCGTCCCGACCTCTAAGTTTCATTTGTTCTTTAAGTGATTTAATAGTGTACAACATGACTAGTTTATCTAAAATTTTCAGCAATAATTTAGAATGAATTCAAATGTCAAATTTCAAAGCACTGAATTCTAAATTGTATGTGTAGTATTTTTCCCCTGAAAACCGTATTTCCAAATGTGGACCACAATTCATAAAAGTGAAAGATTTGGAATGAAATGACATAATTGCAAAGTATAAAGAAATCACCCAGAAAATGTTCAACCTCTGATTTTTCAAAAAGACACACATTGGCACAAAAATAGGAAATGATTTGCCCATGCAAGGTAATAAGAATATTTGTTAAGAGTGTCAGTTTTGAAACTGAAGAGATCATGCATTTGAGACCCAGCTGTGCAGTTTTCTATCTCTGTGTGACCTTGCTCAACTTAATTTCTCAGGGCTTCTTATCTATATAATGGGGTCAAGAATGATAGTATTTACCTCATTAGAGAATTGTGAGGTTTAAATGAGGTAATAAATGAAAAACACTTAGCAAAATTCCTGTCATATAAAATGTGTTCAATAATTATTGCTATAATGATGGAGATGGCAACTCTGACAATGAACAGAAGGAAAATCACCATTCTAGAACCTGCATTTTCTGATTGTCAGTTTACATTTTTCCTGACAATTCAAATACTGGGATATTTTGGGGCCACTGATACATGATAGAGTAGAATTTCACAGCATTTATTTGCTTCTTGGTTAAAGTTGCATTCAGATCTGTGTTCTTAGATTATATTGTATATTTTTTAAGTCATTTGTTCATTAAATGCTTATGTAGACTATCATCTGTTTCAAATTCCATGGATATAGTAGAAAATAAGTTTGATGCCATCCTGGAGCTTGCATGCTAATAAGTTAAATCTATTTATTTTACTTTATAATATGCTCAGGAATTATGAGAAGTGCGTATGCTTAACAAGGGAATCAACCAAGTAGAATAAATAAATTGACTTTTAAATATATTTTATATTATGTTATGCTAGAATGATGTGTACTGATAGTTTTCAGAGATGTATTCCAAAAATCATTTTCTGCTACGATATTCAGTCCATATAGATTCAGCTTGCTTATTTCCATAGTAATAGCTAATACTTATTGAGTGTTCTCTTTGTCAAATCTATTTGTATGTATGTGTCTGTTTGTGTATGCATGTGTGTGTATGAGGCATTTATATTATAAAGCTTTTTTTAATTTTTTAAAGATTTTATTTATTTGTTAATGAGACACACACACACACACACACACACACAGGCAGTGACACAGGCAGAGGGAGAAGCAGGCCCCATGCAGGGAGCCCAACGTGGGACTCAATCCTAGGTCTCCAGGATCACGCCCTGGGTCAAAGGCAGCGCTAAATCATTGTACCACCCAGGCTGCCCTACTATAAAGCTTAATTTAATGTTTAGAATAACCATAATAACGTAATTCCAATGTGTGAAATGTGTGACCCAAAGAGAATTGGGTCACTTTAACTACTTGAAGTTTTAAAGTCAATAAATGTAAAAGCTGAAACCCCACTCAGTGTGTTTTTAATTATTGCTTTCAACATCTTTAGTTTTATATAATAAGAACCAGTATTGAAGCAGAGGATGGACTTCCATAGAGGGGATTATTAAATTGAGGATATATTTGGACTAGATAAACCTTGTAGTCCTTTTGTCAAATAAGATACACCTTTTCCATCACAAACCACACTTACCTTCACACAACAATCTCCTTTTAATATTTTAGATTTTGGTTTTGGCAAGATATTACCCAAATGCTATTTTAGTGCCCTTTCTATTTGCTTCTTATCATTGCTTATTAGACATGACACCATGTTAATTTTATTAATAGCATATCACTGTGCCTGATCTATACAAGACACTCAGTATGCATTGAATAAATAAAATATATACTATATATAAAAATCAATAAAGGAAACCCTAAAGAAAATTAAGACATTATGTAAAAGTTAATGACCATCATGTTCTTAGCCTTGAAACCACCCAGTTCTACTAAAAAGTGCAAAAGCTAATTAACTTTGATAATATGAAAGGAAAAAAAAGTATACAAAGTTAGTGAGGGATGAGACTTGGAAAAGAATTACAGTACAGAAAGTAAAATCATTTAATGAACCAAGCTAAGGATTTTGGACTTTAAATTTTTGATATTAGTGGAGCAAGTGAATGTTATAAAGCTGAGGAATAATATTATTGGATGGATTTTCTTGAATATCAATCATAGGAATAGCATAGAAGATATATTTTAGAGGAACTAAGTCGAGGACAAAAGACCTGTTAAGAAAAAAAAAAAAACTGCTGCAATAATTTCAATTGAGAGATAGTGATGGTCAGACTAAAATGGAATTAGCAATAGCATTGAAACAAAGTGTCTGTAACAGTCCCTGCATGCATTGTTGGTAGCAATGATGATGTAGTGCAGATGGTAAGTTAAAAAAAATTACAAATATAACTGAAAAAAATTAGTAAGAAACTGAGTGTGGATATTGAGGGAACGTGAGGAATTATTTTCAGGTTTCTGGTATGAAGATTGAGTGGTATTTTTATACTGCTATGTGCTTTGAAGAAGAAATGGATACCAGAGAGTTTAATCTGATGAAAAAATTAGATTTTGACATGCTGCATTTGAGATTTTGTTAAAGGACTGGGTAGATATGTTGAATAGAGGTCTGGAGCTCAAGAAACAGGTGCATACTAGAGACATTTAGAAATCATCACAATGTCAAATACTATCAAAATCTTGAAAGTGAATGAGATCTCCATAAGAATCATATGGAATGAAGAGATAATATAATAAAATACAGATCTTGGAGAAATCTCAGCATTTAAGCGGAAAAACTAGATCAATCTGTAAATAAAGGACACAGAGATAGCAGGAGAACCAGCAGTGATTTTTCTTATTTGGGCAAATATAGAGTTTCATATGAAGAGTTCATCAATATCAGAAGGAAATCAAGAATAACAGAATAATTGAATGTATCTATTTGGAGGTCATTTACATTTTTGTAAATGGTCTCAGTGAAGTGGTGGGAAATCAAACCAAAGTCATATCTCATTGAATGAGGGCAAGAGCTAAAGAAGAATGTAGGATCATGAGATATTTTTCATTATATTTTGTTTTATTTTAATGAAAGAGATTAGAACAAATCTAACTAGATTAATTTGATAAGGGGGAAAGAACAACAAGAGAGAGGAAGGTTGGAGATGTTGAGGGGAAATGATTGGATTAATAGAATAGGTTCAAGAGAATATGAGAATCATATCAAAATTATTGTAAAAAAATATGACCCTAAGTGAGAAAAAAGAATCTTTTCTGAAAATGAAAACAGGATATGGAAACAATTGAGTCTTTTTAAAACTCATGAACTTGTGAACTATGTTAATAATAATTCAAATTCTACTGGCTTTTGTTCTTACCAACTGACATAGTACCTCAGTGTTGGACCCTTGCTCACGGGTGCCAACGTGTCCCGGTGGACGCCCCAGAGACTCAGACCCCAGACAGGCAGATGCAACAAGCAAGAGGGTTTATTGAACGTTTGCGCAAACGGGCTCTCCGCCTCAGAGGTGGCAGAGCGCCCTGATTAGCAATTACAGGCATCTTTTAAAGGCAAAGAAACCGCGGGAGTAGCATAGCATTCGGGTTATGACGTGATTGATTTCTTTGAAGGTCAACATGACCATGTTCAGGGACTTTTCCAGTCAGGGCGAGGCGGGGGGATAGTTTTCTTATCTCAGAAAAACAGAATGTTTTCGTTGCTTGAATTCATGGGAGGCGCCTGGATGGGCTGCCTCAGGGTTAGGCCTGGGCCCACTCACGGGGGGGTGGGGGGGTGGGGTGGGGTGGGGGGGGTTCTTCATCAGTAAATGTAAAACATCTTCATATCTATGGGATTCTCAGAGAAGGTCTCATATGTCTTCAAAATTAAATTTATGTGATTTAAATACTTTCTTTACATCTTTATGATCTCCAAAGTTATTTTCTTTTGAAAATAAATGGTATTTATCCCTTTTTAATATTTTTATTTAGATTTTAGGTGGTTAACAAACAGTGCAATATTGATTTCTAGAGTAGAATTCAGTGATTTATCACTTACATACAGAACCCAGTTCTCATCATAGCAAGTATCCTCCTTAATATCTATCACCCATCTAGCCCATACTCATTTATCATTTCTTTTAAGAATTATATACTTCTATTACAACAGAGGCACTAGAGCCCTTTAGACATCAAATTGAATGCTTTTCCATTATAAATTTTGGAAGAAGCTTTGCTTCCTTTTTTGATAAAGGTTATCAAAGAGGTAACCAAAAGTCCTATATATGTCTCCTATATTTACATCATTTTAAGGAGATAACAGATAATACTTAGGCATTTTTGTATGAATTTCTCCAATACTACATGAAGGTCTAAGTCTATGACTGGACAATATAGGTGGACTGAAATATGTAATGTTAGGATTCTGAAGGGTAGATGGGACAAAAAGGACAAAGAGAGACATTTGTTGATAACATTGCCAGAAGCTTCCCATTAAAATATAGTCTGGTTAATTAACAAATCATATACATAAGGTTGTGAGGGAAAACAACATTTGGTAGATAATCATTTTATTAACACTGAAAATAGAATCAGATAGGCATGATCATCTATGTAAATGTAAACTGAGTGCTCGGTTTATGCCCATTGTAAGCAAATTATATTATAACCACATCCCTATTTAGATAATAAATATCAAAGTATCCCTAAGGTCCTTGCATTATTGATGATGACATATGAATTTGAAACAATTAGACTGCATTATCTTGTAGTGGATATTTGCTTTGTTTTTGCCACCCAGAAACCACTTTGCTTTTTTGAGATAGCCTGATTTTACTTTCAGTCCATGTACTTCAGGTGAAACTGAATCCAGTACAAGCTCTAAGGATGCAAATTATGGCACAAGGTTAAAATAATCATTACATTCCATTCCCCTGTCTATGGATCTTGGTTTAATATTGAGCTCATGACCAAGATCAGACCAATTAGAAATAATGACACTCAGTTCCTGGACATTTGTTGACATGTTAGACATGTTAGACAGTCTCTTCACACTGGACCTTAGGTGGAATTAACATAGTCATCACTATGAGTAAGGAATCAGTATGAGATTATTTTAATTCCAGGGAAAGTGGTACAAAAAATATATAGAAACTAAATTAAAAGTGACATAAACAAAAAAAGTGATATGAACATTATGGCAGCATGAGTCATTCCTTTTTTCTCTCTTTGATTTACAAATAATGGGATGTTCATAATAAAACAAAAGTGACTCTGCACAGTATACCAGACATCTGGGAGAATCATCCATGTGTGCATCCAAAAGCGGATGGATTTGACCTCAGAGGAGTCTATGGAGCCAAAGGAGTCATAGCAACAGAAACAGCAGCGCCAGAATCATGGAAAAAAGTGGTCCTAAAAATTGGCACTGGAGACAATAGCAACCTTTCTAGCAAAGGAGGTAGAAAGTGAAAGGGGTGAGTAAAACTCTGTCCACCTGCATAGATTGCAGCTGGAGGGTCCCATTGTAATTCTCCAAAAGTTGGATTTCTGAAGAGACTTCCAGGGTTGGGGAGAAGGAGGGAAAAAGGAAGAAGGCTGACTGAAGGAACATATTTCCTGCTGTCTAACCCCAGCATTCCAGCAAGATGTCTTCCCACAGACCCCTGCAATTCTCTCACTCAAGAATCCCTTTACCATGTTGTGAGCACACCCAAAGTCCCATGTGCTAAGCACACACCTCTCTAGACTCTGTGGTTAGGTTTATTTTCCTCTAGTTTTTTATGCACTTGCTCCTCACTTTAGCAACAATCAGCTACAGCAAGAAACAGCAACAACTTGCACTACAGTGCCACCTTCCGGGAAACAAGAAAAAGACTTTTAATTGCAAATTTGAATGGTTTGAATCAAAGGAAACCTTATCTAAATATGAAAGATATTGATGTAGTGAAACTCCAGGACACCTGCACCCCAATGTTCATAGCAGCAATGTCTACAATAGCCAAACTGTGGAAGGAACCACGATGCCCTTCAACAAATGAATGGATAGAGAAGACGTGATATTTATATACAATGGAATATTACTCAGCCATCAGAAAAGATGAATACCCACCCTTTGCTTCAACGTGGATGGAACTGGAGGGTATTATGCTGAGTGAAATAAGTCAATCAGAGAAGGACAATCATCATATGGTTTAACTCATATGTGGAATATAAGAAATAGTAAAAGGGATTATAAGGGAAAGGAGGGGAACTGAGTGGGAAAAATTAGAGAGTGAGACAAACCATAAGAGACTCCTAACTCTGGGAAACAAAGGATTGAGGAAAGAGAGGTGAGTGAGAGATGGGGTAACTGGGGGGGGGGACAGGCACTGAGGAGGGCACTTGATAGGATAAGCACTGGGTGTTATACTATATGTTGGCAAATTGAATTTAAATAAAAATGCAAACAAGCAAAGAAAAAAAGCAAAGAAAGATATTAAGTACTTCAAGTACAGTAGCAGAGGCATATTTCATCAAACACTATGAAAAAATGAGAGTGACATAGTATCATGAGAAGAAAATGAAAATTCTAGCAACCAAATGCAGAGACATTAATATTGTGATGTAAGTCACAAAAGAATTCAAAAGCTGTTATGAATAAGAAATTCAATGAGCCACAAGAAAACAGAGAAAGGCATTTCTTAGAAATATGAGAATAAATTCTCATTAGAAATGAACTTAGAAATATGATTAATAAAGAGTAGTGCTTTATTAAAAATATTGAAATTCTAAAAAAAAAAAAAAACAAATACAAATTCTGGAACCAAAGAATCCAACAACTGATATAAATAATGTATTGGGTTTTCTGTGGGGAAGATAGTGATTGCCTCATTCCATGAACACAATTACATAAAATTCAAATCATCCTTAATACCCCAGAAATTGACCTAAAGACTGACAGAACAAAGTACACAACTAAAGGAAGAGAAGAGGCCACATCAAAGAAGGTAGGAAGTGCAGAAACACGGTTTAGGGGAGAAACACTTCTTCACAGGTGCTATAGAAGAGAGGGAGTGATGATCATGGAGAAGGGCAACAGAGAGAGGAGCACACAGGGGAATGCACAAGGAGAATTTTTAACTGAAGCCATTGGATTGGAAAATGAGAGAGGATGTATTTGTGACTTTTTGCAACTAGCTGAGCTTAAAGTTTGGAGATTTGAAGGTCAGGGCTTGGCTGAGAAACAGCCTAGAGGACACTGCACTGCTCCTTGAGAAAAGGCAGGCAAATAGCCCAGGTTCAGATAGCATAGGAATAGAAACCTAAAGAAAGCCTAGAGGACAAAGGTGGGGGAGATTATCTGCTCTTCTTGGAGCACATTTTGAGATCATATCAACAAGAGAAAAAACAAGAACCATATGATCCTCTCAATAGATGCAGAGAAAGCATTTGACAAAATACAGCATCCATTCCTGAGGAAAACTTTTCACAGTGAAGAGTTTGATGGAACATTCCTCAGCATCTTAAAAGCCATCAATGAAAAGCCCACAACAAATGTTATTCTCTCTCTTTATTTTATTTGAGTCTATCAAATTGTTTTATTTTTATAGTATTTTCTTTTGGTGTTCAATTTGCCAACACACACAATAACACCCAGTGCTCATCCCATCAAGCGCCCACCTCAGTGCCCAGCACAGTCGCCCCCATCCCTGCCCACCTCCCTTTCTACCACCCGTTGTTAGTTTCCCAGAGTTAGGAGTCTATCATGTCCTGTCTCCCTTTCTGGTATTTCCCACTCATACTTTCCCCTTTCCTCTTTATTCCCCTTCATTATTTTTTATATTCCCCAAATGAATAAGACCATATAATGTTTGTCCTTCTCCGATTGACTTATTTCATTCAGCATAATACCCTCCAGTTCCATCCACGTCGAAGCAAATGATGGGTATTTGTCATTTCTAATGGCTGAGTAATATTCCATTGTATACATAGACCATATCTTTATGCATTCATCTTTCGATGGACACCGAAGCTCCTTCCACGGTTTGGCTATTGTGGACATTGCTGCTATAAACACGGGGTACAGGTGTCCAGGCGTTTCACTGCCTCTGTATCCTTGGGGTAAATCCCCAGCAGTGAAATTGCTGGGTCGTAGGGCAGATCTATTTTTAACTCTTTGAGGAACCTCCACACAGTTTTCCAGAGTGGCTGCACCAGTTCACGTTCCCACCAACAGTGCAAGAGGGTTCCCCTTTCTCCACATCCTCTCCAACATTTTTAGTTCCCTGTATTGTTCATTTTCCCCATTCTCACTGGTGTGAGGTGGTATCTCATTGAGCTTTTGATTTGTATTTCCCTGATGACAAGTGATGCAGAGCATTTTCTAATGTGCTTGTTGGCCATGTCTATGTCTTCCTCTGAAATTTCTATTCATGTCTTTTACCCATTTCATGATTGGATTGTTTGTTTCTTTGCTGTTGAGTTTAATAAGTTCTTTATAGATTTTGGATACCAGTCCTTTAGCTGATACGTCATTTGCAAATATCTTTTCCCATTCTGTAGGTTGTCTTTTAGTTTTGATGACTGTTTCTTTTGCTGTGAAAAAGCTTCTTATCTTTATAATTTCACAATAGTTCATTTTTGCTTTTGTTTCTCTTGCCTTCATGGGTGTATCTCGCAAGAAATTAATACAGCCATGTTCAAAAAGGGTGTTGCCTGTGTTCTCTTCTAGGATTTTGATGGACTCTTGTCTCACATTTAGATCTTTCATCCATTTTGAGTTTATCTTTGTGTATCGTGTAAGAGAACGGTCTAGTTTCATTCTTCTGCATGGGGATGTTCAATTTTCCCAGCACCATTTATTGAAGAAACTGTCTTTCTTCTAGTGGATTATCTTTCCTCCTTTGTTGAATATTAGTTGACCATAAAGTTGAGGGTCCACTTCTGGATTCTCTATTCTATTCCATTGATCTATGTGTCCATTTTCGTGCCGTACCACACTGTCTTGATGACCACAGCTTTGTAGTACAACCTGAAACCTGGCGTTGTGATGCCCCTAGCTATGAGTTTCTTTTTTAATATTCTTCTAGCTATTCATAGTATTTTCTGATTCCACACAAATCTTAAGATGATTTTTTACAACTTTCTGAAGAAAGTCCATGGTATTTTGATAGGGATTTCATTAAATGTGTAAATGGTCCTGGGTAAAATTGATATTTTCACAATACTAATTCTTCTAATTCATGAGCATGGAATATTTTTTCATCTCTTTGTATCTTCCTCAATTTCTTTCAGAAGTGTTCTGTAGTTTTTAGGGTAGAGATTCTTTACCTCCTTGGTTAGGTTTATTCCTAGGTATTTTATGCTTTTGGGTGCAAATGTCAATGGGATTGACTCCTTCCTTTATAATCAGTCTCATTGTTAGTGTATAGAAATGCCACTGATTTCTGGGCACTGATTTTTGTATTCTGCCACACTGCCAAATTGCTGTATGAGTTCTAGCAATCTGGGGATGGAGTCTTTTGGGTTTTCTATGTACAGTATCATGTCATCTGCGAAGAGGGAGAGTTTGACTTCTTTTTTGCCAATTTGAATGCCTTTTCTTTCTTTTTGTTGCCTGATTGCTGAGCCTAGGACTTCTAGTACTATGTTGAATATCAGTAGTGAGAGTGGACATCCCTGTCTTGTTCCTGATCTTAGGGGAAAGGCTCCCAGTGCTTCCCCATTGAGAATGATATTTGCTGTGGGCTTTTCATAGATGGCTTTTAAGATGCTAAAGAATGTTCCCTCTATCCCTACACGCTGAAGAGTTTTGATCAGGAATGGATGCTGTATTTTGTCAAATGGTTTCTCTCCATCTAATGAGAGGATCATATGGTTCTTGGTTTTCCTCTTGCTGATATGATCAATCACACTGATTACTTTACGAGTGTCGAACCAGCCTTGCATCCCAGGGATAAATCCCACTTGGTCATGACGAATAATCTTGTTAAGATTATGTTGTTAATGTATTGTTGGATCCTATTGGCTAGTATCTTCTTGAGAATTTTTGCATCCATGTTCATCAGGGATATTGGTCTATAATTCTCCTCTTTGGTGGGGTCTTTGTCGAGTTTTGGAATTAAGGTGATGCTGGCCTCATAGAATGAGTTTGGAAGTATTCCATCTCTTTCTATCTTTGTGAACAGCTTTAGGAGAATAGTTATTGTGTCTTGTTTAAATGTTTGATAGAATTCCCCAGGGAAGCCATCTGGCCCTAGACTTTGTGTCTTGGGAGGTTTTTAATGACTGCTTCAATTTTCTCCCTGGTTATTGGCCAATTCAGGTTTTCTATTTCTTCTTGTTTTGTAGTTTGTGGTTGTCCAGAAATGCGTCTCTTTCTTCTAGATTGCTTAATTTATTGGCGTATAGCTGCTCATAATGTTTTAAAAATATTTTGTATTTCCTTAGTGTTGGTGGTGATCTCTCCTTTCTCATTCATGATTTTATTAATTTGAGTCTTTTCTCTCTTCTTTATAATAAGGCTGGCTAATGATTTATCTATCTTATTAATTCTTTCAAAGAACCAACTCCTGGTTTTGTTGATCTGTTCCACAGTTCTTCTGGTCTCTATTTCATTGAGTTCTGCTCGAATCTTTATTAAGTCTCTTCTTCTGCTGGGTGTAGGATTTATTTGCTGTTTTTTCTCTAGCTCCTTTAGGTGTAAGGTTAGCTTTTGTATTTGAGTTCTTTCCAGTTTTTGGATGGATGCTTGCATTGCGATGTATTTCCCCCTCAAGACTGCTTTTGCTGTATCCCAAAGTTTTTGAATGGATGTATATTCATTCACATTAGTTTCCAGGAATCTTTTTAATTCTTCTCTAATTTCCTGGTAGACCCTTTCATCTTTTAGCAGGATGGTTCTTAACCTTCACGTGGTTGAAATCCTTCCAAACTTCTTCTTGTGACTTACATCTAATTTCAAAGCATTATGGTCTGAAAATATGCAGGGGTTGATCCCAATCTTTTGGTATCAGTTAAGACCTGATTTGTGACCCAGTATGTGGTCTCTTCTGGAGAAAGTTCCATGTGCACTTGAGAAGAATGCGTATTCAGTTGCGTTGGGATGTAAAGTTCTATAAATACCTGTGAAATCCATATGGTCCAGTGTAACATTTAAAGCTCTTGTTTCTGTGGAGATGTTCTGCTTAGAATATCTGAAGATTGTAGAAAGCACTACATTCAAGTCACCCAGTATAAATGTATTATTACCTAAATATGTCTCAACTTTGGTTATTAATAGATTGATATACTTGGCAGCTCCCACATTCGGGGCATAAATATTGATGATTGTTAGGTCCTCTTGTTGGATAGATTCTTTAAGTATGGTATAGTTTCCCTCTTCATCTCTTACTACAGTTTTCGGGATAAACTGTAGTTTATCTGATATACGGATGGTGACCCCTGGTTTCTTTTGAGGACCATTTGAATGGTAAATGGTTCTCCAACCTTTTATTTTCAGGCTGGAGGTGTCCTTCTGTCTAAAATGAGTCTCTTGTAGACAGCAAATAGATGGGTCTTGCTTTTTTACCCAGTCTGAAACCATGCGTCTTTTGATGTGGTCATTAAGCCCATTGACGTTCAGAGTTGCTTTTGAAAGATTTGAATTTTGTGTTATCATGATTCCTATTCAGTCCCTGTTTTCGTGGATTGTTCCCTTGAACTTCCTCTTTCTATTACAGAATCCCCCTTAGTATTTCTTGCAGAGTTGGCTTGGTGGTCACATATTCTTTCAGTTTCTGCCTATCTTGGAAGCTCTGTATCTCTCCTTCTATTCTGAATGAGAGCCTTGCTGGATAAAGTATTCTTGGCTCCATGTTCTTCTCATTTAGGACCCTGAATATATCCTGCCAGCCCTTTCTGGCCTGCTAGGTCTCTGTGGAGAGGTCTGCTGTTAATCTAATATTTCTCCCCATAAAATTTAGAGACTTTCTCGTCTCTTGTTACTTTAAGGATCTTCTCTTTGTCTTTGGAATTTGCAAGTTTCACTATTAAATGTCGAGCTGTTGTGCGGTTTTTATTGATTTTAGGGGGGTTCTCTCTATTTCCTGGATCTGAATGCCTGTTTCCCTCCTCAAATTAGGGAAGTTTTCAGCTATGATTTGTTCAAATACATATTCTAGACCTCTGTCCCTTTCGGCACCCTTGGGAACCCCAATTAAACGTAATTTTTCCCTCTGAGGATGATATTTATTTCCCTTAACCTATCTTCATGATCTTTTAATTGTTTTTCTCTCTTCTCCTCAGTTTCCCTCCTTGCCATCAACTTGTCTTCTATGTCACTCACTCGTTCTTCTACCTTGTTAACCCTCATCATTAGGACCTCCAGTTTGGATTGCATCTCATTTAATTGATTTTTAATTTCTGCCTGATTAGATCTATATTCTGCAGTCATGAAGTCTCTTGAGTCCTTTATGCTTTTTTCTAGAGCCTCCAGTAGCTTTATAATTGTGCTTCTGAATTGGCTTTCTGACATTGAATTGTCATCCAAATTTTGTAACTCTGTGGGAGAGAAACCTTTTCTGATTCTTTCTTTTGAGGTGAGTTTTTCCCTTCTAGTCATTTTGGTCAGTGAAGAATGGCCAAAAACAAGTTGTGCTGTGAAAAAGAGAAAAAGAAAAGAAAAAAAGAAGAAGAAGAAGAAAAAAAGAGTAATAAAAGGGGGGGGGAGCAAACAGAAAGGAATAAAACAAGGGGGAGTATCCTTTGATTCTATATACTGTAAATCCCTCTACTTCCCCTGGAACTTTCCAGTGCTTCTTGGTCAATAACTTGTGTTTCCCCTGTCCTTCTAGCTGGTCTTCTGTGGGAGGTGCCAGCTGTGCTGATTCTCAGCTGTGAGCACCTGGGGGAGCTGTTCAGCCCCCTGCCTGGTGTACGGCTCAGTGGGAGTTGATTATTCCGTTTATCCTGTGAGGCCACTGTGAGGCTCAGTGGGGGTTGTTTATGCTATGAGGCCCCAGGAGAAACAACAGTGGAGGTGGCCATCTCTCCAGCCTTGGAGTCAGCTCCCATAATAAGTACCACAGCCTCCGGCCTGCAGCGTCCTGGATGCTCCAGGGGCTGGGCCGCCGATCTGCACAACTTGGGGCCACCCAGTGGCAGGAGTGTCCTTGCTGTCCTGTGTCCTCCCAGCCTCTGCCTGTCCAGTGGGAGCTCCGGATCCTGGGCTGTGTCCCCCCCTGCCCTGATCTCCGGGCCCTGCGCTGTTGGAATTCTACTCCCTGGCCGCGGCAGCCCACTCATGTGGAGCTGTTGCCTGAGCCGCTGCCTGAGCTGCTACTGGGGCCCGGCTGGGCGAGCACTGCAGCCCTTTAGGGAGCTCGGCCGCGGTGTGTGGCGTGCTCTCCCCCTGAGTGCAAGTCCTCTGTTCGTGCCCCTGTGAGCCTGAGGGCATCCTCGCCCCTCCTGGGATCCTGATCCAACTCCCTGTGAGCGCCTTTCCTTCTGGTAATATTGGTGACGTTCTGCTTCTCCAGGACGGAGCTTTCCTGTCCTGGGAGCACTCGCCCTGGCCTTAGCCCGGGTCCTAGCATGTCCCCTCCTGCTTGAATGCTTATTTCTTTATTTTTTTCCCCCGTCTTCCTACCTTGATAGAAGCGGGAAGTCTTCTCACTGTAGCATTCCAGCTGTTCTCTCTTTAAATCTCAGGCCGAATTTGTGGGTTTTCAGGACGATTTGAAAGTTATCTAGGTAATTTGGTGGGGACAGGTGACTTGGGGACCCTACTTTTCTGCCATCTTGCCCCTTCCTGCCGTTTTTATCAATTTAAAAAAATATATAATTAACATACAATGTTAATTAAGTTTGCCATGTGGCAAGACTGCTTTACAATTTTGTTTTAACTTTAAGAATGAATAAAGCTGTCATTGTGGAAAGACACAACTCGTGTGTGCCTTCATAACATGCTCATGATGCATATCTAGAAAAATGTTTCTATGAGTGATGCCATATCAATTACTGCCTATATTTGCTTCTAAGAATTTTAAGGATTCAGGTGCTACACATATGTCTCTAATCCATTTTAGATTTATTTTGGTGTATACTGTAAAGATGTGATTGTTTCATTCTTTTGCATGTAGCTGTTCAGTTTTTCAACACCATTGCATGAAGAGACTGTCGTTTTCCCCATTGTGTATAATCATCTTTTTATCATAGATTGATGATAAATGATTGCTTTTGCTATTTAAGTTTTATATAAATATTTAAATTGGCAAAGAAGAAGTCAAACTCTCTCTTTGCAGATGACATAACACTATACATATAAAATCCAGATGACTCGGGGATCCCTGGGTGGCGCAGCGGTTTAGCGCCTGTCTTTGGCCCAGGGCGCGATCCTGGAGACCCGGGATCGAATCCCACGTCAGGCTCCCGGTGCATGGAGCCTGCTTCTCCCTCTGCCTGTGTCTCTGCCTCTCTCTCTCTCTCTCTCTCTCTCTCTCTCTCTCTGTG
This sequence comes from Vulpes vulpes, assembly GCF_048418805.1. Classification (NCBI taxonomy): domain Eukaryota; kingdom Metazoa; phylum Chordata; class Mammalia; order Carnivora; family Canidae; genus Vulpes; species Vulpes vulpes. The sequence continues at coordinate 59,522,649 of NC_132796.1, forward strand.
ACTATCATAAATAAATAAAATTTAAAAAAAATAAAATAAAAAAAATCCAGATGACTCCACCCCAAGATTGCTAGAACTCATACAACAGTTTGGCAATTGTAGTATACAAAGTCATTGCCCAGAAATCAGTGGCATTTCTATATACTAACAATGAGGCTGAAGAAGGAAAAATGAAGGAGTCAATCTCATTTACAATTGCACAAAAGCATAAGATACATAGGAATAAATGTAACCAAAGAGATAAAGGATCTATACCCTAAAAACTACAGAACACTTCTGAAAGAAATTGAGGAAGACACAAAGAGATGGAAAAATATCCCATGCTCATGGATAGTAAGAATTAATATTGTGAAAATGTCAATGCTACCAGGGCAATTTACATGTTCAATGCTATCCCAATCAAAATACCATGGACTTTCTTCAGAGAGTTGGAACAAATCATCTTAAGTTTTGTGTGGAATCAGAAAAGACCCTGAAAAGCCAGGGGAATATTGAAAAAGAAAAGCAAAGCTGGGGGCATCATAATGCCAGATTTCAAGTTGTACTACAAAGCTGTGGTCATCAAAACAGTGTAGTACTGGCACAAAAACAGACACATAGATCAATGGAACAGAATAGAAAACCCAGAACTGGGCCCTCAGCTCTATGGTCAACTAATATTTGACAAAGCAGGAAAGACTATCCAGTGGAAAAAGGACAATCTCTTCAATAAACGGTGCTGCGAAAATTGGACAGCCATGTGCAGAAAAATGAAGCTAGAACATTCTCTTACACCATACACAAAGATAAACTCAAAATAGATGAAATTTCTAAATGTGAGACAAGAATCCATCAAAATTCTAGAGGAGAACACAGGTAACACGCTTTTTGAACCTTGCCACAGCAACTTCTTGCAAGATACATCTATGAAGAGAAGGGAAACAAAAGCAAAAATGAACTATTGGGACTTAATCAAGATAAAGAGTTTTTTGTGGTTTCATAAATTTTTAAGATTATTTTTTCTAGTCTGTGAAAAAAAACTGTTGGTATTTTGAATTGGCTTGCATTACATCTGCCAATTTGGGGAGATAATATGGACAGTTTAACAATATTGGTTTTTCAAATCAATGAGCATGAAATATATTTTAATTTCTTTGTGTCATCCTCAATTTTTTTCATCAATGTTTTATAGTTTTTGGAGTATAGGTCTTTCACTTCCTTGATTAAGGTAATTTCTAGCTATTTTATTCTTTTTGGTGATATTGAAATTGGATTGTTTTCTTAATTTCTCTTTCAGCTACTTCTTTATTTGTGTATAGAAATGCAACAGATTTTTGTATATTAATTCTGTATACTGTGACTTTTACTGAATTCATTTATCTCTTCTAGTAGTTTTCTTTGTGGTGTCTTTAGGATTTTCTATACATAGTATCATATCTTATGCAAAGAGTACAAGTTTTACTTCTTTGCTGGTTTGGATGTATTTTATTTTTTCTTGTATGATTGCTGTGGCTGGAATTTTCAGTACTACATTGAATAAAAGTGATGAGAATGGACATCTTTGTCTTGTTACTGATTTAGAGGAAAAATTTTCAGTTTTTCACCAGCAAGTAAGATATTAGCTGAGTTTTTCAATTATTGCCTTTGTTACATTGAGACATATTTTCTCTAAACTGACTTTATTGAAGTTTTTATCATTAATGTATGTTGTACATCGTGAAATGTTTTTTCTGCATCTACTGAGATTATCATATAGTTTTTATATTTTTTTCTTGCTAATGTGATGGATTAAATTGATTATTTTGCAAATATTGAACCATACTTGCTTCCCTGAAATAAATTTCACCTGATTGTGGTGAATGATTTTCTTTTTTGTATATATATATTTTAATTGGAGTTCTATATGCCAACATATAGCATAACACCCAGTGCTCATCACAAGTGCCCCCTCAGTGCCCATCACCCAGTCATCCCAACCCCTCACCCACCTCCCTTTTCACCACCCCTTGTTCGTTTCCCAGAGTTAGGTGTCTCCCATGTTCTGTCACCTTCACTGATATTTCCCAATCATTTTCTCTCCTTTCCCCTTTATTCCCTTTCACTATTTTTTATATTTCTCAAATGAATGATAATATATAATGTTTGTCCTCCAATTGACTTTCTAAATATGTTATTTAATGTGGTTTGCTAATATTTTGTTGACAGTTGTTGCATCTATGTTGATCAGAGATACTGGTCTGAAGTTTTCCTTATTATCTTTATGAAATTTTGATATCAGGGTAATGCTGGCTTTGCAGAATGAATTTGAAGCTTTCCTTCCTCTTCTATTTTTGAAATAATTGGGAGAGAATAGGTTTAACTCTTCTTTAAATGTTTGCTAGAATTCACCTGTGAAGCCATCTGGTCCTGGAGCTTTGATTGTTGGGAGTTTTTTTGATTATTGATTCAATTCACTGATGTTAATCAGTCTTCAAATTTCCTGCTTTTCCTGATTCAGTTTTTTTTTATTCTTTTTTCTGATTCAGTTTTGGAATGTGATATGTTTCTGGGAATTTTTCCATATCTTTTGGGTTCTCCAATTTATTGGCATATGATTTTTCATAATATTTTTGTATTTTTTTTGTATTGCTGTGATGTTGATTGTTATTTATCCCTCTTCAGTTTGACTTTGTTTATTTGAGTCCTTTCTCTGTGTTTTGCTTCACTTTGCTTCCCTTTCCTTTCCTTGATGAGTGTGGCTAAAGGTTTATCAATTTTGTTGATCTTTTCAACAACCATCTACTGATATCATTGATCTACTCTATTGGTTTATTTTTTGTCTGAATTTCATATACTTCTATTCTAATCTTTATTATTTATTTTCTTCTATTGACTTTGGGCTTTGCTTGTTATTCTTTTTCTAGATCCGTTAGGTGTAAGGTTATGTTGTTTATTTCATATTTTTCTTGCTTCTTGCATTTGGCCTGTATTGATATAATCTTCCCTCTTAGATCAGCTTTTGCTACATTCTAGTTGTTTGGGATCTTTTGTTTTAATTTTCATTTATATCCATGTATTCTTTTATTTCTTTTTTTCATTTCTTGCTTGACCCATTTGTCATTTAGCAGTGTGTTACTTGGCCTCAATGTATTTGTGTTGGAGTTCTATATGCCAGATTCCAGATTTTTTCCTTTTTTTTTTTTTTTTTTTTTAGATTTTTTCCTTGTGATTGATTTCTAGTTTCTTACTGTTGTGGTGTGAAAAGATACATGGTATGATTTCAATGTTGTATTTTTTAATTTCTTGGGACTTGTTTTATGGTCTAACTTGTAATATATTCCAGAAGTGTTCCATGTACACTTGAAAATAATATGCCTTGGATTCTGAATGGGTTGCTTTTGGATGGGATGTTCTGAGTATATGTTAGGTTCATCTGATCTAGTGTATCATTTAATGTTACTGTTTTCTTGATTTTCTGCCTGGATGATCTATCTATTACTGTCAGTGGGGCGTTAAAATCCCCTATTATTATTGCATTACTGTTGGTTTCTCTCTCTATTTCTGTTAATAGTTGCTTTTGTTAAACTTTTTTTTAATTCCAGTTAACATACAATTTTATATTACTTTCAGGTGTACAATATAATGATTCAACAATTCCATACATCACCCAGTGCTTATCTGGATAAGTGCACTCCTTAATTTCTATAACTTATTTAACCCATCCCCGCATCCACTTGCCCTCTGCTAACTATTAGTTCTCTGTATTAGTCTGTTTCTTGGCTTGTCTCTTTTTTCCCTTTGCTTGTTTGATATTTTTATTAAATTTCACATATGTATGAAATCATATGGTATCCGTTTTTCTCTGACTGTTACATTTCACTTAGCATTACATTCTTTGTTTCTATTAATGTCATTGCAAATGGCAAGATTTCAGTCCTTTTTATGGCTTAATATTACATAGCATATATACACCATATCTTCATTATGCATTCATAAATTGATATACACTTGGGCTGCTTCCATATCTTGGCTATTGTTAATGCTGCTAAAACATAGGGGTACCTATATCCCTTTGGGTTAGCGTTTTTGCATTCTTTTGGTAAATGCCCAGTAGTGCCATTAGTGGTTCTTAGGGAGTTCTATTTTTAATATTTTGAGTAATCTCAAAAACAGTAATACTGTTTTTCACAAGGGATGCACCAGTTTGCATTTTCACCAACACTGTAGGAGGGTTCCTTTTTCTCCACATCCCTGCCAATACCTATTTTTCCTTGTGTTGTAGATGTTAGCCATTTGACAATTGTGAAGTGATACTTCATTGTAATTTTGACTTGCATTTTCATGATCATAAGTGATAATGAGCATATTTTCATGTCTGTTGGCCACATAGATGTCTTCTTTGCAGAAATGTTTTCCATATCTTCTGATCATGTTTTAATTGGATCATTTGTTTTTTTGGATGTTGAGTTTTATAAGTTCTTTATATATTTTGGATACTAATCCTGTATTGGATATGTCATTTGCAAATATCTTCTCCCATATTATAGGTTGCCTTTTAGTTTTATTGATTGGTTTTGTCACTGTGCTGGTTTTATTTTTAATTTTGTTTTTTTTTAAGAATTTTATTTACTCCCAGTAGTTTATTCTTGCTTTTGTTTATCTTACCTCAGGAGACATATCTCGAAAAAATATTCCTATAGCTGGTGTCAGAGAAGTTACTGCCTGTGTCCATTTCTAGTATTCTTATGGTTTTTGATTTCACATTCAGTTCTTTAATCCATTTTGAATTTATTTTTGTGTACAGTGTAAGAAAGTGGTTTTTTTTGGGCAGCCTGGGTGGCTCAGTGGTTAAGCATCTGCCTTCGGCTCAGGACGTGATCCTGGAATCCCGGGATCGAGTCTCACATAGGGCTCCTTGCATGGAGACTGCTTCTCCCTCTGCCTGTGTCTCTGCTTCTCTCTCTGTCTCTCGTGAATAAATAAATAAAATCTTTTAAAAAAAGAAAAAGAAAGTGGTCTTTTGCATGTTCAGTTCACCCAGCACCATTTCTTGAAATGACTTTTTCCCACTGGATATTCTTTTCTGTGTTGTCAAAGATTAATTAATTATATAATTGTAGTTTTATTTCTGGGTTTTCTTTTCTGTTACATTGATCTGTGTGTCTATTTTTTGGGCCACTACCATACTGTTTTGATTTCTAAAGCTTTGTGATATAACTTAAAGTCTGTAATTGTAATGTCTTCAGCTTTGCTTTTTTTCCCCCAAGATTATTATTTGTATTTATAGTCTTTTGTGGTTCTATAAAATTTTAGGATTATTTGTTTTAGTTCTGTGAAAAATACTATTGGTATTTTTATAGGGATTGTATTGAATGTGTACATTTTCTCTGCTTCCTTTTGTTGTATAGAAATGCAACATATTCTTTATTTTTTAAATTTAAAATCAATTAGCCAACATATAGTAGTACATCATTACTTTCAGATGTAGTAGTAAATAATTCATCAGTGCATATAACACCCAGTGTTAACCACATCATGTGCCCTCATTAATAAGCATCACCCATTTACCCCATCTCCCAAACCACCTCCCCTCCAGCAACCTTCAGTTTTTTTCCTATAGCTAAGAGGCTCATGTTTTTTTCTCCCTCTCTGATGACTTCCCATTCAGTTTTCCCTCCATTCCCCTATGGTCCTCTGCACTGTTTCTTATATTCCACATATGAGTGAAAGAATATAATTGTCTTTCTCTGATTGAATTATTTCAGTCAGCATAATACCTTCCAGTTCCATCCATGTTGATGTAGATGGTTAGTATTCATCCTTTCTGATAGTATTCAATATATATATATATATCTCAATGGACAGCTCAGATCTTTCCACAGTTTGTCTATTGTGGACACTGCTTCTATGAACATTGGGGTACAGGTGCCCTTTCAGATCACTACAATTGTATCTTTGGGATACACACCTAGTAGTGCAGCTTCTAGGTCATAGGGTAGCTCTATTTTTAACTTCTTGAAGAACCTATATGTAGTTTTCCAGAGCAGCTGCACCAGCTTGCATTCCTACTTACAGTGTAAAAGGGTTCCTCTTTCTCTGCATCCTTACCAACATATATTGTTTCCTGTCTTGTTAATTCTAGCCATCTTGACTGGTGTGAGATGGTATTTAATTGTGGTTTTGATTTTTATTTCCCTAATTCCAAGTGATGTGGAGCATTTTTTCATGTGTCTGTTGGCCATCTGAATGTCTTCTTTGGAGAAATGTCTGTTCATGTCCTCTGCCCATTTCTTGCCTGGATTATTTGTTTCTAAGGTGTTGAATTTGATAAGTTCTTTATAGATCTTGGATATTTGCCCTGTACCTGATATGTCATTTGCAAATGTCTTCTCTCATTTGGTTGGTTGTCTTTTGGTACAGATCCTTTACCTCTTTGGTTAGGTTTGTTCTTAGGTATATTATGGTTTTTGGTGCAATTGTAAATGGGATTGACTCCTTCAATTCTCTCTTTTCTGTCTCACTGTTAGTGTATAAAAATGCAACTTATTTCTGTGCGTTTATTTTCTATCTTGCCATGTTACTGAATTCCTATGAGTTCTAGCAATTTTGGGGTGGGGTCTTTTGGGTTTTCCACATAAAGTATCATGTAATCTGTGAAGAGTGAAAGTTTGACTTCTTTGCCACTTCAATATACATTGTAATTAAAATTGGAAAAAGGAGTGATACTTTTTGAAAGCAGCAAGAGGGAAAAAAAAAGTTATATACAACATAAGACAATCAGCCGATTGTGTGTGTGTGTGTGTGTGTGTGTGTGTGTGTGTGTACCACTTCTTCTCTATCCATTCATCAGCTTGTGGACATCTGGTATCTTTTCATAATTTGGCTATTATTGATGATGCTGCTATAATCATAGGATTGCATGTATCCCTTCAAATCAGTATTATTGTGTTCTTTGGGTAAATACTTAGGTTGTGCAATTGCTGGATCATATGATAATTCCATTTTTAACCTCTTAAGGAAACTCCATACTGTTTTCCAGAGAGGCTGCAGCAGTTTTCAGTCCTACAAACTGTTTAAGAGTGTTCCCCTTTCCCTACATTCTCACCGACACCTGTTGCTTCCTGTGTTGTCAATTTTAGTCATTCTGACCTTTATGAAGTGATTTCTCATTGTAGTTTTTATTTGTGGTCCCCTGATGATGAGTGTTGTTGAGTATCTTTTTATGCATCTGTTAGCCATCTGTATGTCTTCTTTGGGAAAATGTCTATACACATCTTCTGTTCATCTTTTAATTGGATGATTTGTTTTCTTGGTGTTGAGTTTGATAAGTTCTTTAGAGATTTTGGAAACTAATCCTTTATCAGATATGTCATCTGCAATTATCATCTCCTATTCTAAAGATTGTCTTTTAGTTTTGATGATTGATTCCTCTGTTGTACAGAATTTTTATTTTTTTAACTTGATGGACTTTCAAATAAATCAATGAGATATACCACATTGATAAAATAAAGGAAAGAACAATATATTCCTCTTATTAGATGCAGAAAAAGGATTTGACAAAGTACAGCATCATTTCTTGATAAAAACCCTCAACAAAGTAGAGATAGAAGAAACATACCTCAAAGTAATAAAGACCATATATGCTAAACCCACAGGTAATATTATCTTCAAGGGAGAAAACTGAGAGCTTTTCCTCAATGGTCAGGTACAAAATAGGGATATCCACTCTCACCACTGTGATTTAACATAGTACTTGAGGTCCTATCCTCAGCAATCAGTCAACAAAAATAAATAAAAGGCATCCAGGGGATCCCTGGTTTAGCACATGCCTTCAGCCCAGGGCGTGATCCTGGAGTCCCAGGATCGAGTCCCACATCAGACTCCCTGCATGGAGCCTGCTTCTTCCTCTGCCTGTGTCTCTGCCTCTATCTCTCTCTCTGTGTCTCTCATGAATAAATAAATAAATAATCTTTTAAAAAGGCATCCAAACAGTAGTAACAAAGTCAAACTTCCACTTCTGCAGAGAACATGATACAGTATGTAAAAACGTGAAAGATTCCACCAAAAAAAAATTGCTAGAACTGATAACACGACTTCAGTAAAGCTTCAGGATACACAATCAATGTACAGAAATGGTTGTATTTCTGTACACCAATAATAAAGCAGTAAAAAGAGAACTCAAGGAACCAGACCCATTTATAATTTTATCATAAACCATAAGACACCTAGTAATAAATCTAACCAAAGATGTAAAAGATCTTTAATCTGAAAACCATAAAACACTTATAAACAAAATTGAAGATGACACAAAGAAATGGAAAAACATTCCATGCTCATGGATTGGAAGAACAAATATTGTTAACACGTCTACACTACCCAAAGAAATCTACGGATTTATAGCAATTCTCATCACAATAACAAAATGATTTTTCATAGAGATAGAACAATCTTAAAATTTGTATGTAACCACAAAAATCTCTGAATAGCTAAAGCAATCTTGAAAAGGAAAAACAAAGCTGAAGGCATTTCAATTCTGGACTTCAGTTCTGGAGTTATACTATAAAGCTGTAGAGAGCAAGATAGTATGGTACTGGCATGAAAACAGACATGTAAATCAATAGAAGAGAATAGAAAAACCAGAAAGGGACCCAAAATTATATGGCCAACTAATCTTTGACAATCAGGAAATAACATCCAATGGAAAAAAGACAGTAGTTTCTAGAAATGGTGTTGGGAAACTGGATGGCCAGATGCAGAAGAATGAAACTGGATCACTTTCTTACACCACATAGAAAAATAAAATCAAAATGGATTGAAGACCTAAATGTGAGTCTGGAAGCCACCTAAATCCTAGAAGACTCCCAAATATCCATCAACTTATGGATGGATAAAGAAGATATGATATCTATCTGTCTATCTACCATCGATCTATCTAGAATATTACTCATCCATTAAAAAGATGCCATCTTGCCCTTTGAATCAATATGAGTGGAGCTAGAGTACATTATGCTAAGCAAAATAAAGTCAGATAAAGACAAATATCATATGATTCCAATCAAGTGGAATTTAAAAAACAAAACTGGTAGGGGCACCTGGGTGGCTCAGTCAGTTAAATGTCTGAGTTTGGATCAAGTCATGATCTCAGGATCCTGGAATTAAGCCCCACATCAGGCTCCATGCTCAGTGGGGAGTCTTCTTCTCCCTTTCACTCTTCGTCTGCCCCTACTTCCACTTATGCTGTCTCTTTATCTCTGTCTTAAATAAATAAAATCTTAAAAGAGAGAAGTGAAACAGATGAACTAGGGCAAGAGAGGGAATAAAGGGAAGAAAACAATAAGAAATTCTTAACTATAGAGAACAGACTGAGGGTTGATGGAGTGGAAGTGGGTGGGGGATGGGCTAAATGGGTTATGGGTATTAAGGACAGCACTCGCAATAAGCACTAGGTGTTCCATGTAAGTGATGAATCACTAATTATACTCCTGAAACCTTCATAACACTATATGTTTAAAAAGTAGCATGTAAATAATAACTTGAAGCAAAAAAGTTAAAAATGAAATCAATTCTTCAATATTTACAAAACAAAACAAATACACAGACCTTTGTGATGTCAATATAGCCATTTGTGGGAGAAAAAATCTTAGAGTAGAACACAGGCAGTAACCTCTCTGACATCAGCTGTAGCAACAACTTACTAGTTATGTCTCCTGAAGCCAAGGAAATAAAAGCAAAAACAATTCTGTGCTATTTTAATCATTGGTCTGTTTCTATTTACATGCCATTATAATGCTCTTTTTATTACTATATCTTTATAATATCATTTGATATCAGGAAGCATGATTCATCTGACTTTATTTTTGTTTTTGAATATTGCTTTTGCTATTAGAGGCCTTTTGTGGTTAGGCACAAAATTTGGAACTGCTTTTTCTATGCTTGTGAACAATGTCATAATATATTTGTAGGGATTGCATCGAATATGTAGATGGATTTGGGCATTATGGACATTTTAACAATATTAATTCTAATGATCCTAGAACATGTTTTTCCATTAGTTTGGATTTGTTAAAAAGGTCTTATAGTTTCCATTTTTTGGTAAATATTTACTTATTTATTTGGGAGAAAGAGACAGAAATCACAGGAGGGAGGGTCAGAGAGACAAGGAGAGAGAAAATCCTCAAACAGACTCCCTGCTGAGCACAGAGCCCAAAGAGGGGCTCGATCTCACAACCCATGAGATCATGACCTGAGTCAAAACTTAGAGTCGGCTGTTTATTTAGCTGAACCACCCAGGCACCCCAAAGTCTTATAGTTTTTATTTTATAGAATTTTTAATTCCCTTGTTCATTTTTTCTAGATATTTCATTGGTTATGATGCTATTGTGAACATGGTTGTTTTATTTCTCCTTATGATGGCTTGTTATTAAGTGTAAATAAATGTAACATCTGCAAGTTGATTTTATAACTTTCAACTTTATGAATCCATTTTTTTTATCTCCAACAGTATTGTTTTTTCTTTTTTTTTTTTTTTTTTGCTTTATTCTTGGGATTTCCTAAATAAATAAATCATATGATCTACAAATACTGACAATTTTACTTCTTCCTTTCCTATTTGGATTTGTTTTATTTTTTTAGTCTTGCTTAGTCAACCTCGGTAGGACTTCCAATACTATATTGACTAAGAATTGTTCAAGTGAGCACTATTCCCTTATCTCTGATCTTAGAGGAAAACTTTCATTTTTTTTTACTATTGAATTTAATACTAGCTGTGGGTATGACATATATGGTGTTGAGTTATGTTCTTTCTCTACCTAGTATCTCAGGGTTTTTTTAAAAGATTTTTTTATGTATTTATTCACAGAGACACACACACACACACAGAGGCAGAGACGCAGTTAGAGGGAGAAGTGGGCTTCATGCAGGAAGCCCGACGTGGGACTCGATCCCTAGTCTCCAGGACCACGCCCCAGCTGCAGGCGGTGCTAAAGTGTTGCGCCACTGGGGTTGCTCTATCTCAGGGTTTTTATTTATCAAAAGATGTATTTGTCAAATGCTTTCTGTTCATCTATCACAATTGTTATGTATGTTTTATCTTTTATTCTATTACTGTGATTTATTACATTTATAGATATGCACATGAACCATCCTTACATTCCAGTAATTACTCTTACAGTCATGATGTAGCCTTCGAATATGTTTTGAATTCATTTTGCAATATTTTGTTGAGAATTTTTACACATACTTATCAAGGAAATTGATCTATACATTTTTTCTGTACTTTTATTTGGCTTTGTTATCAAAGTCATACTGGCCTCACAAAATGACTTGGGAATGGTCACCATTTTCAATTTCTTGGAATTGCATGGGACAAATTGATGCTAATTATTCCTTAATTTTTTAAAATAAAATTTGCTGGTGAAGCTGTGTGAAGCTGTGTGTCCTGAGGGATGTGTGTGTGTGTGTGTGTGTGTGTGTGTGTATTGGGAGACTTTTGATGATTGTTTAAAATTTTTTACTCATTATTGGTCTGTATAGATTTTCCATTTCTTTCTGATTTAGCCTTTGTTAATTGTCTGTCTCTAGTAGTTTATCCATTTATCTAAGTTGTTAGGTTACGCAATTTCTTGTTGTTGACTTCCAATTTAATTCCATTATAGTCAGAAAATATGGTATGATTTGAATCTTCTTAAATTTTCTAAGACTTGTTTTGTGTTCTTCCATGATCCATTCTGGTGAATGTATTTGTGCAGTTGAGAAGAATGTGTATTCTGTTGCTGTAGGATATAATGTTCTATTTACATCTATTGAGTCCACTTGGTCTAAAGTATGGTTAAACTTCAACATTTCCTTTTTGATTTCTTGTCTGTATACTTTACCAATTGCTGAAAGTTGGAGTGTTGATGTCCCCTATTATTACTGTATTGTCTATTTCCTTTAAAATATAAGTATTTGCTGAGATGTTCCAATGTTGGTTGTGTATCTATTTACAATTGCTGTACCTTCTGGATATATTGATTCTTCCTACTTTTTTTAAACGGTAGAAATGTTATCTTAGCCGATTTTCAGTCTTTAATTTCCCTCGAGTTTGCATCTAAATTCTGAGATTGGATGGTGGGTGGGGAGTACATAAAGCAATATGTTATTAGGTCTGGTTTACTTTTAACCTTTCTCATAACCTACCAGTGTATGAGCTATTCTCTTATCATATAGCCATGCAAGACAATGGAAAATCCTCCTCATCTTGTCTAAGACTCATTATGTCTGGACTTAATATAGCAACAATTCCTAGGAGGATTTGAAGACTCCACCCAGAAATAAATGAATTGATATTCTCTCTTTTCATATCCCCTAATCTTATCCAAGTAATCTGTAACTTATATCATCACCAAAAACCCTAACATAGTTTATTTAGGGCTTGTTTTCTTACCTTTTTTTTCCTTACTTAAATGCAATTAATATCTAGAGAGAGCAACACATGGACAAAATCAACTCTTATATAATGTAATGATAAACATTTAAATGAAATTTAGAGAAAACAAAAAGACATGTATTATTTGTTTTTACCTCACATATTGATTATTACTGATAGTTTCCAAACTCTTAGTTCCCCAACTGGATCTCCATTATCACAAATGTCATCACGAATAAATATGATAAGACTAATAATCTTAAAATTAAAATTGTTATGTCATTCTTTCTCAAATTTACTTACAATCAACCAAAAAAAAAAAGCTTTTAGAATAATATTCCATAACATAATTTATAGGTTTTCCAGTGGATAGAGTAACTTTCCTTATTTTTATTCTTTAAAGAATATTTTGCCTGAAAAAAAATACTGTTGTTGAAAACGTATCCTAGAATGTTTTTGGACATGTACAATTCAAATTTTTTTATGAATAAGATATGCTTCAAAAACAAGAATTATATTATACTTGCATGGGTGATTTTTTTTATTTTTTAAGATTTTATTTATTTATTCATGAGAGACACACACACACACACACAGAGGCAGAGACATAGGCAGAGTGAGAAGCAGGCTCCATGCAGGGAGCCCAATGTGGGACTTGATCCCAGGACTCCAGGATCATGCCCTGGGCCAAAGGCAGGCACTAAACCACTGAGCCACCCAGGGATCCCCCAACATGGGTGATTTTTTAATCCAATTTTACTAAGATAAAATTGCCATGTAACATGTAAGTTCAAGGTATGTGATGTGACAATTTCATAAATGTATATATTGCAAAATGACTACTATAACAGTTAATTAGCATTTCCATCAACACACGTTTACAATTTTTTCTATTGATAGCATTTAAGAACTACTCTCCTTAACTTTCAAGTATGTAATACAGATTGTTAAATATAGTCACCATGCTGGCATTAGATCCCCATACTTATTCATCTTATGCCTGGACATTTGTACCTTATGATAAACATCTCCCTATTTCTCATAACATCTAGCCCCTGGCAACCACCAGTATACTCTGTATGAGTTCTTTTTTTAGATTCCACATATAAATGATATCATTAACAATTTCTCTTTCTTTGTCTGACAATTTCTATTTTCATAATGTCAAGGCCCATCTATGCTGTTATTTTATCCTTTATCTTGAATCTTTGATATATTTATATATACATATATATACACATATATATATGTATATATATATATATATTTGTGTATATATTCATTCATTGACACTCAGGTTGGATACATGTCTATTGTGAACAGTGCTGCAATGACTATTGTGATACAGATATTACCAGGGTGATGTTATTTCCTTCTGATATGTACCTAGAAGTTAGATTGCTGGATAACATAGTAGGTTTATTTTTAATTTTTTGAGGATCTTCCACACTGTTTTCCATAGCAGCTACACCAATTCACAGCCCTTGCAAAAATCAAAAGTGTCCAATTTTTCTACATCATTGACAACACTTGTTATCATTTTGTTTTCTGTAATAGCCACCCTAACTACTGTGAGGAGATATCTAATTGTGATTTTAATTTACAACTCCCTGATTAGTGATATTGAGCATCTTTTCATGTAACTACTGGCCACTTGTAAGAAAGAAATATATGGTTTTGGGTCTTTGATTTTAGTCTTCTATTTCAAATTAATTTTTGTGACTGGTGTAAGTTAAGGGTCCAATTTCATTTTTTCTGCATGTGGTTATCCAGCTTTTCCAATACCATTTATTTAAGAGATTTCCCTTTCCCCATTAAATATTCTTGGCTCACATGTCAAAGATTAGATGGTATTCCATGCTTGAGTTTATTTGTGGGCTTTCTATTTGGTTCTATTGGTCTATGTATCTGTTTTATGCCAGTACCATAATATTTTGATTGCTATAGCTTTGTAGTACAATTGGAAATCAGGTAGTGTGATGCCTCCAGTTTTGATCAACTTTCTTAGGATTGGTTTGACTACTTGGGTTTATTTGTCACTCTCTACAATTTTAGTATTTTTTAAAGATTTTTTAATGGCATTGGAAATTTGATAGAAATAGTATTGGATGTATAAATGGCTTTGGGTAGTATTGACATTTTAGCAATATTAATTCCTACAATCCATGAGCATGGGTTATCTTTTCATTTCTGTCTTCAATTACTTTCATCATAGTCATGACATTTTATTTTATAAATCTTTAATTTCCTTAGTTAAATTTATTCCTAATAATTTTGTTATTTTTTATGCTGTTGTAATTGGGATTTTTTTTCAGATCGATTGCTAATAAAGTATAGTAACAAGAACTGATTTTTGTATATTTATTTTGTACCCTGCAATTTTACTGAATGTGTTTATTGTTTCTAAACATATGCGTGTTGGAAGGGATAACATTAGGGATTTCTTTTTTTTAATTTTCTTTAATTTTTATTTATTTATGATAGTCACAGAGAGAGAGAGAGAGGCAGAGACACAGGCGGAGGGAGAAGCAGGCTCCATGCACCGGGAGCCTGATGTGGGATTCGATCCCGGGTCTCCAGGATCATGCCCTGGGCCAAAGGCAGGCGCCAAACTGCTGTGCCACCCAGGGATCCCACATTAGGGATTTCTATATAAATATGTCATCTCCAAATGAAGAGTTTTACTTTTTCTGTTCTGATTTGAATGCCTTTTATTTCTTTTTCTTGTCCAAATGCTTTGGCAAGAACTTCTACTATTATGTTGAATAAAAGTGGAGAGTGGGAAACATTCTTCATAAGTTAAAAAAAATCCTAATTCAATTCTAATTACTGACAAGCCATACAAATAATATTTTATAGTTCACAAAGTGATTTAAAATATTATATCATTGAACCTTTTAAATAATATGTGAAGCTGGTAATATTATTAACTTTCATTTTATACATGAAGAAGCTTAGACTCAGAAAATAAATTATCCATTTGATTAGAACACACTGATTGTCAGAGAATTCTGAAATGCAGGAACCTAATACCACTGAATTAAAATAATTGAAATCTAACAACATATATTTATCAACCACAGTGTAATGAGATAAGAAATTGATAAGATTAAGAAATTGAGGAGATACAAAATTTAGAGCATTTAAGCAACATAGTTCTAATTAACCAATGGATCAAGGAATAAATCACAGGGAAATTAGGAAAAAGAATTGAGATAAATGTAAATAAAGGACAACATGCCAGTGCTTAAATTATGCAGCCAGATAAGTGCTGAGAGAGAAATGGATAAAGGTGTCTATTTAAAAAGATGAAATATTTCAAATCAATAACCAAAATTTCTACCTTCAGAAACTACATAAACTAGAGTAAACCAAATGTAATTAAGCAGATGAAAATTTGTGATAAATATTATA
Organism: Vulpes vulpes; assembly: GCF_048418805.1. Lineage (NCBI taxonomy): Eukaryota > Metazoa > Chordata > Mammalia > Carnivora > Canidae > Vulpes > Vulpes vulpes. Next base: position 59,538,427 of record NC_132796.1, read on the forward strand.
GCAAAAGTATATGAAATAGAAAATAAAGATAATTGAAAAAGTATCAAATGAAACATCAATTATTAGACTTTCAACAAACTTGACAAACTATAACTTACAATGACCAAGAAAAATGGAAGGAGCCTAAAATTACTAAATAAAATTAGGAATAATATATATCACTACTAACCTTACATAAATAAATAGTATTATATGGAAATAATATGAATAATTGTGCCAAAATATTGGATAATGTAGATTAAATCAATTAATTCCAACAAAGTTATAAGCTATCCAAAGTGATTCAAAGGAAATAGAAAATAGTCACACTTATAAAAATGAAGATATTGAATTAGTAAATTTAAATAATTTCATAAAGGAAATTTGGGGCCTATATGGTTTCAATAATGAATTCTATCAAAATTTTTAAAATTAACATTAATCCTACACATTTTTAAAAAATATAACTGTAAGAAACATATTAAGAACCAGATGAAAACATCACACACACACACACACACACACGTTAGAATTTTGATAGGGATTGCATTGAATTTGTACGTTGTTTTGGGTAGTATGTACATTTAACCTATTAATTCTTCAGTCCATGAATATGAAACATTCTTCTTCAATTCCTTTAATTAATGTCTTGTAGTTTTCAATATACAGGTCTTTCAACTCCTTGGTTAAATTTATTTCTAGGAATTTTATTCCTTCTGATGCAATCATAAATGGGATTGATGTATTAATTTATCTTTCTGATAATTCATTATTAATATATACAAATCCAACAGATTTTTGGATATGGATTTTGTATCCGGCAACTTCATTGAATTCATTTATTAGTTCTAACATTTTATTGATGGAGTCTTTGGGGTTTTTTGTAAATCGTATCACGTCATCTGAAAATAGTCACAATTTTACTAATTCTTTACAATTTAGATGACTTTTTTCATATTTAATTGCTTTGGCTAAGACTTAAAATATGACGTTTAAACAATCATATGATTCCAAAATTCCACTTTGTGTTATTTTCCAAACAAAACATAACAGTAATTTGAAAGGATATATAAACCCCAGTGTTTATTGCAGCATGATTTATAATAGCCAGGATATGGAAACAACCCAAATGTCCTTTAATGGATAAAGAAATAATGGTATATATACATAACAGTATATTATTAAGCTATAATAAAGAATGAAATGTTGCTATTTTACAACATAGATAGACCTAAAGAGCATTAGGCTAAGTGAAATAAGTCAGACATAGAAAGACAAGGGACACCTAAGATAGCAGCATTGTAGGAGGACCTAGGATTGTCTCATCCAAAACACAACTAGATAACTATGAGATCATTATGAATACCCAAGAAATTGACCTGAGGACTGACAGAATAAATTACACAACTGTAGGGAGAGGTGAAACTGCCTCGAAGAAGATAGAAAGTGTAGAGATGTGGTTTGGGGGAGAAATGGATCACAGGTGCTAGAGGGAAGGGAGACTTGGTTGTGAAGAAAGGTGAGAGGAAGAAGAACACATGGAATTCTGAAGATATAACATATCCCCTAAATCAATGGTGGGGAAAACGAGAGGGGTTTGCATTTGTAGAAGTTTTTGCAACCAGTAGACCTTAAAGCCTAAAATTTTAAAGATCAGCAGGCTTGACTGGGATAGAGCCCTGATCGTACTGTCTTCTTGGAGAGAAAGCAGGCAAACAACTTGAGGGGGCACACAGTAAGATCTGAGAAAAGCTTAAGGCTAACAGAGGAAAGATTGTTTGCTCTTCTTGGGTGGATCTGTGAGAGATGGCATTCACAGAGATACATCTCTGGGGACAATAGAGCCATTTTCTTCCACTGCCCTTTAGAATAGATGCAGAACCACCTGCTAGAGCGGCTAGCTTGTATACTGGCTGCCTAGTGTATTTACTTCAAATCCCACACCCCTGTGCTCTGGCACAGCAGCGCTTCCTGGTCAAATCTGCATCAGTCCCAGTTTTACAAGACCCTCCCTAGGATCAGCACAGGACACTGCCAAACCGGGCCCATAAAGTTTTGAATTTTTAAAGTCAGAAGTTTTGGAGCTCTTGGATGGCTCAATCATTTGAGCTTCTGACTCTTGATTTTGACTCAGGTTCTGATCTCGGGGTCATGAGATTGAGCCTTGCATTGGGCTCTGCACTGAGCATAGAGCTTGCTTGAGAGCCTCTCTCTCCTTCTGACCCTCCCCCCACTCACACATGCTCTCTCTCTTCCTAAAAATAAAATAAAATAAATAAAAAAATAAGTCAACAAACTTGGTTTAGATAGAGCCCAAAGTGCACTCTGCAGTTCCTAGAAGGTAAGCAACCCGGAAACAGTGTGAAAACAACAATCTAAAAAATGCCTAGGATTTGGCGGGGAAGGGGGGAGATTATTCATTCTTCTGGGAGTACTTGCTTGAAAGAAGCAAGCACAGAGACACTTCGGGGGAAAAGGAGCTGGTTGGTGCCAGAAATGCACCTCTCTCCCCTGTCCTTCAGCTTGTTAAACCAACTTCAGTTAACAGAATAGCACCAACAGTGGCTACCTAACTTGCTTACACCATGTGCTGCCCCCTGTGCTCTACCTGTACTGCCCTTCTCCTTATAGGTATGCTTTAGAACCAGTGCACTGGGCCCTATCCCCCAGAAGACCAGCAGAAATCCCTGTACACACCACATCTCCTGGCTAGAGAATTCTGCAAGGCTTCAGTTCTAGTGGTAGTAGCATCAGGTCTCATTTAACAACCAGACAAGAGCACACCTAGTTAAAAGTCACCACATCCAGCCAAGGCCCAAGTTGTCCATTGCAGGCAAGAAGAGCCTCTGCAAATGATTGTCCTGATGGATTGAGGAGCTAAAACACACCAGCAGAGTGCACACAGCACACAGTACAGTCAGTCCCTGAAGTACCAGACCCTGGACATTCTGTGACCCTTTCCTCATCAAACCATTACTCTCAGGAGCAGGAAACATAAATTGATTTTCAGACATACAAAAAAAAGATGGAGATATAGACAAAATTCAAAGACAGAGGAATTCACCCCAAATGAAACAAGAAAAGGTCATGGCCACATATCTAATAAAAACAGATTAAGTAATATGCCTGATGATGAATTTAAAGCAACAATCATAATAAAACTTGAACTTGAGAAAAACATGGAAGACTTCAGGGATAGAAGAGTTAAGATGTAAAAGTATTAGGGGGACTCTATTTTTGGCACATTTTTCCAACACAACAAGATAAATATCAAAGCATTCTGAACATCCAAGAACTTGATCTGAGGACTGAGGGAACAAACTGCATATCTAGAAGGAAAATGACCACTTTGTGGAAGGTAGAAGTTCCTGAGAGTTGAGTTTGGGGAGGAGAAAAGAATTCCAGGTGGTGTGGAGGGGAGAGAACCCTGATCACAGAGAGAGGAATTAGAGAGAAAGAGAGTAAAAGCAACTTCCAGCAGACTGTGCAACAGAAACTCTTCCCAAAAATCATTAACTGAGAAAAGGAGAGGGGCTGACTACTACAAGTCTTTATAAGCAGCAAAGCTCAATGTCTGGAGTTTTAGAAGTCTGTGCCACACAGGTCATGCCTGGTGGGCTTAGTGGTGCTCTTGTGGGGAAGGAGGGTACAGGCCTAGGAGCTGACTTTGCAGTCTGAAGATCACATGGGTCACATGGGGAGAAATAATTCTCCTTCTTGGAATGCATTTGGGAGAGGTGGCACAGCCTCTTTAGGAAGAAAAGAACTGGCAGGCACCAACATACTGCCTTGTCCATTTGCATAGGAACAGAGACATGCAATTAGGGTAGCAAACCTGGGTACCAGCATTCTGTTGCACTTTACCATACATTCAGAAATGCTTCATGGTTCAGTGGCCACTTTTCTGGGACAAACTGGCACCAGTCACAGTGTGGTAAGACACTGCTTCAGAATATCAGTACAGGTCCACACCATATGGGGTCCCTAAAATTTGGAGTTTTGAAACCCAGACATGTGGCTGAGATAAAACACAGGAGAACTGTGCTGCCTGGAAGACAGATAACTCAAATACAGACAGGGTGAAGGCAAGGATCTGACAAAATCTGGGGAAATAAGGGGGAAGATTGTTCACTCTTCTGTGAGAGCTTCCTGAATAGTAGTGAGCATGAACTCACTGTTCCAGCAACGAGATTGCAAGGCAATGCAATTTTCACCCCATCAGCACTGACAAACTTCAGTGAGCAACACAGTACCCCCAATAGAGGCTGAAACCACTTACACTAAGCCCTGCCCCTCTGCATCCTGAAGGTGCATCTTTACTACAAGTGTACCTGAGAACCAATGTAGGAGGCTCTTACCCAAGAAGCTCAGTATAAAAATCTAGTGTACACAAGTCTACTGATCATAGGGTGCTACTAAGCCAGCTCTAGGGGAAGTAGGATCTAGCTTCTTTTAACAAGGAGACCAAAACACACCTAGTTAAGATGTGTCGCACAATGGACAAGTTCCAAACATTCTCCACTGCACGTAAGGAGGAGATACGTAGAGGACTGACCTGAGGGAAATCGCAGGCCAAAACATAACAGTAGTATGCATGCTATGAAACATTTCCTGAAACACCAGGCCCAGGACAATATAGGACCTCTTCTTTTTTTTCCATTAAAAAAAATTATTGGAGTTCAATTTGCCAACATATAGCATAACACCCAGTGCTCATCCCGACAAGTGACCCCTCAGTGCCCATCACCCAGTCACCCCAACCCCCCGCCCACCTCCCCTTCCACCACACCTTGTTCATTTCCCAGGGTTAGGTGCCTCATGTTTTGTCACCCTCACTGATATTTTCACTCATTTTCTCTTCTTTCCCTTTATTCCCTTTCACTAATTTTTATATTCCCCAAATGAATGAGACCAAATAACGTTTGTCCTTTTCCGATTAACTTATTTCACTGAGTATAATACCCTCCAGGTCCATCCACATCGAAGCAAATGGTGGGTATTTGTCGTTTCTAATGTCTGAGTAATATTTCATTGTATACATAGACCACATCTTCTTTATCCATTCATCTTTTGATGGACATCGAGGCTCCTTCCACAGTTTGGCTATCGTGGACATTGCTGCTATAAACATCAGGGTGTAGGTGTCCTGGCAATTCACTGCATCTGTATATTTGGGGTAAATCCCCAGCAGTGCAATTGCTGAGTCCTAAGGCAGTTCTATTTTTAACTCTTTGAGGAACCTCCACAGAGTTTTCCAGAGTGGCTGCACCAGTTCACATTACCATCAACAGTGCAAGATGGTTCCCCTTTATCCACATCCTCCCCAGTAATGTTGTTTCCTGTCTTGTTAATTTTCCCCATTCTCACTGGCATGAGGTCATATCTCATTGTGCTTTTGATTTGTATTTCCCTGATGACAAGTGATGTGGAGCATTTTCTCATGTGCTTGTTAGTCATGTCTATGTCTTCCTCAGTGAAATTTCTCTTCATGTCTTTTTCCCATTTCAAGATTGGATTGTTTATTTCTTTGCTGTTGAGTTTAAGAAGTTCTTTATAGATCTTGGAAACTAGCCCTTTATCTGATACGTCATTTGCAAATATCTTCTCCCATTCTGTAGGTTGTCTTTTAGTTTTGTTGACTGTTTCTTTTGCTGTGCAGAAGCTTTTTATCTTGATGAAATCCCAATAATTCATTTTTGCTGTTGTTTCTCTTGCCTTCGTGGATATATCTTGCAAGAGGTTGCTGTGGCCAAGTTCAAAAAGGATGTTGCCTAGGGATCCCTGGGTGGCGCAGCGGTTTGGCGCCTGCCTTTGGCCCAGGGCACGATCCTGGAGACCCGGGATCGAATCCCACGTCGGGCTCCCGGTGCATGGAGCCTGCTTCTCCCTCTGCCTTTATCTCTGCCTTGTCTCTGCCTCTCTCTCTCTGTATGACTATCATATATAAATAATAAAAAAATTTAAAAAAAGGATGTTGCCTGTGTTCTCTTCTAGGATTTTTTTAAAATTTTTTTTAATTTTTATTTATGATAGTCACAGAGAGAGAGAGAGAGGCAGAGACACAGGCAGAGGGAGAAGCAGGCTCCATGCACCGGGAGCCCGATGTGGGATTTGATCCCGGGTCTCCAGGATCGTGCCCTGGGCCAAAGGCAGGTGCCAAACTGCTGCGCCACCCAGGGATCCCCCTCTTCTAGGATTTTGATAGAGTCTTGCCTCACATTTAGATCTTTCATCCATTTTGAGTTTATCTTTGTGTATGGTGTAATAGAATGGTCTAGTGTTATTCTTCTGCATGTGGATAGGACCTCTTCTTAATATAGGCATTATTCTCAGGGGAAGGAATATAAAAGATTTGCCTAACACACACCACACACACACACACACACATGCGCGGACCTAGAGAAACTAACAAGACACAGGATTTCATCTCAAAAGGAAGAAATAATTGCCAGGGATTTAACCAAGACAGATATAAATAAGATGCCTAAATCAGAATTTAAAAACACAATCATAAGGATGCTAACTGGGCTTGAGGAAAGTATAGAAGACAATAGAGAATTCATTACTGCAGAGAAAAATGAATTAAAACTAGTCAGGCAGAAATAAAAAATGCTATAACCAAGATGGGAAATTGACTGGATGCAATGATAAGAAAGTTGGATAAAACAGGGCAATGAATCAGTAATACAGAAGATAAAATTATGGAAAATAATGAAGCTGAAAAGAAGGAAAGAAAAGCATTGGATCATGAATGAAGACATAGGGAAGACAGTGACTCCTTAAATCATAATAGTATTCATATCATAGGAATCCCAGAGGAAAACGAGAGGAAAAAGGTGCAAAACTTTAATTTTACAAATATTGTTGAAAACTTGCCTAATCTGGGAAAAGAAACACTGAAATCCAAGAAGAAGAGAAAACTTCCATTAAACTCAACAAAAACTGTGTTGGCAAATTGAACACCAATACAAATAAGTTTATTATTAAAAAAATAAATAAATTCAATAAAAACTGGCCAACACCTAAACATACTGTAGTCAAATTTATGAAATACACAGGCAAAGAAAGAATCCTGAAAGCATCAAGAGAAAAAAAGTCTTTACCATACAAGGGAAAACAAATCAGATTCACAGCATACTTGTCCACAGAAACTTGGCAGGCCAGAAGAAAGTGGCATGATATATTCAAAATGGTAAATGAGAAAAATATGCATCCATAAAGATACTTTCTGCAGCAAGGTTATCATTCAGAATAGAAGGAACACTGCTGTTCACAGACAAACAAAAACCAAAGGACTTCTTGACCACTAAAGAAGCCCTAAAAAAATATTAAAGTGGAGTCTGAGTGGGAAAGAAAGAACAAAAGTGACAAACTAGAAAGGAAAAGAGAAAACACCCAGAAACAAGAGCTTAAGGCAATACAAGGCACTAAATTCATATCTCTCAATAATAACTATGAATGGGGACACCTGGGTGGCTTGGTTGTTTAGTGTCTGCCTTTGGCTCAAGGCATGACCCCAGAGTTCAGGATTGAGTCCCACATCAGGGTCCTTGCAGAAGTCCTGATTCTCCCTTTGCCTATGTCTTTGACACTGTGTGTGTCTGTGTATGTGTGTGCGTGTCTCATGAAGAAATAAAATCTTAAAAAAAAACCCAAAACCTAGTGTTTAAAAAAATTAATAGCTACAAATGTAAATGGACTGAATGCTCCAATAAAAAGATGTAGAGTATCAGAATGTGTAAACAACAAAAAGACCCATCTAGATGCTGCCTATGAGAAATTCCTTCTAGACCTAAGACACCTGAAAATTGAAAGTGAGGGGATGGAGAACCATCTCTCCTGCCAATGGATGCCAAAACAAAGCAGCAGTAGCCATACTTATATCAGAAAACCAGATGTTAAACCAAAGATAGTAAAAATAGAAGGAGGGTAATATATTATAGTTAAGGGGTCTATCATTCAAGAAGATCTAACAATTGTAAATACTTATGCCCTCAACCCAAATATATAAATCAATTAATAACAAACATAAAGAAACTCATTGGGCAGCCCCAGTGGCGCAGCAGTTTAGTGTCACCTGCAGCCTAGGGCATGATCCTGGAGACCCTGGATCGAGTCCCATGTCAGGCTCTCTGCATGGTGCCTGCTTCTCCCTCTGCCTGTGTCTCTGCCTCTGTGTGTGTGTGTGTGTGTGTGTGTGTGTCTATGAATAAATAAATTAAAAATCATAAAAAATAAATAAAAATACTGGAAGAAAAAATGAAATTAAAAAAAGAAACTCATTGATAACAATACAATGATAGTAGAGGATGTTAACATCCCACAAACACCAATGTACAGATAATCTAAACAAAATCAACAAAGAAACTGGATCTGAATGACACACTGGACAAGAATGTCTAACAGATATATGCAGAACATTTCATGCTCAAGCAGCAGAATATACATCCTTTTTGAACGTACATGGAACATTCTCCAGAATAAGTCACCTACTGGGTCACATATCAGTCCTCTATAAAAATATTGAGATCACAAAATCTACATTTTCAGACTATAATACTATGAAACGAAGTGATTAACAGGAAAAAAATTGGAAAGGCCTGAAATATAGATAGTCTAAAGAATATCTACTAAAGAATGAATGGGTTAACCAGGAAAGAAAAAAAAATAACATGTGGAAGCAAATGCAAATGAAAAGACAACAGACCAAAACCTTTGGGACTTAGCAAATGTAGTCATAAGAGGGAAGTGTATTGCAATATAGGCCTACCTCAAGAAGCAAAAAAAATCTCAAATACACGACTTAACCTTACGCCTAAAGGAGCTAGAAAAGGAACAACAAGTAAAACCTAAAGGCAGCAGAAGAAAGGAAATGATAAATATTGGAACACAAATAAACAATACGGAAACAAACAAACAAACAAAACCCACAGTAAAACAGAGCAACAAAACTAAGAGCTCGTTCGTTTAAAGAATTAATAACATTGATAAACCCCTGGCCAGACTTCTTAGAAAGAAAAGAGAAAGGGCCCAAATAAATAAAATCAAGAATAACAGAGGAGAGATCACAAACACCACAGAAATACAATTATAAGAGAATATTATGAAAAAAAATATATGTCAAAAATTGAGCATTTTGGAAGAAATGGATAAGCTCCTAGAAACATACAAACTGCAGAAACTAAAAGATAAAAAATAGAAAATTTGAAAAGGCCCATAACTAGCAGAGAAATTGAATGTGTAATAAAAACTCTCCTACTAAAGAGAAGTCCAGGGCCAGAGGACTTCCCAGTGAAATTCTACCAGATATTTAAAAAGAGTTAATACCTATTCTTCTCGAACTTGTTTCAAAAAATATAAACGAGAGGGCAACTTACAATCTCATTGTATGAGTCCACAATTACCTTGTTTCCAAAACCAAGGAACACACTAAAAAGCATTACAGACAATATCTCTGATGAACATGGAGGCAAAAATTCTCACACAGATACTAGGAAATTGAATCAAACAGTACATTAAATGATTTATTCAACACGATCAAGTGAAATTTATTCCTAGGCTGCAGGGATGGTTCAATATCCACAAATCAATCAGCATGATATAGCACATTAATAAAATAAAGGATAAGAACAATATGATACTCTCAACAGATGCAGAAAAAGAATTTGACAAAAAACAGCATTCATTATCAATAAAGTAGGTATAGATGGAACATACTTCAACATCATAAAGGCCATATATGAAAGACCTTCAGCTCATATTATCCTAAATGGGCAAAAACTGAGAGCATTCCCTCTACAGTCAGGTCAAGACAGGGATTGCCACTTTCACCATTGTTATGTAACATAATACTAGAAGTCTTAGCATCAGCAAGCAAACATTAAAAAGAAATAAATGGTACTCAAATTGGCAAAGAATTTAAACTTTCAGTATGTGCAGATGCCATAATAATGTATGTAAAATATCTGAGATAATCCACAAAAGTTGATAGAACTAATACATGAATTCATTAAAGTTGAAGGATATAAAATCAGTGTAAAGAAATCTGCTGTTTTTCATACACCAGTTATGAAGCAGCAGAAAATGAAATCAAGGATTCTATCTCATTAACAATTACACCAAAAACCATAAGATGCCTAGGAATAAACCTAACCAAAGAGGTTAAAGGTCTGTATTCTGAAAACTATAGAATACTGACAAAAGAAATTAAGAGGACACAAAGAAATGGAAAATCATTCCATGCTTAAGAATTAGAAGAACATATATTTTTAAAATGACTACATTACCCAAAGGAATCTACATATTTCACGGAATCTCTAACAAAACAGCACCAGCATATTTCACACAGCTGGAATACTCTATGTTAAACTTTGTATGGAAATACCAAAGGACCCAAAATCACAAAGAAATCCTGAAAAAGCAAAGCAAAGCAAGAGGCATCACAGTTTTGGACTAGAAGCTACTACAAAGCTATGCTCATGAAGAAAATATGGTCCTGGCTTAAAAACAGATACTTCTATCAATGGAATAGAATAGAAACCCAGAAATTAACCCTCAACTATATGGTCAACTAATTTTTTACAAAGCAGGAAAGAATATTCAATGTGAAAAAGGCAGTCTCTTCAACAAACAGTGTTGAGAACTGGACAGTAACATGCAGAAGAATGAAACTCAACCACTTTCTTGCATCATACACAAAAATAAATTAAAAATGAATGGAAGACCAAAATATGAGAGAGGAAACCATCAAAATCTTAGACGAAAACACAGGCAGCAATATCTTTGACCTCAGCTGCAGAAAATTCTTACTAGTCACATATCCTGAGGCAAGAGGGCGGGGGAAGCAAAGATGAACTATTGGGACTTCATCAAGATAAAAAGCTTCTGTACACCAAAGGAAAGAATCAACAAAGCTAAAAGTCAGCCACAGAATGGAAGAATATATTTTCAAATGAAATATCCAATAAAGGGTTAGTATCTAAAATCTATAAAGAAGTTATCAAACTCAATATCCAAAAAACAAATAATCTAGTTAAGCAATGGGCAGAGGACATGAATAGACATTTTTCCAAAGAAGACATTCATATGGGTAAAAGATACATGAAAAGATGTTCAACGTCATTCATCATCAGGAACATACAAATTAAAAACATGATAAGATACCACCTCACAGAATGGCTAAAATGATAACACAGAAAATAGCAGGTATTGGCAAGAGTGCAGAGAAAGATAAACTCTCTTCTATTGTTGATGGGAATGCAAACTGGTGCAGCCACCGTGGAGAACAGTGTGGAGGTTCCCCAAAACTTCTCAAACAAAAATATTCTACAACATATTAATTGATATTAATTGAACATATTAATTGAACTACTCTACAATACAGTAATTGCACTACTAGTTATTTACCCAAAGTATACAAAATACTGTTTTGATACTGTTTTGAAGGGGCATGTGCAACCCAATGTACATAGGAGCTTATCAAGAAAAGGTAGACTATGGAAAGAGCTTACATGTCCATTGACTGGTGAGTTCATAAAGAAAATGAGGAATATATATATATATATATATATATATATATATATATATATATAATCTTTCTCTTTGGCATAATGTGGATGGAGCTGGAGAGTTTTTTGTTTTTGTTTTTTGATTTTGTTTTTTTTAGAGGCAGATGAGAGAGGGACAGGGAGAGGGAAACACAGAATCTTGAACAGGCTCCACACCCAGCATGGAACCAGATGTTGCGCTCATCTCACAACTCTGAGATCATGACATGAGCTGAAATCATCAGTTTGACTCTTAACCAACTGAGTCACTCAGGCACCCAGGAACTCGAGAGTATTTTGCTAAGTGAAAAATATCAGTCAGAGAAAGAAAATACCATATGATTTTACTCATATGTGGAATTTAAGATTCAAAACAGGTTAACATATAGGAAGAAAGAAAGAGGCAAGCCATAAAACAGATTCTTAAATATAGAAAACAATCTGAAGGTTGATGGAGGGAGGGTCATTGGGGATGGAATAAATGGGTGATGGGTATTAAGGAGGACACTTGTTATGATGATCACTGGGTGTTATATGTAATAAATGAATCACTAAATTCTGCTTCTGAAAATGTGTGCGTGTGTGTGTTTATATATTACATATATAAATAAAGGAAGACATCAGGGAGTCCCTTACCACAAAGATCAAATCATTATAACAAAACCAGTTAGAAATGAAAAATATAACTGAGATTCAAGCAGAGTGGATGTATTGACCACTTAACATCCAGAGTGGATGTAAGAACAGAGGAATGAATAAGTGATATAGAGGATAAAATTACAAAAAATAATGAAGCTGATAAAAGAATGAGTGAAGGATTATGGATCATGATAAAAGACTTAAACTGTGAAACTGTTAATGAGTTATCTCATTAACTCCATCAAACATTCATATCATAGGAGTCCCAGAAGAAGAATAAGAGAGAAGAGGTGGCACAAAACTTGTTTGTGGAAATCACAGCTAAAATATTCCCTAATCTGGAGAAGGAAACAGACATTCAGATGCAGGAGGCACAGCTAACTCTCATCAAAATTGACAAATTCGTGCCAACCCCAAGACATATTGTAATTATATTTGCAAAATATAGCAATAAAGAAAGAAACTAAAAGCAGCAAAAGTCCCTAACATATAAAGGAAGACCCATAAGGCAAAATGAAGATATCTCAGAAATTTAGCAAGTTGGAAGAGAGTAGTATTCTATACTCAATATGCTGAGTGGGAAAAATATGCAGCTAAGAAGACTCTATCCAGGAAGACTATCTTTCAGAATAGAAGGAGAGATTAAAGGCTTCTCAGACAAACAAAACCTAATGGAATTCATGACCACTAAAATAGCCCTGAATGAAATATTAAAGGGGATTATTTGAGTGGAAAGGAGAGAACAAAAGTGACAAAGACTAGAAAGAAACAGAAAATATCTCTAGGAAGAATGAGAAAACAAGTATTAAATGGTATTAAACACTTGACTATGAATAATAACTCTGAATGTACGTGGACTAAATGCTCCAAACAAGATATATAGGATGTCTTACTGGATTAAAAACAACAAACAAACAAAACAACAACAATACACAGATCCTTCTTGATGTTGCCTATAAGAAATTCATTTTATACCAAAAGATGCCTCATATTGAAAGCAGATTAATCGAGATATACTTATCATACCAATGGATGTGAAAAGAAAGCTGGAGTAGCAATATTTATATAAGACAAACTAGATTTAAAACAGACTTTAAGGCAGCCCCAGTGACGCAGTGGTTTAGCGCCGCCTGCAGCCCAGAGCGTGATCCTGGAGACCCCGGACTGAGTCCCACGTGGGCTCTCTGCATAGTGCCTGCTTCTCCCTCTCCCTGTGTCTCTGCCTCTCTCTCTGTGTGTGTCTCTATGAATAAATAAATAAAAATCTTTAAAAAATAAAATAAAATAAGACAAAGACTTTAACAACAGATGAGGAAGGGCACTATGTCATGAAAAGTAGATTGTAAATATTTTTGTCCCCAAATTGGAAGCACCCAAACATATAAAACATTTGATAATAAAAACAAAGGCATTCATTGATAACAATACAAAAATAGTTGGGGACTTTAACACTCAATTGCAACAATGGACAGATCATATAAGCACAAAATCAACAATGAAAAAGTGGCTTTGAATGACACACTGCACTATATGAACTTAACATATATTCTTTTTTTTTATTTTATATTTCACTATTCTTTTTTTTTATTATTTATTTATGATAGTCACAGAGAGAGAGGGAGAGAGGCAGAGACATAGGCAGAGGGAGAAGCAGGCTCCATGCACTGGGAGCCCGATGTGGGATTCGATCCCGGGTCTCCAGGATCGCGCCCTGGGCCAAAGGCAGGCGCCGAACCGCTGCGCCACCCAGGGATCCCGAACTTAACATATATTCTAAATATTCCATCCTAAATCAGCAGGACACAAATTATTTTCAAGTTAACATGGGCCATTCTCCAGAATAGTCATCAATCAAGCTTCAACAGTACAAAAGTTTGAGAACAGAAGATGCATATTTTCTGATCACAACACTGAAATTTAAAGTCAACCCAAGAGGGGCAGCTTGGGTGGCTCAGTGGTTTAGTGCTGCCTTCAGCCCAGGTTGTGATCCTGGAGACCGAGGATCGAGTCCCACGTCAGGCTACCTGCATGGAGACTGCTTCTCCCTCTGCCTGTGTCTCTGCCTCTCTCTCTCTGTCTCTGTGTCTCTCATGAATAAATAAATAAAATCTTAAAAAAATAGAAGAATAAAGTCAACCCAAGGAAACATTTGGAAAGACTACAAATCAATGGAGATTAAGCAACATGGTACTAAAGAATGAATGGGTCAACCAGACAGTCAAATAATAAACTTAAAGAAAAAACATGGAAACAAATGAAAATGATAAGAATATGGTTCAAAACCTTTCAGATGCAGCAAAACTGGTCCTAAGAGGTTTGAATAGAGCAATACAGGCCTACATCAAAAAGCAAGAAAAATCTCAAACAACCTAACCTTATACCTAAAGGAAGTAGAAAGGGAAGCTAATGGTAAGCAGAAAAAGAAAGTTAATAAAGATAGAGCAAAAATAAATGATATAAAAATTAAAACAACAATGACAAAAATGCAGTAGAATAGATGAAACCAGGAGCAGGTTCTTTGAAAAAATTAATAAAATTGACAACCCCCTACCAGAATTATTAAAAGAAGGGAGAAAGGACCCAAATAGATAAAATCATAAATAAGAGAGGAGAAATAAAAACACGAGTGCAGAAATGCAAACAATAATAAGGAAATATTATGAAAACATATATTCCAACAAATTGGACAATCTGGAAGAAATGAAACAATTCCTAGAAACACAGAACTAGGAAACTAAAAAAGAAACAAAAGGGAGTGTGAACAAACCCATAAACAGCAAAGAAATTGAGTCTGTAATAAAAAAAAAAAATATCTCCACAAATAAAAGTCCATGACAAGACAGGTTCACAGGACAATGCTAGCAAACATTTAAAGGAGAGTTAATATATACCACATTTCTGTATCTATTCATCTGTCATAAGACATCTGGGCTCTTTCCATAGTTTGGCTACTGTGGATATTACTGCTGTAAACATTGGGGTAAGGGTGCCCTTTCGTATCACTACATTTGTATTATCGGGGTAAATCCCTAGTACTGAAATTGTTGGATCACAGGATAGCTCTATTTTCAACTTTTTGAAGAAATGACATATTGTTTTCCAGAGTTACTGCACCAGCTTGCATTTCCGTTAAGAGAATAAGAGGGTTCCCTTTTCTCTGCATCCTTGCTAATATCTGTTTTTTCCTGACTTGTTCATTTTAGCCATTCTGACTGGTGTGAATTAATATCTCATTGTGGTTTTGATTTCTATTTCTCTGATGGCAAGTGATGTGGAGCATTTTTTTCATGTGTCTGTTGGTCATTTGAATGTCTTCTTTGGAGAAATGTCTGTTTATGTCTTCTGCCCATTTATTGATTGCATTTTTTGTTCTTTGGCTGTTGACTTTGATTAATTCTTTATAGATTTTGGATACTAGCCCTATATCTGAAAAGACATTTGGAAATATCTGTTTTCATTTGGTCAGTTTTCTTTTGATGTTGTCAACTATCATTTGCTGTGCAGAAGTTTTCATCTTGATGAAGTCCCAATACTTCATTTTTCTTTTGTTTCCCTTGCCTTTAGAGACATGTCTAGCAAGAAGTTGCTGTCGCCCAGGTAAAAGAGATTGGTGCTGTGTTCTCCTCTAGGATTTTGATGGATTCCTGCCTCACATTTAGGTCATTCATCCATTTTCACTTTATCTCTGTGTTTGTGTAAGATAATGGTCCATTTTCATTCTTCTACATGTGGATGTCTAATTTTACCAGCACTATTTATTTATTCAAGAGACTGTCCTTTTTCCTTTCAAGATTATTTACTGCTTTGTTGAAATTAGTTGATCATAGAGTTGAGGGCCCATCTCTGGGTTCTCTCTTCTGTTCCGTTGATCTATGTGTCTGTTTTTGTTCCAATACCATGCTATCTTGATGGCCACAAGTTTGTAATATAATTTGAAGTCAGGCATTTTATGATGCCCCAAGCTTTAGTTTTCTTTATCAATATTATGTTTGATATTCACAGTTTTTTCTGGTTATGTACAATTTTTAGAGATTTTGTTTAAGTTCTATGAAAAAAGTCACTGGTATTTTGATAGTGATTGTACTGTATGTGTATAATAGACGTTTTACAGTACTTGATCTTCCAATCCATGAACGTGAAATGTTTTTCCATCTTTTTTGTCTGCCTTAATTTCATTCATGACTATTCTTCATTTTTTAGAGAAGAGATGCTTTTCTCCTTTGTTTGTTTATTTTTTAAAGGTTTTATTTACTTATTCATAAAACACACAGAAAGAGGGGCAGAGACATAGGCAGAGGGAGAAGCTAGCTTTCTGCAGGGAGCCTGATGTGGAACTCGATCCCGAGACTCCAAGACCACACCCTGAGCTGAAGGCAGATGCTCAACCATTGAGCCACCAAGGCATGTCCTTCTGGAATGCATCCCCCCTTTCCCAGGGCTTAGGAGATTGGGGGCAGACAGGGACTTTCCTCTGCCGGCAGCGCGGGGGGCCGGGGCTGGGGAGTTCCCCTTTCGTACTCGGGGCGGGGGGGGAAGGGACTTTACACACACCCCTCACATGAAAGCTAGCACCGCACCAGTGCCAGAAGTGGCATTTCCTCACAGGATTTCCTAAGACTAGAGGGATTTAGACTGGGGTAGAGACTTGTATTATTTCTCCCCCCCCCTTCTATCACCGAAAAACGTTTATACCCTGTGATTAATCTGGGAAAAGGGAATAATATGAGCGGCCCTTGTCTTCCCCACAGGGAGAAAAAAAAAAAAAAGCTTGATGAACTTCACAGAAGAGTTCGAGCTTGGAAATATGGAGTTTATAGAGAATAGATATATTTTTAAAAGCTCTAGATCAGAACTACTACACAGTGCTTTTAAAAAGTGTTTAATGAAACAAAGTTTACAGAGAGAAGCCCTAAGTGGAAAGACCTTATGGTTTTGTAGATACGGTGACTCCAGTCTTTGTTGTATAAAGGTTGGGGGAGCTGACAAGGTTTTTGTACAGTATTTTCTCCTCCGTTGTATTGATTTTTGTATAAAAATGTAACTTTACGTGTCTAACACGTATTAAATATTTTGAAGCAAAAAAAAAGGTATTTGGTGGAATTGTAAATGGGATCAAATCCTTAAGTTCTCTTTATTTTGTCTCATTGTTAGTTTTTGGAAATGCAGCTGATTTCTGTCCATTGATTTTCAATCCTACCATTTTGCTGAATTGATGTATGAGTTCTAGCAATCATGTCATCTGTGAGGAGTGAGAGTTTGGCTTATTCCTTTCCAATTTGAATGCCTTTGTTTATTTCTGTTGTCTGATTCCTGAGACTATGAATTCTAGTACTATGTTGGACAACAGTAATGAGAATGTACGTCCCTGTTCTGTTCCTGAACATAGGGGAAAATATCTCAGTTTTTCCTTATTGAGACTGATATTCACTGTGAGATTTTCATAGATGACTTTTATTATTTGAGGTATGTTCACCCTATCCCTATACTGTGGAGACATTTAATCAAGAAAAAATGATATATTTTGTCAAATGCTTTTTCTAAATCAATTGAGATGATCATACGGTTCTTTTTTTAAAGTTTTTATTTGTTTATTCATGAGACACACACAAACACACACAGAGACAGAGAGAGAGTCAGAGACATAGGCAGAGGGAGAAGCAAGCTCCACGCAGGGAGCCTGATGTGGGACTCGAATCTGGGACTCTGGGATCATGCCCTGAGCCAAAGGCAGATGCTTAACCACTGAGCCACCCAGGCATCCCTATCATACAGTTCTTGTCCTTTATTTTATTATTATGATATATCACGTTGATTGATTTGCAGATGTTGAACCACACCTTGCAGTCTAGGAATGAATCCCACTTTGTCCTGGTGAATAATCCTTTTAATATACTGTTGGTTACTATTGCCTAGTATCTTGGTGAGAATTTTGGGATCTATGTTCATCAAATATATTGGTCTGTAATAATTCTCCATTTTGTTGGGGTCTTTGGTTTTGTGATCGAGATAATTCTGGCCTCATAGAATAAGTAAAGCAGTTTTCCTTCTATTTCTATTTCTTGAAATAGCTTCAGAAGAATAGATAATAGTTCTTATTTGATCATTTGGTAGAATTCTCTCTGGGACTCTATTCATGCCTGGGATCTTATTTGTTGGGAGATTTTTGTTGTTGTTGTTACTGCTTCAATTGCCTTGATGGTTTTGTATATATTTAGGTATTCTATTTCTTCCTATTTTAGTTTTGGTAGGTTATGTTTCTAGGAATGCATCCATTTTTTTCCAGATTGCCTAATTTGTTGTCACATAGTTGCTTATAATATGTTCTTCAAATTGATTGTATTTTCTTGGTGTTGGTCGTGATCTCCCCTCTTTCATTCATGATTTTATTAATATGGGCCCTTTCTCTTTTCTTTTTGATAAGTCTGGCTAGGGATTTATTGATCTTGTGAATTCTTTAAAAGAAGCAGCTCCTAGTTTCATTGATATTTTCTAGTGCTCTTTTGGTTTCTATTTAATTTATTTCTGGTCTAATATTCATTAATTATCATCCCCTGCTTGGTTTAGGCATTTTTCCCTGTTATTTATCATGCTTCTTTAGTTATGTGGTCAGGCTGTGTATTTGAGGCTTTCCTTATTTTTTGAGAAATATTTATATTGCTATGTACTTCTCTCTTAGGACCACCTTTGCTGCATCCCAAAGGTTCTGAACAGTTGCATTTTCCACTTCATTTGCTTCCATTTATTATTTTATTTCTTCCTTAATTTCCTGAGTGACCTATTCATTTTTATTAGGATCCTTTTTAACCTAAAGTTTCTGAGTTCCTTCCAAATTTCTTTTTGTGATTGAGTTCAAGTTTCAAAGTACTGTGGTCTGAAATTATGTAAGGAATAATCTCAGTCTTTCGATACTGGTTGAGACCTGATTTGTGAACTGGTATGTGACCTATTCTGGAGAATGTGCCACGTGCAGTTGAACAGAATGTGTATTCCATTGTTTTAGGATGGAATGTTCTGTATATATCTGTGAAGTCCATCTAGTCCAGTGTGTCATTCAACACCCGTATTTCCTTGTTAATCTTCTGCTTAGAAGGTCTGTCCATTGTATGAGTGGGGTGTTAATGTCCCTTACTATTATTTTACTATTAACAATGTTTTTTTTAAATTTTGTTATTAATTGGTTTATATAATTGGTGGCTCCCATGTGAGGAGTGAAAATATTTACAATTGTTGAGTCTTCTTGTTGGATAGACCTTTAAGTGTGGCAGTTTCATTCTTCATCAATTATTACAGTCTTTGTTTTAAAATCTAATTTATCTGATAGAAGGATTGCTACCCCAGCTTTCTGCTGATGTCCATTAGTTTGATAAATGGTTCTCCACCCCCTCATTTTCAACCTAGAGGTGTCTTTAGGTATAAAATGGGTCTCTTGCAGACAACGTATTGATGGGTTTTGCTTTTTTTTTTTCCAAATGAATATCCTGTGTCTTTTGATTTATATTCAGAGTAACTATTGAAAAATATGAATTTATTGCCATTGTATATATGTAAATTCAATCTTTCTGTATATTGTCTCTGTTCCTTTCTGGTCTATATTACTTTGGAGTTCTCTCTTCTTAAAGGATCTCTTTTAATATTTCTTGCTGGGTTGATTTAGTGATCATAAACTCTTTAAGTTTCTGTTTGTCCCAGAAGCTTTTATATCTCTTTCTTTCCTGAATGAAAGCTTTCCTGGATAAAGTATTCTTGGATGTATATTTTTTCTCATTTAGTACCCTGAATATATCATGCCAGTCTTTTCTGACCTGCCTGGTCTCTATGGATAGGTCTGCAGCTAGCCTATTGTTTCTACCTTTGTAGGTTAAGGACTTCTTGTCTAGAGCTGCTTTCAAAATTTTCTCTTTTTCTCTGGAATTTGCAAGCTTCACTAATATATGTCAATGTATTGACCTATTTTTACTGATTTTGAGGGAGTTTCTCTTATCCTCCTAGACTTAAATGCTTGTTTCCTTCCCCATATTAGGGACATTCTCAGGCATAATTTGCTGATATATACTTTCTGGCTTCTCTCTCTTTCCTCTTCCTGTAGAACCCCAATTTTTCCAATATTGTTTCACTTTTTGATATCACTGATGTCTTGATTCCTCAGGTCATGATCCAGAAGTTGTTTATATCTTTTTTCCTCAGTTTCTTTATTTTTGGTCATTTTATCTTCTATGTTACTTTTTCTCTCTTCTGTCTAATTTATCCTATCAGTTAGCACCTCCATTGTTGATTACATCTCAGCAATACCATTTTTTTATTTCAACCTGATTAGTAGTCTGTTCTATGTTTTTTTCAAGCTCAGATAGTATCTTTATACTTCTTATTTTCAATTCTAGCACTGACATTTTACTAATATTCATGTTTATTAAGTCTCTGACAATTATTCCTGCCTCTAATTCTTTTTTCTTTGGATAATCTTTCTGTATTGCCATTTTGTACAGAGGATAATAGATGAATGGGAGAACAACATACAAAGATATTAACCAGGAGCCAAATGAAATATACACTAGAAAAATCAGATGATATCATAAAACAAAAACAAAAAAGAAAAAAAGAGAGAGGTTATAATCAAACAGGTGGACAGAACAGGGTGATAACCTATGTTTGGGGTTAATTTTGGTATTTGTTGGAAGAAAATAGATCCCAAAATTGTAAAGAAAGAAAAACTTAAAATTACACAAAAATAAAATTGAATACAGTGAAAGGAATCCAAAAAAAGAAAAATATGGAAGGAGCCTTGGTGTCCATCGAAAGATGAATGGATAAAGAAGATGTGGTTTATGTATACAATGGAATATTACTCAGCAATTAGAAACGACAAATACCCACCATTTGCTTCAACGTGGATGGAACTGGAGGGTATTATGCTGAGTGAAATAAGTCAATCAGAGAAGGACAAGCAGTGTATGTTCTCATTCATTTGGGGAATATAAACAATAGTGAAAGGGAATATAAAGGAAGGGAGAAGAAATGTTGGGAAATATCAGGAAGGGAGACAGAACATAAAGACTCTTAACTCGGGGAAACGAACTAGGGGTGGTGGAAGGGGGGAGGAGGGCGGGTGTTGGAGGGGAATGGGTGACGGGCACTGAGGTGGACACTTGACGGGATGAGCACTGGGTGTTTTTCTGTATGTTGGTAAATTGAACACCAATAAAAATTAATAAAAAAAAGAAAAATATATCTTTAAAATGTAAATGTAAAAGTGAAAAATATAGGACTTAAAAAATAGAGTCGGTAAAATAAGAAAATAGTTGAAAAGAAAAAAAAGGATATTTTAAACTAAAAGACTAAAAATTTTTAAGAAATAAAACCACTTGAATTCTATATAATATTTCCCCTAGAGCAGCAGTTTTTCAGTTTTGTGTGCTGGGAAACTTTGGTATTAGCAAGATGTTCCTGTAGTGTACACCCACGCCAATCTTCTTGGGGGAAAGAGCACCATCTCCCCAAGATTCTGCTACTTGCTGGGCTCCTGCTCAGAGAGTGGTCTCCCAATCATGCTGCAGTTTTCAGTTTATGACAACACAGAGCTGAAAGCCTACTCCTGGGCTCACTATTGCAGCCACCTTCTGCACTCCAGTGCTTGGAAACTCTGCCACACTCAAGCACCTCTGTTCTTTCTGTGATCCCAGGGATCATGAAACCACACTCTCCCACCTAGGATTCTTCCCCACTTTGCCACATGAGCACATTTCAAGCAGGGAATTTCCTCAACAGAGAACTTCTAAAAGTTCTGATTTTGTGCTCTGCTGCTATATCATTTTCCAATATCTGACTTACAGAAGATCTCTGCCCTCATAGTTTATTTTCAGATATATTGCCACAGATTCATTTCTTCACACCACCTACCTTTCAAAGAGTGGTCACTTTTCTTTTTTTTTAATAATAAATTTATTTTTTATTGGTGTTCAATTTGCCAACATACAGAATAACACCCAGTGCTGTCAAGTGCCCCCCTCAGTGCCCGTCACCCATTCACCCCCACGTCCCGCCCTCCTCCCCTTCCACCACCCCTAGTTTGTTTCCCAGAGTTAGGAGTCTTTATGTTCTGTCTCCCTTTCTGATATTTCCCACACATTTCTTCTCCCTTCCCCTATATTCCCTTTCACTATTATTTATATTCCCCAAATGAATGAGAACATACAATGTTTGTCCCTCTCCGATTGACTTATTTCACTCAGCATAATACCCTCCAGTTCCATCCACATTGAAGCAAATGGTGGGTATTTGTCGTTTCTAATGGCTGAGTAATATTCCATTGTATACATAAACCACATCTTTATTTCTATTTTTATAATGGCAGCAATTCTTTTCTATCATCTCAGGTTGAGCTTACAAGTGTTCAGAATTATTTGATAGCTATCTAGCTGAATTCAAGGGACCAGATAAAACTAGGGTAACCTACTCCCCCACAATCTTCCTTCCAATCTACCCAATGCAAAATTCTTAATAAAATAGTAGCAAATAAAATCCAAAACTACCTTTAAAGAATCATTCACCCCAAACAAGTGGTAGTTTTTTTTTCATGGCATGAAAATATGACTCAATATTCAGAAATAAATCATTGTGATAAACCACATTAATACAAGAAAGGTTAAAACCCATATTATCCTTCAAATAGATGGGGGGAAAAGCATTTGTCAAAGGAAAACACCCGTTCATGATAAAAACCTTCAATAAAATAGTGATAGAGAGAATGTATGTCAACATATAAGGGCCTTATATGAAAAACCCACAGTTAATACCATTCTCAATGGGGAACAACTGAAAGTGCTTCCTCTAGTCAAAAACAACACAAGGATGTACAATTTCATCACTGTTATTTAATACTGCTAGAAGTCCTAACCACTGCTGGTTCTGTGAAAAAAAAATAATATCAATTAACCCTAGCTGGACTTATCAAAAAGAGAAATAAATCTAATAACTAAAATCATAAATTAAAGAGCACAAAAATACAAAAGAAATACAAATAATTATAAAAGAATATTATAAACAATTATATGCCAAAAAATTAGGCAATCTAGAAGAAATGTATGTATTCCTAGAAAATATAAGCTACCAAAACTGAAGCAGAAAAAATTAGAATACCTGAGTAGATCCATAACTAGCCAAAAAAAAAATGAAGCAGTAATCAAAATTCTCCTAAAAAACAAAAGCCCATGTCCAGGTTTCCCAGAGGAATTCTACCATATGTTTAAAGAATAACTAATATTTATTCTTCTGAACTTGTTCCAAAAAAATAGAAATAGAAGGAAAAATTCCACTCATTCTGAGTCCAATATCACTTTGATACCAAAAGCAGACACTCTATCAAAAAGAATTACAGACCAATATCTGTGATCAACCTAGATACCAAAATTATCACCAAGATACTAACCAAAAAGATACAACAATAAAAGGATTACTCACCACAACCAAGTGGGAATTATTCCTGGGCAGCAAGATTGTTTCAAGATCCACAACCAATTAGACCATATTAATAAAAGAAAGGACAAAACCTATTAGATCCTCTCAATAGATGCAGAAAAAACATTTGACAAAATGCAGCATCATTTCTTCATAAAATCTAACCACCATGAAGGGATAGAGGGAACATAACTTAGTATCATAAAAGACATATACAAAAACCCCACAGTGAATATCAGTCTCAATGGCGAAAAACCAAGAGCTTTCCCCCTAAGGTCAGGAACAAAATAGGGATGTCCACTCTCACCAATATTGTTTAAACTGGTAGTAAAAGTCCTAGCCTCAGCAATCAGACAACAAAAATAAAGACATTCAAATTGGCAAAGAAGAAATCAAAATTTCACTCTTTGCAGATGATATGATACTCTATGTAGAAAACCCAAAAGCCTCCACCCCAAAATTGCTAGGACTCACATAGTAATTCAGAAACTTGGCAGGATATATAATCAATGCTCAAAAGTCAGTTTCATTTCTATACACTAACAATGAGTGTTTCATTTCTATACACTAACAAGGAATCAATCCCATTTATATTTGCAACAAAAATATAAGATATCTAGGAATAAATGTAACCAAAGAGGTAGGACCTACAGTGTGAAAATTATAGAATGCTCATGAAAGAAATTGGGAAAGACACAAAGAAATGGAATAACATTCCATGCTTATGGATTGGAAGAACAAATATTGTTAAAAGGTCTCAGCTACCCAGAGTAATCTACATATTCAGTACAATCCCTATCATATTTTTCATGGAGCTGGAACAAACAATCCTAAAATTTGTGTGGAACCAGAAAATACCCAGAATAGCCAATGTAATTTTGAAAAAGAAAACCAAAGCTGGAAGGATAATACCAGACTTCAAACTATATTATAATTCTTAAGTCATGTAGACAGCATGGTATGGGCAGAAAACCAGACATATAGATTAATGGAACAGAATAGAGAACCCAGAAAGGAACCCTCAAATCTATGGCCAAGTAATCTTCAACAAGGCAGGAAAGAATATCCAAAGGAAAATTGTCTCTTCAACAAATGGATTCGGGAATATTGGATACTCACATGCAGAAGACTAAAACTGGACCACTTTATTACACCATATACAAAAAATAACTCAAAATGGATTAAATATCTAAATAGGAGACAGTAAACCTGCTAAATCCTGGAGAAGAACACAAGCAGCAACCTCTTCAACCTTGGCCACAGCAACTTCTTGCTAGACACATCTCCAAAGGCAAATTAAAAAAATCAAAAATGAACTATGAGGACTTCATCAAGATGAAAAGCTTTTGGACAGCAAAGGAAACTGTCAACAAAACTAAAAGGCATATTAAGGAATGTGAGAATATATTTACAAAGTCTTATTAAAGTGCTAGTATTCAAAATATATAAAGAATTTATCAAACTCAACACCCCAAAAGAACAAAAAAAGGTGGGCAGAAGATTATATATATATATATATATATATATATATATATATAATATATTATATATATTTCTATTGATGGACATGTGGGCTCTTTCCACATTTTTACTATGGTAGACTATGGTGGACATTGCTGCTATAAACATTGGGATGCATGTGCCCCTTTGAATCACTTTGTTTGTATCCTTTGGATAAATACCTAGAAGTTCAATTGCCCACTTGTAAGATACTTATTTTCTTAATTTTTTGGGAAACCTCCATGCTGTTTTTCAGATTGGCTGCACCAGTTTGCCTTCTCATCAAAAGTGTAAGAGGGTCCCCCCCTTCTCCACATCATTGCCAACATCTCTCCTTTCCTGAGTTGTTCATTTTAGCCATTTTGTTGGGTGTTAGGTGGTATCTCATTGCAATTTTGATTTGTATTTCCCTGAAGTTGAGGGATGTTGAGCATTTTTTCATGTTTCTGTTGGCTATTTGTATGTTTTCTTTGGAGAAATGTGTATATATATATATATGTATGTATATATAATAAATATATATTTTACTCAATGATAAAAAATAATGAATCTTGCTATTTTCAACAATGTGGGTGGAACTAGAGGGTATGATGCTAAGCCAAATAAGTAAGAGAAAGGCAATTATATGTTTTCACTCATATGTGGAAGTTAAGAAACAAGACAGATGAAAATAGGTATAGGGAGGAAAAATAAAACAAGACAAAAACAGAGAAGGAGGCAGATCATAAGAGACTCTTAACTCTAGGAAACAAACAGTATTGCTGGAATGGAGTTGTGTTGGGGGATGCAGAAATTGGGTGGTGGGCATTAAGGAGGGCACCTGAAGTAATGAACACTGGGTATTGTATGCAACTGATGAATCACTAAATTCTTCCTCTGAAACTAATAATATTGTATATGTTAATTAAATGCTGAGTGAAATAAGTCAATCAGAGTAGGACAATCATCATATGGTTTCACTTATACTTGGAATATAAGAAATAGTGAAAGGGATTATAAGGGAAAAGAGGGGAACTGAGTGGGAAAAATTAGAGAGGGAGAAAAACCACGAGAGACTTCTAACTGGAAAAAGAAAGCAAGGGTTGCAGAAGGAGAGATGGGTAAGGGATGGGGTTACTGGGTGATAGACACTGAGGAGGGCATTTGATGGGATGAGCACTGGGTGTTATAGTATATGTTGGCCAATTGAATTTAAATAAAAAAAATGTAAAAAAATAATAATAGAAAAATTTGAGGGATCCCTGGGTGGCGCAGCGGTTTGGCGCCTGCCTTTGGCCCAGGGCGCGATCCTGGAGACCCGGGATCGAATCCCACATCGGGCTCCCGGTGCATGGAGCCTGCTTCTCCCTCTGCCTGTGTCTCTGCCTCTCTCTCTCTCTCTGTGACTATCATAAATAAATAAATAAATAAAAAATTTAAAAAAAAGAAAAATTTGAATTTAAATAAATAGAAAGGCACCAAATCATCAAGGAAGTATTAAAACTTTCACTATATGCAGATTATATGATGTTTCATTAAGATAATCCAAAAACTCCACCAAATAATTGCTAGAAGTGATACACCAAATCAGAAAAGTCACAGGACATAAAATCACCTTTCATAAATCTGTTGCATTATGTACACTGATAAGGAGCCAATTTCATTTAAATTTCCACCAAAAAACATAAGGTACCTGGAAATAAATTTAACCAAAGATCTAAAAAAATATGTCCTCTGAAAACTGTAAAAACACTGACAAAATACATTTAAGTTGATACAAAAAAAAGGAAAAATACTCCATGCTCATGGATTAGAAAAACAAATATTGCTAAAATATCTATACTATCCAAATTATTCTACATGAATAATGCAATCCCTATCAAAATACCACCAGGATTTTTCACAGAGCTAGAGTAATTCTACAGTCTGTATGCAACCACAAAAACCCTGTATAGTCATAGCAATCTTTATTTTTTTTTTAATTAACTTTTATTGGTGTTCAATTTACCAACATACAGAAAAACACCCAGTGCTCATCCCGTCAAGTGTCCACCTCAGTGCCCGTCACCCATTCCCCTCCAACACCCGCCCTCCTCCCCTTCCACCACCCCTAGTTCGTTTCCCCGAGTTAGGAGTCTTTATGTTCTGTCTCCCTTCCTGATATTTCCCAACATTTCTTTTCCCTTCCTTTATATTCCCTTTCACTATTATTCATATTCCCCAAATGAATGAGAACATACACTGTTTGTCCTTCTCCGATTGACTTATTTCACTCAGCATAATACCCTCCAGTTCCATCCACATTGAAGCAAATGGTGGGTATTTGTCATTTCTAATTGAGTCATAGCAATCTTTAAAAAGAAAAGCAAAGCTGGAGGCACCACAATGTTGGACTTCAAGTTACATTATAAAACTGTAGTGATCAAGGCAGTATTGAACTGGCACAAAGCACTGATTAATAGAACAGAATCAAAAATCCAGAAATGAACCCCCAAGTATATGGGCAAAGCAAGAAAGAATATGCAATGGAAAATAGAATCTCCCAACAAATGTTGGGAAAACTAGACACTAGCATGGAAAAGAATGGAACTGTACCACTTTCTTACACCATGAAGAAAAATAAATTCAAAATGGATGAAATATTTGAATGAGAGAAAGGAAACTAATAAAACCCTAGAGTAGAACACAAGCCAACATTTTTTCATGTGTCTGTTGGCAAGATGGCAGAGGAGTAGGGGTCCTCAACTCACCTGGCCCCACCAACTTACCTAGATAATTTTCAAAACATCCTGAACACCTATGAATTCAACCTGAGATGTAAAGAGACAAGAGCTAGAATACTACAGAGAGATAAGTGATCACTTCTGATAAGGTAGGAAAGTGGAGAAGAGGAAAGATGGGGCAGGAAAACAGAGCCGCAGAAATCGGGAACTTTAGAAAACTGCACCTGAAAGAGTCTTCCTGACTGAGAAGTATTCAGTGGGGACATAGGGCAGAATTACAGGAGGAAAAGTGAAGTCTCAATATTCCTGGAGACAAAATAAAAATAGACTCGCCCAGGAGAAAGTCCACCACAAACTGTGGTTGGATCACGATAAAGGGTGAGAACAACACAAACCTCCCAGAGCATCTAGGAGAAGCCAGCTGATATCTCAGGATAGCACCTGAGCTTTCCTTATCCTGGAGCCTGGCAATGGATGGAGGTGGGCTGCCCTCTGTTCCCTTCCTTCAGGAGAGGCAGACCTCAGGAGGGCGGGTCCAGCAGTGCAGGGCCCTCAATCTGAGGGTGCCCTGGCAGACAAAGCAAGCTATCTCTGTTACATGCAGGGCAGGTGGAAACAGGGAGGTGATGGGACAGCAAAATCTCTCCTGCCAATGGGCGCCCTTCAATTTGTGCAGATCAGTGCTCTCATGCCTGCCCCCAGGAGAATCAAGGCCAGTGTGCGGTTCAGTACTGGCAGAGAGCTCTCAGTCCTAGAGTTGGAGATCTGGCTGGTGCCTTTTTTAAATTTTTATTTTTATTTATTTTTTATTTATATATATATATTAATAAATTTATTTTTTTATTGGTGTTCAATTTACCAACATACAGAATAACACCCAGGGCTCATCCTGTCAAGTGCCCCCCTCAGTGCCCGTCACCCATTCATTTTGCCTTTCACCTGGGAAAGGTGTGGCCTCTACGAACAAAGACCTCATGGGATAAACAGCTCACACTGAGTCTGGCCACCTGGAAAATGATGGGGCATCTCCACTCAGGCACAGACACCCGAGAATCAACACAGCAGGCCCCTACCCCAGAAAAACTGCTGGGAGAACAAGGGAAGAGCAAGATTACTGAACAAACAGCACGAGAAAGCAGCAGGACTGAGGGAAAATAGTATATAGAACTCGAAGCTTTTATTCTTACAATTTATTTATCTTTCAGGCTAAAAATTTCCAATATTTCTTCTCTTTTCCTGCCTTAACTACAGTATTTTACCAAATTTTCATTTTTAAGCTTTTTTGTTTTTGACTTTCATATTTCTACAATTACATGTCTTAGATATATTCTTCATTTTTGGATTCCTTTCAACGTATTCCATTTAATTTTGGTAGACATATGAGTTATGGGTTTTTGTTTTTGTTTTCAATTTTTTCTGACTAGTTTTGTTTCGTAATGGTAGATTTAGTACCTTCTAACACATGGACCAAAGAACACTCAGAACCAAGTGGAACACCATGTTGGCTCATTCTGTGAGACTGTATTCTACATTCCATTCTGCCTCCTTCTTTAATCTTGTTTCTGTTATTGTAGCCAATGCTGGGTCTCTATATAAGTTTTGTTGATTTATACAAATTTAGAATTTAGTGTCTTCTAACTACAGAACAAAATACACCCAGAACCAAGAGGATCACTCTAGATCCACTCAGTGAGAATATATTCTATCACCACCACCACATCCTCCCCACCCTTTAAAAAATTCTTACTATGTTTTAAGTTTTGTTTTTCACTTTCGTGGTCCTTTTGTTTTACTTTGTTGTTTTATTTTTCTATTATTTTTGGGTCTCTGACCTCTTCAGAGTTGTTAAAGGTGTATTTTATTTAAGTCATAGTCGATATTTTTTGACTCTGCTTGCTCATACAGCCATTCTTTACTGGACAGAATGACTAGAAGGACGAAGTCACCACAAAAGAAAGAACTGGAAGTAATATTCTCTGTCACTGAAATGCTAGATGAGGATTTAAGTATCATGTCAGAGATAAAATGTAGAAGTACAATTATAAAATTACCGGTGGCTCTGATAAAAAACACTAAGGACTCTAGAGATCCTCGTACTATATAATTGAGATCTAATCACGCCAAAATTAAAAATACTTTAACTGAAATGCAGCCCAAACTGGATACTCTAACTGCTAGGGTTAATTAGGTGAAAGAGAGGGTGAATGACATAGAACAGAAGTTTATGGAAAGGAAGGAAGCTGAGGAAAACAGAGAAAAACAATTAACAACCCAAGAGGAAATACTTCAGGAAATAAATGATATTTATTCATTTATTAATATAAAGAATAATATTCATCTTATTGGGATTCTAGAATAGTTAGAGAGAGAGAGAGAGGACCACATAGTGTATTTGAACAAATGATAGCTGAGAAATTCCCTAATCTGGAGAAGGAAAAAGGCATTCAGATCCAAGAGGACTCTTCCTCCCTAAAATAAACAAAAACTGATCAAAACCCTGACATATAATAGAGAAGCTTGCAAATTTCAAAGACAAAGAGAAAATTCTAAAAGCAGCTCTAGAAAATAAATTCTTACCTATAGGGTAAGAATTCCCCATATAGTGGGGAGAAATATAAGATTAACAGCAGACCTATCCACAGAGACCTGGCAGGTCAGAAAGGGCTGGCATGATATATTCAGGGTGATTAAACAAGAAAAACATGCAGCCGCAGATACTTTATCCAGCAAAACTGTCATTCAGAATAGGAGAGATAAAGAACTTACAGAATAGAATGAAACTGAAAGAATATGTGAACACCCAACCAGTTCAGCAAGAAATATTAAGGGGGACACCATAAGAAAAGGAGGGAGCCCAAAGAAACAATCCACAGAAACAGACTATAGGTAATACTATGACACTAAATTTATATCTTTAAATAGTTACTCAGAACACGAATGAGCTAAATGATCACATCAAAAGTTGCAGGGTATCGAACTGGATAAAAAAAGCAAGACCTATCTACATACTGTCTACAAGAGACTCTAAGGACACTTCCAGACTGAAAATGAGGGGGTGGAGAACTAATTCCCATTCAAATTGTCCTCAACAGAAAGTGGGGGTAGCAATCCTCATATCACATAAATTAGATTTTAAACAAAAGACAGTAATAAAAGATGAAAGGTGTGGCCTCTACGAACAAAGACCTCATGGGATAAACAGCTCACACTGAGTCTGGCCACCTGGAAAATGATGGGGCATCTCCACTCAGGCACAGATACCTGAGAATCAACAGAGCACAATATTATAATTAAAGGATATATTCAAAATGAAGAATGATTTTTTTTAATTTTTATTTTTAAAAATATTTTATTTATTTATTCATGAGAGAGAGAGAGAGTGGGAAAGAGAGAGAGAGAGAGAGGCAGAGACACAGGCAGAGGGAGAAGCCAGCTCCATGGCTGGCTCCAAGGGAGCCCAATGCAGGACTTTTTTTTTTTTAAAGATTTTTTTTTAAAATTTATGATAGTCACACACACAGAGAGAGAGAGAGGCAGAGACACAGGCAGAGGAAGAAGCAGGCTCCATGCACGGGGAGCCCGACGTGGGACTCGATCCCAGGTCTCCAGGATCACGCCCTGGGCCAAACACAGGCACCAAACCGCTGCGCCACCCAGGGATCCCCCAATGCAGGTCTTAATCCCGGGGCTCCAGGATAACGCCCTGGGCCAAAGGCAGACGCTAAACTGCTGAGCCACCCAGGGTTCCCAAATTTTTAATGATTATAAATATTTATGCCCCTAATATTGGAGCAGTGAATTATATTAATCAATTAATAATCAAAGTAAAGAGGGGATGCTTGTGTGGCTCAGGGGTTGAGGGCCTGCCTTTGGCCCAGGACGTGATCCTGGAGTCCCAGGATCATGTCCCACATTGAGTTCTTTTGCATGGAGCTTGCTTCTCTCTCTGCCTATGTCTCTGCCTTCTCTCTCTGTGTAACTCTCATGAATAAATGAATAAATGAATAAATAAATAAATAAATAAATAAATAAATAAATAAAATCTTCAAAAAATAAAATAAAGAGATACATAGATAATAATACATTAATAGTAGGAGATGTCAACACAGCACTCTCAGAAAAAGACAGATATTCTAAGCAGAATACCACCAAAGAAACAAGGGCCTTCAATGATAACTGGACCAAACAGATTTCACAGTTATATGCAGAACATTCCATCGTAATGCAAAAGAATACACATTCTTCTCAAGCACACATGGAACTTTATCCAGAATAGACCATATGCTGGGTGACAAAGCAGGTCTCAAATGATACCAAAAGACTGAGATTGTCCTTGCATATTTTCATAACTTCCACCTCTGCTATAGCCATTTTTTTTATAGTTACAAGTTTTTATTTACATTCCAGTTAGTTAACATATAGTATAATGTATAATATTAGTTTCAGGAGTAGAATTTAGTGACTCATTACTTACATATAACACCCAGTGTGCATCAAAAGTTGCCCTCCTCGATACTTAATCACTCATTAACCCAACTCCCCACCTACCTCCCCTCCAGCAAACCTCTAGTATAACCTTTTTAAAGTGAAAACTTTGATAAGAGGAATGACACACATTAAAAGCCTTAAGGGAATGAATGTTATATTGGGAATCTGAGGTGCAGACAAGACATGGATCAGTGAACCTGCGCCGCTCCAACATGGCTCCATGGCTGTGCAGCATCTCTGCAGCGGCACAGCGGCTGCTGGGGAGCCCGAAGCCCCGCGCCAGGGATGTCGCGGCTGCTGCACGCTTCTATTCCAAGGACAATGAAGGTAGCTGGTTCGGCTCCCTCTCTGTGCACAAGGTGGATCCCTGGAAGGATGCCCACTCCACCCTGCTATCCAAGACGGAAACCAGCAACCTCTACAAGATCCAGTTTCACAATGTGAAGCCTGAATGTCTGGATGCCTACAACAGCCTGACAGAGGCTGTGCTGCCCAAGCTGCACCTGGATGAGAACTACCCCTGCTTGCTCGTGGGCAACTGGAACACATGGTACGGGGAGCAAGACCAGGCAGTACACCTGTGGCGATTCTCAGGCGGCTATCCAGCCCTCATGGACTGCATGAACAAGCTCAAAAGCAACAAGGAGTACCTGGAGTTCCGAAAGGAGTGGAGCCAGATGCTACTGTCGAGGAGAAACCAGATGCTCCTTGAGTTCAGCTTCTGGAATGAGCCACAGCCCATAGCAGGCCCCAACATCTATGAGCTGAGGACATACAAGCTCAAGCCAGGAACCATGATTGAGTGGGGAAACAACTGGGCTCGGGCAATCAAGTACCGGCAAGAGAACCAGGAGGCAGTAGGCGACTTCTTCTCACAGATAGGAGAGCTCTACGTTGTACACCATCTCTGGGCCTATAAAGACCTGCAATCTCGGGAAGAGACTCGAAATGCTGCCTGGAGAAAGAGGGGCTGGGACGGAAATATCTACTACACAGTCCCATTGGTGCAACACATGGAGTCTCGGATCATGATCCCGTTGAAGATCTCGCCTCTCCAGTGATGCTGCCTCTGCCTCCGCCTCCTTCCTCTTTTCCCTCAGGGCAGCCATGGACAGACAACTTCCCAGTCCTGCTGTCTTGGTTTTCTCTCAGATCTGGGAGGACTCTGGGGGTGCGGGCTCAGCTCAGACAAGGGGAAGCTGAAGGATGACAGGGTTCTGAGGTCTTGCTGCTCCGCCCAGACCCTTCCCACCTTCTCTGTTCACCCCATCCCTTGTGCTGGAAGCAATTTTTAGTTTCTCTGAATGAAGAACAGCAACCTTCTATGTCTTCTCACATTTCCCCTTAAGATTCCTCATCTCAAGGCCACCAGTCTCCAGTTATCACTATGGAAGGCCACAGTTAAGCTTTCGTTGCACAAAATATAATGCGTCCAGTGGTTAGAGATGAGCTAGCCAGGCCTGGCTCTCTGGAATTCCCTGGTCTCCACTGGGCCACCTACTGGTTGGAAAGTCTGAGCCAAGTCCTTCCTGTCAGGGAAAAGCCTAAAACTGCCTCAAGAAGTAAAAGGGAAAACCTTCAAGTTAGCACCGTCAGGATTCCTATTTTAGTTCTTGCTAAAATAGGAATCCTTCATATTCCACTTAGAAAGTCTGGGAAAGGGGATTGCAGCTGGGAAGAATCTGGGTCACAAAATTGGACATGAACCTAGAAGGTAGAACAGAATTCAGAACTTGGATTTGAACTGCAGAATTTGGAAAACGGAAACAGGAAAATAGAATAGAGGTTACAGAAGACCACCAGGGGAAAGGTTCCTAAAACAAGACAGTTGGAAAGAGGCCCATTTCTTTCTCCCAATATAAGATTGAGAACTTGACTGTGTAGTTTCAGCCCTTCTGTGTAGGGAGTCTCCTGCCCCCGCCTTTTTTTTTTCATTCCTGCAGGTGAAGGAAAAGGCTGGGGCCTATTTCCTTCACCATGCATTCCTTTCTCTCTTCATATTCTATCAGCCCAACCCGCATTCTACTGGGCCATTGGGTATGTGGCATGGGGTCAGTGACTTTGGGAGCCTCCTTGGTGATCCCTACACCTCACGAACCTCTAGGTTGCTTGATTCTGTTTCCCTTTCAGGAAAACTTGTAGTGGAGTCACTGATGGAACCAATTAAATATTTACTATAAAAAAAGACATGGATCAGCTATATTAAATCCTAGTTTTTGCTAAGACCAGTCCAGATTAAACAAACAATTATAAAACTTGTCCTGCAATATTCAAGGAGTAAAGTCCCAGATTTATAATACTTATTTTAAACAAATTTAACCTGGAAATCTACCTTGAAAATGGCCAGGTATTACTATATGTGAAACTCAAAATAGTAGGTGAATGAGTGATCGACAAGGAAATAGATTCAAATTTCACCTTGGGTTAAACTCAGACTTACAAAGGGAGCCTTGAAAAAACTAATTCAACTTCAGCTCCTTTAATACCAGTAATAACTGTTTGACAGTTTTCCTTAAAGTTCCTCCAGGTCTTTTAGGATTGTTCCAGTCCAATTAAATACATGGAATTCAGTTTAGAGGCTCACCAATTTAAGGTAACTAGCAACTTGGGGCAACTGAATGGCTCAGTCTGTTAAGTGTCTGCCTTTGGCTCAGGTTATGATCTCTAGGTCCTTGGATCCAGCCCCACAGGGGCTCCCTGCTCAGTGGAGAGTCTGCTTCCCCCTCTCCATCTACACTTTTGCCTACTTGTACTCTCTTTCTAGCTCAGTCTCAAATAAGTAAAAATCTTAAAAATATGTAGTTACTAATTTAAAATTCCATTTGACAAGCTTAATCCTTGTTCTTTTCTATTTACCTAAAGATTAAACTATACATATATTTATACGTATGTGTAGCTAACATTTTAAGTGTTTATTTTGTGAAGAGTGTACCTTCTAGTGTTTTGTCTATTTTATCTCAATTAATTCTCAGATTGACTTTATGAGATAGATACTGTTACTATCTCTATGTTACAGGTGAGTGAGACCTATAGAAATTCAATAATTTTCTCAAGATTACTTGGCTAGGAATTAGCAGACCTGAAATTTAATCTAATCAGTCTCTAGAGATCACAGTCTTAACCACTTTAAAATATATAATATATTTTATATATAATAAATATATAATATTATATATTATATATTATTTTATATAATATATATATTTCACATATGCACAAGGTATTTCATTTGTGTGAATGATTAATACTTTTCACATGTAACAGATTCAATCACCAAAGTGATTTGCTTATCAATTTGTTAGAAAATAGAGAATCTTTTTGTACTCACTTTTTTATGTTTTTTCATTATTCAGCTATTGATGTTTTCTGACATTTAGCATCAATCCAATACAATCCCTTTCCTTTTTAAAAGAAATCATAGCAATTGTTCTACTCTGCAAGAAAGAGAATATAAAATCTTCTCTAACTTTCCTTTTTCTCTCACAACAGTTTACAGAAAGATGTTTTCTGTTGATTATTTCATTTTTTAAAAGTATAATTCCAAAGTTATTTGTTACACTTAGAATCAAGCATAGTTAACAATGAATACAGTTTTCTTTGTCAAAATGTGGTTTTCTCTCTAGTCCAGTTTAGTTCTAAAGAGCAGCCTTTCCTACAGTTGTTATATAGTGATGCATTTTTAAAAAGACGTTATTTATTTATTTATTTATTTATTTTATTCATTCATTCATTCATTCATGAGAAACACACAGAGAGAGGCAGAGACACAGGCAGCGGGAGAAGCAGGATCCCTGCAGGGAGCCTGATACAAGACTCTATTCTAGGACCCCCGGATCACAACCTGAGCCAAAGGCAGCCTCTCAACTACTGAGCCACCCAGGTGTCTGTATAGTGTTGCATTTTTGTTTTCGAAATAGTTTAGGATTTTTTACAAACACTGAAGGAGTTCCATAATGATATTCTGTTTTCCAGGAATTTTTAAAAAATGATTTAATTACTTTACTTTCATTTTAGCCTCAACTACTTTAAGTGGATATGTTTGGTCAAATAATAAATGATCAGTCTTTCAAAAGTGGGATAGCTAACCACCTGCTCTCAATCTGTAGATGATGATGATGATGATGATGATGATGATGATGATTTTTGCTTTCAGTTAGTTTTTTGTACAAATTTGAAGGTGAAAACTGAGTTCCTGTTATAAGTGTGGGTGTCTCATGAATAAAGAGTTTTATTAAGCTAGTGAAAATTTATTTTTTATCATTTAAACCAGTTTCTCATAATAAAAATATCTACAAATAATGTGGGCATCAAAAGTCTTAAGTGAATTGTCAAATGCTAATTAATCTCAAGAACAATTTCCTTACAATTTACACCATGTTTAATGATTTCTTCTAATAAATAGCATTTGATGACAGGTTTGTTTTTCAACCTGTTATAAGCAGGTTTTACTCTAATTTCCTATTTGTAAATAAATAAATAAACAAACAAACAAACAAACAAAGCAATTAAGTAACCAC
This sequence comes from Vulpes vulpes, assembly GCF_048418805.1. NCBI lineage: Eukaryota > Metazoa > Chordata > Mammalia > Carnivora > Canidae > Vulpes > Vulpes vulpes. The sequence goes on from NC_132796.1 coordinate 59,575,249, forward strand.
AAATGTCCATTCTCTTGGGTCACTTTATGAGTATTGGAGAGAAATGGTATTATAAAATCCTCAGGGAATATGATTTACATTGAACAACGGCTGAAATTTCTGAAATACATGGTGTTTGGCATCCTTCAGCACAAGATAGTTTTTTTTGTAGTTTTGAATACCTTAGAGAAGGTAAGTAATTGGATTATTACCAAAACTATATAGTGCCACCATACATGCACTATAATCATATATTCACATATATTCTAAAGCAATTTCCAACTGCTGCTGCTTAATATTTACTGAGCAGTATGTTGCATTATATGATTCCATTCATATAAGGTTCCTATTCTCAATCACTTTATGATCTAAAGTGACATTATATCACTCCAACAATATATATATATCAATCTAGAAATAAAATTTTCATGTACACTGACTTTCAAAGATTAATTGTATTTTTTCTTTTTATGTGTAGACGCACATACAAATCACACATCCCTAGAGACAGTTATCAGATAAAAGGTAAATGAAGTAGCTATTGTTTTAAAGTAACTGCTCCTTTAGGTTATTTCTAATTCTTTTGTAGAAATGACACCAAATAAAAAGTATTAAGAGATGTTACTATTAGAATCTCAAGACTGTATTTTATGAAGGTAGAAAAGTCAAAGATCTAAAACATAAGAATTTCTATGGTAGAATGCCAAACTCAGAATTTTTCAAGTATGTCTTACTTTACATTTGCTTACCTTATAAATTCCTTTTAATTAAACAATATGTATACAGTACAATAGTAAACTGCAATGAAATTATATGTTAAATTATAACACTGTAACTTTCTTGGTAATGGCTAGGACTAGAATCTACAATTTAAAACATGTATCAAGGAGGCAGAGGCAAGATGGTAAAAGCATAGGGGTCCTCAATTCATTTGGTCCCACAAACTTACCTAGATAACTTTCAAAACATCCTGAGCCACCTAACAAATTTGACCTGAGATGTAAAGAGACAAGAGCTAGAATACTACAGAGAGAAAAGTTTTTGCTTATAATAAGGTAGGAGGGTGAAAAGAATTTTTTAAAAGAAATAAGGTGGGGGAGGGGAACCATGACAAGCCAGGAGAAAGCAGAGCCACAAAAGCCTCTGGGGCATGAAAGCCCAGCCCTGGACAAGCGTGAACTTTAAAAATCCGCACCTGTTTTCCCTGACAGAAAAGTGCTTAGCAGGGAAATAGGGCAGAATCCCAGGAGGGGCAGTGAAGCTTCAAGATTCCCAGAAACACTCCAAGAATAGAGGCGCCTGGTAGAAAGCTCACCCCAAATTGAGGTCTGATCTCAGTAAAGGGGTAGAGCACTGCAACACTCTGAGGCATTTGGGAGAAGCCAGTGGGTTACACAGGGTGACTCTGGATCTCCCTTTACCCTAGAGTCTTGCAAAGGATGGAGGTGGCTATTGTCTATTCCATTCAGGACAGATGGTCCCCAGGAGTGTGGGTGCAGCAGTACAGGGCCCCGGATCCAAGGGTGCCAAAGCAGACAAAGATAACTATCCTCTGTTCCCCCTGAGAGAGGAGGAAGTGAGGAGGGCACAGGAAACCAAGAACTTTCCTGCCTCTGGGTGCCCTGCAAGCTGTGAAGATCAGTGGACTTGTGCATGCCCCCAGGAGCATGTAGGCCAATGTGGGCTGGAGACTTCGGTTAGGTACTTGTGGGGAGGTCTTGTCTCTGGAGCTGGAAATCTGACCACCACCATTTTCTTCTCTTCCTTTTGCCTTGAAATTGGGAGAGGCAGTGCCTCTAGGGAACTTACATTGAACCCAGCAAGGGGTGGGGCATCTCAGCCCAGGCACAGACACCTGAGAATCAATGAAGCAGAACCCTCTCCCAGAACTGCTGGAAGAACAAGGGAAAAACAAGTTTACAGAACAAGCAGCTCTGGAAAGCTCCAGGACTGGGGGAATAGTATATAGAACTAGAGGCTTTTTTTAATTTTCCTTTACTTTTTTTCATGCATTATGACTTGTTTTTATAACAAGTTAAAATTTTCCAATATTTTTTTTCTCTTTTCCCACCTAAACTACAATATTTTACAAACTCTTCATTTTTAAGCCTTTTCCTTTCTGGCTTTCATATTTCTACAATTACATGTTTTAGATATATTCTCACTTCTGGATTCCCTTCAACATACTCAATTTAATTTTGGTAGATATACAAGATATGGTTTTTTGTTTTTTTGATATTTCTGCCTTGTTTTGCTTTACAATCCTGAGAGTTAGTATCTTCTAACACATGGAACAAATACACGCAAAATCAAGTGTAACACTGTGTTGGTTCATTCTGTGAGACTCTATTCTCTCTTCCTTCCCATTCTTCCCCCCTTTTTTTATCTTGCTTATGTTTTGTGGCCAATTTTGAGTCTTTATATAAATATTTCTGGTATATATAAATTTGGAATTGAGTATTTTCTAACATACAGAACAGAATACATTCAGAACCAAGAGAAGCACACTCTAGGTCCCCTCAGGTAGACTACATTCTCTCTCTACTACCACTTCCTCATCACCACCATCCCCTACCCCTTTTTTTCTTCTTCATCTTTTTTTTTTTACTATTTTGTTTTAAATTTGTTTTCACATTAGTAGTCATTTGGTTTTATTTTGTTTTGTTGTTCTCTTTCTTTTATTTAATGGTATCTGCCTTTTTTGGAATTATCAAGCATGTATTTTACTTAGGTCATGATTGATAATTTGACTTAGCCCACTCATACAGCCACTCTGCACTGGACAAAATAACTAGAAGAAAGAAATCACCACAAAAGAAAGAACCAGAAGCAATACACTCTGCCACCAAATTATAAAATTTGGATTTAAATATGATGTCAGAAATTCAATTCAGAAGTACAATGGAATATAATTGAGAACGCAGAAATGGGCACTCAACTCTATGCTCAACTAATATTTTACAAAGCAGGAAAGACTATCCACTAGAAAAAGGACAGTATCTTTAATAAATAGTGTTGGAAAATTGGACAGTCACGTTCAGAAGAATGAAATTTGACCATTCTCTTACACCATATACAAAGATAAAATCAAACCGGTTTAAAGATCTAACTGTGAGACAAGATTCCATCAAAATCCTAGAGGAAAACACAGGCAACAACCTTTTCAAACTTTGCCACAGTAACATCTTGCAAGATATAACTATGAAGGCAAGAGAAACAAAAGCAAAAATGAATTATTGGGACTTAAGATAAAAGCTTCTGCACAGTAAAAGAAACAGTCAACAAAACTAAAAGACAACCTACAAAATGGGAGAAGATATTTGCAAATGACATATCAGATAAAGGGCTAGTATCCAAGATTGCTAATTATTTCCCCCTTAAAGCTAAATAAAAATTGTCTTAAGGGCAGCCTGGGTGGCTCAGTGGTGGAGCATCTGCCTTTGGCTCAGGGCATGATATCCTGGTCCCAGTGTCGAGTCCCACATTGGGCTTCCTGCATGGAGCCTGTTTCTCCCTCTACCCGAGTCTTTGCCTCTCTCTCTCTCTATCTCTCTCTCTCTGTCTCTATCTCTATCTCTGTGTCTCTCATGAATAAAGAAATAGAATATTTAAAAAATAAAAATAAAAAAATAAAAATCCATTATATTCCAAAGTGAATCTCAGTAAAACACAAACACACAACCTACCATAAACTGTCTCTTATGCAAAATATTTGAAATATAAAACATTCCCTTTGTTTGATTCTATGGACTAACAGCTGTGCTTGGCTAAGTAATTTTTTCCAGAGAATGACTTCAAGAACAGTGTATTTGTTTTAGCTCAATCAAAAATAAATTAGGTATGATAGAAGATAGCTACATAGAAGAAAAAAATAAGGTATAAACTGAATAGTAAGAATATAAGAGTTTTTTCCCATTTTTCAACTTTCCCTTTTTATAAATTTTAAATAACAAGCATGTATTTCTTTTGGAATTGAAACATATAAAATAAGGCTTATTTGTTTTAGTACATGGATGCACAAAAATCTATTACATCAGAGAGAAAGGTTGTGAGGACCCACAATTACATTTGAATATGTTCTCAAAAGCAAACATCTGCTTCCAATAGTCATGCTCCCATCCATTTCCATTATTTTACTAATGATAAAAGTAAGAAGAGAAGATAATAAAAGTTAATTTAAAAACACACCTGAGGTTGGGGTCTCATTTCACATTCCCCGATAAATTATCTTCTTTCTGGGAACAAATGTGGAAAAGATGGCATGTCTTCTCAATGTCAGGAGGATATTATGATAAATTTGCTTGAATTTCAGAGACTAAGTAGTGGCCTTACTTAGGATATATGAGATGCCACTTATTATGGCAGAAGTATTTGGCTATGACTCATCAATTTTGCAGGTGAACAAAAAAGTCTGCTACTTATGACTGTCCCAGAATAAGAGAAGGCTCTGAAATAGGTCCATGCTGCTTTGCAAGCTGCTCTCCCACTTCAGCCATACAATTCAGGAGATGCAATGAGGCTAAATTGTCAGTGGCATATGGGATGGTGTTTCGGTATTGGGCAGGTGCCATAGTTAAATCACAGTGCAGAACAACAGGTTTTTGGATCAAAGCCTTGGCATCATCTATGCATAATTAATATGATTTTGAGAAATGCTCTTGGCTGGCTACTAAATCATAGTAGACTGAATGCTTGACGATGGGCTACCAAATTACCATGTTATCTGAGCTGTCTATTGTGAACTGGATTTTACCTGATCCAAGACATAAACTTGAATGTGGGAACCAACAATCCATCACCAAGTAGACGTGATATACACATGATCAGGTCTAATCAGGTCAAATATGTGACTTAAATGCTTAAGGACCTCATCCTAGTATCAAAATGTATATGACTCAGGGTTCTCCAGAGAAACACAGACAATAGAAGATTATAGATGTATATACATGTGTGTCTAAGGCATACCTTAGAGATATTGCAAGTTTGGTTCTAGACCTTTGCAAAAAAGTGGATATTGCAATACAGTTAGTCAAATTAATGTTTTGGTTTCCCAGTGCATGTAAAAGTTGTTTACAATATACTGAGATCTATTAAGTGTAAAAATAATTATGTATACAAATAATGCATATACCTTAATTAAAAATACTTTATTGCTAAAACTTGCTAACTATAACCTGCACTGTAAGCAAGTATAATCTTTTTGCTTGTGGAAGGACTTGTCTCAAATTTGATAACTTTTGACTGTTCAGCTGTGGTTGATGAAGTTTGGAGTGGTTGTGCCAATAAAAATAAGACATTGAGTTTTGCCACATTGATTTTTCCTTTCATGAGCAATTTCTCTGTAGCATACCATGTTGTTTGATAACATTTTACTCAGAGTAGAACTTTTCAAATTTGGAGTCAGTCCTCTTAAACTCTGTTGCTGCTGTATCGACTAAGTTTGTGAAATATTATAAATCCTTTGTTGTCTTTTCAACAATCATCACAGCATTTTCTCTAGGAGTAGGTTCCATGTCAAGAAACCACATTCTTTGCTTATTCATAAGAATAAATTACTTATCTGTTAAAGTTTTATCATATGGTAAGATTACAGCAATCAGTCACATCTTCAGGCTGTGCTTCTAATTTTAGTTGTCTTGCTATTAATACCACATCTGCAGTTACTTCCTCCACTGAAGTCTTGAAACTGTCAAAGTCATCCATGAGGTTTGGGATCGATTTCTTCCAAATTCCTGTTAATGTTAAAACAGTGACCTCTTCCCAAGAATCACAAATGACCTGAATGGCATCTAGAATGACAAATTCTTCCCATATAGCTTTAAATTTATTTTTCTCAGATCCATCAGGGGAATCATTATGGCATGTATAGCCTTAAAAATGTATTTGTTGGGGATCCCTGGGTGGCGCAGCGGTTTGGCCCCTGCCTTTGGCCCAGGGCGCGATCCTGGAGACCCGGGATCGAATCCCACATCAGGCTCCCGGTGCATGGAGCCTGCTTCTCCCTCCGCCTGTGTCTCTGCCTCTCTCTCTCTCTCTGTGACTATCATAAATAAATAAAAATAAAAAAATTTATTTGTTAAATAATAAGATTTGAAATTCTAAATTATTCCTTGATCCACAGGCTTCAACATGGATCTTGTAGTAGAAGGCATGAAAATAGCATGAATCTCATTGTTCATCTCCATCAGAGCTCTGGGTGAACAGGTGCATTGTCAATAAGCAGTCATATTTTGAAAGAAACCTTTTCCTGTAAGCAGTAGGTATCAAAAGAGAGCTTAAAATATTCAGTGGCATATGGATGCCATGCAAACCATGTTGCAAACAGATGTGCTGTCATACAGGCTTTGCTCTTTCTACGGAAATAGTAGATTTAACATAATTCCTAAAGTACCTAGAACTTTCAAATAGTTAATCAACATTGACTTCAACTTAAAGTCACCAGTTACATTAATCTATAACAAGTCAGCCTGTGCTTTGAAGCTTGGAAGGTAGACATTAACTTCTCTCTAGGTACAAAGTCTTGGTTGTAATCTTTTACCAATAGATGATTGGTTAATCTACATTGAAAATCCGTTGCTTAGTGATGCCACCTTAATTCATTATTTAACCTAGATTTTCTGCATAACTTGCTTCTACTTATACATCAGCACTTGTGCTTCATCCTGCACTTCTTTGTTATTGAAATGGCTTCTTTCCTTAAACTTCATGAACCAACTTCTCTGAGATTCCAGCTTTTTTCCTGCAGCTTCCACACCTCTTCCAGCTTTCACAGAACTGAGAGTTAGGGCCTTGCTTTAGAGGAGGCTTTGGTTTAAGGGAATGATGTAGGAGGTTTGATCTTCTATCAAGACTATATATAAAGACTATAAACTTTGTTTATATTAGCAATAGCCTGTTTCACTTTATCATTTGTGTGTTCACTGGAGTAGCTCTTTTAATTACCTTTCAAAAGCTTTTCTTTTGCATATACAACTTTACTAATAGTTTGGTGCAAGATATCTACGTTTTGGCTTATATCAGCTTTTGTCATGCTTTCCCCACTGAGCTTAATCATTTCTAGCTTTTGATTTTAAGTGAAAGTTGTTTGACTCTTCCTTTCAGTTGAATACTAAGAGGCTATTATGGGATTATTAATTGGTATGATTTCAATATTGCTGTGACTCAGGGAATAGGGAGGCCCAAGGAGAGGGAGATGGAGGGATAACAAGTTTGGTGGAGTAATCAGAACACACAGAATATTTATCATTTGTCATGCTATATGGGCATGGTTCATGGCCCCACAAACAATTATAATACTATCATCAGAGATTACTGATCATAGATTATTACAAAAAATATAATAATGGAAACTTTTGAAATATAATGAATATTACCAAATATAACAGAGACACAAGAAGTGAGAAAATGCCATTGGAAAATGATACTGGTAGTCTTCCAAATTGCAGTGTTGCCACAAACAATTTATAAAATCTGCAGTATATGCAAAGCACTAAAGTGTGGTATGACTATATATATATATATATATATATATATATATACATATATATGCTTATATGTATGTGTATATGATTTATTTTAAGGAATTGGCTTATGTCATTATGGTAGTTGAGAATTCCCAAGATCTGCAGATGGCAATCCAAGGAAATTGATGGTATATTTCTAGTCTGAGTCTAAAGGCCTGAGGAACAGGGACAGTTGAAGGTACAAGTTCCAGTCAACTCAGAGTCTGAAGGCAGAAGATTGTTGTTTAAGCTCAAAGACATTCTTAAAGAGAGAGAATTTTTCCTACTCAGTCTTTTTAAAATTTCTATTTCTTTTTTAAAAGGTTTTGTTTAAATTATAGTTAGTTAACATATAGTATAATATTAGTTTCATCTGTAGTATTTAGTGATTCATCACTTACATACAGCATCCAATGCTCATCACACGTGCCTCCTTAATACCCATCTCCTACTCACGCCCCTCCAGCAACCTACAGTCTTTTCTCTACAGTTAAGACTCTGTTTTATACTTTGTCCCTCCTTCTCTCTCTCTCTGTTTTCGACTTTATGTTCATTTGTTTTGTTTCTTTAATCCTACATATGAGTGAAATCATATTGTATTTGTCTTTTTTAAGATTTTATTTATTCATGAGAGAGAGAGAGAGAGAGAGAAAGAGAGAGAGAGAGAGGCAGAGACACAGGCAGAGGGAGAAGCGGGCTCCTTGCATGGAGCCGGAGGTGAGACTCGATCCCAGGTCCCCAGGATCAGGCCCCAGGCTGAAGGCAGCGCGAAACCGCTGAGCCACCCGGGCCACCCCAGAATACTTTTCTTTTTTTTTAAATAATAAATTTATTTTTTATTGGTGTTCAATTTGCCAACATACAGAATAACACCTAGTGTTCATCCCGCCAAGTGTCCCCCTGAGTGCCCACCACCCAGTCACCCCCCCCTCCTCCCCTTCCACCACCCCTAGTTCTTTTCCCAGTTAGGAGTCTCTCATGTTCTGTCGCCCTTTCTGATATTTCCTACCCATTTCTTCTCCCTTCCCCTCTATTCCCTTTCACTATTATTTATATTCCCCAAATGAATGAGACCATATAATGTATTTGTCTTTCTCTGACTGACTTATTTTGCTTAGCATAATACACTTTACCTCCAACCATGTCATTGCAAATGGCAAGATTTCAATTTTTTGGCTGAATAATATTCTACTAAATATAAATACCACATCTTATTTATGCATTCATCAATTGGTGAATGACATTTGCATCATCTTTTTGTTCTATCAAACTGTCAATGGATTGGATAAGGCTCACTCACATTAGGGCAGGCAATTTGCTTTATGAGTCTACCAATTAAAATGTTATTTTTATCTAGAAACAACCTCTCAGATGTACTCAAAAATAATGTTTAACCAAATATCTGGGGCATTTCAAATTAAACATCAAAGTCGCACCTCAGAAAAAAAAAATATTTCTAACAGCATTTAGTTTCCTTTCTCTTAAACTCCTTAAACAGCTGAAAGAATTCAAAATTTAGTTATCAGATATTGTCACCAGCTATTTAGTGTTATGCCAAATACCTGACCTTTACTGATCATCTGCTTATATTCACTAGATTTTGTCCAATATTTCACTTAAGGTCTTCTTTCCACTTATCTATTAATTCACACATATGGAAACCAAAACCACCCCTTAAGTGATAGTGATTGCCTTGAGAAGACCTCCAGCTGGCTCAGACCACCCAGACCAGTTTGAACATAATCCCTGAATAGGTGGGCCATGGAATGACCTCTAGAATGAAAGACAACTACATTTATTTCATTATAATACCAAAATCTCCACTCAAGTGTTAAGAGTAGTCAGTTAGTTAGGTTCCAACAGGACACGTGGAGGCCAGCAATGAGGAATTAATAGCCAACTATCAGGAAAGTTAAAAGCCTGTCCTGGCAACACTTCACAAAAGCCAGATCAAACCAGATAGGCCCAAGATGGCAGATGTCCTGACAAGAAACTTCCGACCAAATAATGAAGATAAGGCACAAAACTCTGCTTCTCCACTCCAAGTAAAGAATATTCCACTTCCGAGGGAAGGGGAAAGATGGCGGAAGAGTAGGGTCCCCAAGTCACCTGTCCCCACCAAATTACCTAGATAACTTTTAAATAATCCTGAAAACCTACGAATTCCTCCTGAGATTTAAAGAGAGAACAGCTGGAATGCTACAGGGAGAAGAGTTGCGCTTCTATCAAGGTAGGAAGATGGAAAAAAAATAAAGAAGCATCCAAGGGGGAGGGGCCTCTCGAGGAGCCCGGCTAAGGCCGAGCAGCGAATGCCCCCAGGACAGGAGAGCCCCGTCCCCAGAGAAGCAGGAGCTTTACCAACCTTCCCGGTTGGAAAGGCGCTTGCAGGGAGTTGGAGCAGAATCCCAGGAGGGGCGGGGATGCCCTCAGGCTCCCAGGGGCACTAACAGAGGACCTGTGCCCAAGGGGAGAGCGCGCCATACCCCGCCACGGAGCTCCCTAAAGGGCTGCAGCTCGGGCAGAGGCTCCGCGCAGAGGCAATGGCAGCACACCTGGGCTAACTCATTCAAGCTACTAGGACTAGGGGTGGAATCCTTGGATGGGACTCTCCCTTCTTGAGGTCTGTACTGCCATACTGGCATTGCTTTTGTCTTTAAGAGAGATCAGTCACTCTGAGCCTCTTGTTCTAAGAATTCCTACACAGAGGCAGTGATGTCCATCCTGTGGCATGACTATAAAAGTATTTTCTCTGAGTTGTCTCACAAAACCTGGGAGGTCAGCAAGTCAGTTAAAAACACATCAAACACTCTAGGGGACTGAACACTTGATTATAGCTGAATCTAGACATACCTGGGTAGCAAAGGTACACATAGCCAATATGTATTAATTTTTTTATAATAAATTTATTTTTTATTGGTGTTCAATTTACCAACATACAGAATAACACCCAGTGCTCATCCCATCAAGTGCCCCCCTCAGTTTATTGCCAGTTTATTAATTGTTTTCTGGTCATTTCTGTAGTTATTCTCTGTTCCTTTCTTTTCCTCTTGCTCTCTTCCTTTGTGGCTTGATGGCTTTCTTTAGTGTTATGCTTGGATTCCTTTCTTTTTGTATGTGTGTATCTATGTTTTTGGTTTATGGTTACCATGGGTTTCATGTGTTGTATCCTATGTGTATGTAGTGTACATTGAGTAGATGAGTCTTTAAGTTCAAACACATTATAAAAACATGAAATTTTGACTTCCTTCTCCAAGTTTTATGTATATGATGTCATATCTCATATCATTTCACTTTGTGTATCTCTCTACAAAATTTTGTATATAATTGGACTTTACTACTTTTGTGTTTTAAACTTCTCACTAATTTTGTTATTGGATTGATCTTCCATCGCTACTATATATTTACTTTGGCCAGTTTTTTTTTCTTTCATAATTTTCTCACATCTAAGAATGGCCTTTTCCTTTTACTTAAAGTAGCTTTTAACATTCCTTGTAAGGTTGGTGATGAACTCCTTCAACTTTTTTTTTCTAAGAAACTCTATCTCTCCTTCAATTCTGAATCATAATCTTGCTGGGTAGAGTATTCCAGGTCATAGAGATTTTTTTTCTTCTCAGTGTCTCCTAATTTATTTTTTTATTGAAGTATAACTAACATATATTGTTATATTAGTTTCAGGTGTACAATATAATGATTCAACAAATCTATACATTACTCAGTATTTATCACAATAAGTGTACTATTAATTCCATTTACCTATTTCACCCATCGCTCCACCCATCTTTTCTCTGGCAACCACCAGTTTGTTCTTTGTATTTCAGAGTCTGTTCCTGTTCTTTGATTCCACATATGAGTGAAATTGTATGGTATTTGTGTTTCTCTGTTTCATTTCACTTACCATTACACCCTCTAGGTCTATCTGTGTTGTTGCAAATGGCAAGACTTATTATTTTTTATGGCTTAGTAACATTTCATTGTAAATATATTTCATTTATTTTTTATCTTTTTTTAAAGATTTTATTTATTTATTCAGGAGAGACACACAGAGAGAGACAGACACATAGACAGAGGGAGAAGCAGGCTACATCCAGGGAACGCGATGTAGGATCACGCCCTGAGCTGAAGGCAGATGCTCAACTGCTGAGCCACCCAGGTATCCCTATTTCTTCTTTATCAATTCATCTATTGATGGACACTTGGTTGCTTCCATATCTTGTCCATTACAAATAATGGTGCATACTGGTGTCCATAGTGATAGCAGCAATTTACATTTCCACCAACAGTGCATGAAGTTATCTTCTCTAAATCCTTGCCAAAAACTTGTGATTTCTTATCTTTCTGATTATAGGTTTTCAGATAGGTGTAAAGTAATATCTCATTGAAGTTTTACCTTGCAGTTTCCTGATGATTAGTGATGTTAAGAATTTTTTAGGTGTTTGTGGGTCATTTGTATAATTTCTTTGGAAAAAAAATCCAGGTCCTCTGCCCTTATTGAATTATTTGTGGGTTTTTTTTGGTGTTGGGTTATATAAGTTCTTAATATATATTTGATATTAACCACTTATCAAATATATCATTTACAAAGACCTTCTCCCATTCAGTAGGTTGCCTTGTCAATTTGTTGATGGTTTTCTTCATTGTGCAATGAAGCTTTTTATTTTGATTCTTTCAGCACTTTGCATACATCATGCCACTGTCTTCTGGCCTGCAAATTTTCTGCTGAAAAGTCAGCTGATAACCTTATGAGCTTTCCTTTTATAGAAGTGTTCTCTCTTGCCACATTTAAGTTTCTATCTTCATTTTTAATTTTTTCACTTTAATTAATTTGTGTCTTGATGTGGATTTTCTTGTTTTTGTTTTGGGAATAGGGGCTCTTAGTACTTTCTGGAATTAAATATCTATTTCCTTTCATAGGTTAGGAAAGTCTTTAGCTATTATTTCTTTAAATACATTTTCTGTTCTCTTCTATCTCTCTTTCTTAATGGAACTTATATAATGCAAATGTTATTATGTTTGAGGATGTCACCAAGTTTTCTGAACTTATCCTCCTCATTTTTTATTATAAGTTTTAAACTTTTGCTGTTTAGCTTGTTTGCCTTCCATTACCATGTCATCCAGATTGTGGAACCAGTTTTCTGCATCTTCTAACCTTCAGTTGATTCATTCTAGAATTTTTTTTTTCATCTCAGTTATTGCATTCTTCAGATCCAATTAATTATTTTTTTATATTTTATAAATTCTATCTTTTGGCTGAAATTGTCACTGAGTTTTTCTACTCTTCTCTCAAGTAAACTACACAGCTTTATGTCCATTATTTTGAACATTTTGTTAGGCATATTTTTACAACCTTTTTGTTTGGCTTTTTTTTCTGTGATTTTGTCTTTTTCTTTCCCTTGGGACAAATTCCATTGTCTCCTCAATTTCTTTAAATTTCTGTTTGATTCTAAGTATTACATGGGTCACATCTGTGGCCTGGTCTTGAAAGAAGTGATTTTGTATAGAAGGCCCCATGTGATGTCTTGTAATGAAATCAAAGGTCACTAGATCCAAATTTATTATAGGGCTGTCTTCTTTAGTGAGCTGCAAGAATGCTCTTTTAGTGGCTGAGCAACACTTGTGGGTGCACTAGCAGGCAGGGCTTACTTCTTGTGCATCTGGCTGTGAGGCCTAGTTAAAACTACTATGGATGCATTTACGGGCAAGGATTTATCCCCATGCTGCTGGCCTAGGGACTAGGATACAGCAACTGTTTAGTCACTAATGGGTTGACCCAGTACACAGAATGGCTCTCTGCAATGAGCTGCTAGGACTGGATTTGTTTTCTGCACCCTTAGCAGATAGGTCTGCCTTTAGGCAATGAAGGCTTGCTGGTTGGTGAGACTGGGATTGTCACATCTGTCTGAAGTAAGCTGAGTGTGGCAGTATAGGAATCAGCTTTGGAGAATCTCCCACAAGAGTGGACATGTTGGGTGGGTCAGAACCACAGTGGTTCTGGAATATGGAGGCAAGGCATACCGTGATAGCAAGATAAATGGAGCATATTAGAACTGACAAAAACCTTTAACTATCTAGAGTGGGAAAGGGCAAGATAACTGCCAACCACAGCATATTTATTCTTTTTTTTTCAAGAATTTTTTTTTCTTTAATAATAAATTTATTTTTTATTGGTGTTCAATTTGCCAACATACAGAATAACACCCAGTGCTCATCCCGGCAAGTGCCCCCATCAGTGCCCGTCACCCCTTCCCCCCCACCCCCCACCCTCCTCCCCTTCCAACACCCCTAGTTCGTTTCCCAGAGTTACGAGTCTTCCATGTTCTGTCTCCCTTTCTGATATTTCCTACCCATTTCTCCTCCCTTCCCTTCTATTCCCCTTCACTATTATTTATATTCCCCAAATGAATGAGACCATATAATGTTTGTCCTTCTCTGATTGACTTATTTCACTCAGCATAATACCCTCCAGTTCCATCCACATCGAAGCAAATGGTGGGTATTTGTCATATCTAATGGTTGAGTAATATTCCATTGTTTACATAAACCACATCTTCTTTATCCATTCATCTTTCAATGGACACCGAGGCTCCTTCCACAGTTTGGCTATTGTGGACATTGCTGCTAGAAACATTGGAGTGCAGGTGTCCCGGCGTTTCATTGCATCTGCATCTTTGGGGTAAATCCCCAGCACTGCAATTGCTGAGTCATAGGGCAGACCTATTTTTAACTCTTTGAGGAACCTCCACACAGTTTTCCAGAGTGGCTGCACCAGTTCACATGCCCACCAACAGTGTAAGAGGGTTCCCTTTTCTCCACATCCTCTCCAACATTTGGGGTTTCCTGCTTTGTTAATTTTCCCCATTCTCACTGGTGTGAGGTGGTATCTCATTATGGTTTTGATTTGTATGTCCCTGATGGCAAGTGATACAGAGCATTTACTCATGTGCGTGTTGGCCATGTCTATGTCTTTCTCTGTGAGATTTCTGTTCATGTCTTTTTCCCATTTCATGATTGGATTGTTTATTTCTTTGCTGTTGAGTTTAATAATTTCTTTATAGATCTTGGAAACTGGCCCTTTATCTGGTAGGTCATTTGCAAATATCTTCTCCCATTCTGTAGGTTGTCTTTTAGTTTTGTTGACTGTATCCTTTGCTGTGCAAAAGCTTCTTATCTTGATGAAGTCCCAATAGTTCATTTTTGCTTCTGTTTCTTTTGCCTTCGTGGATGTATCTTGCAAGAAGTTACTGTGGCCGAGTTCAAAAAGGGTGTTGCCTGTGTTCTCCTCTAGGATTTTGATGGAATCTTGTCTCACATTTAGATCTTTCATCCATTTTGAGTTTATCTTTGTGTTTGGTACAAGAGAGTGGTCTAGTTTCATTCTTCTGCATGTGAGTTCTAAACATCTTAAATATTGGATTTGAAACTTAGAATAAATCCCAAAACTAGTACTTGGCCCTCTCCTATCCCAAGTCTTTAGGCATGTGACATTTCGTTTCTTTTTTAATATCCTTTGGTCTCATTTGTTTCCAATATACTATATATACAAGTCACCAATGCGGTTGGTTTGCAAAAGTAAAAATTAATGAGAAACATTTCTTGCCAAATCACAGTTGAAATCTCATTGTCCTTTTACTCATATGAAAATAAATGTCTTGGTAGAAGGGCTGCTTATTGATGGAATATCATGTTTCTAGACTCAACCTGTTGGAATTTTATCCATATTCCAAGGCCCAGATCAAAGCCCAATGATTTCATAAAACTCTACCTAATAATTCTTACTAGATGTGATCTTTTCCTTATCTGAATCCCTCTCCATCTTTTAACTGACTATTATGAGAACTACTAGTGATTTTGTGTACTAGATTAACCCTCTAGTAAATATTCCTAATTCCTTCCTTTACTAAACTTGTACTGTAAACTATTTGTTTTAAATACAGTAGGCACATTAGGCACATAATTAAATATATTCAACATAATGTAATATTTACATTTCAAAAATAAGAAATAAAAAATGCATAGAGATTAAGAAAATATATGAAGTGTTTCAAAGTTTGTAAAGCATGTTACCTGGGTTGAATTGTATGGTTTACATGCCAGGACATATGGATTACAATATAGGGCTGCTCATGTTCTTCCTATTATTCTGTATTTTTGAAGTTGTAACCTAATATGCTCTGGGTAAACAGAAGGCAAATATCCAATCCAATCCAATAAAGTGGAGAAAGGAAGTTTATCCAACAAGTACTCCAGAAGAAGATGTATATGTCCTTAGAGGCCATAACTGTTTCATAGTCATTTTTGAATCTTTTGCAGTACTTAACTCAAAATCTTCTGGATAGCATGTGCTTAAAATTACTTTTTTGAGTTAGATCGAATGGTGCTATTTTTTTCTCCTTGAGTTTTCCACTGTGGTATTTGAAGTTAGATTTTCATTTGAACAATATTCATCTACATACTTGGATTAATATCAGTATCAACCTTGTAGAAAAGGTTAACTGAAGTAAATGTCTATCCCACATGCTCTCTTAGTAGCACCAATCAACTTGAAAGACTTGTAGATATAATAAAGTGGCACTAAGCATCCATTCCAATCTATTTTTAATATACATTTCTATACTGTAGAGGTTGGAAAGTCAGAAATAATCTACAATCAACAGAAAGATACAACTGTATAACAGTTATACTGGATAAGGAATTTGACAATGCCAATTGTTGGCAAGGATGTGAACCTACAGAAAATTCCAATTTGTTGCTAGTGGAATGTAAGTTATACAGCTACATTAAAAGGCATTTTAACAGTTTCTTTGAAATTAAATGTAATCTCACCATATGACTCACAAATCCCACTTCTACATATTCACCCAAATGAATTGAAAACAGATTTACACAAAAACTTGAACCCCAAAAGCTGCTGTGAATAGGAACTTTACTGTCACCAAAAACAGGAAGATATTGAGATGCTCTTCAATAGGTGAATGGATAAAATGATACATGCATACAATGAAATACTATAGTAATAAAAAAGAATAAACTGTCAAACACATAAAATGTAGATGAATCTTAAATGAATTTTTCCAAAGTGAAAAGATATAGTCTGAAAATGCTACATACTCCATGATATTCATCCACACTCCATATTCCATGGATATAATATTCTGGAAAAAGCAAAATATTAGGAGAGAAATCAGATAAGTAGTTTTCAGGGTTTCAAGGTGGAGGTAATACATGACAAAGAGAAGTACAGACCATTTGTTTTAGAACAAAAAGAGCAAAACTTATATTAGTGGCACAGAAATGGTGTGTGCATGATATAAGCATTTGCTAAAACCCATGGACCTTTATAGTACGACACTGTGAATGCTAATGTAAGTAAATTAAAAAGAAAAATACTACTGGGAAGTCATGGTGTTCCAGGATGGATTGTGAAAAAAAGTATTTATGATGGGATGTGCAAGATGGCAGAGTAGGAGCACCTTAAACTCATATTATCCCACTTTACAAATAGATATCGCTTCACATTCAATTTAATAAACCAGAGAGTATTTGCTGTGGGCCTTTCATAAATGGATTTTAAGATGTTGAGGAATGTTACCTCTATCCCTACACTCTGAAGAGTTTTGACCAGGAATGGATGCTGTATTTTGTCAAATGCTTTCTCTGCATCTATTCAGAGGATCATATGTTTCTTGTTTTTTCTCTTGCTGATATGATGAATCACATTGATTGTTTTACGAGTGTTGAACCAGCCTTGTGTCCCAGGGATAAATCCTACTTGGTCATGGTGAATACTCTTCTTAATATACTATTGGATCCTATTGGCTAGTATCTTGTTGAGAATTTGTGCATCCATGTTCATCGGGATATTGGTCTATAATTCTCCTTTTTGGTGGGGTCTTTGTCTGGTTTTGGAATTAAGGTGATGCTGGCCTCATAGAACGAGTTTGGAAGCACTCCATCTCTTTCTATCTTTCCAAACAGCTTTAGTAGAATAGGTATGGTTTCTTCTTTAAACGTTTGATAGAATTCCCCTGGGAAGCCATCTGGCCCTGGAATTTTGTGTCCTGGGAGGTTGTTGATGACTGCTTCAATTTCCTCCCTGGTTATTGGGCTGTTCACGTTTTCTATTTCTTCCAGTTCCAGTTGTAGTTTGTAGTTTTCCAGAAATGCGTCCATTTCTTCTAGATTGCCTAATTTGTTGGCATATAGCTGTTCATAATATGTTTTTAAAATCGTTTGTATTTCCTTGGTGTTGGTAGTGATCTCTCCTTTCTCATTCATGATTTTGTTAATTTGAGACTTCTCTCTCTTCTTTTTAATAATGCTGACTAATGGTTTATCTATCTTATTAATTCTTTCAAAGAACCAACTCCTGGTTTTTTTTATCTGTTCCACAGTTCTTCTGGTATCGATTTTGTTCAGTTCTGCTCAAGTCTTTATTAACTCTCTTCTTCTGCTGGGTGTAGGATCTATTTGCTGTTTTTTCTCTAGCTCCTTTAGGTGTAAGGCTAGCTTTTGTATTTGAGTTCTTTCCAGTTTTTGGAAGGATGCTTCTATTGCGATGTATTTTCCCCTCAGGACTGCTTTTGCTGTATCCCAAAGATTTTGAATGGTTGTATCTTCATTCTTATTAGTTTCCATGATTCTTTTTAATTATTCCTTAATTTCCTGGATGACCCTTTCACCTTTGAGCAGAATGGTCCTTAATCTCCACGTGTTTGAAGTCCTTCCAAACTTCTTGTTCTGATTTAGTTCTAATTTCAAGGCATTATGATCTGAGAATATGCAGGGGACGATCCCAATCTTTTGGTATTGGTTAAGACCTGTTTAGTGACCCAGTATGTGATCTATTCTGGAGAAAGTTCCATGTGCACTTGAGAGAAATGTATATTCAGTTGCGTTTGCAGATAAAATTATGCAGATATCTGTGAAATCCATGTGGTCCAGTCTATCATTTAAAGCTCTTGTTTCTTTGGAGATGTTGTTCTCAATGGGGAAGCACTGGGAGCCTTTCCCCTAAGATCAGGAACAAGACAGGGATGTCCGCTTTCACCACTGCTATTCAACATAATATTGGAAGTCCTAGCCTCAGCAATCAGACAACAAAAAGACATTAAAGGCATTCAAATGGGCAAAGAAGTAAACCTCTCCCTCTTCACCAATGGCATAATACTCTACACAGAAAACCCAAAAGGCTCCACCCCAAGATTGCTAGAACTCATACAGCAATTTGGCACTGTGGCAGGATACAAAATCAATGCCCGGAAGTCAGTGGCATTTCTATACACTAACAATGAGACTGAAGAAAGAGATATTAAGGAGTCAGAAGGGGAGGAGGGTGGGGGGTGAGGGTGAATGGGTGACAGGCACTGAGGGGGGCACCTGACGGGATGAGCCCTGGGTGTTATTTTGTATGTTGGTAAATTGAACACCAATAAAAAATAAATTTATTATTAAAAAAAAAGGAGTCAATCCCATTTACAATTGCACCCAAAAGCATAAGATACCTAGGAATAAACTTAACGAAAGAGTTAAAGGATCTATACCCTAAAAACTCTAGAACTTTTATGAAAGAAATTGAGGAAGACACAAAGAGATAGAAAAATATTTCATGCTCATGGATTGGCAGAATTAATATTGTGAAATTGTCAATGTTAACCAGGGCAATTTACACGTTTAATGCAATCCATATCACAATACCATGGACTTTCTTCAGAGAGTTAGAACAAGTTATTTCAAGATTTGTGTGGAATCAGAAAAGACCCCAAATAACCAGGGGAATTTTAAAAAAGAAAACCATAGCAGGGGACATCACGATGCCAGATTTCAGGTTGTACTACAAAGCTGTGGTCATCAAGACAGTGTGGCACTGGCACAAAGACACATAGATCAATGGAACAGAATAGAGAATCCAGAAGTGTACCCTCAACTTTATGGTCAACTAATATTTGACAGAGGAGGAAAGACTACCCACTGAGAGAAAGGCAGTCTCTGCAATAAATGGTGCTGGGGAAATTGGACATCCACATGCAGAAGAATGAAACTAGTACTCCCTTGCACCATACACAAAGATAAACTCAAAATGGATGAAAGATCTAAATGTGAGACAAGATTCCATCAAAATCCTAGAGAAGAATACAGGCAACAGCCTTTTTGAACTCGGCCCCAGTAACTTCTTGCAAGATACATCCACGAAGGCAAAAGAAACACAAGCAGAAATGAACTATTGGGACTTCATAAAGATGAGAAGCTTTTGCACAGCAAAGGATACAGTCAACAAAACTAAAAGACAACCTACAGAATGGGAGAAGATATTTGAAAATGACATATCAGATAAAGGGCTAGTTTCCAAGATCTATAAAGACCTTATTAAACTCAACACCAAAGAAATAACCAATCCAATCATGAAATGGGCAAAAGACATGAACAGAAATCTCATAGAGGAAGACATAGACATGGACAACACGCACATGAGTAAATGCTCTGCATCACTTTCCATCAGGGAAATACAAATCAAAACCAAAATGAGATACCACCTGACACCAGTGAGAATGGGGAAAATTAACAAGGCAGGAAACCACAAATGTTGGAGAGGATGTGGAGAAAAGGGAACCCTCTTCCACTGTTGGTGGGCATGTGAACTGGTGCAGCCACTCTGGAAAACTGTGTGGAGGTTCCTCAAAGAGTTAAAAATAGGTCTGCCCTACGACCCAGCAATTGCACTGTTGGGGATTTATGCCAAAGATGCAGATGCAATGAAACGCCGGGACACCTGCACCCCGATGTTTCTAGCAGCAATGTCCACAATAGCCAAACGAAGGAGCCTCGGTGTCCATCGAAAGATGAATGGATAAAGAAGATGTGGTTTATGTATACAATGGAATATTACTCAGCCATTAGAAATGACAAATACCCACCATTTGCTTCGATGTGGATGGAACTGGAGGGTATTATGCTGAGTGAAATAAGTCAATCAGAGAAGGACAAACATTATATGGTCTCATTCATTTGGGGAATATAAATAATAGTGAAAGGGAATGGAGTCGAAGGGAGGAGAAATGGGTAGGAAATATCATAAAGAGAGACAGAACATGGAAGTCTGCTAACTCTGGGAAATGAACTTGGGGTGGTGGCAGGGGAGGAAGGCGGCAGGTGGGGGTGACTGGGTGGCGGGCACTGAAGTGGGCACTTGCCGGGATGAGCACTGGGTGTTATTCTGTATGTTGGCAAATTGAAGACCAATTAAAAATAAATTTATTATTACAAAGAAAAATAAAGCTCTTGTTTCTTTGGAAATGTTGCGCTTAGAATATCAGTCATTTACTGAAAGCGCTGTGTTGAAGTCTCCCAATATAAGTGTATTATTATCTAAGTATGACTTATCTTTGGTTATTAATTGATTGATATACTTGGCAGCTCCCACATTAGTGGAATAAATATTGATGATTGTTAGGTCATCTTGTTGGATAGATTCTTTAAGTATGATATAGTGTCCCTCTTCATCTCTTACTACATCCTTTGGGATAAACCTTAATTTATCTGATATAACGATGGCTAACCCTGCTTTCTTTTGAGTAGAATTTGACTGGTAAATGGTTTTCCAACCTTTCATTTACAGCCTGGAGGTGTTCTTAGGTCTCAAATGCATCTTTTGCAGACAGCAAACAGATGGGTCTTGCGTTTTTATCCAGTCTGAAACTCTGCACCTTTTCATGGGATATGAAGCCCATTCACATTCAGAGTTATTATTTAACGATATGAATTTAGGGATCCCTGGGTGGCGCAGTGGTTTGGCGCCTGCCTTTGGCCCAGGGCGCGATCCTGGAGACCCGGGATCGAATCCCACGTCAGGCTCCCAGTGCATGGAGCCTGCTTCTCCCTCTGCCTGTGTCTCTGCCTCTCTCTCTCTCTCTCTCTCTCTCTCTCTGTGACTATAATAAATAAATAAATAAAATTAAAAAAAATAAAGATATGAATTTAGTGTCATAATACCTATTCAGTCCCTGTTTTTTTGGATTGTTTCTTTGGACTTCCTCTTTCTTTTACAGTGTCCTCCTTAATATTTCTTGCAGAGCTGGTTTGGTGGTCACGTATTCTTTCAGTTTCTGCCTATCTTGGAAGCTCTTTATCTCTCCTTCTATTCTGAATGAGAGCCTTGCTGGACAGAGCATTCTTGGCTGCATGTTCTTCTCATTTAGGACCCTGAATATATCCTGCCAGCCCTTTTTTGGTCTGCCAGGTCTCTGTGGAGCCATCTGCTCTTCATTTATTTCTTCTCCCCATATCAGTTAGGAATCTCTTGTCTCTTGCTGCTTTATGGATTTTCTCTTCAACTTTGGAATTTGCAAGTTTCACTATTAAACGTCAAGGTATTCAATGGTTTTTATCGATTTTAAGGGGGATCTCTCTATCTTCTGGATCTGAATGCCTGTTTCCCTCCCCAAGTTAGGGAAGTTCTCAGCTATGATTTGATCAAATACTCTTTCTGGTCCTCTGTCCTTTGGTGCCTTCGGGAACCCTAATTAAATGTAGATTTTTCCTTTTGAGGCTGTCATTTTTTCCCTTAACCTTTCCTCGTGATCTTCTAATTGTTTTTCTCTTTTTTCCTCAGCTTCCTTTCTTGCCATCAGCTTGTCTTCTATGTCACTCACTCATTGTTCTACCTCATTAACATTCGTCGTTAGGACCTCCAGTTTGGTTTACATCTCATTTAATTGATTTTTAATTTCATCCTGATTATATCTAAATTCTACAGTCTTGAAGTGTCTTGAGTCCTTTATGCTTCTTTTGAGAACCACCAGTAGCTTTATCATTGTGCTTCTGTATTGGCTTTCTCACACTGAATTGTAATGCAAATTCTGTAACTCTGTGGGAGAGAGTACTGTTTCTGATTCTTTCATAGTGAGTTCTTTTTTCTAGTCATTTGGCTGAGTGTAGATGGGCTAAAAAGTACTGGAAAAAGGAGGAAAAAAGAGAGAGAAAAGCAAAAAACAGTAAAAAACAGAGAACAAAAAACAAAACAATAAAAACAAAAGTGGGGTATCCTCTGGTACTATATACTGTAAATCCCTCGACCTCATCTGGAGCTTTCCAGTGCTGCTTGGTCAAGAACTTGCTCTTCCCCTGTCCTTCCAGGTGGTCTTCTGGGGGAAGGGCCTGCTGTGCTGATTCTCAGGTGTGTGCACCTGGGGGACCTGCCCTGCCCCCTGCCAGGTGCATGGCTCAGTGGAAGCTGTTTATCCTGTGAGGCCTCTGTTCCCTGGCAGCCTGGATCCTCCCAGGTATAGGGTGACACAAGGAGGAACAACAGTAGTGGTGGCAGCCTGCTCTCCACCCCTAGAGTCAGCTCCCACAGTAACTACCACAGTCTCCCAGTCCACACTGGCCTGGATGTGCCAGGGGTCGGCGGGAGGTGCTGATCTGTATCAGAAGCATCCTCACTGTACTGTGCCCTCCCGGCCTCCGCCTGTCCTGAGGGGAGTGCAGGATCCTGGGCTGTGTCCCCCAGCGCCCTGGGATCAGGGGCCTGAACCTCTGGAATCGCGCCCCTGGGGCCCCGCATGTTGGGAGCCGCGTGCCAGGAAGGGGTTAATGGATCGAGCAAGGGCTCTCTGTTGACTCTTCCAACTGCGGCCCACCTGTCTCACCCTTGTTAAAGGCTTGTGGCTCAAGGACGCATACCATTGCTATCTAAGTGCGCATACCATTGCTATCTATTGTGAAAAGACATGTTTGGAGAACTAAGCTTAAGACATCCTGCTTGATATACAACCCTGCTCTATGAAAGAGTGAATAACACAAATAAAGTTGGCATTGTGGCTGAATCCAGCCATATGTCCCTCCTACTCCCACTCTGTTTATGTCTCTTTTCTTTTCCTCATTCCCTTACCCTCATCCCTGGACGGTTGTCGCCCCCAGCGCGCACGACACCCGCAGTCCCTTCTGTGTGGAGTCGCCGCCTGAGCTTCTCCGGAGGCTCTGCTGGGCGTGTACTCATCTGTTTACTGTGCTCGGCCTGCGATGTGTGTGATGTGCTCTCTCTCCTCCGGGGCGCATTTCCTCTGTTAGTGATTCCGGGAACCTGGTGGCTCCACTGCCCCTCCTGGGATCCTGTCTGAGTTCCCTGTGAGCGCCTTTCTGTCCAGGAAGATTTTTACAGTTCCTGCTTCTCTGGGACTGGGCTTTCCTGTCATGGAGGCTCTCTCCACCTGGCCTTAGCCTGGCTCCTCGCGGGGTCCCTCCCCCACTGGATTCTTTTTTATTTACTTTTTTTCTGTCTTCCTACCTTTTTAGAAGCACGAACTCTTCTCTATGTAGCATTCCAGCTGTTCTCTATTTAAATCTCTGGCTGAGTTTGTAGGTTTTCAGGATGATTTGAAAAATCTAGGTAAGTTGGTGGGGACAGGTGACTTGGCAGCCCTACTCTTTGGCCATCTTGCCCCGCCTCTCATAGAAATTAATTGATCAACACTGATTACTATTATGATACATTTCTTAGGAAAGATTTTTAACTGCAATTTTTTAATTCTGATTTTAACAGGTCTTTTAAATATTCTTAAAATGTAAACCAGAAAAGCAATATTATGTAGATAGTAAGCAATCACAATAATCAGAACACTATATACACCTTCCTATATTATTAATTATGCTATTAACAGTTGTTATAAACTAAATGCCTGCCATTCTTACTGGGACGTTGTTAAATCACTAGAAAGAATGGATATAAATGCACTGGCAAATAAAAATACCTGTACCATATAAAAAGACTGTTGTTTCTCTCAGTTCTGAAATAGTCTATCGATGAGCCAAAGAGAGCAAAATGTAGCCAATCTTAATAGGTAAAGAAGACACACAAAACATTTACATTTGCATCCATATTTGCATGAAAGACATTTTGAGACTATAGATAGTAAGAATATAAACTGGCATAAGTGTGAGTTCTACAAATACCATTCTTACCAGATTTGATTCTACAACATAGAAAAATATTGCTGTAGCACCAACATAATTTATAAGGGCATGCATAACAAAGGAAAAATCATGGATATTGGGTGGGATAAAGCTTCAAACACTTATTTTAGACTATGTGTTTTGTTTGTTTTTTTGTGAGACCTAAGAAGGAGAAAGAAACAAGTATACATCCATTGTAAGATTTTGCTTTCAAAATAGCTTCATTGCTTGTCTTTGGAAGTGTTCAATCACTGAGAAATATTGTATATATTTTGGTGCCATAGGAGAGGTGCTATAATTAACCATCTCCAATGCACACCTTCCTACCTGATAATCTGAGGATGCATGAGTTTCTGTTGACAACTTACAAATAGCTCTGTGAAGACCTATGTGCAATAGCTTTAGATGCATAACCATTGATCACAGCCAGCAGCAGACCTCCTAGAGTGCTTTACAGTGTATTTTAATATATGTTTTGCTAATTGGAAGTTGTAGTGGTGCTGTAAATTGCCAGATGAATAACTACTTTGGTGCTGACTGCCTGAGGCAGAAAAGTCTTCTAAATATTCCTCTGGAAGGTCAGTGAAAAATTATGAGAAATATACTATTAGTTTCTCAGCCCTCTAAGACAAAAATTTTTCCATATTTTTTAAAATTTTAATACAAACTGAGATGGCCACAAATTGTATAAATCATATTTTTATTAATATTTCCCCCAACCTATAGTGAAAATGGTGTGCTTTCCTCTATTGAGAGCTGTTGTTTAATGCATTTCTTTGTGTACTTCCTTGGCAGAGAACATTTTTCATGCCTCTCAGATGGCTCACATAGAGATGTTTATATCCATTATATATATATAAAAAAAAAGTAGTGTAACAGATGCATAATCAACACAAAGTCTGGCCAAGTATCCACCATGACCAAAGAATTAAATATTGGAGTTTGGCCACCTTCATTAAGTTTCAAGAACCTTGCTTTCATTGAGGGCCATTTTGGCCTTAATACACAAGCATACAAGAATGGGTGTTATTTTCAAAAACACATTAAGAAACTTCTAGTCAGGGCAGCCCCGGTGGCGCAGCGGTTTAGCGCCGCCTGCAGCCCAGGGTGTGATCCTGGAGACCCTGGATCGAGTCCCACGTCAGGCTTTCTGCATGGAGCCTGCTTCTCCCTCTGCCTGTGTCTCTGCCTCTCTCTCTCTCTCTGTCTCTATGAATAAATAAATAAAATCTTTAAAAAAATAAACTTCTAGTCAAAAAAGAAAAAGAAACTTCTAGTCAAAGGCAATATTCTCAGACTATTAGCACCAGAATATTGGTCATATTAATTCAGACACTGAAAATAGTGTTTAAAAAATAGCTAATATCAGAATTAGAAATTTGTAGTAAGTCAAATAAAAAAATAGCCATCTGTGTTTTCTACATATTGTAGTGTTTTCTACATCTACTGTGTTTTCTACATATGGTACTATTATTATGAAGATGAGGGAGTTCATCCATCATTTAAAGGGAGACTTATCAAAGGACAATAACATGCTTTAATTCCAAAGTGCTTGCATCGGATTTTATAAATTACTACTACTTTCCTAGGCTTAGTTTTACTGTTAATTAATATACAGAGACACAATTTATTATATTTCTCATACCAAAAGATTCTAATATATTATTTCCAATATATAATAAACAGAAATGTTGTAACATTTCATACATATTTTTAAACTTAAAATCAATGAACATAGAGTGTATTATTAGTTTCAGAGGTAGAGTTTAGTGATTCATTAGTTGCATATAACACCCAGTGCTCATTACATCAAGTACCCTTCTTAATGCCTATTACCCAGTTATGGCCTACCCCCACCCCTCTCCCCTCCTGTACACCTGTTTGTTTCCATAAGTTTCTCTTATGGTTTGTCTCCTTCTCTAATTTCTTCTTTATTTTTCCTTCTCTTCCCCTATGTTCATCTGTTTTGTTTCTTAAATTCCATATATGAGTGAAGTCATATGACATTTGTTTTCCTCTGATTGATTTATTTTGCATAGCATAATACCCTCTATTTCCAACCATGTCCTTACAAATGGAAAGATTTCATTCTTTTTTAAAGATTTTATTTATTTATTCATGAGACACAGAGAGGAGAGAGAGAGAGAGAGAGAGAGAGAGAGAGAGAGAGAGAGAGAGGCAGAGACATAGGCAGAGGGAGAAGCAGGAAGCATGCAGGAAGCCCAATGTGGGACTTGATTACAGGACTCCAGGATCATGCCCTGGGCTAAAGGCAGATGCTCAACCACTGAGCCACCTAGGCATCCCAGATTTCATTCTTTTTGATGGCTGAGTAACATTCCATTGCATGTATATATGCCACAACTTCTGGATCCATTCATCTGTTGATGGATACCTGGGGTCTTTCCATATTTTGGCTATTGTAGACTTTGCTGCAGTAAACATCGGTGTGTATGTTTCCCTTCAAATCACTATGTTTCTATCCTTTAGATAAATAGCTAGTCCTGAAATTGCAGGGTAATAGGGTAGCTCTATTTTTAAATTTTGAGGAACCTCCATATTGTTTTCAGAGTGGCTGTGCCAGTTTGCATTCCTACCAACAGTTTAAGATGTTTCTATTTTATTCACATCCTCACCAACATCTGTTGTTGCTGAGTTGTTAATCTTAGCCATTCTGAGGATGCCTGGGTGGCTCAGTGGCTGAGTGTGTGCCTTGGGCTTAGGCCAAGATCCCAAGGGTCATGGGACCTAGAGTCCCTGATTTGGATTCCCTGCAGGGAGCCTCCTTCTGCCTCTGCCTGTGTCTCTGCCTCTCTCTCTCTCTCTCCTCTCTCTCTGTCTCTCATGAATAAAGAAATAAAATCATAAAAAAATAAAATTAACAGAATTATAGATTTTATTCAATTGTTTCTAAACATATGGTAACGGAAACATTATAAAGTGATAATCTAATTTACTGCGAGTTGGGCTAAATATTTTCTCGAGGTTTTCTTGACGTGTTCTTCATAACAGTCTCCAAAACAAACCTTGGCTTGCTAGACTTGGCTTCTTATTTCTAAGTATGCCTATCGTAATGCAGCACAGTGTCTCCATTAAATATATATGTATAAGCAAAAAATATATGAAAAAACAATGAAAACTCAATATATCTATAATAATTTATTTCTACAATTTCACACCTCACATGTATAAAGTATAGTGTGAAAAGAGGATGCAACTGTTTATTTTATTGCAAGATTTAAGTTCCTTAGTTAGGGAGGAGGGGGAAGAGGGCAGAAGACTAGGGTCCCCAAGGCACCTGTCCCCACCAAATTACCTAGATAACCTTCAAATCATCCTGAAAATCTACGAATTCGGCCTGAGATTTAAAGAGAGAACAGCTGGAATGCTACAGTGATAAGAGTTCACACTTCTACCAAGGTAGGAAGACGGGAAAAAAAGAAATAAAGAAACAAAAGGCATCCAAGGGGGAGGGGCCCCCCCACGAGGAGCTGGGCTAAGGCCGGGGCGAGTGCCCCCAGGACTGGAAAGCCCCGTCCAGGGAAGCAGGAGCTTCACCAATCTTCCCAGACAGAAAGGGGCTTGCAGGGAGTTAGAGCAAGACCCCAGGAGGGCGGGGATGCCCTCAGGCTCCCTGGACTCTAACAGACACCTGCGCCCCAGGGAAAGAGCTTGGAGCTTCATAGAGGGCTGTAGCATGCACCGCTGGACCAGGGAGGGAGCAGCTCGGGGGGGGGCTTGGGCGGAAGCTCCTGGCTGAGGCTCCGAGTGGAGGGGGCTGCGCGGCCCAGAGCAGCTCAGAGGCGGCTCCGGCAGAGGAAGAGTCTCCATGTGAAGGGGGCTGCGTGGCCCCGGGAGCAGCTTGGAGGAGCTCGGGCAGTGGCTCCGCAGAGAGGGGGGTGTGCGGCGCAGGCCCGGGAGCACAGGGCGCCGGGACACAGCCCGGGATCCGACCTCCCTCCAGAACAGGAAGAGGCCAGGAGGGCCCAGGACAGCAAGGACGCTCCTGCCCCAAGCTGAGCAGATCAGCGCCCCGCCCCCGGAGCATCCAGGCCCCTGCAGGCTGAGAGCTCTGTAGTTACTGCCGGAGCTGAATCCAGGGGTCTAGAGCTGGCCAACGCCATTGTGGTTGTTCCTCCTGGGGCCTCACAGGATAAACAACCCCCACTGAGCCCTGCACCAGGCAGGGGGCAGAGCAGCTCCCCCAAGTGCTAACACCTGAAAATCAGCACAACAGGCCCCTCCCCCAGAAGACCAGCTAGAGGGACAAGTTCCAGGGGAAGTCAAGGGACTTAAAGTATACAGAATCAGAAGATACTCCCCCCTCCCCCGTGTTTTTTTTTTTTTTTTTTTGGTTTTTGATTTCTGTTTGCTTCCCCCACCCTTTTTTCCTTCTCTTTTTCTTCTCTTTTTTTTCTTTTTTCTTCCTTTTTTCTTTGTCTCTTTTCTTTCCTTCTTTCTCTCCTCTCTTTTTCTCCTTTTCCCAATACAACTTGTTTTTGGCCACTCTGCACTGAGCAAAATGACTAGAAGGAAAATTTCACCTTGAAAGAATCAGAAACAGTCCTCTCTCCCACAGGGTTACAAAATTTGCATTACAATTCAATGTCAGAAAGCCAATTCAGATGCACTATTATAAAGCTACTGGTAGCTCTAGAAAAAAGCATAAAGGACTCAAGAGACGTCATGACTGCAGAATTTAGATCTAATCAGGCAGAAATTAAAAATGAATTGAATGAGACACATTGCAAACTAGAAGGAGGGTTAACGAGGTGGAAGAATCAGTTGAGTGATATAGAAGACAAGTTGATGGCAAAGAGGGAGACTGAGGAAAAAAGAGACAATTAAAAGACCATAAGGATAGATTAAGGGAAATAAATGACAGCCTGAGGAAGAAAAACATACGTTTAATTGGGCTTCCCGAGGGCGCCAAAAGGGCCAGAGGGCCAGAATACGTATTTGAACAAATCATAGCTGAAAACGTTCCTAATATGGGAAGAGAAACAGGCATTCAGATTCAGGAAATAGAGAGACCCCCCCCCCATAAAATCAATAAAAACCGCTCAACACCTCGACATTTAAAAGTGAAGCTTGCAAATTCCAAAGATAAAGAGAAGATCCTTAAAGCAGCAAGAGACAAGAAATCCCTGACATTTATGGGGAGGATTATTAGGGTAAGAGCAGACCTCTCCACAGAGACCTGGCAGGCCAGAAAGGGCTGGCAGGATATATTCAGGGTCCTAAATGAGAAAAACATGCAACCAAGAATACTCTATCCAGCAAGGTTCTCATTCAGAATGGAAGGAGAGATAAAGAGCTTCCAAGACAGGCAGGAACTGAAAGAATATGTGATCTCCAAACCAGCTCTGGAAGAAATTTTAATGGGGACTCTTAAAATTCCCCTTTAAGAAGAAGTCCAGTGGAATAATCCAGAAAAACAAGGACTGAGTAGATACCATGATGACACTAAACTCATATCTTTCAATAGTAACTCTGAACGTGAACGGGCTTAATGACCCCATCAAAAGGCGCAGGGTTTCAGACTGGTTAAAAAAGCAGGACCCATCTATTTACTGTCTACAAGAGACTCGTTTAGACTGAAGGACACCTACAGCCTGAAAATAAAAGGTTGGAGAACCATTTCCCATTTAAATGGTCCTCAGGAGAAGGCAGAGGTAGCCATCCTTATATCAGATAAACTAAAATTTACCCCGAAGACGGTAGTGACAGATGAAGAGGGACACTATATCATACTTAAAGGATCTATCCAACAAGAGGACTTAACAATCCTCAATATATATGCCCTGAATGTGGGAGCTGCCAAATATATCAATGAATTAATAACCAAAGTTAAGACATACTTAGATAATAATACACTTATACTTGGTGACTTCAATCTAGCGCTTTCTACACTTGATAGGTCTTCTAAACACAACATCTCCAAAGAAACAAGAGCTTTAAATGATACACTGGACCAGATGGATTTGACAGATATCTACAGAACTTTACATCCAAACTCAACTGAATACACATTCTTCTCAAGTGCACATGGAACTTTCTCCAGAATAGACCACACACTGGGTCACAAATCAGGTCTGAACCGATACCAAAAGATTGGGATCGTCCCCTGCATATTCTCAGACCATAATGCCTTGAAATTAGAACCAAATCACAACAAGAAGTGTGGAAGGACTTCAAACACGTGGAGCTTAAGGACCATCCTGCTCAAAGATGAAAGGGTCAACCAGGAAATTAAGGAAGAATAAAAAAGATTCATGGAAACTAATGAGAATGAAGATACAACCGTTCAAAATCTTTGGGATGCAGCAAAAGCAGTCCTCAGGGGGAATTACATCGCAATACAAGCATCCATCCAAAAACTGGAAAGAACTCAAATAAAAAAGCTAACCTTGCACCTAAAGGAGCTAAAGAAAAAAGACCAAACAGATCCTACACTCAGCAGAAGAAGTGAGTTAATAAAGATTGAACAGAACTCAATGAAATCGAGACCAGAAGAACTGTGCAACAGATCAACAAAACCAGGAGTTGGTTCTTTGAAAGAATTAACAAGATAGATAAACCATTAACCAACCTTATTAAAAAGAAGAGAGAGAAGACTCAAATTAATAAAATCATGAATGAGAAAGGAGAGATCACTACCAACACCAAGGAAATACAAACGATTTTAAAAACATGTTATGAACAGCTATACACCAACAAATTAGGCAATCTGGAAGAAATGGACGTATTTCTGAAAAGCCACAAACTACCAAAACTGGAACAGGAAGAAATAGAAAACCTGAACAGGCCAATAACCAGGGAGGATATTGAAACATTCATCCAAAACCTCCTAAGACAAAAGTCCAGGGCCAGATGACTTCCCTGGGGAATTCTATCAAACCATTAGAGAAGAAACCATACCTATTCTACTAAAGCTTTTTGGAAAGAGAGAAAGAGATGGAGTACTTCCAAATTCGTTCTATGAGGCCAACATCACTTTAATTCCAAAACCAGACAAAGACCCCACCAAAAAGGAGAATTACAGACCAATATCCCTGATGAACATGGATGCACAAATTCTCAACAAGATACTAGCCAATAGAATCCAACAACACATTAAGAAAATTATTCACCATGACCAAGTAGGATTTATTCCAGGGATGCAAGGCTGGTTCCACACTTGTAAAACAATCAATGTGATTCATCATATCAGCAAGAGAAAAACCAAGAAACATGATCCTCTGAATAGATGCAGAGAAAGCATTTGACAAAATACAGCATCCATTCCGTGTCAAAACTCTTCAGAGTGTAGGGATAGAGGGAGCATTCCTCAACATCTCAAAAGCCATCTACGAAAAGCCCACAGCAAATATAATTCTCAATGGGGAAGCACTGGGAGCCTTTCCCCTAAGATTAGGAATGAGACAGGGATGTCCACTGTCACCACTGCTATTCAACATAGTATTGGAAGTCCTAGCCTCAGCAATCAGACAACAAAAAGACATTAAAGGCATTCAAATTGGCAAAGAAGTCAAACTCTCCCTCTTCGCCGATGACATGATACTCTACCTAGAAAACCCAAAAGACTCCACCCCAAGATTGCTAGAGCTCTTACGGCAATTTGGCAGTGTGGCAGGATACAGAATCAATGCCCAGAAGTCAGTGGCATTTCTATACACTAACAATGAGACTGAAGAAAGAGAAATTAAGGAGTCAATCCCATTTACAATTTCTTCCAAATGTATAAGATACCTAGGAATAAACCTAACCAAAGAGGTAAAGGATCTATACCCTAAAAACTAGAGAACATTTCTGAAAGAAATTGAGGAAGACACAAGGAGTTGGTAAAATATTCCATGCTCACGAATGGGCAGAATTAATATTGTGAAAATGTCAATGTTACCCAGGGCAATTTACATGTTTAATGCAATCTCTATCAAAATACCTGGACTTTCTTCAGAGTTGTAACAAATTATTTTAAGATTTGTGTGGAATCAGAAAAGAACCCGAATAGCCAGGGGAATTTTAAAAAAAGGAGAGCATATCTGGGGACATCACAATGCCAGATTTCAGGTTGTACTACAAAGCTGTGGTCATAAAGACAGTGTGGTAGTGGCACACAAACAGACTCATAGATCAATGGAACAGAATAGAGAACCCAGTAGTAGACCCTCAACTTTATGGTCAACTAATATTCGATAAAGGAGGAAAGAGTATCCACTGGAAGAAAGACAGTCTCTTCAATAAATGGTGCTGGGAAAATTGGACATCCACATGCAGAAGAATGAAACTAGACCACC
Source organism: Vulpes vulpes (assembly GCF_048418805.1). NCBI lineage: Eukaryota > Metazoa > Chordata > Mammalia > Carnivora > Canidae > Vulpes > Vulpes vulpes. Next base: position 59,607,971 of record NC_132796.1, read on the forward strand.
CTCTTGCACCATACACAAAGATAAACTCAAAATGGAGGAAAGATCTAAATGTGACACAAGATTCCATCAAAATCCTAGAGGAGATCACAGACAACACCCTTTTTGAACTCGGCCACAGTGACTTCTTGCAAGATACATCCAGGAAGGCAAAAGAAACAAAAGCAGAAATGAACTATTGGGACTTCACCAAGATAAGAAGCTTTTGCACAGCAAAGAATACAGTCAACAAAACTAAATGACAACCTACAGAATGGGAGATGATATTTGCAAATGACGTATCAGACATAGGGCAGTTTCCAAGATCTATAAAGAACTTATTAAACTCAACACCAAAGAAACAAACAATCCAATCATGAAATGGCAAAAGACATGAACAGAAATCTCAGAGAGGAAGACATAGACATGGCCAACATGCACATGAGAAAATGCTCCGCATCACTTGCCATCAGGGAAATACAAATCAAAACCACAATGAGATACCACCTCACACCAGGGAGAATGGGGAAGATTAACAAGGCAGGAAACCACAAATGTTGGAGAGGATGTGGAGAAAGGGGAACCCTCTTACACTGTTGGTGGGAATGTGAACTGGTGCAGCCACTCTGGAAAACTGTGTGGAGGTTCCTCAAAGAGTTAAAAATAGGTCTGACCTATGACCTATCAATTGCACTTTTGGGGATTTACCCCAAAGATACAGATGGAATGAAACACCGGGACATCTGCACCCCAATGTTTCTAGCAGCAATGTCCACAATAGCCAAACTGTGGAAGGAGTCTCGGTGTCCATCAAAAGATGAATGGATAAAGAAGATTTGGTTTATGTATACAATGGAATATTACTCAGCCATTAGAAATGACAAATACCCACCATTTGCTTCGATGTGGATGGAACTGGAGGGTATTATGCTGAGTGAAATAAGTCAATCCCAGAAGGGCAAACATTATATGTTCTCATTCATTTGGGGAATATATATAATAGTGAAAGGGAATAGATGGGAAGGGAGAAGAATTGGGTAGGGCATATCAGAAAGGGAGACAGAACAGAAAGACTCCTAACTCAGAAACGAACTAGGGGTGGTGGAACGGGAGGATGCCGGGGGGTGGGGGTGAATGGGTGACTGTTGGCCAATTGAATACCCAGAAAAAATAAATTTATTATTAAAAAAGTAAGTTCCATAGTTACTATAAGACCGTTTTTTCTACGAGCCCTTGCATGGTCAGAAACTCAGCCATTAGAAAGCAGCACAGAAGATCCGGCAAAAATAAATCCAATGATTTAGTCCAGTGTGTCATAAGAAAAAAATTCCACAACAGTGGTTCTCAAATATTATATTTTAATAAATTACCCTTTTTTATCACTGACATTTGTAAATAGTTAGATTAGTAATCTTCAATGCTAGAGATTCTGCCTAACAATAAGTTTGAAGAAGATTTAGATTTTAATTTATAAAAGGCACACTCAGGTGATTATGATGTTTTTGGGTTTGTGCCATTTTTTGAGAAACATTATTTTATGCTTTGAAACTAGTTTAAATAACATGCATTCAGAATAAATAACTCAATTTTTACATTAAGAGTTGTGTCACATTAGAGTAACTTGGCACACTGTCACCCACCTGACCAATTGTTTTCAAACTTCAGAGCACATCAAAATCATCTACACTGCTTGTTTACAACTGTGAGTTTATGGGAATAAATCTCAGAAGATGAAAGTCAGTAGGGTTAGTGTTTGGCCCAAAAATCTACATGTCAGTGCAGGTGGTCAGGGCAAACTTTCTTGAGAAATATTTTTGTCCATGCTCATTGCTGAATGGCAGATGAGAGGAAGTTTATATAAGAAACAGGTACAAAATGCAAATTTTTACTAGCAAACAATTAAATAAGCAGGTGTTAGAGCCAAAAGGCAGAGAAATAGGCTAACTTAAGGAAAAGGCTTTTAAGGAACTCACTTTCAATGGATTTTTTGGTGCAGTCTAATGGACAGGTAGTAAATAGCACAATTGTTCTGCACAATTCCTAAGAGTTACTCAAAGGCCTTCCAGTGATGATAAGGTTGCTAACTATAGCAAATAAAAATACAGGATGCCCAGTTAAAGCTGAATTTCAGATAAGAAACAATTAACTTTGGGGTAAATATATCCCATGCAATATTTTTGATATGAGATTCTACGGAAGTATTAATATTCTTTTTTTCCTTTGAGGTCATTTAATTTCTTTAAAACTAAAAACAACGACATGAATAATTAAATTAAAATGTGATGTTTGTTTGTATTTGTAAATATGATATTTGTTTGCATTATATATATAATTATACAATTTTTTTGTATATTGTTTTATTGGAGTTCGATTTGCCAACATATAGTATAACACCCAGTGCTCATCCCATCTAGTTCCCTCCTTAGTGCCTGTCAATGTAACACATAATATAAATTTTCTGTAAATGACCTAAATTTTAAAATAAATTTTTATTTTAAATTTTAAGGAAAAATTTATTCAACCATAACCTTGTAATAACATCATATGGAGGACCAAAAAAAAAAAAAAAAAGAGAAAAACAAAAACAATTTGATCATATTCTGATTTGTCATTACTTATTTTGGTAAAAATTTTTAATTAAAAATAGTGAATTAATTCAAGAAATCCTGAATTACACCAGATGTAGACAATAGCATTGTAAAAATGTTATATTTTCTGCTCCTTCAGCTGTAATAGAATGCCAATAGTGATAATATCTGGGAGGATATGCTAATGACTTGTAAACCACCTTGTGGTTATCAAACAAAAAAATGTTATAAAAATAAGAGTGTCCCTTTTTTATTTTGAAGAAACATAAATCGCCCCCTTCCATTTACCAGGACTTAAGCAAATAAATGTATTTGCAAACAAATTCGTGTTTAATTGTGAGAACATCTCTAACTTTGGAAGAAAGATTTGTTAAAAAGTGCTCTGGCAAATGAGATGATGATGATATGTGTATCATCATATCTAGATATCTAGATTTATATAAGAGGAAACTTTCTAGATATCTATTTTTTTAAAGATTTTATTCATTTACTCATGAGAGACACAGAGAGAGAGAGAGACAGAGACACAGGCAAAGGGAGAAGCAGGCTCCATGAAGGGAGCCTGTCATGGGACTTGATCCTGGGTCTCCAGGATCACACCCTAGGCTGAAGGCGGTGCTAAACCGCTGAGCCACCCAGGTGTCCCTGGATATCTAGATATATATAGGAGGAAACTTTCTTTTTTTTAGGATTTTATTTATTTATTCATGAGAGACACACACAGAGAGAGGCAGAGACATAGGCAGAGGGAGAAGCAGGCTCCCTGTAGGGAACACAATGCAGAGACTTTAGATCCCAAGACCCCTGGGATCTTGGCCTGAGCCAAAGTCAGATGCTCAACCACTGAGCCACCCAGGTGCCCTGGGGATAACTTTCTGACCATACCCAATATTGAGATAATTTCTTTCATAAAAAGAAATGCAAATTATTTTTCACTCTCATTTTTAAAAATTTAATTCCATTATAGTTAACATACAGTGTTATATTAGCTTCAGGTGTACAAATAGTGATTCAACATTTCTATAAATTACTCAGTGATCATCAAGTTGAGTGCAATGTTAAAAAATAATAGTAAGTGCACTCTTAATCTGCTTCACCTATTTTACCACCCTTCGACCGATCACCCTACTGGTAACCATCTCTTTATTCTCTATAGTTGAGAGTCTGCTTTTGGTTTGTTTGGTTTTTTTCCTTTGTTCATTTATTTTGTTTCTTAAATTCCACATATGAGTGAAATAATATGGTATTTGTCTTTCTCTGACTTATTTCACACAGCTTTATACTCTCCAGATCCATCCATGTTGTTGCAAAAAGCAAAATTTCATTATTTTTTATGGCTGATAGTATTCCATTTTATCACATCTTCTTTACCCATTCATCTGTCAAAGGACACATGGGCTACTTCCACAATTTGGCCATTGTAAATAAGCTGAAACAAACATAGGGGTGCATATATCCTTTAAAGTGTTTTCATATTCCTTGGGAAAATATCCAGTAGTTCAATAACTGATTGAATAGTAATTCCAGTTTCAACTTTTTGAGGAACTTCCATACTGTTTTCATTCCCAACAGTGCACAAGGCTTCCTTTTTCTCCACGTCCTCACCAACACTTATTGATTTTAGCCATTCTGACAAGTGTGAGGTGATATCTCATTGTGGTTTTGATTTGCATTTCTCTGATGATGAGTGATATCAGCACCTTTTCACGTGTCTCTTGGTCATCTGCATGTCTTACTGGAGAAATGACTTTTCATATTCTTCTGCCATTTTTAATTTGATTATTTGTTTCTTGGGTGTTGAGTCCTGTAAGTTCTTTATAAATTTTGGAAACTAACACTTTATTTTATATGTTATTTGCAAATATCCTCTCCCATTCAGTGGGGCATCTTTAGTTTTTGTTGATTGTTTCCTTTGCTGTGTAATGGCTTTTTATTTTAAAGTAATGCCAAAAGTGTGTTTTTGCTTCTGTTCCCTTGCTTTAGGAGACATATCTAAAAAATCTTGGATAATCAATGTCAGAGAAAATACTTCTTATGTTCTCTTCTGGGAACTTTATGGTTTCATGTATCACATTTAGGTTCTTAATCATTTTGAGTTGATTCTTGTACATGATGTAAGAAAGTGATCAAATTTCATCCTTTTTACATGTGGCTATCTGATTTTCCCAAAACCATTTGTTAAAGAGTCTATCTTTTTCCCATTACTTACTCTTGACTCCTTTGTTGAAGATTTATTTCACATGTAATTGTGGATTTATTTCTGAGCTTTCTAAACTGTTCCGTTGATCTATGTGTTTGTTTTTGTGCCAAAATAATACTATTTTGATTACTACACCTTTGTAGTATAACTTGAAGTCTGTTATTGTGAAACCTGCATCAGTGTTTTTGGTTTTCAAGATTGCTTTTGACTATTGAGGTCTTTTGTAGTTCCATATTAATTTTAGGATTGTTTGTTCTACTGTGAACAAATATTAATATTTTGAGAAGAATTTCATTAAATCTGTAGATTCTTTTGGGCAAGAGGGACATTTTAACAATATTTGTTCTTCCAAACCATGAGCATGAAATATCTTTCCATTTGTTGTGTTGTCTGCAATTTCTTTTACCAATGTTTAATAGTTTTCAGGATATATGTCTTTTACATGGCTAAGTTTATTCCTAGAAAAATTATTATTTTTGTTGCAATAATAAACAGGATTGCTTATTTTTAGGATTGACTTTTTTCATGTCAATTTCATTATTGCTGTAAAGAAATGCAAAAGATTTCCGTACATTGATTTTATATTCTGCAACCTTACTGAATTCATTTATTACTTCTAGTAGTTCTTTGGTTAAGTCTTTACGTTTTCAACATCCCACTGAGTGTGATGTTTACTGTGGATTTTTTATATATATAGTGTTTATAATGTTGAGGTACGGCCCCTCTAAATAAAGTTTGTTGAGAGGTTTTAATCATGATCGTGTGTAGCACTTTGTCAAATGTTTTTTTCTGCATATATTGAAATAATAGTGTGGTTTTTTAATCATTTCTCTTCATATGATATAAGACTTTGATTTGTAAATATTGAAACACCATTTCATCCTGGAAATAAAGCCCACTTGATCATGGTGCATATTTTATTAGTATATGTTGAATTCAATTAACTAATATTTTTTGAGTAATTTTGTATCTATTTTTATCAGATATATTGGCTTCTGGTTCTCTTTTTTGTCATGTCTATCTAGTTTGGTATCAGGGTAATGTCTTCATTGAATATTCTGGAAACTTTCCTTATTCTTCCATTTTTTGAAAAAGTTTTAGAGGAATAGTTATAAACTCATTAAATGTTTGATAAAATTTATCTGAGAAGCAAGCCATCTGATCCTGGAGTTTTGCTTGTTGAGCATTTTGTGATTAAAGAATCCATTTCATTGCTGGTAATCAGCCTGTTCAAATTTTCTATTTCTTCCTGATTCAGTTTTAGGAGGTTATATGTTTCTAGGTATTTATCTACTTCTTCTAGGTTGTCCAATTACTTGGCATATCATTTTTCATAATATTCTTTTGTATTCCTTTGTATTACCCTGGTGTTATTTGTTATTAGTACTCATATAGTTCTTACTTTGTTTACTTTGTTTGAGAAAATCTTTGTCTCTCTCACACTCTTTTGAGATGAGTCTTGGTGAAGTTTTATTTTGTTGGTCTTTTTGAAGGAACAACAAAGGATTTCATTGATCTGTTCTATTGTTTTTTTTCAGTTTCTATTTTATTTATTTCTGCTCTGATATTTATTATTTCTTTCTACTGGTTGAGTTTTGTTTGTTGCTGTTCTTCTATATCCTTTAGGTGTAAGGCTATGTTGTTTATTTGATATTTTTATGGCTTATTGAAGTAGGCCTATGTTAATATAAACTTCCCTCTTAGAACAGCTTTTGCTGAATCCCAAATATTTTTGTGTTTAATTTTCATTGGTCTCCATGTATTTTTTTTAGTTTCTTATATTTGTGCTCTTTCCAGATTTATTCTTGTGTTATTTTTTTGGTTTCATAGCATTACAGTCAGTAAAGATGCATGTATGACTTTTAGCTTTTTAAATGTGTTGTGGCTTTTTGTGGCCTAATATATGATCTATTGGAGAATGCTCCATGCACATTTGAGAAGAATGTGCATTCTGCTGTCTTAGGATAGAAAGTGCTGAATATATCTACTAGATCCATATGGTTCAATGTGTCATTCAAAGCCACTCTTTCCTTGAATTTCTGTTTGGATGTTGGGGCGTGAAAATTTCCTACTATTATTATATTACTATTGATTACTTCTGTTACATTTGTTATTAGCTGCTTTACGTATTTGGGTGATCCTATGTTGGATGCATAAATATTTATAATTATTGCATCTTCCTGTTGAATTATCTATCTCCTTTATTATTATATAATGTCCTTCTTTGTCTCTTGTTACACTCTTTGTTTTAAAGTCTATTTTGGGGCAGTCCTGGTGGCCCAGCAGTTTAGCACCACCTTCAGCCCAGGACGTGATCCTGGAGACAGGGGATTGGGTCCCATGTCAGGCTCCCTGCATGGAGCCTGCTTCTCCCTCTGCCTGTGTCTCTGCCTCTTTCTCTGTGTCTCTCGTGAATAAATAAATAAAATCTTTAAAAAATAGTCTATTTTGTCTAAGTATCGTTACTCTGGCTTTCTTTTCACATCCATTTGCAGGATAAATGTTTCTACATTTCTTTACTTTTAATCTGCATGTATCTGTAGGTCTGAAATGAGTCTTTTGCAGGTAGCACATTGATGGGTCTTGCTCTTTTATCCATGCCATCACCTTATGTCTTTTGGAGTATTTTGTCCATTTACATTCAAAGCAATTATTGATAAATAGGTACTTATTGACAATTACTTGTTCTATGGTAATTATAATAATTCTTCTCTATTCCTTTCTTCTCTTGCTTTCTCCTCGCATGATAATTTGGCTTTCTTCAGTGATATACTTAGATTTGTTTGTCCTTATTTATTGCATATTTATTAATGTTTTTTTAATTTGAGGTTATCATTGTTTTTGAATATAATATATTCTTCAGATAGCAGTCAATACTAATTTCTTTTGAACCCATTCTTAACTCCACTCCCCATATTTTAGGTATATGGTATCACACTTTGTATACTTTTAATTTGTAAGTACTTTGATTTTTGAAGATATACTTATTTTTACTGACTTTTTGCTTCCTACTTTCCTTATTCCTAATTAAGGTCTTTCCATTCTACTCAAAGAGTCTGCTCTAACATTTCCTATAAGACTAGATTTGTGGTTATGAATTTTAAAAATTTTTGCTTTTCTGGGAATTTTTTAAATCTCTTTTATCCTAAACAATAGCCTTTCTGGATATAGTGTCTTAAACTGCAGTTTCCTTCCTTTCCTTTTTTTAGTTGTTATTTAAAATCTACTTAGTTAACATATTATGTAATATTGGTTTCAGAAGTAGAATTTAGTGTTCATCACTTACACAGAGCACCCAGTGCCCAACACAAGTGCCCTCCTTAACACCCATCACCCTTTTAGCCCATCCCCATCAACCTCTCATCCATCAACCCTCAGTTTGTTCTCTATAGTAAAGAAAGAGTATCTTATGGTTTGCTACCCTCTATTTTTCCCCCTTCCCTATATTCATCTGTTTTGTTTCTTAAATTCCACATATAAGTGAAATCATATAGTATTTGTCTTTCTTTGACATTTTACTTAGCACAATACATTTTACCTCCATCTATGTCATTGCAAATGACAAGATTTCATTGATTTTTATTGCTGAATAATATTTCTTTGTATACATATATACCACATCTTCTTTATCCATTCATCTGTCAAAGGGCATTGTGGCTTCTTCCATAGTTTGGCTTTTGTGGACATTGCTGATATGAACATTGGAGTGCAGATCTCTTGCCATTTCATTACATCTGTATCTTTGGGGTAGTGCAATTTCTGGGTCATAGAGTAGTTCTATTTTTAACTTTTTGAGGGACTGACATATTGTTTTTATGAGTGGCTGCATGTGTTTACTTTACCACCAACAAAGTAAGAGAGTTCCTTTTCCTCCAAATCCATGCCAACATCTGTTCCTTTATGTATTATTAATTTTAGCTATTCTGAAAGATGTGAGGTTGTATATTATCATACTTTTGATTTGTATTTCCCTGAAAGTGAGTGATGTTGAACATCTTTACATGTGTCAGTTGGTCATGTGGATGTCTTCTTTGGGAAAATGTCTATTAATGTCTTCTGCCCATTTCTTCACTGGAATATTTGCTTTTTGAGGGTTGAGTTTGATAAGTTCTTTATATATTTTTGAAACTAATCATTCATCAGATACGACATTTGCAAATATCTTCTCCCATTCCATAGATTACCTTTTAGTTTTGGTGATTATTTCCTTCACTGTGCTGTAGGTTTTTAGCTTGATGAAGTTTCAATAGTTCATTTTTGCTCTTGTTTCCCTTGCCTCCAGAGACATGTCTACTAAGAACTTGCTACAGCTGAGGTCAAGGTCGTTGCTACCTGTGTTCCTCTCTAGAATTTCAGTGGTTTCCTACATCACATTTAGGTCTTTCATCCACTTTGAATTAATTTTTGTGTTTGATGTAAGAAAGTGGTCCAGTTTCATTCTTCTGCATGTGACTATCCATTTTCCTGACACCATTTGTTGAAAAACCTGTCTTTTTTTCCATTGGATATTCTTTGTTGCTTTGTCAAAGATTAATCTAGTTGTGGGTCCATTTCTATGTGTCTGTTTTTATGCCAGTACTATGCTGTCTTGATCACTATAGCTTTGTAACATATCTTGAAGTCCAGAAATGTTATGCCTCCAGATTGTTTTTCTTTTTTAAGATTGTTTTGGCTATTCAGGGTCTTTTGTGGTTCCATACAAATTTTAGGATTATTTGTTCTTTCTAACTCTGTGAAAAATGCTAGTCGGTTTTTTTTTTTTTGAAAAGGATTGTATTAAATGTATACATTCCTTTGGTTAGTATAAACTTTTTAACAATATTTGTCCTTCCAATCCATAAACTGAAATATTTTTCCATTGCTTTGTGTCTTTTTCAATTTCTTTCATAAGTGTTCTATTATTTTCACAATATACATCTTTTACCTCTTTGACCAGGTGTATTCCTAGGTATCTTACAGGTTTTGGTGCAATTGTGAATGGAATAAATTTCTTGATTACTCTTTCTGGTTCTTAATTATTTTTATGTAGAAATTCAACAGATTTCTGTACATTGATTTTATATCCTGCCACTTTGCTAAATTCATCTTTCAGTTTCAGCAATTTTTTGGTGAAATCTTGTGGGTTTTTTTGTTTTTTTGTTTTTTTGTTTTTTGTTTTTTTATATAAAGTGTCATGTCTTTTGCAACTAGTGAAAGTTTGACTTTTTAGTGGGGTCTTTGGCTTTTTCCGGAATCAAGGTAATGTTGTTGTAGTAGAATGACTTTGGTAGTAGTCCTTTGATTTCTATTTTTTGGAATATTTTTGCAAAATGTAGCTTTCAACTCTTCTTTACTTGTCTGGTAGAATTCCCCTGGGAAGCCATCTGGCCTCAGACTTTGGTTTTGGGAGATCCTTGAATTGTGATTCAATTTCTTTGCTGGTTAAACATCTTTTCAAATTTTCTATTTCATTTCATTTCAATTTGAGTAGTTTCTATGTTTCTAGGAAATCATACATTTCTTACAGATTGCCCAATTCTTTGGCATATAATTTTTCATACTATTCTCTTTATAATTATATGTATTTCTGTTGTGTTGGTTGTGATCTCTCCTTTTTCATTTGTGTTTTTACTTATTTGGGTCATTTCTCTTTTGGATAAGTCTGGCTAGGGATTCATCAATTTTGTTAATTCTTTAAAATGATTAGCTCTTAGTTTTGTTGGTCTATTCTACTGTTTTTCGTTTGTTCATTTCTATATTACTTATTAGTGCTCTAATCTTTATTATTTCCCTTCTGCTGGATTTATCCTTTTTTTAAAGTTATTTATTTATTTGAGAGAGAGAGACAGAGAGACAGAGAGAGAGAGAGCTTCTGCGAGGGAGGCAGCACAAGCAAGGGGGAAGAAGTAGAAGACAAAGGAGAGGGAGAAGCAGGCTCCTCACTGAGCAGAGAGGCCAATGCAAGGCTCCATCCCAGGACCCTGGGATAATGACCTGAGCTGAAATCAGACCCTTAACTGGCTGAGCCACCTAGGCACCTTGGATTTAGGCTCCATCTGCTTTTCCTTTTCTTTTAAAAAATCTTATTTATTTATTCATGAGAGACAGCGAGAGAGAGAGAGAGAGAGAGAGAGGCAGAGACATAGGCAGAGAGAGAAGCAGGCTCCATGTAAGGAGCCTGATGTGGAACTCTATCCCAGGAATCCAGGATCGCACCCTGGGCCAAAGGCAGGCACTTAACTGCTGAGCCACCCAGGCATCTCTGCATTTTCTTTTCTAACTCCATTTGGTATAAGGTTAGGTTGTGTATTTGAGTTCTTCCTGCTTCTTGATGTAGGCCTATATTGCTTTATATACTTTCCACTTATGTCCATCTTTGCTGTATCTCAAAGGTTCTGGACTATTGTATTTTCATTTTAATTTGCTTACAGGCATTTTTAAAATTTCTTCATTAATTTCCTGGTTAAACCCAATCATTCTTCAGTAGGATGTTCTCTAATCTTCATGTATTTATGTTCTTTCCAAAAATTTTCTTTTGATTTCAAGTTTCATAGTATTGTGACCTGCAGATATGTATGATATGATGTCAATCATTTTGTACTGCCCGAGGACTGATTTATGACCCAGTATGTGATCTATTCTGGAGAATGTTCCATGTGTAATTGAAAAGAATGTGTATTCTGCTGCTTTAGGGTAAACGTTCTGAATATATCTGTCCAGTGTGTCATACAAAACCATTGTTCCCTCATTGATTTTTCTGCTAGGATGATCTGTCCATTGCTGTAAGTTGGATGTTAAAATCCCTTATTATTATTTTATTATTTTCAATGAGTTTATTTACATTTGGTATTAATCAATTTATATATTTGGGTGCTCCCAAGCTTGGGGCATATTTACAGTTGTTAGATCTTCTTGTTGAATAGACCCCTTTATTATAATATGGTGCCCATAATCTCCTGTTATACTCTTTGGTTTAAAATCTAGTTAGTCTAATACAATGGCTACTCCAATTTTCTTTTGATATCCATTAACATAAGAGACGGTTCTCCATCCCTTCACTTGTAAGTTGGAGTTGTCTTTAGGTCTAATATGAATCTCTTGTAGTCAAGCTATAGATGGGTCTTGGTATATTTGTTTGTTTTGTTTGTTTTTATCCATTATGATATCTGATGTCTTTGATTTGAATATTTATTACATGTATATTCAGAGTGATTATTGATAAATATGAATTTATTGCTATTATCTGTAAAGTTGTTGTTTTGGTAGATTTTTGCTGTGCTTTCTAGTCTTTGTTGTCATTGATCTCTCTTTCCCAGAGTCCCCTTTGGCATTTATTGCAGGACTGAGCTAATGGTCACTAACTCCTTTAGTTTTTGTTTGTCTGGGAAACCCTTTATTTCTCCATCTTTTCTGAATGACAGCCTTGCTGGATAAAATATTCTTGATTACATATTTTCCCATTATGCACACTGAAAATATTGTACCACTCTCTTCTGCTCTGCCAGGTTTCTGTGAATAGATCTGCTACTAACCTGATTTGTCTTCCTTTATCAGTCAGGGCTTTATTTTCACTTGTTACTTTCAGGATATTTTCCTTATCTCTGTATTTTCCAAATTTTACTATGATATCTCTTGGTGTTGGCCGGATTTTGGTGATTTTAATGGGAGTTCTCAGTGCTTCCTGGATTTGGATATCTACTTTTTCTTTTTTACCAAGATTAGGGAATTTTTCAGCTATAATTTGCTCAAATAAGCTTTTTGCACCCTTTCTCTCTCTTCTTTTGGAACTCTATGGTACAAATGTTTTTTATGATTTATGGATTCACGGAGTTCCTTATGTCTGCATGCATGTACAATATTTTTCTTTCTCTATTCATTCAGCTTTTTTATGTTCTGTAATTTTATGTTCTATATCACCTATTCATTCCTCTGCTTCTTCCATTCTTACTTTCATTATCTCCAGTCAGTTTTGCACCTCGGTTATAACATTTTTAAAATTTCAGCCTGACTCATTTTTAGGTTCTTTATCTCTGTGGTAAGAGTCTTTCTGGTTTCTTCTATGCTTTTGACAAGCCCTGCTAGTATTGTCATGATTATTGTTTAAAATCTGTTTCAGGTATGTTCCATATATATTTTTTGATTAGCAACCTTCCTGGGACCGCTTTTTGTTCTCTCTTTTGTGGTGCATTCCTCTCTCTTGGCATTTTGTCTAAGTCACTGTCTTTTGTTTGTTTAGAAAGCCTGGGCCTGGACCTATTTTCATTAGAACTGAAGCTTTACAGCATTCTATGATCAGTAGACATGATCATACATGCATGTGGGCGGTTTGTGCTGGTCTTCTTGGTGAAAGGCCTGCTTCTGCTCTGGCCTTCAATCCCACTTGCCATAATCCAAAAGGCACCTGCAGATCTCATGGGTCAGAGCTGGGAGGAAATGGCTCAATCCTCCACTGTGTGTGCTGTGCTGCTAGATGAACATCTATGTTGATAGGAGGACTAAAAAATGATGTCAGTCCTCTTTTCCCCAGAGCCCTTACAGAAGAGTGACCAGTCTCCTCTTTTGTGGACCAGGCTTCCACCCGACCCTTCAACTGTCTGTGCTCAAGCCATCAGCAGTATTTTATCTCAGGGACTTGGCTGAGTTTCAAAACTCCAAATTTTAGGAAATTAGTATGTTGTGACCCACACCAATCCTCTGAGAAAAGGTCTCACTCTTCTGTGGCTGGTACGAGTTTGTCCCAGAAAACCAGTAGCACAACCACACAGGGTTTGAGTTTTTTGTTTGTTTTGTTTTGTTTTGTTTTGTAAAATGTAGCAAAAAGCTGGCATCTAGGTTAGCTTCCCTCATCAAGTGTCTCTGCTCATATGCTAATGAATCTGGCATCTTAATGCCACTCATAGATTCTTTTGTCCCCTAAGAGACAGTGTCAGCTCTCCCAAATGCACTCCCAGAAGGGGAACACTCTCTTTCAATGTGATCCAGAGTATCTGCAGAGCATGCTGCCTGCTCCTAGGCCTCTGCACTCCTTTATAAGAGAATTGCTACATCCACAAGGCTCAACCCAGGGGATGGCACAGACTTTTAAAACTAAAGACTTTTAGCTCTGCTGCTTGTAGTATTTTAGATAATCAGCCACTTTCATTTTCTCAGTCAATAGTTCTGGGGAAGTGTTTTCTTGTGTAATCCCCTTTGTGTTGCTTTATTTCTCTCTGTCTTTCTCTTTCTTTCATTTCTCTCTCCATGATCAGGGCTCCTTTCCCTCTGCAGCACCTGTAATTCTTTTCTTTCCCAACTCACATCACTGTAACTCCTACCTTCCAAGATGTGGCCTCTTTTCTCCCTGTATTGTTCAGTCTGTTTTCCCAGTCCTCATATCAATTCCCTGAGTATACAGAATGATTTTATAGTAATCTAGTTGTGTTTGAGGGATAGGACAAGAATAAGGTCCTCCAACTACTCTCTCCTCTTAACACTGCCCCCCTTTTTTTTCCCTTTTAACCCTTTGATAATATGCTTCCACTCCCTCTGGCCTATATTGTTTCTACTGGAAAAATATGCCAATAGCCTTATGGGGTTTCCCTTGCATGTCAGTTTTGTTTTTATTTTCCTTTGCTGCTTTTATAATTTTCTCTTTATCACTACATTTTGCCATCTTAATCACTATGTGTCTTGGTGTGGATCTCCTTGGGTTGATTTTGTTGAAGACAGTCTGTGTATCCTGGATCTGGATTTCTGTTTTTTTTTTTTTTTTCACAGGTTGGGATTTTTTCAGCTATTATTTCTTCAATAAATTTTCTGCCCTCTTTTCTCTCTCTTCTCTTTCTGAGATCTGTACAATGTGAATACTATTATAGTTGGTGGTAACTGTGTTCCTTAAGTTTATATTTATTTTGTATTTTTTTTCTCTCATCTGCTCAGCTTGATTGTTTTCCACTACCCTGTGGTCCAAGTAACTAATCCGTTTTTTGTTTTTTTTTTTTGCTTCCTCTACTCTATTTATTCCATGGAGTGTAGTTTTAATTTCTTTTTTTAAATACATTTATTTTTTATTGGTGTTCAATTTACCAACATACAGAATAACACCCAGTGCTCATCCCATCAAGTGCCCCCCTCAGTGCCCGTTACCCATTCACCCCCACCCCCTGCCCTCCTCCCCTTCCACCACCCCTAGTTCGTTACCCAGAGTTAGGAGTCTTTATATTCTGTCTCCCTTTCTGGTATTTCCTACCCATTTCTCTCCCTTCCCTTATATTCCCTTTCACTATTATTTATATTCCCCAAATGAATGAGATCATATAATGTTTGTCCTTCTCCGATTGACTTACTTCACTCAGCATAATACCCTCCAGTTCCATCCACGTTGAAGCAAATGGTGGGTATTTATGATTTCTAATGGCTGGGTAGTATTCCATTGTATACATAAACCACATCTTCTTTATCCATTCATCTTTCGATGGACACCGAGGCTCCTTCCACAATTTGGCTATTGTGGACATTGCTGCTAGAAACATCGGGGTGCAGGTGTCCCGGCGTTTCATTGCATCTGAATCTTTGGGGTAAATCCCCAAAAGTGCAATTGCTGGGTCGTAGGGCAGGTCTATTTTTAACTCTTTGAGGAACCTCCACACAGTTTTCCAGAGTGGCTGCACCAGTTCACATGCCCACCAACAGTGTAAGAGGGTTCCCTTTTCTCCGCATCCTCTCCAACATTTGTGGTTTCCTGCCTTGTTAATTTTCCCCATTCTCCCTGGTGTGAGGTGGTACCTCATTGTGGTTTGGATTTGTATTTCCCTGATGGCAAGTGAATCAGAGCATTTTCTCATGTGCATATTGGCCATGTCTATGTCTTCCTCTATGAGATTTCTGTTCATGTCTTTTGCCCATTTCATGATTGGATTGTTTGTTTCTTTGGTGTTGAGTTTAATAAGTTCTTTTATTGAGCTTTTCATGTCTGCTTGGTTCTTTTTTTTTTTTAATTTTTTTTTTAATTTTTATTTATTTATGATAGTCACAGAGAGAGAGAGAGAGAGGCAGAGACACAGGCGGAGGGAGAAGCAGGCTCCATGCACCGGGAGCCCGACGTGGGATTCGATCCCGGGTCTCCAGGATCACGCCCTGGGCCAAAGGCAGGCGCCAAACCGCTGCGCCACCCAGGGATCCCTGCTTGGTTCTTTTTCATGTTTTCTATCTATTTTTTAAGAGTCTCATTGAATTCCTTCACTGTTTCCTCAGGACCAGTGGTTATCATAATTACTTTAAATTCCCTATAAGGCTCATTATTGACCTCCATTTTATTTAGGTCTGTAGCTGTAATTTTGTCCTTTTTCTTTCTTTTGGGATGTGTTCCTCTGTATCCACTTTTGTCTAACTCTGTTTCTCTGTGTTAGGAAAGTCAGCTACGTCTCCCTGTCTTTGCAAGTAGTGGTCTTCTGAGGAAGAGGACCTGTAGTGTCCAAAAGTGCAGTGTCCACTGTTCACTAGAATCTGGTGCTTCAAGAGTGTCTCTTATGCGTGTCGCATGTTCCCTGCTTTTGTAGCTGACCCACTTTCTTTTTGTTCAGTCCTGTGGTCTGCAATGGCTCTCTTTGCCTATTGTGTGCAGTGCTTCATTCCTCCACTATTAGTGGGCAATTCTGAGACTGACTTTAGCTTATGTCACAGTCAGATCGGGACTCTTCCAAAGATGTAGTAACATCAAACTGCAGGGCACTTTCCCTGTTTTTTCCTCAGAGAAGCTTTTATTGGTGAGCAGAGCTAGCAAATGAGACCATCCGTCTGCCCCCAGGCCAGGCTTACTTGTTTTTGTGATTATCTTTCCATTTCTCTAGATAGGAGTCACTTTGGAGAAGTGTTGACATTGCGGTGCTACTTTCAAGGGGCTCCAGCCAAGAGTATATTGTCAAAGGGATAGCTGCCATAGTGCACAGGGGTGGGTGGCATGATGTTAGTGAGGTTTGTGCTGGACCTCTTGGGGGGAGCGAGGTTTGTGCTGGACTTCTTGGGGTGAACTGCAGTTAAGGTCTGGCTGTAGGGATTGGATCCACAGAAGCATGGGTTGAACACACAGAATTAGCAATTTAGGTAGAGTATTGGCATTGTGCTGGTTCCCACAAATGGCTATGATCTTATGCTAGGGGGCAGGGGAGGGAAATGGTGCCCACCAGCTCCTTTTTTGGTGGAGAAATCTCACAAAGATACCTGTCCATCCAGCATGTGCTCTGAGATTAGTAAACATTTCTCCCTCCCATATACCTCAGGTGTTTTTCAAACTGCTATTTCTATAATGTTTCCCCATGGCGCTGTTTGTTATGCTTTCTCTTTGATGGTGGGGAATTGGTTTCCTCTCATACTTTAGGCTTTCCCAGAGATGAGCCAGCTGATTTTTAAAGTTCCAGGTTTTAAATCCCACTATGTAACAACTTGTGAAATTTGGCCCCTCTGGATTTCAAAGCCAAATGTTACAGGGATTCAGCTTCCCTGTGTGGGCTCCCCAGTGAGAAAGACTATTGTTCTCCTCTCTCCATGCCCACAGTGTCCCTCACTTCCATTGAGAGTCTTCTATCCATTTAGTTCCTGACTGTGTCTGCTTTTCCTATCCACTTTGATGTAGCCACTTCTCTACATTTAGCTGTGGATATTTTTTTCTGACAGTTATTCAGGTCATTTTCTGGGTTTACACCAGTGTGTTATCTACTACTAACCAGGAATGAAGTGAGCTTAGAGTTCTACTCTGCCCTCTTTTTTTGAACAACATTTTCTTATTTTAAAACATTCTGAGGTAGTATGGCAGAAGAGTAGGGAACTATGTTTCATTTGGTCCCCTGAATTTAACTAGATAACTGTCAAATCACTCTGAACACCTATTGATTCAAACTGAGATATAAGAAAATAATTTCTGGAATTCTACAAATAAAAACACGACCACTTTTTCCAAGGTAGAAATTCAGAAAAGTAAAACTGAGGGGATATATCTGATATTACTCAGCCATTAGAAATGACAAATACCCACCATTTGCTTCAACATGGATGGAACTGGAGGGTATTATGCTGAGTGAAATAAGTCAATTGGAGAAGGACAAACATTATATGTTCTCATTCATTTGGGGAATATAAATAATAGTGAAAGGGAATATAAGGGAAGGGAGAGAAATGGGTAGGAAATATCAGAAAGGGAGACAGAACATAAAGACTCCTAACTCTGGGAAATGAACTAGGGGTGGTAGAAGGGGAAGAGGGCGGGAGGTGGGGGTGAATGGGTGACGGGCACTGAGGGGGGCACTTGACAGGATGAGCACTGGGTGTTATTCTGTATGTTGGCAAATTGAACACCAATAAAAAAATAAATTTATTATTAAAAAAAAAGATAAACAACAAGGGAAGGAAGCCTCTGTAAGCAGGCTAACAGAAAGTGATATATCCTGAGAGCCAAATGGAACTTTTAGAAATCTTCTCCAGTGAAAGACATCCCTGCATGAAAGGTGCTCAGTAGTAAAGTGGCACAGAATCCTAGGTGGGATACTGTGGTCCCAGGATCCTCAGGGTCACTGAGCAAACAGAGGTGCCTGAGCCACCAGAGTTCCCAAGCATTGGAGAGGGGAAACTGGTTATGATCTGAAAGCCTGGGAGGGGACTCTCAGCTCTTTCTCCATAAACCCTGACCTGCTACAAAATCCAGTGACAGCTCTCAGTACAGGGAAGCCTTGCAAAGGACAAAAAAGCAGCAGCTACACCTTAACCCTGGGAGGATCGGTATGGGTATGCAAAGCAGGAATCTGCAGAGTGTGGCACACACAAAAGTGAAGAGTGATTAACTCTGAGGGTTTACTGAAGAAAGGAAACTGGGGTCTCTCAGTTCTAGGGCTGGAGGTCAGAGTGTGGGCATTTTTATTCTCATCCTCTAAAGAGGCACAGAAAGCCTTCAGGGGAAAAAACACATTAGAAAACCAGAAACAGTTTACAGTGAGCCTGAGCCCCTGGCAAGGGACAGTGCAACTCTGCTCAAAGACACCTGAGAATTAATGCAGCAGGCTCCTCTACCAGAAGACCAGCTGGAAGAACAGAGAACACAAATTAGGGGGCACACAGCACTGCAAAACTCCAGCTCTTGGGGGAAAAAGTGCATAGAATTCCATTTTTTCTCATTACTCATTTATATTTTAATTTAAAAATTTCCTTGTCTTTTTTCTTTTTTTTCCTTTTCAACTAGTTTCTTATTTTATCAACTCTGTTTTTAAGTCTGTTTTTTAACTTCCATTTTTTTACATTTACATTTACATTTTATAGATATATTCTCCTTTTTGACATCCTTTCACTGTAATATATATTGTATATGTATATACAATTTTGGGGTTGAGTGTCTTCTAACACACAGGAAAAAAATTCATTCAGGACCAAGTGGATCATTTTATTATGTCCACCTGGGAGATTATATTTTCTTTCTTTCTTTCTTTCTTTCTTTCTTTCTTTCTTTCTTTCTTTCTTTCTTTCTTTTCTTTCTTTCTTTTCTTTTCTTTCTTTCTCTTTATTTTTCTTTTCTTTTCTTTTTCTTCCTCTCTTTTCTTTCTTTCTCTTTCTTTCTTTCACCTCGTTAGATTTGTCTAGTGTGTATTTCACTTGGTTCACGGATGATAGTTCTGATTTTGTTCACTTATTCAGCAATTCTTCTCTAGGCAAGATGACTAGAAAGAGGAATTCACAACAAAAAAAGAACCAGAGGTAATAATCTGCCACATACCTAATTGATATGGAAATATGTAATATATCAGAGCTTGAATTCAGGATAACAATTGCAAAGTTACTAGCTGAGCTTGAAAAAAAGCATAAAAGACAATAGAGAATCTCTTAGTGCAGAAGTAATGTGTAATCAGGCTGAAATTTAAAATGCTTTAACTGAGATACCAGCTCAATTGGATGCTCTCAAAGCTAGGGTAAATGAGGAAGAAGACAGAGTAAGTGATATAGAAGACAAGTGGATGGAAAGGAAGGAAGTGGAGGAAAAGAGAAAAAACACAAATGGACTATGGAGACATAAAGAAATGAGCAATGCCATAAAATCGAACAATATTAGAAATATTGTGGTCCATTAGAGAGAAGAGAGAGAGAGAGAGAGAGAAAGAGAGAGAGAGAGAAGGTTATATTTGAGCAAATCATAGCTGAGAACTTCCCTAATCTGGGGAAGAAAAGAGGTATTCAGGTCCAAGAGGTAGGGGAGACCCAGCCACAAATAAATAAAAATAGATTAACACCTTGACAAGTGAAGCTTGCAAATTACAGATATAGAGAAAGAATCCTGAAAGAAGATCAAGAGAAGAACTTCTTGACCTACAGGGGCAGCAATATTAGACCGGAAGCAGATCTATCCATAGAGATCTGGCAGGCTAGAAAGGGCTGCCATGAAATATGCTGAGTAAACATGAGGAAAACACAAAGCCAAATTAGTTTATCCAGCAAGGCTTTCATTCAAAATGTAAGAAAGGATAAAGAGCTTCCAGGAAAGACAAATTGAAAGAATATGTGACCACTAAACTAGCCCTACAATAAATATTAAGGAGTATTCTTTAAGAGAAGAGACAGTCCAAAAGGAACATAGAATAGAAGGAAACAGAGACATGCCACAGAAACAGGGACTTTACAGGTAATACAATGACACTAAATTCATATATTTCAATAGTTACTCTGAATGTAAATGGGTTAAATGTTCCAATAAAAAGATATGGGGGATCAGATTTTATTTTAAAAAAAAAGATTCATCCATATGCTATCTGCAACAGACACATTTTAAACCTAAAGAAACTTCCAGATTGAAACTGAAGGGGTTTGGGGCACCTGGGTGGCTCAGTAGTTGATTGTCTGCCTTCAGTTCAGGTCATGATCCCAGGGTCCTGGGATCAAGTCATGCATCATGCTCCCCACAGGGAGACTGCTTCTTCCTCTGCCTATGTCTCTGTTTCTTTCTCTGTGTCTCTCACAAATGAATAAATAAATAAATAAATAAATAAATAAATAAATAAATAAATAAAATCATACATAAAGGATCTATCCAATAAGAAGATATAACAATTATAAATATTTATGATGTTAACTTGGGAGCTTCAGTTTTATAAACCAATTAATAACAAAATCACAGAAACACATTTATTGTAATACAATAATAGTAGGGGACTTAAACACATCACACAGAGCAATAAACAGATATTCTAAGCAGAAAATCAACAAGGAAACAAGGGCTTTGAGTGGCACACTGAACCAGATGGACATGACAAATATATACAGAGCATTTGACCCTAAAACAGCAGAATATGTATGCTTCTCCAGTGCACATGTAACAATCCCCAAAATGGATCATATACAAGGTAACATATCAGGTCTTAACTGATACCAAAAGAATGGGATTAGTCCTTGCTTTTTTCATTCCACAATGCTTTAAAACTGGAACTCGGGGGAGGGGGCAAGATGGTGGAAGATTAGGATACTCAAGTCATCTGTCTTCACCAACTTAACTAGATAACTTTCAAATCATCCTGAAAACCTACGAACTTGGCCGGAGATTTAAAGAGAGAACAGCTAGAATGCAACAGTGAGAAGAGTTCATGCTTCTATCAAGGTAGGAAGATGGAAATAGATAGATGATGATAGATAGATGATAGATAGATAATAGACAGATGATAGATAGATAAATAAATAAATAATAAATAAGCATCCAGTGGGGGACGGTCCCCTTGAGGAGCTGGGAAAAGGCTGGGCAGTGAGAGCCTCCAGGGCATTGGAGCCCCCAGGTTCCCTGGGTCACTAAAAGAGGAACTGTGCCCTGGGGGAGAGTGTGAAACACACCGTTGGCCGAGCTCATTAAAGGAC
Source organism: Vulpes vulpes (assembly GCF_048418805.1). Taxonomy (NCBI): domain Eukaryota; kingdom Metazoa; phylum Chordata; class Mammalia; order Carnivora; family Canidae; genus Vulpes; species Vulpes vulpes. The sequence goes on from NC_132796.1 coordinate 59,629,568, forward strand.
TGGAATGATTGCCTGGCCGGGTCTCAGGAGCAGCTCAGATGGCGGCTCAGGCAGTAGCTCCCCGCAGAGGGTGCTGCATGGCCCCAGGAGCACGATTCCACCAGCGCAAGCCCCCGTAGCCCAAGGTTCCTCGGGACACAGCCCAGGATCTGGTTCTCCCCTTGGAACAGGCGGAGGTTGGGAGGATACAGGACAGCAAAGATGTTCCTGCTATTGTTCATCACCGAGCTGTGCAGATCAGCGCCCCCACCCCCACCCCCAGAGCATCCAGGCCCCTGTGGACTGGGAGCTGTGGTAGTTACTGCTAGAGATGACTCAAGGGCTGGACAGCTGGCCGCCGCCAATGTTGTGGTTCCTCCTGCTGTCACCTTGTGGTTAGGACTGAGCAGGGCCACCAGGGTGCAGGGGCCTCACAGGATAAACAACTCCCGCTGAACTGTGCAGATGACAGGGCTGGGGAAGTTCCCCCAGGTGCACACACCTGAGAATCAGCACTGTAGTCCCCTCCCCCCAAAAGACCAGCTGGAAGGACAGGGGAAGAGCAAGTTCTTGAACAAGCAGCCCTGGAAAGCTCCAGGGGAAGTGGAGGGACTTACAGTATATAGAATCAGGAGATACCCCTTCGATTTTTTGTTTTTTATTTTTGTTTGTTTCCCCTTTTTGTTCTCTTTTTACTTCCTTGTAACAGTACAACTCGTTTTTAGCCACCCAGCACTGAGAAAAATGACTAGAAGGAAGAAATCACCACAAAAGAAAGAATGAGAAGCAGTACTCTCTCCCACAGAGTTAGAGATTTTGGATTACAATGCAATCTCAGAAAGCCAATTCAGAAGCACAATTATAAAGCTACTGGTGGCTCTGGAAAAAACCATAAAGGATTCAAGAGATTTCATGACTGCAGAATTTAGATATACTCAGGCCGAAATTAAAAATTAATTAAATGAGATGCAATGAAACTGGAGGTCCTAATGACGAGGGTTAATAAGGTAGAAGAACAAGTGAGTGATATAGAAGAAAGGTTGATGGCAAGGAAGGAAGCCAAGTTAAAAAGAGAAAAACAATTAAAAGCCTCAGAAGAAAAAATCTATGTTGAATTGGGATTCCAGAGGGCTCCAAAGGGAAAGAGGACCAGAAAGTGTATTTGAACAAATCAAAGCTAAGAACTTCCTAACCTGTGGAGAGAAACAGGCATGGAGATCCAGGAGATAGAGTGATCCCCCCGTTAAAAAAAAAAAAAATCAACATCTTGACATTTAATAGTGAAACTGGCAAATTCCAAAGATAAAGAGAAAACCCTTAAAGCAGCAAGAGACAAGAAATCCCTAAACTTTATGGGAAGAAATAAGAGATTAATAGCAGACGTCTCCACAGAGACCTGACATGCCAGAAAGGGCTGGAAGGATATATTCAGGGTCGTAAATGAGAAGAACCTGCAGCCAAGAATGCTTTATCCATCAAGGCTCTCATTCAGAAGAGAGGGAGAGATAAAGAGTTTCCAAGATTGGCAGAAACTGAAAGAATATGTGATCACTAAAACACCTCGTCAAGAAAAATTAAGGGGGACTGTGAAAAAAAAAAAAAAAAGGAAGTCCAGGGCAGCCCAAGTGGCTCAGCAGTTTAGCACTGCCTTCAGCCCACGGTGTGATCCTGGAGACCCGGGATCGAGACCCACTTTAGGCTCCCTGCATGGAGCCTGCTTCAACCTCTGCCTGTGTCTCTGCCTCTCTCTTTGTGCATGTCTCTGGTGGATAAATGAATAAATATAATCTGAAAAAAAAACAAAAGAAAGAGGAAGTCCATGGAAACAATCCACAAAAACAGGGACTGAACAGGTATTATGATGACACTAAATTCATGTCTTTCAATAGTAACTCTGAACGTGACTGGCCTTAACGATCCCATCAAAAGGGGCAAGGTTTCAGACTGGATAAAAAAGCAAGACACATCTACTTGCGGCCTACAAGAGACACTTTTTAGACCTAAGGATACCTCTGGCCTGAAAATAAAACGTTCGAGAACCATTTACCATTCAAATGGTCCTCAAAAGAAAGCAGGGTAGCCATCCTCATGTCAGATACATTAAAGTTTATCCCAAAGACGGTAGTAAGAGATGAAGAAGGACACTACATCATACTTAAAGGATCTATCCAACAAGAGGACCTAACAATCATGAATATTTATGTCCCGAAAGTGGGAGCTGCCAAGTATATCAATTAATAACCCAAGTTAAGACATACTTAGATAATAATACAGTTTTACTGGGAGACGTGAACATGGTGCTTTCGACAATTGATAGATATTATAAACACAACATCTCCAAAGAAACAAGAGCTTTAAATGATACACTGGACCAGATGGATTTCACAGATATTTACAGAACTTTACATCCAAATGCAATTGAACATGCATTCTTCTGAAGTGCACATGGAACTTTCTCCAGAAGAGAACACATACTTGGTCACAAATCAGGTCTTAACTGATACCAAAAGATTGGAATCCTACCCTGCATATTTTCAGATCATAAATCTTTGAAACTAGAACTAAACCACAAGAAAAAGTTTGGAAGGAATTCAAACACGTGGAGGTTAAAGACCATCCTGCTAAAAGATGAAAGGGTCAACCAGGAAATTAGGGAAGAATGAAAAAGATTCATGGAAACTAATGAGAATGAAGATACTACCATCCAAAACCTTTGAGATACAGCAAAAGCAGTCCTGGGGTGGGGGGGGGGACACATCACAATACAAGCATCCATCAAAAAGCTGGAAAGCACTCAAATACAAAACCTAACCTTGCACCTAAAGGAGTTAGAGAAGGAACAGCAAATAAAACCTTCAGCCAGCAGAAGAAGAGAGTTAATAAAGATTCGAGCAGAACTCAATGAAATAGAGACCAGAAGAACTGAAAAATAGATCAACAAAACTAGGAGTTGATTCTTTGAACAATTAATAAGATAGATAAACCATTAGCCAGCCTTATTAAAAAGAAGAGAGAAATGATTCAAATTAATAAAATCATGACTGAAAAAGGAGAGATCATCACCAATACCAAGGAAATACAAAATATTTTAAAAATTTATTGTAAGCAGCTATATGTCAATAAATTAGGCAATGTAAAAGAAAATGGACGCATTTCTGGAAAAACACAAACTACCAAAAGGGGAACAGGAAGAAATATAAAGCCTGATCAGGGTGATAACCAGGGAAGAAATTGAAGCAACATCAAAAACCTCCCAAGACACAAAAGTCCGGGGCAAGATGGCTTCCCAGGGGAATTCCATCAAACGTTCAAAGAAGAAATCATACCTATTCTACTAAAGCTGTTTGGAAAGATAGAAAGAGATGTAGTAGTTCCAAACTCATTCTATGGGGCCACCATCACCTTAATTCCAACACCGGACAAAGACCCCACCAAAAAGGAGAATTATACACCAATATCCCTGATGAAAACAGATGCAAAAATTCTCAACAAGATACTAGCCAATAGGATCCAACAGTACATTAAGAAAATTATTCACCATGACCAAGTGGGATTTATCCCTGAGACGCAAGGCTGGTTCAACACTCGTAAAGCAATCAATGTGATAGATCATATCAACAAGAGAAAAAACATGCCCAATATGATCCTCTCAATAGTTGCAGAAAAAGCATTTGACAAAACACATTACTGATCAAAACTCCTCAGTGTGTAGGGATAGAGGGAACATTTCTCAGCATCTTAAAAGCCATCTACGAGAATCCCACAACAAATATCCTTCTCAGTGGGGAAACACTGGGAGCCTTTCCCCTAAGATTGGGAACTTGACAGGGATGTCCACTCTCACCACTGCTATTCAATATAGTACTAGAAGTCCTAGCCTCAGCAGTCAGGCAACAAAAAGAAATAAAAGGCATTTCAATTGGCAAAGAAGAAGTCAAACTCTCCCTCTTCGCAGATGACATGATACTGTATGTAGAAAACTCAAAAGACTCCACCCCAAGATTCCGAGAACTCATATAGGAATTTGGCAGTGTGGCAGCATGCATAATCAATGCCCAGAAAATAAGTGTAATTTCTATACACTAGCCATGAGACTGAAGAAAGAGAATTTAAGGAGTCAATCCCATTTGCCATAGCACCCAAAAGCATAGGATACCTAGGAAGAAACCTAACCAAAGAGGTAAAGGATTTATACCATAAAAACTACCGAACAATTCTGAAAGAAATGGAGTAATACACAAACAGATGGAAAAATATTCCATGCTCATGGATTGGAAAAATTAATACTGTGAAAATGTCAATGTTATCCAGGGCAATTTGCACATTTAATGCAATCCCTATCAAAATACCATGGACTTTCTTCAGAGAGTTGGAACAAATCACCCTAAGATTTGTGTGGAATCAGAAAAGACCCAGAATAGCCAAGGGAATATTAAAAAAGAAAACCATAGCTGGGGGCATCACAATGCCAGATTCCAGGCTGTACTATGAAGCTGAGATCATAAGACAGTACTGGCACAAAAACAGACACTTAGATCAATGTAACAGACCAGAGAACACAGATATGGGCCCTCAACTCTGTGGTCAACTAATATTTGACAAAGCAAGAAAGAATGTCCACTGGAGAAAGGACAGTCTCTTCAATAAATGGTGCTGAGAAAATTGGACAGCTACATGCAAAGAATGAAACTAGACCATTCTCTTACACTATACACAAAGACAAACTCAAAATGGATGAAGGATCTGAATGTGAGACAAGAATCCATCAAAATCCTAGAGGAGAACAGATGCAACACCCTTTTTGAACTTGGCTACAGCAGTTTCTTGCAAGTACATCTATGAAAGCAAGAGAAACAAAAGCAAAAGTGAATTTTTGGGAATTCATCGAGATAAAAAGCTTCTGCACAGTAAAAGAAACAGTCAACAAAACTAAAAGACAAGCTACAGAATGGGAGAATATATTTGTAAATGACCTATCAGATAAAGCGCTAGTATCCAAGATCTATAAAGAACTTATTAAACTCAGCAGCAAGGAAACAAACAATCCAATCATGAAATGGGCAAAAGTCATGAGCAGACATTTCACCAAAGACATACACATGGCCAACAAGCACATGAGATAATGTTCTGCATCACTTGCCATCAGGAAAATACAGATCCAAACCACAATGAGATATAACCTTAGACCAGTGAGAATGGTGAAAATTAACAAGGCAGGAAACAACAAATATTGGAGAGGATGTGGAGAAAGGGGAACCTTCCTGCACTGTTAGTGGGAATGTGAACTGGTACAGCCACCCTGAAAAACTGTGTGGAGGTTCCTCGAAGAGTTAAAAATAGAAATGCCCTAGTCCCAGCAATTGCACTGCTGGGGATTACCCCAAAGATAAAGATGCAGTGAAACGCCGGGACACCTGTACCCCGATGTTTATAGCATCAATGTCCACGATAGCCAAACTGTGGAAGAAGCCTTGGTGTCCATCAAAAGATGAATGGATAAAGAAGATGTAGTCTATGTATACAATAGAATATGACTCATCCATTAGAAATGACGAATACCCACCATTTGCTTCGACGTGGATGGACCTGGAGGGTATTATGGTGAGTGAATTAAGTCAATCAGAGAAGGACAAACATCATATGGTCTCATTAATTTGGAGAATATAAAAATTAGTGTAAGGGATAAAAGGGAAAGGAGAAAAAATGAGTGAAAATATCAGTGAGGGTAACAAAACATGAGAGACACCTAACTCTGGGAAATGAACAAGGGGTAGTGGAAAGGGAGGCCGGTGGTGGATTGGGGTGAGTGGATGATTGGCACTGAGGGGGGCACTTGGCAAGTTGAGCACTGGGTGTTATGCTATATGTTGGCAAATTGAACTCCAATAAAAAAATAAAATAAAATAAAATAGCTAAAAATTGTCAAAAATAAAGGTACATATTTTGCTGATGAACATACAATATAAAAATGAATTGCAAGGGATCCCTGGGTGGCGCAGCAGTTTAGCGCCTGCCTTTGGCCAGGGCGCGATCCTGGAGACCCGGGATCGAATCCCACGTCGGGCTCCTGGTGCATGGAGCCTGCTTCTCCCTCTGCCTGTGACTCTCTCTCTCTCTCTGTGTGTGACTATCATAAAAAAATGAATTGCAAAATCAAAAACAAAATATGTGGGGAGGAAAGTAACTGCACAGGTCTTTTGTATATGTCTGTAATTAACAGGTTTTCATAGAATGTTATAAATATAAGTTGTTTTATGCAATCCTCATGCCAAGTATAAAACAAAAACCTATAATAGATACACAGGAAATAAAGAGAAAAACATCAAACATACCACTATAAAAATAATCAAATCACAAAGGAAAACATGCAGATACTGGAGCAAATCAAACATGAAACACCCAAAGAAAACAATGAACAAAATGACAATGATAAGTTCTAATTTATCAATAATTAAACACAATGTAAATAAACTAAATTCTCCAATCGAGAAACTCAGAATGAGGGACCCCTGGATGGCTCAGTGGTTGAGCGTCACCCTTCGGTTCAGGTAGTAGTCCCGGGATCCGGGATCGAGTCCCACATCCGGCTTCTTGCAGGGAGCCTGCTTCTCCCTCTGCCTATGTCTCTGCCTCTCTCAGTCTGTGTCTCTCCTGCATAATAAATAAATCTTAAAAAAAAAACTCAGAGTGCCTGCAGTAACAACAAAAATAAAGACACTTCTATATTTTGTCTGCCAGAGACTCATTTCAGCTTAAAAAGAAACATAGATTGAAAATAAAAGGGTGCACCTGGGGGGGCTCAGGTGCTTAAATGTCTGACTTCCACTCTTGTCATGATGACAGAGTCCTGGGATGGAGCCCCACATTGGGTTCCCGCTGAGTGAGGAGTTTGCTTCTACTTCTCCTAATGCCTACCCCCCCAGGCTCGTGCTCTTTCTCTGTCTCAAATAAATAAAATCTTAAAAAAAGAAAATAAAGGGAAAAAGATATTCTATGAAAAGAGCAGAAGTAGCTATACCTATATTAGATAAAACAGACTTCAAGTAAAAAACTGTAACAAGAGATGAAGATAATTGCTTAATGATAAAGGTATCAATTCATAAAGATGACTTTAGAATTATAAATATATATTTCCAGAACTTAAAAACACCTAAATATGGAAAGTAACTACTATCAGATCTAAATTCAGAAATAGATAACACATAGTAATAGTAGGGAAATTCAAAACTCCATTTCAACAATGAATATACCATCCAGACAGAAACCTCAATAAAGAAACAATGGACCATAACAATACTAGACACCAAATAGACATAACAGATATATACAAAACATTTCACCCAACAGCAGCAGAATGCACATTCTTATTAAGCACAAAAGAACATTATCCAATAAATTATATATTAGATTAAAACAAGTTTTAATAAACAGAAATAGTGTAATTATGCAAGGTGATGGATGTTGAACCTTGTGGTAATCATTTTGCAGTATACATGTATGTATAACTATTATGTTATACACCTTAAACTTAATAGTCTATGTCAATTAAATCTCAAAGTTAGGAAAAATAAATGGATCATATACTACAAAACAAGCACTGCATTTGAAGTTATAGATTACTCTAAGAAAGATGTGACATGTCTGTGGAGATATGAAGTGAGTGCATTAACAGTATGACACTGTATTAGCAAATTTCCAACAAAAATATATCAGAAGAAAAGTATTTAAAATACCAAACTCATTTGTATACCATTTTTCTAGAATGTATTCAGTATTATGTAGGAATACTAAAATATTTTATTATTCATTCAATGCATTTTATTATGGACACAAATTTTTAGCAAACACAACAAATGGAAAGACATCATATGTTCATGCATCAGAATAATTAAGATTGCTAAAATATCCATCCTCCCAAAAGCAATATACATATTTAATACAATCTCTCTAAAAATCCCAATGTCATGTTTCATAGTAAAATACAAAATATAATCATAACTTTCCTATATAATCATGATCTTACCCTAATAGGTGATGCAGTCTTGAGAAAGAAGATAAGTGGAAACATCACATTTCCTGACTTCAAATTATATGACAAAACTATAATAATGATTGTTTCTTTGCTATTGAGTATAAAGAGTTCTTTATAGAACTTGGATACTAGCCCTTTATCTGATATGTCATCTGCAAATATCTTCTCCCATTCTGTAGGTTGTCTTTTAGTTTTGTTGACTGTTTCTTTTGCTGTGCAGAAGCTTTTTATCTTGATTAAGTCCCAATAGTTCATTTTTGCTTTTGTTTCCCTTGCCTTCATAGATGTATCTTGCAAGAAGCTGCTGTGGCCAAGTTCAAAAAGGGTGTTGCCTGTGTTCTGTTCTAGGATTTTGATGGATTATTTTCTCACATTTAGATCTTTCATCCACTTTGAGTTTATTTTTGTGTATGGTGTAAGAGAATGGTCTAGTATCATTCATCTGCACGTGGCTGTCTAATTTTCCCAGCACCATTTATTGAAGAGATTGTCCTTTTTCCAGTCGATAGTCTTTCCTGCTTTGTTGAATATTAGTTGACCATAGATCCAATCATGAAATGGGCAAAAGACATGAACAGAAGTTTCACTAAAGAGGACATACACATGGACAAAAAGCACATGAGAAAATGCTCTGCATCACTTGCCATCAGGAAAATACAAATCAAAACCACAATGAGATACCACCTCACACCAGTGAGAATGGGGAAAATAAACAAGACAGGCAACAACAAATGTTGGAGAGGATGTGGAGAAAGGGGAACCCTCTTGCACTGTTGGTGGGAATGTGAACTGGCGCAGCCACTCTGGAAAACTGTGTGGAGGTTCCTCAAAGAGTTAAAGATAGAACTGCCCTATATCCCAGCAATTGCACTGCTGGGGATTTGCCCCAAAGATAAAGATGAAGTGAAAGACTGAGACACCTGCACCCCAATGTTTCTAGCAGCAATGTCCACAATAGCCAAACTGTGGAAGAAGCCTCGGTGTCCATCGAAAGATGAATGGATAAAGAAGATGTGGTCTATGTATACAATGGACTATTACTCAGCCATTAGAAACGACAAATCCGCACCATTTGCTTCAACGTGGATAGAACTGGAGGGTATTATGCTGAGTGAAGTAAGTCAATCGGAGAAGAAAAAACATTATATGGTCTCATTGATGTGGGGAATATAAAAAATCGTGAAACGGAATAAAGGGGAAAGGAGAGAAAATGAGTGGGAAATATCAGAGAGGGTGACAGAACATGAGTGACTCCTATCTCTTGGAAATAAACAAGGGGTAGTGGAAGGGGTGGTGGGTGGGGGGATCAGTGACTTGGTCATGAGCACTGAGGGGGGCACTTGATGGGATGAGCACTGGGTGTTATGCTATATGTTGGCAAATCGAACTCCAATAAAAAAATACATGCCAAAAAAAAAAAAAAAAAGAAAGAAGTAAAGAAAGGAAAAGAAACAGCTTGGCATTTTGACCAGGCTGAGCAACATGGATGGGCACAGGAAACTTTAAACCTGATGTTGAACATGCTGAGTGATCACGGAGAAAGGAGCCATTTGCTTTGAGACTGCTGTATCCCTCGATGTCCCACAGAGATATGGCAGCAACAGGATCTTCACCTTTAGCCTGTTTAGTTCCCCTTAGCATTGAGGAGACTGATATAGAAGACCCCAAAGGACACATAAACCCTCCCCTCTCTCATGTGTTCCCCACTCCCTATCTCTCTGCCTTCCAGAATCCCCCAGCCATTCTTGAAGCATCAACTCCAGCCTGCCACCCTTGGCAGAATCATTCATTACTCCTGCCATGCACATTTCTCCATCTGTGGTCAAGTTATTTCTCACCATCTCCCATCTCACGTGCTTATCAAACAACTTGACCTCAACACTCTTCCCACTGAGTGGTAGAGTTCATGTTCCAGATCTTCGTTATTGCCCTGACCAACAGTGTATAGGGGAAGTCGCACTATGTGACTTCCGAGGCTACACTGTGTGCCTTTAGGATGGTCATTCTCAGGGTCCCAATGCCACTCATGAGGAAGCATCAACCAGCCCACAGCAGGACAGATCACGTGCTAGGACCCTCAATGTTTCAGCCCACAGCCCAGTCCAGGACCCAGTTGAGAGGAAGCATCAATCACCAGACATACGCAAAGGCAGCGTCCAATGACTACAGCCCTAGCCAACAAGTCAGTCTTGGCTTTGACTCATTCAGTGAGGCTCCAGACATTGCATACCTCATGCTCGATCAAACTCTTTGACCCACAGAATCCAAGAACATAATTAAATGTTGATTTTTTTTGCAAAAAATTAAAAAAAAACTATAATAGTGAAAACAGCATAGTATTTATACAAAATCAAATACACAAGGGTGCCTGGGAGCTTCAGTCCATTGAACATTCAACTCTTGGTTTCATGTCAGATCATGATCTCATGGTGGTGGGATCTGGTCCTGCATCGGGCTCTACACTCAGTGGGAATTCTGTTTCAGATTCTCTCCCTCTCACTTTTGCCCTACCCTCACTCTTGTCCATGTTCCTGTGCTCTCTCTCTCTCTCTCCCTCTTTTTCTAAAAAATAAATGGATAAATCCGTAAAAAATAAGTAGATCAATAAAACAGTATACATAGCCCAGGAATAAACTCATGAATACATAATAACCAATTTTTAACAGGCTGGGTGAAAACTAATAGGAGAAAACTTCTCTCTTCAATAAATGGTACTAGGAAAACTGTATATCCACATGTGAAATAATAAAATTAAATCCTAACTTTCATCATTCACATAAATTAACTAAAAATATGTTAGATATAAATTTAAAACATGAAACCATAAAGCCAAAGAAGAAAATATAGATAAAAAGGCCCTTGACAACTATCAGTTGTCTTTCTGAGAGTGACTTTTTTACCTTCATTTTTAATTGTTTTATTCAGATATAATTGACATATTGTTTAAGCTGATGGTGTGCAAAATAACAATTTGATTTAAAATTTAAAAATCAAGAAGCAAAATACTCTACCTCACAAGGTTGCAGTTCAAAATTGGAGAGATTGAATTTTCCAGACAAAGAAAAGTCAAAGGAGTTCATCACTACTAAACTGGCCTTACAAAAGTTAAAAGAATTTCTTTAAAGTTAAAAGAAAAGGCCATAACTAGAAGTTAGAAAATTATATTAAAAAGAACAGAAATCATGTGTAAAGGCAAGCATACAGTAAAAGTGTAGAACCATCACTTATAAATGTAGTGTGAAAGTTAAAAAGCCAAATTATTATTTTAAAGATTTTGTTTATTTATTCATGAGAGTCACAGAGAGGCAGAGACACAGGCAGAGGGAGAAGCAGGCTTCTTGCAGGGAGTCCAATGTTGGACTTGATCCCTGCATCCTGGGATCATGCCCTGAGCCAAAGGCAGACACTCAACTGCTAAGCCACCCAGGCATCCCAAAAGATCAAATTAAAATTAATTAATCAAATTAAAATAATTTAATTAATAATTAATTATAAAATTATTAATTTATAATTAATAAAAAATTAATTATATTGTAAAAATGATTACCACAAAGTTAGGAACTTTTTTTTTTAACCTGGCATAGTTACGTTTATTTTTTTTATGGTGAGAATTTTTAAGATTTAAACTCTTAGCAACATTGAAATATGCAATATTGTATTAACTAAATATTGTAATGTTATACATTACATCTCCATTACATATTTATCTAATAGAGTTTGCATAATTTAACCACCTTCACTCACTTTTGACACCATAACCCCATCACAGGCAATCAAAAATTTGCTGTTTGAGAGTTGTTTTTTGACATTCCATTTATAAATAAAATCATACACTATTTGTCTTTCTCTGACATATTTAATACAGGGTCCCCAGGTTTAATCCATATAGTCAAAATAGCAAGATTTGTTGTTTTATAGCTTAATAATATTATTTTTTCTTAAATATTTTATTTATTGGGGAGAAAGAGAGAGAACATGACAGAGGAGGAAGGGACAGAGGGAGAGGGAAAAGCAGACTCCCCACTGAGCCGAGAGGTGAATGCAGGGCTTGATCCTAGGACCCAAAGAACATGACCTGAGCTTAAGGCAGATACTTAGAAGGTTGAGACATCCTGCACCCCACTGAATAATATTCTAGTACACCTACATCACGTTTTCTTTATACACTCACCCATCTATGGACACCTATGTTGTTTCCATATCTGGACTATTGTAAGTAATGCTGCAATGAATACATAAACATGAGAATCTGTGCATATTTTTGAGTTAGTTGTTTTTATAAAATTTATTTTCACAAAAATACCCAGAAATGGAATTGCTGGATCACATAGTAGCTCCATTTTATTTATTTGTTTATTTTTTGAAAAACCCCCATACTGTTTTCCTTAGTGGATGCACCAATTTGCATTTCCACCAAAAGTGCATTTGGTGCACTTTGATTCCTTTTATCCAGGACGTCACCAACATTTGTTATTTCTTGTGTTTTTGACAATAGCCATTCTAACAGGTATAAAATAATATCTCATGGTAGTTTTGATTTGCATCAAATCGTCAAATCATCCCTGATGATTAGTGATGCTGAGTGTCTTTTCATGTACCTGTTGTCCATTTGTACATCTTTCAGGGAGAAAAATCTATTCTGATCTACTGGCTATTTTATTTATTTATTTTTTTAAATTAATTTTTATTGGTGTTCAACTTACCAACATACAGAAAAAACCCAGTGCTCATCCCGTCAAGTGTCCACCTCAGTGCCCGTCACCCATTCCCCTCCAACACCCGCCCTCCTCCCCTTCCACGACCCCTAGTTCGTTTCCCCGAGTTAGGAGTCTTTATGTTCTGTCTCCCTTCCTGATATTTCCCAACATTTCTTCTCCCGTCCTTTATATTCCCTTTCACTATTATTGATATTCCCCAAATGAATGAGAACATACACTGTTTGTCCTTCTCCGATTGACTTATTTCACTCAGCATAATACTCTCCAGTTCCATCGACGTTGAAGCAAATGGTGGGTATTTGTCGTTTCTAATTGCTGAGTAATATTCCATTGTATACATAAACCACATCTTCTTTATCCATTCATCTTTCGATGGACACCGAGGCTCCTTCCACAGTTTGGCTATTGTGGACATTGCTGCTAGAAACATCGGGGTGCAGGTGTCCCGACGTTTCATTGCATCTAAATCTTTGGGGTAAATCCCCAACAGTGCAATTGCTGGGTCGTAGGGCAGGTCTATTTTTAACTCTTTGAGGAACCTCCACACAGTTTTCCAGAGTGGCTGCACCAGTTCACATTCCCACCAACAGTGGAAGAGGGTTCCCTTTTCTCCGCATCCTCTCCAACATTTGTTGTTTCCTGCCTTGTTAATTTTCCCCATTCTCACTGGTGTGAGGTGGTATCTCATTGTGGTTTTGATTTGTATTTCCCTGATGGCAAGTGATGCAGAGCATTTTCTCATGTGCTTGTTGGCCATGTCCATGTCTTCCTCTGTGAGATTTCTCTTCATGTCTTTTGCCCATTTCATGATTGGATTGTTTGTTTCTTTGGTGTTGAGTTTAATAAGTTCTTTATAGATTTTGGAAACTAGCCCTTTATCTGATATGTCATTTGCAAATATCTTCTCCCATTCTGTAGGTTGTCTTTTAGTTTTGTTGACTGTATCCTTTGCTGTGCAAAAGCTTCTTATCTTGATGAAGTCCCAATAGTTCATTTTTGCTTTTGTTTCTTTTGCCTTTGTGGATGTACCTTGCAAGAAGTTACTGTGGCCGAGTTCAAAAAGGGTGTTGCCTGTGTTCTCCTCTAGGATTTTGATGGACTCTTGTCTCACATTTAGATCTCTCATCCATTTTGAGTTTATCTTTGTGTATGGCGAAAAAGAATGGTCCAGCTTCATTCCTCTGCATGTGGATGTCCAATTTTCCCAGCACCATTTATTGAAGAAACTGTCTTTCTTCCAATGGATAGTCTTTCCTCCTTTATCGAATATTAGATGACCATACATTTCAGGGTCCACTTCTGGGTTCTCTAGTCTGTTCCATTGATCTACGTGTCTGTTTTTGCGCCAGTACCACACTGTCTTGATGACCACAGCTTTGTAGTACAACCTGAAATCTGGCATTGTGATGCCCCCAGCTATGGTTTTCTTTTTTAAAATTCCCCTGGCTATTCGGGGTCTTTTCTGATTCCACACAAATCTTAAAATAATTTGTTCTAACTCTCTGAAGAAAGTCCATGGTATTTTGATAGGGATTGCATTAAACGTGTAAATTGCCCTGGGTAACATTGACATTTTCACAATATTAATTCTGCCAATCCATGAGCATGGAATATTTTCCCATCTCTTTGTGTCTTCCTCAATTTCTTTCAGAAGTGTTCTATAGTTTTTAGGGTATAGATCCTTCCCCTCTTTGGTTAGGTTTATTCCTAGGTATCTTATGCTTTTGGATGCAATTGTCAATGGGATTGACTCCTTAATTTCTCTTTCTTCAGTCTCATTGTTAGTGTATAGAAATGCCATTGATTTCTGGGCATTGATTTTGTATCCTGTCATGCTACCAAATTGCTGTATGAGTTCTAGCAGTCTTGGGGTGGAGGCTTTTGGGTTTTCTATGTAGAGTATCATGTCATTGGCAAAGAGGGAGAGTTTGACTTCTTCTTTGCCAAATTGAATGCCTTTAATGTCTTTTTGTTGTCTGATTGCTGAGGCGAGGACTTCCAGAACTAAGTTTGAACAGCAGTGGTGAGAGTGGACATCCCTGTCTTGTTCCTGGTCTTAGGGGAAAGGCTCCCAGTGCTTCCCCATTGAGAATGATATTTGCTGTGGGCTTTTCGTAGATGGCTTTTAAGATGTCGAGGAAAGTTCCCTCTATCCCGAAACTCTGAAGTGTTTTGATCAGGAATGGATGCTGTATTTTGTCAAATGCTTTCTCTGCATCTAATGAGAGGATCATATGGTTCTTGGTTTTTCTCTTGCTCATATGATGAATCACATTGATGGTTTTACGGGTGTTGAACCAGTCTTGTGTCCCGGAGATAAATCCTACTTGGTCATGGTGAATAATTTTCTTAATGTGTTGTTGGATCCTATTGGCTAGTATCTTGTTGAGAATTTTTGCATCCAAGTTCATCAGGGATATTGGTCTGTAATTCTCCTTTTTGGTGGGGTCTTTGTCTGGTTTCGGAATTAAGGTGATGCTGGCCTCATAGAACGAATTTGGAAGTACTCCATCTCTTTCTATCTTTCCAAACAGCTTTAGTAGAATAGGTATGATTTCTTCTTTAAACGTTTGATAGAATTCCCCTGGGAAGACATCTGGCCCTGGACTCTTGTGTCTCGGGAGGTTTTTGATGACTGCTTCAATTTCCTCCCTGGTTATTGGCCTGTTCAGGTTTTCTATTTCTTCCTGCTCCAGTTATGGTAGTTTGTGGCTTTCCAGGAATGCATCCATTTCTTCTAGATTTCCTAATTTATTGGCGTACAGCTGTTCATAATATGTTTTTAGAATCCTTTGTATTTCCTTGGTGTTGGTAGTGATCTCTCCTTTCTCATTCATGATTTTATTAATTTTAGTTTTCTCTCTCTTCTTTTTAATAAGGTTGGCTAATGGTTTATCTATCTTATTAATTCTTTCAAAGAACCAACTCCTGGTTCTGTTGATCTGTTCCACAGTTCTTTTGGTCTCGATATCATTTAGTTCTGCTCGAATTTTAATTAACTGTCTTTTTCTGCTGGGGGTGGGGTCTATTTGTTGCTTTTTCTCTAGTTCCTTTATGTGTAAGGTGAGCTTTTGAATTTGAGTTCTTTCCAGTTTTTGAATGGATGCTTGTATTGCGATGTATTTCCCCCTCAGGACTGCTTTTGCTGCGTCCCAAAGATTTTGAACGGTTGTATCTTCATTCTCATTAGTTTCCCTGAATCTTCTCAATTCTTCCTTAATTTCCCGGTTGACCTTTTCATCTTTTAGCAGGATGGTCCTTAACCTCCACGTGTTTGTGGTCCTTCCAAACTTCTTGTTGTGATTAAGTTCTAATTTCAAGGCGTTATGGTCTGAGAATATACAGGGGACTATCCCGATCTTTTGGTATCGGTTCAGAGCCGATTTGTGACCCAGTATGTGGTTTATTCTGGAGAAAGTTCCATGTGCACTTGAGAAGAATGTGTATTCAGTTGAGTTTGGATGTAAAGTTCTGTAGATATCTGTGAAATCCATCTGGTCCAGTGTATCATTTAAAGCTCTCGTTTCTTTGGAGATGTTGTGCTTAGAAGACCTATGTAGTATAGAAAGAGCTAGATTGAAGTCACCAAGTATAAGTGTATTATTATCAAAGTATTTCTTCAGTTTGGTTATTAATTGGTTTAAATATTTGGCAGCTCCCACATTCGGGGCATATATATTGAGGATTGTTAAGTCCTCTTGTTGGATAGATCCTTTGAGTATGAGATAGTGTCCCTCTTCATCTCTCACTATAGTCTTCGGGGTAAATTTTAATTTATCTGATATAAGCATGGCTACCCCTGCTTTCTTTTGAGGACCATTTGAATGGTAATTGGTTCTCCAATTAGGCTGTAAGTGTCCTTCTGTCTAAAATGAGTCTCTTGTAGACAGCAAATAGATGGGTCCTGCTTTTTTATCCAGTCTGAAACCCTGCGCCTTTTGATGGGGTCATTAAGCCCGTTTGCGTTCAGAGTTACTATTGAGAGATATGAGTTTAGTGTCATCATATCTATTCAGTCCTTGTTTTTGTGGATTGTTCCACTGAACTTCTTCTTAAAGGGGAATTTTAAGAGTCCCCCTCAAAATTTCTTGAAGAGCTGGTTTGGAGGTTACATATTCTTTCAGTTCCTGCCTGTCTTGGAAGCTCTTTATCTCTCCTTCCATTTTGAATGAGAGCCTTGCTGGATAGAGTATTCTTGGTTGCATGTTCTTCTCATTTAGGACTCTGAATATATCCTGCCAGCCCTTTCTGGCCTGCCAGGTCTCTGTGGAGAGGTCTGCTGTTACCCTAATATTCCTCCCCATAAAAGTCAGGGATTTTTTTTCTCTGGCTGCTTTAAGGATCTTCTCCTTATCTTTGGAATTTGCAAGCTTCACTATTAAATGTCGAGGTGTTGAACGGTTTTTGTTGATTTTAGGGGGGGATCTCTCTATTTCCTGAATCTGAATGCCTGTTTCCCTTCCCAGATTCGGAAAGTTTTCAGCTAGGATTTGTTCAAATACATATTCTGGCCCTCTGTCCCTTTTGGCGCCCTCGGGAACCCCAATTAAACGTAGGTTTTTCTTCCTCAGGCTGTCGTTTATTTCCCTTAATCTATCCTCATGGTCTTTTAATTGCTTGTCTCTTTTTTCCTCAGTTTCCCTCTTTGCCATCAACTTGTCTTCTATGTCACTCACTCGTTCTTCCACCTCGTCAAGCCTCGTCGTTAGGACTTCTAGCTTGGATTGCATCTCATTTAATTGATTTTTAATTTCTGCATGATTGGATCTAAATTCTGCAGTCATGAAGTCTCTTGAGTCCTTTATGGTTTTTTCTAGAGCCACCAGTAGCTGTATAATAGTGCTTCTGAATTGGCTTTCTGACATTGAATTGTAATCCAGATTTTGTGACTCTGTGGGAGAGAGGGCTGTTTCTGATTCTTTTTTTGAGGTGAGGTTTTCCTTCTAGTCATTTTGCTCAGTGCAGAGTGGCCAAAAACAAGTTGTATTGGGAAAAGGAGAAAAAGAGAGAGAAGGAAAGAAAAGAGAAAAAGAAAAAAGAGAAAGAAGAAAAAAAAGGGGGAAAAAGAGAAGAAAAAGAGAAAGAAAAAGAAAGAAAGGAGAAAAAAAAGGGTGGGGTGGTGTGGGGGAAGCAATCAGAAATCAAGAAGAAAGAAAGAAAAAAAAGCACAAAACAAAACAAAAACAAAAACAAAAACAAAACAAAAACAAAAAAACAAAAAAAAAAAACACGGGGGAGTATCTTCCGATTCTGTATATTTTAAGTCCCTTGACTTCCCTTGGAACTGGTCCCTGTCGCTGGTCTTCTGGGGGAGGGGCCTGCTGTGCTGATTCTCAGGTGTTAGCACTTGGGGGAGCTGCTCTGCCCCTGCCTGGTGCAGGGCTCAGTGGCGGTTGTTCACCCCGTGAGGCCCCGGGAGGAAGCCACAGTGGCGGGGGCAGCTCTGGGACCCTGGAGTCAGCTCCCGCAGTAGCTCCGGGGCTCTCCGTCTACAGGGTCTGGAGGCTCCCGGGCGGGGCCGCTGGTCTGCTCAGTTCCAGGCAGGAGCGTCCTTGCTGTCCTGGGCCCTCCCGGCCTCTGCCTGTCCCTGGGGGAGGCCGGATCCTGAGCTGTGTCCCGGCGCCCTGTGCACTGGGGCCTGCGCTGTTGGATTCGCGCTCCCGCCCCGCAGCCCCTCCGCGGAGCCGCCGCCCGAGACCCTCCGAGCTGTTCCCTGAGCCGCGCCGCCCCCTCCGCGCGGAGCTTCTTCCTCCGCCCGAGCCGCCGCTGCCGAGCTGCTCCCGGAGCCGCGCAGCCCCCTCCGCGGAGCCGCAGCCCGAGCCCCTCCGAGCTGTTCCCGGAGCCGCGCTGCCCCCTCCGCGCGTAGCTTCTTCCTTCGCCTGAGCCGCCGCTGCCGAGCTGCTCCCGGAGCCGCGCAGCCCCCTCCACGGAGCCGCCGCCCGAGCCCCTCTGAGCTGCTCCGGGTCCCGCCGAGCGCTGCAGCCCTTAGGGAGCTCGGCGCACTCTCCCGGGGCGCAGTTCCTCTGTTACTGTCCCAGGGAGCCCGAGGGCATCCCCGCCCTCCTGGGGATCCTGCTCCAATTCCCCGGGAGGCCCGGGAAGGTTGGTGCAGCTCCTGCTCCTCCGGGACGGGGCTCTCCTGTCCTGGGGACACTCGCCCCGGCCTCAGCCCGGCTCCTCGCAGGGCCCCTCCCCCTTGGAGGCCTTTTGTGTCTTTATTTCTTTTTCCCCGTCTTCCTACCTTGATAGAAGCGCGAACTCTTCTCACTGTAGCGTTCCAGCTGGTCTCTCTTTAAATCTCAGGCCGAATTCGTAGATTTTCATGATGATTGGATGGTTTTCTAGGTAATTTGTTGAGGACAGGTGATTTGGAGACCCTACTCTTCCTCCATCTTGCCCCCTCCCCCTCTACTGGCTATTTTAATTAGATCTTTTGTCTGCTATTAACTCATATGAGTTTTATTTGTTTTGAATACTAACCCCATATCAGATATATAATTCTCAAATAATTTATTCCATTTGATGGGTATTATTTTCATTTTTTGAGGTATTCTTTGCTGTGCAGAGTTGTTTGGTTTGGGGTTTTTTATTTTTTATTTTTTTGTATTTTTAATCCCACTTGTTTATTTTTAGCTGTTGTTGTTTTAACTGTTGATGCCAAGTAAAACTGTCATCAAGACTTATACCAAAGGGCTTAACTCCTGTATTTTCTTCTAGGAGTTTTGTGGTTTCAGGTCTCATATTTATGTTCTTAATCCACATTGATTTTCTGTATGGTGCAAGATAGTAGCTTAATTTTATTCTTTGATATACATTTGCCCAGTTTTTGCACCATTTATTGAAGAGACTGTATATTCTTGGCTCCTATGTCATAAATTAAATGACTGTTTATGTGCGGATATATTCCTGTGCTCTCTATTCTGATCTATTGCTCTATGTTTCTGTTTTTTTCCCATACTCATTTAATTACTATGGATATGTAATATACTTTATATTACTTAAGTTTTTATTTAACTTCCAGTTGGCTTACATACTGTGTAATATTAGTTTCATATGTACAATATAGTGTTTCAAAACTTCCATACAAAAACCTGTGCTCATCACAAGTGCATTCCTTAATCCCTACCTATTCTATCTATCCCCTGACCCACCTCCCCTCTGGTAACCATCAGTTTGTTCTCTAAACTTGAATCCTCTCTCTAAAACTCAACAACAACAACCAAAACAAAAAAAGGGACACGAAGATGGTTCAGTTCATTTGAGCGTCTGACTCTTGATATGGGCTCAGGTCAGGATGTCAGGGGCTTGAGATTGAGTCCCCAACATTGTGCTCCATGCTGGGCATGAAACCTGATTAAGAATTCTCTCTCTCGGGCAGCCCGGGTGGCTCAGCCGTTTAGGGCCACCTTCAGCCCAAGGTGTGATCCTGGAGACCCACATCGAGTCCCACGTCGGGCTCCCTGCATGGAGCCTACTTCTCCCTCTGCCTGTGTCTCTGCCTCTCTCTCTCTCTCTCTCTCTCTCTCTTTCTCTCTCTGTGTCTCTCATGAATAAATAAATAAAATTTAACAAATAAAAAAATAAGAATCCTCTCTCTCTCCCTCTCCCCCTTCCCCTGACTGGTTCTCTCTCTCTAAAAATATTATTTTTATTTTTTAAAGGATTTTATTTATTTATCCATGACAGACACAGAGAGAAAGGCAGAGGGAGAAGCAAGCTTCCTACAGGGAGCCTGATGTGGGACTCGATCCCAGGACCCCGGGACCACGACTTGAGACAAAGGCAGATGCTCAGCTACTGAGCCACCCAGGCACCCCTAAAATTTTTTTTAAGGAGTCCTTTTCTTGTTTTGTCTCCCTTTCTCTTTTTTTCCTCCTGGCCCATTTGTTTTGTTTCTTAAATTCCATATATGAATGAGATCATATAGTATTTGTCTTTATCTGACTGACTTATTTCACTAAGCCTAATACCCTCTAGTTCCATCCATATTGTTGAAAATGGCAATATACTATTCTTTTTTATGGCATATATATATATATATATATATATATATATATACACACACACACAGTGTATTTCCATAATTTGGTTATTGCAGGTAATGTTGCTAAGAACATTGGGGTGCATCTATCCCTTTGAATTAGTATTTTTTAATTCTTTTGGTAAGTACCCAGGAGCATGATTATTGTATCATAAATTAGTTTTATTTTTAACTTTTGAGGTGCCTCCATATTGTTTTCTATAGTGTCTGTACCAGTTTGCATTCCCACCAACAAGGCAAGAGATTTCCTCTTTCTCCACATCCTCACCAACACCTATTATTTCCTGTGTTGTTGATTTTAGCCATTCTGACAGTTTTGAGGTGATATCTCATTGAAGTTTTTATTTTCATTTCCCTGATGATCAGTGATGTTGAGCATCTTTTCATGTGTCTGTTTGGCCATCTGTAGGTCTTTGTTGTCTATTAATATCTTTTCCTTATTTGGTAATTGGATTATTTGAGTTTTAGGTGTTGAGTTTTATAAGTTCTTTATATATTTTAGATACTAACCCTTTATTGAATATGTCATTTGCAAGTATCTTCTCCCATTCTGAAGATTCCCTTTTAGTTTTGTTGATTTGTTTCCTTCTTTGTGCAGAAGTTTTTATTTTCATGAAGCTTCAATAGTTTGTTTTTGTTTTTTGTTTCCCTTGCCTCAGGAAACCAGAAAGAAATTTCTACAACTGATGTCAAACAGGTCACTGTTGGTGTTCTCCTCTAGGATTTTTATAGTCTTGTATTGAGAACTTTATCCCATTTTGTATTTAAGTTTGTGTTTGTTTTAAGAAAGTAGAAGAAATTGGTCCAGTTTCATTCTTTTGCATGTTGGTGTCCAATTTTCCCAACATATTTTGTTGAACAGATTGTCTTTTTCCCATTGGATACTCCTTCCTGTTTTGTCAAAAGTTAATTGCCTATATAATTGTGAGTTCATTTGTAGCTTTTCTATTCTTTTCTATTGATCTATGTGTCTATTTTTGTGCTGGTGTCATAATGTTTTGATTACTATAGCTTTTAACATAACTTGAAGTCTGTAATTGTGATGCCTGAAGCTTTGGTTTGCTTTTTCAAGTTTGTTTTGGCTATTTTGGGTCTTTGTGGTTCCACAGAAATTTTAGGATTGTTTGTTCTGGCTCTGTGAAAACTGTGTTGGTATTTTTATAGGGATTGCATTAAATGTGTAGAGTTCTTTGGGTAATACAGACATGTATTGTCCCAGGCCTGGTACTTCAGGAATCGTATATGGTGTATGCTGCACGCAATTTGTTATTGTGTTATTGTGTTATTATTTGTTGGTGTCATATATCCTTGAGTCTTTGTTCCCCTTAACTCCTTACATTGATATATGTGCATTTGAGTATCAGTGCACCGGTATCCATTTGGTTTAAAAGCAATGATCCTGGGGCAGCCCGGGTGACTCAGCGGTTTAGCACCACCTTCAGCCCAGGGTGTGATCCTGGAGACCTGGGATCAAGTCCCACATCGGGCTCCCTGCATGGAGCCTGCTTCTCCCTTGGCATGTGTCTGTGCCTCTGTGTGTGTGTGTCTCTCATGAATACGTAAATAAAATCTTTTAAAAAAGCAATGATCCCTTGCATTGTTACCTGTTCACTTGTCAGTTCAAGTTGGACTTCTGGATGAGTTCATTGGTAGCACCTTGGACAGACAGGACATGATACAGATGTCTCTAGTTGGGAAAGACCATCTCTCATGTTCTGAAATTAAGGGAATGTTGCTGTCTGTATTCCACTCTTTGGTTCTGCTGGCTGGTCTCTTTGTTTAAGTGTGGTTTTGGGGTGTACTTTATAATTGCATGGGGCTAATAGCTGCCCCCTCAGATGGAACCGCTAGCTTGGCTTTGCAATTGCCTCTACTCAGGGGAGATAAGTCTGTTTCCTGGAAGGGTTGTGAAACAGGTTGGATTCCATCATTGGGCAGCACCATGGTCTTAGCTTTGGATTCTTTCTTGGTCGGGTGATATCTTAGGCTATTCTTTGCTATTATTTGTGGGCACAAGCAGCACATCAGAGCTGGGCAGGGCCACAGGCTGTGCTTTGCTGTTGAAAAAGGATGCTGGTTAATCTCTCTCATCAATAAATGCCTCCAGCTATACCCCACATTTGGATGGGATTACATATTGTGTTCTCTATTTGGGTAGGATCATTGTTCAGGATCACTCATTGTGTGAAGCCTCTGGTTATGATCTACAATTGGTTGAGGTCACTGGTTGGGCTATCCGTCTAAGCCAGGCCACAGGATATGCTCAGCAATTAGTCAAGACCTTAGTCAACACCACTGCAGAGTGGGTCAATAAGCTCGGTTCGCAGTTGGGTGGCACCTTACACTAAGCACCAGTGTCACTGCTCAAGATCCCTGGTTATGCAGGACTACAGGTATATTTAACAGTCGGGATGGGCTGCCAGCTTGGCTGCCAGGGAAAGCAGGGCTTTAGGATGGGCTCCACAACTGCTCGCATTCTCTAGCCAAGCTTCCTGGTCAGTCAGGACTGGAGGCTATACTTAACATTTGCGAGGATCTGAGAATTTGCTTCTCTGTCCAGAGAGAGTTGTAGAATCAGCTTCATGGGTGGCATGGCTCAAGGGTTAAAAAATTAAGCATAACTGCCATCCCAGCTCTCTGGCCACATAGGGCCACTGACTCAACTCTACAGATGGGCAGAATCACTGGTTGAGACCTATGCCACTGCAAGCAGGAAAAAGGCCCACCATGATCTGAGCACTGGTTGCTGTAATTACTGTCCATGTTGTCTATCTCTTTCTTATCCTTAATGTTCAAGTCCCACAGATTCCCCCCAACAATTTTTTTGATATGATTCATAAATGGATTTCCTGGGAAGCATCCAGTAACACTGGAGAAGCCAGATATCCACCTTGGCCTTTATCCCACTGGAGAAATTATAGGACAAAGTGGGCCCTCTTAGAATGATGTTGGCATAGGTGAGATGTGATGCTATCAGACTGTAGCCATTTTCTTACTCTTCCAATGCTCTCCTTCTTGGTCCCTGTGATCCACGGTGGTGCTTTGGTGCAAAATCTGGGACTGGGACTTTTACAATGGTGCCCTATCTATGGAGAGTTGTTACTTGATCTTCTTGTGAGGTGGACAGAATTTGGGAATGACCCATGTTACCATTGTGATGATGTCATTTCTTAGAAGAAAACAGGAAAAAAAATCCTTGATATTAATCCTGGCAACACTTTTTTGAATATAACACCAAAATTTTAGGCAACAGCAGCTAAAATTAAACAAAGTGGAACTACATAAAATTAAAGAAAAAAAACTGTTCAGCAAAGGGATCACTTTTTTATTTAATTTTTAAAAAAATTAAAAGTTTCTTTTTTTATTATTTTTTAAAGTTTATTTTTTTAAAAGATTTTATTTATTTCTTCATGAGACACACACACACACACACACACACAGAGGCAGAGAAACAGGCAGAGGGAGAAGCAGGCTCCATGCAGGGAGCCTGACGTGGGACTTGATCCCAGGTCTCCAGGATCAAGCCCTGGGCTGAAGTCAGTGCTAAGCCACTGAGCCACCCAGACTGCCCAAAGGGAACAATTAAAATAAAAATAAGGCAGTGTAAGGAATGTGAGAAAATACTTGCAAATCATATATTCATTAGGTGATGAATATTATTAATATATTAATAACTCATACAACTCAATTATAATAAATGAATAAATGCATAAATAAATTGGCAACAAACCTTAATAAACAATTTTTCCAGAAGATATCCTGGTGACCAAAAGATACGTAAAAAGGTGTTCAACATAATTAATCATCAGTAATATATTCTGTAAATTAAGAGTTATATAACTTCACAGCTAGTAAGATAGCTCACTATTATCAAAATGACATCAGATAATGCAAGTTGGATAGGATGTGGAGAAGAGGCCCCCTAGTGTGCTGGAACTGGTAAGAATGTAAATTGGTGCAGTCATAAAAAAACAGTAGAAAGTTTCCATAAAAATTAAAAATTCAACTACTATATTATTGAGTAATTCTATTCCTGGATATACATCTGGAGGGAAAAACTAGTATCTTAAAGAAGTACCTTCGCTCCCAGGCTTAATGCAGCATTACTTGCAATAGCTAAGATACAGTAACAACCTAAGTGTCCATTGACAGATAAATGAATTTTAAAATATGGTATATGTAGTAAAAAAATATTTTTCAGCCATAAAAAATAAATAATTCCCATCATTTGATAACATGGATAAATTGAAAAGTCATGCTAAGGGAAATAAGCCAGACAAAGGCAAACACTGTATGTTATCATTTGTATTTGGGAAAAACATAGAAATAGGCTGTAAAATGCTGATTGCCAGTGGTTGAAGGATAGGGAAAATGGGAAGATCTAGATCAAAGTGTAAAGTAATAATAAAGGAATACATTTAAATGCATAATCTGTGAGGATCAAATATATAGCATGGTGACTATAGTTAATAATATGGTATTGCATAGTTGAAATTTGCTGAGCATAGGTCTTGAGTGTTCTCATCACAAGAAAATATACTTAACTATGTGAGGTGATAGATATATTAACTTGATTACAGTCATCATTTCACAATATATATGTGTATCAAACCATCAAAATGTACACTTTAAATATCTGCAATTTTATTTGCTCAATTATTCCAACTAAGCCTAAGAAAAAATATTTTTAAAAATCCACATACTGGGAGAAAGCATTTATGTTGTATATATCTGAAATAAGACACTTCTAGAATATATAAATGTATGTAAATAGCTTATAAAAATCAATAATAAAATCACAAACCATCTAGTAAAAATATATATAAGAGGTTTCTTTTTTAAAAGATTTATTTATTTATTCATGAGAGACACAGAGAGAGGCAGAGACATAGGCAGAGGGAAAAGCAGGCTCCTCACAGGGAGCCTGATGTGGAACTCGATCCCAGATCCTGGTATCACGCACTGAGCTGAAGGCAGACGCTCAACCCCTGAGCCACTCAGACATCTCGAATAGGTATAAGAGTTTAAGAGTCACTTCACAAAACAGGAATCATGAATAACCAAGGAGTAAATTATAAGGTGTTGAACTTTATTAGTGAATAGAACAACATAATTTAAAATGATAATTGGATGCCATTATACACTCACTGGAATGATATAAATAAAGAACTCTGACAGAAGCTAATCTTTTTAAAGATTTTATTTATTTATTCTTGAGAGAGAGAGAGAGAGAGCGCCAGAGACAGGCAGAGGGAGAAGCATGCTGCATGCTGGGAGCCTGACATGGGACTCGATCCCGGGTCTCTAGGATCGCACCCTGGGCCAAAAGCAGGTGCTAAACCGCTGAGCCACCCAGGCTGCCCGACAGAAGCTAATTTGATGAGGATTCAGAAACCATAGAAGTCTCATAATTTACTGGTGTGGTTTCAATATGCACAGGCTCTTTTGAAAATAGTTTGGCAATTTCTTTTTAAAGTTAAATGTACCCAAAACTAGATGCAAGATGATGGTAGATTAGAGGTCCTCTTTCATCTGGTGGACCAAACTTACTAGATAACTTTCAAACCATCCTGAACACCTATCAATTCAATCTGAACACCAATCAATTCAATTCAATTGAACACCTATCAATTCAATGTAAAGGAAGAACAACTGGAACAACTCTACAAATAGAAAAATGACCACTTCTTAAAAGGTAGGAGTGCAGAGAAGAGAAATGGTGGGGATATATTGGAAGATAAACAGGATGGGGAGGAAGCCTTTGTAAGACCGCTACAGGAAAGTGATACAGTTCTGGGGCTCAAAATTGGGACTGTTAGAATTCTGCTCCTATGAAACTCTTGCCTGCCTGAAAGGTGCTCAGTGGTGAAAGGGGGCAGAATTGCAGGAGGGACAGTGAGGTCTCAATATTCCAAGAGACACAGAAATATCAGGAGCATCTGAGCCAGCAGAGCTCCTAAGCATTGAGGCAGAGACATAGATTTAGGTCAATGAGCCTGGGAGAAGACTCAGCTTTTTGTGCCATAAACTACAAATCCTTGATGGATTGGTTGATCACTGCCAGTGCTGGGTACCTGAAAAAGACTGGAATGCAGCAAACCTCTACTATCATCTGGGAGAGGCAAAGTAGGTACACACTGGATGTGAATAGTCCCCCAGCTGGGGCCCCGCAACAGACATAAATGGGGCGACCCTCTCTGCTTCCTCTGGAAGGGGCAGATCAGGTACGCATACAAGTGGGCAAAATCTCACTGCCCCAGTGCACTATAAATTGCACAAATCAGGGTCCCTCTACCTGCCCCTGAGGAGGATCTGAGTGAGTGGACACAGTAGGAGTCTGCAGTTTGGCACAGGCCTGGATGTCTGGGCGCCAGGTCCAGATCCAGGGCTGGGGATCTGGGAGTGGTTTCTCTCGTTTGTTTTTTTTTTCCTTTCACCCTCAAGAGAGGCCTGGAAGGCCCCCAAGGAACAAAGACCTCACAGGGGAAATACTTACACTGAGCCCTACCAACCTGCAAGTTGTGGTACAACTTCAGCCAGGCACAGATATCTGAGAATCAGTGCAGCAGGCCCTCTTCCAGAAGACCAGCTGGAAGAACAGGGGAACAGCAAGTATACTGGCCAAATAGGAGTGGAAAATTCCAGGACTGAAAAATTAGTATATAGAAGTCAAGGGTTTTTTTTCTATGATTAATTTAACTTTAGGGTTAAAATTTCCAAATATTTTTACTTTTGTCCAGTCTTAACTATAATATTTGATCAACTCTTTGTTTTCAAGGTTTTTTTTTCCTTTTAGACTTTCACATTTTAAAATGGCATGTGATAGATATATTCTTCATTTTTGGCTGCCTTTCACCATATTCAATTTTACATTTATATATGTTTTGTACTATTTTTTATAATTTTGAAATTTAGTAACTTCCAGCATACAAACCAAAATACAATCAGAACCAAGTGGATCGGGAGATGATAAAGAAGATGGCAGAGGAGTAGGGTCCCCAAATCACCTGTCCCCACCAACTTACCTAGATAAATTTCAAATCATCCTGAAAACCTACAAATTTGACATGAGATTTATTTATTTTTTATAAGGAAATGGACATTTTTTTAAAGATTTCATTTATTTATTCATGAGAGACACAGAGAAAGGCAGAGACACAGACAGAGGGAGAGGCAGGCTCCCCACAGGGAGCCCAATGCTGGACCCGGGGGACCTGATCCCAGGTCCAGGATCACAGCCTGAGCCAAAGTCAGACACTCAACCACTGAGCCACCCAGGCATCCCTCGACCTGAGATTTAGGGAGAGAAGAGTTGGAATGCTACAGAGAGAAGAGTTTATGCTTCTAACAAGATAGGAAGATGGAAAAAAATGAAAGAAAGAAAGAAAAAAAGAAAGAAAGAAAGAAAGAAAGAAAGAAGAAAGAAAGAAAGAAAGAGAGAAAGAAAGAAAGAAAGATAGATGAATCAAGGGTGGGAGGGGTCCCCATGAGGAAATGGTCTAAAGCTAGGCGGAAAAAGCCTCCAGGACAGGAAAGCCCAGTCCCAGAGAAGCAGGAACTTTAAAAATCTGCACCGGATTCTTCCTAGATGAAAAGGTGCTCCCAAGGAAGCCAGAAAAAAACGAAGGAGGGGCAGTGGAGCCTCCAGGTTCTCTGGGACACTAACAGAGGAAGTGCATCTGGAGGAGACCGCACCAAAGACTGTGAGCCAAGCTTGGTAAAGGGGTGGGGGGGAGTGCCTGCCCGGCAGGGCCTCGGGTAAAGCTCTGGCAGCAGCTCCAGATGGACAGGCTGCACCCTGTTGCCTTCGGGAGCCATGGCCCTGGAATCCTGATTCCAGGGGCACAAGCCCTAGATCCCAGGGTGCCGGGGGACACAGCCCAGAATCCTGCACTCCTCGCAAGACAGGCAGAGGCAGGGAGGGCACAGACAGTGAGGATGCTCCTGTCTGTGGGCACCCCCTAGCAGTGCAGATCAGCACCCCTGTTTGCGAAGCATCCAGGCCAATGCAGACTGGAAAACTGTGGTAGTTCCTGTGGGAGCTGACTCCAGAGCTGGAGAGCTGGCCACCACCAGTGTGGTTGTTCCTCCTTGTGTTGTGCTGCACCTGGGAAGGAGCGGGATGACCAGGGAACATGGGCCTTAAAGGATAAACAGCTCCCGCTGAGACTTGCACCTGGCAGGGGGTGAGGCAGTTCCCCAGGTGCACACACCTGAGAATCAGCACAGCAGGCCCTTCTCCCAGAAGATCAGCTGGAAGGAGAGGGGAAGAGCGAGTTCTTGACCAAGCAGTGCTGGAAAGCTCCAGGGGAAGTCGAGGGACTTACAGTACATAGAATTAGGAGATACACCTCTTTTTTGTTGCTGTTGTTGTTTGTTTGTTTGTTTGCCTTGTTTTGTATTTCTTTTGCTTTTTTTTTTTCTTCCTTTTTCCAGTACAACTTGTTTTTAGCCACTCTGCACTGAGGAAAATGATGAGAAGAAGAACTCACCACAAAAGAAAGATTCAGGAACATTACTCTCTATCACAGAGTTACAGAATTTGGATTACAATAAGAAGTCAAAAGCCAATTCAGAAGCAAAATTATAAAGCTACCAGTGGCTCTGGAAAAAAAAAAAAACATAAAGGATTCAAGAGACTTAATGACTGCAGAATTTAGATCGAATCAGGCCACAATTAAAAAATCAATTAAATGAGATGCAATTAAAACTGGATGTCCTAATGATGAGGGTTAATGAGGTAGAAGAACAAATGAGTCACATAGAAAACAAGTTGATGGCAAGAAGGAAGCCAAAGAAAAAAGAGAAAAACAATTAAAAGACCATGAGGAAATGTTAAAGGAAATAAATGACAGCCTCAGAAGCAAAAATCTACGTTGATTTGGGGTTCCAGAGGCTGCCAAGAGGGACAGAGGACCAGAAAGTGTATTTGAACAAATCATAGCTGAGAACATCCCTAATTTGGAGAGGGAAACAGGCATTCAGGACCAGGATATAGAGAGGTCCCTCCCTAAAATCAATAAAAACTGTTCAACACTTCGACATTTAAGAGTGAAACTTGCAAGTTCCAAAGATAAAGAGAAAATCCTTAAAGCAGCAAGAGACAAGACATTCCTAACTTACATGGGGAGAAATACTAGATTAACAGCAGACCTCTCCACAGAGATCTGACAGGCCAAAAAGGACTGGCAGGATATATTCAGGGTCCAAAATGAGAAGAACCTGCAGCCAAGAATGCTTTATCCAGCCAGGCTTCATTCAGAATAGAAGGAGAGATAAAGAGCTTCCATAATACGCAGACTGAAAGAATATGTGACCTCCAAACCAGCTCTGCAAGAAATATTATGAGGGACTCTGTAAAAGGAAGAGTATGCCCAAAGAAATAATCCACAAAAACAGGAATTAAATAGGTATTATGATGACACTAAATTCATATCTTTCACTAGTAAATTTGAATATAAATGGACTTAATGATCCCATCAAAAGAGGCAGGGTTTCAGACTGCATAGAAAAGCAAGACCCAGGGATCCCTGGGTGGCGCAGTGGTTTAGCGCCTGCCTTTGGCCCAGGGCGTGATCCTGGAGACCCAGGATCGAATCCCACGTCGAGCTCCCTGCATGGAGCCTGCTTCTCCCTCTGCCTGTGTCTCTGCCTCTCTCTCTCTCTCTCTCTCTGTGACTATCATGAATAAATAAATAAAATCTTTAAAAAAAAAAAAAGAAAAGCAAGACCCATCTATTTTCTGTCTACAGGAGACTCACTTTAGACCTAAGGACACCTACAGCCTGAAAATGAAAGAGTGGAGAACCATTTACCATTCAAATGGTCCTCAAAAGAAAGCAGGGATAGCCATCCTCATGTCAGAAACACTAAAGTTTATCCCAAAGGCTGTAGTAAGAGATGAAAAGGGACACTAAATCATACATAAAGTATCTATCCAACAAAAGGACCTAAGAATCATGAATATATGCCCTAATGAGGGAGCTGCCTAGTATACCAATCAATTAATAACCAAAGTAAAGACATACTGAGATAATAACACCGTTATATTGGGAGACTTGAACATAGCACTTTCTGCAAATGGCAGTTCTTCTAAGCACAACATCTCCAAAGAAACAAGAGCTTTAAATGATATACTGGACTAGATGGATTTCACAGATATTTACAGAACTTTACATCCAAACGCAACTGAATACACAATCTTCTCAAGTGCACATGGAACTTTCTCCAGAATATACTACATTCTGGGTCACAAATCAGGTCTTAACTGATACCAAAAGATTGGGATCGCCCCCTGCATATTTTCAGACCATACTGCTTTGAAATGAGAACTAAACCACAAGAAGTTTGGAAGCAATTCAAACACATGGAGGCTACAAACCATCCTGCTGAAAGATGAATTTGTCAACCAGGAAATTAGAGAAGAACTAAAAATATTCATGAGAACTAATGAGAATGAAGATACAACAGTTCAAAATCTTTGGGAGAAAGCAAAAGCAGTCCTGAGAGGGGAAATACATCGAAATGCAAACATCTCTTAAAATTTGGAAAAAACTCAAATATAACCTCACACCTAAAGGAACTGGAGAAAGCAGCAAATAAATCCTACACCCAGCAGAAGAAGAGAGTTAATAAAGATTCGAGCAGAACTCAATGAAATAGAGACCAAAAGAACTGAAGAATAGATTTAAAAAATCAGGAGTTGTTTCCCTGAAATAATTAATAAGATAGATAAACCATTAGCCAGCCTTTTAAAAACAAAATAGAAAAGTATCAAATTAATAAAATCATGAATGAAAAAGGAGAGGTCACAACCAATACCAAGGAAATACAAATGATTTTAAAAACATATTATGAGCAGCTATACACCAAAAATTAGGCAATCTAGAAGAAATGGACCCATTTCTGGAAAACCACAAACAACCAAAACTGGAACAGGAAGAAATAGAAAACCTGAACAGGCCAATAACCAGGGAGGAAATTGAAGTAGTCTTCACAAATATCCCAAGACACAAAAGTCCAGAGCCAGATGGCTTCCCAGGGGAATTCTATCAAACGTTTAAAGAAGAAAACATACCTATTCTACTAAAGCTGTTCCAATAGATAGACAGGGATGGAATACTTCCAAACTCATTCTATGAGGCCACATCACCTTAATTCCCAAACCAGACAAAGACCCCACCAAAAAGGAGAATTATACACCAATATCCCTGATGAAAATAGATGCAAAAATTCTCAACAAGAGACTATCCAATAGGATCCAACAGTACATTAAAATTATTCACCATGACCAAGGGGGATTTATCCCCGGGATGCAAGGCTGGTTTAACACTCATTAAGCAATCAATGTGATAGATCATACCAACAAGAGAAAAAAAAAAAACCAAGAACCATATGAACCTCTCAATAGATGCAGAGAAAGCATTTCACCAAATACAGCATCCATTCGTCATCAAAACTCTTGAAAGTGTAGGGATAGAGGGAACATTCCTCAGCATCTTAAAAGCCATCTACAGAAAGCCCACAGCAAATATCATTCTCAATGGGGAAACACGGGGAGCCTTTCCCCTGAGATCGGGAACTCGACAGGAATGTCCACTCTCACCACTGCTATTCAACATAGTACTAAAAGTCCTAGCCCCAGCAATCAGACAACAAAAAGAAGTAAATGCATTCAAATTGGCAAAGATTAAGTAAAACTCTCCCCCCTTACAGATGACATGATACTCTATGTAGAAAACCCCAAAATACTCCACCTCAGGATTGCTAGGACTCATACAGAAATTTGCCAGTGTGGCAGGATACAAAATCATGCCCAGAAATCAGGGGCATTTCTATACACTAAGAATCAGACTGAAGAAAGAGAAATGAAGGAGTCAGTCCCTTGACAATTGCTCCCATAAGCATAAGATATCTAGGAATAAATCTAACCAAAGAGATAAAGGATCTATACCCTAAAAACTACAGAACACTTCTGATAGTAATGGAGGAAGACACAAAGAGATGGAAGAATATGTCACACTCGTTGATTGGAAGAATTAACATTGTGAAAATGTCAATGCTACCCAGAGGAATTTACACATTTAATTCAATCCCTATCCAAATACCATGGACTTTCTTCAGAGAGTTGGAAAAAAATCATCTTAAGATTTGTGTGGAATCAGAAAAGACCCCGGATAGCCAGGGGGATATGGAAAAGTATAACCAGATCCAAGGGCATCACAATGCCAGATTTCAGGTTGTACTACAAAGCTGTGATCATCAAGACAGTATGGTACTGGCACAAAAACAAACTCATAGATCAATGAACAGAATAGGGAACTCAGACATGTGCCCTCAACTCTATGGTCAACTAATATTCGACATAGCAGGAAAGACTATCCACTGGAAAAAGGACAGTGTCTTCAATAAGTGGTGCTGGGAAAATTGGACATCCACATAAAGTCGAATGAAACTAGACCATTCTATTACACCATTCACAAAGATAAACTCAAAATGGATGAAAGATCTAAATGTGAGACAAGAATCCATCAAAATCCTAGAGGAGAACACAGGCAACACCCATTTTGAACCTGGCCACAGCAACTTCTTCCAAGATATATCTATGTAGGCAAGGGAAACACAAGCAAAAATGAGATATTGGTACTTAATCCAGATAAAAAGCTTCTGCACATCAAAAGAAACATACAGAATGGGAGAAGATATTTGCAAATGGCCTATCAGATAAAGGGCTTGTATCCAAGATCTATAAAGAACTTATTAAACTCAATAGCAAAGAAACAAACAATCCAGTCATGAAATGGGCAAAAGACATGAACAGAAATTTGACCAAAGAAGACATACATACACATGGCCAACCAGCACATAAGAAAATGGTCCGCATCACTTGCCATCAGGGAAATACAAATCAAAAGCACAATGAGATAATACCTCACACCAGTGAGAATGGGGAAAATTAACAGGACAGGAAACAACAAATGTTGGAGAGGATGTGAAGAAAGGGGAACCCTCTTGCACTTTTGGTGGGAATGTGAACTGGTACAGCCACTCTGGAAAACTGTGTGGAGGTTCCTCAAAGAGTTATAAATAGAACTGCCCTACTACCCAGGAATTGCACTGCTGGGGATTCACCCCAAAGATGCAGATATAGTGAATTCGGGACACCTGCGCCCCAATGTATATAGCGGCAATGTCCACAATAGCCAAACTGTGGGAGGAACTTTGGTGTCCATTGAAAAACGAATGGATAAATAATATGTGGTCTATATATAGAATGGAATATTCCTCAGCCATTAGAAACGACAAATACCCACCATTTGCTTCGACGTGGATGGACCTGGAGGGTATTATGCTGAGTGAAGTAAGTCAATCGGAGAAGGACAAACATTATATGGTCTCATTCATTTGTGGACTATAAAAAAATAGTGAATGGGAATAAAGGGAAAGGAGAGAAAATTTGTGGGAAATATCAGTGAGGGTGACAGAACACGAGTGACTCCTAACTCTGGGAAACGAACAAGAGGTGGTGGAAAGGGAGGTGTGCGAAGGGTTGGGGTAACTGCATGATGGGCGCTTAGCGGGGCACTTGATGGGATGAACACTGGGTGTTATAGTATATGTTGGCAAATTTAACTCCAATGAAAAAATAAACAAACAAATAAACAAAAACATGTGGATCAGCAAATTGGTACACCCTGTGAGATTATATTCTCTCTCCCCCACAATCTTTTTAAGTTCTTTTTCTTTGTCTTCTTTTATTTTCTGGTCCTTGCTTCTTTTGAATTGTCTAGTGTAAATTTAGCCTGGCTCTGGATTAATATTTCTGAATTTGTTCATTTTTTCAGCCATTCTCACTGGACTAAATTAGCAAAAGGAAGGATTCAACACAAAGGAAAGACCCAGATTTAATATTCTCTGGCACAGATCCAAGAATATGTATTTAAGTAAAAATGTCAAGATAGATTTCAGGAATATAATTATAAAGATACCATTTGGGCTTGAAAAAAGGGATAAAAGACTATAGAAAATCTATTACTGCAGAAATGAGATCTAATCAGGCCAAAATTAAAGATTCTCTTACTGAGTTGCAGTCTAAACTGGATTCTCTAATAGCTAGGCTAAATGAGGCAGAAGAGAAAGTGATATAGAAGATAAGTTAATGGAGAGGAAAGAAGCTGAGGAGAAGAGACAACAGGAAGGGGATCAAATAATTAAGTAATAGTTGGGAAAAGAATAGAATTGTATTATTGGGCTTTTATAAGGTGTGGAAGAGAGAGTGAGAATCAGAAGGTATATTTAAACAAATCAAAGCTGAGAACTCTGTAACCTGGGAAGGAAACAAGCATTCATATCCTAAAGACAGAGAGGACCACCTCCAAATAAACAAAAAACGATCAACACCCCAACATATAAGAGTGAAGCTTGCAAATTTCAGAGATAATAAAAGTGAGAAATTTATAAAAGGAAAAAAATCACAAGTAATATCAAACATACAGTAAAGTAGTAAATTAATCACTCATAAAGATGTTATGAAGATTAAAACACAGCAGTAGTAAATCAGTTGTATCTACAAAACTTAGTCAATGGATGCAGAAAACAGAAAGATGTAAAATATGGCATCATATACATAAAATGTGAAGGTGGGAGTAAAAATTTACATACAGTTTATATAAAAAATGTACTTATTTATCAAACCACATGGGAGGAGACAAAAACAAGAAGAGAGGAAAAGAAAGCTACATAAACAACCATAGAGCAAGTAACAACATGAGAATAAGTATACCCCTACCAAAAATTAAAATGTAAATGCACTAGGGGTCCTGGGTGGCTCAGCTGGTTAAGCATCAGCCTTCAGCTCAGGTCATGATCCTAGGGTCCTGGAGCAGGGATCCTGCTTTTCCTTTTCCCTCCCCTTATATTCCATATATTACTGAAACCTACTCCCCTTGCTTGTGCTTTCTCTCTCTGTGTCAAATAAGTAAATAAAATATTTGAAAAATGTAAATGCACTAAATGCTCCAAACAGAAAACAGGGTGAGACATTGGATTCAACAAACATCAATATGGTGCCTATGAGAGATTTGCTTCAAGCCTAGAGAAATACAGACCAGAAGTGAAGCGATGGAAAAACATTATACAACTGAAAGTGAAAAACAAGTAAGAATAGTAATACTTACATGAGACAAAATAGACTTTAAAAGGTAGGGAGAGACAAAGAAGGACACTACATAATGACAAAATAATTAATCCAATTAGAATATTGAACAACTATAAATATTTACGCACCCAAATAGGAACATCTAAATGCATAAAACAAATACCAACAGATATAAAGGGAGAATTTGGCAGTAATAACACAGGTGTAGGAAGTTTAATATCCCACTTGCATCAATAAATATATTATTCACATGGAAAATTGATAAGGAATCCAAGATTGTAATGATACATTAGACCAGATGGAACTAACAGATACATTAAGAACATTCTATCAAAGAGAGGAGAATACATTTTTTTTCAAGTGTATGTGAAATATTTTCCAGGATAGATCACAAAAAAACTGGTTTTGGTCACAAAAAAATAACAATCATCATGTGGTTTCAGTAATATATGGAATATAATAAATAGTGGAAGGAATTATAAGGGAAACTGAGTGAAAAAATTAGAGAGGGAGACAAACCATGATAAAGTCCTAACTCTGGTAAATAAACAAAAGGTTGTGGAAGGGGAGGTGGATGGGGGGATGGGGTAACTGAGTGATGGGCACTTTCAGTCTTGATGTGATGAGCACTGGGTGGTATACTAATATGTTGGTAAATTTAATTTAAATTTTAAAAATGTAAAAAAGATGTCAATCAATTTAAGAAAATTGAAATCATATCAGGAATCTTTTCTAACCACAATTTTATGAGAGTAGAAATTACTCCAAAGAAAGATAAAATGGAAATATTATACATATATGGTTCCATACACATTTTAGAATTGTTTTTTCTAGCTCTGTTAAAAATCATTGTACTCCTTCTATCCCTGAGGTCTTGGGTTCTTTTATCCAGAAAATATGCTTGGGACACCTGGGTGGCTCAGCAGTTGAGCATCTGCCTTCAGCTCAGGGCGTGATCCTGGAGTTTCAGTATCAAGTCCCACATCAGGTTCCTGCAGGGAGCCTGCTTCTCCCTCTACCTCTCTCTCTCTATGTCTCTCATGAATAAATAAATAAATAAATCTTTTTTATAATAAATTTATTTTTTATTGGTGTTCAATTTACCAACATACAGAATAACACTCAGTGCTCATCCCGTCAAGTGCCCCCCTCAGTGCCCATCACCCATTCACCCCCACCTCCCACCCTCCTCCCTTTCCACCACCCCCAGTTCCTTTTCCAGAGTTAGGAGTCTTTATGTTCTGTCTTCCTTTCTGATAAATCTTTAAAAAAAGAAAATACGCTGCACTTTGTCAAATGCCTTTTCTTCACTTATTGGGAGAATCATACAGCTTTATCCTTTCTGTTATTAATGTGGTATATCATGTCGATTTATTTGCATGAATTGAACCACCCCTTGCAGCTTAGGGATGAATCCCAGTTGGTCGCCGTGAATGATCCTTTAAATATACTGTCAGACTTCATTAGCTAGTATCTTGTTGAAAATTTTTGTGCCCATGTTCATCAGGGATATTAGTTTGTAATTCTTCTTTTTAGTGGGGTCTTTGCCTTGTTTTGGAATCACGGAATACTGGCCTCATAGAATGACATTGGAAGTTTTCCTTCCATTTCTGTTTTTAGAACCATTTCAGAAGAATAGGTGGTAATTCTCTTTAAATATTTTCTAAAATTCTCCTGAGAAAAAACACCAAATAGTGAAGTAATTTTGAAAAAAGAAAATCAAATCTGGAGGCATCACAATTCTGGACTTCAAGCTATAATCATCAAAATGGTATCACAGTGGCACAAAAACAGACTCATAGATCAATGGAACAGAATAGAAAACCAGAAATGGACCCCCAACTCTATGGTCAACTAATCTTTGACAAAACAGGAAAGAATATCCAATGGTAAAAAGACAATCCCTTCACCAAATTGTACTGAGAAAATTGGGCAACCACATGCAGAAGAATGAAACTGGACCACTTTCTTACACCATATACAAAAATAAATTCAAAATGGACTAAAGACCTAAATGAGAGATAGGAATACAACAAAATCCTAGAGGAGATCACAGGCTGTAACCTCTTTGACATCAGCTGCAGTAACTTCTTTAACAGAAACGTCTCCAGAGCCAAGGAAAACAAAAGCAAAAATGAACTGTTGGAACTTTGACAAGATAAAAAGATTCTATGTAACAAAGTAAACCATCAACAAAACTAAAAGACAACCTATATAATGGGAGATGATATTAGCAAAGCACATAGGACAAAGGGCTAGTATCCAAAATCCATAAAGAATTTATCAAACTAACACCAAAAATTAAAAACACAATCAAGAAAGGACAGAAAATATGAACAGACATTTCTCCAAAGAAGATATAAAAATGGCCAATGGACACATTGAAAAAATATTCCACATCACTTGGCATCAGAGAAAAACAAATGAAACCACAGTGAGATACCACCTCACCCTGGTCAGAATGGCTAAAATTAACAGCTCTGGAAACAACAGATTTTGGCAAGAATGCAGAGAAAGGGGAAGCCTCTTACACTGTTGGTGGGAATGCAAACTGGTGCAAATATTGTAAAAACAATTTGGAAGTTCCTCATAAAGTTAAATATAGAATTACCCAAGACCCAGCAATTGAACTACTAGATATTTATCCAAAGGATACAAAAATACTGATTGAAAGGGGCACATGCACCCTAGTTATAGTAGCAATATCTGCAATAACCAAATTATGGAAAGAGCCCAAATGTCCATTGACTGATGAATGGATAAAGATGTGGGGTGTGTGTGTGTGTGTGTGTGTGTGTGTGTGTGTAATTAGATATAATATATGATATATATATTATATATAATATATATTACCCAGTCATCAAAATAATGAAATCTTGCCATTTGCAGTGACATAGAGGGAACTAGAGTGTATCATGTTAAGCCAAATAAGTCAGTCAGAGAAAGACAAATATCATATGATTTCACTCATATGTCGAATTTAAGAAACAAATTAGCATAGGGGAAGGGAAGGAAAAATTTTAAAAAAGATAAAGACACAGGGGGCATAGGAACTCTTAAACATAGGGAACACACTGAGGGTTGCTGGAGGAGAGCTAGGTGGAGGGACAGGTTAAATGGGTAAGGAGTTTTAAGAAGTGCTTGATGTAATGAGCACTTGGTGTTATCTGCAAGTAATGAATCACTAAATTCTACTCCTGAAACTAATACTATACTATACGTTAATCTGAAATTTGAAAGAAAAATCTTGAAGGAAAAAAGAAATATTATAAACACATGGAAGCTAAACATCATGCTACTAAACAACCAATGGATCAATGAATAAATAAAACAATAAATAAGGATAGATCAAAATATATACAAATGGTCCAAAATTTTTGAAATGTAGTAAAAGCAGTTCTAACAGGAAAACCCCCCTCACAAAGCTAATAAATAGGTAAAGGACATAGCAAAAAGTAGAGTGGAAATAAATGAAACAGAGACTAAAAAATAAATGGAAATGGTCAATAAAACCAAGACCTAGATCTTTGAAAAAAAATACGCTTAGGTGATAAAACTTTACCCAGACTCACGAAGAAAAAACGTCTCAAATAAATAAATTCAAAAATCATGGAAGAGAAATTACGACCAATAATACAGAAATACAAACATATACAAGATAAAATAACAAAAAAAATGTATGGCAACAAAATCAATAATGTAGAAGAAATGAATATGTTCCTGGAAATATAGAAACTTCCAAAACTGAAACAGGAATAAAAATACTATTTGGAACACACCTATTACTAGTAATAACATGAAATCAGTAATGAAAATATCCCTAATAACAACATCAACAATTCAGGATGAGTTGGTTTCACAGGTGAATTCTACTAAACATTTAAAGAAGAGTTAATGTCTATTCTTCTCAAGATGTTTTAATAAAGGAGGAGGGAGTGCTTCCAAATTCATTCTACAAAGTCAGCATTATCATAATGTTAAAACCAGACAAAACATTACAAAAAAAGAAAGAAAAATAAAAGAGAAAAAAATAATACAGGGCACCCCAGGTGGCTCAGTGGTTTAGCGCTGCCTTCAGCCCAAGGTTTGGTCCTGGAGACCTGGGATCAAGTTCCACATCAGGCTCCCTGCATGGAATGGAGCCTCCTTCTCCCTCTGCCAGTGTCTGTGCCTCTCTCTCTCTCTCTCTCTCTCTCTCATGAATAAATAAATTAAATCTTTAAAAAAATAACTACCGACAAAAATCTATGATGAAATAATCCTCAACTAAATATCAGGAAACTGAACCCAACAGTATATTTTTAAAAATATTACTATGATTTTTTAATCATAAAGGGGGATTCATGACAATGATGCAAGTGTGGTTCAATATTCACAAATCAATCAATATGATACATCAAATTAATAATGATAAAAAATCATGATCATACCAATAGATGCAAAAAAATACTTGACAAATTTCAACATCATTTATTTACTTACTTATGTAAATATTTTATTTATTTATTCATGAGAACACACAGAGAGAGGCAAAGACACAGTCAGACGGAGAAGCAGGCTCCATGCAGGGAGC
Organism: Vulpes vulpes; assembly: GCF_048418805.1. Lineage (NCBI taxonomy): Eukaryota > Metazoa > Chordata > Mammalia > Carnivora > Canidae > Vulpes > Vulpes vulpes. The sequence goes on from NC_132796.1 coordinate 59,670,068, forward strand.
TTGACATGGGACTGGATCCCGGGTCTCCAGGATCATGCCCCAGGCTGAAGGCGGTGCTAAATATCTGAGCCACCTTGGCTGCCCTCAACACAATTTAATGATAAAAACTCTTAACAGTGTGAGGTTAGAGGGAATATACCTCAACATAATGAAGGTTATATATGGAAAGCCCACAGCTAATGTCATTCTCAATGTTAAAAAAAAGGAAAATTTTTGCTCTAAGAGCTGGAAAAAGATAAGGATGTCCACTCTCACCACCTCTACTCAACACAGTAGTGGAAGATGTAGCTGAAGTAATCAGACAAGAAAAAAAATTGAAAAATAAAACCACCTAAATTTGTAAGGAAGTAGTAAAACTGTAATTAATTACAGTTACAAATAATGTTTTTATTTCTGTTTCTCTATTTTAAAAACCCTAAACACTCCACCAAAAGTATTAGAATTGATATATGAATTCAGTAATTTTGAAGGTTATAAAGTTAATACACAGGGATGCCTGGGTGGCTCAGAGGTTGGGCATCTGCCTTTGACTCACGGCGTGATCCTGAGGTCTGGTATTGGGTCCCACATGGGGCACCTGTGGAAAGCCTACTTCTCCCTTTGCCTGTGTCTCTGCCTTTTTCTCTCTCTGTCTTTCATGAATAGAAATAAGATCTTTTTAAAAATAAAAAAAATAAAGTTAATATACAGCAAATGGTTGCACTCCTATACACAATAAAAAATATCAGAAAATGAAAAATTTTAAAAACCCTCATTAACATATGCACCAAAAGAATAAAACACATAGGAATAAATGCAAGGAAGTAGGTGAAAGACCTGTACTCTGAAGATTATCAGACATCAATAAAATAAATTGAAGATGACAGAAACAAATTGAAAGATATTCCATGCTGATTGATTGGAAAAGAATAATAATATTAAAAATGTTCAAACTACCCAAAACAATCTACAGATTCAGTGCAATGCCCATCAAAATCCTAATAGAATTTTTACAAAACTAGAAGATGTAATCCTAAGACTTGTATGCAACACTAAAAGCCTTGAATACCCAAAGCAGTCTCAGCAAAGAACAAAGCTAGAGATATCACAATCCTAGATTTCAAGGTATAATACAAAGCTATAATAATCAAAACATTATGGTGCTAGAAAAAAATAGGCATGTAATCAATGGAACAGCATAGAGAGTCCAAAAATAAATGTAGGGGTATATGGCTAATTAACCTGTAACAAAGGAGACCATGTTAATGTGGAAAAGAGAGTCTTTTCAGAATGTGATTTGGAAAAAGTGGACAGCTAAATGTAAAAGTATAAAACTGGACCACTTTCTTGCACCATAGACAAAAATGAACTCAAAATGGTTTAAAGATGTAAATGTGAGACCCAAAAGCATAAAACTACTAAAACAAAACAGTGGTGGTAATATCTTGCATATAGGTCTTAGCAACAAATTTATTTCATGCAGGTATCCAACAGGGACATGAAAATTTTCTCAGCATCAATAATCATCAGGGGAATAAAACTTAAAAGCACAATGACATATCGCCTTTATATTTGTTAGGATGGTTATTATAAAATAAACAAATTTAAATGTGGGCAAGAATATGGAGAAAAAGAGATCTATGTACACTTTGGATGAAAATTTAAATCAATGTGACCACAATGGAAAACAATATGTTGGTCCCTCAAAAAATTAAAGGAATACAACATGATTCAGTAATCTAACTTCTGCATATATATCTAAAGGACAGAAAATCATTATCTTGAAGATATATCTTCATTCCTATGTGAACTGCAGCATTATTCACAAATCCAAGGCAGCAATTGACCTAAATTTCCATTGACATTCAAATGGTCAAAGAAAATGTAGTATATACATATAATAGAATATTATCCAGGCTTAAACATAAGGAAATACTGTCATATGTGACTCTGGTAAACCTCAAGGGTACTGTGCTAAGTGAAGTAATCCAGGTAACTAATGTCAAATAGTATATGGTCTCACTTATATGTGGAATTTTAAAAAGTTGAATTATAGAAACACAATAGAATAGTAGTTGCCAGACATTAAGGGTGGGGGGCATGCGAAATGACATGTTCATCTATGAGCACAAACTGTTATAAGTTCAATAAATTATGGGCTTTAATGTATAGCATAGTGATATAGTTAATGATATCGATTTTGTGCTTAAAATTTTCTATGAGAGAATATCTTAAACTTTTCACCACACATAAGAAAATTGGTAACTATGTGATGTGATAAATGAGTTAAAGAACTTGACCCTGGAGGGACGCCTGGCTGGCTCAGTGATTGAGCCTTTGGCTCAGGGCTTAATCCCGGGGTCCTGGGATCGAGTTCCACACCGGGCTTCCTGCCTCTCCCTCTGTGTATCTTAGGAATAAATAAACAAAATCTTTTAAAAAAGAAATTGACCATGGAGCACATGTGTCATTGTGTCTTCAGCTCAGGTCAGACCCCTAGTCTGCTTCTCTTTCTCTTATGTTTCTTTCACTGACCATGTCTCTCTGTCTCTTTCTCAAATATATAGAATTCTTTTAAAAGAAATTCACTATGGTAATTATTTCACAATGTATCCATATTTCAGTCATTATATTATATAAATTAAGTATACACATTTTATTGGCAATTTATACCTCAATAGAACAGAAAGTAAAAATTCAGAACTTCACATTGTTAAATGCATGAAGTAAACTAAAAATTTTTAAGCTTAAAAACAAACTTCTTATTTCACTCAGCATAATACCCTCCAGTTCCATCCACGTTGAAGCAAATGGTGGGTATTTGTCGTTTCTAATTGCTGAGTAATATTCCATTGTATACATAAACCACATCTTCTTATCGGAGAAGGACAAACAGTGTATGTTCTCATTCATTTGGGGAATATAAATAATAGTGAAAGGGAATATAATGGAAGGGAAAAGAAATGTTGGGAAATATCAGGAAGGGAGACAGAACATAAAGACTCCTAACTCTGGGAAACGAACTAGGGGTGGTGGAAGGGGAGGAGGGCGGGTGTTGGAGGGGAATGGGTGACGGGCACTTGACGGGATGAGCACTGGGTGTTTTTCTGTATGTTGGTAAATTGAACACCAATAAAAATTAATTTTAAAAAAACAAACTTCTATATGAAAAATAAGGAGATAAGCTTTGTCTTTTGATTTAGGCAAATATTTTCCAATAGAACCCCAAAACACAAACAAAATAAAAACTGAATTGCCTAAAAATTTAAATTCCTACTTTTGAAAAGCATTGTTAAAATAATAACAAAAAGGCAATTGATCTACAGAACAGAGGAAATGACTGTCAAAATGTTTCTGGCAAATGACTTGTATCTAGAATATATAAAGATTTCTTATAGCTCAATAGAAAGTGGATGAACAATTCATTTTTAAGTTTTTAAAAAAGATTTTATTTATTTATTCATGAGAGACACACAGAGAGAAGCAGAGACAAAGGCAGAGGGAGAAGCAGGCTCCCTGTGGGGATCCTGATGCGAGACTGGATCCCAGGGCTCTGGGATCATAGTCTGAACCAAAGGCAGAAACTCAACCACTGAACCACCCAGGTGTCCCCAATCCATTTTTTAATGGGCAAATTATGTGAACAGATACGATACCAAAAATATTTATACAACAAATAAGCAAATAAAAATGTGTTCAGGGATCCCTGGGTGGCGCAGCGGTTTGGCGCCTGCCTTTGGCCCAGGGCGCGATCCTGGAGACCCGGGATCGAATCCCACATCAGGCTCCCTGTGCATGGAGCCTGCTTCTCCCTCCGCCTGTGTCTCTGCCTCTCTCTCTCTCTCTCTGTGACTATCATAAATAAATTTAAAAAAATAAAATTAAAAAAATGTGTTCAACACTATAATTAAGGAAATATAAGTTGTATATAAATAAGTCCTGGAGGGATCCCTGGGTGGCGCAGTGGTTTGGCGCCTGCCTTTGGCCCAGGGCGCGATCCTGGAGACCCGGGATCGAGTCCCACATCGGGCTCCTGGTGCATGGAGCCTGCTTCTCCCTCCGCCTGTGTCTCTGCCTCTCTCTCTCTCTCTGTGACTATCATAAATAAAAATTAAAAAAAAAATTAAAAAAAAAATAAGTCCTGGAGACCTAATACACTGCACTGTATTTATAGACAACAAAACTCTTGGAAAGTCACTAGATATTAATTGTTGCCAACAGTAGAATAAATAATAATTATGTGGCTCAATAGAGCTATTAGCAAATGCTACTATGATAGTCATATGCAATATAAAGTTATAAAATCAATGTTTACTCTTTAAAATTACAGTGTTGTTTGTCAAATATAACTCAATTTAAAATAGGACAATAAAATACCGTATTATGTCCATTAAAATGGTCAATATAAAACAAAACAACACAAAACAACCAAACACTGAAAATACCAAATGTTGTCAAGGACATGGTAAAATTGGCACTCAAATACTGCTGGAGGAGTTTCAAATGCTACAGCAATTTTGGAAATACTTTGGTAGTTTCTTATAAAGTTAAATATACACTAACCATATGACTCAATAATCCCATTCCAAAGTATTTAAATGAACAAATTAAAATCTATGGGGAAATGATACCCTATGGGGGTAAGGTTAGAATTGTAATGTGTGTGCTCAGAGGAAATGTTAAGGAAAATGTCCCTTGCTTAGGAAATGCACTGAGCTACTAATGTTTCCATGTGAACAGGACATCATTATTGTGGAAAAATTGTGAAAAGATACAGAGATACATGTGTTTGAATCCTGATTATGCCACTTACTGACTATATGACTTTGGGCAAATTAACAATGATTTCTGTTCCTTAATTTTAAAGTGGTGACAATCGTGTCCCTACTTTACAGGATTTTTGTGAAGTTTAAATTGACACTATTAGTACTTAATATTTATGAAGTATTTACTATGTGTCAAGCACTCTGACAAGTACCTTTCATGTTACATTTCAAGAGTACTTCAAGATAGTTGTAAGGGAAAATGATTCCATTTTGAACAATGTTTTATAAAATCAGAAAACAAAAAAAAATGTGGATTTTGTTTGCAGTATCATTTTAAAGATTGTTTTATTTATTAGGGAGAGAGAGAGAGAATAGGGGTGGGGAAGAGGAGCAGAAGGAGAAGAGTCCTAAGCAGACTCTGCACTGAGTGTGGAGCTCCACCAGGGGCTCAATATCACCACCCAGAGATCGTGACCAAAGCCGAAACCAAGAGTCAGGTGCTTAACTAACACCCAGGCACCTCTATCTGTAATATCTTTAAGAAGAGGTTTACACTGAGCACTAGGAAAATGGCCAGTAGACTGATTTCACTTGACTTTGATGATAACAGTGATTATAATTTTCGTTTACCTGGAGTGGTACCCTTCTCATTGGCTTTAGTCACATCATTTATGTAGATTGAATAGCAGTGACATAAATGTGGGGCATGAAAAAACACTTGGAAACTAGCCCTTTATCTGATACATCATTTGCAAATATCTTCTCCCATTCTGTAACCACTGGGAGCTTTTCCCCTAAAATCAGGAACAAGACAGGGATGTCCACTCTCACTCTGCTATTCAACAGAGTACTAGAAGACCTAGCCTCAGCAATCAGACAACAAAAAGACATTAAAGGCATTCAAATTGGGAAAGAAGTAGTCAAACTCTCCCTCTTCACCAATGACATGATACTTTACATAGAAAACCCAAAAGCCTCCACCCCAAGATTGCTGGAACCCATACAGCAATTTTGAAGTGTGGCAGGATACAAAATCAATGCCCAGAAGTCAGTGGCATTTCTATACACTAACAATGAGACTGAAGAAAGAGAAATTAAGGAGTCAATCCCATTTACAATTTCACCCAAAAGCATAAGATACCTAGGAGTAAACCTAACCAAAGAGGTAAAGGATGTATACGCTAAAAACTATAGAACGCTTCTGAAAGTAATAGAGTAAGACACAAAGAAATGGAAAAATATTCCATGCTCATGGATTGGCAGAATTAATACTGTGAAAATGCCAATGATACCCAGGGCAATTAAAAGGTTCAATGTAATCCCTATCAAAATACCATGGACTTTCTTCAGGGAGTTAGAACAAATTATTTTAAGATTTGTGTGGAATCAGAAAAGACCCCAAATAGCCAGGGGAATTTTAAAAAAGAAAACCATAGCTGAGGTATCACAATTCCAGATTTCAGGTTGTACTACAAAGCTGTGGTCATCAAGACAGTGTGGTACTGGCACAAAAACAGACACATAGATCAGTGGAACAGAATAGAGAATCCAGAAGTGGACCCTGAACTTTATGGTCAACTAATATTCGATAAAGGAGGAAAGACTATCCATTGGAAGAAAGACAGTCTCTTCAATAAATGGTCCTGGGAAAATTGGACATCCACATGCAGAAGAATGAAACTAGACCACTTTCTTGCACCATACACAAAGATAAATTCAAAATGGATGAAAGATCTAAATGGGAGACAAGATTCCATCAAACTCCTAGAGGAGAACACAGGCAACACCCTTTTTGAACTCAGCCACAGTAACTTCTTGCAAGATACATCCACGAAGGCAAAAGAAACAAAAGCAAAAATGAACTATTGGGACTTAATCAAGATAAGAAGCTTTTGCACAGCAAAGGATACAGTCAACAAAACTAAATGACAACCTACAGAATGGGTGAAGGTATTTGCAAATGGCGTATCAGATAAAGGGCTAGTTTCCACGATCTATAAAGAACTTATTAAACTCAACACCAAAGAAACAAACAATCCAATCATGAAATGGGCAAAAGACATGAAGAGAAATCTCAGAGAGGAAGACATAGACATGGCCAACATGCACATGAGAAAATGCTCTGCATCACTTGCCATCAGGGAAATACAAATCAAAACCAAATGAGATACCACCTCACACCAGTGAGAATGGGGAAAATTAACAAGGCAGGAAACCACAAATGTTGGAGAGGATGCGGAGAAAAGAGAACCCTCTTACACTGTTGGTGGGAATGTGAACTGGTGCAGCCACTCTGGAAAACTGTGTGGAGGTTCATCAAAGTGTTAAAAATAGATCTGCCCTACGACCCAGCATTTGCACTGTTGGGGATTTACCCCAAAGATTCAGATGCAATGAAATGCCGGGACACCTGTACCCCGATGTTTCTAGCAGCAATGTCCACAATAGCCAAACTGTGGAAGGAGCCTCGGTGTCCATCGAAAGATGAATGGATAAAGAAGATGTGGTTTGTGTATACAATGGAATATGACTCAGCCATTAGAAATGACAAATACCCACCATTTGCTTCAGTGTGGATGGAACTGGAGGGTATTATGCTGAGTGAAATAAGTCAATCAGAGAAGGACTTTTTTTGTTTGTCTAGGAAACTCTTTATCTCTCTGTCCTTGTATGAAGTAGAATTGGTTGCATATTTTTTCCCCTTCAACTGGTTGACTATATCATGCCACTTTCTTCTGGCCTGACAAGTTCTGTGAAGACATTTGCTGCTAACCTTGTCTTCACTTGTAGGTCAGGGTTTTCTTTTCCCTTCCTGCTTTAAGGATTCTTTCCTTATCTCTGTATTTTGCACATTTTATTGTGATATGTCTTGGAATTGGCCAGATTTTGTTTGTTTTGATGGGAGTTCTCTGTGCCTCCTGATTGTGGATGTCTGTTTCCATCTCCAGATTAGGGAAGGTTTTAACTCTAATTTTCTTAAATAAACCTCTGCCCATTTTTCCCTCTTTTCTTCTTCTGGGATGCTTATGATATAAATATTATTATATTTTATGGAGTCGCTGCATTCATGATCCAATATTTTACTTTCCTTTTCTTTCAGCTTTGTTATTTTCCATAATTTTATCTTCTATATAATTTATTTATTCTTCTGCTTCTTCCTTTCTTGTGCTCATTACATCCAGTGGGCTTTGCTTCTTGGTCATAGCATTCTCTCCCTAATGAGGGATAGAATTATTATCCCCTGGATAGCACTGGGAATTCTTTTCCCCCTAGATCACATCTCTGCTCCTCTTAACTTCCACAATGTGGCCTCCTTTCTCCCTTTAGTTATGCAATGTTTTCTCAGTTCTCAGATCAGTTTCCTGGGTGGTCAGAATTATTTTATATTTATCTAGCTCTTTTTTAGGGATGAGGCAAGCATAGGGCCCCCATTACTCTGTAGCCTGTTATTTGTTTTACCAACTGTATTTTTATTTTCATTTATTGTTTTCTTAATCACTGATCATTTTTAATAACTTTGTTGAGAATCTCAATGAAATGTTCCACTCTTTAGTCTAGTGATTATCTTAATGATCATTACTTTATATTCTCTATCAGACATATACTTGTATCCATTTTGTTTGGATCTCTTGTTGTGGTTTTGTCCTGTTCTTTCATTTGGGACATATTTTTTTTCTGTCTCCTGATTTTGTCTAACCTTCTTGCCTATTTCTCTGTGCTAGGATATTCAGCTATGTCTTCTGCTTTTAAAGGTAATGGCTTTTTGAAAAAGTGGTCTTACAGTGCCCTGCAGTGCCATGTCCCCTCTTCCCCAGTTCCTGGCACTTCATGGGTGTCTTTTATGTTTGTGGCATATGTATATCAGTTCAGTTGTCTTTGGAGGCTCTCTTTGCCTGTTTGGGCAGTGTGTGGTCCCCAGCTGGGTGGGACACATTTTAACAAGGTTTCTGCTGTTTCACTTTGGAAATAAAGGCTTCTGCTGCTGCCACCACTGCTAGAACTGAGATACCACAAAACTCGGGGTGGGAGATGAAGTGTTGCTGAAGTTTGAATGTATCTTCTGGGGGAGAGGACCCAGAGCAAAGGTATTAAGGCAAGAGTGGAAAGTATTGATGCTTTGAACTGTGATGCAAGGTTGGTGTAAACAAGCTAGGAAGCAAGTTTGGGTGCTATGTTGGTTTCTGAATGTGGCTATGTACTTATGCTAGGGATCTTTGGAAGAAAATGGTATCTGCCAGTTTTTCTGTTCTTTGAAGGGTGTCTCTGTGATACCTACCTCTCTAGGCCATTCTCTGAGATGAGTAATTAACTCTCCTTCCATTATTTCCCCAGCATTTTCAAACTGCTGCTTCTAGGCTGGATCTTGGAGGGCTCTTTGTCATGCTCTCTTAAGGGCAGTAACTCTGCTTCCTAATACCCTATGGGCTCTCTAGGAGCTGAACCTGTGGATTTTTAAAATTCCATGCTTTATGTCCTGCTGTTTGTTAGAACTCATGAAATTCAACCACTGTTGCTTTCAATGACAAATGTTATGGAGATTCATCATCCCTGTGCAGTCTCCATGATGTGATAGGCTATTTCTTGCCCTTTGCCATGCCCCTGGCTCCCCCCAGACCTATGATAGCCATGGTTTGTTTTATTCCCAAACCACATATTCACCCTTCCTACCTTCTTTGAACTTGCCTCTTCTCTACCTTTACTTGTGGAGTTTGTTCTGCCAGTCTTCAGGCCATTGTATGGGTTATTTACATCGATGTGGGTGTTACCTAGTTGTATCCATGGCATGAGGTGAGCTTAGGTTCCTTTTACTCTACCTCTTGAGGCCATGTTTTTGAATTGAGGAAGTAAATTTTTAGCATAATAAATAAATGTCCCAATGTGTTGCAGAATATTGTGATAAAAGGATATTCATGCTCATGTTTATTTTTTATTGTTATATGTAGACACTATTTACTGAAAATATATAATTGTAATCTGTGCCTGACCAGCACTACTTACCCAAATTATATTCTTGAATTAATTTTACAGGATTTCAACCCCTTGAGCATTCAAATAATGGATCAATTGGAACCAAAGATTTGATCATGCTGACCTTTCCCAGCCCACATGACTTCAACCTGGACTCTGTCACCTTACAATGACATTTGTCTTAATTCCATGCCGAATACCCCAATTTCCAAGCCTCCTGTCATGAATATGTATGCATCCACAGTTTTGAACTTTTCTAGGTTTGTTGTTTGAGGAGAGACTGTTCTGGGAAATATCCCCAATGTTCTTTATTGTTGCAAATAAAACCATTTCTTTCCTGTTATCTGATCTGACCCTTTTGGTTTGACACTCACCAAAAAGTGAACTTAGTTTTGGGTAACAATATAATTACATTGGATTGTAGAAATTTGACCTACAAATCTTTGAAGGACAGAAAAATTCAGTCCATAACAGTGCTCAATCAATGTCTTTAAACTTCACATCAAATTTTTGGTGGTCAAGATATATACTTTCCTTTACAGCATTAATTTTTTTTCATATTAAATTAACTGGGAGCACACGTTGGAGTTTGTTTATATAACTGACTCTATCTTGATGAACTTGAATTAAATAAAACCAAAAATAGAAGAACTTGATGCTTTGAAAAGCTAAAGAACTTTTGAAGATGCTTTGAAAAGCTAAAGAAGCTAAAGAACTACATAAACCATATAATATGCTTTCTGATTGGCCACAGTTTACTTATAATTCAGTATATCTGCTTAATGACACAGAGGTGTGGCTGTACATATGTGAACTAATTTCCACTCTTCACAAAACTTCCCTTATTCCCATGGCAAACTCAGTCTAATATATGTGGCGATAGGTTGGTTAAAGGCAAGTTACACTCCAAATTGAATATGTACATAACAATGTTTATTTATCTATCTATCTATCTATTTATTTATTAAATATTTTATTTACTTGTTCATGAGAGACACACACAGAGAGAGAAGCAGAGACACAGGCAGAAGGATAAGCAGGCTCCCTACAAGGAGCCCAATGTGGGACTCGATCCCAGATCCTGGGACCATGTCATTAACTGAAGGCAGACTCTCAACCACTGAGCCACCCACGTGTCCCTACATAACAATATTTAATGATAATTGTTTTACATTTCTTTTTTCTCTAATTAAAAGGAATAAATACACTTTATTCCATATTTTGGAAGGAAATACAGGTGGTTAGTTTTTGACATGCTGGAAAAGATTTTCAAAAACGCAATGATTTTGATAGCTATATTGTCACATTGTATTATTAAGGCTAAATTTACAGATCATGAAAACTGAGCTGTGAAGACTATAATTACCTTTTAAAAAGTACTACAAATTGTCCTTAGATAATGATATTTAACAATCATATCCCTCTCTTTACTTTGTAAAAAATTATTTGTTTTCTTCTAAAAAAATTTCAGAAGATCCCATAAAAGCACATCTTCCTACCAGACTGGCTGTTTTGTTTTGTTTTTGTTTTTTTAATTGGGTGTTCAAATGGGCACATAAAAGTAAAAATGTCTGCAAGAATGTTTTTAAAATCTACCATTTCCATCCTGCCCTTGCTACCTACCTGAGAATATATATTTCATAGCAGTTTGGATTGAGTTATACAGTGTAAAGCTATAAATTGAGTCAGTAGATTTTGATCTAAGGATCATAGAGCCATACTCTATTGTAATCAAAAAACTTTAAGCTTAGTGAATATTTTAAGTACTAGAATAGACCTTTGAAAGTACATGATTTCTTGCTCCTGTATGTTACTTAGTGCAAAAAAGGTATGCAGATCAGAGTGTTGACCCAATATTAAACTGTATATATTTCTATAATATTATCTATATACTTAATTTTGGATTGTTATTCAGAGAACAACTTTGATAGAGCAAGGTAGAAACTGGTCATACAGGGGAATGAGAATCAAGGAGCATGCTCAAAATTCAGACAAGAGAGTTCAACACAGGTTCTCTATGTTCTGGTGAAGAAAAGTGGTTTAAAAGAAACTGCTGTCTTAAGAAGATATCTCTAAGGACAGCTATATATTTGTTGTATATGAGGACACCATAAACTTGAGACTTCCATTGCTGACTTTGAGGCTCATCTTGAAATAATTCTGCTGAAGCCCAAGCAGAAATTATACAGAAACACCTATAGGTAAAAGAGTATGAAGAGAAGGGGAATAATTATTTCAGTAACTGGGAGTTTTCTCCAGGGAACCATCTAGATAGGCTTGTAACTATCATATATCATGGGTGGCAAGAGCACACATTAAGTAGCCAGTGTAGGTTCCTGTGAGAGGGGATGTAAATAGCCACACATCTTTCTAAAAAAGATAAATTCCTCTTTAAATTTGCTAGGATTCTCTCAGAGCAGAAGTAAAGAGATTTTATTAACTTCTTTTTCCTTTTCAAATTTTTATTCAAATTCTACTTAGATAACAGGGTGCAACATTGGTTTCAGGGGTAGAATTCAGTGCAAGAGTGCTCCCTTTTCTCCACATCCTCAACAACATGTGTTGTTTCTTTTTTAAAAATTTTATTTAAATTCAATTTGTCAGCATATAGTATAATACCCAGTTCTCATCTCATCGTGTGCCCTGCTTAATGCCCATCACTTAGTTACCCTATCCCCCCACCCATCTCCCCTTCTACAACACTTAGTTTCCCATGTTTAGGAGTCACTAATGGTTTATCTTCCTCTAATTTTTTTGCTACTCATTTACCCCCCTTCCTTTATAGTCCCTTTCACTATTTCTTATATTAAATATACGAGTGAAACCATATGATAATTGTCGTTTTCCAGTTGACTTATTTCACTGAGTATAATATCCTCCAGTTCCAGCGCACCTGGGTGGCTCAGTGGTTGAGCGTCTGCCTTCTGCTCAGGTCACGGTCCCAGGATCTGGGATGGGGTCCCACATCAGGCTCCCTGTGGGGAGCCTGCTTCTCCCTCTGCCTGTATCTCTCTCTCTCTCTCTCTCTCTCTCTCTCTCTGTGTGTGTGTGTGTGTGTCTCTCATGAATAAATAACTAAATCTTTTTAAAAAATCCTCCAGTTCCATCCACATCAATGTAAATGGTAGGTATTCATCCTTTCTGAGGGTATATACATTCTTCTTTATCCATTTATCTGTCAGAAGACATCTTGGCTTCTTCCACAGTTTGGCTATTGTAGACATTGCCACTATGAAATTTGGGGTGCAGGTGGCCTGTCATTTCACTACATCTGTATATATGGAGCAAATACCCAATACTGAAATTTCTGGGTTGTGGGGGAGTTCTATTTTTAACTTCTTGAAGAACATCCATACTGTTTTCCCCAGTGCCTGCACCACCTTGCATTCCCACCAACAGTACAAGAGGGTTTCCTTTTCCCTACTTTCCTTTTCCCTACTTGCCAACATTTGAAGTTTCCTGTCTTGTCAATTTGAGCCATTCTCACCAGTGTAGAGTGGTATCTCATTGTGGTTTTGATTTGTATTTCCCTGATGGCAAGTGATGTGGGGCGTTTTTTCATGTGCTTGTTGGCCATGTGTAGGTCGTCTTTGGAGAAATGTTTGTTCATGTATTCTGCCTATTTCATGACTGGGATTATTTCTTGAGTGTTGAGCTTGATAAGCTCTTTATAGATCCTGGAGACTAGCCCTTTATCTAATATGTCATTGCAAGTATCTTTTCCCATTCTGTATGTAGACTTCCAGTTATATCAACAGTTTCTTTTGCTGTACAGAAGCTTTTTATCTTGATGTGGTGCCAATAGTTAATTTTTGCTTTTGTTTCCCTTGCCTTCATAGATGTATCTTGCAAGAAGTTTCTGTAGCCAAGTTAAAAAGGATGTTGCCTGTGTTCTCCTCTAGGATTTTTATGGATTTGTCTCATATTTAGAACTTTCCACCATTTTGAGTTTATCTTGGTGTGTGATGAAAGAGAATGGTCCAGTTTCATTCTTCTACATGAAGCTGTCCAATTTTCTGAACACCATTTATTGATGAGAATGTCATTTTTTCCATTGGAGATTATTTCCTGCTTTGTTAAGGATAAGCTGACCATAGATTTGAGGGTCCATTTCTGGATGCTGTATTCTGTTCCAATGATCTACGTGTCTAGCTTTTGTCAGTAAAATATTGTTTTGATGATCACAGCTTTGTAATACAGCTTAAAGTCAGGTATTATTATGGCTGAGCTTTGTTTTCTTTCTCAACATTTCTCTAGCTATTTAAGGTCCTTTCTGGCTCCATACAAATCTTAAGATTATTCATTCCAACACTATGAGGAAAGTATATTGTATTTTGCTAGGGATTGCATTAAGTGTGTAAATTGCTCTGGATAGCATAGACATTTTCACAATATTTGTTCTTCCAATTTAAGAGCATAGAATATCTTTCCATCTCTTTGTGTCTTCCTCAATTTCTTCAATAAGAGTTCTGTTGTTTTTAGAGTATAGATATGATACCTCTTTGGTTAGGCTTATTCCCTCGTATGTTATGGTTTTGGGTGAGATTGTAAATGGGATTTATTCCTCAATTTAACTTTCTTGAGTTTCATTGTTGTCTATACAAATACAACAGATTTTTGTGCATTGATTTTGCATCCTTTCATGTTGCTAAATTGTTGTATGAGTTCTAGCAATGTTGGAGCAATGTCTAGCAATGTCTTTCAGGTTTTCTATAAACAGGATCATGACATCTGTGAAGAGGGAGAGGTCAACTTCTTCTTTGATAATTTGAATGCATTTTATTACTTTTTATTCTCTGACTGATGAGCTTAGGATATCTACTACTATAATGAACAAAAGTGGTGAGAGTTAGGTGTCTCTCATGTTCTGTCACCCTCTCTGATATATAACACTCATTTTCTCTCCTTTCACTTTTATTCCTCTTAACTATTTTTTATATTCCCCAAATGACTGAGAGAATATAATGTTTGTCCTTCACCGAATGACTTATTTCACTCAGCATAATACCCTACACTTCCATTCATGTTGAAGCAAGGGGTGGGTATTTGTCATTTTTAATGGCTGAATAATATTCCATTGTATATATTGATGACATCTTCTTTATCCATTCATCTGTTAATGGGCACTGAAGCACCTTCCACAGTTTGGCTATTGTAGACATTGATGATATAAACATTGGGGTGCAGGTGTTCCAGCGTCTCACTGTGCCTGTATCCTTGGGGTAAATCCCCAGCAATCCAAATGCTGGGTCGTAGGGCAGTTCTATTTTTAACTCTTTGAGGAACCTCCACACAGTTCACATTACCACCAAAAGTGAAAGAGGGTTCCCCTTTCTCCACATCCTCTCCAACATTTGTTGTTTCTTGCCTTGTTAATTTTCCCCATTCTCACTGGTGTGAGGTGGTATCTCATTGTGGTTTTGATTTGTATTTCCCTGATGGTAACTGATGCGGAGCATTTTCTCATGCACTTGTTGACCATGTCTATGTCATCCTCTATGAAATTTCTGTTCATGTCTTTTGCCCATTTCAAGATTGGATGGTTTGTTTCTTTGCTGTTGAGTTTAATAAGTTCTTTATAGATCTTGGATACGAGCCCTTTATCTGATATGTCATTTGAAAATAACTTCTCATATTTAATAAGTTGATTTTTAGTTTTGTTGGCTGTTTATTTTGCTGTGCAGAAGTTTTTATCTTGATTAAGTACCAATAATTCATGTTTGCTTTTGTTTCCCTTGCCTTCATAGATATATCTTGCAAGAAGTTGCTGTGGCCAAGTTCAAAAAAGGTGTTGCCTGTGTTCTCCTCTAGATTTTTGAAGGATTCTTCTCTCACATTTAGATCTTTCATACATTTTGAGTTTATCATTGTCTATGGTGTAAGAGAATGCTCTAGATTCATTCTGAACATGGTTGTCCAATTTTCCCGGACCATTTATTGAAGAGACTGTCTTTTTATCCAGTGTATCATCTTTCCTGCTTTGTCAAATATTAGTTGAACATAGAGTTGAGGGTCCACTTCTGGATTCTCTATTCTGTTCCATTGATCTATGCATCTGTTTTTGTACCAGAACCACACTATCTTGATTATCACAGCTTTGTAGTACAGCCTGAAATCTGGCATTGTGATGCCCACAGTTATGATTTTCTTTTTTAATATTCCCCTAGCTATTCAGGGTCTTTTCTGATTCCACACAAATCTTAAAATAATTTGTACCAACTCTCTGAAGAAACCCATGGTATTTTGATAGGGATTGCATTAAACGTGTAAATTGCCCTGGGTAACATTGACATTTTCACAATATTAATTTTCCAATCCATGAGCATGGAGTATTTTTCCATCTCTATGTGTCATCCTCAATTTCCTTCAGAAGTGTTCTGTAGTTTGTAGGGTATAGAACCTTTACCTCTTTGGTTAGGTTTATTCCTAGGTATCTTATGCTTTTGGGTGCGATTGTCAATGGGATTGACTGCTTAATTTCTCTTTCTTCAGTCTCATTGTTAGTGTATAGAAATGCCACTGACTTCTGGGCATTGATTTTGTATCCTGCCACACTGCCAAATTGCTGTATGACTTCTAGCAATCTTGGGGTGAAGTCTTTTGGGTTTTCTATGTACAGTATCATGTCATCAGCGAAGAGGGAGAGTTTGACTTCTTCTTTACCAATTTGAATGCAATTATTTCTTTTTGTTGCCTGATTGCTGAGGCTAGGACTTCTGGTACTATGTTGAATAGCAGGGTGAGAGTAGACATCCCAGTCTTGTTCCTGATCTTAGGGGAAAGGCTCCCAGTGCTTCCCCATTGAGAATGATATTTGCTGTGGGCTTTTCATAGATGGCTTTTAAGATGGTGAAGAATGTTCCCTCTATCGCTACACTCTGACGAGTTTTGACAGGAATGGTTGCTGTATTTTGTGAAATGCTTTCTCTACATCTATGGAGAGGATCATATCGTTCTTGTTTTTCTATAATTGATATGATCTACCACATTGATTGCATTACAAGTGTTGAACCAGCCTTGCATCCTGGGGATAAATCTCACTTGGTTATGGTAAATAATCTTAATGTACTTTTGGATCCTATTGGCTAGTATCTTGTTGAGAACTATGCATCTGTGTTCATCAGGGATATTGGTCTATAATTCTACTTTTTGTTGGGTTGTTTGGCTTTAGAATTAAGGTGATCCTGGCCTCATTTAACTAGTTTGGAAGTATGCCATCTCTTTCTATCTTTTGGAAAGATTAGGAGAATAGTTATTGTGTCTTGCTTAAACGTTGGATATAGTTCCCTTGGGAAGCCCCCCCTACTTGCCCCTGGACTTTGTGTCTTGGAGGTCTGCTTACAGATCACCCGTTCGAGTCTATTCAAGTTTTCTATTTCTTCCTGTTCCAGTTTTGGTAGTTTGTGTCTTTCCAGAAATGCATCCGTTTCTTCTACATTGCCTAATTTATTGGCGTATAGCTGCTCATAAGTTTTTAAAATTGTTTGTATTTCCGTGCTGTTGGTGGTGATCACTCCTTTCTCATTCATGATTTTACTAATTTGAGTCTTTTATCTCTTCTTTTTAATAAGGCTGGCTAATGGTTTTTCTATGTTATTAATTCTTTCAAAGAACCAACTCTTGGTTTTGTTGATCTGTTCCACAGTTCTGATCTCTATTTCATTGAGTTCTGCTCGAATCATTATTAATTATCTTCTTCTGCTGGTTGTAGGATCTATTTGATGTTTTTTTCTCCAGCTCTTATAGGTGCAAGGTTAGCTTTTGTATTTGAGTTCTTTCAGTTTTGGATGGATGCTTGTATTGCGATGTATTTCCCCCTCAGGATTGATTTTGCTGTATCCCAAAGATTTTGAATGGTTGTATCTTCATTCTCATTAGTTTCCATGAATCTTTTTAATTTTTCACTAACTTCCTGGTTGACCCTTTCATCTTTTAGTAGGATGGTCCTTAACCTCCACGTGTTTGAAATCCTTCCAAACTTCTTCTTGTGATCTAGTTCTATTTTCAAAGCATTATCGTCTGAAAATATGCAGGGGACAATCCGAATCTTTTGGTATTGGTTCAGACCTGAATTGTGACCCAGTATGTAGTCTCTTCTGGAGAAAGTTACATATGCACTTGAGAGGAATGTGTATTCAGTTCTATTTGGATGTAAAGTTCTGTACATATCTGTGAAATCCATCTGGTCCGGTGAATCATTTAAAGCTCTTGTTTCTTTGGAGATGTTGTGCTTAGAATACCTGTCGATTGTAGAAAGCACTATTTTGAAGTCACCAAATATAAGTGTATTATTATCTAAGTATGTCTTAACTTTGATTTTTAATTGATTGATATACTTGATGGCTCCCACATTCGGGGCATAAATATTGATGATTGTTAGGTCCTCTTGTTGGATAAATTCTTTAAGTATGATGTAGTGTCCCTCTTCATCTCTCACTACTGTCTTTGAGATAAACTTTAGTTTATCTGATATAAAGATAGCTACCCCTGCTTTCTTTTGAGGACCATTTGGATGGTAAATGGTTCTCCAACCTTTTGTTTTCAGGCTGTAGGTGTCCTTATATCTAAAATGAGTCTCTTATAGACAGCAAATGATTGGGTCCCACTTTTTTATCCATTCTGAAACCCCGCGCCTTTTAATGGGGTCATTAAGCCCATTCACTTTCACAGTTGCTATTGAAAGATATGAATTTCGTGTCATCATAATACCTATTCAGTCCCTGTTTTTGTGGATTGTTTCCTTGGCCTTCCTCTTTCTTTAACAGGGTCCCCCTTAGTATTTCTTGCAGACCTTATTTGGTGATCACATATTCTTTCAGTTCTTGCCTATCTTGGAAGCTCTTTATCTCTCCTTCTATTTTGAATGTGAGCCTTGCTGGATAAAGTATTCTTGACTGCACGTTCTCATTTAGGACTCTGAATATATCTTTCCAGCCCTTTCTGGCCTGCCAGGTCTCTGTGAAGTGGTCTGCTGTTATTCTAATACTTCTCTCCATAAAGGTAATGGATTTCTTTTCTCTTGCTGCTTTAAGGATCTTCTCTTTATCTTTGGAATTTGCAAGTTTCCCTATTAAATGTCGAGGTTTTGAATGGTTTTTATTGATTTTCAGGGGGAATCTCTCTATACCCTGGATCTGAATGCTTGTTTCCCTTCCCAAGTTAGGGAAGTTCTCAGCTATGATTTGTTTAAATACACTGTGTGGACCTCTGTCCCTTCAGCATCTTCTGGAACCCGATTTAAACTTAGATTTTTCCTTCTGAGGCTGTCATTTTTTCCCTAACCTATCCTCATGATTTCAATTATTTTTCTCTTTTTTCCTCAGTTTCCTTCCGTGCCATCAATTGTCTTCTATGTCACTTCCTCATTCTTCTACCTCACTAACCCTCATCATTAGGACCTCTAATTTGGATTGCATCTCATTTAATTGATTTTTAATTTCTGCCTGGTTCGATCTAAATTCTGCAGTCATGAAGTCTCTTGAATCCTTTATGCTTTTTTCTAGAGCCACCAATAGCTTTGTAATTGTGCTTCTGAATTGGATTTCTGACATTGAATTCTCATCCAAATTTTGTATCCCTGTGGGAGAGAGGACTGTTTATGATTCTTTCTTTTGTTTTGAGTTTTTCCTTCTAGTCATTTTGCTCAGTGCAAAGTGGCCAGAAACAAGTTGTACTGGAAAACGGAGAGAAAGAGAGAAAATAAAGGTAAAAAAAAGGTGGTGGAAACAAACAGAAAACAAAAAACAAGGGGGACTATCCCTGATTTTATGTACTGTAAATCCCTCGACTTCCCCTGGAACTTTGCAGTGCTTCTTGGTCAATAACCTTACTTTTCCCCTGTTCTTCTAGGTGGTCTTCTGTGGGTGTGGACTGCTGTGCTGATTCTCAGGTGTGTGCACCTGGGGGAGCTGCCTGCCCCTTGCCAGGTGCACTGTTCAATGGGTCCTGTTTATCCTGTGAGGCCCCGCTCAGTCCCAGGTACAACGTGACACCAGGAGGAACAAGAACAGTGGCATCGGCCCACTCTCCAACTCTGGAGTCAGCTCCCGCAGTAACTACCACAGTTCCCAGTCCCTGGATGCTCTGGAGGTGGGGGGCGCCGGTCTGCAAAACTCAAGGACACCCAGTGGCAGGAGCGTCCTTGCTGTCCTGTGTCCCCCCGGCCTTTTTTCTGTCCCGGGGGGAGCGCCAGATCTTGGCCTGTGTACTCCAGCGCCCTGGGCTCTGGGGCCTGCACTGCTGGAATCACACTCCCGGGCCGCACAGCCCCCACCATGGGGAGCCACCACTGGAGCTGCTGCCCAAGCTTCTCCAGGGGCCGTGCAGCCTCCTCTTTGTTGAGCCACTGCCTGAGCCACAGCCTGAGCTGCTCTGAGGCCCTGTTGCGCGTGACCTCCAGCCCTTTAGGGAGCTCAACCCGCAATGTGTGGTTTGCTCTCCCCCCGGGCGCAGTTTCTGTTAGTGCCCCTGAGAGCCTGGGGGCATCCCTGCTCCTCTTGGGGTCCTGCCCGAGTTCCCTGTGATTGCCTTTCCATCCGGGAAGATTGGTAAAGCTCCTGCTTCTTGAGGCCTGGGCTTTCCTGTCCTGGGGGCACTCGCTACATGGCCTTAGCCTGGCTCCTCGCGGGGGCCCCTCCCCCTTGGGTGCTTTTTTATTTCTTTTTTTTCCATCTTCCTACCTTGATAGAAGGGCAAACTTTTCTCACTGTAGCATTCCAACTGTTCTCTCTTTAAATCTCAGACTGAATTCGTAGGTTTTCAGGATTATTTGAAAGTTGTCTAGGTAAGTTGGTGGGGACAGGTGACTTGGGGACCCTACTCTTCCGCCATCTTTGTATGGTGTGATTGTAAATGAGATTGGTTCCTTGATTTCTCTTTCTACTGCTTCATTATAGATGTACAGAAATGAAACAGATTTCTGTATGTTGATTTTATAATCCAGAAATTTGATGAATATGTATATTAGTTCTAGCAATATTTTGGTGGAGACTTTTGGGTTTTCTACATAGAGTATCATGTTGTCTGCAAATAGTGAAATTTGGCTTCTTCCTTGCTGCTTTCAATGCCTCATTTCTTTTGTTGTCTGATTGTTGATCTCAGGCTTCCAGTACTATGTGAAATAACAATGTTTAGAGTGGATATCTCTGTCTGGTTCTTGATTGCACAGAACATACTCTCAGTTTTTCTCCACTGTTAATTACATTAGTTGTGTGTCTTTCAAATATGACCTTTATGATTCTGAGGTATGTCCCCTCTGTCCCTACTTTCTTGAGGCCTTTCATCAAGAAAACATGCTGTATTTTGTCAAATGCTTTTTCTGCATCTATTGCAAGGATAATATGGTTCTTATCCTGACTTTTATTAATGTGATATGTCACATTGATTGACTCACAACTATTGACCCACCCCTGCAGCCCAGGGATACATCTCACTTGATCATGGTGAGTAATACTTTTAACGTTCTGTTGGATTTGTTTTGTTAGTATCTGGTTGAGAATTTCTGCATTTGTGTTCACCAGGGATATTGGCTTGTAATTTTTTTTAAGTGGGGTCTTTCTGGTTCCATTGTCAAAGTAATGCTAGGATCATAGGAGTTTAGAAGTTTCCCTTCCATTTATATTTTTTGGGACAATTTGATGTGAATGGGTATAAATTCTTCTTTAAATGTCTGGTAGAGTTACTCTGTAAAGCCATCTGGCTTCGAAACTGTGTTTTGGGAGAGTTTTGATTAGTGATTATATTTCTTTACTGGTTATAGATCTGTTCAAATTATTTACTTCTCATTTCAGTTTTGCTAGTTTGTATGTTTCTGAGAATTGGTCCATTTATTCCAGATTTCCCAGTTTTTTGACATGCATTTTTTTACAATATTCTCTTATTATTAATTTTATTTCTGTGGCATTAATTATGGTCTCTCCTCTTCCATTCATGATTTTATTTATTTGGTTCTTTTCTCTTTTCTTTTTGGTAAGTCTGGTTAGGGGTTAGTCAATTTTTTAAAGATTTTATTTATTTATTCATGAGTGACACAGAGAGAAAGAGAGAGAGAGTGAGAGAGAGAGAGAGAGAGGCAGAGACAGAGGCCGAGGTAGAAGAGGCTCCATGCAGGGATCCAGATGTAGGACTCCATCCCGGGTCTCCAGGATCATGCTCTGGGCTGAAGGTGATGCTAAACCACTGAGCCACCTGGGCTGCCGGGGTTTATCAATTTCATTAACAATTTCAAGAAATGGCTCTTAGTTTTGTTGATCTGTTCTACTTTAGTTTTGTTTCTATATAATTTATTTCTGTTTTAATCTTTATTATTTCATTTCTCCGCTGGCTTTAGGCTTTATTTCCTGTACCTCTTCTAGGTCTTGTAAGTATAAACTTAGGTTGTGTATTTTAGATTTTTCTTCCTTCTTCAGGTAGCCCTGTATTGCAATATATTTCCCTCATAGGATTGCCTTTGGTGCATCCCAAACATTTTGGACTATTTTGTTTTCATTTTCTTTTGCTTCCATGTACATTTGTTTTCATTTTTCTTCCATTTTCTGGTTAACACATTCATTCTTTACTAGTATGTTCTTTCATTTCCATTTATTTGTTGTCTTTTCAAATCCGTTCTTATGATTTACTTCATATTCCATAGCATTATAGTCTGAAAATATGCAAAGAATGATCCTTGTCTGTATTTGTTGAAGAGTTATTTGTGACCCAGTATGTGATCTATTATGGAGAATGTTCCATGTTAAAGCCACATTTTATGTGAAATAATTTATATAAAAATATTTAGTCTTGTTTATGTAAACAAGTACTCAAAATATTTTCATTTTTCCTATTTTCTTAAAAGTTTATTGTAATGTAAATGGCACAAAATCATCGCATATTTAAAATCTATAATTAGTTAACTTTGAGATTTATATATACCTATAAAGCTATCATGACACTGAAGAATATGTATATAAGTAGTCATTTTCCAAAGTTTTCTTGTACCCCTTGTTAATCACTCCTCACTACCTGTATTTACAATATCAGTCTTACCAACTTTCATCCTTGGGCAACCACTAATCTGTTATAAGTTATTCTTGATGAGTTTGATTTATGTCTAAATTCATCATGGAGGGAGATATAGGAAAGTCATAGCAGAGTAGAAGGACCTTAAATTACCTTGTCCCATGAATACAAATAGATAACTATGAAATTATCCTAAATACACCAAAAAATCAGCCTGAAGACCAGCAGAACAAATTTCACAATTAAAGGAGAGAACAGTCCACATCATAGAAAACAGTAACTGCAGAAAAATGGCTTAGGGGAGAACTGGATCTTAACTGCTGCAGAGGGGAGAGAGCTATGGTCATTGAGAAGGGGAAAAGAGAGGGAGTTAATAGGGGAATACACAAGAAGAACATTCCCCTATAGCCATTGACTTGGAAAGTGAGAAGCACTGAATTTCATGAGTTCTTGCAAACAGAGGCCTTAAAGCCTGAAGTATTAAATATCAGAAGACTGGGTCCTGGGAGAATCTGGAGGCATTAGGACCAGTCTTGCAGAGAAGGCAGGTAAATAACCAGTGGACATATAGTGTGGAATCAACAATTTGAAGAGAAAAAAGGGCATGCAGTGGGGATAATAATTATTCCACTTAGAGCATGTCCCCAAGAACAGTGATCACAGAGATTTCTCTAGGAACAGAAGAGATTGCTTGTCAAATTTCCCTACTCTTCAGCATAAACATAGAGTCACCTGCAGGTATCACTTCAGCACTGCCACTGACTGTCTAACATGCTTACATTTAGGTCCATCCCCTACATTCCAGTGGAACTGCACTTCTCAGGCACACTTAGCTCACTCCCTGTGCAGTAGACTCTGTCTTTGAGAAGACAAGTACAAACTTTTGTCCACACATCTCCAAACTGGAGTTTTGCAGTGTCCTGATAGGAGTGGAGATGGTGATGGCCTTATTGCATAAGTACAGGAGGATGGAGCAGCAAGAACAGAAGAGTAGAGTGCATGCAACACATACTAGAGTCAGTAACTGGTATGCCAGTTCTTGGACACTACTTGAACTTTTCCCCATGAAGCCATTACTTCCAGGAGTAGGAGACACAATTATGTTTTCTAACAAGTAGAAGAAGGCTGATATATATATATATATATATATATATATATATATATATATATATAATCACAGAGGAGTTGATCCCAAATGAAAGAACAATATAATGCCATGGCCAGAGTTATAAGTGAAAAAAAAACATAAGTAACATGCATGATGCAAAATTTATTTTTTTAAAGATTTATTTATTTGTTCATGAGAGAAACAGACTGAAAGAGAGAGAGAGAGGCAGAAACACAGGCAGAGAGAGAAGCAGGCTCCATGCAGGGAGCCCGATGCAGGACTCGATCCCAGATCCCAGCATCACGACCTGAGCTGAAAGCAGGCACCCAACCACTAATCCACTCAGGTGTCCCGCATGATGGAAAATTTAAAGCAATAGTCATGATACTCACTGTATTGAATAAAAGAATGGACCACATGATGAGATCCTTACCACAGAGGTAAAAATATATAAAAAGAATCAACCAAATATGAACAGTAAAATAAGCAAGATTCAAAGCAGTCTTGATGTAATTAACAGTAAATGGGAAAAAGTAAAGGAATTAATTAGTGACCTAGAAGACAAAGTAATGGAAAATAATGAAGCTGAACTAGAGAGAAAGAATTATGCAACAAAAGAATAGTCTTCTAGGACTCAGTGACTCCATCAAACATAATAACATTCATATTATAGGAGTCCCAGAAGGAGAAGAAAGAGCAAAGGGGGCAGGAAAATTATTTGAAGAAATAGCTGACTGCTATTGTATTGACAACTGACAATGTCCTTAATCTGGGGAAGGAAATAGACATCCAGATCCAGAAGTCACAGAGAACTCCCATCAAAATCAACAAAAGCAGTCCAACCCCAGGACGTGTTGTAATTAAATTTGCAAAATAGAGTGGTAAAGAAAAAAAACCACAAAAATCAGCAAGACAAAAGAAGTCCCCAACATAGAAGGGAAGACCCATAAGGATACCTGGAGATTTCTCAACCACAACTTAGCAAGCCAGAAGAGTTATACATGATATACTCACAATGCAGAATGGGAAAAATCTGCAGCTAATAATGTTCTATTTAGCAAAGCTATCATTCAGAAGAGAGGGATAGATGAAGAGTAACTCAGACAAACAAAAACTAAAGGAATTCATGACCACTAAACCAGCTCTGCAATAAATATTAAAGGAGACTCTTTGAGAGGAAAGGAAAGACCAAAAAAGGACACATCAAAAGTTACAAAGACAAGGAACAGATAAAATTTCCAGAAATAATGACAAAATAAGTAATAAAATGGCACTAGATACACATCTAATAATAATAACTCTGAATGTAAATAAACTAAATGCCCCAATAAAAAGACATAAACTGTCAGAATGAATAAAATTGAGACTCATCTATATGCTGTCTACAGAGTCTCACTTTAGACCTAAACAAATATGTGTATTGAAACTGAAGGGTAGGGATCCCTGGGTGGCGCAGTGGTTTGGCTCCTGCCTTTGGCCCAGGGCGCGATCCTGGAGACCCGGGATCGAATCCCACATCAGGCTCCCGGTGCATGGAGCCTGCTTCTCCCTCCGCCTGTGTCTCTGCCTCTCTCTCTCTCTCTGTGACTATCATAAAAAAAAAAAAAGAAACTGAAGGGTTGGAGAAATATTTATCATGCAAATGCATATCATATGAAAGCCAGAGTAGCAATACTTATGTCACACAAACTAGACATTAGACCAAAGTCTGTAATAAGAGATGGAGAAGGGCACTATATCATAAAAATGGGATTATCTAACAAGAAGTTTTAACAATTATAAATATTTCTGCACCCAACATGGGAGCACCCAAATATAGAAAACAATTGATAACAAACAGAAGGTTTCACTGATAATAATACAATTGTAGTAGGGGGCTTTAACACCCTACTTACATCAAAACACTAACTAGAAACTAACCAGAAAAATCAACAAGAAAACAATGACTTTGAATGACATATTGGAACAAATACACTAAACAAATATATTCAGAACATTTTATCCCAAAGCAGCAGAATACTCATTATTTACAAGTGCGCATGGGATATTCCCCAGAATAGATCACATATCAGGCATCAACAAGTACAAAAATATTGATATCATACATTCAAATTTTCTGGCCATAACTCTTTGATGTTTGAAGTAAACCAGAAGAAACAAATTTGGAAAGGCCACAAATGTATAGAGGTTAAAAAATTTTGCTACTACAATGAATGCCTCAACTAGGACATCAAAGAAGAAAATTAAAAAGTATATGGAAATGATAATGAAAGCAGAATGATCCAAAATGTTTAGGATGCACCAAAAGAAGTACTAAGAGAGAAATACATAGCAACACAGGCTTACATCAAGAAACAATAAAAATCTCAAATAAATAACCTGACCTCAAACCTAAAGCAGGTAGAAAAAGAACAACAAATGAAACCTACCACCAGCAGAAGGAAGGAAAAACTAAATAATAAGAAATATAGAAATGAAAAGCAATAGAACAGACAAATGAAACCAGGAGCTGATTCTTTGAAAGAATTAATAAAATTGATAACTCCCTAGCCAGATTTATCAAAATGAAAAGAAAAAAGATGCAAATCAATAAAATCACAAATGAAAAAGGAGAAATAATAACTAATACCACAGAAATACAATAAATTATAAGAGTTTATTATGAAAAAAAGTCAACAATTTGGATTACCTGGAAAGAATGGATAAATTCCTAGAAATATATGAACTACTAAAATTGAAACAGGAAGCAATGGAAAACTTGAAGAGCCTGATAGCTAGCAGTGAAATTGCATCAGTAACAATCTCCCCACAAACAAAATTTCAGTGACAGAAGGCTTCAAAGGAGAATTCTAATAAACATTTAAAGAAAAGTTAATGCCCTGTTATTCTCAAAATATTTCAAAAAAATATAAAATGCTGAATAACTTCAGGACTCATTCTGAGAGGCTAACATTACCCTTATATCACCTAATACCAGTACCTGACAAAGATTCCATAAAAAGCAAATAACAAAATAAAACAAACAAACAAACAAAAAGCGACACACAACTATAGGCCAATATCCCTGATTAACATGCATGCAAAAATCTCAATAAAATATTAACAAACCAAGTCAAAACTACATCAAAGGAAACATTTATCACAATCCAGTTAGATTTATTCTTGTGTTGTAGGATGATTCAACATGTGGAAATAAATCAAGATATTCACTGCATTAGGGAAAGAAAGGATGAGAACCATATGATCCTCTCAGTAGATGCACAAAAAGCTTTTGTCAAAGTACAATATTCACTCATGATTAAAAATCCTCTCATTGGGGATGCCTGGGTGGCTCAGTGGTTGAGTGTCTGCCTTTGCCTCAGGGCATGATCCAGGAGTTCCAGGATTGAATCCCACATTGGGCTCCTTCAAGGAGTCTGCTTCTCCCTCTGTCTATGTCTCTGTCTCTCTGTGTCTCTCATGAATAAATAAATAAAATCTTTTTAAAAATTCCTAGCAATATAGAGTAAAGGGAACAAACTTCAACATAATAAAGTCCATTTATGAAAAACCCAGAGCTACTATCATCTTCAATGGGCAAAACTAAGATATTTTTCTCTATGATCAGGTACAAAATAGGGAGTTCCACTCTCCCCACTGTTATTTAACATAGTACTAGAAATCCTAGCCATAGCAATAAGACAGCCAAAAGAAATAAGAGGCATCCAAAGAGACAAGGAAGAAATAAAAATTTCACTATTTTCAGATGACATGACACTCTATGATGAAAACTCAAAAGCCTTAACTAAGATTTTCTAACTGATACATGAATTCAGTAAAGGCAGAGAATAGAAGAAAATCAACATGGAAAAATGTGCTTCATTTCTTTTACTTAAAAGATTTATTTGGGATCTCTGGGTGGCTCAGTGGTTTAGTGCCTGCCTTTGGCTCAGGGCATGATCCTAGAATCCCAGGAACGAGTCCCACATCAGGTTTCCTGCATGAAGCCTGCTTCTCCCTCTGCCTGTGTCTCTGCCTTTCTCTCTCCGTGTGTCTCTCATGAATAAATAAATAAAATCTTAAAAAATAAAAATAAATTATTTATATATTTACTTATTTTAGAGATGGAGAGATAAGACAGACTACATGAGGGGGGAGGGTCAGAGGGAGAGGTGGAGAGAGAGAGAGAATCTCAAGCAGACTACCTGCTGAATGTAGTGCCCTGAGATCATGACCTAAGCTGAAACCAGAAGTTTGAACCACCCAAGTGCCCCCTTTGTTGCCTTTCTATACACCAATAATGAAGCAGCAGAAAGAGAAATCAAGGAATTTATTTCACACATAATTGCACCAAGAACCATAGGATATCTAGGAATAAGCATAACCAAATAGGTAATGGATCTGTACTACGAAAACTATAAAACATCAATGAAAATATTTGAAGATGACACAAAGAAATGGAAAGATATTACATGTTCATGGATTAGAAGAAAAAATATTGTGAAAACTTATATAATATCCAAACCATTTTACACAGTTAATGTAATCTCTATCAAAATACCACCAGAATTTTACAGAGAACTAGAACAAATAATCCTACTATTTGTAAGGAGATGCAAAAGACCCTAAGTAGTCAAAGCAATCTTGAAAAAGAAAAGCCAAGCTGGAGGTATCATAATCCCAGACATCAAACTACAAAGCTGTAATGATTAATATACTATGCTACTGGCACGAAAATAGATGCATAGATTGAAAAAAGATAATATAAAATCCAGAAATGAACCCATATATGGTTAATCAATCAACTACATAGCAGGGAAAACTATCCAAAGGAAAAAAAAGAGGGTCTTTTCAGCAAATGGGGTTGGAAAAATTGGGCAGCAACATGCAAAATAATAAACCTGGACTATTTGCTTATACCATACACAAATATAAATTCAAAATGGATTAAAGTCCTAAATGGGAAACAGGAAAACCTTGGAATGCTAGAGAACACAGACAGTACCTCTTTGATATTGGCATAGCAATGTTTTCTTAGATGTGTCTGCTGAAGCCCAGAAAACAGAAACAAAATTAAACCACTGGGATTTGATCAAATTAAAATATTCTGCAAAGTGAAAGAAACAATCAACAAAACTAAAAGACAACCCACTGAATGGGAGAAGATATTCACAAATAACATATATGTTAAAGGGTTCGTATCTAAAATACTTAAATAATTCATAAATCTTAATACTCAAAAGTCAAATAGCCTAGTTAAAAAATAGTAAAAGATATGAGAAGATATTTTTCATACCAATGGCCAATGATCAATAGACACGTGAAAAGATGATCACTGATCATTAAGAAAACACAAATCAAAACTATAAGATAAAGAGCTTCTGCACAGCAAAGGAAATAATCAACAAAACTAAAGGACAACATTCAGAATGTGATAAGATATTTGAAAATAGCATATCTGACAAAGGATTAGTATCCAAAGTCCATAAAGTGCTTATAAATCTCAATATTCACAAAATAAATAACCCACTTAAAAACGGACAAAAGTTTGGAATAGACATTTTTCCAAAGAATACATAGAATTTGCCAACAGAGACAAAATAATACTAAAAAGAAACATTCATCAGCAGGGAAATACAAACCAAAGCTACAATGAGTCACCTTCTCTTGTCAGAATGGGTAAAATTAAGAACACAAGAAGCAACAGTTGTTGGCAGGGTTTCAGAGAATGGTAACCTTCTTCTACTGTTAATGGCAATGCAAACTGTTGCAGACACTCTAAAAAATGACATGGAAGTTTCTCAAAAATTACCAAATAGAATTACCATATGACCTAGCAATTGCACTACTAAGTAATTACCCAAAGGATACAAAAATACCAATTCGAAGGGATACATGTTCCCCTATATTTATAGCAGCAGCAGCATTATCTACAATAGCCAAATTACAGAAACAGCCCAAATGTCCATTGATTTTTTTTTTAATTTTTATTTATTTATGATAGTCACAGAGAGAGAGAGAGAGAGGCAGAGACACAGGCAGAGGAAGAAGCAGGCTCCATGCACCGGGAGCCTGATGTGGGATTCGATCCCGGGTCTCCAGTATCGCGCCCTGGGCCAAAGGCAGGCGCCAAACCGCTGCGCCACCCAGGGATCCTCCCAAGTCTTTGGGATAAACTTTAGTTTATCTGATATAAGGATGGCCTCCCCTGCTGTCTTTTGAGGGCCATTTGAGTGGTAAATGGTTCCCCAACCTTTTATTTTCAGGCTGTAGGTATCCTTACGTCTAAAATGAGTCTCTTGTAGACAGCAAATAGATGGGTCTTGCTCTTTTATCTAGTCTGAAACCCTGTGCCTTTTGATGGGGTCATTAAGCCCATTCACGTTGAGTTACTATTGAAAGATGAATTTCGTGTCATCATGATACCTATTCAGTCCCTGTTTTTGTGGATTGTTCCCTTGGACTTCCTCTTACTTTTACAGAGTCCCCCCTAGTATTTCTTGCAGAACTGGCTTCGTGGTCACATATTCTTTCAGTTTCTGCCAATCTTGGAAGCTCTTTATTTCTCCTTATCTGAATGAGAACCTTGTTGGATAAAGTATTCTTGGCTGCAGGTTCTTCTCATTTAGGACCCTGAATATATCCTGCCAGCTCTTTCTGGCCTGCCAGGTCTCTGTGGAGAGCTCTGCTGTTAATCTAATATTTCTCCCCGTAAATGTTAGAGATTTCTTGTCTCTTGCTGCTTTACGGATCTTCTCGTTATCTTTGGAATTTGCAAGCTTCACTATTAAATGTCGAGGTGTTGAGCGGTTTTTATTGATTTCAAGAGGGGATCTCTCTATTTCCTGGATCTGAATGCCTGTTTCCCTTCCCAGATTCGGAAAGTTTTCAGCTATGATTTGTTCAAATACATATTCTGGAACTCTCTCCCTTTTGGTGCCCTCGGGAACCCCAGTTAAACCTAAATTTTTCTTCCTCAGGCTGTCATTTATTTCCCTTAATCTATCCTCATGGTCTTTTAATTGTTTGTCTCTTTTTTCCTCAGTTTCCGTCTTTGCCATAAACGTGTCTTCTATGTCACTCACTCATTCTTCCACCTCATTAACCCTCTTTGTTAGGACTTCTAGTTTGGATTGCATCTCATTCAACTGATTTTCAATTTCTGCCTGATTAGATCTAAATTCTTCCATTATGAAGTCTCTTGAGTCCTTTATGCTTTTTTCTAGAGCCACCAGTAGCTTTATCATAGTGCTTCTGAATTGGCTTTCTGACATTGAATTGTAATCCAAATTTTGTAACTCTGTGGGAGAGAGGACTGTTTCTTTCTTTTGAGGTGAAGTTTTCCTTCTAGTCATTTTGCTCAGTTCAGAGTGGCCAAAAACGAGTTGTATTGGGAAAGGAGAGAAAGAGAGAAGAGAAGGAAGAAAAGAAAAAGAAAAAAAAAAGAGGGAAGAGAAGAAAAGAAAAAAGGGGGGTGGAAGCAAACAGAAATCAAAAAACAAAAAACAAGGGGAAGTATCCTCTGATTCTGTTTACTGTAAATCCCTCAACTTCCCCTGGAACTTCCAGTGCTATTTGGTCAATAATTTGTTTTTCCCCTGTTGGTCTAGCTGGTTTTCTGTGGGAAGGGCCTGCTGTGCTGATTTTCAGGTGTTAGCACTTGGGGGGAGCTGCTCAGCACCCTGCCTGGTGCAGGGCTCAGTAAAAATTTTTTAACCTGTTTATCCTATGAGGCCACTGTATAGCTCAATGGGGATTGTTTATCCTGTGAGGCCCAAGGAGGAAGAACAACAGTTGCACTGGCCAGTCTCCAGGCCTGGAGTCAGCTCCTGCAGTAACTACGGAACTCTCAGTCTGTAGGGGCCTGAATGCTCAGGGGGCGGGGGCCGCTGATCTGCTCATCTTGGGGCCGCCTGGAGGCTGGAGCGTTCTTGCTGTCCTGTACCCTCCTGGCTTCTGCCTGTCCTGGGGGTAATGCTGGATCTTGGGCTGTGTCCCTGACACCCAGTGCTCCTGGGCCTGCGCTGTTGGAATCGTGCTCCCAGCTGCGCAGCTCCCTCTGCTGGGACCCTCTGCCCGAGCCGCCCCGAGCTGCTCCCAGGCCGCGCAGCCCCCTCCGCGCGGAGCTGCCACCTGAGCTGCCTCTGAACTGCTCCCAGGTCCAGCCGTGGGTGCGCTGCAGCACTTAGGGAGCTTGGCCGCAGGGTGTGGCGCACTCTCCCCAGGGCGCAGGGGCTCTGTTAGTGTCCCCGGGAGCCTGAGGGCATCCCTGCCCCTCCTGGGATCCTGCTCCGACTCCCTGCGAGTGCCTTTCCGTTGGCCAGATTGGTGAAATTCCTGCTTCGCCAGGACGGGGCTTTCCTGTCCTGGGGGCACTCGCCCGGGCCTTTGCCCAGTTCCTCGCGGGGCCCCTCCCCCTTGGATGCCTTTTGTTTCTTTATTTCTTTTCCCCAGTCTTCCTACCTTGACAGAAGCGTGAACTCTTCTCACTGTATTATTCCAGCTGTTCTCTCTTTAAATCTCAAGCCGAATTCGTAGGTTTTCAGGATGATTTGAAGGTTATTTAGGTAATTTGGTGGGGACAGGTGACTTGGGGACCCTACCCTTCCACCATCTTGCCCCCGCCCCCCAATATACCACATTTTAAGAGAATATAAGAACAATGTTATCATTTCAGTAGAAGCACAGAAAACATTTGACAAAATATGATACAGATTCATGATAAAAACCCTCAAGAAAGTAGGTTTAAAAGGAACACAACTTTTTATTTTTTAAAAGATTTTATTTATCATGACAGAGAGAGAGAGAGAGAGAGAGAGAGAGGCAGAGACATAGGCAGAGGGAGAAACAGGTTCCACGCAGGGAGCCAGATGTTTGACTGGATCCTGGAACTCCAGGATCATGCCCTGGGCTGAAGGCAGGAGCTAAACCACTGAACCACTCAGGCGTCCCTAGAAGAAACGAACCTTAACATAATAAAAGCCATCTCTGAAAAACCCATAGCTACAATCATTTTCAGCAAGGAAAAACTGAGAGTTCTCCTTTATTTTCAGGAACAAGACAGAGGTGTCCACTCACATCAGATATTTAACATATTATTGGAAGTCCTAGCCACAACTATTAGAGAAGTTAAAAGCATCCAAATAGCATGAAAGAAGGAAAAATTGTACTATTTGCAGAAGCTGTATAATCCATATAGAAATCCCAAAAGAATCCACAAAAAATCTGCTAGAACTAATACAAATTCCGTAGTTTCAGGATACAAAGTCAATGTACAGAAATCTGTTGCAAACCTATATACCGATAATGAAGTAGCCAAAAGACAAATCAAGGAATCAATCCCATTTGCAATTTCAGCAAAAACCATCCACCTAGGAATATACCTAACCAAAGAGGGGAAAGGCCTCTACTCTAGAAATTATGAAACACTGATGAAAGAAATCGAAGATGACACAAAGAAATAGAAAGGCATTCCATGATCATGGATTAGCAGAAGAAATATTGAGAAAATGTTGGTACTATCCAAAGCAATCTAAAAGTTAATGCAAAACCTATCAAAACACCAGTATTTTCACAGAGCTAGAACAAACCACCCTGAAATTTGTATTGAACCACAAAAGATCCTAAGTAGCCAAAGCAACCTTGAAAAAGAAAATAAAGCTGGAAGCATCAGAATTACAGTCTTCAAGTTTTATCACAAAGCTTTGATGATCAAAACAGCTTGGTACTGGAACAAAAATAGACAAATTGATCAATAAAACAGGATAACCCAAAAATGGACCCATAACTATATGGTTAACTAATATTTGACAAAAAAGGAAAGTATATCCAATGGAAAAAAGACAGTCTCTTCAAAAAATGGTGTCAAGAGAACTGGACAACAACATGGAGAACAATGAAATTGGACCACTTTCTTACACTATACCCAAAAATAAATTCAAAATGAATTAATGACCTAATTATGAAACAGGAAACGTCAAAATCCTGGAGGAGAACACAATTAGTAACTTTTTTGACATTGACAATAGCAACTTCTTCTTAGATAT
Organism: Vulpes vulpes; assembly: GCF_048418805.1. Lineage (NCBI taxonomy): Eukaryota > Metazoa > Chordata > Mammalia > Carnivora > Canidae > Vulpes > Vulpes vulpes. The sequence continues at coordinate 59,703,910 of NC_132796.1, forward strand.
GTCCACTGAGGCAGGGGAAACTAACCAAAGGCAAACCGTTGGGAGTTCATCAAATCAAAAACTTGTGCTGAGTAAAGGAAACAATCACCAAAATTAAAAGGCAATCTAGTGAATGGGAGAAGATATTTGCAAGTTACATCTGATAATATGTTAATATCCAATATATATAAAGAACTTAAAAATTCAACATCCCCAAAATTAATAATCCAATTAGACTATAAGCAGAAGATGTGAATAGACATTCTTCCAAAGAAGACATCCGAATAACCAACAGACACATGAAAAGACAAAAGACAATGTCATTGATCATTAGGGAATTGCAAATCAAATCCACAATGAGATATCACCTCACATTTGTCAGAATGGCTAAAATTAGCAACACAAGAAACAACAAGGTTTCGTGAGGATCTGAAGAAAGGGGAATCCTCTTATTTTGTTGATGAGAATGCAAAGTGGTGCAGCCACTCTGGAAAACTGTATGGAGAGTCCTCAAAAATTTAAAAAGAGAACTAATTTATAATCCAGCAATTGCACTATTAAATGTTTACCCAAATAATACAAAAATACTAATTCAAGGGGATACATGTACCCTGATGTTTATAGCAACTTTATTGTTAATAGCCAGATTCTGGAAATAGCTCAAATGTGCATTCGTTGATGAATGTTTAACGAATATATCTATATGTATATCTATATAGATATTGTCTATTATGAAATATTACTCAGCCATAAAAATGAATGGAATCTTATCATTTGCAAAGACACAGATGGAGCTAGACAGTATTTTGGTAAGAAAAGTATGTCAGTCAAAGAAAGACAAATATGTGATTTCACTCATATGTGGAATTTAAGAAACAAAACAATTGAACATGGTAAAAAAAAGAGAGGAGGGGCTGTTAAATATAGAGAACACACTGATGGTTGCCAGATGGGAGGTGAATGGGGCTATGTGTTTAAATAAATGAGGGAGATTAAGGAGTGCATTTGTGATGAGCACAAGGTGTTGTATGGTCTTGTTGAATCACTATTACTGTACACCTGAAACTAGTATTTCACTGTATGGTAACTAACTGAATCCAAAGAAAGACTTAAAAATAATGAAGTACTTAGGAATTAACTTACCCAAGGTGCTGAAAGACCTGTACTCCAAGAACCATAAAACATTAATAGAAGAAATTGAAGATGACACCAACAAATGAAATGGCACTTCCTGCTCATGGATTGAAAGAATAAATATTAAAATGTCATTATTACCCAAAACAATCTACAGATTTAATGAAATATCTATCAAAATAACATTTCCACAAAACTAGAACAAATAATTCTACAATGTGTATGGAACCACAAAAGACCCAAAGTAGCCAAATCAAACATTTTTAAAGAGTTGGTCTCTGCATCTCTCTCTATATATTTACAATATGATATTCTTTAGCCATCAAAAGGAGTAAAATATTTCCAATTGCAAGGACATGGATGTAACTAGAGGGTATTATGCTAATAAGTCAGAGAATGACAAATATCATATGATTTCACTTATATGTGGAATTTAAGAAACAAAACAGATGAACATAGGGGAAGGGAAGAAAAATTAAGATGAGATGAAATCAGAGAGGGAGACAAACCATAAGAGACTCTTAACAATAGGTAATAAACAGGGGTGCTGGAAGGGAGAGTGATGGGGGATGGGGTGACTGGGTGATGAGCATTAAGGAGGGCAATGTAATGAGCACTGGGTATTATATGCAACTGATTAATCACTAAAGTCTACCCCTGAAACTAATAATACACTATATGTTAACTAATTGATTTTAAATTTAAAAAGTCACACACCATATGTCTGCATATATAAATTATAAGCCATGTTAACAAGATGCTAAGTAAAATGTATGGTATCTTTCTAACTTGAAAGTCAGCCTTTCCTAACAACCAAATTTAAACACATGAGAAGAGCAAAAGCTTTTGTACTTGGTAGCAAAATATCACAATCTATAGCATTTTCTTACTGTGTACATCTGAATATTCTGCTAATGGATTGGTAATGTTTGAATGCCTAATAAAATAAAGGCATAAACTATTCATAACCTATATACATTCCATAAAACATTTTGCTGTAATTTAGGCAACTAATTTATCATAAACATGTGAAACATAATTTTATTTAATAGACAGTAATGAAAGCATTAAAAATTAAAATAAAAGGTAATTGTATTCAGAAATTAAGAATCTTATTGTACTATCAAAATTGAAATATGAAGAAATGGAAAATCTGAACAGAACCATAACTAGCAAATAAATTGAATCAGTATTCAACAATCTCCCAACAAACAAGAGTCCAGGACTGCATGGCTTCTCAGGGGAATTCTACCAAACATCAAAGTATAATCAATACCTATTCTTCTGAAACTTTTCCAAAAACATAGAAATGAAAGGAAAACTTCCAGACTCTTTCTATAAGGGCATCATCACCTTAATCCCAAAACCAAAGACCACACTAAAAAGTATCACAAACCAATATCCCTGATGAATAATGGATTAAAAATTCACACTAATTAGATCCAATAGTACATTAAAAGGATTATACCCATAACCAAGTGGGATTGATTCCTGGACTGCAGGAGTGGTTCAACATCCACAAATCAATCAATATGATACACCATATTAATCAAAGACAGAATAAGAACCATGTGATCCTCTCAATAGATGCAGAAAAAGCATTTGACAAAATACAGCATCCTTTCTTGATAAAAACCCCCTCATCAAAGTAGGGATAGAAAGAACACTACTCAGTATTATAAAGGCCATACATGAAAGAACCATGGCTATTATTATCTTCAATGGGGAAAAAGTGAGAGCTTTTCCTCTATGGTCAAGAACATGACAGGTATGTTCCTTCTCACCACTGTTGTGCAACATAGTATTGGAGGTCATAGCCTCAGCAACCAGACAACAAAAATAAATAAAAGCATACAAATCAGCCACAAAGAAGTCAAACATGTTGCAGAGGGCAAGATCCTCTATGTAGAAAACCCAAAAGACTCCACTCAAAAATTGCTAGAACTGATATAGGAATTCAACAAAGTCATAGGATATAAAGTCAATTCATATAAGTCTGTTGTGTTATATACACCAATAATTAAGCAACAGTAAAAGAAACTGAGTAATTGATCCCATTTACAATTCCACCAAAAACGATAAGATACCCAGGAATAAACCTACCAAAGGGGTAAAAGATCTATATGCTGAAACCAATAGAACACTTATGAAAGAAATTGAGGAGGACACAAATATATGGAAAGCATTCCATTCTCCTGGGTTGTAAGAATGAGTATTGTTAAAATGTCTGTAATACCCAAAGTAATCTACACATTCAATACAATCCTTATCAAAATACCACCACCATTTTTTTTCAAAGAGCTGGAACAAATAATTCTAACGTTTGCGTGGAACTAGAAAAGATCTTAAGCAGCCAAAGGAATGTTGAAACAGATAACCAAAACTAGAAGTATCACAATTCCAGGCTTCAAGCTGTATTACAAATCTGTAATCATTAAGATAGTATGGTACTGGCACAAAATCAGACACATGGATCAATGGAACAGAACAGAGAATACAGAAATGGGCCTCAACTGATCTTCAATGAAGGAGGAAATAATATCCAATGGAAAAAAAAAGACAGGCTCTTCAACAAATGATGTTGAGAAGACTGGACAGCCACATGCAGAAGAATAATACTGGATCATTTTCTTACACAACACATAAAAATAAGCTCAAAATGGATGAAAGGCCCAACTGTGAGACAGGAATCTATCAAAAACCTACAGGAAGCAACTTCTTTGACATTGGCCACATCAACTTCTTGATGGACAAGTCTCCAGAGGTAAGGGAAACAAAAGAGAAAATGAGCTATTAGGACTTCATCAGGATAAAAAGCTTTTGCATAGGAAAGGGAAAAATCAACAAGACTAAAAGGTGTAGGGGAAAGGAGGAAAAAATAAAACAAGATGAAATTAGAGAGGGAGACAAACCACAACAGATTCTTAATCATAGGAAACAAACTGAAGGTTGTGGGAGGGGAAAGGGGTAGTGAGTTGAGGTAAGTGGATGATGGACATCAAGGAAGACACATGATGTAATAAGCATTGTGTATCATATAACACTGTTGAATCACTCAACTCTACCTCTGAAAGTAATAATACACTAAATGTTAATTAGTTGAATTTAAATAAAAACAAAACAAAACAAAAACTGCACATGACCCAAAAAAATATATTACCAGAAATATAATCGAAAATTAAAATTAACTCTAAAATATGTCAACCTCTCCATAAAGGTATTTTTTTGTTGTTACTTCTTTAAAAAAATTACTTTGTTTTTGTTTTTCTCCCAAGGTTATTTGTTTAATTGTCCATAAGAATTTTAATTTTGATGTGTACCAAAAAGACCTACCTTAGCTACTTATAGCTTTGAATATTTAATGACCTTAATTTTACCCTTGAAAATATACCTTAAAAAAAGAAAAATATACCTTTAAATAAATCATCTTTATTAGACATAGTAAAAAATTCAGTACACATTTTGAAGAAAATAAATCTTATTTTTTGGAGAAAATTAATTTTATATTCATCCTTAAAATTCCATATGTCACCACTAAAATTATTTAAATTATAAATTCAATGAAATTTTAAAAAATAAAAGGCAACCAACAGAATGGATAAAGAAGTGGTATATATGTACAATGGAATATTAGCCATCAAAAGAATGAAATCTTACCATTTGCAAGGATGTGAATGGAACTAGAGAGTATTATGCTAAGTGAAATAGAAAAAGAAAATATATGTTTTCACTCATGTGGAATTTAAGAAACAAAACAGAAGAATATGGGAGAAGTGAATGAAAAATAAAATAAGATAAAAGCAGAGAGGGAGAGAAGCCATGAGACTCCTAACTAGAGAGAACAAGTTGAGGTTTGTAGCTGGAGTGGAAGTGAATAGGGGTTTGTGGTAATTAGGTGGTGGGCATTAAGAAGGGCACTTGATGTAATGAGCACTGTGTGTTACATACAACTGGTGAAGCACTAAATTCTACTCAAAAATTAATAATCCATTATATGTTAACTAATTTGAATTTAAATAAAACCAACAAAAGCTTACTATACTATTATAAAAATACCTTAAGAATAAAATTATAAAATTTAAATAATTTTGATTAATAGTTGCAGTAGTTATTTTTACTGAAAAATACTCAGAATGATCTATGAAATTTAAAAGTCAAAGTATCATAATATAGAATGAGAATCAAGTAAAATTTGTTCATACGATGCTGAATATTTTAAGCTTTTTAATTTAATTAGAATTTATTAAAATCTTTTACTCTGTGCAGTTTTAGTGTGTCATGCCATATATGTTACCTATGTAAAAATATCATATATGTTACCAATGTGAAAATCCACTTAATCCATCTATATCTATATCATCCATATATCTATATCCTATATCTATATATAGTTTAATACTGTAAAAATGTTCATTAAATACAAATATTTTTAAATATTTTATTTATTTAACAGAGAGAAAAATATAGCACAGGCAGGCAGTGTGGAGTGGAAGAGAGAGAGAGAGAAACAAGCTCCCACTGAGTGGGAGGCTGCACGTGGGACTTGATCCCAGGACCCTGGGATCATGACTTGAGCTGAAGGCAGATCCTTAACCAACTAAGCCAACCCAAGTGCCCCCATAAATTCGAATATTTTAAATTAACCTTTTTACTTTAAGATCATTAATTCACATAGAGTTGTAAGAAATAATATAGAGAACTTATGTACTCTTTACCCAATTTCTCCCCACGGTAATATCTTGAGAAACTATAGTACAACAATATGACTAAGATATTAACATTTATACAGTCAATAATATTGCAATAGGTCATATGATGACAGACAGTGAATACACTTATCCTGGCAAGCATTGAGTAGTGTATAGAATTACTGAATCACTATATTGTACATCTGAAACTAATGTGACCTTGTATGCCAACTATACTTGAATTATAAAAATTAAAAGAAAATTACAGAATAATCTTATCACCATAATGATCCTTCCTGCTACCTTTTCATAAGCCACACTCACATTCCCCATCACTCCCTTACACTTCTCTCTTCTAGCAATTTTTAATCTGTTATCTATTTCTATAATTCCATAATTTTAGATTATATAAATGAAATCATACAGTATGCAACCTCTTGGAATTAACTTTTTCAATCAGCATGATTTCCTGGAGATTCATCCAAGTTGTGTGTTTTAGGAGTTCATTACTTTCTATTGTTGTATATGTCTATGAAAATATCACAATTTGCTTAATCACTCTCCTTTGCAGAACATCTAGGCTGTTTCCATTTTTGGCCTGATAGAAATAAATCTGCAATGCATATTCATGTACAAGTTTTTATGTTAAAATTAGTTTTCAATTTCCTGTGATAAATGCCCCAAATTGCAATTACTGGATTGTATGACAATTTAATGTTTCACTTTATAAGAAACTGGAAAAATGTTTTCCAGACTAGATATTTCAATTTAAATTCCCACCAGCAATATATGAGTAATCCAATTTCTTTACCTCTTCACCAGCATTTAGTATTGCCACCATTTTTTAAAGTTTGAGACATTGTGATAGATGTGTAGTAATATTTCATTGGGTTTTAATTTGTATTTATCTAATAGCTAGTGATATTGAATATTTCTTTGTATCCTTACTTGCCATCTGTAGATCAGCGTCGGTGAAATTTCTGTTCATATCTTTTGTACATTTTCTTATTTAGACTATTTTATTGTGGATTTTGTTCAGCTTCTTGCTGGGCCCTGCTCACATGAAGGATTAAGGGAAAGTAAAGTGCTGACTAGTCTCAAACTATTTTATTCAGTCTCATTCATCCCCAGTGTCTGTGGAAAGATCTGATAATTAGAGATATGTCAAGAGTTTAGGGTTTTTAAAATTTGTTATTATAAAGACATTAGAGCATGTGAAAGCATTTATGAGAAAGATACAGTCAAGAGAGAGGAATATGTGAGAGAAAGAAGGGAAAAATGTTTTCCCCTCAGGTTTTATGTGAGCATTCATTAAGCCAGTGTACATTGTGAACCCTGGAGTGGAGAGTGGTTCAAGTGCATAGCAAGGGAAATTTTGAGTGTAAAGTTACAGAGAATGTAGAAAGATTAGAATTCAGAACACAGAGAATTGACTTTTTTAGATTTTATTTAAATTTAAGTTAGTTAACATATAGTGCACTATTAGTTTCAGGGCTAGTACTTAGTGATTCATTGGTTGCTTGATACCCAGTGCTCATTACATTACATCAAGTGTCCTCCTTAATGCCCATCACCCAATAACCCCATTCCCCACCCCCACTCACCTCCTTTCTGGCAGAGGAATTTACTTTATTTTTAAAAAGATTTTATTGGTTTATTTGAGAGAGAGAGAGAGAGAGAGGAAGAGAGAGCACAAGCAAGGGGAACAGCAGGTAGAAGTAAAAGGAGAAACAGGCTCCCTGCTGAGAAGGGAGGCAGAAGTGGGGCTTGATTCCAGGACCCAAGGAACAGGACCTGAGCCAAAGTCAGATGCTTCACTGACTGAGCCACCCAAGCACCCTGAGGTATTGATTTTAAATAAGAGTTGACACAACTCCTAATAATGTGATGTATGTAAAGAAAAAATACAGATGTAAGAATGTTGGAACATTTGGTAGCAGGAAGTTATAGAAAGGTTTCTTTTCTTACCTTCTTAACAAATTTTAAGTGTACAATGCAGTGTTGTTAAATATATGAAAGAAAAGTTTCTGCTTGATTACTTAAACTTGCTTTTTTAAAGTAAAAGCAAAGGCTATCTTCTCAATGTCCCAAAATAGAGAATTAAAATGAGGAGCCAGCAAAGGAGATTGAGAAACAAAATTCACAGAATGAAGTAGACATTTTTTAACAGTACATATTCAAGGAGGAAAAGAGTTTACAGGAAGATTCTACCAACAGTGTCAGGTGTTATAAAGGTATCAAGAAGAAAAACACTGAGAACTGGACTTAGCAAGTAAAAGTAAGTCATTGAAAATAAATCTGAACAGAAATTCATTTTTTCAGAAATGCATATTTACAAAAATTGTGGGAGATAATACTAATAAGGTAAGACTAGTATTTGTTTTAGGTTTTGGGTGTTTATTTTATGTCATACCCTGGATATTGGAGAGTAATTGAAAATCATTGATTTGAAATTGTTCAGAATGAATTGGATCAAGAAAGAAGGAGAAAGATCTATTGACATCCTATTACAGTAATCTGAGGGAAAGTTGAAGAGGGCTTGAATAGAACAGTAGAAATAGAGAAGAATGGACAGATATGGCAAAAGATACCACAGACAAATTATTAGAATCTGGTGACCTATTGGCAATTTTCTAATAATATATATTTCCTCAGACCATAAAGACTGGGATGAAAGATAAAAAGGGGATCACATTAATACCAATAATGTATACTTCTCTGTGTTTTACCATCTCTGATAGTGCATAATCTCTAAATTTTTCAAACCAAATGTCTGCAGTATGAACAAATACCCAGCACCTTTGGGGTCCTCAATAGGTTTTTATAGTATGGTCACAGGGCTTTTCTGTAATGCTCACAAACAGATCTTCTATGAGGCCTTTGTTGATTACTAAAGATTGCACTGTTTGTGAAATTGTGTCCAGGAGCATTTCCTATGCACTTAGTGTCCATGGCCATGATGACTCCTGCTGGACATTATTTGATTTAAATGACGTTTCCTTCTGAAGCTATATATTTTGCTAATATAGTTATAATTTCTATGTGATATAACAATGTTTGTGCTTTTTGGAGAAATCAGTTCACTTAAGTAAGGTTCTGTACTGTGATGTCTTAGGTCCAGATGTTTTATAGGATTAGATATAGCAACAATTATTTAAAATTTGTAGTCTCCTCTTCAAGGCCTTAGGCAAGAAAACAAATATGAGTGATACTTCTTGTATTACTGCTACTAACTTTAACAAGGGGTTCTGGCTGTAGTAGATACTTAATAAACAAATGGTGGCTTAAACATAACAGTTAATTTGATGCGACCACCATTTAAAGAGACAAGGATGACATAGTTGGAACAAATTTCCTCAAATAGTAGGATATGGAGAATGCTGGATTCAGAAATTGTCTGAAGTCTCTCTTGATTCCTTTAAGAATTTGCTTACTTACTGTAGATACAATTTTTTTCTTTTATTGTTCCCTTCCAATACTTTCACATTCAGAATATATATTCACAAGCTTGAACCTGTAATTGTTGCTTCTTCCACATGTAAGACCTTTTGGAATGTAAATTTTCTCAGTATGTGGACAGTTCTAGGGTTAAAATTACCTGCATAAATACTATAGAATTTTGCTCAGTGGTATTAATTGTTACTTTGAATAGTTCTCTGCTTGTGGGGGAGGGGCAAGATGGTGGAAGAGTAGGGTCCCCAAGTCACCTGTCCCCACCAAATTGCCTAGATACCTTTCAAATCATCCTGAAAACCTACAAATTCCGCCTGAAATTTAAAGAGAGAACAGCTGGAATTCTACAGTGAGAAGAGTTCGCACTTGATCTATCAAGTACAACTTGTTTTTGGTGACTCTGCACTGAGCAAAATGACTAGAAGAAAAACTCACCTCAAAAGAAAGAATCAGAAACAGTCCTCTCTCCCACAGATTTACAAAATTTGGATTACAATTCAATGTCAGGAAGCCAATTCAGAAGCACAATTATAAAACTACTGGTGGCTCTAGAAAAAAGCATAAAGGACTCAAGAAACTTCATGACTGCAGAATTTAGATCTAATCAGGAAGAAAGTAAAAATCAATGAAATGAGATGCAATCCAAATGAGAGGTCCTAACGATGAGGGTTAACGAGACAGAAGAACGAGTGAGTGACATAGAAGACAAGTTGATGGCAAAGAGGGAAACTGAGGAAAAAAGAGAAAACAATTAAAAGATCATGAGGATAGATTAAGGGAAATAAATGACAGCCTCAGAAAGAAAAATCTGCGTTTAATTGGGGATCCTGAGGGCGCTGAAAGGGACAGAGGTCCAGAAACTGTATTTGAACAAATCAGAGCTGAGAACTTCCCTAACTTGGGAAGGGAAACAGGCATTCAAATCCAGCAGATAGAGAGATCCCTTCTAAAATCAATACAAACGGCTTAACACCTCGACATTTAAGAGTGAAGCTTGTAAATTCCAAAGATAAAGAGAAGATCCTTAAAGCAGCAAGAGACAAGAGATCTCTAACATTTATGGGGAGAAATATTAGATTAACAGCAGATCTCTCCACAGAGACCTGGCAGGCCAGAAAGGGCTGGCAGGATATATTCAGTGTCCTAAATGAGAAAAACCTGCAGCCAAGAATACTTTATCCAGCAAGGGTCTCATTCAGAATAGAAGGAGAGATAAAGAGCTTCCAAGATAGGCAGAAACTGAAAGAATAATGTGACCATGAAGCCAGTTCGGCAATAAATATTAAGGGGGACTCTGTAAAAGTAAGAGGAAGTCCAAGGGAACAATCCGCAAAAACAGGGACTAAATAGGTATCATGATGACACGAAATTCATCTTTCAATAGTAACTCAACGTGAATGGGCTTAATGACCCCTTCAAAGGGCGCAGGGTTTCAGACTGGATAAAAAAGCAAGACCCATCTACTTGCTGTCTACAAGAGACTCCTTTTAGACAGAAGGACACCTACAACCTGAAAATAAAAGGTTGGAGAACCCTTTACCATTCAAATGGCCCTCAAAAGAAAGCAGGGATAGTCATCCTTATATCAGATAAACTAAAATTTATCCCGAAGACTGTAGTAAGAGATGAAGAGGGACACTATATCATACTTAAAGGATCTATACAACAAGAGGACTTAACAATTATAAATATTTATTCCCTGATGTGGGAGCTGCCAAGTATATCAATCAATTAATAACCAAACTTAAGACATACTTAGATAATACACTTATACTTGGTGACTTCAATAAAGCTCTTTCTATACTCGATAGGTCTTCTAAGCACAACATCTCCAAAGAAACAAGAGCTTTAAATGATACACTGGACCAGATGGATTTCACAGATATCACAGAACTTTACATCCAAAAACAACTGAATACACATTCTTCTCAAGTGCACATGGAACTTTCTCCAGAATAGACCACATACTGGGTCACAAATCAGGTCTTAACCGCTACCAAAATATTGGGATCGTCCCCTGCATATTTTCAGACCATAATGCTTTGAAATTAGAACTAAATCACAACAAGAAGTTTGGAAGGATTTCAAAAACATGGAGGTTAATGACCATCCTGCTAAAAGATGAAAGGGTCAACTAGGAAATTAGTGAAAAATTAAAAAGATTCATGGATACTAATGAGAATGAAGAAAAAACCTTTCAAAATCCTGGGGATACAGCAAAAGCAGTCCTGAGGGGGAAATGCATCACAATACAAACAGCCATCCAAAAACAGGAAAGAACTCAAATACAAAAGCTAACCTTGCACCTAAAGGAGCTGGAGAAAAAACAGAAAATAGATCCTACACCCAGCAGAAGAAAAGAGTTAATAAAGATTCAAGCAGAACTCAATGTAATGGAGACCAGAAGAACTGTGGAACAGACTAACAAAACCAGGAGTCTGTTCTTTGAAAGAATTAATAAGATAGTTAAACCAGTAGCCAGTCTTATTAAAAAGAAGAGAGAAAAGACTAAAATTAGTAAAATCATGAATGAGAAAGGAGAGATCACCACTGATACCAAGGAAATACAAAAGATTTTAAAAACATATTATGAACAGCTATATGCCAATAAATCAGACAATCTAGAAGAAATGGACGCATTTCTAGAAAACCACAAACTAGCAAAACTGGAACAAGAAGAAATAGAAAACCTGAACAGGCTTATAACCAAGGAGTAAATTGAAGCAGTCATCAAAAACCTCCCAAGACACAAAAGTCCAGGGCCAGATGGCTTCCTAGGGGAATTCTATCAAACATTTAAAGAAGAAAGCATACTTATTCTACTAAAGCTGTTCTGATAGATAGAAAGAGATGGAATACTTCCAAACTCATTCTATGAGGCCAGCATCCCCTTAATTCCAAAACCAGACAAAGACCCCACCAAAAAGGAGAATTATAGACCAATATCCCTGATGAACATGGATGCAGAAATTCTCAACAAGATACTAACCAATAGGATCCAACAATACATTAAGAAGATTATTCACCATGACCAAGTGGGATTTATCCCCGGGATGCAAGGCTTGTTCAACACTCGTAAAACAATCAATGCGATTCATCATATCAGCAAGAGAAAAAACAAGAACCGTATGATCTTCTCAATAGATGTAGAGAAAGCATTTGACAAAGCACAGCATCCATTCCTGATCAAAACTCTTCAGAGTGTAGGGATAGAGGGAACATTAGTTAGCATCTTAAAAGCCGTCTATGAAAAACCCACAGCAAATATAATTCTCAATGGGGAAACACTGGGAGCCTTTCCTGTAAGATCAGGGACAAGACAGGGATGTCCACTCTCACCACTGCTATTCAACATAGTACTAGAAGTCCTAGCTTCAGCAATCAGGCAACAAAAAGAAAGAAAAGGTGTTCAAATTGGCAAAGAAGTAGTCAAACTCTCCCTCTTCTCAGATGACATTATACTCTATGTAGAAAACCCAAAAGCCTCCACCCCAAGATTGCTAGGACTCATACAGCAATTCAGCAGTGGGGCAGGGTACAAAATCAATGCATCTGCCTGTCCTGAGGGAGCTCCAGATCTTGGGCTGTGTCCCCCATCATGCTGGGCTCGGGCCTGTACTACTGTAATTGCGCTCTGGGGCCGGCAGCCCCCTCCTTGCCGAGCTTCTGCGGGAGCCGCCCTGAGCTGCTCCTGGGGCCCTGCTGGCAGGCGCGCTGTAGCCCTTCAGGGAGCTTGGCCCGCGGGGTGTGGCCGCTCTCCCCTGGGGTGCAGGTCCTCTATTAGTGCCCCTGGGAGCCTGAGGGCATCCCCGCCCCTCCTGGGATCCTGTCCGAGTTCCCTGCGAGGGCCTTTCCGTTTGGGAAGTTTGGTGAAGCTCCTGCTTCTCCAGGATGGGGCTTTCCTGTCCTGGGGGCACTCGCAGCCAGGCCTTAGCCTGGCTGCTAGCGGGGCCCCTCCCTCTTGGATGCTTTTTTATTTCTTTTTTTTTTTCCCTCTTCCTACCTTGATAGAAGCGGGAAGTCTTCTCACTGTAGCATTCCAGCTGTTCTCTCTTTAAATCTCAGGCTGAATTCATAGGTTTTCAGGATGATTTGAAAGTTATCTAGGTAATTTGGTGGGGACAGGTGACTTGGGGACTCTACTCTTCCACCCTCTTGCCCCCTCATCCTCCAGGAAACATTTTTAATCATAGATTTTTGGGCACTCTAAATATGTGAAAGAAAATATTTTGGTCAGAGCTATATTGATGAGTTTCTCATCTCATAGGCAGTTTCCTATCTAAACTGTAGTATCTGTCTTAATTTCTCAGTAATCATGGATAGTAAAGTAATCCTGGAAATGATTCCGCTCTGTGCCTAAATACTAATCTGCCAGAATATGTAAAGTTTTATAAGGCTCAGGATTGTTTTTCTGTTTTTGTTTGTTTTCTTCCAGTAGTTTACAAATAAAATTATAAAGGCATGCAATAGCTACAATGATTTTCTCAAAAAGTGTTCTATAGACTTTCCATATCAGATTGACTTGGGTGCATCTTAAAAATTCAGATCCCTTTACTCACCTACAGAGATTTAAATTTGGTCCACCTGCAACGACAATGATGAGCCAGGTCATTATGCTAAGTGAAATAAATCAGGAGCCGAAAGACAAACACTACATGATCTCACTGACACGTAGAATATTAAAAGATTAAATTCATAGAAGCAAATATCAGAATGGTAGTTACCAGGTCCTAGATGAGTGGTATAATGAGGAAATGTTAACCAAATTGCACAAAGGTGCATTTATGTAGAATGAAGAAGTCTAAAGGTCTAATGTACATTACCATAATTATCTTTAATAACACAGTATTGAATACTGGAAATATGTGAAAAGAGTAGATTTAGATTACAATAAAAATGTTTTTAAAGTACATTGAAAGGTATTCTAATATCTATGACTAAGCTCTCACTCTGCATAGGCTCTCAGGCTTTCCACAAGGGGAACTACACAATCCTTTGTGAACGTGGCCTATCTGTTGCTAACATGTTTATGACTCCAATAATTCCAGTCTGAAAGCCAATGACTCAGGCTACAAAAGAATCTTTCCTGCCGGATTTTGGCACAATCTAGCCTGGATCAAAGAAGCCAAAGAGTCAAAGTGATTTAAGCACATGGTTATTTTAGGGAATAATTCATACTGTTGATATGTCACAACAATAAAATGCATGTTGTGCACTATCCAAGGAAAAGGAAGGAGCAGGCTGAATTAAATATGCATTTCAATACAGAGTAGCAAAATTTTAGAAAAAATTCAACCTCTTAACTGAAAATTTATATCCAAGAGCTTCGTATTTAATTTAATTAATGTTTTTCTTTTCTTGATATGACTCTATTTAGAAGAATTTTTGGATGGTATTGGCTCTCTGAAACTGTAAACAAGTAATTAGGTCAGATTTTAAATTTCCCTGGAATTCATTTATTTAAACACAAACAAAAATACACCAGGTCATAGGCACAGCCATTTCTGAGAAACATCTGAGAAAAACTCAGCACTTGAAAACTAATTTGGAAAAGTGTTCTGTTTTGCCTAATCCATCCCAAATACTTTTTTAAGAGGCACAAACATAAATTGTCCTTATAGAGCATTTTAAATTTGATGGCAAAATAGTTGCTAACGATTTTATTTATTTATTTGAAAGAGAGCAAAAGGGAGCATGAGCAGGATGGGTGGGTAGGAGCAGAGGGAGAGAGTAGCAAACTCCCTGAGGGGTTAGGAGCTTGATACCTGGCTCAATCCAATGACCCTGGGATCATGACTTGATCCAAAGGCAAACAACCGACTGAGCTACCCAGGTGCCCCTGGATGCTACATTTGTAAATAATTTGTGCTGGTTATCATTTATTAATAAATAATTTGTGCTATTTTGGTGATGCTTGTTTAAACAAGGTATCTGTCCTTAAAAAAAAAGATTTGAAACTACATAAAGCATACTGGATAAAACAGAGGATACCGAGAAGGCTTTGATTTTCTGCCTAAGCTTAACATCTCCTTTGATCAATCAGTGCTTTCTTCAAGTGGGCATAGACACACCGTGGGATTCTGTAACATGTCATTAATGCATATTACAATCTCTGAGTCTCAAAGTGTGTGGTTTTCTCTTGTGTGCATGTATTTTTCTTCATGGGTAGTTTGGCACTATATATATAATTTAGGATTAGAGAATTATAGTTCAGTGAGGACTTAATAATTGGGATTTCCTAAAAGTGCATAAACAGATTATTTACTCTGAAGAGCACAGTTATAAATTCTCCATGGGTAAAGTGGCAATATATCATTATAGCTGTAGAGTATTTTGTAATTTAGAAAGTAATTTAATATGTGCTATCTTTTTTGATTCCTGCAAGAATTGTATAGAGTAGACAGGGTAGATATTAGTATTCCATTTTACAGATTAAAATACCAAGTCTAATTAATTTTTGACATGCCTCGATTAATAAAATGATTACTGCAGCTGTGAACAAAATCCAGGTTTCTGGTTCCTACCTCATTATCATCTCCATATCTATAATCCACGTTATGCCAAAGAAAGAAGGAAAAAAAATGTTCCAATTATCATATGTAATTCCTTTAAAATGTAGATAAATCATGGTTTTACTGTACACCTTATTAAATTTTGCTCTTTAGAAACCTGGAGTCCTGTAGTCAGCTGAAATATTCTTTTCATTTATTATTCATAATAATGCTTGTTCCTCTAACAGGTAAAGAAACAATTGTGAAAGAAGGTATTAAAGTTGGTGTTAGTAACAGGAATATGTGAATCCCCCTAATTTGGCCACAGGGTTCAACAGTTTATTTATTCTTCTTTGGTTTTGGAGAGAAGTTTATAGACTCCTTATGCGGAGGATGCAGATTCTGTATTCTATATTTCTAGCCCTTATAGCCAATCTATAGTTTCATATACCAACAGTATTTAATCCCTTGAATTGAATACTGCTGATTAATTTATTAAAAAGTACTTGGCTTAATTCACTGAGCACACTCCAGCATCAATTCTAAAACAAAGAAAAATAGCAACATGCAGCAGTTCAGTTAGCTTGGATTTAAAATTTTGTCCTGGAAAATTGAGTCTAGTCTCAAACTCAGGGATATGTATTCTTATCAAGAATATTTTCTGCTCTGGTCATTGAGACAGAGAGCCACATGATCTCTCCTACATAAATTATTGTGTTATTTCCATCCTACACCTTAGTGGTAAACTCACTAAACAAATGAGAGGATAAATTATAATATAGTTCTCTTAAAATCCAACTATTAGAATGCAATTTAACCCACCATGATAAGAAAGTTTAAATACTTTAAATAAAGTCATTTAAATTTTATAGCTTTCCTAAATCCTTCTATGAATGCTGAATTATATTTTAAATTTTAAGCTTATTTTGTAATCATTTCAGTTTTTCACAGAAAAATAAATTAATTACCTTGTTTTGCTTTAACATTCATTCAAGAAAATAGGGCATCTCACAGCTCCACTTGATTTTTTTTGGTTATTACTTATGATGGTAGTAGATAATCCCCTTTAAAAGAGTCCAGGTTATATCACTTCAAGATAAGACATGATATCACTTCAAGTTCATGTGGTATCACTTCAAAACTGGATGGACAATGTGGGATTAATTGTGTCTTGAAAGAACTGGTCTTGTTGGATAGTATTAATGGCTCCAAACAGATGATTATGCAATAGATGCTTAAAGTCTCCTCTGTCCTTATGTTTCTCATTTGCACAAAGCAATTGTGAAATGAGTGTAACTATTTTGGAAGGCTTTGTGAGAAGAAGAAATGATTTATATAATACACCTAACACAGCATGTTGTATTTAACACATGGAAACATCTCAATGAATATTATCTTTCCTCACCTTTCTCCTGGAATCAAACATCCTGGATAAAGTTAAGATATTCATTTTAAGGGCCAAAATTTAATACTTTATTTTACCAAATTGTAAATACCCAAAGCATTAACTTCCTTTGCTAAAGGTTAACCATAGGTATCCAGTTGGTCGAAGCTGAAAAAGAAAATGACATGATGGGAAGCATGACCAAGAATGCTGATAGTGAATATGATCACTGCTAAAGGTTGAAATTGAAAGAAGCACCCATAATTTGACCTAAGTATGGATACCAAAGCTTTTGCAATTTTAGAAGTTTGCCTTGCCAATTTGGCTTAACTTCAATTCATTTATTTATTTGAAGTAAACTGTACTTAAAGCCTGTACTTCAAAAATATATAAACAGGTGAAGAAACATAACTTAACCCATATTCATCTGAAATAAATAGTCCTATATATGGAAAGCCTGGACAAGTGTCAAGTGAAACAAGCAATTAGTTGCTCTCTAACAGTGTTACAGTTCAAACTGTAACATCATTCCAGGCATGATTAAGAATGATAGAGCACATCGTCATTGCCAACACTATTCAGCCAATGTAAACCTTAGAAAAGTACTTGTCAGGGAAAAATGTGCCATTGATTTCTATTACACTTTCCCAGTAATTGCTGTCATCAGTGGCAGCTTATTATTACAGTTGAATAGAGTTTCAGTAATTACTTCTGCACAGATTCTAACAGCCTTTAGAATGAAAGATATTCTGACAGTATGAATATTCTTAACAACAATTACCTTTTTCTTGGTTAACACTGATTCAGGAAAATTAAAATTTAAATCTGTTAAGAGGAAACACATATGCCACTTGTAAGTAGGTTGATACAAAAAATGTGTAAATTGCAGAGTGACAAATTTTTAATTTTTTTCTCTTATGTATTATTGAAAACCAGCATTAAAGGAGACAAAGACCATACTGGTTAAATTAATAGAAGGTAATATGCAATAATTAAAAGCAGTCTTCAGGGGATCCCTGAGTGCTCAGGGGCTTGGTGTCTCCCTTCGGCCCAGGGGTGACCCTGGAGTCCCGGGATTGAGTCCCACACTGGGCTCCCTGCATGGAGCCTTCTTCTCCCTCTGCCTGTTTCTCTGCCTCTCTCTCTCTCTGTCTCTCTCTCTCTCTCTCTCTCTCTCATGAATAAATAAAATTCTTAATATAAATAAATAAAATAAAAGCAGTCTTCAATGCAATTATTAACTGAAATTACTGTACTAGTATAATGAGGAAAATGTGTGCATGAGAAAGCTTAGACATGATTATTTATATATGCATGCCTGCATTTACCTATGCATATGAATGTAAACGCCTTGAATAAATGGAGACCAAAGTACATACACATGCCTACATCTTTCACAAAGTGAAAATATATTTATAAGAGATTTGTATTCTATGACATTAAAATTGTCTGCTTATGTAATGTGAAATGGGGAATTGAAGCAGTTAACCAGAACATTTAGGAGCAAACCACTTTGGAATGAGTTTTTGAAATATCCAGATAATTGAGACCAGAGAACATGGAATGTAGGAAATCCAGGTAATCACTTGAATTCTTTACTCAGTTTTGTTGCACTCACTTAAAAATCTCCAAATTATACAATCATACTTGGAATATTCTTCATAGGGATCCCTGGGTGGTGCAGCTGTTTGGCGCCTGCCTTTGGCCCAGGTCGCAGTCCTGGAGACCCGGGATCGAATCCCACGTTGGGCTCCCGGTGCATGGAGCCTGCTTCTCCCTCTGCCTGTGTCTCTGCCTCTCTCTCTCTCTCTGTGACTATCATAAATAAGTTTAAAAAAAGGAATATTCTTCATATATTAAATAGTACAATTGACCATCCATTTTGAGAAGTTTTTTTAAAAAAAATATCTTATTCTTATTTATCCATGAGAGACACACAGAGAGAAAGAGAGAGAGAGGCAGAGACATAGGCAGAGGGAGAAGCAGGCTCCATGCAGGAGGCCCAATGTGGACTCAGTCCCAGGACTCCAGGATATGCCCTGGGCCGAAGACAGGCTCTAAACTGCAAAACCACCCAGGTGTCCCTGAGAAGATTTTTTGTAAATGAAGGCAAGGATAAAAAAGTAAAAAACAATAATCTAAAGAAAGGCTTTTAAATAAGTCTTATCAAAATATTGTTTTCAGGTGGCAGAATAAAAGTATGATACATAGAAAGTATCAATTTTGGAAATTGATTTTTTTTATAAATATAAATGAATGCTACAAAAAAGCCTGCTATGTCAAAATATGAGTGACAAAAGACCAAATTGGAAAACAAGTTGTTTTCCATGTTGTAAAAACAGTTCAGTAGACTTTTGGAAAACTAACTCTTCTCCCCAAAGTAAAAGCATGGAGAAAGCTAAAATTAAATGCCATCAAATTTCATAGTTTAAAAAAGCTATATTTAACTATAAAGGTTAATGTGTGTTTGGGAGCACATTTTGCTCTATATGATATTGATTTAATTGTTTTGTTATAAATAGAATAAAAACTCTTGTCAATCTGTATTGAAGAATTCACATGAAATTACTATTGACTATTATCTAGAATCATAAATAAGATTTGGAAATACAATAACTGTGTCAACAAAATTTGTCAGATCCAACTAACGATGTTAAACACCAAAATCTTTCATTACTTTCATTCATTACTAAGGTCAAAACACTAACAGAAAAAAAAACACAGAAAAAAAAAACCACTAACAGATTCTTCAAAGCTCTAAATATTCTACATATACAAAATATTTCTACTACCAAAATATATTACTTTCCTTCATAACTGTCTCAATGAATAATGGACATTTCCATTACTGGTTATCTGGCTTACTATCATATAAAACTAATAATAACTAATAAATTTGAAAACATTAGTTGCAAATGATCAGGGAAACAATTGAAGTGCCTTGATGGGTAGTGTTCTGTTTCATTATATAGCTGTCAAAAGTTTGGCATAGATGTGCTCCCAAAACTAATGAAGAGTTCAATAAGTTCATACATTTTATTAGATAGACAATAAGCCATAGCATGGATATACAACAATAAATAAAACCACTTTGGTGTTGATGGATATTCACACTCCTGGGTTTTTATTTCCTTACCATTTATCTCCATTTCCTAGGACAATGGCAGGTAAAATATAGGTGTGGATCTAATGTATTTGAATGAGGAAGGAAATGGATAAGTGATATAAGTAAATTGATAAGTCTATATGAGATTCTAAAAAGAGAAAATTCAGAACCTAACTACATTTCCATTTTTTCTATTTTAGATTCTCAAAAATGTTTTAATAATTTCTCAAAGTAATATATGAATAGCATTTTAAAACTCAAATTCACAGTCTCAACCTATTCTACCATTGATCCCTATGTAAAAATTAGAAAAAATTGCAAAATGTTAAGGGATTTTAGGTTGTTGTTTTTTTATAATTATGTTCTCAGCATTTGTTTGGGACATTTATTCTAGATATTCATGTCATTTAGAGATGGAAAATTCATTTGTATTCTTTCATGATTTCATCATTTGTTTAATCAGTGTATTTTTAGATATCTTTACCCAAACATTAATACAGTAGTAATCTTCTAGGTCAGATATTCTAACGTTGACATTCTATTTTTCATTCTGGAAATATTGACATTATCACTTCCCTCTTATAAATTTCTCATATATATAAAATAAATAAGTAAATAAGTAAAGTAAATAAATTCGAGTTAGTTGACATACAATGTAATACTAATTTCAAGTGTACAATATAGTGATTCAACACTTCCATACAATGCCTGGTGCTCATCACAACAATGTACTCCTTAAAGCCCATCATCTATTTAACCCCATCCCCCCACCCATCTTGCTTCTGATAACCAACAGTATGTTCTCTGTAGTTTAGTGTCTGTTTCTTGGTGTGCTTTTCTTTTTTTCCCCTTTGCTCATTTGTTTTGATTCTTAAATTCCACATCTAAATGGAGTCATATGTTATTTGTCTTTCTCAGACTTACTTATTTCAGTTATCATTATACTCTCTACCTCCACCATGTTGTTACAAATAAGAAGGTATAATTATTTTTATTGCTGAGGAATATTCTACTATATATATATATATACATATATATATATATCGATATATAGATATAGATATAAATATAAATATATATAATCACATCTTCCTTACCTATTCATCAGTTAATGGACAACTGTTCTGTTTATATAATATGGCACTGTAGATAATGCTGCTCTAAAAATCAGGATGCACATATCTCTTTGAATAGTATTTTGTATTCTTTGGGTAAATACCTAGTAGTGCAATTGCTGCGTCATATGATAGTTCCATTTTTAACATCTTAAGAAACCTTTATACCATACTGTTTTCCAGTGTGATTGCAGAAGTTTGCATTCCCACCAACAGTGCAAGAGGGTTATCCTTTTTCCACATCCTCACAAACACCTGTTGTTTCCTGTGTTGTTGATTTTAGACATTCTGACAGGTGTGTGGTGATATCACATTGTGGTTTTTATTTTTTGCGTTTTATTTTATTTAAAATTTTCTCTTTATATTTCGAGTTCTTATTTAAATTTTAGCTAACATATACTGTAATATTAGTTTCAGGAGTGCAATTTAATGATCCATCACTTGCATATAACACCTAGTGTTCATCACAATTGCCTTCTTTAATATCCATCACCCATTTAGCCCAGTCTCCACCGACCTCCCTCCAGCAACCCTCAGGTTGTTCTCTATAATTAAGAGTCTCTTATAGTTTGTCTTCTTCTCCTTTTTGCCCCTTCACATATGTTTATGTGATTTTTTTCTTAAATTTTACATATGAGTGAAATCATATGGTATTGTGTTTCTCTGACATATTTCACTGAGCATAATGCACTCTAGCTCCATCCACATCACTGCAAATAGCAAGATTTAATTCTCTTTGATGTCTTGGTAATATGCTATTGTATGTGTACATACCACATCTTCTTTATCCATTTGTCAGCTGATGGACATTTGGTCTCTTTCCATATTCTGGCTATTGTTGATAATGCTGCCATAAATGTTGGGGTGAATGTGCCCTTTGAATCAGTATCTTTTTTGTATTTTTGTATTTTGAAAAAAAAAAACCTAGTAGTGGAATTGCTGGGTCATAGGATAGTTATATTTTTAAAATTCTGAGGAACCTCCTTTTCCAGAGTGGTTTCTCTGGGAATACCAATTTGTATTCCCACCAACAATATAAGATGGTTTCCATTTCTCTGCATCCTCACCAACATCTGTTGTTTCCTACGTTGTCAATTTTAGCTATTCTTACAAGTGTGAAGTGGTATGGCATTGTATTTCCCTGATGATGAGTGATACTGAGCATTTTTTTTCATGTGTCTATTAGACATCATCATGTTTTCTTTAGAAAAGTGTCTATGCATGTCTTCTGCCCATTTCTTGACTGGATTATGTGGTTTTGGGGTGTTGAGTTTGATAAGTTCTTTATAGATTTTGCATACTAACCCTTTATCAGATATGTCATTTGCAAGTATCTTCTCCCATTCTCTAATTTGTCTTATAGTTTAATTTTTTTGTGCGTTTCATTTGCTGTTCACAAGCTTTTTAAGTGACATTTAAATTAATTATCTATTTATTTTAGAGAGAACAAGAGAGAAAGTCAGAGTAGGGGGAGGAGAGAGAGAGTCTTAAACAGACTCCATGCTGAGTGCTCAGCCCAATGTCAGTCTCGATCTCTCAACTGAAGATCACAACCTGAGCCAAAACCAAGAGTCAGATGTTTAACTGATTGCACCACCCAGGCACCTCTGCACAAGGTTTTAATTTGAAGAAGTCTCAATTCATTTTTACTTTTGTTTCCCTTGCCTCTGTAGGCATGTCTAATAAGAGGTTGCTATAGCTGATGTAAAGGAGGTTGCTAACTGTGTTCTCCTCAAAAATTCGAAGGTTTCCTAACTCACAGTTAGGTCTTCCATCCATTTTGAATTTATTTTTGCATATGGTGTAAGAAAGTGAACCAGTTCCATTTTTTGCATGTTAATGTCCAGTTTTTCCAACACCATTTGTTGAAGAGACTTCTTTTCATTGGACATTCTTTCCTGCTTTGTCAAAGATTAGTTGACCATATACTTATGAGTCACATTTCTAGGTTTTCTATACTGTTCCATAGACCTTTGTGTCTATTTTTGTGCCAGTGCCATATTGTCTTTATCACTACAGCTTCATTATATAGCTTGAAGTCCAGAATTATTATGTCTCCACTTTTGCTTTTCTTTTTCAAGATTACCTTGACTATTTGGAGACTTCTGTGGTTCCACACAAGTTTTAGAAATGTTTGGTCTAGGGGGAGGGGCAAGATGGCGGAAGAGTAGGGTCTCCAAGTCACCTGTCCTCAACAAATTACCTAGAAAACCTTCCAATCATCCTGAAAATCTACGAATTCAGTAAAAGATCTATACCCTAAAAACTATAGAACACTTCTGAAAGAAATTGAGGAAGACACAAAGAGATGGAAAGATATTCCATGCTCATGGATTGGCAGAATTAACATTTGGAAAATCTCTATCCTACCCAGGGCAATTGACATGTTCAATGCAATCCCTATCAAAATACCATGGACTTTCTTCAGAGAGTTGAAACAAATTATCTTAAGATTTGTGTGGAATCAGAAAAGACTCCGAATAGCCAGGGGAATATTAAAAAAGAAATCCACAGCTTGTGGCATCACAATGCCAGATTTCAGGTTGTACTACAAAGCTGTGGTCATCAAGACAGTATAATACTGGCACAAAAACAGACACATAGATCAATGGAACAGAATAGAGAATCCAGAAGTGGACCCTCAACTTTATGGTCAACTAATCGACCAAGCAGGAAAGACTTTCCACTGAAAAAAAGACAGTCTCTTCAATAAATGGTGCTGGGAAAATTGGACATCCAAATGCAGAAGAATGAAACTAGACCACTCTCTTGCACCATACACAAAGATAAACTCAAAATGCATGAAAGATCTAAATGTGAGATAAGATTCCATCAAAATGCTTGAGGAAAACACAGCCAACACCCATTTTGAACATGGCCACAGTAACTTCTTGCAAGATACATCCATGAAGGCAAGAGAAACAAAAGCAAAAATGAAGTATTGGGTCTTCATCAAGATAAGAAGCTTCTGCACAACAAAAGAGACAGTCAACAAAACTAATAGAGAACCTACAGAATGGGAGAAGACATTTGCAAATGACCTATCAGATAAAGGGCCAGTATCCAACATCCATTAAAATTATTAAAATTGTTAAACTCACCAGCAACGAAACAGGCAATCCAATCATGAAATGGGCAAAAGACATGAACAGAAAGATATCTCACAGAAGAAGACATATTCGTGGCCAACAAGTACATGAGAAAATGCTCCGCATCACTTGCCATCAGGGAAATACAAATCGAAACCACAATGAGATACCACCTCACACCACTGGGAATGGTGAAAATTAACAAGACAGGAAACCACAAATGTTGGAGAAGATGTGGAGAAAGGGGAACCCTCTTGCACTGTTGGTGGGAATGTGAACTGGTGCAGCCACTCTGGAAAACTGTGTGGAGGTTCCTCAAAGAATTAAAAATAGCTCTGCCATACGACCCAGCAATCACACTGCTGGGGATTTACCCCAAAGATACAGATGCAGTGAAACGCTGGAATGCCTGCACCTGGATGTTTATAGCAGCAATGTCCACAATAGCCCAACTGTGGTAGGAGCCTTGGTGTCCATGGAGATGAATCGATAAAGAAGCTGTGTTCTATGTATACAATGGAATATTAGCCATTAGAAATGACAAATATCCACCATTTGTTTCAACATGGATGGAACTGGAGGGTATTATGATGAGTGAAATAAGTCAATCGAAGAAGGACTCATTCATTTGGGGAATATAAAAAATAGTAAAGGGAATTAAGGGGAAAGGTGAAAAAATGAGTGGGAAATATCAGAAAGGGAGACAGAACATGAGAGACTCCTAAGTCTGGGAAACGAACAAGGGGTGGTAGAAAGGGAGGTGGGTGGGGGTTGTGGGTGACTGGGTGATGGGCACTGAGGGGGGCACTTGATCAGATGAGCACTGGGTGTTATTCTATATGTTGACAAATTGAACTCCAATAAAAAAATTTAAAAAATAAATTTAAAACATCCAGTGAAAGAAAAAAAAATGTTTGGTAGAATTCAATGGGAATCCATCCAGCCCTGGACATTTGTTTGTTTGGGAAATTTTTGGTTACTGACTCAATTACTTTCCTGTTATAGGTTTTTTGAAATTATTTATTTCTTCTTTTTTCAGTTTTGGTATTTCCTATGTTTCTAGGAATTTATCCATTTCTACTAGGTTGCCCAATTTGTTAACATGTAATTGTTCATAAAATTCTCCTATAATTTTATTTCTGTGGTGTTGTGATCTCTTCCCTTTCATTCATGATTTTATTTATTTGTGTCCTTTCTCTTTTTTTGCTATATCTGGGTAGGAGTTTATTACTTTTTTAATTCTTCCAAAGAACAAGCTCCAATTTTGTTGATCTGCTTCTACTGCTTTCTTTTATTTCTACATGATTCATCTCAGGTCTAATTTTAATGAATTTCTTTCTTTTGCTGGTTGTAGGCTTTATTTGCTCCTTTCTTCCATCTTCTTTATGTGTAAGGCAATGTTTTGTATTTGAGACTTTTCTTGCTTCTTGAGGAAGGCCCATGTTGCTATGTACTTCCTCCTTAAGATCACCTTTGGTGCATTACAAATGTTTTGCACTGTAGGATTTTCATTTTCATTTGCTTCCATGTATTTTTAAATTTTTTTCTTTAATTTCCCTGTTGATCCATTCATTCCTTAGTAGAATATTGTTTAACCTGCATGTTCATGTGGTCTTTCAAAATTGTTTCTTGTGATTGACTTCATGTTTCAGACTGTGTGGTCTGAAAATATGCATGGTGTGGTATGAAAGTTTTGGACTTGTTGAGGGCGGATTTGTGACACACTAAGTGATATATTCTAGAGAATATTCCATGCATACTCAAAAAGAATGTGTATCCTGTTGCTTTAGAATGAAATGCTCTGAATATATCTTTTAGTCTATCTGGCCTAGTATGTTACTCAAAGGCATCATTTCCTTGTTAATAACCTCTTTAGATGATATGTCCATTGCTGTTTGTGGGGTGTTAATGTTCTGTACTATCATTTTATTATTATCAATGAGTTTCTTTAGTTTTGTTATTAATTGACTTATATATTTGGTTACTCCCAAGTTGGAGGCATAAATATTTACAATTTTTTGGTCTTCTTATTGGATAGATATCTTTATTATGATAAAGTGTCCTTCTTCATCTGTTATTACAGTCTTTGGTTTAAATTCTAGTTTGTCTAATATAAGGATGACTATTCCAGCTTTCTTTCATTGTCCATTAGCATGATTAATCGTTCTCAAACCTCCTGTTTTCAATCTGGGTATGTTTTCTCTCTAAAATGAGATTCATATAAGCAGCTGATAGACGGGTCTTGTTTTTTATCCATTCTCATACCCTATGTCTTTTGGTTGGAGCATTTAGTCCATTTATATTCAGAGTAATCATTGATATATATTAATTTAGTGTCATTGTATTACCTATAAAGTCACTGTTCCTATAGATTGTTTCTGTTCCTTTCTAGTCTTTGTTGCTTCTGGTAACTATCTCTCCTTTTATTCTGAATGACAGTATTGCTGGTTATAATATTGTTGACTGCATGTTTTTCCATTCAGTAGGTTGAATATCTCATGTCACTTTCTTCTGGCCTACAAGTTTCTGTGGACTAATCTGTTGCTAAGCTTTGGGTCTACCCTTGTATGTTAAGGACCTTTTGTCCTGAGGTGTTTTCAGAATACTCTCTTTATCTTTGTATTTTGCAAGTTTTCCTATGATATGTCTTAGTATTCTTCTGGTTTTTTTTTTTCTTCTGGTTTTTGATATTGAAGGGAATTCTCTGTGCATCTTGGGCTTGAATGCCTATCCCCCCCCCCCCCCAGATTTGGTAAGTTCTCAGCTATAATTTCTTCAAATACAACTTCTACTTCTTTCCCCCAACTCTTCTTCCACTAGTATGGATATTATTGCACTTTGTGGAATCGCTGAGTTCTCCAGGTCTATATTCTTATTCTAATATTTTTCTTTACCTCTTCTTTTCAGCTTAATTATTTTCCATAATTTTATCTTTTATATCACCTATTCAATACTCTGCTTCTTCCAACTTCATTGTGTATACATTCAGTCAGTTTTTATATATCATTTATTGCATTTTTAAATTTTCAGCCTGACTAGGTTTCAGCTGCTTTATCTTGGCAGCCAAGGTTTCTCTGGTGTCATCTATACTTCTTTCAAGCCCAGCTAGTATTCTTAGGACTGTTGTTCTAAATCCGTTTTCAGATATATTGCTTTTATCTGCTTTGCAGAAATCCCTGGGTGTGATTTCTTCCTGATCTTTCTTTTGGGGATAATTCTCTGTCTTGTCATGTCTAGGTTTCTGTCTTTTGATTTTATGAGAGTTTGTTATGTTTCCTGGTCCGGAAACTAATACTATATTAAGAAGGGGTCCTACACTGTATGGGGTCTGTTGCTTCAGGGTGTGTTTCTAGTGCATGTCATGTGCACCCTGCTATTGTATTTTGGATGTGAGTTGAATGAATATCTGCCTACCTGGGACTTATTCCCACTCCCAGCACCGAGTTCTGCATCTTCCAGCCACTTGCCAGCAGCCAAGGAATCAGTGTGCAGAGTGGGCAGAAAAATAATGTTTATTGGAGAGATGGGGGAACAGGTGTGAGCCTAGCATGGAGCACAGGAATGTTAGGTAGAGGGAACTCAGGTATCAAGGAATCCCCTATCCACTGGCATAGTAGAACCTGTGGTCATGCTGCTCTAGTCACTCACCAGGAGAAAGATGGTGTCCACCATATTCTCCACCCTCAGATAGATTTACAAGTGGGATTCAATCCACCATGCTCTTGGCCTTCTGGAGGGTCACTCCAGTTGCTCTGTCCTATGGGGACATCACTAGTGTGGGGTTCACTGTGTTCATGGAGATCTTATGTGACCTAAGCTCCAGAGCCATCCTTTTGGTCAGCATGTCCATGGCACCCTTGGGGTAGCAGTAGCTGTGTGGCTAGTCATTGTGCACTGTGAGGTCTGAATGAAGACATTCATGATGGACTCCAGGATTTTCCCAGCTATTAAGCCATGGGCCATAAACTGGAACAGTTGGAAACAGTCCATAGGTTCATATTAAAGAACATGTTACATGCTTTCTTGGTGACCTCCAAGAAGGGCTGTAGCAGTGCCATGGCAATGTTATTCACCAGCAGGTGCACTAGGCTCACACTGCACAGTGGGTGTTCTGTGGCCTCCCAGTCACACAGGTCCACACACACATAGGCTCCACCCCAGTGTATTTATGTATCATGTATGGGAGGTATCCAGCCACCAGAGGGTCCATACACAAGAAGGGGCACATCTGGACCTCTCCCATGTGAGACTTTTCAGCCTGACAGGGGGAAATATTATAGGTCCCAGAGGATCCAGCAGCTTTCTTGGGTTTTGGAATCCCAGGGGACTGAAGGAGGCAGGAGAGGAGTTAATGTGTCCCTTGGGCCACTGGGCATATCAGATGTTATGGACCTGAAGCCGGCTCTGCCTCTGGCCAGTCCACTTTCTGAATTCCAGTGTCTCAAGTCCCAGGCCAGCAAAATAGCCATTTCTGCTTCCTTCCAAGCTCAGGGGATGTCACCATTCTCCCACATACTTTTCCATCCACGGAGTCTGTGCACTCTGAGAGGGATTGTTGGGGGCCTTGGT
Organism: Vulpes vulpes; assembly: GCF_048418805.1. Classification (NCBI taxonomy): domain Eukaryota; kingdom Metazoa; phylum Chordata; class Mammalia; order Carnivora; family Canidae; genus Vulpes; species Vulpes vulpes. Next base: position 59,732,918 of record NC_132796.1, read on the forward strand.
CTTCCCCAGTACCTGGCACCTTTGATCATATGGTTCTTTTCTTTCCTTCCATTAATGTGATGCATCACATTAATTAATTTGAAAATATTAAGCCAATTTTGCAACCCAGGTAAAAACCCCACTTGATCATATGAAGTGATTTTTTTAATGTATTGTTAGATTTGGTTTGCTAGTATCTTACGGAGAATTTCTGAATCCACGTTCATCAGGGATATCAGCCTGTAGTTAATTTTATGAGTAGAATGTTTTTCTTGTTTTAGTATTAAGGTAATTCTGGTTTCCTAAGATGAATTTGGAGATTTTCCTTCCATTTCCCTTTTTCTGGCATAGCTTGATAATAGGTATTAACTCTTCTTAAATATTCGGTAGAATTCATCCATGAACCCAACTCATTAGAGACGTTTGTTTGTTGGGAGTTTTAAAAATGCTGGTTTAATTTCTCTGCTGGTTTTTGGTCTCTTCAAGTTTTCTATTTCTTCCTGTTTCATTTTGGTAGTTTATATGTTGCTAGGAATTTTTCCATTTCTTCCAGGTTATCTATGTCTAATTTTTGGCATATAGTTTTTCATAGTATTCCCATATATATATATTTTCTAATTTTTGTTGGTTTGTTGTTATTTCTCCTCTCTCATTGCTGATTTTATTTATTTGGTCTGTCTTTTCTCTTTTCTTTTTTTATAAGTCTGGCTACGGTTTTATCAATTTTTTCAAAGAACCAGCACCTGGTTTCATTGAACTGTCCTACTGCTTCTTAAGTTTCTTTATGATTTCTTTCTGCTCTAATCTTTATTTCCTTATTTCTGCTCAGTTTAAGCTTCATTTGTTGTTCTTTTTCTAGTTCTTTTAGGTGTAGGATTAGGTTGTTTTTTTGGGGGGGATTTTTCTTTCTTCTTCTGGTAGTCCTGTATTGCTATATACTTCCCTCTTATGACTGTTTATGCTGCATTCCAAGGGTTTTGGACATTTTCAATTGTTTCCATGTATTTTTAAAATTTATTCTTTCATTTCCTGGTTGACACTTTCATTATTTTTATTAATATTTTGTTTATTTATGAGAGACACACACAGAGAGAGAGAGAGAGGCAGAGACACAGGCAGAGGGAGAAGCAGGCTCCCTGTGGGGAGCCTGATGCTGGACTCAATCCCAGGTTCCTGGGGTCATGCCCTGAGCCAAAGGGAGAGCTCAATCACTGAGCCACCCAGTTGCCCCAACCCTTTCATTCTTTAGTAGCATATTGTTTAACCTCTATGTATTTCTGGTCTTTTCAGGTATTTTCTATTGTTTGACTTCTAGTTTCATAGCTTTATGTTCAGAAAAGTTGCATGGTATGAATTCAGTCTTTATGTGTCTGATTAGGCCTTTTTGGGACTAATATGAGATTTATTCTGGAAAATACTCCATGCACACTTAAAAAGAATGTGTTTTCTACTGTTTTAGGGTGTAATCTTCTGAATATATCTTTAAGTCCATCTGGTCTGGTGTGTCCTTCAAAGCCATTAATTTCTGTTTATATGATCTGTCCACTGATTTAAGTGGGGGTTAAAGTCCCCTACTATTATTGTATTATTATCAATTATTCTCTTTATTTTTGTTATTTTATATATTTGGAAGCTCCCATGTTGGGAACATATTTATAATTGTTATATCTTCTTGTTGGTTTGTCCTCTTTGTTATTATATTCTGCCTTTCTCTGTGTCTTGTCATAGTCTTTATTTTAAAATTTAGTATGTCTGATATAAGTAAGTATTGCTACTATGACTTTCTTGTCTCATCTTTTTACGTGATAAATGTTTCTCTGTCTCCTTACTTTTAATCTCCAGGTGTCCTTAGGTCTAAAATGAGTCTCTTGTAGGCAGTGTATAGATGGTCTTGCTTTTTTATTTTATTTTATTTTTTTTTTTTAATTTTGTTTATTTATGATAGGCACACAGTGAGAGAGAGAGAAGCAGAGACATAGGCAGAGGGAGAAGCAGGCTCCATGCACAGGGAGCCCGACGTGGGATTCGATCCCGGGTCTCCAGGATCGCGCCCCGGGCCAAAGGCAGGCGCCAAACCGCTGCGCCACCCAGGGATCCCTTTTTTTTTTTTAAATTTTGTTTATTTATGATAGGCACACAGTGAGAGAGAGAGAAGCAGAGACATAGGCAGAGGGAGAAGCAGGCTCCATGCACAGGGAGCCCGACGTGGGATTCGATCCCGGGTCTCCAGGATCGTGCCCCGGGCCTGGTCTTGCTTTTTTAAAAAAATCTATTCTAATATCCTATTGCTTTTGATTGGAGAACTTAGTCCATTTATATTCAAAGTAATTATGGATTGATATATATTTAATGACATATTATTAATTGTTTTAAGGTTGTTCCTGTATATTTTCTCTGATCTTTTCTTCTTTTTGTTATTTTTGGTTTCTACTTTTGCACTCAAAGAGTCCCCTCTAATATTTATGGCTGGTTTACTGATCACAAATTTCTTTAGATTTCGTTTGTCTAGGAAACTATTTATGTCTCCTTCTATTTTGAATGATAGCTTTTCTGGATAGAGTATTCTTTGCTGCAGACTTTTTCCATTCAATGCTTTGAATATATCAGCCACTCCCTTCTGACTTGCTATGTTTTTGTTGAAAAATCTTAACCTAGCCTAGTGAGTCTTCCTTGGAAATTAAGGATACATTTTGTCTTGTCTTTATTAAGATTTATTATTTTGGGGGATACCTGGGTGGCTCAGCGGTTCATCCCAGGACGTGATCTTGGAGTTCAGGGATCGAGTCCCACATCAGGCTCCCTGCATGGAGCCTGCTTCTCCCTCTGCCTATGTTTCTGCCTCTCTCTCTGTGCCTCATGAATAAATAAATAAAATCTTTTTTTAAAAAAAGATTTATTCTTTTTCACTAAATTTTGCAAGTTTAATTATAATATGTCTTGGTGTTATCCTGCTTTTGTGACCATTGATGGGAGTTCTCTATGCCTTCTGGATCTGGATGTCTGTTTCCTTCTCCAGATTAGGGAAGTTTTTAGCTATTATTTCTTTAATAAATTTTCTGCCCCCTCTTCTCTCTCTTCATCTTCTTGAACTACTATGATACAAATTTTATTACATTTGATAGAGTCACTGAATTCCTTATGTCTGTTCTCAGGTTCCGTAATTAATCTTTCTCTCTTTTGTTCAGCTTCATTATTTTTCATTATTTTGTTTTCTATATCACTAATTATTTCCTCTGCCTCTTCCAGCCTGCTATTCATTGCATCAAGCCTGTTTCGACCCTAAGTTATTTCATTCTTCATTTCTGATTCATTCATTTTTAACTCTTTTACCTCTGTAGTGTCTCACTGATGCCTTTTATTTTTTTCTCAAGTCCAGTCTGTTACTATCCCTTTGATTGTTTCTTTAAATTCTTCATCAGGCACGTTACTTATATCTGCTTCACTTATATCTCTGGGTGTGGTCTTGTCTTTTCATTTGGTATGAATTCTTCCATCCTGGTATTTTGCCTAAGTTTCTGCCTTTTTTTTCTGTGTTACAAATGCCAGTTATATTTCTTGCTACTAAGTATAATGGCTTTATGAAGAAGAGGTTATATAGTTTCCAGGGCATGGTGCTTCAAGGACTGTTTCTGGTGTGTGCTTTATGTTCTCTGTGGTTGTGTTTTGTCAGCTTCATTCTTCAGACTAGTTTTCTGCAGAGACTTCTCTTGCCTGTATTTGGCAGTGTTTGTTCATTGGCCAGAATGTCATGAGTTTTAACCAGCTGTGCTATGGGTAGCTTGTTAAATGAGTTGTGATTCTACTTCCACTAGAACTGAAGCTCTCCAGAACTCTCTGGTCAGGATACATGATGTGGGCAGGGTTTTTTTTCTGGTATTTTGGGGAAAGGATCTACTGTGCTGGGACTAAGTTAAATTTGACTGAGAAGGGGATCCTGTCATAGCACAAGTATGTGAGAGTTGCCATAAGCAAGTTAGGCAGCCTGTGCTAGACCTGGGTTGCTTCCCACAGGTGGTTCTATTTTTATTCTGAGCAGTGGCAGAAGGAAATGGAACCAGCCAGATCCTTTGTCCCCAGACAGATGTCTCCATGAATGTTGTCTCTCAGGGAAGAAATATGAAAAGAGTGAATTATTTCCCCACTGTGTGTCCTAAGCAGTTTTCAAATTGTAATTTTCACACTGTCTGCCTTTGAGCTCTTCCATGCCTTCTCCCTAGGAGCAGCACAGTATCCTCTTGGCTCTATCCCTCCTATGCATGCTGACCTTTAAAACTTCAGGCTTTAAAGACATGGCTTGGGGGGATCCCTGGGTGGCGCAGCGGTTTGGCGCCTGCCTTTGGCCCAGGGCGCGATCCTGGAGACCCGGGATCGAATCCCACATCAGGCTCCCGGTGCATGGAGCCTGCTTCTCTCTCTGCCTGTGTCTCTGCCTCTCTCTCTTTCTCTCTGTATGACTATCATAAATAAATAAAATTTAAAAAAAAAAAAAGACATGGCTTGGGCAGGGGATTATGCTGATATTCTGTGGGATGGGACTGACACACTGATACTAGGACAAGCTTGATTTTATTATTTATTTTTTATATTAATTCCAATTAGTTAACATACAGTGTCATATTAATTTCACGTGCAAAATTTAGTGATTCCACACTTACATACAACACCTGGTACCCATCAAAACAAATACAATACTGTAATCATAATCACCTTTTTAACATATCACCACACCCACCTACTCTCTAGTAACCATCACTTTATTCTATAATTGAATCTGTTTCTTGGTTTTCCTCTCTCTCCCTTTTCTCTCCTTTGCTTATTTATTTTGTTTCTTAAAATCTACCTGAGTGAAGTCATAGAGTATTTGTCATTCTCTGACTGAATTTTCTTAGCATAATACCTTCTGCCTCCAGCCACATCTTTGAAAATGGCAAGATTTCATTGTTTTGGGGGTCTGAGTAATATTCAAGTGTGTTTATGTCTGCATATGTGTATAAAATCTCACATCTTCTTTATCCATTCATTCATTGATGGACACATGGGTTGTTTTCATAATTTTGTTATTGTAGATAATGCTGCCATAAATATCAGGGTGCATGGATCCCTTCAAATTAGAATGTTTGTATCCTTTGTATAAATATACCTTGTGGTGTAATTACTTGATCATAGGGTAGTTGTATTTTGTAATTTGTGGGGAACCTTCATACTATTTTCTAGAGTGGCTGTACTAGTGTGCATTTCCACCAACAGTGCAAGAAGGTTTCCCTTTTTCCACACCCTTGACAACACCTGCTATTTCTTGTTTTGTTCATTTTATCCATTCTGACAGTTGTGAGGTGATATATCACTAGAGTTTTGACTTGTATTTCCCTGATGATCAGTGATGTTGATAATCTTTTCATGTGTCTGATTACCATCTGGATGCCTTCTTTGGAAAAATGTCTATTCATGACTTCTCCCCATTTTTAATTCAATTATTCAGTTGGGGGTTTTGTGTTTTATAATGTCCTTATTTATTTTGTATGTCAAATCTTTATCAGATATGTCATTTGCAAATATCTTCTATCCAATAGGTTGACTTTAAGATTTGTTGATATTTTTTACTTTGCTGTCCTAAGGATTTTTATTTTTGTGTAATGACAGTTTATTTTGCTTTTGTTTCCCTTGACTCAGGAGACTTATCTAGAATGAAGTTGCTTTGGCCAATATCAAAGAAATTACGGCCTCAGTTTTCCTCTAGGAATTTGATGGTTTCAGGTCTCACATTTATACAGCACAAAAAAAGTAACGAAGAGAGAATTTTAAAAATCCAATTTACAATTGTACAAAAACAATACAATACCTGTGAACAAGTTAAAGTAAGAAGTTAAAGACCCATATACTCTGAAAATAAGACATTGAACAAAGAATTTGAAGATAACACAAATAAATAAATACACCATTCTAATAGATTTGAAGCATTATAATTGTTAAAATGTCTTTACTACCCAAAGCATTCTACAATTACTAACAAAATACCAAGAGCATATTTTCATAGAACTAGAAAAAATCCTGAAATATGTAAGAACAAAGCTGGAGGTATCAAAATTGATTATAAGCCTAAATGTGACATATGAAATCATAAAACTCTTTAAAAATAGGCGGTAATCTCTTGCCATCATTCTTAGGAACATCTTTATGGATATGTTTCCTCAGGCAAGGGAAACAAAGGCAAATATAACTTATTGGAACTACGCCAAAATAAAGGCCTCTTGCACAATAAGGTAAAGCATCAGAAAAAGAAAGGAAAGAAGAAAGAAAGAAAAGAAAGAAAGAAGAAAGAAAGAAAGAAAGAAAGAAGAAAGAAAGAAAGAAAGAAAGAAAGAAAGAAAGAAAGAAAGAAAGAAAGAAAGAATATAAGAAAGAAAGAATATATCTGCAAATGATATATCCAACAAGGGATAAATATGCAAAATATATGAAGAACTTATACAACTCAACACTAAAACTTTGTCAAACAACCCAATTGCAAAAAAAGCAGAGGACTTCAACAGATATTATTGAACATGTTTTCTATATTGTAATTTTTATTTCCATAACTCTATTATCATATTACTAGAAGTTTTAATTCATTATGTTCTTTTTTGTAACTATGATTTCAAGTTCTGTGCTATTTTTGGCACAAAGAACTGCTGTAACAATGTTAATACATTCCTCAGTGTTCACCATGGTAAGTATGGTCACCATCTGTAACCATAAAAAGTTATTGCAATATAATTGTATTATTTTTCCAAAGAAGACATACAAATAGTCAACAAATGCATGATAATATCCTCAATATCACTATCAGGGAAATGAATGATAATGAAAACCACAATATTACCTCACACAAGTCATAATAAGTAGTAGCATGAACTCTTGGTGGGAATGTAATTATGATTTCAATTGTCTTGCTATTTTTTTATTTCTTTATTTTTAATTTTAATTTAAAAAATTATTGGAGTTCAATTAAAGAGTCTTCTCTTTTCCCATTTGTGTGTGTGTGTGTATGTGTGTGCATGTGTGTGTTTTGGTTGAGTCGGCTTGAAGGTTTATCAATTTTGCCTTTTCATTCATTTCCACTCTTATTTTTATTACTACATTTCTTCTACTAACTTTGGTCTTTGTTCTTTTTCTAGTTCCTTTATGTATAGTTTTAGATTATTTATTTGAGATTTTTCTTGTTCCTGGATGTAGGCCTGTAGCTATCAATGTGCCTCTTAGAACTCCTTTTGCTCTGTCCCAACAATTTTTATCTATTGTGTTTTCATTTTTATTTGTCGCCATGTATTTTTATAGTTTCTTTCTGATTCCTTCACCGACCCCTCAGTTGTTTAGTAGCATGTTGTTTATATTCCATGTGTTTGTGATTTTCTATTTTTTCTTGTAATTGATTTATAGTTTTGTACTGTTGTGATCAGGAGAGATATTTGGTAAGATTTCAATCTTTCTAAATTTATTGAGAATTTTTTTTTGCCATTGCATTTGTAAACTGTTCTGGGGAATGTTCATTGTACACTTGAAATGTACAAACACATGCAAAAAATAAAAATAATATGAAATTTTCAAACACATTCTAAAAGCACTAAATTTTCACTCTCCCTTCACTTTTTATGCATATGTTGTAGTATTTTCATCTTTTCATTTTTTTGTATTCCTTTACTATTTTTGTAGATGTAGTTGATTTTTACTATTTTTAAAAGATTTTTATTTATTTATTCATGAGAGACAGAGAGAGTCAGAGACATAGACAGAGGGAGAAGCAGGCTCCTCTTAGGGACCCCAATGCAGGAACTGAACTCCTGACCCTGGAAACACGACCTGAGCTGAAGTCAGATGCTCAACCACTGAGCCAACCAGGAGTCCCACTATTTTTTGTTTTAACTTCCATATTTATTTTGTATGTGCTTAATTTACTACCTTTACTGTATATTGCTTTTACTTGTGATTTTTTTATCTCATCATTTTATTACTTCTTGCTATGGTATTTTCTTTCCATTTAAATAATTATCTTTGACATTTCTTGTAAGGGTGGTTTAGTGGCAATGAACACCTTTAACTGGTTTGTCTGAGAAACTGTCTCTTATTCTCAAGGTAACCTTGCCATGTAGAGTATCGTTTTTAAGATTTTATTTATTTATTCATGAGAAACACAGAGAGAAAGGCAGAGGCAGAGGGAGAAGCAGGCTCCAAGCAGGGTCCTCGATGTGGGACTCAATTCTAGGAAGGACTGAGGGATCATGCCGTGAGCCAAAGGCAGATGCTCAACTGCTGAGCCACCCAGGTGTTTCAAGAGTGTCTTTCCCCCTTCCTGAAAGCACTTTGTATATGTCATGCTTCTCTCTTCTTGCCTGCAAAATTTCTACTGAAAAACAGCTGGTATCATTATGGAGCATCCTTTGTATGTAACTATTTTGTTTGATACTTTTACAATTCTTTCACATTATTAGTACTTTATTATTACCATTTAATTATTATGTAGCTTGATATGGAACTCCTAGGTATCTTTTCATTAGGGGCTCTCTATAATTCATGGACTGGGATGTCTGTTTCCTTCTTCAGATTAGGGAAGATATCAGCTATTATTTCCTCAAAAAGGTTTTCTGCTCACCTTTAACTCTCTTCTCTTTCTGGGATCCCTATAACACAAATTATTTTATGCCTGATGATGTAATATTATTATCATTTCTTAATACTGAGTTTTTTCATTCAGCTCAGTTGCTTTCTTTCTTTTTCTTTTTTTAAACACTTTTTAAAAGATTGTATTTATTTATTCATGAGAGACACACAGAGAGTGGCAGAGACACAGGCAGAGGGAGAAGCAGGCTCCATGCAGGGAGCCCAATGTAGGACTCGTTCCCGGGACTCCAGGATAATGCCCTGGGCTGAAGGCAGGTGCTAAACCTCTGAGCCACCCAAGGATCCCCCATTACTGTTTTTTGAATTGCTGATCCATTCTTCATCCTCAAATATGCTATTGATTTCTTCTATTGTGGTTTTTCATTTCAGTTATTTTGCTCTTAGCTCTATTCTACTTTATCTTATTATTCTACTTTCTATCTTATTGTTAAATTTTTCACTGAATTCATCCACTTTTTTCTCAAGTCCAGTATCTTGATGATCATTTCTTTGAGCTCTTTATCAGGAATATTCCTTATTTCAGTTTTATTTAGCTCTTTTTCTGTGATTTTGTCTTGCTCATTAATTTAAAACAAATTGTTCTGCTTCTTCATTTTGTGTAATTCTGTTTTTGTATCTATTATTAGGGAGGTCAGCCAAATTTCTTGGTCTTGAAAATTGTGTAGAAGAGGCCATGTGGTATCCTATAGTGTAATCCCCCTGGACAACAGAATCAGGTGTTCCAAGAGTATATCCTGTGTGGACTACATGTACACCCTCCTGTTGTAGCTGAAACACAGTTGACTTTGGCCTGACTACAATTGCCCACTGTGGACTCACCGAGTAGAGACTGCTCCTCATACTTTGAAAAGGACCAGCTCTGGTCACCGTTGTCTTGTTGGTACATTAGGGCTGGAACTCAGCCTAGTTTTCTGTAATTAGCCTCTGTCATAACTGTGGACACAGCAAAGAGCAGGGCTTGTTCCTATATGTTCATCTAAGAGGAACTGCTAGAACAGTTGTAGGAAGTCTGGTTGCACAGGCATGTAGGATTATTTTCACCCTCCCCAGGAAAAGAAAAACTTTTGAGTGGGACAGTTCCTGGGTAGAGCTGCCTGCCATGTGTGGCAGGGCAAGAGTCACTTAGGTGGGTGGATTGGATAAAGTAGGTCTACAGGGGAATTCTGGGATAGGGCATGCAATGCTAACAAGGTATTTGGAGAATGTTAGACCTGAGTCCCAAGTGTCTGGCTATCTAGGATGGAAGAGGTCAAGCAAAATGACACCTATCAGCATTTTACTTTTTAGAGAAATCTCCTGCAGATCTATGATTTCTGGTATACATTCTAAGATTAGTCATTAAATCGCCTTCACATATACCCCAGGCAATTTTAAAGCTGCTACTTCTGTATTGTGTTTCTGAGTTACTTAAAATGTTGTTTCTTTGAGAGCTGGGACTTATTATTTCAATCATTTCTGGCTCTCCCAGAGATAAGTTCACTGAATTTTAAAGCCCTCAGAATTAAGCTCCACTGTTTGTTTTTTTCTTTTAAAGTCAGACGTTATGGGATTTTATCTTCCCTGTAGGGATCCCCAAGGATAGGAGTGCCTGATATGTGGTCTGATCCCTTGACTCCTCTATGCTTGTGATGTCCCTTCCCTATTTTGTTAGTCATGTTGCGAGTTTGGCTCCTGACTGAATCTTTTTCCTTCTTATATTTTCAATGTGGCCTTCTTTCTATGACTATCTGTAGAAAATCTGTTTTACCAGTATTCAGGACATTTTTAGAGTTAGTTAAATAGATGTAGTTTTTACCTTGGTGAGTCCATAGGACAAAGTTAGCTCAGATCTTTCCTACTTCATCTTCCCCAGATCCTCTTAATCAGATTTTTACACTTTATCGTTCCTTTTCTCCCCCTTCTGACTTCTGTAAGAACTATGGCAAAGTGTTGTGCACCAGCCTGGAATGTAGAGTCTTGGGTAGAAAGGCCAGGCCTCTGCCTCTGCACAGGCCCAACCATTCTGATGCAAAGTAGACAGGTAACCCTTAGGTCTCTTAAACCTCCACACTGGATTGCACTAGGTACATGAACGGGGTGTGTGGTTCCTTTTTAAAAAATTAAAAATCACAGGGATGCCTGGGTGGCTCAGTGGTTGAGTGTCTGCCTTTGGCCCAGGGCATGATCCTGGAGTCCTGGAATCGAGTCCCACTTCAGGCTTCCTACCTGGAGACTGCTTCTCTCTCAGCCTATGTCTCGGCCTCTTTCTCACTGTGTCTCTCATGAATAAATAAATAAAATCTTTAAAAAAAATCATATCGCGCTATTAAAAATCAGTATTTATAAAACTTTGTTGAATGTTAACATCAGATCTTGCACGTTTAAAGTTAAAGTCATTTAACATTTGTATGTAATAAGAATTAGTATTGCCTTCAGCTAGGAAAGGATATCTTTTTTATAGTCAATTGTGCTATTAGAAAAATATAATTCTTTATGGGAGATTTTCTGGGTCTGAAAAGAGAGAGCAGAGAGACGAATTAACCTAAATACTCAATTATATGAGTTTGATAGTGGAATGAGTTATTACTTTGAACAAGGACACTAATTCATACATAAATGTTTTTGTAAATAATTACTGAAGAATTGCTTTGTGAAGATTATTCATCATCTGAAAGTGTTAACTCAAGGCATTTCCCCCTACATAATCCATAACACTTGATCCATAAACCATGAATGCTTTAGTAGTATACATTACTAATATTGAAATTTGGAATATATGAATGCCTTGGTTTTATTTTTTTGCCTAACTGCACTGGCTAAAAATCTCAAATACATGGTTGAAAAGAAGTAGTGGAAGCAGGCATTCTTGTTTTATTCCTAATCTTGGGGCAAAGCATCCATTCTTTTGTCATTAAGCAGAATGCTTCCTATGGAATTTTTGTGAATGCCCTTGAATAAGATATGGAAGTTTCTTTTTATTCCTAGTTCATTGAGTGTTTTTTGAATGAAAAGTGATTTTTATCAAAATATTTTCTCCATCTACTGATATGATCATGTGATGTTTTATTATATTCTATTGATAAAACATACTACATTAATTAAATCATTTATGTAAAACCAACTTTGAATTCCTGGGATAGTTCTCATGTGTTCATCATATATAACTCATATGTTACTGAGTTCTGTTTCCTGGTATTTTGTTGAGAGTTTTTATTTTTCATTTCTATTTATAATAGAATTGGTCTATAGTTTACTTCATGTCCTTATCTGGTTTTAATGTCAGGGATATGCTGGCTTGATAAATTGAGTAAGTAAATATTCTTTCCTCTTTTATTTTTTTAAATGGTTGAAGAAGGATTGGTACTAATTATTTGCATGCTTGCTGGAATTTGATAATAAACATTGAAGACATTTGTGTCTATGCTTTGAGAAAAATTTCTCTACTGTCAATTTAATATTTTTATTTCTTATAGATCTGCTCCCTCTTTTCTAATTCCTCTTCAGTCAGTTTTAGGAGTTTGTTTTGCTAGTAATGTGTGTTTTTCACCTAAGTTATCTACCTTATTGGCATGCAGTTATTCATAGTATTTCTTTATAACACATTTTTATTTCTGTAGGATTAATAGTAATATTATAGCTTTTATTTTTGATTGTAATAATTTAATTTTAGGGAGTCAATCAAGATAAGATTTGTTAAATTTGTTGATATTTTCAAGGAAAAATCTTTGATTTTCTTTCTGTATTAATTTTCTAAATTATATTTCATTAGGGATCCCTGGGTAGTTGAGCAGTTTGCCAACTGCCTTTGGCCCAGGGTGTGGTCCTAGAGTCCTGGGATTGAGTCCCGCATCGGGCTCCCTGCATGGAGCATGCTTCTCCCTCTGCCTGTATCTCTGCCTCTCTCTCTCTCTCTCTATGATGAATGAATAAATAAAACCTTCAAAAAATAAATAAATTATATTTAATTAATTTTCATGCTAATCTTTATTATGTCCTTCCTTCTGGCATTTAGTTTAGTTTGCTGTTCTTTATTCTGTGTTTTAAAATAAAAAGATAGCATGTTGATTTTACATCTTTTGTTTAATAGAGAAATTGCAAGGGCGGAGCAGGATGGTGGAAGAGTAGGGTCCCCAAGTCACCTGACCCCACCAAATTACCTATAAAACTTTCAAATCATCCTGAAAACCCATGAATTCGGTTTGAGATTTAAAGAGAGAAGAGCTGGAAAGCTACAGTGAGAAGAGTTCATGCTTCTATCAAGGTAGGAAGACAGGGAAAAATATAAAGAAAGAAACGAAAGGCATTCAAGGGGTAGGGGCCCTGCAAGAAGCTGGGCTAAGGCCACCGCGAGTGCCCCCAGGACAGGAAAACCCAGTCCGGGAGAAGCAGGAGCTTCACTAATCTTCAAGAACGGACTGAAAGGCATTCACAGGGAGTAGGAGCAAGATCCCAGGAGGGGAGGGGAGGCCCTCAGGCTCCCTGGGACACAAACAGAGCACCTGCGTCCAGGGTAAAGCTCCCCCCATCCCCTGGCTGAGCTCCCAAAAGGGCTGCAGCGGGCGCCCGGCTGGAACCGGGAGCAGCTCGAGGAGGCTCCGGCAGAAGCTCCGAACTGAGGGGGCTGCGCAGCCGGGAGCCCAATTCCAACAGCACAGACCGAGGAGCCCAGGGTACCGGGGAACACAGTCCAACATCCGTCGCTCCCCCTGGGACAGGCAGAAGCCATGACATGGCACAGGACAGCAAGGACACTCCTGACACCAGGTTGCCCCGAGTTGTGCAGATCAGCGGCCCCCACCCCCAGAGCATACAGGCCCCTGTGGACTGGGAGCTGCCGTAGTTACTGCAGGAGCTGACTCCAGGGCTGGAGAGCTGACCACTGCCCCTGTTGTTGTTCCTCCTGGGGCCTCACAGGATAAACAACCCCCACTGAGTTTCACAGTGGCCACCCAAGATAAACAGGTTAAACAACTTTCGATGAGCCGTGCAGCAAGCAGGGGGGCTGAGCAGCTCCCCCAAGTGCTAACACCTGAGAATCAGCACAGCAGGCCCCTCCCACAGAAGACCAGGTAGACCAACAGGGGTAAAACAAATTATTGACCAAGCTGCACTGGAAAGTACCAGGGGAAGTTGAGAGATTTAAAGTATAGAGAATCAGACGCTACTCCCCCTTGTTTTTTGTTTTCTATTCGGTTCCCTCCCCCTCTTATTTATTTTCTTTTCTTATCGCTTTTTTTCTTGCTTTTTTTACTTTTCTTTTCTTCTTTCTCTTCTCTCTTTTTCTCCTTTTCCCAATACAAATTGTTTTTGGCCACTCTGCACTGAGCAAAATGACTATAAGGAAGAACGCACCTCAAAGGAAAGAAAGAATCAGAAACAGTCCTCTCTCCCACAGAGTTACAAACTTTGGATTACAATTCAATGTCAGAAAGGCAATTCAGAAGCACAATTATAAAGCTACTGGTGATTCCAGAAAAAACCGTACAGGACTCAAGAGACTTCATGACTGCAGAATTAAGATCTAATCAGGCAGAAATTAATAATCAATTAAATGAGATGCAATCCAAAATGGAGTTCCTAATGACGAGGGTTAACGAAGTAGAAGAAAGAGTGAGTGACATAGAAGACAAGGTGATGGCAAAGAGGGAAACTGAGGAAAAAAGAGAAAAACAGAAGATCATGAGGATAGATTAAGGGAAATAAAAGACAGCCTCAGGAGGAAAAATCTATGTTTAATGGGGGTTCCCGAGGGCGCTGAAAGAGACAGAGGTCCAGAATATGTAATCGAACAAATCATAGCTGAAATCTTTCCTAATCTGGAAAGGGAAACAGGCATTCAGAGGCAGGAAATAGAGAGATCCCCCCCTAAAATCAATAAAAACCGCTCAACACTTGGACAATTAATAGTGAAGCTTGTAAATTCCAAAGATAAAGAGAGGATGTTTAAAGCAGCAAGAGACAAGAAATCTCTAGCTTTTATGGGGAGAATATTAGATTAACAGCAGACCTTTCCACAGAGACCTGGCAGGCCAGAAAGGGCTGGCAGGATATATTCAGGGTCCTAAATGAGAAGAATCTGCAGCCAAGAATACTTTATCCAGCAAGGCTCTCATTCAGAATAGAAGGAGAGATAAAGAGCTTCCAAGATAGGGAGAAACTGAAAGAAAATGGGACCACCAACAAGCTCTGCAAGAAATATGAAAGGAGACCCTGTAAAAGAAAGAGGAAGTTGAAGGGAACAATCCACGAAAACAGGGACTGAATGTATCACGATGACACTAAACTCATATATTTCAAGAGTAACTTTGAATGCGAATGGGCTTAATGACCCCATCAAAATGTGCAGAGTATCAGAATGGAAAAGCAGGACCCATCTATTTGCTGTCTACAAAAGACTCATTTTAGACAGGACACCTACAGCCTGAAAATAAAAAGTTGGAGAACCATGTACCATTCAAATAGTCCTCAAAGGAAAACAGGGGTAGCCATTCTTATATCAGATAAACTAAAGTTAATCCTGAAGACTGTAGTCAGAGATGAAGAGGGACACTGTATCATACTTAAAGGATCTATCCAACAAGAGAAATTAAGAATCGTCAATATATATGCCCCAAATGTGGGAGCTGCCAAGTATATCAATCAATTAATAACCAAAGATAAGAATTACTTGGAAAATAATACAGTTATAATTGGTGACTTCAATCTAGCGCTTTCTACATTCTATAGGTCTTCTAAGCACACATCTCCAAAAACAAGACCTTTAAATGATAAACGGGACCAGATGGATTTCACAGATATTTACAGAACTTTACATCCAAACTCAACTGAATACACATTCTTCTCAAGTATACATAGAACTTTTTCCAGAATAGACCACATCCTGGGTCACAAATCAGGTCCTAACTGATACCAAAAGATTGGGATTGTCCCCTTCATATTTTCAGACCATAATGCGTTGAAATTAGAACTAAATCACAAGAAGAAGTTCGGAAGGATTTGAAACACGTGAAGGTTAAGAACCATTCTGCTAAAAGATGAAAGGGTAATCCAGGAAACTAGAGAAGAATTTAAAAAACTCATGGAAACTAATGAGAATGAAGATACAAGCATTCAAAATCTGCGGGATACAGCAAAAGCAGTCCTGAAGGGGAATTACATCGCAATACAAGCATCCATCCACAACTGGAAAGAACTCAAATACAAAGGTAACCTGGCACTTAAAGGGGCTAGAGAAAAAACAGTAAATAGATCCTACAACCAGCAGAAGAAGAGAGTTAATAAAGATTTGAGCAGAACTCAACGAAATCGAGACCAGAAGAACTGTGGAACAGATCAACAAAACCAGGAGTTGGTTCTTTGAAAGAATTAATAAGATAGATAAACCATTAGCCAGCCTTATTAAAAAGAATTAATAAGATAGACAAACCATTAGCCAGCCTTATTAAAAAGAAGCCTTATTAAAAACAAGAGAGAGAAGACTCAAATTAATAAAATCATGAGAAAGGAGAGATCACTACTAACACCAAGGAAATACAGATGATTTTAAAAACATATTATGAACAGCTATACGCCAATAAATTAGGCAATCTAGAAGAAATGGATGCATTTCTGGAAAACCACAAACTACCAAAACTGGAACAGGAAGAAATAGAAAACCTGAACATGCCGATAACCAGGGAGGAAATGGAAGCAGCCATCAAAAACCTCCCAAGACACAAAAGTCCAGGGCCAGATGGCTTCCCTGGGAATTCTATCAAACGTTTAAAGAAGAAACCATACCTATTCTACTAAAGCTGTTTGGAAACACAGAAAGAGATGGAATATTTCTAAACTCATTCTATGAGGCGAGCATCACCTTAATTCCAAAACCAGAAAAAGACACCACCAAAAAGGAGAATTATAGGCCAATATCCCTGATGAACATGGATGCAAAAATTCTTAACAAGATACCAGCCAATACGATCCAACAATACATTAAGAAGATTATTCTCCCTGACCAAGTGGGATTTATCCCCGGGATGCAAGGGTGGTTCAACACTTGTAAAACAATCAATGTGATTCATCATATCAGCAAGAGAAAAACCAAGAAACATATGATCCTCTCAATAGATGCAGAGAAAGCATTTGACAAAATACAGCATCCATTCCTTATCAAAACTCTTCAGAGTGTAGCGATAGAGGCAACATTCCTCAGAATCTTAAAAGCCATCTACAAAAAGCCCGCAGAAAATATCATTCTCAATGGGGAAACACCGGGAATCTCCCCCCTAAGATCAGGAACAAGACAGGGATGTCTACTCTCACCACTGCTATTCAACATAGTACTAGAAGTCCTAGTCTCAGCAATCAGGAAACCAAAAGAAATAAAAGGCATTCAAATTGGCAGAGAAGAAGTCAAACTCTCCCTCTTCACCGATGAAATGATACTCTACCTAGAAAACACAAAAGCCTCCACCCCAAGATTGCTAGAATTCATACAGCAATTTGGCAGTGTGGCAGGACACAAAATCAATGCCCAGAAGTCAGCGACATTTCTATACACTAACAATGAGACTGAAAAAAGAGAAATTAGTGGTCAATCCCATTTACAATTGCACCCAAAAGCATGAGATACCTAGGAATAAACCTAACCAAAGAGGTAAAGGATTTATACCCTAAAAACTAGAGAACACTTCTGAAAGAAATTGAGGACAACAATACGAGATGGAAAAATATTCCATGATCATGAATTGGAAGAATTAATATAGTGAAAATTTCAATGTTACCCAGGGCAATTTACACATTTAATGCAATCTCTATCAAAATACCATGGACTTTCTTCAGAGAGTTAGAACAAATAATTTTAAGATCCGTGTGGAATCAGAAAAGACCCCGAATAGCCAGGGGAATTTTAAAAAAGAAAACCATAGCTGGGGGCATCACAATGCCAGATTTCAGGTTGTACTACAAAGCTGTGGTCATCAAGACAGTGTGGTACTGGCATAAAAACCGACACATGGGTCCATGGAACAGAATAGAGAATCCAGGAGTGGACCCTCAAATTTTTGGTCAACTAATATTCGATAAAGGAGGAAAGAGTATCCACTGGAAGAAAGACAGTCTCTTCAATAAATGGTCCTGGGAAAATTGGACATCCACATGTAGAAGAATGAAACTAGACCACTCTCTTGCACCATACACAAAGAGAAACACAAAAAGGATGATATAATTGACAAAATAGACAAAATTCCATCAAAATCCTAGAGGAAAATACAGGCAACAGGCTTTTTGAACTTGGCCACAGTAACTTCTTTCAAGATACATCCATGAAGGCAAGAGAAACAAAAGCAAAAATGAACTCTTGGGACTTCATCAAGATAAGAAGCTTTTGCACAGCAAAGGATACAGTCAACAAAACTACAAGACAACCTACAGAATGGGAGAATATATTTGCAAATGACCTATCAGATAAAGGGCTAGGATCCAAGATCTATAAAGAACTTATGAAACTCAACAGCAAAGAAACAAACAATCCAATCATGAAATGGGCAAAAGACATGAACAGAAATCTCACTGAGGAAGACATAGACATGGCCAACAAGCACATGAGAAAATGCTCTGCATCACTGTCCGTCAGGAAAATACAAATCAAAACTACAGTGAGATACCACCTCACACTGGTGAGAATGGGGAAAATTAACAAGGCAGGAAACAACCAATGTTGGGGAAGATGTGGAAAATGGGGAACCTTCTTACACTGTTGGTGGGAATGTGAAATGGTGTAGCCACTCTGGAGAACTGTGTGGAGGTTCCTCAAAGAGTTAAAAATAGATCTGCCCTACGACCCAGCAATTGCACTGCTGGGTATTTACCCCAAAGATACAGATGCAGTTAAATGCCAGGACACCTGCACCCCAATGTTTATAGCAGCAATGTGCACAATAGTTACACTGTGGAAGGAGCCTTGGTATCCATCGAAAGATGAATGGATAATGAAGATTTTGTCTATGTATGCAATTGAATATTAGCCATTAGAAATGACAGATACCCACCATTTGTTTTGGCGTGGATGGAACTGGAGGGTATTTTGCTGAGTGAAATAAGTCAATCAGAGAAGGACAAACATTATGTGGTCTCATTCTTTTGGGGAATATAAAAAATAGTGAAAGGGAATAAAGGATAAAGGAGAAAAATGAGTGGGAAATATCAGAAAGGGCGACAGCACATGAAAGACTTCTAACTCTGGGAAACGAACTAGGGGTGGTAGAAAGAGAGGTGGGTGGGGATTTGGGGTGACTCGGTGACTGGCACTGAGGAGGGCACTTGATGGAATGAGAACTGGATGCTCTCCTATATGTTGGCAAATTTAACACCATAAAAATAAATTAATTTAAAATAGGAATTGCAGCTCTGTATCTTCATAAAGGATTGTTTTTGCTGTATTCCATAAGTTTTGGTTAATTGTATTACTGTTTTTATTTATACCAAAACATTTTCTAATGTATCTTGTAATTTTATCGATGACACATTTTTTATTGAGGTGTGTTGATTAATTTCCACAAACATTTGAATTTCCTTATTATTAATTTCTATTAATTAATAATTTATATTATATTATTATTAATTTCTCATTTTATTGATTTTGTACATCGAGGTAGCAAGTATTTGCATCTTGCCAAAAGGTTCTGTGTATGTTAGACACAACCTTAATAACGAAAAAATTTACCATTCCTCCTTGGCCTTCACTTTGTTTTCTCAAGGCCTACAATTGAAACAAAAGTTATAGATTGTGGTTTTCTATGATGTTTTCTGAGCATGTCTGTGGCCTTCTAGTACCTCAGGAATATGTCAGAGTTTTTCAAAACCTACTATTGGACAACTTATAATTCAGATCTTCTTTTAATGTTATGGGCATATTGCTCTTTTGCTGGATTGACATTATAATCTTAGGCAGCTATGATGTAAAATAATTGTCACCAGTTATTTTAAACAAAGGCCCTGAAGATATGGTGTTTCCCTTAAAATGAGTTCCAAATTAGGTCAACTAAACACACCACCATGTAAATGAAGTTCTTTCAGAGAGCTGAGAGACAGATCATATAATGACAATAATCCTTTGGTGTGACTTTTTGACGAACTCCAAACTCTGGTCTCTCCTTTATAATGGCTGGAAGGTTACTTCTCTTCATAGTTACCACAGTTGTCATGGTGCTGATTTTCCAGGCTACAGTGGGGCTGAGGAAAGGCAAAGAGGTAAATTTTACAATGTCATAATCCATCCTGCTGTCTTTATTGAGATTCAGTATATTTTTTTTTGAATTAGTAGTCCTCAGATTGTTGTAAGCTTTTTCTAATTACCAGAGATCCCAAAAAGTTGATTTTTCACTTTTTGCCAGTACTTTTATTACTTTTATAAAATGGTAGATTTATGGAGGTTATGATTCAGCCAATATGTAAGTGCCCCCTCAGAAAACCATAGTTTAGTGTAAATAAAAAAAATAAATAAAGCAATTATCATTTTAAATGTAGTGGGTAATTACAGTGGAAAAGACTCTAAAATATATAATCTGCTTAATCAACTGACAAATCAAGTGACAATGAACAGTTCAGCATTTGAACTGATTTCTTTAAGTATTATATTTTATTATGGGTCAGTAACATTGAGTTATATTTTATAGAATATTTTCCATAATATGTGTTATAAAATTTATTAGCATATTATTAATTAAATTATAATTATAAAAGAAGTCTTTACTGTATTTGTTCCTTTTGTCACTCTTAAAATTAGTTGCTTATAATTTCTCCCATATTGTTTCTTGATTAATATTTCCAGCTTTTTTTTTGAGAGAGAGACAAACCAAGAAACAGATGCTTAACTATAGAGAACAAACTGATGTTTCCCAGATGAATGGGGATTAAGGAGGGCACTTGTGATGCTCACTGAGTGTTGTATGGATGTTTTGAATCAATATATTGTGCACCTCAGCAAAAGAAACAGTCAACAAAACTAAAAGACAACCTACAGAATGGGAGAAGATATTTGCAAATGACATATCAGATAAAGGACTAGTATCCAAGATCTATAAAGAACTTATGAAACTCAACAGCAAAGAAACAAACAATCCAATCATGAAATGGGCAAAAGACATGAACAGAAATCTCACAGAGGGAGGCATAGACATGGCCAACAAGCACATGAGGAAATGCTCTGCATCACTTTCCATCAGGGAAATACAAATCAAAACCACCATGAAAAAAAAAAATGAAAAAAAAAAAAAAAAAAAAACCACCATGAGATACCACCTCACACCAGTGAGAATGGGGAAAATTAACAAGGCAGGAAACCACAAATGTTGGAGAGGGTGTGGAGAAAGGGGAACCCTCTTGCACTGTTGGTGAGCATGTGAACTGGTGCAGCCACTCTGGAAAACTGTGTGGAGGTTCCTCAAATAGTTAAAAATAGATCTGCCCTACACCCAGCAATTGCACTGCTGGGGATTTACCCCAAAGATACAGATGCAGTGAAACGCCAGGACACCTGCACCCTGATGTTTATAGCAGCAATGTCCATATTAGCCAAACTGTGGAAGGAGCCTCAGCGTCCATCGAAAGATGAATGGATAAAGAAGATGTGGTCTATGTATACAATGGAATATTACTCAGACATTAGTAACGACAAATACTGACCATTTGCTTTGACGTGGATGGAACTGGAGGGTATTATGCTGAATGAAATAAGTTAATCGGAGAAGGACAAACATTATATGGTCTTATTCATTTGGGGAATATAAAAATAGTGAAAGGGAATAAAGCGGAAAGGAGAAAATGTGAGTGGGAAATATCAGAAAGGGAGACAGAACCTGAGAGACTCCTAACTCTGGGAAATGAACTAGGGGTGGTAGAAAGGGAGGTGGGCGGGGGGTGGGGGTGACTGGGTGATGGGCACGGAGGGGGGAGCTTGATGGGATGAGCACTGGGTGTTATGCTATATGTTGGCAAATTGAACTCCAATAAATAAATAAATATATATATATATATATATATATATATATATATATATATATAGTGCACCTGAAACAAATAAAATGCTGTATGTTAACTACACTGGAATTACAATAAAAATGTAATAAAAATATTTCCAGATTTTAGTTTTTACATTCTTTGACATTGGATTAAATTTTGCTTGTTCATTTGCTTCTTCTTTAGTTATGTTTGGTTTTATCTTTACATTTTCCTTTTCATCTTGGGCTTATTTTGCCCACCTTTAAATTATTTTGTTGAAGATTTAGGCAATATCTTTGTTGGGGCTTCCAAAACTTACTAGATACATATTCCCCCGTTTTTTTGGCCTATGTGCATACATGTCAGAGTGACATGTGTGAGAAAGGGGAAATAGCAAAGGCTTATGTCACTGCTACTGTCATGATTTGGCACTGAAATTATCTACTTAGGCAGATATTTAAAACTGAGTCATTTGTGTGGGTGCTTTGTGGTTATTTGGAACTCTCATCCCTGGGAACTCTGAATTGATAGTTCTCTCTGCTCAGGCAGTTCTTTGGTTGTCTGCATAGATTGACTTTTTTAAAATCCCTTTGTGTAAAGTTCTAGTATCATTGTGCTTCCCCTTCATGTCCCTTTATGTGAGCTTCTGGAAAAATAGCTATTTTTTATGTGGTTTGCATATGGTTTATAGGATATGCACACCTTAAACATGTTTTTGTGATAATAAAATTACAACCCAACCATTGTTCACTTTAGCCAAGTCTATTGCTTTTTGATTTCTCCAGCATGAGCCATGCACCAGTTAATGTGTCCCTCAAGCTCTAAAAGGCAAGCATTGAACTCTCTAAGATGTCCTTCTGAGGTCATTTTCACTGGCTTTGAGGTAAGGAGAAAACAGCTCCTTTTCCCCCTTTCCCATGGGAGTTGATAGGATTCAATGTTTCTAATTCCCATCTTCCTCAGTTATCCTTTCCCAATTTTTTTTATAGCCTAAGTATTTCAGTTTATTGAATATTTAAAACACAGTTTATTATCACTTTCTTTGTAAGTCGAGTTTAGGTGGTTGAGTGACTTGCTTGACAACATACGGTAAGTTATTTGCCACTATTGTCTTAGTGCCTCATCAATAACTAAGCTAAAAAAATAACTAAGCTAAAAAGTCCTCCTATATTATAATCATAACATGCCATGTAAGAGCTATAATGGCATTGACAAACTAATTTTATCTTTTAAAACACCATGACTTGTATAATATGCTCCATTCATACTCATCTAATGTCATTTCTGGGACATGCTCTGTTCTCTTAGGTCTCTGTGAATTTTCCTATGGTATTTCCTCTGCTTAGATCACTAGTGCTTACCCTTCTCCACCCTTATCTCACTTTGAGTGTCCTTACAGAAGTTACTTGATCACACCTATTTATTTTTTATTCAAGTATCCATTCAGATGTTACTTTTCATAGTACAGCTTTTTTAAAACCTCCAGACTTACATAGTTATGCATTACATATGGTCTCATGATAATCTATTTTACTCCATCACAGCCTTTAATAATTTGAGTGTAATTATTGGTTTACTTATGGGGTCTGCCTCGCTACATCTTTGAGTTCCTCAAAGATAGGAACAGAATCTATGTATTACTAAATCCCTAGATCTAACAAAGTTCATGGAATATAGTAACTGTTTAGTAGGTCTGCCATATATTGCATAACTGAATGAACTAAATTTGAGTATAAAGATAACTTAAAAGTATATTATGATGAAACCTATGCATAAATATAAATAAAAATATATGTAAATAATATAATGGTTGGTAAATCTGTATGAAAAAACTAAACTGAACTTGAGAATAAATAAAAGATGAGGAATGGTTTTTAGCTATATTATCTTGGCAATTCACTCTTTTCTGATTACATATTTCTAAAGTAAGGATTTTGAAGTGTATTGCTGTCTTTCAAATATTTTCTTAATTTTATTAAACTTTAAAGAAATAATGTATGTTTATTTGTCATGGAACACTTTCTTCAAACAAAATCTTCAGAAGCAAAATAAAATATATGACTTGAATAGTTATTTGAAAATGCAAGTTTGTAGCTTAAGAGAGGTTATGGCTGGTAATATATGTTTGACATTCATACAATTATATGCATAAAAAGAAAGAGCAGCTTCTTTAAAGTTGAGGGGAGAAAGATGACAAAGCCTCCAGAACACCTTAACCATAGAGAATTATCTGAAGAACTGTGCTACTTTACCATAAAATTCTGAAAACTAATTTCACCAAAAAGGAGGTAATTATTTTTCCATTTTTTGGTATAAAAGTAAACATTCATTTAATATTATAAAAAAAATTTTCAGAAAACTACAAAAGCAGAATGGAATATTACTCAGCCATCAAAAAGGATGTAATCTTACCATTTACACTGACATGGATGGAAATGGAGGGTATTATGCTGAGGAAAACAAGTCAGTCAGAGAAAGTCAATTATCATATGGCTTCACTCATATGTGGAATTTAAGAAACAATATAGAGGATCATAGGGGAAGGGAGGAAAAATAAAATAAGATAACATTAGAGAGGGAGATAAACCATGAGACTCTTAACTACAGGAAACAAATAGGGTTGCTGGAGGGAAGTGGGTGGGGGATGAAGTAACTGGGTGATGAGCATTAAGGAAGGCACGTGATGTAATAGGCACTTAATGTTATATGTAACATGAATTACTGAACTCTACATCTAAAACCAATGACACACTGTGTGTTAACAAATTGAATTTAAAATAGGTTCTATTTTCTTAATTTTTTTATACGGACAAATATTTATATGCAACTAAAAAAATACTATTGTTACTGAAAATCAGGTCTGATCTTTGTTTTCAGCTAGTGGGAAGTGATCTCTATGCCCCTTAATATCTTATAGGAATATAATTCTTGGGGCACCCAGTTGGCTCAGTGGGTGAGCACCTGCCTTTGCTCAGGAGTGGCTCACCTGCCTTGTGATCCTGGAGTCCCAGGATCGAGTCCCACATTGGGCTCCCTGCATGGAGCCTGTTTCTCCCCATACCTGTGTGTTTGCCTCGTGTGTGTGTGTGTGTGTGTGTGTGTGTGTTTCTCATGAATAAATAAATAAAAATCTTTTTTTAAAAAAAGGAATATAATTCCTTTCTTAGGTTTTGTAATGCCTGATAAGAATAGAACTCTTTGATAAGGACTTTGGTCACCAGATAATTTATCAATGTAATGTATGTAATGTATGTATGGTGGGAGTTTGGGGCCTCACAGTATCAGTTATGCCCCCAGAAGGAACTAGATACTAAAGATATTAGCTCAAGCTTTGGGGACGGGGCTGGAGACTAAAGATCAGACACATGGAAATCAAAAGCTTTAGCGAGATTCCCTGGTTGGCAATACTCCAGTGAATATTGTCACATATTGAAGCCTGAGGAGTTATCATCATCCATGACTTTTTTGGGAGATAACAACCATAAATATGTATTTGGAACTTTCTCTATTTCGCTTTAGGCATCTCTTTCCTTAACTTACTTTAGTCCGTATCCTTTCCCTGTAAAATACTGAGATGTTGAGTATAATAGCTTTTTGTTAGTTCTATGAGTTCTTCTAGCAAATTATGAAATCTGAGGATAAATATGGGAAACTTTAAATTTGTACTTTGTGTCCTTTAAATTTGTACTAAAATGTGATTGCAATCTTATGGGGATACTTCTCTTTAACTTTGCAATTGGCTAAACTCAGCACAAGCTCAAACATCACAAAAGCTAACAAAACTAACATATTTTTAGTTACTAACATATTTCAATAGTATGTTATTACCTACTTTTCTTGCCTATATTACATTTATTTGCTCATTTCTCTCTATGAAAACTAAATGTTAGTATAATTTTCCAGAGATGATGAAAGACATTTTCGTCTTTCCTTCAGCATGGTTAATAAAACTAAAGTTGTAAAAAGTAATGTTTTAGTAAATATTTCAAATTTAATAAAACAGTAAATATCAACTTGCTAAGTGAAGGCAAGTGTCAGCTTGTATAAAAACTTTTGATGTGAGAAGACACAAGTAATAGAAGTTAAGAAAACTTGTTTACAGACTTCACTCAATATGTGTTTGACCACAGAAAATTTCCTTAAAATATATGAAATTACAGTTTTTACTATCTTTCTGGAAGATACAGCAGAATAGGAGGACCCTAACCTCACCTCATCCATGGATGAACTAGATAACACCACATCTGTATAAATAAACCAGAATATGACCTAAAGACTGACGGAACAAATTCCACAAAAAATGTAGAGAATAAACCACATAAAAGAGGGTACAAAGGGTAGATAAGTGGTGGGGAGCTAAATGGACCTGTGGACTATCCATGGAAGGGAAGGACATATGCACATGGAGAGGGGAGAGAAATAGACAATCTTACTGGGGAGGCTACATGATGAAGATAATACCCATAACATTTGATTTTCAAAAAACAGATGGGCTTATTTCATGAGTTCTTAACACCAGCAGGACTTAAAACTTGGATTCTTAAAAAATCAGTGGGCATGGGCAGCCCGGCGGCTCAGCGGTTTAGTGCCTGCCTTCATCCCATGGTGTGACCCTGGACACCCAGGATTGAGTCCCACATCCGGCTCCCTACATGGAGCCTGCTTCTCCCTCTGCCTGTGTCTCTGCCTCTCTCTCTCTCTCTCTCTCTCTCTCTCTCTCTTTCTGTGTGTGTGTGTGTGTCTCATGAATAAATAAATAAAATCTTAAAAATAAAAAAACAGAGGGCTTGACCATGGGATAGCTGGGAGGGCAAGAGGAAATTTAGTCCCTGCTCTTAAAAGACAGCACAACAAACAACCAGAGGAAACACAGCATAGAAGCAACTGTATGAAAAACACTTGGGCATATGGAAGGTACAGTTAATTACTAATCTTAGAGTGTGACCATGAAGGAAAGATATCATTGGGAGACTCATCCAGGAACAAAGGAGCTAGAAGGTACCCTTTCCCTACCCTGGTCATCAGAATAAACACACATTCATCTGCAAGAACCAGTGAAACACAGACATTTCTCATGTTTAACACCACCCCATGCTTCAACAGATCTGCCCACTCCAGCAGGCCTGCTTCAGTCCAGTTGCTGTAGGTCTCTTCTCCAGAAGACCAGAATAAACCTTGATAATAGTATGTCTCCCAACCTGTATGCTTTGTGGCTCTGTCCCCTCCATCCATCTGGCTTTAATACAACAATGGTGACAGCAGATCCACCCTCATAGAGAACCTCATGGAATCTTTGCTTAACCCGCACACACCACTTCTGTCCATGTTGCAGTTCCATCCTGACCGATTTGTTCTTAGGTTGAGTCCATCCAAACTGGGGCCATAAACCTGGCAGTGTGTAAGCAGCCCTGACAAATACCAGCACTATTCCAAAGTGATGCTTCCCCTGAAAGAGGGAAAGATAACCAGATACACCAGACTGGATCAACAGCAATGGTCTGGGGTCAGAGAGCTGGTGTGATTACAGTCTCTGCCCACCAACAGGCGGCGGCTCCCCAGAGAGGGGCCTGCCCGGCCGGGAGCGCAAATCCAACAGCGCAAGCCAGGGAGCACAGGGAGCGGGGACACAGCCCAGGATCCGGCATCCCCCTGGGACAGGCAGAGGCCAGGAGGGCACAGGATAGCAAGGACACTCCTGCCCCAAGCTGAGCAGATCAGCGGCCCCGCCCCCGGAGCATCCAGGCCCTGCAGACTGAGAGCTCCATAGTTACTGTGGGAGCTGAATACAGGGCTCAAGAGCTTGCCGCTGCCACTGTGGTTGTTCCTCCTGGGGCCTCACAGGGCAAACAACCCCCAGAGAGCCTCACAGTGGCCTCCCCGGATAAACAGGATAAACATCACTCACTGAGCCCTGAACCAGGCAAGGGGAAGAGCAGCTCCCCAAGTGCTAATACCTGAAAATCAGAAAAGCAGGCCCCTCCCCCAGAAGACCATCTAGAGGAACAGGGGAAAAACAAAGTATTGACAAAGCAGCACTGGAAAGTTCTAAGGGAAGTCAAGGGACGTACAGTATAGAAATCAGAGGATAATCCCCCGTCTTTTTGTTTTTTTGTTTGTTTGTTTGTTTGCTTTTTGATTTCTATTTGCTTCACCCACCCTTTTTTTCCATTCTTTCTTTTTTCGTTCGCTTTTTCTTCTCTTTTTTTCTTTCTTTCTTCCTTTTTTCATTTTTCTTTTTTTCGTTCCTTTCATTCTTTCTCCTCTCTTTTTCTCCTTTTCCCAATACAACTTGTTTTTGGCCACTCTGCACTGAGCAAAATGACTAGAAGGAAAACCTCACCTCAAAAGAAAGAATCAGAAACAGTCCTTTCTCCCACAGAGTGACAAACTTTGGATTACAATTCAATGTCAGAAAGCCAATTCAGAAGCACAATTATAAAGCTACTGGTGGCTCTAGAGAAAAGCATAAAGAACTCAAGAGACTTCATGACTGCAGAATTTAGATCCAATCAGGCAGAAATTAAAAATCAATTGAATGAGATGCAATCCAAACTAGAAGTCCTAATGACTAGGGTTAACGAAGCGGAAGTACAAGTGAGGGACATAGAAGACAAGTTGATGGCAAAGAGGGAAACTGAAGAAAAAAGAGACAAACAATTAAAAGACCATGAGGATAGATTAAGGAAAATAAATGACAGCCTGAGGAAGAAAAACCCATGTTTAATGGGGGTTCCCGAGGGCGCCAAGAGGGACAGAGGTCAGGATTATGTATTTGAACAAATCCGAGCTGAAAACTTTCCTAATCTGGGAAGGGAAACAGGCATTCAGATCCAGGAAATAAAGAGATCCCCCCCTAAAATCAATAAAAACCGTTCAACACCTCAACATTTAATAGTTAAGCTTGCAAATTCCAAAGATAAGGAGAAGATCCTTAAAGCAGCAAGAGACAAGAAATCCCTGAAGTTTATGGGGGAAGTATTAGGGTAACAGCAGACCTCTCCACAGAGACCTGGCAGGCCAAAAAGGGCTGGCAGGTTATATTCAGGGTCCTAAATGAGAAGAACATGCAGCCAAGAATACTTTATCCAGCAAGGCTCTCATTCAGAATGGAAAGAGAGATAAAGAGCTTCCAAGACAGGCAGGAACTGAAAGAATATGTGACCTCCAAACCAGCTCTGCAAGAAATTTTAAGGGGGACTCTTAAAATTCCCTTTAAGAAGAAGACCAATGGAACAATCCACAAAAACAGGGACTGAATACATATCATGATGATACTAAACTCATATCTTTCAATAGAAACTCTGAACATGAATGGGCTTAATGACCCCATCAAAAAGTGCAGGGTGTCAGAATGGATAAAAAAGCAGGACCCATCTATTTGCTGTCTACAAGAGACTCATTTTATTTTACTTTATTTTTATTTTTTTAAATTTTTTTATTTATTTATTTATTTATTTATGATAGTCACAGAGATAGAGAGAGAGAGAGGCAGAGACATAGGCAGAGGGAGAAGCAGGCTCCATGCACCGGGACCCCGACGTGGGATTCGATCCGGGTCTCCAGGATCGCGCCCTGGGCCAAAGGGAGGCGCCAAACCCCTGGGCCACCCAGGAATCACAGGAGACTCATTTTAGACAGAAGGACACCTACAGCCTGAAAATAAAAGTTTGGAGAACCATTTATCATTCAAATGGTCCTCAAAATAGAGCAGGAGTAGCCATCCTTATATCAGATAAACTAAAAGTTAACCCGAAGACTGTAGTGAGCAATGAAGACGGTCACTATATCATACTTAAAGGATCTATACAACAAGAGGACTTAACAATCATCAATATTTATGACCTGAATATGGGATCTGCCAAATATAAATCAATTAATAACCAAAATTAAGACATACCTGGATAATAATACACTTATACTTGGTGACTTCGATCTAGCAATTTCTACACTTGATAGGGTTTCTAAACACAACATCTCCAAAGAAACAAGAGCTTTAAATGATACACTGGACCAGATGGATTTCACAGATATCTACAGAACTTTATACCCAAACTCAACTGAATACACTTTCTTCTCAAGTGCACATGGAACTTTCTCCAGAATAGACCACATACTGGGTCACAAATCACGTCTTAACTGATACGAAAAGATTGGGATCGGCCCCTGTGTATTCTCAGACCATAATGCCTTGAAATTAGAACAAATCACAACAAGAAGTTTGGAAGGACTTCAACCACATGGAGTTAACCATCTTGCTGAAATATGAAAGGGTAAACCAGGAAATTAAGGAAGAATTAAAAATATTCATGGAAAATAATGAAATTATTTTCCCTTCTTTTCCCTTTTCTTCATATTCCCTATTCTTCTTTTTAATAAGGCTGGCTAATGGTTTATCTGTCTTATTAATTCTTTCAAAGAACCAACTCCTGGTTTTGTTGATCTGTTCCACAGTTCTTCTGGTCTCGATTTCATTGAGTTCTGCTCGAATCTTTATTAATTCTCTTCTTCTACTGGATGTAGGATCTATTTGCTGTTTTTACTCTAGCTCCTTTATGTGTAAGGTTAGCTTTTGTATTTGAGTTCTTTCCAATTTTTGAATGGATACTTGTATTGCGATGTATTTCCCCCTTCCGACTGCTTTTGCTGCATCCCATAGATATTGAACTGTTGTATCTTCATTCTCATTAGTTTCCATGAATCTTTTTAATTCTTTCTTAATTTCCTGGTTGACCCTTTCATCTTTTAGCAGGATGGTCCTTAACCTCACGTGTTTGAAGTCCTTACAAACTTCTTGTTGTGATTTAGTTCTTTTTTTTTTTTTAAATTTTTATTCATTATTTATGATAGTCACAGAGAGAGAGAGAGGCAGAGACACAGGCGGAGGAAGAAGCAGGCTCCATGCACCAGGAGCCTGATGTGGGATTCGATCCCGGGTCTCCAGGATCGCGCCCCGGGCCAAAGGCAGGCGCCAAACCGCTGCGCCACCCAGGGATCCCTAGTTCTAATTTCAAGTCATTATGATCTGAGAATATGCAGGGGATGATCCCAATCTTTTGGTGTCGGTTCAGACCTGATTTGTAACCCAGTATGTGGTCTATTCTGGAGAAAGTTCCATGTGCACTTGAGAAGAATGTGTATTCAGTTGAGTTTGGATGTAATGTTCTGTCGATATCTGTGAAATCCATCTGGTCCAGTGTATCATTTAAAGCTCTCGTTTCCTTAGCAATGTTGTGCTTAGAAGACCTATCGAGTATAGAAAGAGCTTTATTGAAGTCACCAAGTATAAGTGTATTATTATCTAAGTATTTCTTCATTTTGGTTATTAATTGATTCTTATATTTGGCAGCTCCCACATTCAGGGCATATATATTGACGATTGTTAAGTCCTCTTGTTGGATAGATCCTTTAAGTATGATATAGTGTCCCTCTTCATCTGTCACTACGTCTTCGGGATAAATTTTAGTTTATCTGATATAAGGATGGCGCACCCCTGCTTTCTTCTGAGGACCATTTGAATGGTAAATGGTTCTCCAACTTTTTATTTTCAGGTTGTAGGTGTCCTTCTGTCTAAAATGAGTCTCTTGTATACAGCAATTAGATGGGTCCTGCTTTTTTATGCAGTCTGAAACCCTGCACTTTTTGATGGGGTCATTATGCCTGTTCACGTTCAGAGTTACTATTGAAAGATATGAGTTTAGTGTCATCATGATATCTCCTTAGTCCTTGTTTCTGGACTTCTTCTTAATGGGGAATTTTAAGATTCCCCCATTAAAATTTCTTGCAGAGATGGTTTGGTGATCACATATTCTTTTAGTTCCTGCCTGTCTTGGAAGCTCCTTATCTCTCCTTCTATTCTGAATGAGAGCTTTGCTGGATAAAATATTCTTGGCTGCATGTTCTTCTCATTTAAGACCCTGAATATATCCTGCCTGCCCTTTCTGGCCTGCCAGGTCTCTGTGGAGCGGTCTGCTGTTACCCTATTCTCCTCCCCATAAAAGTCAGGGATTTCTTGTCTCCTTCTGCTTTAAAGATCTTCTCTTTATCCTTGGTATTTGTGAGCTTAACTATTAAATATCGAGGTGTTGAACGTTTTTATTGATTTTAGGGGGGGTGATCTCTCTTTTTCCTGCATCTGCATACCTGTTTCCCTTCTCAGATTCAGAAAGTTTTCAGTTATGATTTGTTCAAATACATATTCTGGCGCTCTGTCCCTTTCGCCGCCCTCCGAAACCCCAATTAAACGTAGGTTTTTCTTCCTCAGGCTGTCGTTTATTTCCCTTTATCTATCTTCATGGTCTTTTGTTTGTCTTTTTCCTCAGTTTCTCTCTTTGCCATCAACTTGTCTTCTATGTCACTCACTCGTTCTTCCACCTCGTTAAGCCTCGTCGTTAGGACTTGTAGCTTGGATTGCATCTCATTCAATTGATTTTTAATTTCCGCCTGATTAGATCTAAATTCTGCAGTCATGAAGTCTCTTGAGTCCCTTATGCTTTTTTCTAGAGCCATCAGTAGCTGTATCATAGTGCTTCTGAATTGGCTTTCTGACATTGAATTGTAATCCAGATTTTGTAACTCTAGGGAAAAAAAAAGGTGGGGGAAGCAAACAAACAAACAAACAAAACAAAAAAAAAACACGGGGGAGTATCTTCTGATTCTGTATACTTGAAGTCCCTTGACTTCCCCTGGAACTTGTCCTTCTAGTTGGTCTTCTGGGGGAGGGGCGTGTTGTGCTGATTTTCAGGTGTTAGCACTTGGGGGAA
The DNA here is from genome assembly GCF_048418805.1 of Vulpes vulpes. NCBI lineage: Eukaryota > Metazoa > Chordata > Mammalia > Carnivora > Canidae > Vulpes > Vulpes vulpes. Next base: position 59,765,272 of record NC_132796.1, read on the forward strand.
CTGCTCTGCCCCTTGCCTGGTGCAGTGCTCAGTGGGGGTTGTTTACCCCATAAGGCCCCAGGAGGAACAACCACTTGGGGGCCGCCAGCTCTGGAGCCCTGGATTCAGCTCCTGCAGTAACTACGGAGCTCTCTGTGCGCAGGGCCTGGAGGCTCTGGGGGCGGGGCCACTGATCTGCTCAGCTCAGGGCAGGAGCGTCCTTGCTGTCCTGTGCCCTCCCGGCCTCTGCCTGTCCCGGGGGTGGTCGGTTCCTGTGCTGTGTCCCGGGCGCCCTGTGCTCTGGAGCCTGCGCTGTTGGATTCACGCTCACGCCCTGCAGCCCCCTCCGCGGAGCCGCCGCCCGAGCCCCTCCGAGCTGCTCCTGGGGCTGCGCAGCCCCCTCCACACGGAGCCTCTTCCTCTGCCCGAGCCGCTGCCGCCGAGCTGCTCCCGGCCTCGCAGCCCCCTCCACGCAGAGCCGCGCCCCAGCCCCTCCGAGCTGCTCCGGGAGCTGCTCCGGGTCCCGCCATGCGCGCTGCAGCCCTTAGGGAGCTCGGCGCACTCTCCTGCAAGCGCTGCAGGTGTCTGTTAGTGTCCCAGGGAGCCTGAGGGCATCCCCGCCCTCCTTGGGTCCTGCTCTAACTCCCTGTAGGTGCCTTTCTGCCCAGGAAGATTGGTGAAGCTCCTGCTTCTCCCGGACGGGGCTCTCCTGTCCTGGGGGCACTCGCCCCAGCCTTAGCCCGGCTGCTCGCGGGGCCCCTCCCCCTTGGATGCCTTTTGTTTCTTTATTTCTTTTTTCCCCTCATCTTCCTACCTTGATAGAAGCGTGATCTCTTCTCATTGTATCATTCCAGCTCGTCTCTCTTTAAGTCTCAGGCCGAATTCGTAGATTTTCAGGGTGATTTGAAGGTTATCTAGGTAATTTGGTGGGGACAGGTGATTGGGGACCCTCCTCTTCCGCCATCTTGCCCCTCCTCCCTGGCTATAAGTCTTATTGGCATCCCACCTTGTAGTATTTATCAGTAAATTCGCTGACTCATGATAAAGAATTTTGTTAACTTGTACAGCTGGTAAGTTGAATTTTCAAGAGACTGTAGTTCTGTTAGCAGAAATTTAACTGGCAATGGTTACTGGAAATCTTTAATAAAAGAATAATTCGAGGATTTCAATGTATTATTTAAATAAATATCAGCTAAACACATAGTCTTATATGAATAAACTGGCCTTTATGCATAATACTCTAAATAAGAGAAATACAAATTAGCAATGTTTGCTTGCTGGTTTATTTCTTTTACAAGTTTGTATAGCATGTTAAAAGAAAACTAGTTCCATAATCTATAACCTGAACAGATATTTCATTATTTTTTTCTCAATATGTTAGTTATGAATATTAGGATTTGCTCTTCATATCTCACTTTGTGTGCAACATTCTCACACATTTCTATAATTTACAAAAATACACCACTGGTATGTGTGAACACACACAGGCTTTTCACATGAATATAACAGCTATATTGAAGCTAGTAGGATTTTATTTATGGAAAATAAGTTCCATCGGAAAGCAATATTTCACCATCTAAAACTTGACTAAATGATTTCAAGTGACATCTGCTTTGTTCCTCTCTATATATAGGCCTGTGTCTTATGTGGGTTGGCATCTAATTTTGTTTTTATCTGTATTTTAAGGATGTGAAAAAATTGACTTTGGTGTTGAGATATAGAAATAGATACCTTAATTATCAATTTGTACTTCCAGTTGAGTTTTAGTACATCAGTAGCCAAGCAAATAGGGTCATAATAGGGACCAACAGGTGATTTCAAGTATGTTCTTTTTTACTTTAAATTTGATTTCTTGAATGTCCATGATATCACAAAGGTACTTTTGTTTCTAATTGAATCCACAGTATGTTATATATTCTTAGGCTATTAGATAAGTTTCGTCTGTGTGTAATCTGTAAAACATGGAAACTGACAACTACTGAGATGCAATTTTTAGCAGCACATAACGTAGATGATTGACAGGACAAAGCATATGGAAATGAAGAAGAAGCTAACCCATATTTAGATCTAAGAAAAAATATTTGCCTGAAGGGAAAATATTAATTAGTTTGTCTACATGCAAGATAAAAGTCTAGAGGGCATATCCATCAAAAGGCAGTGAAATAAATAGCAAAATGAAAATTATTTGTAAATTGACAGTAAACTTGGCAAACATTGAGAGAGTAAACAAGTTATTTGACATGCAAAGCAGAGCTACTCTCAGGAGGCATCTGTGCATAGAATTACTTATTTGACAGAAATTAACATTTTTTCAGAAATCTTTGTTAAATGCTGAATATTTCTTCACCCTCTTTAATTATTTTAATTGCTGCTTCAGAATGCTCCATATAAATACTCAAAAGTTGCTAAAATGCACAAAGCACAATTCATTTTCACCAATAATATAGAGTTATTGCACTTTGGAATTGACAAAAAAAACACGAAAGATAAATTATTTAAATAGATATACTAGGGTTATTTTTTTCTGGGGTGAAACGTAGAAACCACACAAATCAAGTAAAGATCCTATAGCACTAGTATCACCACCTAATCCCCAAGAGTGACATTTTCTGTCCACCTGATTATACTTACTAACCTTTGTCTTACATTGTCTAAGTTCTTCTTTCCAGCAATTCAGCAGGTGAAACCCACCTGAAACCACCTCTCACGTGATGATGACTGCCCTTAGAAGACCTCTTACAGACCCAGGCCACCCAGATCTTTTGAGCTAAAAACTTAATTAGTGCCTACACATATGGACCATGGAGTGAGTACCTTTACTTCATTATAATACTACAATCTTGGTCCAAGGGGGAGCCTCATCCTAATTTACATAACATATGCTGTATGTATAGGCATGTTTCTTTAAGGTGCATTCCCAACCATTTGCCTGCCCCTATATATGATGACAAGTCTTCTCTATCTAAATCTTCATCCTAGGGATCCCTGGGTGGCGCAGCGGTTTGGCACCTGCCTTTGGCCCAGGGCGCGATCCTGGAGACCCGGGATCGAATCCCACATCAGGCTCCCGGTGCATGGAGCCTGCTTCTCCCTCTGCCTGTGTCTCTGCCTCTCTCTCTCTCTCTGTGTGTGTGACTATCATAGATAAATTAAAAAAAAATTAAAAAAAATTAAAAAAAATTTAAAAATAAATCTTCATCCTAACCCTAAACAAAAGGTGCCCATTCACCCTGTCTCAGGAGATCATGGATCTGAAAGCCATTCCCTGTTATATTATTTGATGCTGCAGATAAAGTTTTCTCTATGTGACAAGTCATGTGGTGCAGGTTCTGTGACTCACCAAGGAGCCAATTCGTATTGTTACACTAGAACAACTAAGATTGTATTTAAGGAAAACTCTTCACTCAATTTTTAAAATATTTTGTTGAAATTCAATTTGCCAAAAACCAGTGCTCATCCATCTTTGGACACTTGTTGATATTTTGCAAGAAGTGTTTAAGGATTAAAAAAAAAACTCAAAAATACAAGTAAATAAACAAAATCACAAAGGGCCCCAAAGTTTCCAGAGTAAAATATTTTTCACTATTTTCAATTTCTGACAAAATTTTATATAACTACTAAGATAAATTAGTAGATGTGATGAAGTGTAAAGAATATTATGACAGGGATTCCAGAGTCCTATCTCTGTCAGTTACCAGCTATCAGTTAACTTCTCTGGTTCTCAGTCTCTTCATCTATGAAGATTCAACTGATGAATGATAAAGATAGTAGATAGATAGATAGATAGATAGATAGATATAGAAGATATATAGATATAGGTATATATAAAGATATATATAGGAGATATATATATATAGGATATATATGTGTATATATATATATATATCCATCTCAGCCACAAAAAGAATGCAATTTTGAAATTTGCAATGATATGGATGGGGTTAGAGAGTATTATTCCAAAAGCCAGAGAAAGACAAACACTATTATAATTTCACTCATATGCAGAATTTAAGACACAAGACAAATGATCATGGGAAAAAAAGAGAGAGGCAAACCATGAAACCTAGTCTTAACAATAAAGAACAAGTTGATGGTTAGCAGAGTTGAGGTGGATGAGTGGGATGGGTTAAGTAGGTGATAAGGATTAAGGATGCACTTGTGTGATGAGCACTGGATGTTTTATGGAAGTGTTGAATCACTACATTGTACACCTGAAATTAATACTATACCTTATGTGAACTAACTGGAATTTAAATAAAAATTTAAAAAATTATTTACTCTTTGTGAGTGACATTTCTGAACAAAAGTCCTAAAATCATTTCAAATCATGGATTCTTTACCTTTAAGAAAACTGAAGTCCACAGAACTTAATTTACTTGAATGTAAGTTCTATATCCCAAATAAATTGCTATTATATTCTAGGCCTTTATCAAGTACTGTTACTATCTCACTTAAGTCTTGGGACTCCTGGGTGGCTCAGCAGTCGAGCATCTGCCTTCGGCTCAAGGCTTGATCCCAGGGTCCTGGGGTCGAGTCCCGCATTGGGTTCCCCAAATGGAGCTTGTTTCTCCCTCTATATGTCTCTGCTTCTCTCTGTGTCTCTTATTAATAAATAAATAAAATATACTATCTCACTAAAGTCTTAAAACAACATGTGATATAAGAGGGCAGTGTTAGTAGAATTAAAACCAAGTTCATTCATTCAAAGACTAGTATTTTGGGGAACCTGGGTGGCTGAGTGGTTGAGCATTTGCCTTTGGCTCAGGTTCATGATCCTGGGATCTTGGGATCAAGTCTCGCACCGGGCTACCCACAGGGAGCCTGCTTCTCTCTCTGCCTATGTCTCTGCCTCTCTCTGAGTGTCTCTTGTGAATAAATAAATAAAATCTTTTAAAAAGACTGGTTTTTTTCTCACCACTATATCCGTAAGTTGATAGTTGCCTATTTAAGTATAGTTCAAGGAAATCTGCTGGCCTGCTGTTCTATCATTAAATGTCCCAACAACTTAGACTCTCCTTGAAGGAGGTATCTATCAAATGCCACCAAATGAGCTAACATTTAGTGATTTCTAAATGCTTGTCTATAACAAAGATTTCACGTGTGACTAGCAAAATGAATTAGTTTTCTTCTTAAACCTAGACTTAGTTTAATCTAGGATTTTTAGTTTAGAATTTGTATTAGTGTAGTTTATGATTTTTAATTTTTTCCAAATTATTCATCCTGCTATTCTTGATTTAAAAATGGTCTTTCTCTAATGAAATAATGGTCTACATGACAAATATCATATTTTATCTGGTCTGGCAAAAGCACTCTGGCATAGTAGTTAAAAAGCAGAGTTCTGGCTTCAAGCTATCTTGATTGCATGGCACTCATCTCACTTCTAATTCTGCAAAATTGTCCAAGTGATTAAACCTTTCTTTTTTTAAAATTTTTATTTATTTATGATAGTCACAGAGAGAAAGAGAGAGAGAGCGGGGCAGAGACATAGGCAGAGGGAGAAGCAGGCTCCATGCACCGGGAGCCAGATGTGGGATTCAATCCCAGGTCTCCAGGATTGCGCCCTGGGCCAAAGGCAGGCGCCAAACCGCAGTGCCACCCAGGGATCCCTGATTAAACCTTTCTAAAACTCACTTTTCAGAACTCTACAGTGTGATTAGTAATGGTACCATTTTCATAAGATTATTGTGATGATAATCTGAGGTAATACAATATGAAATGACTTGCACAGGTTAATGACATGATAATAAATTGTTAGTTAAGTGGCAGACTATAGGTGAATGTGTGTGATTGTGTGCACACATAAATATGCATGTGCTTTTTATCTTTGTTGGAATAAAAAGTTTGCACACATGTGTTGGAATTGACTTTTTGTTGTTGTTTTGTTTTAATGGTCCATGAAAAAATATCTTGGTATCAATTGACTAACTTTTTACTTCATTATGATGTAATTTCAGCATGTTGAAATTGAATAAAATACACAGAGCATGCTAGGTAAATTTTATTTATTTTTTTTAAATTTATGATAGTCACACAGAGAGAGAGAAAGAGAGAGGCAGAGACACAGGCAGAGGGAGAAGCAGGCTCCATGCACCCGGCGCCCAACGTGGGATTCGATCCTGGGTCTCCAGGATCACGCCCTGGGCCAAAGGCAGGCGCCAAACTGCTGCACAACCCAGGGATCCCAGCTAGGTAAATTTTATAAATTCAGTTTGGAATTCAATGAAAAATTAGCAGGTTCATACCAGGAAATTTAATTCCAGATGTAAGTCGCCCAGGGAAGATGGAGAGCACAGAAAAAGCATGGGGTGATGGGGTAGAGAATAAGAGTTGAGGGTCCATTTCTGGTTTCTCTATCCTGTTCCATTGATCTGTGTGTCTGGTTTTGTGCCAGTACCATGCTTTCTTGATGATCAAAGCTTTGTAATATAGTTTGGAGTCCAACATTGTGATGCTACCAGCTTTAGTTTTCTTCTTTAACATTCCTCTGGCTCTTCAGGGTCTTTCCTGGTTCCATACAAATCTTAAGATTATTTGTTCCAACTTTGTGAAAAAAAAAGTCTATGATGTCTTGATAAGCATTGCATTAAATGTGTAAATTGCTCTGGGTAGCATAGACATTTTCATAATATTTGTTCTTCCTACCCATGAGTCTACAGTGTTTTTTAACAATTCCTTGTGTCTTCAATTTCCTTCATAAATGCTGTGCAGTTTTTATAGTACATATCCTTTACCTCTTTAGTTAGGTTTATTCCTAGGTAGCTTGGGTTTTGACAGAGTTGTAAATGGGATCAATTCCTTAATTATCTTTCCTCAGTCTCAGTGTATAGAAATGCAACTGATTTCTGTACATTGATTTTGTATCCTGCCATGTTGCTGAATTGCTGTATGCATTCTAGCAATTTTGGTGTGGAGTATTTTGGGTTCTCCATGTACTGTGTCATGTCATCTGTGAAGAGTGAGAGTTTGACTTAGTACTAGAAGTCCTAGTCCCAGCAAAAAAAAAAAAAAAAAAAAAGCATTCAAACTGGCAATATATACATTATTTATTTGAATTCCAGAAAGAGAGATAGATTAGATAGATAGATGATAGACAGATAGATGATAGATAGGTAGATAGATAGATAGATAGATGATAGAAAATGTTAAGTTATAAAGTGAAATTTAGACTATCTAATATTATAAAATAATGTCATGTTAATTGTTTCACTCTAGCATTATGGTAAAAGGACCAACGTGGTACAAATAATTATAACTACAACAATTTGCTAAATAATACACAATATAATAACAGGTAAATTGTGACATCAAAAACAAAATACAGAAGGGAGGAGTAAAAAGGTAGAGTTTTTTTGTATAGGTTGAATTATGTCACTCTTAGCTAAAATTTGACTATTATACCTATAAGAAATTTTATGTATACTTTATGATAACCACAGAACAAAAAAAATTCCAGTAGAAAGAAAAATAAAAATGGTTGTAAATTTTAATTTTTTGATATCCAACAATGAATAATTTCATTTCCTCCAATGTGTAATATGAAACTAAATGATAGAGAAATTCTTGTGAAAGTATGTCCACAGATATTTAGCTATGTCATTTCAAATAATCTTCCCATATAGGTGACTCCATATATATAATGTCACACCATGAATAATGAATGAAGTCCTCGACATAATTATTTGGTTTCCTTGTTTTCATGCTTTCATTCCACCAAATGATTCAGGTTGACAGTCTACATTGATAAAATATACATATAGATGCAAATGAGTAATATAGAAAGGCAAAGCAATTACAGAGCCTTCTGTTAATGAAGTATTTTCTATAATTGAAATACCATGCTATAATTTTAAAGTCAATACTCCTCTTTGGAAAAAAGACAAAGAAATATTTTGTGTTGGGAATTGATGTCACATAAAGAATATAATTAAACGTTGTGTCACACAGCATTTTACTAACCGGAGAGCTTGGAAAATTATTTCTTGCAACCCCCAGTAACAATATTGTCTACTAACTCAGGCTAATGTTATAGTTAAAGAGAATTAGACAAAACAATGTAATACCCTGTGTAAACAGTTTTGGTTGATAACATTCATTTTTATATAGGAACCTAAATGTACATTTTGAAACTATTACATAGTGGCCATTAATTTATCAATTATTTATAAGCTTCGGCATATACTGAAAAGTAGTTTGTTTCTTACTTTCAGAACATCAGCATTTTTGTTATAATAATCAAATTATTTATTTTCAGAATCACATTTCTGCATTCATTTTTCCATGGAACCTATATGGATATTAGGACACTTTTAGGTATAAGAAATGTTTTTGTTTAAGAAAAGATAAAATGCAGGACACCTGGGTGGTTCAGTGGTTGACCATCTGCCTTTGACTTGGGGCACGATCCCGGAGTCCTGGGATCAAGTCCCATATCGGGCTTCCTGCATGAAGCCTGCTTCTCCCTCTGCCTATGTCTCTGCCATTCTCTCTCTCTCTCTCTCTCTCTCTCTCTCTCTCTGTGTGTGTGTCTCATGACTAAATAAATAAATTTTTTAAAAAGATGAAATGTTTGTGTATGTATCTTCCTCACTTTTGTTATTCCAACATGACTTGCCTTATTCTGATTTATAATATCTCTCAGTCCTACTTATTCATAGTATCAACTTACACAGGGGTAATATTATAAAGGCATTCCTTAAATTAAAAATAATAGTTACCCAAAATACCTTTTGATATTTATTCACATTTCTTTTACATTGACTCTACAAACACTACAGTGAATCTTATTTTGATATGCAATCCTGGAGAGTGATATGTATGTGAAAACATATAATTTATAAATGATATATAGCAATTATAGTACATAACAGGGAATATGTATATAAAATATGTTAATAGTATTTAATTAAATAAAAGTGAAAATATAACATTGAACTCAAGAGTTAAAAATACCTATGATAAAATTTCAGATGTGCTTTCATATAAGAATTACTTTTCAGCTACAGGTTACAGACCAAGAGCTATAAATCTAGCCCCTAGACAGTAAAGCTAAGAATTAAAAGAGGCAGAAGATTAAGAAACCTTGAGTTAATATTATTTAATTTGTCATTGAATTTTCCTTTTCTCCCCTCTTCTTATCCTCCCACATACTCAGCAACAAAAGTTTTGCTAGGATATGGAGCCAAGCATTTCCTTAAATGTATTCTCTAGAATCTATCTATCTATCTATCTATCTATCTATCTATCTATCTATCATCTATCTATCTATCATCTATCTATCTACATCTATCTATATATTACATATGTATGTATATAGATAGAGATACAGACATATTTTTTTACATAATATATTTTTAAAATAATACCAATATAGTTTAGAGAAATAATAATACATGCTTAAATGAAGTTATTGGAGAAAGGGCATAATGCATTCACCAATTTCCCTTGTATGAATTATTTACTACTACATCAACTATAGTATATGATTTTATAAGTTCATATAAGGAAGGTGGTTACTTCTTTGTTTCTCCCCATATTGCTTATCACCATGCTGGATACTCACCATGTCCTCAGTAAAAACTTGGCTGTTTTTCTGCCTTTCTGTCATTGGCAGAAAGCACATTAGAAATGTGTATCTATGCTGAATTATCAGTTGATAAACATATGTACTATGTGGAATCATGCAGCAGGACAAGGACATCAAGCCATCAGTACGTAAACAGGAGCTGTGAATGTGGTTGTGAATGCCTACAAGTGCCTGAGAAATATGCCAACTACTAACCTGTGAAAGAAAAGTGGAGTCAATGGATTCAGGGGCAGGTCAGTGTCAAATGTTGAGTCAGCACAGCAAGAAAGAGAAAGTCTGAGCAGGAACAAACCCAAGACCAGGTGCAGAAATCAGGGCTATGTGAAATGAGCATGTCAAATCACAAGATAGGAGTATAATACTAGAGTTCCTTTTAAAAGCCTGGGGGTTGTCCCATGCAACTTAAGTATTCCAAATAAATAATTAGAAAATGTCTTTGGAAGTTAGGCAGTAATGTTTAGAATATATATTAATCACTTCTTTCCTTGAGAACAGGATTTGATCTGGTTCACTGATGAATTCTAATAGCACAATACAGTATCTGAAACATATCAGGTCCTTTTTAAAAATATTTTATCTATTTATTCATCACACACACACACACACACACACACACAGAGAGAGAGAGAGAGAGAGAGAGAGAGAGGCAGAGACACAGGCAGAGGGAGAAGCAGGCTCCACGCAGGGAGCCCGATGTGAGACTCGATCCTGGGTCTCTAGGATCATGCTCTGGCCCAAAGGCAGGTGCTCAACTGCTGAGACACCCATAGATCCCCATATCAGGTACTTAATAAATATTTTTCAAATAAATGAATACAGTAACATCTGAAGTGAATCCTTTCAGGATTTATGCCTCACTAATGTACATACATTTTCTTTCTTGCATTCATTCAGTCAAGCAAATAAGCATGAAAAATAAATAATTTATAAAATGCATGAAACTGAGGAATAAAAATATATACTTACTACATAATTTCTATCCACAAGGAGTCTTCAGCAAACAGAAATTTTTAAGACTTACAAATAAATATATAATAAATGTGAAAATGTTGAGAACTGTGAACAAAATGAATTGGAACTTTAGAGAACTGATTAACTCTGGCAACAGATTAAGAGAAGGCTGGGTTCAAGGAATGACAGTTGAATGAATACTGAAAGAATAAATGTTGGTGACATGAAATTAGAAAAGGACACTTTAGGTAGAATGAATAATCAACAAAGTGCAATAATGGGAAAGTGGGTTTTTTTGTATATTTTTTATTGGAGTTTGATTTGCCAACATATAGTATAACACCCAGTGCTCATCCCATCAAGTGCCCCTCTCAGTGCCTGTCACCCCATCTCCCCACCCACCTTCTCTTCCACTACCCCTTGTTCACTGGAAAGTGTTTGAGAAACAGTCATTCAGTTTGCTTGAGAATATAACACATATTGCAACTGAAATAATGGAAGAAGCAGGATAGTAAGACAGATAATTATCAGGGAGATTCTCAACCACCAGGTTAAAGAGTATTATATTTTATGGAGTAGTTTAAGGCTTTGGGCAGGGGAAAATAAGCCATATCTCTTCCTTAGAATGATTAATGTGACTGTGTAAGCTGTCTTCAAGAAGGAAGCTTGTAGAAGATAGGGCATCATGGAGAAAACAATTGCAATAGGTAAGAATAAAGAAACATAAAATAATGAGAATGGGGTGAAGATATTCTTCCCTCTTATTTCATTTTTAATCAATGAATTAGTCATCTATACCTGAACAAGAATATCTTTGTGAGAGTTTCCAGATTTCGTACCTTGCTCCAAAAGACCCAAGAATAAACTTGCCCACAGGTGTGCTAGTAGGAGATAGACAAATTGCTATATGAGTCATGGAACCAAAGGAGCCAGAATTGGGTGAATGTTGAATTGGATAGTCACTCACCCACAAGAAAGAACTTGCAGAAGTTCAGCCCTTCTGAAAATCCACCACATCATTGGAAGAGAAAGAAACAAAAACACAAATTTGCTTGCAGTGAATGTGGTAAGACACACTGTTCTGGTTCTGCCCCATTTGATTGGGACTGATTTTTCTGTCAGCGACATCTATCCTGCAGGGAGTTATGAAGGCCAGGAGAGAGGGTTCAATTGCCCCAGCTGTGTGAAAGCAAGTTGAAAACTACAAATTTTTTCCACCAGCATTTGGAGGAATAAGGTGGGAGATCTGCCACTGGGAGCAAGGAGGATATTGAAAAAGAAGTGGAAAAGAATCCAAGGCGTGATCCTGGAGATCCAGGATTGAGTCCCACATCAGGCTCCCTGTGTGGAGCCTGCTTCTTCCTCTGCCTGTGTCTCTGCCTCTCTTTCTCTGTGTCTCTCATGAAAAAACAAATAAAACCTTAAAAAAAACTTAAAAAAAGAAAGGAGGAGTGAATAGTTAAAAAAAAGAAGATGTAAAAAATCAAGAAAATATAGTATCAAAAAAAGAAAATAATTCTCCAACCACCAAACTCTAAACCATGGAATGTTGTGATCTAATTGATAAATTAGAAATAGCTATTATAAAAAAATTCATTGAGCTAAAAAAAAAAAACTCAGAAAGATAATTCAATGAAATCAGGAACACAATAAACAGAAAAAAATTGTCAATTATGTATACTGAAATTATTAAAAACAGTAATTCTGGACAAAAATAATTAAGTTAATGAGATGAAAAATGCAATAGAGATTATAAGTAGCAGGAAACACTAGATAGAAAAAAAGGATAAGTGACTTAGAGGAGAGGAATATAGAAATAATGCCGTTGGGAAAAGGAACTAAAATATAAAGCCTGAAAAAAGGCTATGAGACCTAAAGGCATCCTCCAGAAAGGTAGATGTTTAAATTGTTTGAGTCCAGAAAAACAAAAGAAGGAGAAGGGATAAAACCTATTTAAAAGAAAAATACGAAGAGAGGTAGTGCAAGATGGCAGAAGAGTAGGGTCCCCAAGACACCTATCCCCACCAACTTACCTAGATAACTTTCAAATCATCCTGAAAACCTATGAATTCAGCTTGAGATTTAAAGAGAGAACAGCTGGAATGCTACAGTGAGAAGAGTTCACGCTTCTATCAAGGTAGGAAGACGGGGTAGGGGGGAGAAATAAAGAAACAAAAGGCATCCAAGGGGGAGGGGCCCTGCAAGGAGCGGGCTAAGGCCACGGGGAGAGTGTCCCCAGGACAGGAAAGCACTGTGGAGAAGCAGGAGCTTCACCAAACTTTCCGGACGGAGAGGTGCTTGCAGGGAGTTGGAGCAGGATCACAGGAGGGGCAGGGATGCCCTCAGGCTCCCAGGGACACTAACAGAGGAACTGCGCCCCATGGAGAGCCCGCCACACCCCGTGGCCTAGCTCCCTAAAGGGCTGCAGTGTGCACAGGCAGGGGCCCGGGAGCAACTCATAGGTGGCTCCAGCAGAGGCTCCGTGCGGAGGGAGCTGTGCAGCCAGGAGTGCAATTCCAGCAGCAAAAGGCCTGGGAGCACAGGGCGCAGGGGGTCACAGCCCAAGATCCAGCGCTCCCGGCGGGACAGGGAGAGGCTGGGAGGGCACAGGACAGCAAGGACACTCCTGCCGCCAGTCGGCCCCGAGCTGTGCAGATCAGCAGCCCCCGCCGCCCGAGCATCCAGGGTCCTTCAGACTGAGAGCTCCGTAGTTACTGCAGGAGCTGACTCCAGGGCTGGAGAGCTGGCCACCGCCACTGTTGTTCCTCCTGGGCCTCATAGGATAAACAACCTCCACTGAGCTAAACAGTGGCCTCACAGGATAAACGGGTTAAACAACTTTCACTGAGCCCTGCACCAGGCAGGGGGCTGAGCAGCTCCCCCAAGTGCTCACACCTAAGAATCAGCGCAGCAGGCCCCTCCCCCAGACCAGCTAGACAGACAGGGGTAAAACAAATAAATGACCATGCAGCACTGAAAAGTTCCAGGGGAAGTCGAGGAACTTACAGAATATAGAATCGGAAGATACTCCCCCTTGTTTTTTGTTTTCTGTTTGCTTCGCCCACCTTTTTTTCTTTTCTTCTCTTCTTCTCTTCTTTTTTCTTTTTTTTCCTTTTTTTCTTTCTTATCTTCTTTCTCTTTTTTTTTCTCCTTTTCCCAATACAACTACCATTTGGCCACTCAGCACTGAGCAAAATGACTAGAAGGAAAAACTCACCTCAAAAGAAAAAATCAGAAACAGTCCTTTCTCCCACAGAGTTACAAAATTTGGATTACAATTCAATGTCAGAAAGCCAATTCAGCAGCACAATTATAAAGCTACTGGTGATTCTAGAAAAAAGCATAAAGGACTCAAGAGACTTCATGACTGCAGAATTTAGATCTAATCAGGTAGAAATCAAAAATCAATTAAATCAGATGCAAACCAAACTGGAGGTCCAAACGACGAGGGTTAATGAGGTAGAAAAATGGTGAGTGACATAGAAGACAGGTTGATGGCAAAGAGGGAAACTGAGGAAAAGAGAGAAAAACAAGACATCATGAGGATAGATTAAGGGAAATAAATAGCCTGAGGAAGAAAAATCTACATTCAATTGGGATTCCCGAGGGTGACAAAAGGGACAGAGGTCCAGAATATATATTTGAACAAATCATAGCTGAAAACTTCCCTAATTTGAGGAGGGAAACAGGCATTCAGATCCAGGAAATAGAAAGAACCCCCTAAAATCAATAAAAACCGCTCAACAACTCGACATTTAATAGTGAAGCTTGCAAATTCCAAAGATAAAGAGAAGATCCTATAAGCAGCAAGAGACAAGAAATCCCTGAATTTATGGGGAGGAGTATTGGGGTAACAGCAGATTTCTCCACAGAGACCTGGCAGGCCAGAAAGGGCTGGCAGGATATATTCAGGGTCCTAAATGATAAATACCTGCAGCCAAGAATACTTTATCCAGCAAGGCTCTCATTCAGACTAGAAGGAGAGATAGAGAGCTTCCAAGACAGGCAGAAACTGAAAGAATACGTGACCACCAAACCGGCTCTGCAAGAAATATTAAAGGGTCTCTGTAAAAGAAAGAGGAAGTCCAAGGAAACAATACACAAAAACAGGAACTGAATAGGGGTCATGATGACACTAAATTCATATCTTTCAATAGTAACTCAACCTGAATGGGCTTAATGACCCCATCAAAAGGCGCAGGGTTTCAGACTGGATAAAAAAAGCAAGACCCATCTATTTTTTGTCTACAAGAGACTCATTTTAGATATAAGGACACCTACAGCCTGAAAATAAATGGTTGGAGAACTATGTACCATGCAAATGGTCCTCAAAATAAAGCAGGGATAGCCATCCTATATCAGGTAAACTGAAGTTTATCCTGAAGACTGTAGTGAGAGATGAAGGAGGACACCCTATCATACTTAAAGGCTCTATCCAACAAGAGGACTTAACAAACATCAATATACATGCCACGAATGTGGGGGCTGCCAAGTATATCAATTGATTAATCATCAAAGTTAAGACATACTTAGACAATAATACACTTACACTTGGTGACTTGAATGTAGTACTTTCTACAATGGGCAGGTATTCTAAGCACATCATCTCCAAAGAAACAAGAGCTTTAAATGATACACTGGACCAGATGGATTTCACAGATATTTACAGAACTTTACATCCAAATGCAACTGAATAGACATTCTTCTCAAGTGCACATGGAACTTTCTCCAGAATAGACCACATACTGGGTCACAAATCAGGTCTTAACTGATACCAAAAGATTGGGATTGTCCCCTGTGTATTTTCAGACCATAATGCTTTGAAATTAGAACTAAATCACAAGAAGAAGTTTGGAAGGGTTTAAAACATGTGGAGGTTAAGGACCATCCTGCTAAAAGATGAAAGGGTCTACCAGGGAATTAGAAAAAAATTAAAAAGATTCATGGAAACTAATGAGAATGAAGATACAAGAATTCAAAATCTTTGGGATACAGCAAAAGCAGTCCTGAGGGGGAATATATTGCAATACAGGTAGCCATCCAAAAAATAGAAAGACCTCAAATACAAAAGCTAACCTTGCATCTAAAGGAGCTGGAGAAAAAACAGAAAATAGATCCTACACCCAGCAGAAGAAGAGAGTTAATAAAGTTTCGAGCAGAAGTCAATGAAATAAGAGACCAGAAGACCTGTGGAACAGATTAACAAAACCAACAGTTGGTTCTTTGAAAGAATTAACAAGATAGGCAAACCATTAGTCAGCCTTATTAAAAAGAAGAGAACAAAGGACTCAAATTAATAAAATTATGAATGAGAAAGGAGAGATCACCACCAACACAAAGGAAATACAAACAATTTTAAAAACATATTATGAGCAGCTATACTCCAATAAATTAGGCAATCTAGAAGAAATGGACACATGTCTTTAAAATCACAAACTACCAAAACTGGAACAGGAAGAAATAGAAAACCTGAACAGGCCAATAACCAGGGAGGAAATTGAAGCAGTCATCAAAAACCTCCCAAGACACAAAAGTCCAGGGCCAGATGGCTTCCCTGGAGAACACTACCAAACATTTAAAGAAGAAAGCATACCTCTTCTACTAAAGCTGTTCCAAAAGATAGAAAGAGATGGAATATCTTCCAAACTCATTCTATGAGCCCAGCATCACCTTAATTCCAAAAGCAGACAAAGATCCCACCAAAAGGAGAATTATAGACCAATGTCCCTGATGAACATGGATGCAAAAATTCTCAACAAGATACTAACGAATAGTATCCAGTAATACATTAAGAAGATTATTCATCATGACCAAGTGGGATTTATCCCCGGGATGCAAGGCTGGTTCAACACTCATAAAAACAATCAATGTGATTGATCATATCAGCAAGAGAAAAAAACAAGAACCATGTGATCCTCTCAATAGATGCAGAGAAAGCATTTGAAAATACAGCATCTGTTCTTGATCAAAACTCTTCAGAGTGTAGGGATAGAGGGAACATGCCTCGATATCTTAAAAGCCATCTACGAAAAACCCATAGCAAATATCATTTTCAGTGGGAAACACTGGGAGCCTTTACTCCAAGATCAGGAACAAGACATGTCTGTCCACCCTCACCACTGCTCTTCAACATTCCTGAGAAATACTAGAAATACTAGCCTCAGGAATTAGAAAACAAATAGAAATAAAAGGCATTCGAATTGGCAAAGAAGAAGTCAAACTCTCCTTCTTCGCAGATGACATGATACTGTACATAGATAACCCAAAAGACTCCACCCCAAGATTGCTAGAACTCATACAGCAATTTGGCAGTGTGGCAGGATACAAAATCAAGGCCCAGAATCAGTTGCATTTCTATACACTAACAATGAGACTGAAGAAAGAGAAATTAAGGAGTCAATTCCATTAATTGCACCCAAAAGCATAAGATACCTAGGAATAATCCTAACCAAAGAGGTAAAGGATCTATAGCCTAAAAACTACAGAACACTTCTGAAAGAAATGGAGGCAGACACAAAGAGATTCAAAAATATTCCATGCTCATGGATTGGCAGAATTAATATTGTGAAAATATCAATGTTACCCTGGGCAATTTACATGTTTAATACAATCCCTATCAAAATACCATGGACTTTCTTCAGGGAGTTAGAACAAATTTTTTAAGATTTGTGTGGAATCAGAAAAGACCAAGAATAGCCAGCAAATTTAACACCAATAAAAAAATAAATTAAGAAAAATAAAAGAGAAATACTGAGAACTTCCCAAACCTGGATATGGACTTGGTCCCATGAGTCCATTATGCTAATATAACACCATATTATCTCAAGGCAAAGAAAACTTCTCTGAGTTACATTATAATGAAACTATCAACATCAATTTTTATCTTTGATAAAAGGCAGCTCGTTGAAAAGATGGAGAGATAGTAACCCATAGGAGCCCCCTACAGGGACCCCTATTAGGCTATCATTGGATTTCTCGGAAGAACCTCCACAGGACAGAAAACAGCGGAATGACACAAAATGTGGAAAGATAAAAATTTCCAGGCAAAAATGCTTTATCTGGCAAAATTATCCTTTATATATGAAGGAGGTATACACCCCTTCAAAAAAGTTGAGGATTTCACCAGAACCAAGCCTCACAAGAAAGAGGGAAGGAGTTCTTTGCATTGAAATGAAATGACACTAATGAGCAACATGAAAACATTGAAGTACACAACACACTGGTAAAGATAAAAAATAATCAAATTTAGAAAATTGTAACCCCATATTAAGGTAGTGTGTGAACCACTCAACTATCATATAAAAAGTTAAAGGAAGACTTCCTCAGAGGATGGTGGTGTAGAAGACCCTAAATTCACTTTGTTCCACGAGTGTAAATAGATAGCACTTGCACCAGAGCATACAACCCAAAATCTCCCAAAGCCTGGCTAAACAGACTTGACAACTAAATTTAGAGAAGACACATTAAATATGTTAGAAAGGGTGAGGACTTAATGGGAACCTAAACGTTGTTCATCTGACCACCAGAGGGAAGAAACTAAGGCTCAGAGAGGGACAAAAAACAGACAAACACAGCAGGAAGCGTACAAAGGGAAGATAATTCCCCATAGTATTTGGCTTTGAATACCAGTGGGACCAAATTTCCTGAGTTCTCAAATCAGTGGGGCTTAAAAACAGGAACTTTAAAAATTAGTAGGTTTGGCTTTAAGTGAGCCAGAAAGTCAAAGAGACTGAGCCCCTGTCTTTAAAGAGATAGTACATCAAACAACCCATGGAGATATAGCTTGAAAGCAGTAGTTTGAAAGGCACCTAGGACTTATGGGAGACAGAGTTAGTTACTAATCTCAGAGTTCTGTGAGGGACTTCTCCAGGAACAAAGGAGCTGAAAATCACCGTTTCTTTCTCCTGCCCCTTATCATAAGCACACAGCCACTTGTGGGAACCAGTGTTTCATCTGCACTTATTACCTAACTTAGAAACAAACACTGCCTCACAGCCAGACTTACCTCAGTCCCTGTGCACTAGATCCCTTCCCCTAGAAAACCTGCCCAAACTTGCCAATACTGCCTCTCTTGACTTCTTGCAGAGGACATGTGCACCTTGTTAAAACTGTACCTGCTGCTAAAATTGATAATAATAATAATAATTAATAATAATAATAATAATAATAATAAATACTGTACCTGTTGCCCGTGTGTGCTTCATGTAACAGCCCCAGCCAGCCCAGGTCTGCAATGGCTGCACATCCCCCATATAGGAAGACAGTTATGACATAGCTAAAAGTGCACATCGTGGCCATTACATTCAAAAGCAAGAGACATGGTTGACTTTCTTAAAACAGAAACAGGCATAGAGAGTTAGGCAAAATGAGGAGACAGAATAATATGTCACAAATGCAACAACAGGACAAAACTATAGCAAGAGACCTAAGTGAAAGAGATGTTTTAAAAATTCCTTATAGGGATGCCTGGATGGCTCAGTGGTTGAGCATCTGACTTTGGCTCAGGGCGTGATCCTGGAGTCCCGGGATCAAGTCCCGGGATTGAGTCCCACATCGGGCTCCCTGCATGGAACCTGCTTCTCCCTCTGCCTATGTCTCTCCCTCTGTGTGTGTGTCTTTCATGAATAGATAAATAAAATCTTTTTTAAAAATAAAAATTATTTATACAACATTTAAAATAATGATCATAAAGATATTCACTGGACTCAAGAAAAGACTGGAGGACATTAATGAGACTCTTAACAAAGAGATAAAAAACATACAAAAAATCAATCAGAGATGGATAACACAAATTAAATTAAGAATACATGTGATGGAATAAATATGAAGCTGGAAGAAACAGAATGAATTTATGGACGAGAAGAGTGACTAGTGGAAAATAATCAAGCTGAACAAATGAAATAAAAGAGAATTATGCAAAATTAGAATAAACTTAGGGAACTCAGTGACTCCATGAAGTTTAAAAGCATTTGCATTGTAGAGATCCCAGGAGAAAAACAGAGAGAAAAGGGAGCAGAACATCTATTTGAATAAATAATAATGGAAAACCTCTATAATCTGAGGAAGGAAACATATATGAAAACCCAGGGGGCACAGAGATCCCACAACAATGTAAACCAAAGGAGATCCACACCAAGACACATAGTAATCAAATTGGCAAAAAGTAGTGATAAAGAAAAAAAATTAAATCAACAACAACAACAACAACAACAAAAAAACAAAAGTCACATATAAGGGAAATCCCATAATTCTATCAGTAAATTTTTCAGCAGAAATTTTTCAAGACAAGAGTGAGTGGCATGGTATATTATACTGGCAAAAGGGAAAAATCTACAACTAAGGATAATCTATGCAATAAGGCTAACATTCAGAAAAGAAGGAATATTTCAGGAATTCAGGACCACCAAAACAGCCCTACAGAAACTATTAAAGACTCTTTGAGAGGAAGAGAAAGACCACAAGTAAGACTATGAAAAGTAAGAAACACATAAGGAGTAAAAATAAGTATCCCTGTAAAAAAAATCAGTCCAGGGATTAAAAAAATAAAAGTATGTAAAATACAATACCATATACTTTAAAATGTGGGAATGACAGCAGTAAAGAATGGGTTTAAACTCAAATGACCATCAACTTAATATAGACTGGTAAATACAGAAGATGCTATATATAAACAGAATGGTCACCACAAATCAAATATCAGTAATATATATGCAAAGAATAAAGAGAAAATAAAACCAAATATATCAATAAAGAAAATCATCAGACCATGAAAAAAGGAAAGAGAAGAAAAAATCAGAGGAAAACTACAAAAACAAAAAACCAAAAGGCAATAAAAATATATCTACCAATAACTATCATTAACATAAATGGACTAAATGCTCCAATAAAAAGACATAGGGTGGGGGCACCTGAGTGGCACAGTTAAGCATCCAACTCTTTGGGCTCAGGCCATGATCTCAGGGTCATGAGATTGAGCCTCACATTTGGCTCCACACTCAGTGTGGGATCTGCTTAATATTCACTTTCTCTTTCTCCCTCTGTCCTCCCTCTCATTCTCATTCTCTCAAATAAAAAATACATTTAAAAAAATATATAGGGTTACAGAATGGATGGGGAAAAATAAGACCCATATACATGCTGGCTACAAGAGACTCTTTTTAGACCTACTGCCTAAAGAATACTGCAAATTGAAAGTGACCTGAAGAAAACTGCAAATTGACCTAAAGAAAATTGCAAATTGAAAGTAAGGGGATGCAGAAACATCTAACATGCATATGGTTGCCAAAATAAAGCCACAGTAGCAATATCATATCAGACAAAATAAGCCTGCTTTCTTTCTTTCTTTCTTTCTTTCTTTCTTTCTTTCTTTCTTTCTTTCTTTCTAGAGTGAGGGGGAAGGACAGAAGGAGAAGGGAAAGAAAGAATCTTAAGCAGGCTCCACTCTGGTTTTGGGTTCCAGTCTTATGACCTGAGCCAAAAATCACTGGATACATAACTAATTTAGCCACTCAATGTACCCCAGACAAAATAGACTTTATAACGAGGACTGTAACAAGAGACAAAGAAGGACACTATATAATAATAAAAGGACAGTCCAACATGTAGACATAACAATTGTTAATATTTATGAATCCAAAATCGGAACACTGAAATTCATAAAATAGTAAGAAACATAAAGGAACCAATCAATAGTAATACATAATGGTAAGGGACTTTAACACCCCACTTACATTAATGGGCAGACCATCCAATCAAAAAATCAACAAGGAAACAATGCTTTGAATGACACGTTGGACAAGGTGAATTTAACACATATATTCAGAACACTGCACCCTAAATCATCAGAACACACCTTTTCTTAGGTGCATATGGAACATTATTCAGAATAGATCACATATTAGGCCACAAAACTAGTCTTAACATATTCAAAAATATTGCAGTGATGGTTTGCATCTTTTCTAGTTACAGTACAATGAAATGATAAGTCAAGTATAAGACAAAATCTGGAGATACCACAAATACATGGAGATTGAATAACATGCTACTCTACAATAAATGTGTTAACCATGTAATTGAAGAAAAAATCCAAAAGTATGTGGAAAGAAATGAAAATTAAAATGCAATGGCCCAAAACTATTTAGGATGCAGCAAAAGTGGTTCTAAGAGAGAAGCTTCACCAATACAGGCCTACCTCCAGAAGCAAGAAAAATCTCAAATAAAGAACCTACTGTTACACCTAAAGGAGCTAGAAAAAGAATAATGATCAAACCCTAAACCAGCAGAAGAAAGGAAATAATAGAAATTAGAGCATAAATAAACAAAATAGAAACTAGAGAGAGAAGAGATCAATGAAACAACTGATTATTTGAAAACATAAACAAAATTTATAAACCTCTAGTCAAACTCATCAAAAAAAACAGAAGACAAAGGACTAAGATAAACAAAAATCACAAAGGAAAGAGGAGAAATAACAAACAAAACCACAGGAATACAAACAATTGCAAGAGAATATTGTGAAAGACTACATGCAAACATACTAAGTAGAAGAAATAGATAAATTCCTAGAAACATACAACTTACCTAAACAGAAGCCAGATAATATAGAAAATTGTAACAGATGGATTACCAGCAAGGAGACTGAATCAGAAAAGAAAAAAAAAGTCCAGGGCTACCAAGATTTACAGGTAAATTCTTCCAAACATTTGAATAAGAGTTAATAACTATTATTTTCAAAGTATTCCAAAAAATAGAAAAATAATGGAAACATCCAAATTCATTGTAAGAAGCCAGTATCACCAATGATACCAAAAACATATGAAGACACCACAAAAATAGAGAACAATAGGCCAATATCTCCAATGGACATAGACACAAAAATCCTCAACAAGTTAATAGCGAACCAAAAGCAACAATACATATACCATGATCAAGTGAGGTTTATTCCCAGGATCCAAGTGTGGTTCAATATTTGCAATTCATTCAACAAGATACATCACATCAATATGAGAAAAGATAAAAATGATCATTTCAACAGATGCAGAAAAAAAGATTTGACAAAATACAATACCCATTCCTTGTAAAAGCCCTCAGTAAGTTTAGAAGAAACATATCTCAAACTAATATAGGCCATATATGAGAAACACAACAAACGTCATCCTCAATGGGTAAAAACTGACAGCCTTCCCCCTAAGGTCAGAAAGAAGACAAGGGTGTCCATTCTCATCAATTTTATTCAACATACTATTGGAAGTCCTAGCAACAGCAGACAACAAAAATAACAAAAGGCATCCAAATTTAAAGTGAAGAAGTAAAATTTGCACTATTTACAGATGGCATGATACTCTAAATAGAAAACTCAAATGACTCTGCCAAAAAACTTCTAGAAGTGATAAATGAATTCAGTGAAATGATGGGATATAAATCAATGTGCAGAAATCTATTGTATTTCTATATACCAATAATGAAGCAACAGAAAGAGAAATTAAGGAATCATCCCTATTTATAATTATGCTCCCCAAAATAAGATATCTAGGAATAAACCAAACAAAGGAAGTGAAAGGCCTATACTATGAAATCTATAAAATACTGATGAAAGAAATTGAGGATGACGCAAAGAAATGGAAAGGTATCTCATGCTTGTGGTTTAAAACAATAAATATTGTTTAAAATGCCTATACAAGCAATCTAAACTTTTAATCAAAATACCAATGGCATTTTACTCAGAACTAGAACATACAATCCTAAAATTTGTATGGAATCACAAAAAACCCTGAGTAGCCAAAGCTTCCTTAAAAAAATGAATGAAGGGCTGGTGACATTACAATTCCAGACTTCAAATTCTATTTTTTTTTAATTCTGTTTGAATTCTTGTCCATATACACAATTAACTCTAATGTATTGAATATGTTAGAAATAAAATATACTTTACAGGTATTCTAACTATATATAAGAATTTCATGTGTTTGAGAACGACAGGTATATATTTTATTTAAACACTATGTAATTAGTGAGATTGCTGCCTTTTAGTTCTGGTTATGTTTTAGACCAACCACTTTTATCCCTAAATTTTTTGGTTTGCAAGCATAAGTAGATACCTTTTATTTCTTTCTCCCAGGGGTAGTCTAAGTAAGATGTCAATCACATGCATAAGGTGTAGTGATCATTGATGAAAGGAATCTTAAGAGAACATTTAACTTAGTGCCAAATTCAGGGAAGGGGAGCCCACAGCTTCTTTTAATAATGTTTATTTTATTAATGACTTTTGCTGAAAGAAATATGTTTCTTCATGGAAATTCTGAGAAAATTTCTTTGGACTCTATTGTTTCAGAACACCTTCATAAAAAACCAAGTAGGTATTAGCTGAAAAATAGATGTAGCTGAAATTTTGAGTCTAATTTTCATATAGGAGAATAATCTAATGGCTTGGGATGGGGGTTTTGGGTTTTTATTTTTTATTTTATTTTTTATTTTTTTTAATTAATTTTTATTGGTGTTCAATTTACCAACATACAGAAAAACACCCAGTGCTCATCCCGTCAAGTGTCCACCTCAGTGCCCGTCACCCATTCCCCTCCAACACCCGCCCTCCTCCCCTTCCACCACCCCTAGTTCGTTTCCCCGAGTTAGGAGTCTTTATGTTTTGTCTCCCTTCCTGATATTTCCCAACATTTCTTTTCCCTTCCTTTATATTCCCTTTCACTATTATTCATATTCCCCAAATGAATGAGAACATACACTGTTTGTCCTTCTCCGATTGACTTATTTCACTCAGCATAATACCCTCCAGTTCCATCCACGTTGAAGCAAATGGTGGGTATTTGTCGTTTCTAATTGCTGAGTAATGTGGTTTATGTATACAATGGAATATTACTCAAATTCTATTATAAAGCTGTGGTGATCAAAACAGAATGGGACTGGCATGAAAAGAGACACAGATTAATAAAACATAATAGAGAATCCAGAAACAAGCCCACAACCTCATGATCAATTAATCTTCATGTAAGCAGGAAAGAATATCCAACATGAATAGACAGTCTTGGAGCACCTGACTCAGTTGGTTGAGTGTCTGCCTTCAGCTCAGGCCATGATTCCAGGGTCCTGGGATCAAACACTGCATTGGGCTCCCTCCTCAGCAGTGTCTGCTTCTCCCTCTCAGTCTGCCTGCCATTCTGTCTATTTGTGTGCTTTCTCTGTGTGTCAAATAAATAAATACAATCTTTTTTAAAAAATTAGTAAAACAGTCTCTTCAACAAACAGCGCTGGAAAAACTGGACAGTTACATGAAGTAGAATGAAACTGCACCACTCTCTTACACTATACACAAAAATAAACAAAAAATGTATTAAAGATGTAAACATGAGATCTGAAGCCAAAAAAAATCCTAGAAGATAACACAGGCAGTAAGTTCTTTGAAATCAGGAATAGCAACTTCTTACTATATATGTCTCCTGAAACAAGAGAAACTAAAATCAACTATTGGGACTTGCTCTGCATGAAAGATTCACAACAGCTGTGTTTTGGTTTTGAAAATGAAATAAAAATTTATTATTATTGTAGAATCCTAAGAGAAACAGAAGAGGAAAGGAATCTACAGATAGACGAAGATAATAGTAGGCAAAAAGTGAGAAAAGGACAAAGTTACATCAAATTGGGTACTTAACACATCCAACCTCATTAGCTGGGGAAAACATATGGAGACAGCCATGCTGGCGTACCAAATCAGAGCTTTGAGCTGAGCACCCTCCCCTCAGGTGAGACTTCCAACTGATCATCCCCATAAGGGCCAAATTTATAGGGTAAATAACAGGGTTTGAAATAAATTGTTTTCCTACATGCAGTTTGGAGTGTGCCACGTTTACATGTTATCATGTTTCTATATTTTCAAGGAGATTGGACTATGTGTGTCTGTCCTCCTGGGTTCCATTCCAGGTGGCTAGCTCAGCCTGGAGCAGTAGAGGATGTGAGACAAGATTTTTAGCTCTTGGCATCCAGAACAGAAAGAGGAGTTCTGACCTGAAAACCAGATAATATATTTTAAACAATTAGGCTCCCAAGTTTATTCACACAGCACTAGCCTCCCAAACAATTTTTAGCCTTCCTGTGCATATGGAGATCCAGGTAGTCAGTTATGTGAGACAAATCACACACACACACAAAAAAAAGTTATTCAGCAAAATTAAAAGGCAATCTATGAAATGGGAGAAGATATTTTCAAGTAATATCTCATATAAAGGGTTAGTATCCAAAATACATAAAGAGCTTACAAAATTCAACACAAAAACAAATAATCCAATTTAAAAATGGGCAAAAGACATGCACAGATATTTCTCTAAAGAAGTAATCTAGATGACCAAAAGACACGTGGAAAGATGTTCAATATCACTCATCATCAGGGAAATGCAAATAAAACTACAATGAGATATCACTTTGCAGTTGTCAGAATGGTGAAAATCAACAAGATGAGAAACCACAGGTGGTGATGATGTAGAGAAAGGGGAAACCTCTTACATTGTGGGATTGCAAACTGGGGAAGCCACTCTGCAAAAGAGTATGGAGATTCCTCAATAAGTTAAAAATAGAACTACCCTGTAACCCAGCAATTGTTCTAATATTTACCCAAAGAATACAAAAATACTAATTCAAAGGGATACATACGACCTGATGTTTATAGAAGCATTATATGCAATAGCCAAATAATAGAAACTGCCCAAATGTCCATCAATTGATGAAATGATAAAGAAGAACTGTACATACACACACACACACACACACACACACACACACACACACACAAAAGGGATATTACTCAGTTATAAAAATAAACTGCCATTTGCAATGGCAAGGATAGAGCTAGAGAGTTTTATGCCATGCAAAATCAGTCAGTCAGAAAAAGACAAATACCCTAAGATTTCACTTATATAAGGAATTAAAGGGGAAAAAAACAACTGAGCAGAGAAGAAAAAAGAGAGAGAAATCAAGAAATAGACTCTTCACTATAGATTACAAATTGATGGTTACTATAAGGGAGTCTGGTGGAGGGATTATTTAAATACGTGATGGGGATTAGGGAGTACACTTGTTTTGGTGAGTACTAGGTTTTTTGGTTTTGTATTGAAGCATTGAATCACTATATTGCACACCTCAAACTAATATTACACTGTATGCTAACTAGAATTTACTTTTTTAATTTAAGTTCAATTAGCCAAAATATAGTATATCATTAATTTCAGATATAGTTTTCAATAATTTATCAGTTGTTTATAAAACCCAATGCTTATCACATCACATGTCTTCCTTAATACCATCACCCAGTTACCCCATCTTCTCACTCACCTCCCCATCAGCAACCCTCAGTTTGTTTCCCAGAGGTAAGTTAAGTGTCTCTCATGGTTAGTTTCCCTCTCTGATTTTGTCCCATTCACTAACTGTAATTTAAAGAAAAACTAAATATTCTATTGTTTAAAAAAAGCAAATGAAATAAAAAATGGCACTTTTAAATGAAAATCCAACTTAGCTATATAGGGAATTTATCATTGCCCTCTGCTGTAACTTTCTGCTCAAACAATTGCAAGTGGAGATAGCATAAAAACTAAAAGACTGACAACATGTAAATGAAAATTAATCGCTGGAAAACTGTGAATTCATCATAAAAAAGCCTTAGGTAGCAGGAGAAAAAAAGGTGTTTAGTTCACAAAAAGAAATATCGCATGATGGCTTTAAAATCCCCAATTTTTTTCAAGAGAATATTAAATCGTTTATTGATTACACATGATAATGGACGATACACAAGCTTTAATCCCATCTATAATTTTATCTGATACCATAATTCAATTTAGATATATTGCATAGGATGTGCCAACAATCATAATAACCAAATAAACTCCAGGACTTTGCTTGGATGACCCTTTTAACGGTGAACTCCAGGTCACAACACATTAACTGTCAGTGCAACCACACCAAGGTTTGTGGAGACAATGGCTTCTGTGCCCAAGCAGGTTGCAGATAAATTTCTAGTGGAACCTGGCATCACCCTGAAGGAATTCTAACTTCACACTGTTGGGGTAGTTTACCAAGATGGCTTCAGAGTAGACTAACTTTACACAGCACATTTTTAAAAAGACACATTTATTCAGCATCATGATCAGACTATTACATTTAGCAATCAACAGCATGGGTGCAAAAAAAAAAATCTACATTAAAACCCTTTGTTGGAATGCTTTACACTTTCCACAGAACAGAAACTAAAATAACCTGTTATACAATTAGTCACAAATACAGTCCTCGAGTTTTTTTTTTGCCCATACACATGAGTATTGTGTAAAACATGCCACAAGGAGAACTGAAATTAACCACTTCTTGGGCATTTATTTGTTCTTTCATCTGGTTTTCCTAAGATGTGTCTTGATATATTATCTCTTAAATCGTTAACAAAGGATATTGGTGATCATGTTTATGATATAAACTGAAGATGGATCTATTCTGTAATGAGAAGAGATGTGTATAAAAGAGTGGGAGATATAGGCTTCCAGTTATGGGATGAATACGTCATGGGAATAAAAGGTACAGGATAGGGAATATAGTCAGTGATATTTTAATAGTGTTGCATAGGTGATAGATAGTAGTTACACTTGCAGTAGCATAATATAATGTATAGAAAAGTTGAATCATGATTTTGTATGCATGAAACTTATATAAAATTTTGTGTCAGCAGAACTCAAGTAATAAAAAAACAGAAATTAATTAAAACAAGAAGATACCTTCTAAACCTAGTAAGTTCCTCTACTTATATGGCAATATGCTATATTAATTATACCTATAAAAAGTTAAATCGATTCAATTTAAAGACTATCTGAAAGCCTACCACATCTGGGGCACATGAAGAAGGACTTGGACAAGAGGTCTATGATGCAATTACTGCCTTCAATAAGTTTAAAGTGCATGATGTATTCAGGAAATGAAAATGAATCCAATGTATCAGATATGAAGGGATTTAATGAAAAATAAATTAGAGCAGAGAGGTTGAGTCCAGAATTTGGAGACCTTTAGATTGTTTATTAAGGATTGAGAATTTATTCTTGAGACAGTAGAGAGCCAGTGGAGGTTTTATAGGTGAGTGTCAGAATTTAAACTCTGAAAATAGGGCAGCCTGGGTGGCTAAGGCCTGATCCTGGGGACCTGGGATTGAGTCCCACGTCGGGCTCCCTGCATGGAGCCTGCTTCTCCCTCTGCCTATGTTTCTGTCTATCTCTGACTTTCTGTCTCTCTCTGTCTCTCTGTCTCTGTCTCTCTCTTTGTCTCTCATGAATAAATAAATAAAATCTTAAAAAAATAAACTCTAAAAATAGATCCTCAGTTTCATTGTGAATAATGATTAGATACAAGATTGGAAATGATAAGAATAATCAGGAAGCCATTTGGCATTCTAAATACTGTATGAAAGTAATTGAAATAAATTAAGGTAGAAAAAAGAAAAAGATAAGAATTCAGGGAAAATGTTTTATAGAGATATTCTAAAGAAGCTTTTTATTCTGAAAATCTTCCTGTTTAGATGAGACTTCTTGGTATCATTCTTTAGGCCATTCACAGTCAAATATATTTGTTTATTTTGAATCCCAAGCATTCATCTTTAGTATAAACTAGATTTTGAATTGAGATTTATCTTTGGGCTTCAGAAAATTACCTAAAATTGATTGCAAAATGTTTTCTCCACATAAACTCTTCTTAAGATATCTGTGTGTCTCATTTTTTCATTCAAATCTTATCTCAAAATCAGAGGGATCTTACTCAGTCATCTGTTATTAAACTGCCAAGCCCCACTATCTCATCGTGTTATACTTTATTCCTTAAACTAGCTCTTATTTTTATGACATTTTAAAAAATTCTCAATATTTAATTTATTTGCTTATAATCAGACCCTCCCCTTCCATTATAATAATGTAAGCTTCTTGAAGACTTTGTTGTATTCACCACTATATTCCTAAGGACTAATATAATGCCTGACACAGAGTTGGTGCTCAATAAATATTTGCTGAATAAGTCATTAAATAAAAACACATGTGTGTTTTTGAGCTCATTAAAATAATAAGGTTAAAGACAGTGGATTTCCTACTTAGGCTTGATCCTCAGTGAATAACTAAGAGACTGTATGGTACAGTATTAAATATTAGAATCACTGAAGTTTTACATCTTCAGTCAGAATCCTGATTTCATTATTTATTTGCTGTATGATCTTAGATAAATTAATTTCTCCATGATTTTCATTTTCTTTACCTGTAAAATGGACACAATATTACCCATTTTATGAGGGGATTGTAAGAATATAGTAAACTAAATAAACTAAAATAAATAAAATAAAGTAAACTAATAAACTACAGTAAACTAGTTCACTATAGTAAACTAAATAATATTCTGTGGTTAAGGTAGTAGAGTATCAGGGGGAACCCTGAGCTTGCCTCATACTTTGAACACAGCTAAATCAATATCCATTTATTTTGGGCATCTAGGAATATGATCTGAGGATTAAGAAAACAATATACACATTTGCAGAGAGAGAACGTGGGATATGTGAGGTTTATCACTATGAATTGGAGGAGAGGAAAGCCCCAAGGCTGCAAAGGGAAGGGAACATTTTCTGCAGAGCAAAGTCAGGGAGAGGGACTAAGTGGGAGAGACAGTAGCAGGTAGGGATTTTACAATAAGCTACAGTGGGGGGATCCCCTGCATTGCACAGGGAATGACTGCTTCCCTTTCCAGAGTAAATTTTGAAGACTGCTTTTTACCTCTCCAAGAACAAAAGGCTAACCAGAAGCCTTTGAGAGGTGCCCAACAACAGGGTCAGAGGTGTGTAGAGAAGGCAGAAAACATCTTATTAACTATTTGCTGTGATCCACAGTAGGCTTAATCTTGTGTGTGTGTGCTCACAGTGGCTTTCTGTGGCAATACTGAACAAAGAGCAGAGACAGGGGCAGACTGCAGATAACCTGGCCACTGCTGTTTGCTGTCCTCCACAATTGAGTCAAGCCTCTATATGATTGTTTTTATGGAACAGATTGGTGTACGAGAGTGTGTCACACACAGCCAATAACCTGGCTCCAGCTTTTTGGTTGAGCTTTATAATAAACTCTAGTTTCTGTACTGGCACTGTGTGACTTCTTTTTTGGGGACAAGACTGTGCTGGGGATGCTGCAAGGATATCCTTTGGGGGAGAGGTATGGCCCACACCTTTCCAGTCCCTTTAAAACTTGGAGTTTTGAATCCCTGCCACTGGCCAGAAATTAAAAGCAAGATATCTGTGGCTCCAGACACACCAACAGTCAAGTAAGGGCAGAAAATGGATGAAAGCTTGGGGCACAGAAGATTGTTCACTTTTCTGAGATGGCCTCCTGAACAGTGGTGTCCAAAAGCTCCCCTTGCCAGGGACAAGAGGGTGGGTGACAATATATTCTTCCTCCTCCACCACCCCTCCTCACCCTACCTGACACACCAGCAGAGTCAGACTTCAGAGAGAAACACAGCACCTCCAGTGGAAGCTAGAGTCCCCTACACTACTAGCCCTTTTGCCTGAAAGGGTCATCTTTAAAATAGCAAGTCAGCTTGTTAGCCAGTTGAGCAGGCCTCTACTCAGAAGACCAACATAGGTCCTTACATGTTCTAACTTTGTGGAGGATGGACCATTGGGAAAGAGCAGCCAAAACACAACAGCAGTGTGTACACAGCATACACCACAAACACTTCCTGAAGTTGTTTTCTCTTTCTGTTGTTGTCTTTCTTATTCTTTCTTCCTTTCTTTTCTTGACAAAATTACTATATGGAGAAATTCACCCCAAAAGAAAGAGCAAGAGGTAGTACTCACTGCCAGGGATTTAATCAATTTGGATATAAGTGAGAGGTATGAACTAGAATTTAAAACAATGGTTATAAAGATATTAGTTGAGCTTGAAAAAAAAAACATAGAAGACACTAGAGAATCCTGCACTGCAGAGATAAAAGAATTAAAGTCTAGTCAGGACAGTACTAAAAATGCTATTACCAAGATGCATTCCCAAGTGGAGGCCATAAAAATGGAAAGAATGAAGTAGAAGAAAGAGTCCATGATATAGAAGATGAAATAATGGAAAATAAAGCAGCTGAGAGGAAGAGGGAAAGAAAACTATTAGATCATGAAGGGAGATTCTGAGAACTCAGCCACTCCATAAAGCAAAATAATATCCATATAATAGGGTTCCTGGAAGATGAGGAGCAGGAGAAAGGAATAGAAGGTTTATTTGAACAAGTTATAGCTGAGAACCTCCCTAATTCAAGAAAGGAAACATGCATTCAAATCCAGGACACACAGAGAGCTCCCCTCAAATTCAACAAAAATAAGTCAGCATCTCACCATATTATAGTGTAGCTTTCAAAATTCAAAGATAAAGATAAAATCCTGAAAGCAGCTCAGGATAAGAGGTTATTAACCTATAAGGAAGGACACATAAGGCTGGCAGCAGACCTGCCTAGAGAGACGTGGCAGGCTAGAAAAGACTGGCATGACATGTTCAATGTGTTACATGGGTAAAAAAAATGCAGCCAAGATTACATTATCCAGCAAGGCTGTCATTCAGAATAGAAGGAAATATAAAGAGTTTCCAGGAAAAAAACACACAAATACTTGGGAACGCTAAACCAGTGCTGCAATAAATAGAAGGGAGAGAGCCCCAAAGGAACAAAGACCAGAAAGGCACTGAGAAAAACTATAGGTACAGTGACTTAACAGTTAATACAATGGCACTAAACTCATATCTTTAAATAATTACACTGAATTTAAAGGGACTAACTAATCTAATCAAAAGACATAGGGTATCAGAATGGATTAAAAAATTCAAGACTCATCCATATGTTTCATGTAAGAGATTCATTTTAGACCCAACAACACCTCCAGATTGAGACTGAGGGTGTGAAAAATATTTACCATGCCAATGGACATCAAAAGAAAGCTGGAGCAGTCATACTTAGACAAACTAGTTTTTAAAACAAAGACTGTAATAAGAGCTGAAAAACGACAATATATCAAAATAAAATGATCTATCCAACAGTTAGATCAAACAATTGTAAATATTTATGGTCCTAATTTAGGAAAAGCCTAATATATAAACCAATTAAATAATTATAAAATTATTATAAAATTATAAAATAATATAAAATATAAAATTATATAATAATTATATTATTATATAAATTATAAAATATAAATAAAATAAAATATAAATTATAAAATAATTATTAAATAATTATAAAATTATAAAATAATATATAAACAATTAAATAAACACAATGATAAAAATACAATATTAGGAGACTTTAACACTCCACTCACAGCAATAGACAGATCATCCAAGTAGAAGATCAAAAAGGAAATAAGGGCTTTGGATAATAACACATTGTACCAGATATACTTAACAGGTATATTCAGAGAATTCATCCTTTAGTGGTAAAATATGCATTCTTCTCAAGTGCATATCCAATATTCTCCAAAGTAGATAACATAGTGGGCCACAAATTAGGTCTCAACTGGAAAAAGATGGAAATTGTTTTGTGCATATTTTCAGACCACAACACTTGAAAACCTGAAGTCACCACAGGAATTAATTTGGAATGACCAGAAGTATATGGATGTTAAAGAGCATTCTACTAAATAACAAAAGGGTCAACCAGAATTTTAAAGAAAAATATTTAAAAATATATGTATACAAATGAAAATGAAAACATGAAACTTCAGAAACTTTAAGATGCAGCAAAGACAATCCTATGAGGAAAGTATATAACAATACAAGTCTTCCTCAAGAAACAAGAAAAGTTTCAAATAGAAAACCTACCCTTACACCTAAAGGAACTGTAAAAGAACAGTAAAATCCTAAATCCATCAGGAGAAGAGAAATAATAAATATTAGAACAGAAATCAATGATATAAATTGAAAAAAAAGGTAGACTAGATGAACAAAACTAAGAACTGGTTCTTTGAAAGAATTGATAAGATTGATAAACTTCTAGCCTGGCTTATCAAAAAGAGAAGAAAAAGAAACCAAATAAGCAAAATCATGAATGAAAGAGGAGAGATCACAATCAATGCTGAAAAGGGACGCCTCAGTGGCTCAGCAGTTAAGCGTCTGCCTTTGGCTAAGGGAGTCCTAGAATCCAGTCCCACATCGGGCTCCCTGCCTGGAGCCTGCTTTTTTTCCTCCGCCTATGTCTCTGCATCTCCTTCTCTCTCTCTCTCTCTCTCTCTCTCTCTCTCTCTCTCTCTGCCTCTCATGAATAAATACATAAAATCTTTAAAAAAATCAACACTAGAAATGTGTGGGAAATATCAGAAAGGGAGACAGAACATAAAGACTCCTAACTCTGGGAAACGAACTAGGGGTGGTGGAAGGGGGAGGAGGGCGGGGGGTGGGGGGGAATGGGTGACGGGCACTGAGGGGGACACTTGACGGGATGAGCACTGGGTGTTATTCTGTATGCTGGTAAATTGAACACCAATAAAAAATTAATTTATTAAAAAAATCAACACTGAAGAAATACAAATAACTATAAGATAATATTATGAGCAGTTACATGCCAATAAATTAGATATTCTGGGAGAAATGGATATATTCCTAGAAATGTACAAATACCAAAACTGAAACAGGAAGAAATAGGAAATCTTAATAGACCCATAACCAGCAAAGAAATTGAATCAGTAGTCAAAAATCTCACAACAAACAAGAGTCCAGTGCCAGATGGCTTCCAAGGGTAAATTCTACCAAATATTCAAAGAAAAAATTAATACCTATTCTGAAACTATTGCAAAAAATAGAAATGGAAGGAAAATCTGAAAACTCCTTCTATGAGGTCAGCATTATGTTAATCCCAAAGTTAGACATAGACCCCACTAAAAAGGAGAATTACAGACCAATATCCCTGATGAACATAAATGCAAAAATTCTCACCAAAGTAACTAGTTAATAGGATCAAACAGTACTTTAAAATTATTTAATGTTAATTAAAATCATTTAATTCTAATTTTAATTTTCACAGACTTGGAGGAAATAATCCTAAGATTTTTATGGAACCAGAAGAGACCCCAAATAGCCAGAGGAATATTGAAAAAAAATAAACAAACACACAAAACAAAACAAAGCTGGGGGAACCACAATGCTGGGCTTCAAGTTATATTACAAAGCTGGGGGCATCACAATTCCAGACATCAAGCTATATTACAATGCTGTGACCATCAAGGCAGAATGTCAGTGGCACAAAAACAGACACATAGATCCATGGAACAAAAATGAGAACTCATAAATAAATCCTCAACTCTATGGTCAACTTATCTTCAAAAAATCATGAAAGAATATCCAATGGAAAAAATAGTCTCTAACAAATGGTGTTGGGGAAATTGGACATCCGCATGCAGAAGAATAAAACTGGACCATTCCCTTACACCATACACAAAGATAAACTCAAAATGGATGAGAGACCTAAATGTGGAGCAGGAATCAATCAATAATCTAGAGGAGAACGCAGGCATCACCCTTTTTGATATCAGCTGCAACAAATTCTTACTAAACATATCTCCAAAGGCAAGGGAAACAAAAACAAAAACGAACTATTGGGACTTAAGATAAAAAGCTTCTGCACAGCAAAAGAAACAGTTAACAAAACTAAAAGACAACCTACAGAATGGGAGAAGATATTCACAAATGTCTTATCAGATAAAAGGTTAGTATCCAAGTTCCATAATGAACTTAAAAAACTCAACACCCAAATAACAAATAATCCAGTTAAGAAACATGCAGAAGACATGAATAGGCATTTCTTCCAAAGAAGACATAAAAGTGGCAACAGACACATGAAAAAATGCTCAACATCCCTGGACATGAGGGAAATGAAAATCAAAACCACAGTGAGATATCACCTCACACCCAACATAATGGCTAAAATTAACAAATCAGGAAACAGCAGATGTTGGTGAGGATGAGGAGAAAGGGTAACCCTCTTACAGTATTAGTGGAATGAAAATTCGTACAGTCACTCTGGAGAACAGAATTTGAGGTTCCTCAAAAAGTTAAAAATAGAAATACCCTATGATCCAGCAAACGCACTACTAGCTGTTTACCACAGGTTACACGCATACTGATTTAAAGGGGCACATGCACCCCAATGATTATAGGATCATTGTCCACAAGAGCTGAAATACATAACAAACTCAGATGTCCATCAACTGATGAACGGATAAAAGAAATTGGTATATATACACCAAGTATATATACATATATTATATGTATTATATATATAATCAAATATTATTTAGCCATCAAAAAGAATGAAATCTTGCCATTTGAAATGATGTTGATGAAACTAGAAGGTATTATACTACGTGAAATAAGTCAGAGAAAGATAAATACCATATTATTACATTCATATGTAGAATTTAAGATTACACACACACACACACACACACACACACACACACATGCATACATAGAGGAAGAGAAGAAAAAATAAAATAAAATAAAATAAAAACAGAGTGAGGTGAGGCAAACCATAAGAGATTCAAACAAGCTGAGGATTCCTGGAGGGGAGGTGGGTGAGGAGATAGGGTAATTGGGTGATAGGCATTAAGAACACTGGGTGGTATATAAAACTGATGAATCACTAACTTCTACCCTTGAAACTAACTGCATGTGTTAACTTAAATTTAAATGAAGATTCAAAAAAAGGAATTAGGTAAACTAAATACAATAACTAGCACATGATTGGGTTTTGGCTATGTGACCTTTTCTTTTCTTTTTTCTTTTCTTTTCTTTCTTTTCTTTTCTTTTCTTTTCTTTTCTTTTCTTTTCTTTTCTTTTCTTTTTTTCTTTTCTTTTCTTTTTTTTCTTTTCTTTCTTCTTTTTCTACAACTAGATATAAGTAGAAGTGAAAATCCTACTTGCTAGCCAAGGCTTTAACAGTAATGTCTGATATTGTTTGCTTTCTTGAATAATGTTTTGATCTCTACTAGAAGAGTGTTTGCAAGGTAGCTACTGCTACCTCAGCCTGAGCTGAAGAAAAAAAAACTGTGGGGCAAACTAAACCTGACTATAAATCTAGAAAGAATCTTGTTGACCTATAGCCTGAAGTATAGCTATGGTAGCTAACCATTCTTGTATGAGCAAGAAAATTGAATATTTTTATTTAAGGTTTTAAAATTCTTTTGTGACAATTGAATGATAATAGCAATCAATGCATGTTAACAAGTATTATATTTAACAAAATCTAGAATGGCAATTGCTGTTCATAAAATGTTTTTTAAGCTATGCTAAAACCAGAATAGATCTGTGGTAAAGGTATAACGATGAGTTAAACAAGATTTCTGCCCTCATCAATACTATCTATTATTGGAAATAGGACAAGGGTGTAGAGAGATACTTGCAGACACTATGACATGCAAAAGGCATTAAGAAAACATTATACAATTAATAAGAAGATACTAGCTGCAAAAAGTAAATATGGAGAAATTTTGTAGAAGGCTGGACATTTAAGCTGAGTTTTGATAAGGAAATATTTTAGTACAATCATGATTTGAAGTCAATTTAACTATATCCTGAAACATGATATTTGAGTTTAAAAAATAAGTTATAGTATTCAAAGACCAAAATTCATATATTCATTGGTTTAGTAGTTTTCTGTCCTGTATAATTCAATGTAGATATTTATGTGTATTCTTAGTCCAATTTATAAAAAGGAAATGGGCTCAAAAAAGCATAGTGATTTTTATATATGTTTGTAGAACTACTTTTGCTATTGGTAGATTAACTATAGGGATCAAACCCTATGCATTGGTGTTTATACACATGTACATATGGGCATACATACATAATACATAGATGCATACAGAGGGAGAACACTTGGAACTTGGTGTTTGCTTTTCTGAAAGTTATCACAGTTCAATATTTTTAAAATACAGCTGGAAATGAAAACTGAAAATTCATTCTTACATATGCACTTTATTTGCTTTCTTTCAATGGTTTTGTAGAGAGGTTGTCCTTTTACAAATACATCACCCATATGGCTTTTATTTAACTAGTCAATAACTTTTTTAGTCAATAGTTTTATTAATAGTTTTATTAACTATTTAACTATTAACTATGAGCTGCTTACTGTGGAACATACACCCCACCCCTTTGAAATGTCTGAAGCTTACTGGGAAAATTTCTAGCCCACATCCCTTGATATGCAGAGATGGAATTTTTGCCTGCAGAGATGTTGAACTTTTTTGTTTTGAAATCTAACACTATTACTTTGTGTGTATGCAAGAATGTATGTGTGTATGTGTGTGTATGTGTGTGTAATATAGTCATGCTATGGGAGTGGGAGAAAGACAGTAGATACAGAGAAGTTTGTATTTTTCCCATTACAAACTCCTATGTGGCTTATAGTATCCAAATATTTTACAGGAAATATAGCCCCATATGTTTTTTTTTTTTTTGTCTTCCTCCTAAGACAATTATTTTTTTAGATTATCTTCATCATCTTAATCATTATTACTATACTTAATATGTTTAATTATTTGTCAAGTGCTTTATATGGATTATTTTCTTTAATAGTTAAAACACAGCAATGCCCATTACCCCGTTGTTATATATATGCAACTGATGATTTATTGAAAACTACATCTGAAACTGATGATGAAATATATATTGGTTAATGGAATTTTTATTAAAAAACAAGAATCAATCAATCAATCACCAAAATAAATAAAATACAATTGCTTTCCTCACTTTAAAGATGAAGAAATAGATGAGACTTAGAACAGTTAGGCATCTTGCTCCATGCCACACAGCTACTAAGTTTCAGAAATAGGTTTCATAGTCAGACTTGTCTGACAGACCAGCCCATTTTTATGCCTCTTCTTCTATGCATTTCAGTTTTTTACGTTGAGAACAAGGAGAGGTTTTTAAAGTTATGTCAGTATAATATGTAAATACATATTTAGTAATTAAATATTGAATAAATGGCATACTGAACAAAAGAAGTTTTTTTAAGATTTTTTTTATTTTAGAAAGAGAGTGCATGAGCAAGGGGAGGGACAGAGTGGGAGGAAGACAGATACATTGAGCATGGAGCCTGACGCTGCACTCAATCTCAAGACCCTGAGATCATGACTTGGGCTGAAACCAAGATTTGGACACCCGACTGACTGAGCCACCCAGGCACTCCAAGAAGTTGGATTTTTAATGGGGAAGTTCTATCAATTTTTTGGGGGGGTGGAGTGATATGAGATAACAGACCTACCATTCTCAAGGAAATCTTGGGCAATTTTGAAACTTTTATTAATGTACTGAGTACACAGCATTTAAAATTCTTTATATCTGTCAATGACAGTAACTTACATACACTTCAGGAGAAAAATATACAATACATATTTAATGCTATTTCCTAATCACTGTGCATCTGTGTCATATAGTATGCCATCAAATATTTTAATATGCATTTTTATTTATTAACCATATATTCTATGGTCTTCAGAACAATCTCAAGAAATGAAACTTGCTTTGGTATTTTTTTAAATAATAGAAAGCTTAATAAGTTGCAGTGGAATCATGACCATGACTTATGACCATAAATTATGAAAATTTATGACCAATATTCATGACTTCTCTGTTGTCCTTTGTTGTGAATTATTTGTGCTAGCATTTCACTCCATGGAAGAAGGAGTTAGTGATTAAGAATTTGTACTACAAAATCAGATTGATTTAAGCTCAAGTCCCAGCTTCCTGTATGAATTTGAGAAAATTTTTTAAAGATTTTATTTATTTATTGAGACAGAGAGAGCGAGAGAAAGAGACAGAGACACAGGCAGAGGGAGAAGCACGCTCCATGCAGGGAGCCAGACATGGGATTCGATCCTGGGTCTGCAGGATCACACCCCGGGGCTGCAAGTGGCGCTAAACCACTGCACCATCAGGGCTGCCCCTGAGTTTGAGAAATTTAATGATCTCCTCTATACTTAACTTCTTCATCTGTAAAAATAATTGATGAACACCAGTATTTCCTTGGTTACTATAATAGACACTGGAGATATATGGAGATAACAAAAATAAATGTAAATTTAATATTATGATAAGATGTAAACTAATTAGAACTTAAGTAAAAATTTAAAAAGAAAAATAATATTATTATAATTTCGAAAGACTCAGATACATGGTACTTTAAAACCATGTAATAGAAGAAATTGATCTAGTCATGAAGGTAAAGGAAAGCTTTCCTTGAAAATGTTATGCTTTAGTTGAAATATAGTGGATGAGTAGTCAATAGCTAGATTAAGAAAATGACTGAAGATTTTTGAGAGTATTAAATCATGCATAGAATGCATAATGCCTGACAAATAGTAAGTAGTCAATAAGTGTTACTTTTGATTAGTATTATTGCAATTTTTGTGGATTTTTGCTTGTGTTTTGATTATGTACTGCTGCAGAACTAACCATCTCAAAATTTGGGGATTTAAAACAACCAACTAATTTATTATATCTTCTAATATTATGGGTCAAGTTTTGAGAAAAATCTCATCTACGCTATTGGTCCGTGGTACATGTGGCATTAACGGAGACATCTGAAATTGAAGGATTTACTTCCATGATATTTTATTTTACTTATCCATATAGCTGGTGCCTTGGTGCACATAGCATCACATCCACTACTGCCTCCCCAGGTGGCTTGAACTTCTTACAGAGCAATGTTCTTTTTAAAAATTATTTATTCATGAGAGACACACACAGACGGAGAGAGGCAGAGACACAGGCAGAGGGAGAAGCAGGCTCCTTACAGTCCCGATGTGGGACTCGATCCCGGGACTCCAGGATCATGCCCTGGGCCGAAGGCAGGCGCTAAACCTCTAAGCCACCCAGGGATCCCCAGAACAGTGTTCTTAAGATAGTCATATTTCTTTTTTTAAAAATAAATTTATTTTTTATTGGTGTTCAATTTACCAACATACAGAATAACACCCAGTGCTCATCCCGTCAAGTGCCCCCCTCAGTGCCCGTCACCCATTCCCCCCCAACCCCCCGCCCTCCTCCCCTTCCACCACCCCTAGTTCGTTTCCCAGAGTTACGAGTCATTATGTTCTGTCTCCATTTCTGATATTTCCCATACATTTCTTCTCCCTTCCCTTATATTCCCTTTCACTATTGTTTATATTCCCCAAATGAATGAGAACATATAATGTTTGTCCTTCTCCGATTGACTTACTTCACTCAGCATAATACCCTCCAGTTCCATCCACGTTGAAGCAAATGGTGGGTATTTGTCATTTCTAATGGCTGAGTAATATTCCATTGTATACATAGAACACAGCTTCTTTATCCATTCATCTTTCGATGGACACCAAGGCTCCTTCCACAGTTTGGCTATTGTGGACATTGCTGCTATAAACATTGGGGTGCAGGTGTCCC
The DNA here is from genome assembly GCF_048418805.1 of Vulpes vulpes. NCBI lineage: Eukaryota > Metazoa > Chordata > Mammalia > Carnivora > Canidae > Vulpes > Vulpes vulpes. Next base: position 59,806,231 of record NC_132796.1, read on the forward strand.
GGCGTTTCATTACATCTGCATCTTTGGGGTAAATCCCCTTCAATGCAATTGCTGGGTCATAGGGCAGATTTATTTTTAACTCTTTGAGGAACCTCCACACAGTTTTCCAGAGTGGCTGCACCAGTTCACATTCCCACCAATAGTGTAAGAGGGTTCCCTTTTCTCCGCATCCTCTCCAATATTTGTGGTTTCCTGCCTTCTTAATTTTCCCCATTCTCACTGGTGTGAGGTGGTATCTCATTGTGGTTTTGATTTGTATTTCCCTGATGGCAAGTGATGCAGAGCATTTTTTCATGTGCCTGTTGGCCATCTCTATGTCTTCCTCTGTGAGATTTCTGTTCATGTCTTTTGCCCATTTCATGATTGGATCATTTGTTCCTTTGGTGTTGAGTTGAATAAGTTCTTTATAGATCTTGGAAACTAGCCCTTTATCTGATAGGTCATTTGCAAATATCTTCTCCCATTCTGTAAGTTGTCTTTTAGTTCTGTTGACTGTATCCTTTGCTGTGCAAAAGCTTCACCATGACCATGTAGGATTTATCCCTGGGACACAAGGCTGGTTCAACACTAGTAAAACAATCAATGTGATTCATCATATCAGCAAGAGAATAACCAAGAACCAAATGATCCTCTCATTATATGTAGAGAAAGCATTTGACAAAATACAGCATCCATTCCTGATCAAAACTCTTCAGAGTGTATGGATAGAGGGAACATTCCTCAACATCTTAAAAGCCATCTATGAAAAGCCCACAGCTAATATCATTCTCAATGGGGAAGCACTGGGAGCCTTTCCCCTAAGATCAGGAACAAGACAGGGATGTCCACTCTCACCACTGCTATTCAACATAGTACTGGAAGTCCTAGCCTCAGCAATCACACAACAAAAAGATATTAAAGGCATTCAAATTGGCAAAGAAGAAGTCAAACTCTCCCTCTTTGCCGATGGCATGATACTCTACATAGAAAACCCAAAAGCCTCCACCCCAAGATTGCTAGAACTCATACAGCAATTTGGCAGCATGGCAGGATACAAAATCAATGCCCAGAAATCAGTGGCATTTCTATACACTAACAATGAGACTGAAGAAAGAGAAATTAAGGAGTCAATCCCATTTACAATTGCACTCAAAAGCATAAGATACCTAGGAATAAACCTAACCAAAGAGGTAAAGGATTTATACCCTAAAAACTAGAGAACACTTCTGAAAGAAATTGAGGAAGACAACAAGAGATGGAAAAATATTCCATGCTCATGGATTGGAAGAATTAATATTGTGAAAATGTCAGTGTTACCTAGGGCAATTTACACGTTTAATGCAATCCCTATCAAAATACCATGGACTTTCTTCAGAGAGTTAGAACAAATTATTTTAAGATTTGTGTGGAACCAGAAAAGACCCCGAATAGTCAGGGGAATTTTAAAAAAGAAAACCATACCTGGGGGCATCACAATGCCAGATTTCAGGTTGTACTACAAAGCTGTGGTCATCAAGACAGTGTGGTGCTGGCACAAAAACAGTCACATAGATCAATGGAACAGACTAGAGAACCCAGAAGTGGACCCTGAACTTTATGGTCAACTAATATTCGATAAACGTGGAAAGACTATCCGTTGGAAGAAAGACAGTCTCTTCAAGATAGTCATATTTCTCTGGCAGCTCACATCTCTAATGATGAGTGTCCTCAAAAACAGGTAATAGAGACATCTAATCTCTTAAGATTTGCACCTGTATCTGGTAGTGTCACTTCAAACATATTCTATTGGTCAAATAGCAAGAAAGACTGTATAGATTTAAGATAAAGAAAGATTTACTACACCTTTCAATTAAGACTTTGAAAGAAATGGTGGTCATCCTTAATCAGCTAAAACGTTGAAATTTTTATATTTATTATATACACATTAAATTTATGAAAATGCCTATAATGATAAGGACAGTCTATAAAACTAATCTTGGAAAACATAGTCATTGAGTGTCAGGTGTTTTGGGTTCTGTCCTGAGTTCTCTTTAAATGACTTTGAGGGATCCCTGGGTGGCGCAGTGGTTTGGCGCCTGCCTTTGGCCCAGGGCGCGATCCTGGAGACCCAGGATCGAATCCCACATCGGGCTCCCGGTGCATGGAGCCTGCTTCTCCCTCTGCCTGTGTCTCTGCCTCTCTCTCTCTCTCTGTGACTATCATAAATAAATAAAAATTAAAAAAAAATAAATGACTTTGAGCAGGGCAGTTAACCTTCTCAGGGCTTCCAGTCATCAACTATCATTGTTGGATATTTTTTAGGACAAGATACTATACAGAAACATTTAAAAAATAGGGTAACTTTCCAATAAGAGAAGATTAATTGAGCCCCTTCCTTTTATGGTGTTATTATCAATTAGTTCTTTATGTTTGTTATTAATTGTTGTATATATCTGGCTGCTGTTCTTGTTGGGTGCATAAATATTTCCAATAGTTTTATCTTCTAGTAGAATGTCCTCTTTATGTTATATAGTGCCTTTATATATATATATATATATATATATATATATATATATATATATTATATTTATATATAGTGCCTTTATCTCTTGTTACAGTCTTTGTTTTAAAATCTAGTTTACTTTAATTATCTCTGTAAGGAAGCTATTTTCAAATGCAGTCACATCCGTGGGTACTAGAACTTAGGGCTTTAATATATGAATTTTGGGACATACAATTTAGCCCATAATACTCCATTCCCTGAGGCCCCAAAATTTATATTCTGCTATGCAAAATACATGCACTCCATCCCAAGACCTATAAATATCTTAATTTCTTCTAAATATTATCTAAACCAAATATGGATGTGGCTGGGGACATGATTCATCCTGATGTAAAACTCCTCTCCAGCTATAAATCCGTGAAACAAAAAAAGTTATCTGCTTCCAAATTATAATAGTGTTACGGACATAGGATACACATTTCCATCCCAAAAGGGGGAAATTGAAAAGAAGAAAGGGGTCATGAGCCCCAGGCAAGCCTTAAACCTAGGAGGGCAAATTATATTTAGTGCTTAAGAATAATCCTCTTTGATTCAGAGTTTGTGCCCCAGGACCTCCAGGGCATCCTTGTCTTCTTTTCACACCAAGGAGGTGGCCCTAACGCCTCAGCCATATTTGGCAGCCACAAAATATCAACCCTGAGAGTCAGACCTGACTGCTTTTGAATCAAGGAAGAGATAGATCCCAGGTCTCTATCGTTGCCTTCTGGGCCCATTGTGGCATAGCAACGCTACAAATCTCTAAACCATCTTTGGTGTTATTCTTCCCTTTCCTTGAGATATAACACATGTTCATAGCTGGATAGCTCTATCATCCCATCTTGAAGAATACCACAAGTCCAACAATCTGCTTCATTTTATTTCTTCTTTGTCTCCACCCATCAAAACAAATAGTGATTCTACTGGTGTAAACTATATTTCTGTTCCTGGCTTTTGCTGAGATGGTTTATAAAACACATAAATCACAAGTCTATAATCAATTTAGCAAATGTTATATCTAGCCATGCATTTAGTGTTTTCTCCAGAGCATTCTTAATCATTTTCTGAACTACAGACAGGCGAAGAATTTTCAAAATCTTTCTGCATTTGTTTCTTTTTCTTAACGATTCCCCCTACACTTTGCCTATTTCCTCTTTCCTTTATGAGAAAAAATCAGGACATATGTTCAACACTTTGCTCTTAGTTCAATTTCTAAGTTTATCACTAACAAGTATTATTTTCCAAAAACTAGAACCCAATTTAACCAAGCTACTTGCAATTTTATAACAATGAACAATTTTTCTGCTGTCTCATTTTAAAAAAAAATAAATTTATTTAATTGGAGTTCAATTCGCCACCATAGAGCATAACACTCAGTGCTCATCAACCCCCCAGTACCCCCCTCAGTGCCCATCAACCAGTCACCCCAAACTCCGCCCACCTCCCTTTCCATTACCCCATGCTCTTTTCCCAGAGTTAGGTGTCTCTCATGTTTTGTCATCCTCACTAATATTTTTACTCATTTTCTCTCCTTTCCATTTATTCCCTTTCACTAATTTTTATATTCACCAAATGAATGAGACCACATGATGTTTGTCCTTTTCCGATTGACTTATTTAACTCAGCATAATACAAGTCGAAGCAAATAGTGGGAATTTGTCGTTTCTAATGGCTGAGTAATATTCCATTGAATACGTATACCACATCTTCTTTATGCATTCATCTTTTGATGGACTCTGAGACTCCTTCCACAGTTTGGCTATTGTGGACATTACTGCTATAAACATTGGGGTGCAGGTGTCCCGGCGTTTCATTGCATCTGTATCTTTGGGGTAAATCGCCAGCATTGCAATTGCTGGGTCGTAGGGCAGATGTATTTTTAACTCTTTGAGGAACCTACACACAGTTTCCAGAGTGGCTGCACCAATTCACATTCCCACCAACAGTTCAAGAGGATTTCTCTTTCTCCACATCCTCTCCAACATTTGTTGATTCCCTTCTTGTTAACGTTCCCCATTCTCACTGGTGTGAGGTGGTATCTCATTGTGGTTCTGTTTTGTATTTCCCTGATGGCCAGTGATGCAGAGCATTTTCTCATGTGCCTATTGGCCATGTCTAAGTCTTCCTCTGTAAAAATTTTGTTCATGCCTTTTGCCCATTTCATGATTGGATTGCTTGTTTCTTTGCTGTTGAGTTTAATAAGTTCTTTATAGATCTTGGATACTAGCGCTTTATTTCATACATCATTTGCAAATATCTTCTCCCATTCTGTAGGTTGGCTTGTAGTTTTGTTGACTATATCTTTTGCTGTGCAAAAGCTTCTTATCTTGATGAAGTCCCAATAATTCACTTTTACTTTTGTTTCTCTTGCCTTCATGGATGTATCTTGTAAGAAGCTGCTGTGGCCGAGTTCAAAAAGGGTGTTGCCTGTGTTCTCCTCTAGGATTTTGATGGAATCTTGTCTCATATTTAGATCTTTCATCCATTTTGAGTTTATCTTTGTGTATGGTGAAAGAGAATGGTCTAGTTTCATTCTTCTGCATGTGGATGTCCAATTTTCCCAGCACGATTTATTGAAGAGACTGTCTTTCTTCCAGTGTATAGTCTTTCCTCCTTTGTCAAATATTACTTGACCAAAAATTTGAGAGTCCACTTCTGGATTCTCTATTATGTTCCATTGATCTATGTGACTGTTTTTGTGCCAGTACAACACTGTCTTGATGACCAAAGCTTTGTAATACAACATGATATCTGGCATTGTGATGTCCCCAGCTCTGGTTTTCATTTTTAATATTCCCCTGGCTATTCGGGGTCTTTTGTGATTCCACACAAATCTTAAGATGATTTGTTCCAACTCTCTGAAGAAAGTCGATGGTGTTTTGATCGGGATTTCATTAAATGGGTAAACTGCCCTGGGTAACATTGATATTTTCACAATATTAATTCTTCCAATCCATGAGGATGGAATATTTTTCCATCTCTTTGTGTCTTCCTCAATTTCTTTTAGAAGTGTTCTGTAGTTTTTAGCGTATAGATCCTTTACCTCTTTGGTTAGGTTTATTCCTAGGTATATTATGCTTTTGGGTGTAATTGGAGATGGGATTGACTCCTTCATTTCTCTTTCTTCAGTCTCATTGTTAGTGTATAGAAATGCCACTTATTTCTGGGCATTGATGTATCCTGCCACACTGCCAAATTGCTGTATGAGTTCTAGCAATCTTGGGGTGGAATCTTTTGGGTTTTCTATGGACACTATCATGTAATCTGCAAAGAGGGAGAGATTGACTACTTCTTTGCTGATTTGAATGCCTTTTATTTCTTTTTGTTGCCTGACTGCTGAGGCTAGGACTTCTAATACTATGTTGAATAGCAGTGGTGAGAGTGGACATCCCTGTCTTGTTCCTGATCTTAGGGGAAAGGCTCCCAGTGTGCACCCACTGAGAATGATATTTGATGTGGGCTTTTAGTAGATGGCTTTTAAGATACTGAGGAATATTCCCTCTATCACTGCATTGTGAAGAGTTTTGATCAGGAATGGATGCTGTATGTTGTCAAATGCTTTCTCTGCATCGATTGAGAGGATCATAGGGTTCTTGTTTTTTTCTCTCATTGATACTATCTAACACATTGATTGCTTTATGAGTGTTGAAACAGCCTTGCATCCCAGAGATAAATCCGACTTGGTCATAGTGAATAAGCTTCTTAATGTACTGTTGGCTCCTTTTGGCTAGTATCTTGCTGAGAGTTTTTGCATCCATGTTCATCAGGGATATTGGTCTCCTTTTTGGTGGGGTCTTTGTCTGGTTTTGGAATTAACGTGATGCTGGGCACATAGAAAGAGTTTGGAAGTCCTCCATCTCTTTCAATCTTTCCGAACCACTTTAGTAGAATAGGTATGGTTTCTTCTTTAAACTTTGATAGAAATCCCCTGGGTAGCCATCTGGCCATGGATTTTTGTGTCTTAGCAGGTTTTTGATGACTGCTTCCATTTCCGCCCTGGATATCGGCCTGTTCAGGTTTTCTATTTCTTCCTGTTCCAGTTTTGTTAGTTTGTGGTTTTCCAGAAATGTGTCCATTTCTTCTAGATTACCTAATTTATTGGCCTATACCTGCTCATAAGAAGTTTTTAAAATTGTTTTTATTTCCTTGGTGTTGGTGGCGATCTCTCCTTTCTCATTCATGATTTTGTTGATTTGAGTCTTTTTTCTCTTCTTTTTAATAAGGCTGGCTAATGGTTTATCTATCTTATTAATTCGTTCATAGAACCAACTCCTGGGTTTGTTGATCTGTTCCATGGTTCTTCTGGTTTCTATTTCATTGAGTTCTGCACAAATCCTTACTACCTCTCTTCTGCTGGGTGGAGGTTTTATTTGCTGTTCCTTCTCCAGTTCCGTTAGGTGCAAGGTTAACTTTTGTATTTGAGTTCTTTCCAGGTTTTGGATGGATGCTTGTATTGTGATGTATTTCCCCATCAGGACTGCTTTTGCTGTATCCCAAAGATTTTGAATGGATGGATCTTCATTCTCATTAGTTTCCATGAAACTTTTTAATTCTTCTCTAATTTCCTGGTTGACCCTGTCATCTTTTAGCAGGATGGTCTTTATCATTCATGTGTTTGAAACCCTTCTAAACTTTTTCTTTTGGTTTAGTTCTAGTTTCAAAGCATTATGGTCTGAAAATAGCAAGGTACAATCCCATCTTTTGGTTTCGGGTAAGACCTGATTTGTGATCCAGTATGTGGTCTATTCTGGAGAAAGTTCCATGTGCACTTGAGAAGAATGTGTACTCAGTTGAGTTTGGATGTAAAGTTCTGTAAATATCTGTGAAATCCATCTGGTCCTGTGTACCATTAATGGTCTTGATTCTTTGGAGATTTTGTGTTTTTATAATATCTATCAATGTATAAAGCCCCATATTTAGGTCTCCGAGTGTAAGTCTAGTATTATCTAAGTATGTCTTAATTTGGTTATTAATTCATTGATATACTTGGCAGCTCCCACTTGAGGGGCATAAATATTCATCATTATTAGGTCCTCTTGTTGGGTAGATCCTTGAAGTATGATATAGTGTACCTCTTCATCTCTTTGGGATAAACTTTAATTTATCCGATATGAGGTTGGCTACCCCTGCTTTATTTTGAGGACCATTTGAAAGGTAAATGGTTCTTCAACCTTTTATTTTCAGGCTGTAGGTGTCCTTAGGTCTAAAATGAGTGTCTTGTAGACAGCAAATAGATGGGTCTTGCATTTTTATCCAGTCTGAAACCCTGCAGCATTTGTTGGGATCATTAAGCCCATTCACCTTCAGAGTTACTTTTGAAAGATATAAATTTAGTGTCATCATGATACCTTTTCAGTCCCTGTTTTTTGTGGATTGTTTCCTTGGACTTCCTCTTTCTTTTACAGAGTTTCCCTTAATTTTTCTTGCAGAGCTGGTTTGATGGTCACATATTCTTTCAGTTTCTGCCTATCTTGGAAGCTCTTTATCTCTCCTTCTATTCTGAATGAGAGCCTTGCTGGATAAAGTATTCTTGGCTGCAGGTTCTTCTCATTTATCACCCTGAATATATCCTGCCAGCCTTTTCTGGCCTGCCAGGTCTCTGTGGACAGGTCTGCTGTTAACCCCATACTTCTTCCCATAAAGGTTAGAGATCTCTTATCTCTTGCTGCTTTAAGGATCTTCTCTTTGTCTTTGGAATTCGCAAGTTTCACTATTAAATGTCGAGGTGTTGCGTGGATGTTATTGTTTTTAGGGGGGGGATCTCTCTATCTCATGCATCTGAATGCCTGTTTCTCTTCCCAAGTTAGGGAGGTTCTCAGCTACAATTTGTTCAAATATTCTTTCTGGTCCTCTGTCCCTTTCGGTGCCCTCAGGAACCCCAATTAAATGTAGATTTTTCTATCTGAGGCTTTCATTTTTTTCCCTTAACCTATCCCCATGATCTTTTAATTGTTTTTCTCTTTTTTCCTCAGCTTCCTTCCTTGCCATCAACTTGTCTTCTATGTCACTCACTCATTCTTCTACCTCGTTAACCCTCATTTTTAGGACCTCCAGTTGGGATTGCGTCGCATTTAATTGATTTTTAATTTCAGCCTAATTAGGTCTAAATTCTGCAGTCAGGACGTTTTTTGATTCCTTTATGCTTTTTTCCAGAGCCACCAGTAGCTTTATAATTGTGTTTCTGAATTGGCTTTCTGACGTTGAATTGTAATCCAAATTCTGTACCTCTGTGGGAGAGAGGACTATTTCTGATTCTTTCTTTTGAGGTGAGTTTTTCCTTCTTTTCATTTTGCTCAGTGCAGAGAAGCTATAAACAATTTGTACTTGATAGAAATATGAACTCTTCTCACTGTAGCAATCCAGATGTTCTCTCTTTAAAGTTCGGGCCGAATTTGTAGGTTTTCAGGATGATTTGAAAGTTATCTAGGTAAGTTGGTGGGGACAGGTGACTTGACCTTACTCCTCTGCCATCTTCACGAATCTCTTCTGCAGTTTCCAATGTGTTCCTCATTTATATCTCGGATTTCACCAGATATAATGCACTTTTAACATTAATATTTCTACCAACATTCTTTTTCTGATGGCACATCTCTAAGATAATAAAATATTTCTTTAGAGTTCTCATCTTTTAAATAAGTGCCATTTCAATAATCGCCTATAGTTTCACAATTCTCTATCAAGAGACCCTTCAAGGCAATCTCAGGTTTTCTAACACCTCAAAACTATTTATTTCTGTAATGTAAACACATTATTCATTTTATTTTTAAAGATTTTTACAGAAAAAAATTAAATATTTTATTTATTTTCATAAAAGACACGGAGAAAGAGGCAGAGACACAGAGGGAAAAGCAAGCTCCTCACAGGCATCCCAATGTGGGACTCGATCCCCACACCTGGGATCATGCCTTCAACCAATGAGCCACCCAGCCGTCCCTATATTTTAAGTTTTTATTTAAACTCCAGTTAGTTGCATAATATTAGTTTAAGGTATACAAAATAGTGATTCTACTCTTCCATAAAATACCTGGTGTTCATCACAGGTGCACTCCTTAGTCCTCATCACCCATTTATCCATCTCCCTTCTGGTAACCATCAGTTTGTTCTCTATACTTAAGAGTCTTCTCTCTCTCTCTCTCTCTCTCTCTCTCTCTCTCTGGTTTGTTGCTCTCTTTTACTTTCCCCTTTGCCCATTTGTTGTGTTTCTTAAATTTCACATATGAGTGAAATCATGTATTTGCCTTTCTCTGACTGACTTACTTCACTTAGATTAATACACTTAGTTCCATATACATTATTGTAAATGGCAAGTTTTCATTCTTTTTTTAGGGCTCAGTAATATTCATATTGGAATATTTGTGAATGTATAAAGTAGAGCATATGGATATATATCCATTCACAAATCCATGGTTATTTGGTCTGTTTCCATAATTTGGCTATTCTAGATAATGCTATTATAAACATTGGGGTATCTGTATCCCTTTGGATTAGTATTGTTTTGTGTTCTTTGTGCACATGCCTTGTTTTAGACTCTATCCATTATACACTTCAAAAATTTCTTCCACATTTTAAGGTATTTGTTATATCATTACCCCACCTCGTGGTACCAAATCTGTACCAGTTTGTTGATGTCTTCATAATAAACAACACAGAGTGGATGGCAAATAGTAGTAATATATTTTCTCATAGTTGTGAATGCCAGGAATCCAAGATCAATGTATAAGTGGGCTGATATGTTTTGAGTTCTCTTTCTTGATCATCTTCTCTCTGTATCATGACATCTTTCTATTGTATGTGTCTGAGTTTTAATCTCCTTTACTTATAAGGACAGTAATTTTATTGAATTAGGGTCTACACTAGTGACCACATTTTGCCTCAATTACTTCTTTAAAGACTTATTTCCAAATACATTCTGAGGGATCCCTGGGTGGCGCAGTGGTTTGGCGCCTGCCTTTGGCCCGGGGCGCGATCCTGGAGACCCAGGATCAAATCCCACGTCGGGCTCCCTGCATGGAGCCTGCTTCTCCCTCTGCCTGTGTCTCTGCCTCTCTGTCTCTCTCTGTGTGACTATCACACATTTAATTTTTATAAATAAAAATTTAAAAAATTAAAAAAAAAACAAATACATTCTGAGTTACTGTGATGAGGATTTCAATTTCAACATATAAAATTTAAGGGGATACAATTCTTCCTATAGCAAACGTTTTCTCTCATTCTGTATGTTGTCTTTTTAATCTCTTGATGGTGTCCCTTAACACACCAAAGTTTTTAATTTTGATGGACTGTTTTTATTATTTTTCTTTTTGTTGCATGTGATTTTGTTGTAATGTTTAAGAAATAAATGCCAAATTCAATGTTTGGATGAAGTTTGAAGGTTTTTCTTGAAGTATTCATTTAAGAGTTTAATAATTTTAGCTTTTAAATGTTTGCACTTTATTCATTTTGAATTAATTTTGTAAACCCCATAAGGTAAGGGTATGACTACTGTGTTTTGCCTGTGGAAAACATCCAATTTTCCAAACACTGTTCATTGAGAACAGAATCATTTTCCTATTGAATGGTCTGTGCAACCATGGCAAATATTTGACTATAAATGAGAGGATTTTATCAGTACTTTCTACTCTAATCTATTGGCCTTCCTGTCAGCCTTTAATTCCTGTGCTACATTTTTTAAAGATTTTATTTATTTATTAATGAGAGACACACACACAGAGAGAGAGAGAGAGAGACAGAGACAGAGACAGAGACAGAGACAGAGGCATAGCCAGAGGGAGAAACAGGCTCCATGCAGGGAGCCCGAGGTGGGACTTGATCCCAGGTCTCCAGAATCAGGCCCTGGGCTGAAGGTGGCGCTAAACAGCTGAGCCACCCAGACTGCCCTACTGTGTTACATGTTTTATTACTGTACATTTGTAGTAAGATATGAAATGTGTTACATTTTTTATTACTGTACATTTGTAGTAAGATATGAAATGATAAAGTGTAAGTTCTCCAACTTTTCTTTTTCAAGATTGCTTTGACTACAAAAATGTCTCCTGACCTTATATATGAATTTTAGGATGGGTTTTTCTATTTCTGTCAAAAACATAACTGGGATTTTAATTACAGTTGTATTAAATCTGTAGACCATGTCAGTAATATTGGCATCTTAAAAACATTGTCTTCTAATGTAGAAAAATGAGATAAATTTCCATTAATGTATGTTTTCTCTAATTTCTTTCAGCAGTTTTGTAGTCTTCAGAGTACAAGCCTTTTGTTATCTCTAAGTATTTTATTCCTTTCTATTATAAGTGGGATTATTTTCTGAACTTCCATTTGGAGTGATTAATGCTAGTGTACCAAAACACAATTGATTTTTCAGTATTAAATTTATGTTCTGTACCCTTGCTGCATTTGTTTCTTAGATGTCATTTTTCTTGAATTTAGTGTTTTCTACATAAATGATCATATATTCTGTAAGCAGAGATAATTTTAATTTTTCATTTCCAAATTGTATTCCCTTTATTCTCTTTTCTTAATATTCTGACTAAACTAATGGGCACCAATCCCATTGATAAGAGCTCTACTTTCATTATCTACCTAATCATCTAATAATATCCCACCTCCTCGAACCATTATATTTGAGTTTAAATTTCACTACATGAATTAAGGGGAATACATAAATATTCAGTTTGCAATAAGTTGTAAAACTAGGTTGTTGAATTAAGAAATTTCTTCCATAAGCATTTAAAGTTGAAATTTTCCCTCTTGTTATTGCGTTTGCATATCCCATATCTCTGGTATACTGGTTTCTATTTTCCTTTATATGAAGGTATTTTTAAATTTCCCTTATAATTTCTTCTGTAACCCATTGGTTAGTTAAGAGAATGTTATTTAATTTCCACAGACTTGTGGGTTTTTTTTAGTTTTTCTTTTTTATTTTAATTCTAGTTTTATTCTATTGTGATCAGAAGGATTCTTTGTATGATTTCATTCCTTAAATTTATTAGGACTTGTTTTGTGGCCTAATATATGAGCTAGTCTGGAAGATATTTTATGTGTACTTGAGAATGATGTGAATCATATTGCTGTTGGATGGAATGTTCCATTATTGTCTGTCTGGTGCAGATAGATGAGAGCATTGAGATCATCTATGCCCTTTCTAATTCTGACGGTTAATTTTATGAGTCAGCTTTGCTGGGTCATGGTGCCCAGATAGTTGAGCAAACATTATACTGGATGATTTGCTAAAGGTGTTTTTTGGATGATATTAACATATAAATTGGAATATTTTTAGTATAGCAGATTACACCCCGAATGTGGATGGATCTCACCCATCAGTTGAATGCCTTAATAGAGTTAGACTAGCCTACACAAAGCAAAGAGGAATTCTGTCAGCACAGTGCCTTTGGTCTTGAATGTTGATTCTGCTTCTCTGGAGAACTATAACCCATACATCTTCTCTCCATTCTTTTAAATTATTTTTTATGGATCTAATAACATTAAATTTATTTTTAAATTGATATATGATTGACATAAAACATTGTGTAAATTAAAGCTATATAGCATGTTGCTTTTATACATTTATTTATTGCAGCATGGTTACCACCACATTGTCAGTTAAACTTCTGACATTTTGCATAATTATCATTTTTTTGTGTGAGAACAATTAATAACATGTCAATAACTTTGAAATTTATAATAAAATATTTTCACCATAATTGGTATGCTATGTATTATATCTGCAGAATTTATCTACTGGTTGCAAATTTTTATTCTTAAATAAATGCCATTTTACAACCCCTGCGACCTTTTAACAACCATCTACTGTGATTTTATGGGTCAGCTTTTTTTAGATCCCACATATAAATGTATCATACAGTATTTGTCTTTCTCTGTCTGAACTCATCTCCCTTAGATTGATACCCTCAGGCTTAACGATGTTGTTGCAAATGGCACAGTTTCCTTTTTTGTTCCTCTTGGCTAAATAATATAATAAACTATATTTAATAAATTATATATGTATAGTTATAACAATTATGCAATAATATATAATTATTACATAATAAAATACAGTATATAACATAATATATTCTGATATAGCTATATAAAATTTTTGAAGAACCTGAAAATTGTTTTCCACAGTGACTGCACTAATTTACATTTCCACCAGTGGTGCACAATGGTTCCATTTTCTCCATATCTTTTCCAACATTTGTTATCTCTTCCTTTTTTTAGGACAGTTATTCTAACTTGTGTGAAGAAATCTCTCATTGAAGTTTTGATTTAAATTTCCCTGATGAGGGATCCCTGGGTGGCGCAGTGGCTTAGCGCCTGCCTTTGGCCCAGGGCGCGATCATGGAGACCCGGGATCCAATCCCACGTCGGGCTCCCGGTGCATGGAGCCTGCTTCTCCCTCTGCCTGTGTCTCTGCCTCTCTCTCTCTCTCTCTCCTCTCTCTCTGTGGCTATCATAAATAAATAAATAAATAAATAAATAAATAAATAAATAAATTTCCCTGATGATTAGTGATGCTGAGCATCTGTTCACACACCTGATGGTCATTTGGATGTCTTCTTTGGAAAAATGTTTCTTCAGTTCCTTTGCTCATTTTTAATCAGATTGTCATTATTGACTTGTATGAGTTATTTATATATGTGACTATATTAAAATATATTTTAATACAGATATTGTTAATATTAATATTATTTGATACATGGTTTTCAAAAATTTTCATCCATCCCAACTTTATAATATAATTTATAGTCTGTAATTATGATGCCACTGCTTTGTTTTTCTTTTTAAAGATTGCCTTGACAATTACACTTATTTGTGCTCCCAAACAGATTGTTTTGTCTACTTCTGTGGAAAGGGCTTTTGGTATTCTGATAGAGATTACATTGAATATGTAGATTTCTTTGGTTAGTATAGCCATTTTAACAATATTTGTTTTTCCAATTGCTCAGCATAGAATGATCTTCCATTTCTTTGTATCATCTTCAATTTCTTTCATCAGTGTTGTATAGTTTTCAGGGTACTGGTATTTCACCTCTTTGGTTAGGTTTATGCCTAGGTATCTGCTTTTGGTGCAATTATAAGTGGGATTGGTTCCTTAATTGCTCTTTATCCTGCTTCATTACTGGTGTATAGAAATACATCATATTTCTGTATGTTGATTGTGTACACTGAATTTACCTATTTTTTTCATTTCTAGCAGTTTTTGGGTGGAATCATTTTTTTAATATAGTATCATGTCATCTAGAAATAGTGAAAGTTTGACTTCTCTGTCAATTTGGATGCCTTTCTCTCTCTCTCTCTGATTACTGTCGCTAGTTTTAAGTGATGAGAGTGGACATCCCTGTCTTATTCCTTACAGTAGAGGAAAAGCTTTCAGTTTTTCCCCATTGAGGATGATATTAGCTGTGGAGTTTTAGTATATGGTTATTATGTTGAGGTAATTTCCCTCTAAATGTACTTTGTTGAGAGTTTTTATCAAGAATGGATGATGGGCAGCCCCGGTGGCTCAGTGGTTTAGCTCTGCCTTCAGCCCGGGATGTGATCTTGGAGACCCAGGATCTAGTCCCACGTCGGGCTCCCTGCATGGAGTCTGTTTCTCCCTCTGCCTGTGTCTCTGTCTCTGTCTCTCTCTCTCCCTCTGTGTGTGTGTGTCTCATGAATAAATAAATAAATAATCTTAAAAAAAGAATGGATGGTGTACTTCGTTTTTTTCTGCATCAAGTGAAATGATCATATGGTATAAGAACCATATAAGAACTTTCTTTCATTGATGTGATGCATCATGTTGATTGGACAGGAAATATTGAACCTGCCTTGCAACCAGTGATAAATCACCCTCATCATGGTGAATGATTTTTTTATATATTGGATTTGTTTTGCTAGTATTTCATTAAAATTTTTTACATCCACGTTCTTCAAGAATATTGTTATATAGTTCTAAGTGATGTTTTGTATAGTTTTAGTATCTGGGTAATTCTGGCCTTTAAATAATAAATTTAGAAGGTCTCCCTCTTCTATTTTTTGCAATAGTTTATGAAGATTATGTTTTAGCATAACTTTAAATATTTGATAGAATTAGCCTGTGAAATCACATGGTCCTGGAATTTTGTTGCTGAGTTTTTTGATTACTGATTCAACTTTTTTGCTGGTTATCAGTCTGTTCAATTTTCTATTTTTTCCTGTTTCAGTCTAGTAGTTTATATGTTTCTAAGAATCTATCCATTTCTTCTGGGTTGTCCAATTTGTTGGCATATGGTTTTTCAAATATTTTTTATAATTTTTTTCTGGTGTTGGTTGTTATTTATTCTTTCTCATTAGTGATTTTTGGGGGTCCCATCTCTTTTCTTTTTGATGAGCATATCTTGAGCTTTTCAACTTTATTATTTTTTCAAAGACTTGCTCCGGCTTTCATTGACCCATTCTATTGTTTTGTAGGGCTCTATATCATATATTTCTGCTCTAATCTTGATTATCTCCTTCCTTCTTCTGGCTTTAGGCTTCATTTGTTGTTCTTTTTAGCTCTTCTAGGTTTAAGATTATATTATTTATTTGAGGTTTTGCTTCCTATTTAAAGGAGGACAGTATTGTTATATACTCTTAGAACAGATGCTTAAACCCCAAAGTGAACCATTGTGTTTTCATTTTCTCTTTTCTATATCTTTTATTTATTCATTGATTTCCTGGTTGGCCCATTACTGTTTAATAGAATATTGTTTAATCTCCACATATTTGTGTTCTTTGCATATTTTTTTGTAGTTCACTTCTAGTTTTATAGTATTGTGGTCCAGAGAATGTGCACTGCATGACTTCAATATTTCTGTATTTGCTGGGGCCTGTTTTGTGACATATATGTGATCTACTCTGTAGAATGTTCCGTGTGCCCTTGAAAAGAATGTGTATTCTGTTCTTTTAGCATGAAATTTCCTGAGTATGCCTATTAGGTCCATCTGATCCAGTTTGTCATTCAAAGTGATTGTTTTGTTTTTCCTTAGTATCTGTTTAGAATATCTGTCCATTGATGTAAGTGGGGTGTTAAAGTTTCCTACTATGATTGTATTATTAAATAATTATGAATTACATCCTTTATGTTTGTTATTAACTGTGTCATATATTTGGGTACTTCTACATTGGGTGCGTAAATATTTACAGAAATTCTTCTTTTTTTTCTTTTTTTTTTTTTTAGAAATTATTCTTCTTGTAGAACTATCACATTAACTATATAGAACCCTTTTTTATATCTTGTTAAATTCTTTGTTTCAAAGTCCTCTTTGTCCTCTATAAGTACTGTGACTCTGGTTTTCCTTTGACATCCATTTGCATGATAAATATTTCCCCATCCCCTCCCTTTCAACTTGCAGCTGTCTTTAGATCTGAAACGAGTGTCTTGTAGGCAGTATACAGATTGGTCTTGTTCATTTTTCTATTATGAAACTTAATATCTTTCTTTGGAGCATTGAATCCATTTATATTCAAAGTAATGATAGGATTTTAGTGTCATTTTATTACTTGTTGTCATTGTTTCTATTTATTTTTCTCTGATCCTTTCTTATATTTGTCATTTTTGGTCACTTCTTTTCTCCAAAAGATTTCCCTTAAATTTCTTGCAGGGCTCATTTTATGGTCATGAACTACTGCTTTACTTTTTGTTGTTTATATGGGGTTTTGGTCTGGAAAACTCTTTATCTGTCCTTCTATTCTGAATTTTAGTCTTGCATATATTATTCTTGGCTGAGTATTTTCCCATTCAATACTTTGAATATATCATTTCACTCCCTATTGGTTTGACAAGTTTCTGTTGATAAATCTCCCACTAGCCTTATGGGTCTTCACTTATAATTTAAATGCTTCTTATGTTTTGCTGCTTTTTTTTCATTATCATTATATTTTACTAATGTATATTTTACTAATTTAATTACAATATGTCTTAGTGTTGGCCTGCTTTGGTTATTTTGATGCAAATTATCTGTGTCTTCTATATATGGATGTCTGTTTCCTTCCCTAGATAAAGGAAGTTTTCAGCTATTATTTCTTCAAATAAGTTTTCTGCCCACTTTTCTCTCTTCTTCTTCTAGGACTCCTATAATTGAATGTTATTATGCTTAATGGATTCACTGAGTTTAAGTCTATTCTTGTTTTGTAATTATTTTCTCTTTTGTTCAGCTTCATTACTTTCTATGATTTTGTGTTTTAGGTCACTAATTTGTTCCTCTGCTTCTTCCAACCTGCTGTTCATTGCATCAAGCTTTTTTTATGATCTCATTTATTGTACTCTCTGTCTCTAATTGCTTTTAGGTATTTTATCTCTACGATAAGGTTTGTCTTGATGTCTTCTATTCTCTTCTCAAACACCATGAGCATACTTATATTGTTGCCTTAAATTCTCCACCACGCATGTTTCTTACACCTATTTTCCTTAGATGTCTGGCAATGACCTTATCTTGTTCTTTCATGTGAAATAAATTTTACTATCTTCACATTTTGTTTAATTTTCTGCCTCCTTGGTGTTAGGAAAGCCAGTTATGTCTCCTGCTATTGAAAGTAATGGCTTTATGAAAAAGAGGTCATGTAGGGCCCAGGGTCTGGCAGTGGAGGGAGTGACTCCAGTGTATGTTACATGTGCTCTCCTATTGTATTTTGGCTGCTTTATCCTTCAGGCAAATCATCTACAGAGGTTCTTGTCTACTACGGCAATGTTTGGTTCTTGGGCTTACTGTGATAAACTTTAACTAGATGTGCTCTGGTGTGCTACTGAAATGATACCTGTCACCAATTCCACTGGAACTGAGGCCCTGACTAACTCTCTGGTGAGGAGGCTTAGTGTGGGTAGGGGTTTGTGTTTATCGTCTGGGGGAGGGGTCTACCATGCTGGGACTGAGGCAGGTGTGACCTTGAAAGGCAGTCCTACCAGAACCCAGAGGCTTGCAGCCTAGTTATGCAAATTAAACAGACCTGTTGGCACTCTGATGCTTCACATAGTTGGCTCTGTGTTTATGCTGAAGGGTGGTGAGGGAAATAGTGTTGGCTAGCTCCTTTGTTCTTGTAGAGGTGTCAGTGTGAATGCTACTTCTGAAGAACATGGTCCAGGAAGACTGAATAAACTCTCCCTGTGTGTCCCAGGTGCTCTTCAAGTTGGTGTTTCCACACTTTCTGCCCCCATGTTGTTTGCCTTCCTTCACTACAAGAGCAGTCCCAAACTCAGGGACATTTAAAACTCCAGGCTCTAAGCCCCATTGATTGCAAGAATTCACAAAATTGAGCCCTTCTCATTTGCTTCAAAAGAAGCAAATGGCTTTCTGAAAATGTTCTCCTTATGCATTCCCTGAGTTCTCTTCTCTCTTACTTCTCTCGGCAACCACAACCCCCACCCTTCCACAATCCCTACAATCTATTTCTCCTCTAAACCATATCTCCACATTTCCTAATTTCTTCAGTGTAGCCTTTTCTCTACCTTTAGTTGTGGAGTTTGTTTTGTCAGTTTTCAGATTTCTTTCTGGGATATTTATAATGATTTGATAGTTACCTAGTTGTGTTCATGGGATCAGGAGAACATAGAGTGCTCCTACTCTGTCACTATCTTCCTCTAAAACTCCCAGAATACACATTGCTTTTAAGAGCATACAGAACATTCTTAAGAATGGGTCACATGCTAAGCCACAAATCAAGCCTCAAATAATTCAAGAATTAAAAGTTATATCATGCACCTTTTGTTCATAACACTAAGAAATGAGAAGTCAACCATACAAAAAAGTCTGTAAGGACCACAAACTCATGGAGGTTAAGTAATATGATACTTAAAAATGAATGGGTCCAAAAACAAAAACAAAAAAAAAAAATGAATGGGTCCACGAGGACATAAACAAGAAATAGAAAACACAGGGATACAAATGAAAATAAAAATGCAATGGTCTGAACACTTGGAATGTGGTAAAAGCAGATCTAAGAGGAAAGTTTATAGCTCTAGAAGCCTTGCTCAAGAGTCAAGAAAGATCTCACATAAACAGTGTAACTTTGCACCCAGAGCAGATAGAAAGGGAGCAACAGTCAAAACATAAAAGGAGGGGCACCTGGGTGGCTCAGTGGTTGGTATCTGCGTTTGGCTCAGGTCCTAATCCCAGGGTCCTGGGATTGAATACTACATCAGGCTTCCAACAGGGAACCTTCTTCTCCCTCTGCCTATGTCTCTGCCTCTCTCTGTGTCTATCATGAATAAATAAATAAAATCTTCAAAAAGTAAAAGGAGCACAATAAAGCAAATAATAGAGATTAGAAGAGGAAAATTTATAAAGAAACTAAAATATAAACATAGAAAAACACACACAACATCACAACAACAGTAGAACATATCAATGAGGCCTGGAGCTAATTCTTTGAAAAAAATTAATAAAATTGATAAAGCTCTAGACAGACTTATCAAGAAAAGAGAAAATATTCAGATAAATGAAATCACAAATGAGAAGGGATAAATCACAACCAACATCACAAAAATACAAATAATTATAAGAGAATATCATGAAAAACTATGTGGCAACAAATTGGACAACATGTCAGAATTGGGGAAAAAAAAGATCCTAGAAACACTAACCTGAATAAACACTAAAACTGAAACAGGAAGAAATAGAAAACTTGAAAAAACCAATAATCACCAAAGAAATTGTATTCAAAAACCTTCCAACAAATGCCCAGGACCAGACTGCTTCACCAACAAACTCTAGCAAACACTTAAATAAGATTTCATATAGATTCTTCTCAATCTATTCCAAAATTTTTTTTTAAAAAAAATGAAGGGAAAATTCCAAATTAGTGCTATGAGAACATCATTATCATCACACACACGCACACACACAAAAAATAAAGACACCATTATAAAAGGAAACTACTGGACAATGTCTGATGAATATAGATGCAAAAATCCTCAACAAAATACTATCAAGCTGAATCCAGCAAT
Source organism: Vulpes vulpes (assembly GCF_048418805.1). NCBI lineage: Eukaryota > Metazoa > Chordata > Mammalia > Carnivora > Canidae > Vulpes > Vulpes vulpes. Next base: position 59,826,666 of record NC_132796.1, read on the forward strand.
ACATTAAAAAAATCATTCACCATAATCAAGTGAGATATTCCTGGATTCCAAAGGTGGTTCAATATTCACAAATGAGTTAAAATGATACATCACATTATAAAAGAAATGAGAAGACCCATATGATCATTTCAATAGAAATCATTGACAAAGTAGAATATCCATTCATGATGAAAACCTTCAACAAAGTAGGCTTAGAGGGAATATACTTCTACATATCAGTATTTAGCCCAAAATACAAAAACACTAATTCAAAGGAACACATGCAATATCATGTTAATAAAAAAATATTTACAATAGCCAAATTATGGAAGCAACTCTCATTTCCATCAATTATTGAATAAAGAAGTAAGATAGATAGATGATAGTAGATGATAGATGATAGATGATAGATAGATAGATAGATAGATAGACAGATGATAGAGTATAATGCTGAGAAAAATAATTCAGTCATTGAAAGGCAAATATTATTTCTCCTATGTGGAATTTATGAAACAAAACAAAATAACCAATACAAAAAAAGAGAGAAACCAAAAAACAGACTTATAGACAACAAAGTGATGCTTACCAGAGAAGATGTATGTGTAGTGATGGGTTAGAAAGGTGATGAGAATTAAGGAGTATGCTTGTTGTGATGAGCACTAGGTAATGTATCGAATTGTTGAATTACTATATTATATACCTGAAACCAATATAATAGTGTATATGGTCTCATTCATTTGTGGAATACAAAAATAGTGAAAGGGAATAAAGGGGAAAGGAGAAAAAATAAGTGGGAAATATCAGAAAGGGAGACAGAACATGAAAGACTCCTAACTCTGGGAAACGAACTAAGGGTGGTGGAAGGGGAGGTGGGCAGTGGGGGGGGGGGTGTGTGTGACTGGGTGGCGGGCACTGAGGTGAGCACTTGATGGGATGAGCACTGGGTGTTATTCTGCATGTTGACAAATTGAACACCAATAAAACATAAATTTATTTAAAAGAATAGTGTATATGAACTAACTGGAATTAAAATAAAAACAAATAAATGAAAGAAAGTGAAAAACCATCTTGGAAAATACATGAAAATATTTGGACACAATATATTTGATGATGGTTTAATATCCAGAGTATATAAAGACTTTTAAACTCAAAATGTTAAACAATATATTTAAATTATGGGGAAATCACTTGAATAAACATTTCACTTAAGAAAAATACAAATATCTAACATCATTTATTGTTAGTGAAATGAAAAATCAATACCAAAATGAGATACAACTTCCTACCCTTTATGAGGACTATAAAAAGAGATAGAAAGCAAAATTTAATGAGAATGTGGAGAAATTGGAACCCTCATACACAGCTGTTGCAATATTAAATGAAATGGCCAGTGTGGATAATAATTTGTTGGTTTAATATAACCCAATATTTGTACTCCTAGCTGTATAGTAGTCCCCCTTACCCATGGTGATATGTTTGATGACATAGAAGCAGGCTCCATGAAGGGAGCCCGATGTTGTACTCTATCCCGGGACTCCAGGATCATGCCCTGAGCTGATGGCAGATGCTTAACTGCTGATCCACCCACGTGTCCCTTATGATAAGGTTTAATTGATAAATTAATCGCAATGAATGACAACAGTAACAAATAATAAAGTAGACTAATTATGATAATTTACAGTCATAACATTATATGAATATGGTCTCTGTCTCTGTCAAAATGTTATACTGTACTTTCCCTCTTCTTTTTGAGATGAGATGGCAAGATGCCAATGAAATGAGATGAAGTGAAGAGAATGACATAGGCATTGTTAACAGTGTTAGACTAATATTGACCTTTGATGATACATCAGAAGAAACATTGTCTGATTCTAGACTACAATTGATTAAAGATAACTGAAAATGCAAAAATCAAAACTGCAGGTAATGAGGACTATTGTCTATCCAAAATAATTGAGTAAAAACTCAAAAAGATACCTTTTGTGACAATGCTCATTTCTGAATTATTCATCATACCCAGATTGTATAAAAATGCAAGTGTCCATTAAGAGACTAATGGAAAAAAAAAGAGAGACTAATGGATACATAAATGTGGTATATACATACCATGGACTATTATTCAGCCATAAAAAGGAATCAAGTTGTTACAACATAGATGACCCTTGAAAACATTAAGTAAATAAAATCAGACTCAGGTGGAGGTAAGATGACATATGCTCAACATCACTGATCAGGGAAATGCAAATCAAAATCAAAATGAGGTATCACCTCAAACCTGTCAAAATAGATGTGACAAAACACAAGAACAGTAGTTGGTGAAGATGTGAAGACGGGAACCCTTTTGCAATGTTGGTGGGAATGCAAATTGGCACAGCCACTCTGGAAAACAGTATGGAGTTTCCTTAATAAGTTAAAAATAGAACTACCCTATGAGCCAGCAATCACACTACCAGATGTTTACCTGAAGAGCACAAAAATACTAATTCAAAAGGATACATGCTCCCTGATATTTATAGCAATATTATCTACAATTGTCAAATTATTAAAGAGTTCAAGGGTCTATCAACTGGTGAATGAATAAAGATATATATCTATATAAATATATAATATACATACACATACATACATACACATGTATATTAGATATTAGATATATCTAATATATTTGATATATATTAATATATAATATATATATTAGAGTGGGGGGAAAACCAAAAAACAGAATCTTAACTATAGAAAAAAAATTGATGCTTAAAAAAGGGAAATGTGTGGTAGATGGGCTAAATAGGTGACGGTGATTAAAGAGTGTACTTGTGATGAGCACCAGGTGTTGTACTGAAGTGTTAAATCACTATATTGTACACCTTAAACTAGTACTACACTGTATGTTAACTGACTGGAATTTAAATAATTTTTTTAAAAATATCTCTTTGATTGGAACATAATAATGGACCAGACACTCACAGAATTATTAAATGTTTACTCTATCTCTTATTTAACTTTTCCTACTTATTTTACTTAAACCTACTATAAAATTATACCAATATCTTTTTTTCTTCTTTCTTGGTTGATTTTCTGTGAAACTATTTGTCCAATAGTAAAGACAATTTGTTTTATTATTATTTTTTTGGTAAAGACAATTTAAATAGCAAGGATGATTACAGGGAAAAAATTCCCTTTTCTTAAAAATAAAAGTACATAGAGATTTTTTGTATATAGGAAAGTTGAGCGAATATGTGAAACTTTAATTTCAACTATTAATTTATGTAATAGTCCATTTTCCATTCAATTAATGATTCTATTGAAAGTATTATTCCAACATATAATGTCCCTACCATCTTAAATAACTTTGATAAGAGAACATGTTGTTTTTTTTTCAAACTTCTACACATGGCAAAACTTTATGTATTACATTTTACCTTGTCTATTGTTTACTTTGTATGTTTCCTTAGTTCTGCTAATTTCAATTAGATGGGACAGTCCCATCTTATAATTTCAACTTTGTAATAATTTTGTCCAGTGCATTTTGTACAGTGAAATCCAACTAAGTCCTCCCCACTTGGCATGTGCCTAATCTTCAGGGCCTATTTACTTTCATTGCAATGTGACAGCAGGAAAAATGTAGCCAGATGTAAAAGAGCCAAGCCACATTGTCAAGCAGAATGCTTGACAAATTTTTAAAAAATTAATGAATAGAAGAAGAAAGAGAAAGGAAAACAAAAATTATGTCTTCTTCCTAAAATAAGTAGAATTCTACAAGTTAATATTTTAAAGGAACAAAGTAAACTAGTGTAAATATTTATTTATCCAAAGTGTGGTCTAATTTTAAATTTAAATCCCTCTGAAACTCAGAGCACTGTATTTATAATAGAAGAACAGCAGACACACTTGCCCTTCACTGGAGGGCATGTCATATAGTCCTTGTCTTCTCTGCAAAACCATCAGCCTGGCAGTAGTGACAGATGAACAGCTTACCATTAATTTCCCCTTTTTCATGCCTTCAATCCAAACCATGCATATTCTCCACAGGGATGCATCAAGGTCTTTGCCTTTATTTCTCTTGCATACTCACATTGACTTATAAATCAAGTGCAGATAGAAGAGAGGGAAAATATCAATCTTTATTTTTCTTCTTGGCCCAGCCCATTGGCACACTACTGAGCTTTGACTTAAAGGGTCTTCAAATCATCCTGTGATTCATGGGCTAGGTAGTTCTCAGTGAGGACACAACAACAAAGGAAATTTGAGAGGGAGAATTTGTATATCTTGGCTTACAAATTAGAAGATTTGTGATTGCAGTGTTTTAAAGGATGAGTTACCTAAAATATGTCTCTACGATGCTATTATCATAGTGGGGGAGAAATGGAATAAAAACCATCTTATATTCTTTTAGCATGGCTAGGAGAAGATAAATTTTTAAATGTTTTTTTAGTTCTACTTTTCCCCTTTATTGTAAGGTGCTAGTTTCTTCATAAAACTCAAGGATTATCCAAAAACAGGCTCTCTATCATAATATGATTTGCTTTCTTTAAATTTGTATGTTTTATAATAGCATTATGAATAAAGTGCTTCATATAATATACATGAGGTCTAGATGTAAAATCCAATTTTAGTACATGATTGGTAATATTTTGTATATATTTTTCAAATTGTGCATGGTATTTTGTCTGCAGTAAATGGTTAGTAAATATTGCATTTTTTTAAACTAAAATATTCTGCAGTTCTACTTTGATTTTTAGCAGTAGTGGTCATTTTATGCTAATAATTAAGATCATTAAAGATATCTGAAGTTTTTCTAATTTTGCTATGAAGAAATTATATCCTGCATCCTTTTAAAAAAGGATATTCAGGTTATTAGTATATTTTAAAAGAGGGAATATTTAGCAAAGGAAAGAGTCAAAATTATTTTGACCTATAACAAATTAATCTTGTATTAAAAGTACATTCAAGGCCACCATGTGATGCAATATGATTTTAAGCTTAAAAGGCTAATATGATTATTGATAAATAATAATGTTATTTTCTTGCTAAGCATGAAGTGTTAATGCTATTAAATGATTGGAAATGATGTTCAAAGCTGCCTGCTGGCATTTTGCAGGTGACATATCTAGAGATTCAGAGCTATTTAATTTTCTATCCCCTTTCTTTTAAGGCTGCATGCCCCAACTATAAATTACAACTGATAACAAAAGTGGAAGCTAACAGTGGCAAAATTAGGCCCAAAGGCAAAATAATTATATATACAGCCTTCAGCAGTGAAGGAGAGAGCCATCAATCAGTCCCCAATTATTCACTAGTTAATCAGCTCTGCCCTTCCTTTATTGAAGGGTTACAGTGTAATTAAGTTGGCAGCATCCTTTTAATTCATCAAACATACAACACATGGCAGTGTTTGCTGAAATTGAGAGACAGCACCTTTGTGAGTTTGACCCCTAGCATTGCTTCTAAAAACTTCAAGAGGTAAGAGAGAATATTTATGCAACAGCACAGTACTGGGGTGGAAGTGTCTTCATATACAGGCCTAAGCTGAAAACAATGAAGAGAACAGAATATTGCTGAGCACATTCAAATCCATAATGCTAACCTTAAATATGTAAATATATGTGCATGACTATGTGTACTTATGGATGCATGTATGTATGTGTGTAAATGGCACATATAAAAGATGTGATAATAAAGAGAAATGGCTGGTTTCTGTCATTTCATTTCTGACATGAAAATGAGCACTGAGATATTCAGAATACAAGCTTTAGGAGGTTACCCACTTATTCTAATGAGACTATGCTTACACAAACCATTTGGGAGGGGGATCCTGTAAACTTTTATTCAGAGCCAGTTTTTGTGGTACATCAGAAAATGAGACAAGTGGCGTTATAATCATAAATTCTTGGTATTTTATTTTGTTTTGATTTTTGTTCCTGAAATTAGTGTCTCTGAATCTCCCATTCATTTAAAAGTGAATTTGTTCTGTTTCGAAATTTCATCTCTTCTGAGAATCTTCTTCAAAGTCTGACAAGAATCCCTAATGATTACAATGTTTACGTTATTGCTGTTTGCCTGGCACCTCCTCACTTGAGAACTATAAAGATGATGACATATGGATATTTAAGATGTAATGTGTTTTTCCTAATTGCTAGAATTTTAAATTATTTTAACTAGCTCAAAAGCTGTAATTGAACATCATCTATAAAGAGTTCACAAATATTTTATTTCATACCATTTCCCAAAATCTCTAAATAGTTGCATTCCAATCACAACTTGGAACCCAATAATACTGTCTATAAAAGAGTAGTTCAATATTTAAAAAAACTAAAGTCAGAAAACTGATATAAAAAAAAGAAAACTGATATATTTTATAAGATGGCTAATCTTACCAAGTTCACATAAAACACACACACACACACACACACACACACAGGGAAAATACTAATACCACTGACAGAATAGCTAAACTAATTTAATAACGATAAATTGCCTTAGAGTTGTTCTTCTATGTCCCCACTTTGTTGTGTTTAATTTGGGTATTGGTATTTGATGGTTCATATATTATTTTATTAACTATTTTCTAAGAAATTTATAGGTGAGAAAGTGATGAGTCCGCACTCCCAGACCTTAACATAGCTTGCATTTAATAGGGGAGCCAAAATTTTCATTGAATGAATGAATATAGATAATGCATGTGATAATGTTCATTTAGTAACTACCCATAAATATTTAAGGATTCACTTAAATTGGTGGTTATATTGTTGGTACTCAGAATCCAAAAAATAGTGAATTTCAAATATCTACAGAATCAATCATCAAAGAAGAAAATGAATCATTTAAAAGAAAAAAGAGGGGCAGCCCCGGTGGCTCAGTGGCTTAGTGCTGCCTTCAGTCCAGGACCTAATCCTGGAGACCCAGGATCGAGTCCCATGTCAGGCTCCCTGCATGGAGCCTGCTTCTGCCTCTGCCTGTGTCTCTGCCTCTCTGTCTCTCATGAATAAATAAGTAAAATCTTAAAAAGAAAAGAAAAAAGAGGAAGCCTAAAATAACTGTCTGTCCAAAACAGAGTATGACATTTTGATTCCAAAATTTAAATTAATGGTGATTTTTTCATTCCTAAATATAAAACATTTTCCTCCAATGAATTTGATTAAATTGAATTTTGACTACTTGTCCAATACAGCCTCTATTTTTCCTAAACTTAGCCTACAAATTTCAAGGAATTATTTCTTAATATTTTAATAAGTATGTATTTTAAGCCTATGTGTACTTTGGTTTTTATTTCCAAGAAAAATCAAATAAATGCTGTATGTCCTTATGTTCAGCTTATTTAAATGAATATATCCCATGTCATCCTCTTCTTAGTTCTGCTTTCTTCCTGTTCTTTGAGTTGACTTTTCTAGGTCATAGTTGTTTTTTTCGTTTTCTTCTGTGTAAAGACAGAGATTTAAAAATAAGCGGGGAAGCCCAGGTGGCTCAGCAGTTTAGCGCCACCTTCAGCCAGGGTGTGATCCTGGAGACTAGGGATCAAGTCCCAAGTCCGGCTGCATGCGTGGAACCTGCTTCTCCCTCTGCCTGTTCTCTGTCTCTCTGGATCTGTGTGTATCTCTCATGAATAAATAAATAAAATCTTAAAAATAAATAAATAAATAAATAAACAAATAAATAAATAAATAAAAAAAAACAAGCATAGGGCAGCCCCGGTGGCCCAGCGGTTTAGTGCTTCCTTCAGCCGAGGGCGTGATCCTTGAGACTCGGGATCAAGTTCCACGTCGGGCTTCCTGCATGGAGCCTGCTTCTCCCTCTGCCTGTGTCTCTGCCCCCACCCCGGTCTCTCTGTCTCTCATGAATAAATAAAATCTTTTAAAAATAAGCATTGAAGGGATCCCTGGGTGGCGCAGAGGTTTGGCGCCTGCCTTTGGCCCAGGGCGCGATCCTGGAGACCCGGGATCGAATCCCACATCAGGCTCCCGGTGCATGGAGCCTGCTTCTCCCTCTGCCTGCTTCTCCCTCTGCCTGCTTCTCCCTCTGCTTGCTTCTCCCTCTGCCTGTGTCTCTGCCTCTCTCTCTCTCTCTCTCTCTCTCTGTATGGCTATCATAAATAAATAAAAAATTAAAAAAAAAATAAGCATTGAAAACAATTTACTGGGGATCCTTGGGTGGCTCAGCGGTTTGGCACCTACCTTTGGACCAGGGCGTGGTCCTGGAGTCCCGGGATCAAGTCCCGTGCCGGGATCCTGGCATGGAGACTGCTTCTCCCTCCTCCTGTGTCTCTGCCTCTCTCTCTCCATGTCTATCATAAATAATAAATAAATAAATAAATAAATAAATAAATAAATAAATAAATCTTAAAAAAAAAAAGAAAACAATTTACTTTGTGGAATCAGAAATCAGATTGTCTTGTTATCTAAGAGATATTTTCCCTGATATTTTTCTTAGTCCTACTAAATTCCAGGAAACACTTCCCCTAAATTCTCCTGCATGTTTTTATCTTATTTCTAGATTTTTACTTTTTGTTTATTATATTGGCCTTCCCTGAATTTCATGGTAGATTAGACTAACTTTCCTAATTAGTAGTTTTCTTTTTATTTTTTTTTATTTTTTATTTTTTTTATGAGATTTTATCTTTTTTTTTTTTTTAATTAATTTTTATTGGTGTTCAATTTACCAACATACAGAAAAACACCGAGTGCTCACCCCGTCAAGTGTCCACCTCAGTGCCCGTCACCCATTCCCCTCCAACACCCGCCCTCCTCCCCCTCCACCACCCCTAGTTCGTTTCCCCGAGTTAGGAGTCTTTATGTTCTGTCTCCCTTCCTGATATTTCCCAACATTTCTTCTCCCTTCCTTTATATTCCCTTTCACTATTATTCATATTCCCCAAATGAATGAGAACATACACTGTTTAGTAGTTTTCTTTTTAATTTGCTTTAGTTTCCTGTCTGTTTCTGAAGAGTCTAGTTGACAAATCATTTTCAAGTCATTTTCATACTTTATAAAATGTCACTCAAGCATATGTGAAGAGGAATGCATTGTTTCTCTTTTTGAATATCTTGATCACCATATGAAATTGAGTTTATAGTTAGAACAAAACTTTCTAAATTCCATATAAGTACATTTCAATTCTTTATATACAACTTTAAATGTTTCCATCTTTTGTCCAAAAGATAAACTTCCTGAATTCAATGCAGTTTCTTAAAATTTTTAAGATTAGTTTAACAGTACCTTAAAAATCAAACAAAAAATAGCCCTGTAATGTGGAGGGCTTGAATACAAAGATGACTGAATAAAATATAATAAAAACACCATTTTTTTCCTTCAGCAATTCAGAATAAAACAGACTTAAATTCTCTTGCATGAGCAGTCTCAATTGGAGGGCAACAGCTTCTTGTTTCACTTGGAAATTAAATTAGAGCAAGGATAAGATAAACTCCTTTTTTTAGCCTATAAGCAAAAACAGCTCATTTTTAAATTGTGGTTAACAAGATGAAATAATTATTTATAAATGGATATTAGTGACGACAGGGTCTGACATCTTCCTGCCAAGCATCATGAATTATTCATTAAGTTCCTTCACAATATTGATTCCTTTAATCCAAAAGAAGTTCCAGAACACCCTCTTCCCATAGTTATTTTCCATTTCTCAAAAGAAGTTTCATACTTTATTTAAGGTCCAAATTAAACTTTAAAAATTAGTTGATATTAGGGGAAAAAAGGAGGCAAACCATGAAGCAAATCCTTAATTATAAAGAACAAATTGATGGGGAATGGGGTAAATATGTTCGGGGCATTAATAGTGCATTTGTGATGAGCACCAGGTGTTACATGGACATGTTGAATAACTCTATTGTGTTAATATGAAATTAACATTACATTGCATGTTAATAAAGTGAAAATGAAATAAAAGTTTTTTAAAAAATCAGCTGCTCTTCAGAGGAAATTAACAGAGATGGTTCTCCCAAATGAATTAAAATGATAATGACTGATGTTAATGGTGAAACAGGTAGTGATATGACAGAAGCAAAGGAACATTTATAGTATCACTTGGGTCAGATCTATCCTCAAAGAACTGAGGGAAGAACAATGTTTAAACTTTTTTTTCAGAATAACTAAGCAGGAAGCTGCATATTATTTTATCTTGAAATTGGTAATATCTCAAGAAACAATCTGGATCATTCAGGATAAAAATGTTGTCTTCTCTCAAGGGATTTAAATTTACAGTTAGAATGCACTTTCTTTGCTGTATTACCTCCCATATTTATATGGGTTTGAGAGGAACGTTTTTGACTGCTTTTAGCCAAGAGTCCAATAACTTGGCTCAGTAAGAGATTTCTGTGCAATAGAAAATTTAGGCTTGGGGGAAAAAATAGGCTTGAAAAATAACACAAAATGTGATAGCCCTTGAAAAATGTTAGTGTTTATGTAGTTTTAACGTCTCCTTAAATTCAGAAGGATAGTACCACCCTGTTTTAACCCAACTTTTTCTAGATGTTTAAACATACTGTGGATCATATCTCATTCTCTAAATCTAACAAAATTTTAGCACCCAAAAAATCTGATGAGTATGATGAAGCTGTGAGTGGGTGGTCTTCCTGCCTCCCAGTCCCAGAGTTATGAAGGAGGCTCACTCTTTCTTATGGAGCATGGCATTTGTTCTTTCACAGAAAAACTCAGTGAATCAATTACTTCTTACAAAAATATATAAATATGTCAGATTTCCCTTCCCCTGATACTATAGGATGCAAGAGTATTTCTTCTGAGATCTTAGAAGAAGAGGAAATTTTATATTTTGAATGTCCTTGAAAGAAGAAAAACAAGAATCTTAATTATTCACTTCAGTCAATAGATGGAAGAGTACAACTGTTTAAGAACATGCCTGTAAAATCTAAGTGTTCAATATAATAATCATATAATTCATATCTCCTTATTCTGTCTCATTTAAGCCACAAAATAATCCAATGAGATGGTTATTATTTGCTCCATTTTTATAGGTGAGATAACCAAGTCACAAAGAAAGTTAAGTAAGTTCCCCCAGTATAAATAGTTGGTATATGGAAGAGTGAAAATTTAAAACTAGGCAATTAAGCCCTATAATTATCTTTAACCACTACACTGTTAACCACTGTGCTCTACTGCTTTTTGAGGGTCTTGAACAACAAAATCATTAAGTTTTCTCCTTTGATTCTGTGATCAGAAATATATATGGAAGTCTCATTCTAATATCAAAATAAAATAAAGCTAATACCTCTGGATTCATACTTCAGTATGATTTTAACAAATTGTAACTTACATTATATATAGTAGTATAAATATTAAATATATGATTAAATGAATATATCCTATGTTTTATTTGGTCTAGTCAGCTAAGTCTCTGAGTGATTTTTTAAAAAGATTTTATTTATTTATTCTTCATGAGAGACACACACACAGTGAGGCAGATACAGGCAGAGGGAGAAGCAGGCTCCATGCAGAGAGCCCAACGTGGGACTTGATCCCAGGTCTCCAGGATCACACCCCAGGCGGCAGGCAGCACTAAACCACTGCACCATCAGGGCTGCCCCTATGAGTGATTTTTACAAATTCCATATGAGTGGCTTTTAAAAATTTTCTCTCTTCATTGACCAGAGGAAAAATGAATTCTTTTTTTTCTGTAACTGGCTTGGCATAACAGAGGTTAAAATTACATCTTCTAGAAAATGTAATTGTTTTACTTGTATACCAAATATGAAATTGTAATTAGTATGGAATTTTTGTCAGTAGTGGCAGAAGAGAAAATATGATCATTCTGGCCAATCAATATATAATTATATATTGTTTCCATTAGCATTTAAGTGAAGAACAGATGAGTTAATCCATATGAAAGTACTTTTCAACAGCAAAATATTAGTATTAACTTTTTTTCTAATCTGGAATTAGCCATTTTATTAATAAACATTTTTAACTTAAAACATCTTTTAACATACAGTCTTCTCAGTCTAACACTAGCAGCATAAAATACTCAAATATCATTTTTGCAGATGTTAAGTGCTTCTTGGGATAAGTAAATTATCCCAGCATACCATAAGTTACAACTAATGGGTCACAAAATTGGTACTAAAAAACACATGTCTCTTGTGCATCATTCCACACCTGCTACATGATTTCTTACAACATTTATTTCTTCGAGTAGTCATTTCATTCCTCAACTTTATTGTCCTTAATTGAACACTATGTTTATTTTATTTAAAAATCAAAGATAAATATTTGAAGTTTATAGAGAGGAATTAAGAGACATCTGTGTGCTTTACATGGATGATTTCTGAAGTCCTTTCCAATCATGATGCTTTTATGATTCAAAATAAAATTTCAATATCAATTATATACTTTGACCTCTATGCTTTGGACACTGTAGCATTCATCAAGACTAAACCTCAAAGTTATCTTTGAATCAGTCTTTTACTTTTTAAATCTATTATATCTAGCCATTTATTGAATTAATAAGTATCAAGAGATTTCTATATGTAAGCCTTCATTCTAGGGACTAGGAAACTTTAAACACATATGTTATAATCCTCAATTATTTAACTTCATATTTTTCATAATCTTAGTAGACAGATAAGTAACATTGAAGATATTTGAAGACATTGAACATGCCTTATATATTGCATAGAACTTTTAATTATATTTGTAAATGTAAAATAAGACAGCTGTTGTGGAAAACAGCTTGGCAGTCCTTCAAGAAATTAAACATAAAATTACCAGAGCAATTCTACTCTTAAGCACATCCCCCAAAGAATTATTTTTATTTTTTATTTATTTATTTTTTTATTTATGATAGTCACAGAGAGAGAGAGAGGCAGAGACACAGGTGGAGGGAGAAGCAGGCTCCATGCACCGGGAGCCCGATGTGGGATTCGATCCCGGGTCTCCAGGATCGCGCCCTGGGCCAAAGGCAGGCGCCAAACTGCTGCGCCACCCAGGGATCCCTCCCCCAAAGAATTAAAAATAAGTAATCAAAATAAGGCCTGTGTATGGGGGTGCCTGGCTGACTACCTTGGTAGAGCATTCAACTCTTGACCTTGGTGTTGTAAATTCGAGCCCCATATTGGGTATAGAGATTACTTAAAAATAAAATATTTAGAAAAAAAAACACCTATATATGGATGCTCATAGTAACGCTAATCACAATAACCAGAAAGTGGAAATAACTAAAATGCCCATCAACTGATAAATGAGTAAACAAAATGTGCTATATTCATGCAGTGGAATATTATAAAGCCATAAAAAGAAGTACTGATATATGCTACAACATGAATAAACCCCAAAAACATCATGGTAAATAAAAAATCCAGACACAAAATGACACATATTTTATGATTCTATTTACATTAAATATACAGTTAAATAAATCCATGGAGACAGAAAACAGATAAGTGGTTTCCAGAAACTGGGGAAAGGGAGAAAATGAAGTACCTGAATAATGGATTTAAGGTCATTTGGGGGTAATAAAAATCCAAAACTAGATAGTGGAGAAAGTTATACATCATTATGGATGTATTTAATCAAGAGATATGCTCTCATCCTATTTTCCCCACAGGGGAAAGTGAAAGATGTGAGTACCTTGTTCTGCAACCTTCCTGGGCAATGCCAAAAAGGGCCACTTCTTTATTGTCCCACCCAAAATACAAGGCAAGCAACTTGACTTGGAGTAAGAAAGGGATTATGAGATCAAGAGCCAGAACTCAAAACTAAATGAATCAAAGTAATGTGGATTCTAAATAAATATGTTGAGGACACCATCAGGAAACCTACATATGAACAACTGGGGATTCTCCACCTGGGTATCCCCAATACCACTTCATGAACACCCTCAGTGATTCATATATTTTACTTATTCACTCCTCTACCCTGTAGCAAGCTCACTGTGCGTGACTCTGAATGCAGCAAATATTAACCTTTGAAAATGGATAGTGAACATACAGACTGCCATACAGAATGCCAACCCAACTCTCAGGTTGGGAAAAAAATCACACAAACTTGAGCAATAAAAACTTCCTTAGAGATAACAAATAAAAGTCTCTCAGCACCTAGTCTGGCTTTGCAGAACTAAGAGAAGGCACGCAACCTAAAATGTTATCCTTCAAGAGGAAACTAGAAGTATGAAGTAGGTGTACCTATGGAAAGGTTTTATGAAAGCCTCAGGATCCCTACAAGAAAAAAAAGTAATTTTGGGGGGTTTTGTTTTTTATGTTTTGTTTTGTCTTGGTTTTGTTTTCCCTTGAAGCTATTTAATAAAGCCTGAAGGAGGTGTCTGCTTCTTCAAATGCAAATACAACAATACAAGACTTGAAGAAACATGAAAAAAAAAACATACCACAAAAGAAATAAAACAATTTTCTAGTAGCCAACCCCAAAGAAATAGAAGTCTGCAATTTGCTGAATAAAGAAGTCAAAATAGATTTTTAAGGAAACTCATTGAGCTATGAAAAAACACAGAGAAATTCAATAAGATTTTTTAAAAAGCACAAAAACAAAACTACAAGTTTACCAGAGGTAGAAATTTTTCAAAAGAACACACACAAATTCTAGAGGTGAATATTATAATGAATAAAAATTTTAAAATGTAACACATAGCACCAGAAACAGACTAGATCAAGCAGATGAGAGATCTGAGAATTAGAGGACAGAGTCTCTGAAATTATCCAGTGAGAAAAGAACAAATAAAAATGAAAAACAGGAGGAGGTGGGGCAAGACGTCGGAAGAGAAGGGTCCCCAAGTGCCCGCCAAATTACCTAAATAACCTTTAAATCATCCTGAAGGCCTACGAATTCAGCTTGAGATTTAAAGAGAGAACAGCTGAATGCTACAGTGAGAAGAGTTCATGCTTCAATCAAGGTAGGAAGACGGGTGAGGGGCGGGGAATAAAGAAACAAAAGGCATCCAAGGGGGAGAGCCCCACAAGGAGCCAGGCTAAGGCCCGGGCGAGTGTCTCCAGGACAAGAAAGCCACGTCCAGGAGAAGCAGAGGATTCACCAATTTTCCGGAACAGAAAGGCAGTTGCAGGGAGTTAGAGCAGGATCCCAGGAGGGGCAGGGATGCCCTCAGGCTCCCTGGGACACTAACAGAGCATTTGCGCCCAGGAGAGAGCGCGCCGCACCCCCTGGCCAATCTCCCTAAAGGGCTGCAGCACGCTCCCAGCTGGACCCGGGAGCACCTCAGGAGGCAGTTCACGGGAGGCTCCCGGAGGAGGGAGCTGTGCGGTCCCGGGAACAGCTTGGAAGCGGCTCCAGCAGAGGCTCCACATGGAGGGGGCTGCGTGGCCCCCAGGAGCAGCTCAGGCAGCAAAGGCTCAGCCCAGAGAGAGCTGTGCGACCCAGAGCATGATTCCAGCAGCACAGGCCCGGGAGCACAGGGCACCAGGGACACAGCCCAAGATCCAGCGCTCCCCCCAGGACAGGCAGAAGCCAGGAGGGAACAGGACAGCAAGGACGCTCCAGCCTCCAGGCGGCCCCAAGCTGAGCAGATCAACAGCCCGATGCCCCACCCCCCACCCCCAGCATCCAGGCCCCTGTGGACTGAGAGCTCCTTAGTTACTACAGAAGCTGATTCCCTGCGGAAGGGGCTGCGCGGCTCCGAGAGCAGCTCGGAGGGGCTCGGGCTGTGGTTCCACAGTGGGGGGGGGGGGGGTGCTGCACGGGCTCGAATACGAATCCAACAGCACAGGCCCGAGCACAGGGCACCAGGGCACAGCTCAAGATCCGGCCTCCCCCCGGGACAGGCAGAGGCCGGGAGAGTCCAGGACAGCAAGGACGTACCTGCCCCGGGCTGAGCAGATCAGCAACCCCGCCCCGGAGCCTCCAGGCCCTGCAGACAGAGAGCCCCAAGTAACTGAGGGGGCTGAATCCAGGTTTCCAGAGCTGCATTAGCCACTGTGGCTGTGCCTCCTGGGGCCTCACGGGGTAAACAAGCCCCACTGAGCCCTGCACCAGGCAGGGGGCAGAGCAGCTCCCCCAAGTGCTAACACCTGAAAATCAGCAAAACAGGCCCCTCCCCCAGAAGACCAGCTAGACTGACAAGTTCCAGGGGAAGTCAAGGGACTTAAAGTATACAGAATCAGAAGATACTCCCCCGTGTTTTTTGATTTTTTGTTTTTTTTCTTTCCTTTTGATTTCTGATTGCTTCCCCAACCATTTTTTTCACCTTTCTTTCTTTTTCTCGTTTTCTTCTCTTTTTTCCATTTTTTTTCTTCATTTTCTTTTTTCTTTTTATCTTTTCTTTCCTTCTCTCTCTCTCTTATTCTCCTTTTCCCAATACAAATTGTTATTTGCCAATCTGCACTGAGCAAAATGACTAAAATGAAAACATCACCTCAAAAGAAAGAATCAGAAACATTACTCTCTCCCACAGAGTTACAAAATCTGGATTACAATTCAATGGCAGAAAGCCAATTCAGAAGCACTATGATACAGCTACTGGTGGCTCTAGAAAATAGTATAAAGGACTCAAGAGACTTCATGACTGCAGAATTTAGATCCAATCAGGCAGAAATTAAAAATCAATTGAATGAGATGCAATCCAAACTAGAAGTCCTAAGGACGAGGATTAACGATGTGGAAGAACGAGTGAGTGACATAGAAGAGAAGTTGATGGCAAAGAGGGAAACTGAGGAAAAAAGAGACAGGCGATTAAAAGACCATGAGGATAGATTAAGGGAAATAAATGACAGCCTGAGGAAGAAAAACCTACGTTTAATTGGGGTTCCCGAGGGCGCCGAAAGGGACAGAGGGCCAGAATATGTATTTGAACAAATCCTAGCTGAAAACTTTCCTAATCTGGGAAGGGAAACAGGCATTCAGATCCAGGAAATAGAGAGATCCCCCCCTAAAATCAACAAAAACCGTTCAACACCTCGACATTTAATAGTGAAGCTTGCAAATTCCAAAGATAAACAGAAGATCCTTAAAGCAGCAAGAGACAAAAAACCCTTGACTTTTATGGGGAGGATTATTAAGGTAACAGCAGACCTCTCCACAGAGACCTGGCAGGCCAGAAAGGGCTGGCAGGATATATTCAGGGTCCTAAATGAGAAGAACATGCAACCAAGAATACTTTATCCAGCAACGCTCTCATTCAAAATGGAAGGAGAGATAAAGAGCTTCCAAGACAGGCAGGAACTGAAAGAATATGTGACCTCCAAACCAGCTCTGCAAGAAATTTTAAGGGGGACTCTTAAAATTCCCCTTTAAGAAGAAGTTCAGTGGAACAATCCACAAAAACAAGGACTGAATAGATATCGTGATGACATTAAACTCATATCTTTCAATAGTAACACTGAACGTGAATGGGCTTAATGACCCCATCAAAAGGCGCAGGGTTTCAGACTGGATAAAAAAGCAGGACCCATCTATTTGCTGTCTACAAGAGACTCATTTTAGACAGAAGGACACCTACAACCTGAAAATAAAAGGTTGGAGAAAAATTTATCATTCCAATGGTCCTCAAAAGAAAGCAGGGTTGCCATCCTTATATCAGATAAACTAAAATTTACCCCGAAGATGGTAGTGAGAGATGAAGAGGGACAATATACCATACTTAAAGGATCTATCCAACAAGAGGACTTAACAATCCTCAATATATATGCCCCGAATGTGGGAGCTGCCAAATATTTAAACCGATTTATAACCAAAGTGAAGAAATACTTAGAAAAAAATACACTTATAATTGGTGACTTCAATCTAGTTCTTTCTACCCTCGATAGGTCTTCTAAGCACAACATCTCCAAAGAAATGAGAGCTTTAAATGATACACTGGACCAGATGGATTTCACAGATATCTACAAACTTTACATCCAAACTCAACTGAATACACATTCTTCTCAAGTGCACATTTAACTTTCTCCAGAATAGACCACATACTGGGGTACAAATCGGGTGTGAAATTATACCAAAAGATTGGGATCGTCCCTGCATATTCTCAGACCATAATGCCTTGAAATTAGAACTAAATCACAACAAGAAGTTTGGAAGGACCTGAAACCGTGGAGGTAAAGGACCATCCTGCTAAAACATGAAAGGGTCAACCAGGAAATGAACGAAGAATTAAAAAGATTCATGGAAACTAATGAGAATGAAGATACAACTGTACAAAATCTTTGGGATGCAGCAAAAGCAGTCCTGAGGGGGAAATACATCGCAATAAAAGCATCCATTCAAAAACTGGAAAGAACTCAAATACAAAAGCTAACCTTACACATAAAGGAGCTAGAGAAAAAACAGCAAATGGACCCTACGCTCAGCAGAAGAAGAGAGTTAATTAAAATTCGAGCAGAACTCAACGAAATTGAGACCAGAAGAACTGTGGAACAGATCAACAGAACCAGAAGTTGGTTCTTTGAAAGAATTAATAAGATAGATAAACCATTACCAACCTTATTAAAAAGAAGAGAAAGAAGACTCAAATTAATAATCATGAATGAGAAAGGAGAGATCACTACCAACACCAAGGAAATACAAACGATTTTAAAAACATATTATGAACAGCTCTACGCCAATAAATTAGGCAATCTAGAAGAAACGGACGCATTCCTGGAAAGCCACAAACTACCAAAACTAGAAAAAGAAGAAAGAGAAAACCTGAACAGGCCAATAACCAGGGAGGAAATTGAAGCAGACATCAAAAACCACCCAAGACAGAAGAGTCCAGGGCCAGATGGCTTCCCAGGGGAATTCAATCAAACCTTTAAAGAAGAAATCATACCTATACTACTAAAGCTGTTTTGAAAGATAGAAAGAGATGGAGTACTTCCAAATTCATTCTATGAGGCCAGCATCACCTTAATTCCAAAACCAGACAAAGACCCCACCAAAAAGGAGAATTACAGACCAATATCCCTGATGAACATGGATGCAAAAATTCTCAACAAGATACTAGCCAATAGGATCCAACAACACATTAAGAAAATTATTCACCATGACCAAGTAGGATTTATCCCTGGGACACAAGGCTGGTTCAACACTAGTAAAACAATCAATGTGATTCATCATATCCTCAAGAAAAACCAAGAACCATATGATCCTCTCATTGGATGCAGAGAAAGCATTTGACAAAATACAGCATCCATTCCTGATCAAAACCCTTCAGAGTGTTGGGATAGAGGGAACTTTCCTCAACATCTTAAAAGCCATCTACGAAAAGCCAACAGCAAATATCATTCTCAATGGGGAAGCACTCGGAGCCTTTCCCCTAAGATGAGGAAGAAGACAAGATGTCCACTCTCACCACTGCTATTCACCATAGAACTGGAAGTCCTCGCCTCAGCAATCAGAAAACCAAAAGAAATTAAAGGCATTCAAATTGGGAAAGAAGAAATCAAACTCTCCGTCTTCTCCAATGACATGATACTGTACTTAGAAAATCCAAAAGACTCCACCCCAAGATTGCTAGAACCCATACAGCAATTTGGTGGCATGGCCAGATACAAAATCAATGCCCAGAAATCAATGGCATTTCTATACACTAACAATGAGACTGAAGAAAGAGAAATTAAGGAGTCAATCCCATTTACAATTGCACTCAAAAGCATAAGATACCTAGGAATAAACCTAACCAAAGAGGTAAAGTATCTATACCCTAAAAACTACAGAACACTTCTGAAAGAAATTGAGGAAGACACAAAGAGATGAAAAAATATCCCATGCTCATGGATTGGCAGAATTAATATTGTGAAAATGTCAATGTTACCCAGGGCAATTTACATGTTTAATGCAATCCCTATCAAAAAACCATGGACTTTCTTCAGAGAGTTGGAACAAATCATCTTAATATTTGTGTGGAATCAGTAAAGACCCCAAATAGCCAGGGGAATTTTAAAAAGAAAACCATATCTGGGGGCATCACAATGCCAGATTTCAGGTTGTACTACAAAGCTGTGGTCATCAAGATACTGTGGTACTGGCAAAAAACAGACACATAGATGAATGGAACAGAATAGAGAATCCAGAAGTGGACCCTGACCTTTATGGTTCAACTAATATTCGATAAAGGAGGAAAGACTATCCATTGGAAGAAAGACACTCTCTTCAATAAATGGTGGTGGGAAAATTGGACATCCACATGCAGAAGAATGAAACTAGACCACTCTCTTGCACCATACACAAAGAGAAACTCAAAATGGATGAAAGATCTAAATGTGAGACAAGATTCCATCAAAATCCTAGAGGAGAACACACGCAACACCCTTTTTGAGCTTGGCCACAGTAACTTCTTGCAAGTTACATCCACGAAGGCAAAAGAAACAAAAGCAAAAATGAACTACTGGGACTTCATCAAGATAAGAAGCTTTTGCACAGCAAAGGATACAGTCAACAAAACTAAAAGACAACCTACAGAATGGGAGAAGATATTTGCAAATGGCATATCAGATAAATGGCTAGTTTCCAAAATCTATAAAGAACTTATTAAACTCAATACCAAAGAAACAAACAATCCAATCATGAAATTGGCAAAAGACATGAAGAGAAATCTCACAGAGGAAGACACAGACATGGCCAACATGCACATGAGAAAATGCTCTGCATCACTTGCCATCAGGGAAATACAAATCAAAACCACAATGAGATACCACCTCACACCAGTGAGAATGGGGAACATTAACAAGGCAGGAAACCACAAATGTTGGAGAGGATGCGGAGAAAAGGGAACCCTCTTGTATCTTGTACTGTTGGTGGGAATGTGAACTGGTGCAGCCACTCTGGAAAACTGTGTGGAGGTTCCTCAAAGAGTTAAAAATAGACCTGCCCTACGACCCAGCAATTGCACTGTTGGGGATTTACCCCAAAGATTTAGATGCAATGAAATGCCGGGACACCTGCACCCCGATGTTTCTAGCAGCAATGTCCACAATAGCCAAACTGTGGAAGGAGCCTCGGTGTCCATTGAAAGATGAATGGATAAAGATGTGGTTTATGTATACAATGGAATATTGCTCAGCCATTAGAAATGAGAAATACCCACCATTTGCTTCAATGTGGATTGAACTGCAGGGTATTATGCTGAGTGAAATAAGTCAATTGGAGAAGGACAAACAGTGTATGTTCTCATTCTTTTGGGGAATATAAATAATAGTGAAAGGGAATATAAGGGAAGGGGGAAGAAATGTGTGGGAAATACCCGAAATGGAGACAGAACATAAAGACTCCTAACTCTGGAAATGAACTAGAGGTGGTGGAAGGGGAGGAGTTCGGGGAGTGTGGGTGAATGGGTGACGGGCACTGAGGGGGGCACTTGACGGGATGAGCACTGGGTGTTATTCTGTAAGTTGGTTAATTGAACATCAATAACAAATTAGTTTATTAAAAAAAATTAATAAAACAATAAAAGAAGCTCATTCCAGTCCTGGAGAGCTGCTATTGTTGTTGTTCCTCCTCCTGCCTCACAGGATAAACAACCCCCACTGAGCTTCACAGTGGCCTCACCAGATAAACAGGTTAAACAACTTTCACTGTGCCTTCACCAGCAGGGGGCTGAGCAGCTCCCCCAAGTGCTAACACCTGAGACTCAGCACAACAGGCCCCTCCCCCGAAGACCAGCTAGACAGACAAGGTAAAAACAAATTATTAACCAAGCAGGACTGGAAAGTTCCAGAGGAAGTCGAGGGATTTACAGTATACAGAATAACAGGATACTCCCCCTTTTTTTTAATATCTTTTTCCTCCCCGCCTTTTTTTCTCTTCCCTTCATCTCTCTTTTTTTCTTTTTCTTTTCTTCTTTCTCTTCTCTTTTTCTCCTTTTCCCAATACACTTGTTTTTGTCCACTCTGCACTGAGCAAAATGCCTAGACGGAAAACCTCAGCTCAAAAGAAAGAATCAGAAACAGTCCTCTCTCCCACTGAGTTACACACTCTGGATTACAATTCAGTGTCAGAAAGCAAATTCAGAAGCACTATTATAAAGCTACTGGTGGCTCTAGAAAAAAGCCTAAAGGAATCAAGAGACTTCATGACTGAAGAATTTAGATCTAATCAGGCAGAAATTAAAAATCAATTAAATGAGATGCAATCCAAACAGAGGTCCTAACAAAAAGGGTTAACGAGGTAAAAGAATGATTGAGTGATATAGAAAACAATTTGAAGGCAAAGAGGGAAACTGAAGAAAAAAGAGACAAATAATTAAAAGATCATGAGGATAGATTAAGGGAAATAAGTGAGAGCCTGAGGGAGAAAAATCTATGTTTAATGGGGTTCACAAAGGTGCCGAAAGGTTCAGATTATGTATTTGTACAAATCATAGCTGAAAACTTCCCTTGCACGGAAGGGAAACAGTCATTCAGATCCAGGAAATAGAGAGATCCCCCCTAAAATCAATAAAACCTTTTCAACACCCTCACATAATAGTGAAGCTTGCAAATTCCAAAGATAAAGAGAAGATTCTTAAGGCAGCAAGAGACAAGGGTTCCCTAACTTATACGGGGAGAAATATCAGATTGACAGCAGACCTCTCCACAGAGACCTGGCAGGCCGAAAAGGGCTGGCAGGATATATTCAGGGTCCTAAATGAGAAGAACATGAAGACAAGAATACTTTATCTAGAAAGGTACTCATTCAGAATAGAAGGAGAAATAAAGAGCTTCCAAGACGGGCAGGAAATGAAAGAGTATGGGACCACAAAACCAGCTCTGCAAGAAATTATAAGGGGGACTCTTAAAATTCCTCTTTAAGAGGAAGTCCAATGGAATAATCCACAAAACAGGGACTGAATAGATATCATGATGACACTAAATTCATATCTTTCAATAGTAACTCTGAATGTGAATGGGATTAACGACCCCATCAAAAGGTGCAGGGTTTCAGAATTGATAAAAAAGCAGGACCCATCTATTTGGTGTCTAAAAGAGACTCATGTTACACTTAAGTACACCTACAGCCTGAAAATAAAAGGTTGGAGAACCATTTACCATTCAAATGATTCTCAAATAAAGCAGGGGTAGCAATCCTTATATCAGATAAATCTAAAGTTTATCCCGAAGACTGTAGTGAGAGGTGAAGAGGGACACTATATCATACTTAAAGTATCTATCCAACAAGAGGACCTAACAATCATGGATATTTGTACCCCGAATGTGGGAGCTGCCAAATATATCAATCAATTAATAACCAAAGATAAGACATACTTAGATAATAATGCACTTATACTGGGAGACATGAACGCGGTGCTTTCTGCAATTGATAGATTTCTAAGCACAACATCTCCAAAGAAACAAGAGCTTTATTTTTTTTTTCAAAGACTTTATTTATTTATTTTTTTTTGGAATTTTTATTTATTTATTTTTTTAATTAATTTTTATTGGTGTTCAATTTACCAACATACAGAAAAACACCCAGTGCTCATCCCGTCAAGTGTCCACCTCAGTGCCCGTCACCCACTCCCCTCAAACACCCGCCCTCCTCCCCTTTCACCACCCCTAGTTTGTTTCCCCGAGTTAGGAGTCTTTATGTTCTGTCTCCCTTCCTGATATTTCCCAACATTTCTTTTCCCTTCCTTTATATTCCCTTTCACTATTATTCATATTCCCCAAATGAATGAGAACATACACTGTTTGTCCTTCTCTGATTGATTATTTCACTAAGCATAATACCCTCCAGTTCCATCCACGTTGAAGCAAATGGTGGGTATTTGTCGTTTCTAATAGCTGAGTAATATTCCATTGTATACATAAACCACATCTTCTTTATCCATTCACCTTTCGATGGACACTGAGGCTTCTTCCACAGTTTGGCTATTGTGGCCATTGCTGATAGAAACATCGGGGTGCAGGTGTCCCGACGTTTCATTGCATCTGAATCTTTGGGGTAAATCCCCAACAGTGCAATTGCTGGGTTGTACGGCAGGTCTATTTTTAACTCTTTGAGGAACCTCCACACAGTTTTCCAGAGTGGCTGCACCAGGTCACATTCCCACCAACAGTGGAAGATGGTTCCCTTTTCTCCGCATCCTCTCCAACATTTATTGTTTCCTGCCTTGTTAATGTTCCCCATTCTCACTGGTGTGAGGTGGTATCTCATTGTGGTTTTGATTTGTATTTCCCTGATGGCAAGTGATGCAGAGCATTTTCTCATGTGCATGTTGGCCATGTCCATGTCTTCCTCTGTGAGATTTCTCTTCATGTCTTTTGCCCATTTCATGATTGGATTGTTTGTTTCTTTGGTGTTGAGTGTAATAAGTTCTTTATAGATTTTGGAAACTAGCCCTTTATCTGATATGTCATTTGCAAATATCTTCTCCCATTCTGTAGGTTGTCTTTTAGTTTTGTTGACTGTATCCTTTGCTGTGCAAAAGCTTCTTATCTTGATGAAGTCCCAATAGTTCATTTTTGCTTTTGTTTCTTTTGCCTTTGTGGATGTATCTTGCAAGAAGTTACTGTGGCCGAGTTCAAAGAGGGTGTTGCCTGTGTTCTCTTCTATGATTTTGATGGACTCTTGTCTCACTTTTAGATCTCTCATCCATTTTGAGTTTATCTTTGTGTATGGTGAAAGAGAGTGGTCCAGTTTCATTCTTCTGCATGTGGATGTCCAGTTTTCCCAGCACCATTTATTGAAGGGACTGTCTTTCTTCCAATGGATAGTCTTCCCTCCTTTATCGAATATTAGATGACCATACATTTCAGGGTCCACTTCTGGGTTCTCTATTCTGTTCCATTGATCTATGTGTCTGTTTTTGTGCCAGTACCACACTGTCTTGATGACCACAGCTTTGTAGTACAACCTGAAATCTGGCATTGTGATGCCCCCAGCTATGGTTTTCTTTTTTAAAATTCCCCTGGCTATTCGGGGTCTTTTCTGATTCCACACAAATCTTAAAATAATTTGTTCTAACTCTCTGAAGAAAGTCCATGGTATTTTGATAGGGATTGCATTAAACGTGTAAATTGCCCTGGGTAACATTGACATTTTTACAATATTAATTCTGCCAATCCATGAGCATGGATTATTTTTCCATCTCTTTGTGTCTTCCTCAATTTCTTTCAGAAGTGTTCTATAGTTTTTAGGGTATAGATCTTTTACCTCTTTGGTTAGGTTTATTCCTAGGTATCTTATGCTTTTGAGTGCAATTGTAAACGGGATTGCCTCCTTAATTTCTCTTTCTTCAGTCTCATTGTTAGTGTATAGAAATGCCATGGATTTCTGGGCATTGATTTTGTATCCTGCCACGCTACCAAATTGCTGTATGAGTTCTAGCAATCTTGGGGTGGAGGCTTTTGGGTTTTCTATGTAGAGTATCATGTCATCGGCGAAGAGTGAGAGTTTGACTTCTTCTTTGCCAATTTGAATGCCTTTAATGTCTTTTTGTTGTCTGATTGCTGAGGCGAGGGCTTCCAGTACTATGTTGAACAGCAGTGGTGAGAGTGGACATCCCTGTCTTGTTCCTGATCTTAGGGGAAAGGCTCCCAGTGCTTCCCCATTGAGAATGATATTTGCTGTGGGCTTTTCGTAAATGGCTTTTAAGATGTCGAGGAAAGTTCCCTCTATCCCAACACTCTGAAGGGTTTTGATCAGGAATGGATGCTGTATTTTGTCAAATGCTTTCTCTGCATCTAAGGAGAGGATCATATGGTTCTTGGTTTTTCTCTTGCTGATATGATGAATCACATTGATGGTTTTACGAGTGTTGAACCAGCCTTGTGTCCCAGGGATAAATCCTACTTGGTCATGGTGAATAATTTTCTTAATGTACTGTTGGATCCTATTGGCTAGTATCTTGTTGAGAATTTTTGCATCCATGTTCATCAGGGATATTGGTCTGTAATTCTCCTTTTTGGTGGGGTCTTTGTCTGGTTTCGGAATTAAGGTGATGCTGGACTCATAGAACGAATTTGGAAGTACTCATCTCTTTCTATCTTTCCAAACAGCTTTAGTAGAATAGGTATGATTTCTTCTTTAAACGTTTGATAGAATTCCCCTGGAAGCC
This sequence comes from Vulpes vulpes, assembly GCF_048418805.1. NCBI lineage: Eukaryota > Metazoa > Chordata > Mammalia > Carnivora > Canidae > Vulpes > Vulpes vulpes. The sequence continues at coordinate 59,852,572 of NC_132796.1, forward strand.
ATCTGGCCCTGGACTCTTGTGTCTTGGGTGGTTTTTGATGACTGCTTCAATTTCCTCCCTGGTTATTGGCCTGTTCAGGTTTTCTATTTCTTCCTGCTCCAGTTTTGGTAGTTTGTGGCTTTCCAGGAATGGGTCCATTTCTTCTAGATTTCCTAATTTATTGGCGTACAGCTGTTCATAATATGTTTTTAAAATCTTTTGGATTTCCTTGGTGTTGGTAGTGCTCTCTCCTTTCTCATTCATGATTTTATTAATTTGAGTCTTCTCTCTCTTCTTTTTAATAAAGTTGGCTAATGGTTTATCTATCTTATTAATTCTTTCAAAGAACCAACTCCTGGTTCTGTTGATCTGTTCCACAGTTCTTTTGGTCTCGATATCATTGAGTTCTGCTCGAATTTTAATTAACTGTCTTCTTCTGCTGGGGGTGGAGTCTATTTGCTGCTTTTTCTCTAGTTCTTTTATGTGTAAGGTGAGCTTTTGAATTTGAGATCTTTCAAGTTTTTGAATGGATGCTTGTATTGCGATGTATTTCCCCCTTAGGACTGCTTTTGCTGCATCCCAAAGATTTTGAACGGTTGTATCTTCATTCTCATTAGTTTCCATGAATCTTTTTAATTCTTCCTTCATTTCCTGGTTGACCTTTTCATCTTTTAGAAGGATGGTCCTTAACCTCCACGTGTTTGTGGTCCTTCCAAACTTCTTGTTGTGATTAAGTTCTAATTTCAAGGCATTATGGTCTGAGAATATACAGGGGACTATCCCGATCTTTTGGTATTGGTTCAGACCCGATTTGTGACCCAGTATGTGGTCTATTCTGGAGAAAGTTCCATGTGCACTTGAGAAGAATGTGTATTCAGTTGAGTTTGGATGTAAAGTTTTGTAGATATCTGTGAAATCCATCTGGTCCAGTGTATCATTTAAAGCTCTCGTTTCTTTGGAGATGTTGTGCTTAGAAGACCTATCTAGTATAGAGAGAGCTAGATTGAAGTCACCAAGTATAAGTGTATTATTATCAAAGTATTTCTTCAGTTTGGTTATTAATTGGTTTAAATATTTGGCAGCTCCCACATTCGGGGCATATATATTGAGGATTGTTAAGTCCTCTTGTTGGATAGATCCTTTGAGTATGAGATAGTGTCCCTCTTCATCTCTCACTATAGTCTTCGGGGTAAATTTTAATTTATCTGATATAAGGATGGCAACCTCTGCTTTCTTTTGAGGACAATTTGAATGGTAAATGGTTCTCCAACCTTTTATTTTCAGGTTGTAGGTGTCCTTCTGTCTAAAATGAGTCTCTTGTAGACAGCAAATAGATGGGTCCTGCTTTTTTATCCAGTCTAAAACCCTGTGCCTTTTGATGGGGTCATTAAGCCCGTTCACGTTCAGAGTTACTATTGAGAGATATGAGTTTAGTGTCATCATATCTATTCAGTCCTTGTTTTTGTGGATTGTTCCACTGAACTTCTTCTTAAAGGGGAATTTTAAGAGTCCCCCTTAAAATTTCTTGCAGAGCTGGTTTGGAGGTTACATACTCTTTCAGTTCCTGCCTGTCTTGGAAGCTCTTTATCTCTCCTTCCATTTTGAATGAGAGCATTGCTGGATAGAGTATTCTTGGTTGCATGTTCTTCTCATTTAGGACCCTGAATATATCCTGCCAGCCCTTTCTGGCTTGCCAGATCTCTCTGGAGAGGTCTGCTGTTACCCTAATATTCCTCCCCATAAAAGTCAGGGATTTTTTTTTCTCTTGCTGCCTTAAGGATCTTCTCCTTATCTTTGGAATTTGCAAGCTTCACTATTAAATGTCGAGGTGTTGATCGGTTTTTGTTGATTTTAGGGGGGGATCTCTCTATTTCCTGGATCTGAATGCCTGTTTCCCTTCCCAGATTAGGAAAGTTTTCAGCTAGGATTTGTTCAAATACATATTCTGGCCCTCTGTCCCTTTCGGTGCCCTCGGGAACCCCAATTAAACGTAGGTTTTTCTTCCTCAGGCTGTCATTTATTTCCCTTAATCTATCCTCATGGTCTTTTAATTGCCTGTCTCCTTTTTCCTCAGTTTCCCTCTTTGCCATCAACTTGTCTTCTATGTCACTCACTCGTTCTTCCACCTCGTCAAGCCTCATCGTTAGGACTTCTAGCTTGGATTGCATCTCATTTAATTGATTTTTAATTTCTGCCTGATTGGATCTAAATTCTGCAGTCATGAAGTCTCTTGAGTCCTTTATGGCTTTTTCTAGAGCCACCAGTAGCTGTAAAATAGTGCTTCTGAACTGGCTTTCTGACATTGAATTGTAATCCATATTTTGTAACTCTGTGGGAGAGAGGGCTGTTTCTGATTCTTTTTTTTTGAGGTGAGGTTTTCCTTCTAGTCATTTTGCTCAGTTCAGAGTGGCCAACAACAAGTTGTATTGGGAAAAGGAGAAAAAGAGAGAGAAGGAAAGAAAAGAGAAAAAGAAAAAAAGAGAAAGAAGAAAAATAGGGGAAAAAGAGAAGAAAAAGAAAGAAAAAGAAAGAAAGGAGAAAAAAGAAAAAAAAAGGGCGGGTGGGGTGGGGGAAGCAATCAGAAATCAAGAAGAAAGAAAGAAAAAAAAGCACAAAACAAAACAAAAACAAAACAAACCAAAAAAAAAAAAAAAACACGGGGGGAGTATCTTTGGATTCTGTATACTTTAAGTCCCTTGACTTCCCTTGGAACTGGTCCGTCTCCTTGGTCTTCTGGGGGAGGGGACTGCTGTGCTGATTCTCAGGTGTTAGCACTTGGGGGAGCTGCTCTGCCCCTGCCTGGTGCAGGGCTCAGTGGGGGTTGTTTACCCCGTGAGGCCCCGGGAGGAAGCCACAGTGGCGGGGGCAGCTCTGGGACCCTGGAGTCAGCCCCCGCAGTAGCTCCGGGGCTCTCCGTCTGCAGGGCCTGGGGGCTCCCGGGCGGGGCCGCTGATCTGCTCAGTTCCAGGCCGGAGCGTCCTCGCTGTCCTGGGCCCTCCCGGCCTCTGCCTGTCCCTGGGGGAGGCCGGATCCTGGGCTGTGTCCCGGCGCCCTGTGCTCCGGCGCCTGTGCTGTTGGATTCGCGCTCCCGGCGGTGCAGCCCCCTCCGTGGAGCCGCCGCCCGAGCCCCTCCGAGCTGTTCCAGGAGCCGCGCCGCCCCCTCCGCGCGGAACTTCTTCCTCCGCCCGAGCCGCCGCCTCTGAGCTGCTCCCGGAGCCGCGCAGCCCCCTCCACGGAGCCGCCGCCCGAGCTCCTCCGAGCTGCTCCAGGTCCCGCCGAGCGCTGCAGCCCTTTGGGAGCTCGGCGCACTCTCCCGGGGCGCAGTTCCTCTGTTACTGACCCAGGGAGCCTGAGGGCATCCCCCCTTTCTGGGGATCCTGCTCCAATTCCCCGGGAGGCCTTTCCGCGGGGAAGGTTGGTTCAGCTCCTGCTCCTCCGGGCCGGGGCTCTCCTGTCCTGGGGACACTCGCCCCGGCCTCAGCCCGGCTCCTCACGGGGCCCCTCCCCCTTGGAGGCCTTTTGTTTCTTTATTTCTTTTTCCCGTCTTCCTACCTTGATAGAGGCGCGAACTCTTCTCACTGTAGCGTTCCAGCTGGTCTCTCTTTAAATCTCAGGCCGAATTCGTAGATTTTCATGATGATTGGATGGTTTTCTAGGTAATTTGTTGAGGACAGGTGATTTGGAGACCCTACTCTTCCGCCATCTTCCAAAGAGTTTTCCAAACAAGAGCTTTAAATGGTACACTGGAACAGATGGAGTTCACAGATATTTACAAAACTTTACAACTAAACACAACTGAATACTCATTCTTCTGAAGTGCACATTGAACTTTCTCCAGAATAGACCACATACTGGGTCACAAATCAGGTCTTAACCACTACCAAAATATTGGGATAGTCCCTTTCATATTTTCAGACAATAATGCTTTGAAACTAGAACTAAACCACAAGAAAAAAGTTTGGAAGGATTTCAAACACATGAAGGATAAAGACCATCCAGCTAAAAGATGAAAGGGTCAACCAGGAAATTAGAGAAGAATTAAAAAGATTCATGGAAACTAATGAAAATGAAGATACAACCATTCAAAATCTTTGGGATACAGCAAAAGCAGTCCCGAGGGGGAAATACATCACAAAGGAAGCATCCATCCAAAAACTGGAAAGAACTCAAATACAAAAGCTAACACTGCACCTAAAGGAGCTGGAGAAAAAACAGCAAATGAAGCCTTCACTCAGCAGAAGAAGAGAGTTAATAAACATTCTTCAGAACTCAATTAAATAGAAATCCGAACTCTGGAACAAATCAACAAAACCAGGAGTTTGTTCTTTGAAAGAATTAATGAGATAGGTAAAGAATTAGCCACCTTTAGTAAATAGAATAGAGAAAATACTCAAATTAAGAAAATCATGGATGATAAAGGAAATATCACCAAAACACCAAGGAAATACAAACAATTTTAAAAACATTATGAGCAGCTATATGCGAATAAATTAGACAATCTAGAAGAAAAGGACACATTTCTAGAAAACCACAAACTACCGAAACTGGAACAGGAAGAAGTAGAAAACCTGAACAGGCTGCTAACTAGGGAGGACATGGAAGCAGTTATCAAAAACCTCCCAAGACACAAAAGGCCAGGGCCAGATGGCTCCCAGGGGTATTCTATCAAAAGTTTAATGATGAAACGATACCTATTCTACTAAAGATGTTCAGGAAGATAGAGATAGAATATTTCTAAACTCACTCTATGAAGCCAGCATCACTTTAATTCCAAAACCAGATAAAGACCCCACCAAAAAGGAGAATTATAGACCAATATCCCTGATGAACACAGATGCAAAATTTCTCAGCAAAATACTAGCCAATAGGATCCAATAGGACATTAAAGATTATTCACCACAAACAAGTGGGAATCATCCGCAGCATGCAGGCTGGTTCAACACTCGTAAAGCCATCAACGTGTTAGATGATATCCACAAGAGAAAAAACAAGAACCATGTCATCCTCTCCATAGATGCAGAGAAAACATTTGACAAAATACTGCATCCACTCCTGATCAAAACTCTTCAGAATGTAGGGATAGAGGGAACATTCCTCAACATCTTAAAAGCCATCTACAAAAATCCCACAGCAAATATCATTCTCGAAGGGTAAATACTGGGAGGCTTTATCCTAAGTTCAGGAAAACGACAGGGATGTCCACTCTCACCACTACTATTCAACATAGTACTAGAAGTCCAAGCCTCAGCAATCAGGCAACAAAAAGAAATAAAAGGCATTCAAATTGGCAAAGAAGGAGTCAAACCCTCCCTCTTCACAAATGACATGGTACTGTCCATAGAAAACTCAAAAGACTCTACCCGAAGATTGCTAGAACTCATACAGCAATTTGACAGTGTGGCAGGATACAAAATCAATGCCCAGAAATCAATGGCATTTATATCCACTAAGAATGAGACTGAAGAAAGAAAAATTAAGGAGCCAATCCCATTGACAATTGCACCCAGAAGCATAAGATAACTTGGAATAAACCTATCCAAAGAGGGAAAATATATATACCCTAAAAACTACAGAACACTTCTAAAAGAAATTGAGGAAGACACAAAGACATGGAAAAATATTCATGGATTGGAATTATTAATATTGTGAAATTGTCAATGTTACGCAGGGCAATTTACATGTTCAATGCAATCCCTATCAAAATAACATGGACTTTCTTCAGAAAGTTGGAACAAATCATCTTAAGATTTGTGTGGAATCAGAAAAGACCCCGAAAATCCAGGGGAATATTAAAAAAGAAAACCATACCTAGGGGCATCACAATGCCAGATTTCAGGTTGTACTACAATGCTGTGATCATCAGGACAGTGTGGTACTGGCACAAAAACAGACACATAGATCAAGGGAATAGAATATAGAATCCAGAAATGGACTCTCAACTTTTTGGTCAACTAATATTCGACAAAGCAGGAAAGACTATCCACTGGAAAAAACACAGTCTCTTCAAAAAATGGTGCTGAAAAAATTGGAAATCCACATGCAAAAGAATGAAACTAGACCATTCTCTTACACCATACACAAAGATAAACTCAAAATGGATGAAAGATCTAAATGTGACACAACATTCCATCAAAATCCTAGATGAGAACACTGGAAACACCCTTTTTGAACTCAGCCACAGAAAGTTCTTGCAAGATACATCCATGAAGGCAAGAGAAACAAAAGCAAATATGAATTATTTGGACTTCATCAAGATAAAAAGCTTCTGCATAGCAAAGTAAACATTCAACAAAACTAAAGACAATCTACAGAACGGGAGAAGATATTTGCAAATGACATATCAGATAAAGGGCTAGTATCCAAGATCTATAAAGAACTTATTAAACTCAACAGCAAAGAAACCAACAATCCAATCATGAAATGGGCAAAAGACATTAACAGAAATTTCAGAGGAATACATAGACATGGCCAACAAGTACATGAGAAAATGCTCTGTATCACTGGCCATCAGAGAACTACAAAACAAAACCACAAGGAGATACCACCTCACACCAGTGAGAATGGGGTAAATTAACAAGTCAGGAAACCACAAATGTTGGAGAGGATGTGGAGAAAGGGTAACCCTCTTGCAATGTTGGTGGGAATGTGAACTGGTACAGCCACTCTGGAAAACTGTGTGGAGGTTCCTCAAAGAGTTAAAAGTGCCCTACTACCCAGCAATTTCACTGCTGGGGATTTACCCCAAAGATACAGATGCAGTGACACGTCAGAACACCTGTCCCCCAATGTTTCTAGCAGCAATGTCCACAATAGCCAAACTGTGGAAGGAGCCTCGATGTCCATTGAAAGATGAATGGATAAAGAAGATGCGGGATATGTATACAATGGAATATTACTCAGCCATTAGAAACAACAAGTACCCACCATTTGCTTCGATGTGGATGGAACTGGAGGGTATTATGCTTAGTGAAATAAGTCAATCGGAAAAGGAGAAGTATATGGTCTCATTCATTTTGGGAATATAAAAATTAGTGAAAGGGAATAAAGGGAAAGGAGAGAAAACGAGTGAAAATGCCAGTGAGGGTGACAAAACATGAGAGACACATAACTCTGGGAAACAAACAAGGGGTAGTGGAAAGGGAGGTGGGTGGGTGTTTGGGGTGACTGGTTGATGGGCACTGAGTGGGGCACGTTGCAGAATGAGTAGTGGGTGCTATGCTATATGTTGGCAAATTGAACTCCAATAAAAAAATTTAAAAAAATAACATGCAAAAAGTAATACCTTGATATCTGGCATTGTGATACCAGCAGATTTGATTTTCTTTTACCGGATTCCTCTAGCTATTCTGGGTCTTTTCCGATACTATAAATATCTTAGCATTATTTGTCCCACCTCTGTGAAAAATGTCAATGGGTATTTTGATATAGATTGAACTGAATGTATATTTTGCTTTGTGTACTATAGGCATTTTAACGATCTTTATTCTTCTAAACCATGAGCATGGAATATTTTTCCATTTATTTGTGTCTTCCTCAATTTCTTTCATACCTGTTCTGTAGGTTTTAGAGTACAGATCCTCCACCTCTTTGGTTAGGTTTATTCTCATGTATCTTATTGTTTTGGGTGCAATGGTAAAGGGGATTAATTGCTTAATTTCATTTTCTTCTGTCACATCATTGACATACAGAAATGAAACTGGTTTCTTTGCATCAGTTTTATATTTTGTGATGTTGCTGAATTTCTGTATGAATTCTAGCAATTTTGCAGTGGAGTCTTTTCTTTTTCCAAAGTATCATGTAATCTGTGCAGAGTGAGAGCTTCTATTCTTCTTTGAAAATTTTAATGCATTTCATTTAGTTTTATTGTCTGATTGCTGAGGCTAGGACCTCCAGTAATATGTTAAACAACAGAGGTAAGAGTGGGAATCCCTGTTGTCTTCCTGACCTTAGCAGAAGAGCTCGCAGTTTTTCCCCATTGAGAATGAAATTCACTGTGGAGTTTTCAGAGTGTTAAAATAACGGTTGTGTTTCCATTTTCATTCATTTCCATGAATTACAAATAAGAAAATTCTACTTTACTTTCCTTTTTGAGCCTATCATTCTTTAGTAGGATGCTCTTTAGCTTCCCAGTGTTTGAGGTCCTTCCATATTTCGTATTCTGATTGAGTTCAGGATATTGTGGTCTGAAAGTTTGTAAGTAATAATCCCAATCTTTTGGTATTGTTGGAGACCTGATTTGTGACCCAATATGCAATCTATTCTGGAGAAAGGTCCATTTGCAACTGAGAAGAATGTGCATTCTGATTCTTTAGGATGGAATGTTTTGTTTATATCTGTGAAGTTTATCTGGTCCAGTGTGTCATTCAAAGCCTTTGTTTCCTTGTTGATCTTCTGCTTAGATGATCTTTCTATTGCTGTGAGTAATTTGTTAAAATCCCCAACTATTATTGCATTATTATCAATGAATTGCTTTAATTTGGTTATTAATTGGTTGATGTAATAGGCTGCTCCCAAAGTAGAAGAGTAAATATTCACAATTGTTAGGTCTCCCTGTTGAATGGAACCTTAATTTGTTACAGTCTTTCTCTTCATCTCTTACTGCTGTCTTTCTTTTAAAATCTAATTTGACTGATGTAGGATTGCTAACCTAGCTTCATTTGAAGTCCATTTTCATGATAAATGCTTCTCCACACATCACTTTCAGTCCAGAGGTGACTTTATATTTAAAATGAGTCTCTTGTAGACAGTATTATGTATGGGTCTTGATTTTTCACGCAATCTGATACCCTGTGTCTTTTAATTAGAACAGTTAGCTTATTTCAATTCAGAGTATCTATAGAAAGATGAATTTAGTGCCATTGTATTACTTGTAAATTCCCAATTTCTTTTTTTAACACTAAATTTATTTTTATTGGTTTTCAATTTGAAAACACACAGAATAACAACCAGTGCTCATCCTGTCAAGTGCCCCCCTCAATGCCCACCACCCAGTCACCTACACCCCCTGCCCTCCTCCCCTTCCACCACCCCTAGGTCGTTTCCCAGAATTAGCAGTCTCTCATGTTCTGTCTCCCTTTCTGATATTTCCTAACCACTTTTTCTCCCTTCCCCTCTATTCCCTTTCACTATTATATATATTTAAAAAATGAATTAAACCATATAATGTTTGTCCCTTTCCGATTGACTTATTTCACTCAGTATAATACCCTCCAGTTCCATCCACGTCGAAGCAAAAGGCGAGTATTTGTCATTTCTAATGGCTGAGTAATATTCCCTTGTACACATAAACCACATCTTCTTTATCCATTCATCTTTCAATGGACACCGAGGCTCCTTCCACAGTTTGGCTATTGTGGACAATCCTGCTAGAAACATCGGAGTGCAGGTTTCCCAGCGTTTCATTGCATCTGTATCTTTGGGGTAAATCCCCAGCACTCCAATTGCTGGGTCATAGGGCAGATCTATTTGTAGCCCTTTGAGGAACCTCCACACAGTGTTCCAGAGTGGCTGCACCAGTTCACATTCCTACGAACGGTGCAAGAGGGTTCCATTTTCTCCACATCCACTCCAACATTTGTGGTTTCCTACCTTGTTAATTTTCCCCATTCTGACTGGTGTGAGGTGGGATCTCATTGTGCTTTTGATTTGGATTTCCCTGTGGCAAGTGATGTGGAGCATTTTCTCATGTGCATGTTGGCCATGACTATGTCTTCCTCTGTGAGATTTCTGTATAAGTTTTTTGCCCATTTCATGATCGGAGGGTTTGTTTCTTTGCTGTTGAGTTGAATAAGTTGTTTATAGATCTTGTAAACTAGCCATTTATCTGATACGTCATTTGCAAATATTTTCTCCCATTCTGTAGGTTGTCTTTTAGTTTTGTTGACTGTATCCTTTGCTGTGCAAAAGCTTCTTATCTTGATGAAGTCCCAATAGTTCATTTATTCTTTTGTTTCTTTTGCCATCCTGGATGTATCTTGCAAGAAGTTACTGTGGCCGAGTTCAAAAAGGGTGTTGCCTGTGTTCTCCTCTAGGATTTTGATGGAATCTTGTCTCACATTTAGATCTCTCATCCATTTTGAGTTTATCTTTACGTATGGTGAAAGAGAGTGGTCTAGTTTCATTTCTCCCCATTTGGATGTGCAATTTTCCAAGCACCATTTACTAAAGAGATTGTCTTTCTTCAAGTGGATAGTCTTTCCTCCTTTCTCGAATATTAGTTGACCATAAAGTTGAGGGTCCACATCTGGGTTCCCTATTCTGTTCCATTGATCTATGTGTCTGTTTCTGTGCCAGTACCACACGGTCTTGATGACCACAGCTTTGTAGTACAACCTGAAATCTGGTATTGCGATGCCCCCAGATATGGTTTTCTTTTTTAAAATTCCCCTGGCTATTCAGCATCTTTTCTGATTCCACAGAAATCGTAAAATAATTTGTTCCAACTCTCTGAAGAAAGCCCATGATATTTTGATAGGGATTGCATTAAACGTGTAAATTGCCCTGGGTAACATTGACATTTTCACAATATTAATTCTGCCAATCCATGAGCATGGAATATTTTTCCATCTCTTGTCTTCCTCAATTTCTTTCAGAAGTGTTCTCTAGTTTTTAGGGTACAGATACTTTACCTCTTTGTTTAGGTTTATTCCTAGGTATCTGATGCTTTTGGATGCAATTGTCAATGGGATTGACTCCTTAATTTCTCTTTCTTCAGTCTCTTTGTTGGTGTATAGAAATGCCACTCACTTCTGGGCATTGATTTTGAATCCTGCCATGCTACCAAATTACTGTATGAGTTCTAGCAATATTGGGGTGGAGGCTTTTGGGTTTTCTATGTAGAGTATCATGCCATCGGCAAAGAGGGAGAGTTTGCCTTCTTCTTTGCCAATTTGAATGCCTTTAATGTCTTTTTGTTGTCTGATTGCTGAGGCTAGGACTTCCAGTACTATGTTGAATAGCAGTGGTGAGAATGGACATCCCTGTCTTGCTCCTGATCTTAGGGGAACGGCTCCCAGTGCTTCCCCATTGAGAATGATATTTGCTGTGGGCTTTTCGTAGATGGCTTTTAAGATGTTGAGGAATGTTCCCTCTATCCCTACACTCTGAAGAGTTTTGATCAGGAATGGATGCTATATTTTGTCAAATGCTTACTGTGCATCTAATGAGAGGATCACATGGTTCTTGGTTTTTCTCTTGCTGATATGATGAATCACATTGATTGTTTTACGAGCGTTAAACCAGCCTTGTGTCCCGGCGATAAATCCTAGTTTGTCATGGTGAATAATTTTCTTAATGTACTGTTGGATCCTATTGGCGAGTATCTTGTTGAGAATTTTTGCATCCAAGTGCATCGGGGATATTGGTCTATAATTCTCCTTTTTGGTGGGGTCGTTGTCTGGTTTTGGAAGTAAGGTGATGCTGGCCTCATAGAACAAATTTGGAAGTACTCCATCTCTTTCTATCTTTCGAAACAGCTTTAGTAGAATAGGTACGGTTTCTTCTTTATTTTTTTTTAATTAATTTTTATTGGTGTTCAATTTACCAACATACAGAAAAACACCCAGTGCTCATCCCGTCAAGTGTCCACCTCAGTGCCCGTCACCCATTCCCCTCCAACACCCGCCCTCCTCCCCCTCCACCACCCCTAGTTCGTTTCCCCGAGTTAGGAGTCTTTATGTTCTGTCTCCCTTCCTGATATTTCCCAACATTTCTTCTCCCTTCCTTTATATTCCCTTTCACTATTATTCATATTCCCCAAATGAATGAGAACATACACTGTTTGTCCTTCTCCGACTGACTTATTTCACTCAGCATAATACCCTCCAGTTCCATCCACGTTGAAGCAAATGGTGGGTATTTGTCGTTTCTAATTGCTGAGTAATATTCCATTGTATACATAAACCACATCTTCTTTATCCATTCATCTTTCGATGGACACCGAGGCTCCTTCCACAGTTTGGCTATTGTGGCCATTGCTGCTAGAAACATCGGGGTGCAGGTGTCCCGACGTTTCATTGCATCTGAATCTTTGGGGTAAATCCCCAACAGTGCAATTGCTGGGTCGTAGGGCAGGTCTATTTTTAACTCTTTGAGGAACCTCCACACAGTTTTCCAGAGTGGCTGCACCAGTTCACATTCCCACCAACAGTGTAAGAGGGTTCCCTTTTCTCCTCATCCTCTCCAACATTTGTTGTTTCCTGCCTTGTTAATTTTCCCCATTCTCACTGGTGTGAGGTGGTATCTCATTGTGGTTTTGATTTGTATTTCCCTGATGGCAAGTGATGCAGAGCATTTTCTCATGTGCTTGTTGGCCATGTCCATGTCTTCCTCTGTGAGATTTCTCTTCATGTCTTTTGCCAATTTCATGATTGGATTGTTTGTTTGTTTGGTGTTGAGTTTAATAAGTTCTTTATAGATTTTGGAAACTAGCCCTTTATCTGATACGTCATTTGCAAATATCTTCTCCCATTCTGTAGGTTGTCTTTTAGTTTTGTTGACTGTATCCTTTGCTGTGCAAAAGCTTCTTATCTTGATGAAGTCCCAATAGTTCATTTTTGCTTTTGTTTCTTTTGCCTTTGTGGATGTATCTTGCAAGAAATTACTGTGGCCAAGTTCAAAAAGGGTGTTACCTGTGTTCTCCTCTAGGATTTTGATGGACTCTTGTCTCACATTTAGATCTCTCATCCATTTTGAGTTTATCTTTGTGTATGGTGAAAGAGAGTGGTCCAGTTTCATTCTTCTGCATGTGGATGTCCAATTTTCCCAGCACCATTTATTGAAGAGACTGTCTTTCTTCCAATGGATAGTCTTTCCTCCTTTATCGAATATTAGATGACCATACATTTCAGGGTCCATTTCTGGGTTCTCTATTCTGTTCCATTGATCTATGTGTCTGTTTTTGTGCCAGTACCACACTGTCTTGATGACCACAGCTTTGTAGTACAACCTGAAATCTGGCATTGTGATGCCCCCGGCTATGGTTTTCTTTTTTAAAATTCCCCTGGCTATACGGGGTCTTTTCTGATTCCACACAAATCTTAAAATAATTTGTTCTAACTCTCTGAAGAAAGTCCATGGTATTTTGATAGGGATTGCATTAAACGTGTAAATTGCCCTGGGTAACATTGACATTTTTACAATATTAATTCTGCCAATCCATGAGCATGGAATATTTTTCCATTTCTTTGTGTCTTCCTCAATTTCTTTCAGAAGTGTTCTATAGTTTTTAGGGTATAGATCTTTTACCTCTTTGGTTAGGTTTATTCCTAGGTATCTTATGCTTTTGGGTGCAATTGTAAATGGGATTGAGTCCTTAATTTCTCTTTCTTCAGTCTCATTGTTAGTGTATAGAAATGCCATTGATTTCTGGGCATTGATTTTGTATCCGCCACGCTACCAAATTGCTGTATGAGTTCTAGCAATCTTGGGGTGGAGGCTTTTGGGTTTTCTATGTAGAGTATCATGTCATCGGCGAAGAGGGAGAGTTTGACTTCTTCTTTGCCAATTTGAATGCCTTTAATGTCTTTTTGTTGTCTGATTGCTGAGGCAAGGACTTCCAGAACTATGTTGAACAGCAGTGGTGAGAGTGGACATCCCTGTCTTGTTCCTGATCTTAGGGGAAAGGCTCCCAGTGCTTCCCCATTGAGAATGATATTTGCTGTGGGCTTTTCGTAAATGGCTTTTAAGGTGTCGAGGAAAGTTCCCTCTATCCCAACACTCTGAAGGGTTTTGATCAGGAATGGATGCTGTATTTTGTCAAATGCTTTCTCTGCATCTAAGGAGAGGATCATATGGTTCTTGGTTTTTCTCTTGCTGATATGATGAATCACATTGATGGTTTTACGAGTGTTGAACCAGCCTTGTGTCCCAGGGATAAATCCTACTTGGTCATGGTGAATAATTTTCTTAATGTGTTGTTGGATCCTATTGGCTAGTATCTTGTTGAGAATTTTTGCATCCATGTTCATCAGGGATATTGGTCTGTAATTCTCCTTTTTGGTGGGGTCTTTGTCTGGTTTCGGAATTAAGGTGATGCTGGCCTCGTAGAACGAATTTGGAAGTACTCCATCTCTTTCTATCTTTCCAAACAGCTTTAGTAGAATAGGTATGATTTCTTCTTTAAACGTTTGATAGAATTCCCCTGGGAAGCCATCTGGCCCTGGACTCTTGTGTCTTGGGAGGTTTTTGATGACTGCTTCAATTTCCTCCCTGGTTATTGGCCTTTTCAGGTTTTCTATTTCTTCCTGCTCCAGTTTTGGTAGTTTGTGGCTTTCCAGGAATGCGTCCATTTCTTCTAGATTTCCTAATTTATTGGCATACAGCTGTTCATAATATGTTTTTAAAATCGTTTGTATTTCCTTGGTGTTGGTAGTGATCTCTCCTTTCTCATTCATGATTTTATTAATTTGAGTCTTCTCTCTCTTCTTTTTAATAAGGTTGGCTAATGGTTTATCTATCTTATTAATTCTTTCAAAGAACCAACTCCTGGTTCTGTTGATCTGTTCCACAGTTCTTTTGGTCTCGATATCATTGAGTTCTGCTCGAATTTTAATTAACTGTCTTCTTCTGCTGGGGGTGGGGTCTATTTGTTGCTTTTTCTCTAGTTCCTTTATGTGTAAGGTGAGCTTTTGAATTTGAGATCTTTCCAGTTTTTGAATGGATGCTTGTATTGCGATGTATTTCCCCCTCAGGACTGCTTTTGCTGCATCCCAAAGATTTTGAACGGTTGTATCTTCATTCTCATTAGTTTCCATGAATCTTTTTAATTCTTCCTTAATTTCCTGGTTGACCTTTTCATCTTTTAGCAGGATGGTCCTTAACCTCCACGTGTTTGTGGTCCTTCCATACTTCTTGTCGTGATTAAGTTCTAATTTCAAGGCATTATGGTCTGAGAATATACAGGGGACTATCCCTATCTTTTGGTATCGGTTCAGACCCAATTTATGACCCAGTATGTGGTCTATTCTGGAGAAAGTTCCATGTGCACTTGAGAAGAATGTGTATTCAGTTGAGCTTGGATGTAAAGTTCTGTAGATATCTGTGAAATCCATCTGGTCCAGTGTATCATTCAAAGCTTTCGTTTCTTTGGAGATGTTGTGCTTAGAAGACCTATCCAGGGTAGAAAGAGCTAGATTGAAGTCACCAAGTATAAGTGTATTATTATCAAAGTATTTCTTCAGTTTGGTTATTAATTGGTTTAAATATTTGGCAGCTCCAACATTCGGGGCATATATATTGAGGATTGTTAAGTCCTCTTGTTGGATAGATCCTTTGAGTATGAGATAGTGTCCCTCTTCATCTCTCACTATAGTCTTTGGGGTAAATTTTAATTTATCTGATATAAGGATGGCTACCCCTGCTTTCTTTTGAGGACCATTTGAATGGTAAATGGTTCTCCAACCTCTTATTTTCAGGTTGTAGGTGTCCTTCTGTCTAAAATGAGTCTCTTGTAGACAGCAAATAGATGGGTCCTGCTTTTTTATCCAGGCTGAAACCCTGCGCCTTTTGATGGGGTCATTAAGCCCGTTCACGTTCAGAGTTACTACTGATAGATATGAGTTTAGTGTCATCATATCTATTCAGTCCTTGTTTTTGTGGATTGTTCCACTGAACTTCTTCTTAAAGGGGAGTTTTAAGAGTCCCCCTTAAAATTTCTTGCAGAGCTGGTTTGGAGGTTACATATTCTTTCAGTTCCTGCCTGTCTTGGAAGCTCTTTATCTCTCCTTCCATTTTGAATGAAAGCCTTGCTGGATAAAGTATTCTTGGTTGCATGTTCTTTTCATTTAGGACCCTGAATATATCCTGCCAGCCCTTTCTGGCCTGCCAGGTCTCTGTGGAGAGGTCTGCTGTTACCCTAATATTCCTCCCCATAAAAGTCAGGGACTTTTTTTCTCTTGCTGCTTTAAGGATTTTCTCCTTATCTTTGGAATTTGCAAGCTTCACTATTAAATGTCGAGGTGTTGAACGGTTTTTGTTGATTTTAGGGGGGGATCTCTCTATTTCCTGGATCTGAATGCCTGTTTCCCTTCCCAGATTCGGAAAGTTTTCAGCTAGGATTTGTTCAAATACATATTCTGGCCCTCTGTCCCTTTCGGCGCCCTCAGGAACCCCAATTAAACGTAGGTTTTTCTTCCTCAGGCTGTCATTTATTTCCCTTAATCTATCCTCATGGTCTTTTAATTGCTTGTCTCTTTTTTCCTCAGTTTCCCTCTTTGCCATCAACTTGTCTTCTATGTCACTGACTCGTTCTTCCACCTCGTTAACCCTCGTCATTAGGACTTCTAGCTTGGATTGCATCTCATTTAATTGATTTTTAATTTCTGTCTGATTGGATCTAAATTCTGCAGTCATGAAGTCTCTTGAGTCCTTTATGGTTTTTTCTAGAGCCACCAGTAGCTGTAAAATAGTGCTTCTGAATTGGCTTTCTGACATTGAATTGTAATCCATATTTTGTAACTCTGTGGGAGAGTGGGCTGTTTCTGATTCTTTTTTTTGAGGTGAGGTTTTCCTTCTAGTCATTTTGCTCACGCAGAGTGGCCAAAAACAAGTTGTATTGGGAAAAGGAGAAAAAGAGAGAGAAGGAAAGAAAAGAGAAAAAGAAAAAAGAGAAAGAGGAAAAAAAAGGGGGAAAAAGAAGAAAAAGAAAGAAAAAGAAAGAAAGGAGATAAAAGAAAAAAGGGGGGGTGGGGCGGGTAAGCAATCAGAAATCAAGAAGAAAGAAAGAAAAAAAAAAAAAGCACAAAACAAAACAAACAAATAAAAAAAAAACACACAAAAAAAAACCAAAAACAAAAACAAAAAAAACCAAAAGCAAAAACCACGGGGGAGTATCTTCCGATTCTGTGTACTTTAAGTCCCTTGACTTCCCCTGGAACTGGTCCGTCTCGCTGGTCTTCTGGGGGAGGGGCCTGCTGTGCTGACTCTCAGGTGTTAGCACTTGGGGGAGCTGCTCTGCCCCTGCCTGGTGCAGGGCTCAGTGGGGTTGTTCACCCCGTGAGGCCCCCGGAGGAAGCCACAGTGGCGGGGGCAGCTCTGGGACCCTGGGGTCAGCTCCCGCAGTAGCTCCGGGTCTCTCCGGCTGCAGGGCCTGGGGGCTCCCGGGCGGGGCCGCTGATCTGCTAAGCTCCAAGGCAGGAGCGTCCTCGGTGTCCTGGGCCCTCCCGGCCTCTGCCTGTCCCGGTGGAGGCCGGATCCTGGGCTGTGTCCCGGCGCCCTGTGCTCCGGGACCTGCGCTGTTGGATTCGCGCTCCCGCCCCGCAGCCCCCTCCGCGGAGCCGCCGCCCGAGCCCCTCCGAGCTGTTCCCGGAGCTGCGCCGCCCCCTCCGCGGAGCTTCTTCCTCCGCCCGAGCCGCCGCCGCCGCCGAGCTGTTCCCGGAGCCGCGCAGCCCCCTCCGCGGAGCCGCCGCCCGAGCCCCTCCGAGCTGCTCCGGGTCCCGCCGAGCGCTGCAGCCCTTAGGGAGCTCGGCGCACTCTCGGGGGCGCAGTTCCTCTGTTACTGTCCCCGGGAGCCCGAGGGCATCCCCGCCTTTCTGGGGATCCTGCTCCAATTCCCCAGGAGGCCTTTCCGCGGGGAAGGTCGGTGCAGCTCCTGCTCCTCCGGGCCGGGGCTCTCCTGTCCTGGGGACACTCGCCCCGGCCTCAGCCCGGCTCCTCGCGGGGCCCCTCCCCCTCGGAGGCCTTTTGTTTCTTTATTTCTTTTTCCCGTCTTCCTACCTTGATAGAAGCGCGAACTCTTCTCACTGGAGCGTTCCAGCTGGTCTCTCTTTAAATCTCAGGCCGAATTCGTAGATTTTCAGGATGATTGGATGGTTTTCTAGGTAATTTGTTGAGGACAAGTGACCGGGAGACCCTACTCCGCCGCCATCTTGCCCCTCCCCCTCCGCCGCCATCTTGCCCCTCCCCCCCGCCGCCATCTTGCCCCTCCCCCCGGTTTCTTCTTTAAACGTTTGAAGAATTCCCCTGGGAATCCATCTGGCCCTGGACTTTTGTGTCTTGGGAGGTTGTGGATGTGTGCTTCAATTTCCTCCCTGGTTATTGGCCTGTTCAGGTTTTCTATTTCTTCCTGTTCCAGTTTTGGTAGTTTGTGAATTTCCAGAAATGCGTCCATTTCTTCTAGATTGCCTAATTTTTTGCTGTATAGCTGATCATAATATGTTTTTAAAATCATTTGTATTTCCTTGGAGTTGGTAGTGATCTCTCCTTTGTCATTCATGATTTTATTATATTGAGTGTTTTCTCTCTTCTTTTTTTTTTTTTTAATTTTTATTTATTTATGATAGTCATACAGAGAGAGAGAAACAGGCAGAGACACAGCCAGAGGGAGAAGCAGACTCCATGCACCGGGAGCCCGATGTGGGATTCGATCCCGGGTCTCCAGGATCGCGCCCTGGGCCAAAGGCAGGCGCCAAACTGCTGCGCCACCCAGGGATCCCTCTCTTCTTTTTAATAAGGTTGGGTAATGGTTTATCTGTCTTATTAATTCTTTCAAAGAACCAACTCCTGGTTCTGTTGATCTATTCCACAGGTCTTCTGGTCTCGATTTCGTCGAGTTCTGCTCTAATCTTTATTAACTCTCTTCTGCTGGGTGTAGGATCTATTTGCTGTTTTTTCTCTAGCTCCTTTAGGTGTGAGGTTAGCTTTTGTATTTTAGTTCTTTCCAGTTTTTGAATGGAGGCTTTTAATGGGATGTATTTCCCCCTCAGGACTGCTTTTGCTGCATCCAAAGATTTTGAACAGTTGTATCTTCATTCTCATTAGTTTCCATGAATCTTTGTAATTCTTCCTTAATTTTCTGGTTGACCATTTCATGTTTTAGCAGGATGGTCCTTTAACCTCCACGCGTTTGAAGTCCTTCCAAAATTCTTGTTGTGATTTAGTTCTAATTTCAAGGCATAATGGTCTGAGAATATGCAGGGGACGATCCCAATCTTTTGGTATCAGTTCAGAGCTGACTTGTGACCCAGTATGTGGTCTATTCTGTAGAAAGTTCCATGTGCACTTGAGAAGAATGTGTATTCAGTTGAGTTTGGATATAAAGTTCTGTAGATATCTGTGAAATCCATCTGTTCCAGTGCATCATTTAAAAGTTCTTGTTTCTTTGTAGATGTTATGTTTAGAAGATCTATCGAGTGTAGAAAGTGCTAGATTGAAGGCACCAAATATAAGTGTATTATTATCTAAGTATGTCTTAAGTTTGGTTATTAATTGATTGATATATTTGCCAGCTCCCATATTTGGGGCATATATATATTGAGGATTGTTAAGCCCTCTTGTTGGGTAGATCCTTTATGTATGGTATAGTGTCCCTCTTCATCTCTCACTACAGTCTTCGGGGTAAATTTTAGTTTATCTGATATAAGCATGGCTACCCCTGCTTTCTTTTGAGGACCATTGGAATGGGAAATGGTACTCCAACCTTTCATTTTCAGGTTGTGGGTGTCCTTAGGTCCCAAATAAGTCTCTTGTAGACAGCAAATAGATGGGTCCTGATCTTTTATCCAGTCTGATACCCTCCGCCTTTTGATGGGGTCTTTAAGCCCATTCATGTTCAGAGTTACTATTGAAATATATGAGTTTAGTGTCATCATAATATTTATTCAGTCCCTATGTTTGTGGATTGTTCCACTGAACTTCTTCTTTAAGGGGAATTTTGAGAGTCCCCCTTAAAATTTCTTGCAGAGCTGGTTTTGTGGTCCCATACTCTTTCATTTCCTACCTGTCTTGGAAGCTCTTTATCTCTCCTTCCATTCTGAATGAGAGCCTTGCTGGATAAAGTATTCTGCGTTGCATGTTTTTTTCATTTAGGACCCTGAATATATCCTGCCAGCCCTTTCTGGCCTGGCAGGTCTCTCTGGAGAGGTCTGCTGTCACTCTAATACTCCTCCCCATAAAAGTCAGGGATTTCTTGTCTCTTGCTGCTTTAAGGATCTTCTCTTTATCTTTGGAATTTGCAAGCTTAACTATTAAGTGTCGATGTGTTGAACGGTTTTTATTCATTTTAGGGCGGAATCTCTCCATTTCCTGGATCTGAATGCCTGTTTCCCTTCCCAGATTAGGAAAGTTTTCAGCTATGATTTGTTCAAATACATATTCTGGACCTCTGTCCCTTTTGGCGCCCTCGGGAACCCCAAATAAATGTAGGTTTTTCTTCCTCAGGCTGTCATTTATTTCCCTTAATCTATCCTCATGGTCTTTTAATTGTCTCTTTTTTCCTCAGTTTCCCTCTTTCCCATCAACTTGTCTTCTATGTCACTCACTCGTTCTTTTACCTCGTTAACCCTCCTCATTAGGACTTCTAGTTTGGATTGCATCTCATTCAATTGACTTTTAATTTCTGCCTGATTAGATCTAAATTCTGCAGTCATGCAGTCTTTTGAGTCCTTTATGCTATTTTCTAGAGCCACCATTAGCTTTATAGTAGTGCTTCTGAATTCGCTTTCTGACTGAATTGTAATCCAAATTTTGTAAGTCTGTGGGAGACAGGACTGTTTCTGATTCTTTCTTTTGAGGTGAGGTTTTCCTTCTAGTCATTTTTCTCAGTGCAGAGTTGCTAAAAACAAGTTGTATTGGGAAAAGGAGAAAAAGCCAGAAGAGAAAGAAGGTAAGAAAAAGAAGAAAAAAAGGAAAAAGGAGGAAAATAGATAAAAAAAATATATAAAAGAGAACAAAAGGATGAAAGAAAAAGGGGGGGAGGCAAACGGAAATCAAAAACATACAAACAAGAAAAAAAACAAGGGGGAGTATCCTCTGATTCTTTATACTGTAAGTCCCTTGACTTCTGCTGGAACTTTCCAGTGCTGCTTGGTCAATAATTTGTTTTTCCTCTGTCCGTCTAGCTGGTCTTCTGGGGGAGTGGCCTGTTGTGCTGATTTTCAGGTGTTAGCACTTGGGGGAGCTTCTCAGCCCCCTGCCTGGTGCAAGGCTCAGTGAAAAATATTTAAGCTGTTTATCAGGTGAAGCCACTGTGAGTCTCAGCGGGGGTTGTTTATCCTGTGAGGCCCCAGGAGGCACAACTACAGTGGCGGCAGCCAGTCCTGGAGCCCTGGATTCAGCTCCTGCAGTAACTACAGAGCTCTCAGCCTGCAGGGTCCTGGATGCTCCAGGCGCAGGCTGCTCATCTGCTCAACTTGAGGCAGCGGTGTCCTTGCTATCCTGGGCCCTCCTGGCCTCTGCCTGTGCCGGGGGGAAGCCGGATCCTGGGCTGTGTCCCCGGCGCCCTGTGCTCCCGGGCCAGCGCTGTTGGATTCGCACTCCCGGCCGTGCAGCCCCTTCTCTGTGGAGCCACAGCCTGAGCCCCTCCGAGCTGCTCCTGGGGCCGCGTAGCCCCCTCTGTGTGGAGCCTCTGCTGGAGCCGCCTCTGAGCTGCTCCTGAGTCCAGTGGTGAGCGCGCTACAGCCCTTTAGGAGCTCCGCGCACTCTCCTCGGGGTGCAGGTGTCTGTTAGTGTCCCTGGGAGCCTGAGGGCATCCCCGCCCCTCCTGGGGTCCTGCTCTAACTCCCTGTGAGAGCCTTGTCGCCTGGGAAGATTGGTGAAGCTCCTGCTTCTCCAGGACGGAGCTTTCCTGTCCTGGGGCTACTCGCCCCAGCCTTAGCCCGGCTCCTTGCGGGGCCCCTCCCCCTTGGATGCCTTTTGTTTCTTTATTTCTTTTTTCCCCGTCTTCCTACCTTGATAGGAGCGTGATCTCTTTTCACTGTAGCATTCCAGCTGTTCTATCTTTAAATCTCAGGCCGAATTTGTAGATTTTCAGGATGGTTTGAAGGTTATCTAGGTAATTTGTTGGGGACAGATGACTTGGGGACCCTACTCTTCCTCCATCTTGCCCCTCCCTCTCCAAATTCCCAGTTTCTGTAGATTGTCTCTGTTTCTTTCTGGTTTATATTATCCTTGGACTCTCTGTCTGGATTTACAGAATTCCCCTTAATATTTCTTGCAGGGCTGATTTGCTGCTCACATATTTTTCTGTTTCTGTCTCTCTTTAAGCTCTTTATCTGTCCTTCCATTCTGAACGAAATCCTTGATGAAGAAACTATTGTTGGCTTCAGATTTTTCTCTTTTAGTATCCCAAATATATCCTATTAGCCTTCTAGCCTGCCGAATCTCTGTGGATATGTAGGATTCCAGTCTAATGTTCCTACCCTTTTCAGTTAGGGGTAGGTTTTTCTGGAGCTGCTTTCAAGATATTCTCTTTATCTCTGAAATTTGCAAGCTTCACTATTATATGTCAGCGTGTTGATCTATTTTTATTCACTTTTGTATTGGATCCTGTCTATTTTTTGTACTTGAATGCTTGTTTTCTTCCCCAGATTAAGGATGTTCTAAGCTATGACTTGCTCAAATATACCTTGTGGCCTTCTCTGTCTTCTTTCTTCTCCCTCACAGTCTCCCATAATTTTATATGTTTTTCCGTTGTATTCCATTGGTGATTTCTTTAAGCTTCCTTCTATAATCCATTAGTTGTTTTCTCTTTTCCTTAGCTTCCGTCATTTCCATCCACTTGTCTTCTATGTTACTTACCCTCTTCTACTTCATTTACCCTAGGTGTTAAAGCATCCAATTTAGACTGTATCTCAGAGCATTTTTAATTTAGGCCTGATTGGGTCTCGTTTCTTCTCCAAGAGAGTCTCTAGTGTCTCTTATCCTTATTTTCAAGTCCAGCTAGGTATCCTGTATTCTACATCTGTCATTTTGCTTATGTTCATATCAAATCTCTGGCAGAGACTATTATCTCTGGTTCTTTCTTTTGTTGTGAATAACAAAAATATCAACCATGACCTGGGTGAAATACACACTAGATAAATCCAAGAGTTTAGAAACCAGAAAAGAAAAAGAAAATTAAAAATTAAGAAAGAAAAAAAAGCAGGGTGAAGGAAGAGAAAATATATTCTCATACAATGAACAAGGGGATCCACTTGGTCCTGAGTATTTCTTGTTCTCTATCTTAGAAGGCACTAAATCCCGAATTTGTAAAGAAAGCAATACTTACATGTATACAAAGATATAATTAAATATCGTGAAAGGAAGTAAAAAATGAGGAATATATCTATGCAATATAAATGTAAAAAAATAAAAGTTAAAAAGAAGTCTTAGAAACAATGCTTTGTGCACCCAGGTGACTCAGTTGGTTGGGCATCTACTTTCAGCTCAGTTCATGATCCCAGGTTCCTGGAATTGAGTCCCACATCAGGCTTCCTGCTGAGTGGGGAGTCTGCTTCTCCCTCTCCCTCTGCATTGTGCACGTGCTCTTTCTCTCTTTCTTTCCCTGAAATAAATAAATAAAATCTTTTAAAAACCCCAAAGTTTTGATAAAATACGAAACTAGTGGAAAAGTGAAAAAAGAAAAAATGTAATGGAAAAGTTTAAACTGAAAGATAAGTGAATCATAAGAAAAAAAAAACTTGAATTCTATATACCATTTTCCCCTAGCCTTGAGTTTTACAGTTCTGTGTAGTCCATAAATTTGCTTTTCAAAGCAACCGTTCTTCCAGTTCATCTTCTGGAGGAGCTACCTGAGAAGCTGATTCTCAGTTCTCTTTAATGGGCATAATGGCACTGCCCCTTGCCAAGGGCTGAGCTTGGTGTAAGCTGTTTTTGATTACTCTGTGTGGCTTTTGTTCCTTGAAGGCTTTCCTTGCCTATTTAGAGGATCAAAATAAAATTGCTATGCTATGCCCTAATCTCCAGGCCCAGAATCTCTCTTCAGTAAACCCTCAGTGATAGTCTTCCATTTTGTGTGTTCCAAATTCTGTAGATTCTTGTGGTTCACACCCATATTGATTCTCCCAGGAGAAGGCAGAAGATCCCATGTTTTTACATTATGTAGTTCCCTGGCCCTGAGAGCAGTCGTCAGATCATGCATGCATCCACTCTGCACCTCCCTGAGGAAGGGGAGGGTCACTGCTTTCCTGTTTATGCAGGGCTCCAACACTAAGAGCTGTCCCTTGGTATTGTGCATGTACCCTCTTTTGCCTCTCACAGGGGAAGGCAGAGGGTCTCTATATTCCTCTTATTTGCAGGGTTCCCACAGAGAACAGTCATCCAATAGCATGCAACTTGCAAGTCCTTTCCTATGTTTGTTGACTACTTTCCATGCTTGGAACTCCACTGGCTCAGGCATTCTTTCTTTGACTCTGGGATCTTGAGACCACACTATCCCATCTAGAATTCTTTTTCATTTAATCACCTGAGCACCTTTCAGTCAGGGATGTCTCTCACTGGAGCAGATTTCTAAGGGTTATGATTTTGCCCTCTGAGGCTATCTCATTTTCTGGTAGCTGGCTTACTGAGCTTCTCCCCTCCTGCTGTTTATCTTCAGATATATACCCATATAACCACTTCTCCACATGTCCTACCTTGCAAAAAGTGGTTGCTTTCCTACTTGTAGAGTTCCAGATAGTCTTTTCTTACATCACAGGTTGAATTCATGGGGTTGTTCAGAATGTTTTGATAGTTATCTAGCTAAATTCAAGGGACTAGATGAAAGAGATCTCCTACTCCTGCCATCGTGGCTCCATTTCTTAGCTCACTTTTCAAATATTGGTCGAGATTAAATGCTTGGGTTTATTTCTGAGCTCTCAATTCTGTTCTGTTGACCTATGTGTCTGGTTTTATGACAGTAAAGTTTTGATATTTTGATAACTATAATTTTTGGTGTAGATTAAAACCAGGAAGTGTGATGCTTCCCACTTTGTCTTCTTTCTCAGTCTTGCTTTGGCTATTTACACTCTTCTGTAGTTCCATATAAATTTTAAAAATTTCTCCTTCTGCAAAAAAATACTATTGTAATCTTTATAGGGATTGCATTGAATCTATAAATATCTACTAATAAATATTTTAACAATATTAACTATTAATTATTGCAATCCATGAATACAGGCTACCTTTCCATATATTTGTGTTTTCATTAATTTCTTTCATCAAATTTTTGTAATTTTCAGAGTAGACATCTTTCATCATTTTGATTACATTTATTCCTAATTATTTTATCATTTATGATGCTACTATAAATGGAATTGCTTTCTTTAATTTTTTCAGATAATTTATTGTTAGTCTGTAGAAATGCTACTGACATTTGTATGTTAATTTTGTATCCTGCAACTTTATTGAATTTGTCAGTAAGATCTAATTTTCTTTGTTTAATCTTTTTGGGTTTTTTTCAAGTTTTTATTTAAATTATAGTTAGTTAACATATAGTGGAATATTGTTTTCAGGAATAGTATTTAGTGATTTATCATTTACATATAACACCCAGTGCTCATCACAAATGCCCTCCTTAATAGCCATCACCCATTTAACCCATCCCATGTCCATCTCCCTTCCATAAACACTCAGTTTGTTGTCTATAACTATAGAGTTTCTTGCCTTTAGCGTTTTCTATATATACAATCTTGTTATTACCAAATAGAGACAATTTTTCTTTTTCTTCTCCAGTTCTGATGTTTCATTCCTTTACCCTGAGTGATTGTTGTAGCAAGGGTTTTCAATGCTATGTTGAATAAGGATGATAAGGGCAGAAACCCTTGTCTTGTTCCTAATCTAAAAGGAAAACATTTTAGCCCTTCACAACTAAGT
The DNA here is from genome assembly GCF_048418805.1 of Vulpes vulpes. NCBI lineage: Eukaryota > Metazoa > Chordata > Mammalia > Carnivora > Canidae > Vulpes > Vulpes vulpes. Next base: position 59,878,117 of record NC_132796.1, read on the forward strand.
ATGATATTAGCTATGGGTTAATTATATGTGGACTTTATTTTGTTGATATAGTTCCTTTTATACTTAATTTAAGAATTTTAACACGAATGGATGTTGAATTTTTCCAAATGCCTTTTCTGAATTGAGATAATATTTTTTTATCCTATTAATGTGATGTACCACATCGACTTATTTGCATAAATTGAACCGTCCTTGCATCTCAGATGTAAATCTGACTTGATCAAAGTGAATGATCCTTTTAATGTGCTGCTGAATTTGGTTTGTTAGTATTTTGTTAATAATCTTGCATCTATATTTATCAAAGATATTGATGTGTAGTTGTATTCACTGGTAGTGTTGTTTTCTGGCTTTGGTCTCAAGGTGATACTGGCTTCATAAAATGAGATTTGGAGTGTTTCCCACTCTTTAATTTCAAGAAGGATTGGGAAAAATGCTTTAAACATTTGGTAAAATTCTCTAATGAAGCCCTCTGGTCCTGGACTTTTCTTCTTTGGGAGATTTTTTATTACTGATTCAATGTAATTACTAGTTTTGCTTTTTTTTTTTTTTTACTTTTTAATCATCATTCTCTTTGTTGCTGTGCTAAAATACTTTGTAATAAAATTCGTCATCCTTTTCTAAAAATGATGTCATTACTAGTAATTGGTCTATTTATAACTTCTAAATCTCCTCAATTCAGTCTTGATAATTTGTATGTTTCTAAGAAATTTTCCCTTTCTTCTATAGTGTCCAGTTTCTTGGTGTACAGTTGTTCATAGTAGCCTCTTAGGAGTCTGTATTTCTATGGGATCAGTTGTAATGTCTTTTTTCATTATATTTTTATCAGTTTGAGACTTTTTTGGTTCATCTAAATAAATATTTGTTAATTTTGTTTTTTTTTTCAAAGAGCCAACTCTTAGTTTAATCTTGTCTATTATTTACTGTTCTCTATTTCATTTAGTTCTGTTCTAATCTTTATATTTTCTTCCTTCTGTTAACTTTGAGCTTAGGCTGTTCTTCTCTTCCTAATTCCTTAAGGTGTAGAGTTAGGTTATTTGTGATTTTTCTTGCTTCTTAGATTTTTATTGTTATTAACATCCCACTTAGTACAGTTTGAGCACATCGATAAGTTTTGATATATCGTGTTTTCATTTTCAATTGTCTAAAGACACATTGTATTACTTCTTTAATTTCTTCTCTGAACCATTATTTGTTCATGAGATTCTTGTTTAATTTTCATGTGCTTGTGAATTTCCAGTTTTTATCTCATTATTCATTTCTAGGTTCCTACCCTGTAGTCATGGCAGATACATGTTATAATTTCAGTCTTCTCATTAAGATATGTTTTGTGGTGCTCGCTTCGGCAGCACATATACTAAAATTGGAACGATACAGAGAAGATTAGCATGGCCCCTGCGCAAGGATGACACGCAAATTCGTGAAGCGTTCCATATTAAAAAAAAAAAAAAAGATATGTTTTGTGGCCTAACATAGCCTATCTTAGAAGATGTTTCATGTGTACTTGGGAAGAATGTGCATTCTGCTGTTGTCAGCTAGAATGTTCTGTATATGTCTGTAAGATTCATATGGTCTAAAGCTCTGTTCAAATCCACTGTTTCCTTATTGATTCCCTGCCTGAACAATCTATCCATTATTGAGAATGATGCACTAAAGTCCCCAAATATTTTTGAATTGTTCATTTCTCCTTTTAGCTCTATTTGTTTTTACTTTATGTCTTTAAATTCTCCTATGTTGGACACATGAATATTTGCAATTGCTATATCATTTTGATTACTAAGCCTTTATCACTACATAATGACCTTCTTTGTCTCTCTTTAAAAATGTTTAAAGTCTATTTTTTTCTAATAAAAGTACAGCTACCCCTGCCACTTTTGCATTACCATTTGCTTGAAATATTTTTTTTCATCCCTTCACTCTCAGTCTATGCATGTCTTTGGGACTAAAGTGAATCTCTTGTAGGGAGCATACTATTGAATTTTGCTTTTCTATCCATTCAACCATTCTATGCCTTTTAATTGGATAATTTAATTCAATTTCATTGAAAATAATTATTATGTGCTAAAACTTACTGCCATTTGTGATTTTTTTCATATATCCATTGTTATTTTTTTCTTATTCTGCTGCCTTTTTTGTGTGTATTTTGATGTCCTATGGTACCAGTATTCTTTGACTTCCTTATGTTATTTTGTGCAATTCCTACAATATTTTCCCTTATCTTATCATGAAGCTTACATAAAGCATTTATATTATAACATCCTATTTTACAGTAATATCAGCTTCAATAGAATTCCTAAGCTTTATAACTTTAATTTTTCCTTCTCACATTTCAGGTTATTGGTGTTATAATTTACACAATTTTATGTTATGTAACTAATGAAATATTCTCATAGTTATGGTTATTTTTACCACATTTAATTTTTAATTACAATTGTAAGACAATTATGTACCACCATTACCATGTTACAGAATCCAAATTTGACTACATTTTTGCCATTACCAGGGAGTCATACACTTCCTTCTTCTGTTTTTATGGGGATATGCAGATGCAAAAATGTTTTACCTCGAATGTCTGCAGTCATTCCATGCGGTTATATCTGCTGATACTGCTGCTGATGAGAGGCCTGGCAGGCCTAACCCATTGGTTTCTGGTGGTACATGTCTAGATCCATTTTAAGCCACCATTAAACAGACTGGCAAAATAGATGACATCATTGAGCTTATCTCTTGTTTTCTGTTTTACCTCCTATTATCAGGTTGGGTTCTGTTACATATTGAGAGCTACAATAAATGGGAGTGAAAAAGGCTTTCCTATCCTTCACACTGTGACCTGACCACCACTGAACTATCCTAATCATGTCTGCTGCATTCCTGGCCAACCTTCCCTGGATCATTTCCTTCAACTAAAGCGACCTCTTCTGCAATCATGACCTCCTGGTTTCTCCATGGTGACATCCTAGGACCACATATATATTTTTTATATAGCCTGCTCAGTAAGACACTGTTTGTAACAATAAAGTATATTTAAACCTTTAAAAAATAATGTTCTAGAGACCATCAATAGGAGAGACAAGATGACGGAAGTGTAGGGGTCCTTATTTAATCTGGTCCCCTAAATTTAGCTAGATAACTCACAAACCATCCTGAGCACATATATATTCAATCTGAGATGTAAAGAAAGAAAAGCTGGAATGCTACAAACAGAAAAATGACCACTTCTTGCAAGGTAGATTCACAGAGAAGAGAAATGTAGGGGATATATTGGAAGATAAATGGCAGGGGGAGGGAGGCTTGGTAAGCTGGCTGCAGGAAAGTGATATAGCCATGGAGCACAAAATTGGGACCTTTAAAAATCTGCTCCTCAGAGAGTCTTCCCTGCCTGAAAAGTGCTCAGTGGTGAAATAGGACAGAATCGCAGGAGAGACAGTAGGGTCTCAATATTCCCAGAGGGTCAGAAAGAACAGGAGCACCTAAGCAAGCAAAGTTCCCAACCTTTGGAATGGGGAAATCCCCTTAGGTCAGTGAGTCTGGGAGAAAGCTCAGCTTGTGCCGTAAACCACAAACCGCAGAAGTATCAGGGGACCACTGTCAGTGCTGGGTCCCTGCAAAGGATTGTAATGCAGCAACCCTCTGCTTGCATCCGGGAGAGATGGAGTGGGTTCTACTTAAACAAGTGAACCCTCTCTGTACCAGGGCCCTGGAGCAGAAAGAAGCCTGAGACCTTCTGCTTTCTCTGAGAGGGCAGGATCCTGTGAGAGCACAAGCCAGTAAAAACTACTTCCCCCTCCTTGTGCCATTCAAATTGTAAAAGTCAGTGCCCCCATGTCTGCCCTGAGGAGGATCTGAGTGAGTGGACACTAAACGAGGCTGCAGTTTGGCACACCCTGGAAGCTTTGGGCTCTGGGGCTGTAGATCTGGATGCCATAATTTTTTTCCCTTTCACCCTCAAGAGAGCAATGGACTTCATGGAACAGCTTCACATGGCAAAGAGCGTACACTGAGCTCAGCCACCTGACAAGAGTTGCAACAACTCCGTCCAGATCAGAGACCTGAGAATCAGAGCAGCAAGCCCCTCTGTCAGAAGACCAGTTGGAAAAATAGGGGAACACCAAGGCTACTGACCATTCAGGACTGGAAAACTCCTGGACTGAGGGTAAAATAGTATATAGAACTTGAGGTTTTTTCTTTTTTTTTTTTTTAAATTAATTTTTATTGGTGTTCAATTTACCAACATACAGAAAAACACCCAGTGCTCATCCCGTCAAGTGTCCACCTCAGTGCCCGTCACCCATTCCCCTCCAACACCCGCCCTCCTCCCCCCTTCCACCACCCCTAGTTCGTTTCCCCGAGTTAGGACTCCTAACTCGAGGTTTTTTCATTATGATTCATTTATCTTTCAGGTTAGAAATTTCCAATATTCTTTGTTCCTATCTAAGCTATAAAATTTTATCAAGTCTTCATTTTTAAGTTTTTCCTTTTTGACTTTCTTAATATTACCATTACATGTGATAGATATAATGTTCATTTTTTGCTTCCTTTCAATGTATTCAATTTAATTTTTGTAGATATTTAAGTTTTGGGATTTTTTTTGTTTTATAATTTTGGAATTTACTACCTTGTAACATACAGAACAAAGCGGAGTACCATGTTGGTCCACTCTGTGAGGTTATACTCTCTTTTTTTTTCTTCTCATTTTTGTTATTGTTTTTGTTGCTGTTGTTTCTTGATATTTATTGCTTTTTATTATAAATTTGGAATTTAGTACCTTCTAACATACAGATGAAAATACACTAAGAACCAGGAAATCACCATCTTGGTCCACTCTTTAAGACTATATTCTCTCTCCTCAACCATTTCCTTCCCCCTTTTTATTTTTATTTTTTACTTGTTTTTCACATTTGTTGTCTTTTTTTTCTTTTATTTTCTGGTCCCTGACTTATTCAGAATCGTCTAATGTGTATTTTGCTTGGGTAGTGGTTGACATTTTGACTCTGCTCACTCATACAGCCATACTACACTGGACAAAATGACTAGAAGGAAGAATTCATCACAAAAGAACCAAAGGTAATCCTCTCTGCCACAAATCTCATGGATATGGATTCAAGAAAGATGCTGGAGATATAATTCAGGATTATAATTATACAATTATTAGTGGGTCTTGAAAAAAGTGAAGACCCTAGAGAAACTCTCACTGCAGAAATGAGATCTAAGAAGGCTGAAATTAGAAATACTCTGAGTATTTAGATGCAGTCTAAACTGAATTCTCTAAAAGCTAGGCAGAAGAGAAAGTAAGTGACATAGAAAACAGTTTGATGGAAAGGAAGGAAGCTGAGGAAATGAGAGCAAAACAACTAAGAACCCATGAGGACAGACTCTGAGAATTAAGGAATAGTTTGAAAAAGAAAAATATCTGTCTTATTGGGATTCTAGAGATCATGGAGACAGAGAGAGGACCAGAAAGTATGTTTGAACAAATCATAGAGGAGAACTTCCCTAATATGGGGAAAGAAAAATGCATTCATATCCAAGGGATAGAGATGAACCCCCTCCCCAGAACCAACAAAACTCAACACCCTGACATATAATAGTGAAGCTTGCAATTTTTAGAGATAAAGAAAAAACCCTAAAAGCAGCCTGAGACAAGATATTCCTAACATATATGGGGAGAAATATCAGATTAATGGCAGATCTGTTCACAGAGACCTAGCTGGCCAGAAGAAGATGGCATGATATATTTAGAGTACTAAAGGAAAAAATGCACATCCAAGTATATTTTATCAAGCAAGGCTATCATTCAGAATAGACAGAGAGATAAAGAGCTTCCAGGATAAACAGAAATTGAAAGGATATATGACCACCAAATGAGCCCTGAAAGAAATATTAAAGGGGTACTCTTAATAAAGAAGGAACCCACAGAAACAATCTGTAGAAACAGGGACTGTACAGGTAATACACTATGACACTAAATTTATATCTTTCAACAGTTACTTTGTACATGAATGGGTAAAATGATCCAGGAAAAGGACACAGGGTATCACACTGGATAAAACGCAAAATTCATTCATATGCTGTCTATATGAGACTCATTTGAGACCCAAGGACATCTTCAGTCTGAAAGTGAGGGGGTGGACAACTATTTACCATGCAAACTGTTAATCATGCTTACCTTAAATAAAAGCTGGAGTACTGATCCTCTTATCAGATAAATTAGATTTTAAACCAATGACTGTACTAAGACTTGAAGAGGGACACTATAGCATGCTTAAACTGGGTATCCAACAAGATGACCTAATAATTATGAATATTTATACACCTAATATGGGAGCACCCAATTATATCAACCAATTAATACCCAAAGTAAAGACACACATAGATAATAATACATTAATAGCAGAAGATTTTAACCCTGCACTCTCAGGCAACTATAGATCTTCTGAGCATCATATTAGCAAATAAAAATGGCTTTGAATGACATACTGGACCAAATGAACTTCATAAATATATACAGAATGTTTAATCCTACTGCAAAAGAATACACATACTTCTCAAGTGCACATGAAACTTTCTCCAGAATAGATCACATACTGGGCTATAAATCAGATTTCAACCTATACTAAAAGACTGGGATTATTCTCTCCATATTTTCAGACCAAAATGCTTTGAAACTTGAACTAAATCACTAAATCACTTCTAAAGAAGAAATTTGGAAAGAACTCAAACACTTGGAAATTAAAGAGCATGCTACTAAAAAATGAATGGGTCAAACAGGAAATTAGAGAAGACTTAAAAGATTCATGCATAAAAAAATGAAAGCAAAATTGTTCAAAGTCTTTGGGATACAGCAAAGACAGTCCTAAGAGGGAATTACATTTCAAAAAAAGCCACCCTGAAAAAATTGGAAAAATTTCAAACACACAAGCAAACCTTACACCTAGAGGAACTGGAGAAAGAATACCAAATAAAGGCTAACTACTGTTTAAGTAGAAGAGAAATAATAAAGTTTAGGGCAGAATTCAATGAAATAGAGGTCAGAAGAACTGTAGAATGGATCAATGAAACCAGGAACTGGTTCTTTGAAAGAATTAATAAGATAGATAAACCTTTAGCCAGAATTAATACAAAGAAAAAATGATTCAAAATAATAAAATCATGAATGAAAGAGGAGAGATTATGACCAACACCAAAGAAATACAAATAACTTTAAAACATACTATGAGCAAGTATATGTCAACAAATTAGGAAATCTGGAAGAAATGGGTAGTGCATTCCTGGAAACATAGAAACTACCAAAACTGAAACAGGAAGAAATATAAAACCTGAACAGACCCATAACCAGCAAGGAAATTTAAGCTGTAATCGAATCCTCCCACAAATACAAAAGTCCAGAGCCAGATGGCTTCCCAGAGGAATGCTACCAAACATTTAAAGAAGACATAAGACCTATTCTACTAAAGATGATTCAAAGGATAGAAATGTAAAGAAGACTTCTAAAGTCATTCTGAGACCAAAATTACTTTGATCCCCAAAACAAATATCTCATCAACTATCCCTAATGAACATTGATGCTAAAATACTCACAAAGATACTAGCCAATAGGATCCAACAGTACATTAAAAAGATTACTCACCATGATCAAGTAGGATTTATTTCTGGGTTCCTAGGTTTCAACATTCATAAATCAATCAATGGGATACACACCACATTAATAAAAGGAGAGCCAATATCATATGAGCCTCTCGATTAATGCAGAAAACACATTTGACAAAGTATAACATCTTTTCTTGATTAAAAGTCTCTCCTTGTATGGATAGAGGGAACACACCTCAATATCATATAACTATGAAAACTCCACAGTGAGTTTCATTCTCAATGGAGAAAAACTGTTATTTTTTTTTCTGCTAAGGTCAGGAACACAACAGGGACACCCACTCTTACCCCTATTGTTTAATACATTACTGGAAGTCCTAGCCTCAGCAATCCAGACAACAAAATGAAATAAAATGCACTCAATTTTCAAAGAATTGAAACTCTCACTTCTCACAGATGACATGATACTTTATTTGGATAACCCAAAAGACTCCACTGCAAAATTGCTAGAACTCATATGGTAATTCAGCAATGTGGCAGAATATAAAACCAACGCACAGAAATCAGTTGCATTTCTATATGCTAACTATGTGACAGAGGAAAATAGAATTAAGGAATTGATCCTGTTTATCATTGCACCCAAAAGAATAAGATACCTAGGAATAAACTTAACCAAAGTAAAGGATCTCTACTCTAAAACTACAGAACAGGCATGAAAGAATTTGAGGAAAACACAGAGAAATGGAAAAGAATTCCATGATTATGGATTTCAAGAATAACAATTGTGAAAATGTCTCTAATGCCCAGAGCAATTTACACATTGAATGGAATCCCATCAAGACACCATGGTCTTTTTATCCAGAGTTGGAACAAATAATCTTAACATTTTTATGGTACCATACAACACGCCGAATAGCCAGAGGAATGCTGAAAATGAAAATGAAATCTGGTGGCATCACAATTCCTGACTTCAATTGTATTACAAAGCTGTGATCATCAAGACAGTATGGTACTGGCACAAAAACAGACACATTCATCAATGCAATGAAAAAGAGAACCCAAAAATGGACCCTCAACTCTTTGGTCATATCATCTTCGACAAAGCAGGAAAAAAAGACAATCTCTTCAATAAATGCTGTTGGGAATTTTGGACAGCTTCATGCAGAAGAAGTAAACTGGAACATTCTCCTGCATCATATTCAAAGATAAACTCAAAATGGATGAAAGATCTAAATATGAAACAAGAATCCATCAAAATTCTAGAGAACAGGCAATAACCATTTTGAATTTGGCCACAGCAACTTCTTGCGAGACACATCTATAAAGGCAAGGGAAACAAAAACAATAATCAACTATTGAGACTTCATCAAGATAAGAAAAAAAAAAAACTTCTGCAGAACAAAATAAACAGGCAACAAAACCAAAAGATAACCTACACAACGGGAGAAGATATTTGCAAATGACATATCACGTAAAGAGTTAGTATCCAAAATCTATAAAGAACATATCAAACTCAACACCCAGAAAACAAACAATAGAGTAAAGAAAAGTGCAGGAGACATGAACAGAGATTCTTTAAAGAAGGCCTACACATGGCCAATAAGCACATAAAAAATGCTTCACATCACTTTTCATCAAGGAAATACAAATCAAAACCTCAATGAGATACCACCGTACACAGGTGAAAATGGCTGAAATTAACAAGACAGGAAACAACAAATTGAGGATGAGGAGGATGAGGATGTGGAGAAAGGGGAACTGTCTTGCACTGTTGGTAGGAATGCAAGAAAGTGCAGCCACTCTGGAAAACAATGTGGATTTTCCTCGGGAAATTAAAAATAGAGCTACCTTACAACCCAGCAATTGTGCTTCTAGGTATTTACCCCAAAGATACAGTGGTAGTGAAACAACAGGACACCTGCACCCCAATGTTCACAGCAGCAATGTCCACCATATCCAAATTGTGAAAATAGCCATGATATCCTTCAACAGATGAATGGATAAAGATGTGGTATATATATACAGTGGAATATTATTTAGCCATCAGAAAGGATGAATACCTACCATTCACATTGATGTGCCTGGAACTGGAGAGTATTATGCTGAGTGAAATAAGTCAATTGGAGAAAGACAATTATCAAATGGTTTAACTAATATATAGAATATAAGAAATAGTTAAAGGGACCATAAAGGAAGGGGGGAAACTGAGTGGTGAAAAATTAGATAGGAAGGCAAACAATGAGAGACTCCTATCTCTGGGAAATAAACAAAGGGTTGCAGAAGGGGAGGTGGTTAGGGTAGAGTAGGGTAGGTTAGGTACCCTAACGTGGGTTAGGGTAACTGGGTGACTGGGTGACTGGCATTAAGCAGAGCACATGATTCAATGAACACCGGGTGTCATACTGAATGATGGCAAATTTAATTTAAATAAAAATGTAAAGAAATACTGTTGTATCTCAATAAACCATTAAAGAATACAAATTAACATCACAATGTAATATTATACACTTTCCAAATTGGATAATTTTAAAAATATGGCAATGTCAAATGTTTTTATGGATGTTAAGAAATTGTACCATTTATAGATATTGCTGGTAAGTTTGTAAATGGTACATTTTACTTTGCACCACTTTGAATAAAATTTGAGAATTTTCTAATTCTAAGCATAAAACTATCTTATGAGCTAGCAACTATATTGTTTAAGATTTACCCCATAAAAAAGAAAACATGGTCACACAAAAATATAAATGTAAATACTAAATGGCAACAAAGGATCTCTTTGTATTGTTTATTATAGCTGCATGTTATTCTGAATGATCATAAAGTAAAATGTTTTTAAAAAGATATGTCAGCCATATAATTTTTCCCCTGTGACCTGAAGCCTGTATTGGATAATCCCTGTTTTATTTATTTATTTCAAAGATTTTATTTATTTATTCATGAGAGACCAGAGAGAGAGAGAGGCAGAGACACAGGCAGATGGAGAAGCAGGCTCCATTCAGAGAGCCTGACATGAGACTCAATCCTGGGTTTCCAGGATAATGTCCCCTGCCAAAGGCGGCGCTAAACCACTGAGCCACCTGGGCTGCCCAATACCTGTTTTAATTAGGGAATTTAACTATTTTTTTATTCACCATAATAACTACAGCCATACTACTAGTTGCTTATTTAGTAGTTATTGCTGTACATCGCACAATAGAATTTTCATTTACATTAAATGATTAACTTGCCATTGACTACCTACTATATGTCTGATATTACAGTTGCAGACATAAATAACAGTATCTTTCAATCTCTTAATTTCACAATCTAATAGGCAAGACAGTTTGCAAACAGAAAAATAAAACAATGGGATAGGTCTTAATGGATACACACACAGATGGCTGAGAGAGCCTTATCAGTAGAAAACATGTAATGAGATTTAGAGAGTTCTTCATGGAAATAATAAATTCAAACATTATAAATTCTATAATTTATGAAAAAAAATGAAGAGTATTACTGGTGGGAGAAATAATATAAGCATATGAAAGTATTATGAAACAAATGTTTGCTGCAGTATTTGTCCAGAAGTAATATAGTAATATTGTATAACTTGACTGTAAATTTCTGAAAAATAATAAACATCAATAGTAGAAATAGAGAATCTATGCATGGGTTTATTGTGAAAAGCCTTGTATCCTGGATTTTAAAAAATTGGATTTTCTCCTTGTGAAAAACTGGGAAACCACTCAAGAAATGTAAGAAGGTACAGAAAAAAATGTTCCCTTTTGGGCCAGGATTGTGGGGGGGGGTATTGTTTTTAATGACATTAACAAATATGTATGGTATACTTTTTAGCAAATAGAATGGAATGCAAATTGTATGTACAATATGATTTTTATTTTTCAAATTTTTTCTTCCAATATTTTATTTAAATGCAAGTTAGTTAAAACATAGTATTGGTTTCAGTAGAATTTATTGATTCATCACTTACCTTTAACACCCCATGCTCATCAGAAAATGTGCCATTCTTAATGTCTATTACCCATTTAGCATATCCCCCACCCACCTCTCTTCCAGCAACCCTTACTTTGCTCTATAATTAAGAGTCTTCTATGGTTTGCCTCCCTCTCTTTCACCCCCTCCCTATATTCATCCATTTTGTTTCTTAAATTCCACATATGAGAGAAATAATGTTATTTGTCTTTCTCTGACTCATATTTTTTGCTTAACATACTATACTCTAGTTCATCCATGTTATTGCAAATGGCAAGATTTCATTCTTCTTAATGGCCGAGAAATATATATATATATATATATATATATATATATATAGTAATATGATTATCCTCTTTATATATATAATATAACATAATAAAATGTAATCCTCTTTATCCATGCCTCAGTTGATGTACATGTCAGCTTTTTCCATAATTTGGCTATTGTTAATCTGCAATGTCAGGGTGCATGTGTCCCTTTGAATCAGTATTTTTCCATTCCTTGGGTAAACACCTAGTAGTGTAATTGAAGAATCATAGTATATAGTTCAATTTTTAACTTTTTGAGGAACCTTCATACTATTTTTTCTTTCATACTATTTTGCAGAGTGGCTGCACAAGTTCAAATCCCCACTAACAGAGTAATAGTGTTCCTCTTTTTCCACATACTTGTCAAAACCTGCTGTTTTTTGTGTTGTTACTTTTAGCCATTCTGACAGGTATGAGGTGGTATCTCATACTAGTTTTGACTTGTATTTTCCTGATGATAAGTGATTTTGAACATCTTTCTGTATGTCTTCTTTAAAAAATATCTGCCTTCTTCCCATTTCTTAACTGGATTATTTGTTTTCCTGTGTGTGTTGGGTTTGAGAAGTTCTTTATATATTTTGGATATGTGGCCTTCATCATATATGTCAATTACAAATATCTTCTACGATTCCATAGGTTGTCTTCTAGTTTTGTTATTTTTTTCTTTTCTTTTTTTTTTTTTTATCTTGGGGAAGTCCCAGCAGTTCATTTTTGCTTTTGTTTCTCTTGCCTAACAACACCTATCTAGTAAGAAGTTGCTATGGCCAATGTCAAAGAAGTTGTTGTCTATGCCCCCCTCCAAGATTTTTAAAAATATTTTATTCATTTATTCATGAGAGAGAGAGAGAGACAGGCAGAGGGAGAAGCATGCTCCATGCAGGGAAACTGACGCGGAACTTGATCCCAGGTCTGTCAGATCAGGCCCTGGGCTGAAGGCCGCACTAAACCACTGAGCCACCCGGGCTGCCCCCCTCCAGGATTTTGATGGTTTCCTATTTCATATTTAGGACATTCATCCATTTTGAATATGTTTTGTGGATGGTTTGTAATAAATTGTCTTATTTCATTCTTCTGCAAGTTCCTTTCCAGTTCTCCCCACACTATATGTCAACGTATTTTTGTTTTTCCGTTGTATTTTCTTAAGATTTTATTTATTTATTTATTTATTTATTTATTTATTTATTTATTTATTTATTTATTTATTTATTTATAAGAGCCAGAGAGAGAGAAAGAGAGAGAGAGAGAGAGAGGCAGAAACACAAGCAAATGGAGAAGTAGGCTCCTTGTGGGGAAGCCCGACATGGGACTCAGTCCCAGGACCCCAGGATCATGACCTGAGTCAAAGGCAGACACACTCAACCACTGAGCCACTGAGGTGGCCCTGTTTTTCCATTGTATATTCTTTCTTTCTTTGTCAAAGATTAGTTGATCATATAGTTGTTTGTTCATTTCCAGGTTTTCTATTCTGTTCCATTGATCTATGTGTCTGTTTTGTGCCAGTTCCACACTGTCTTCATGACTAATGCTTTGTAATATAGCTTTAAGTTCAGAATTGTGATGCCTCCAGCTTTGCTTTACTATTTGGTGTCTATTCTGATTCCACATAGATTTGGGTATTGTTGCTTCTTGTTTTATGAAAGATGCTGGTGGCATTTTCACAGATATTACATTAAATTTGTAGATTTCTTTGGGTAGTATAAATGTTTTGACAATATTCATTCTTCCAATGCATGGACAGGGAATGCTTTTCCATTTCTTTGTGTCATATTCAATTTCTTTAATAAACGTTCCGTAGTTATCATAGTATAGATCATTTATTTCTTTATTTGGATTTATTCCTAGGTATTTTATGTGTTTTGATACAATTATAATTGAGATTGATTTTTTGTTTCTCTTTCTGCTGCTTCATTATTGTTGTATAGAAATATGGCAGTTTTGTGCATTGATTTTATATCCTGCAACTTTGCTTAATTCACGTAACAGTTCTAGCAATTTTTTTGTGGAGTCTTTCAGTTTTTGTACATAGAGTACCATGTTGTCTGCAAATAGTGAGATTTTGACTTATTCCTTGCTGATTTGGATGCCTTTTATTTCTTTTTATAGTTGTCTGATTGCTGAGGCTACAACTTTTTGTACTATGTCATATAATAGTGTTGATAGTGGACATCTCTTTCTTGATCCTGATCATAGAGGAAAGGCTATCAGATTTCCCCATTGAGGATGATATTATCTTTGGGTCTTTTGTATATGTTTTTTATGATTTTGAGGTATGTTCCCTCTGTCAGCCAGGGACAATTCTAATTTTAGCACAGATGGGCCCTTATCCTGGGAAACTCCTTAGTTGCAAGTAAGATAGGGCAGTTTGTTGCCCATTATGAGGGTATCCAAGTTATATTTTGGAGACATAACTGTATGGCCTTAAATAAAACCAGAGTGTGGAGAAATGAAAAAGGGCATGGAGGCAGAAAATTCAACTGAGAGAGAATTGCAATTTCAATGAAATATTTCTTCTTCAAGAGCCTCATTTGTGCAAAAACCATGATAGGTAATTTTTAATGATTCTCTGCCACATAGCTTAGGATACTGGGCCTTATAAAAAAACATTATACAATTTTGAAAGAAGTAACTGTAAAGCTAAAATCAATTCTAACATTTTTAATGGAAGTTAGTACATTGTGGTTTGTTTGTTTGTTTTTTCTTGTTTCATTTCCACAGCCTTCCTGAAAAGCATATTAACAGAAGGATGGCTCTTCCATCTCCAAAAATTGGAACAAATATATCACTATATATATCTGGGTAATCTTATGATGAGGCATATTTCATGAATGTAGAAATTTACTTTATAAATAGTTTGTGTTTACATGCAAAGCTTTCACAAGGAAAATATTTTGCCTTTTTGATTTTTTACTTTTAACTGGAATCGTCATTTTTAACCAAAATGAGAATATTTATAAAGTATTATAAGATGACCTTCAATTTAAAGTAAAACATGAGGCATAATAGGCAGTAATTCCGATATGTGGTAAACCTCAAACTTCTAAGGAGTTTAACAGTTTAGCAGAGATGCAAAGAAGAAAAATAAAGTTCAAAAGCTTCATTCAAAGGTGTAGCTTTTATAAAGTCTATGGAAAGCACAACATAGCATACACATTTCACAAGACTGAAGAAGTCTCTCATATAGCACATATACTTTTAATAATACTGAAAATTAAAATGTAATTCATGCCAATTATTTAAAAATCACACATTTTAGAAGGGTATAAAATTCAAATAAAATTCACCTTCATTAGTCCCTCACCCTAAGAAACTACTATGACGTGTAAATCTTTTACTTGGCTTATACAACCACTTCTACATATATACTTATATTTGCACAAATGCAATCATATTATACATATTATTGAAAAGAGGGCTTCCATTTAGCCTTCCAGTTAATGTCAAAACTTCATTTGACATTTGTTAGTTCTATATTAAGTTTCATATACTGAATATTTAGAAGTTAGCCTATGAATAGCCAGGGTCACCAAATCAGTTGCTTTTAGGGGCAAATTACTGTTTTCCTTCTTCTCAACTTACTGTTTGATTCTTTAGCAATCAAATGAACCAGTTGTACAATCAACTCACACTACTTAAAGACAGTTAAAATATTATTTTGACAGTTTTTTAAGAGTTTATTTATTTATTCATGAGAGACATATATATAGAGAGAGAGGCAGAGACACAGGCAGAGAGAGAAGCAGGCTCCATGCAGTGAGCCTGATGTGGGACTCAATCCCAGGTCTCCAGGATCCCGCCCTGGGCTGAAGGTGGTGCTAATCTGCTGAGCCATGGGGGCTGCCCATTTTGACGGTTTTTAAATCTATTTTTATTACATAAAAATGACCATGATCACTGTTTAATTCATTCGTTTAACAGATATTTATTAAGTATTTACTATGTGAAGGGCACTGTCCTAGATGTGGAAAAAAAGCATATAACAATCATATTGATAACATAATACATAGTAATTATCATTATTTTTACTACTACCACAAAATTTTTCAACCTTCATTTCTATTCTAAACAATTTTTCCTTTTGTAGCTTGAGAATACACTTTATATAATTCTTGTGAGATTATATTTCCTCAAGCACTAGTATATTTTTTCATAATAATATGAACTACGTTCAGTGCTTTTTCCTATTATATAAAAATAGTTTATTTATATTTCCTTAATTTTTAAGTAATGTCCATTTCCAGTTCCTCATTCCCTTTCAAGATACCACAGTACATTTAACTGCTATGTCCCTTCAGGCTGCTATTATCTATTAGAATGTTTAAAAATAATTTATTAACAGAATATTCCCATAAAATACAAAAAAAAACTATTTTTAAATTATTTTTATTGGAGTTCAATTTGCCAATATATATCATATCACCCAATGCTCATCCCATCAAGTCCTCCCCTCAGTGCCTATCACCCAGTCACCTCAACCCCCCACCCACCTCCCATTTCACTTCCCCTTATTCGTTTCCCAGAGTTAGGAGTCTCTCATGTTCTGTCACTCTCTCTGATATTTCCCACTCATTTTAACTACTTGCCCTTTATTCCTTTTAATTAATTTTTACATTGCCCAAATGAATGACCATATAATGTTTGTTCTTCTCGGATTTACTTACTTCAGCAAAATACCCTCCATTTCCATCCACGTTGAAGCAAACGGTGGGCAATTGTCATTTCTAATGGCTGAGTAATATTCCATTGTATACATATACCACAGCATCTTTGTCCATTCATCTTTCAATGGAGACCGAGGCTCCTTCCACAGTTTGCCTACCGTGGACATTGCTGCTATGAACATTGGGGTGTAGGTGTCCTGCCATGTCACTTCATCTGTATCTTTGGGGTAAATCCCCAGCAGTGCAATTGCTGGGTCATAGGGCAGATCTATTTTTAACTCTTTGAGGAACCTCCACACAGTTTTCCAGAGTGGCTGCACCAGTTCACATTCCCACCAACAGTGCAAGAGGGCTCCCCTTTCTCCACATCCTCTCCAACATGTGTTGTTTCCTGTCTTGTTAATTTTCACCATTCTCACTGTGTGATGTGGTATCTCATTGTGGTTTTGATTTGTAGTTCCCTGATGACAAGTGATGCAGACCATTGTTTCATGTGGTTTTTGGCCATGTGTATGTTTTCTTTGGTGAAATTTCTGTTCATGCTTTTTGCCCATTTCATGATTGGAGTGTTTGTTTCTTTGCTGTTGAGTTTAATAAGTTCTTTATAGATCTTGGATACTAGCCCTTTATCTGATACGTCATTTGCAAATATCTTCTCCCATTCTGTAGGTTGTCTTTTAGGTTTGTTGACTATTTGCCGCACATAAGCTTTTTATCTTGATTAAATCCCAGTAATTCATTCTTGCTTTTGTTTCCCTTGCCTTCACAGATGTATGTTGGAAGAAGCTGTTGTGGCCAAGTTCAAAAAGGGTGTTGCCTGTGTTCTCCTCTAGGATTTTGATGGAATCTTGTCTCACATTTAGAACTTTCATCCATTTTGAGTTTATCTTTGTATATGGTGTAAGAGAATGGTCTAGTTTCATTCTTCTGCACGTGGATGTCCAAATTTTGAGCACAGTTTCTTGAAGAGAGTCTCCTTTTTCCAGTGGATAGTCTTTCCTGCCTTGTCAAATATTATTTGACCATAGAGTTGAGGGCCCATTTCTAGATTCTCTATTCTGTTCCTTTGATGTATTTGTCTGCTTTTGTGCCAGTACCATGCTGTCTTAATGATCACAGCTTTGTAGTACAACCTGACATCAGGCATTGTGATGCCCTAGCTCTGGTTTTCTTTTTCAATATTCCCCTGTCTATTTGGAGTCCTTTCTGCTTCCATACAAATCTTAAGATGATTTGTTCCAACTCTCTGAAGAAAGTCCATGGTATTTTGATAGGGATTGAATTAAATGTGTAAATTGTACCATTTGAATGGTAAATTATTCTCCACCCTTTCATTTTCAGGCTGAAGGTGTCCTTAGGGTTACAATGAGTCTCTTGTAGACAGAAAATAGATGGGTCTTGCATTTTTATCCATTCTGAAACTCTGCGTCGTTGATGTGATAATGAAGCCCATTCACGTTCAGAGTTACTATTGAAAGATATGAATTTAGTGTCATCATAATAACTATTTATTCCCTGTTATTGTGGACGTTTTCTTTGGACTTCCTCGTTCTTTTACAGAGTCCCCATTAATATTTCTTGCAGAGCTGGTTTGGTGTTGACATATTCTTTTAGTTTCTGCCTATCTTAGGGGCTCCTTATCCCTCCTTGTATTCTGAATGAGAGCCTTGCTGGATAGAGTATTGTTGGCTGCATGTTCTTCTCATTTAGCACCCTGAATATATTATGCCAGCCCTTTCTGGCCTGCCAGGTCTCTGTGGAGAGGTCTGCTGTTAATCTAATAATTCTCCCCATATACTTTAGGCATCTCTTGTCTCTTGCTGATTTAAGTATTTTCTCTTTATCTTTTGAATTTGCAGGCTTCACTATTAAATGTCAAGGTGTTGAATGGTTTTTATTGATTTTAGGAGGGATCTTTCTATCTCCTGGATCTGAATGCCTGTTTCCCTCTTTCAGTAGGGAAGTTCTCAGCCATGATTTGTTCAAATACGCTTTCTTGTCCTCTGTCCATTTTGGCGCCCTCTGGAACCCCAATTAAACATAGATTTTTTTCCTTCTGAGACTGTCATGTGTTTCCCTTAACCTGTCCTCATATTCTTTTAATTATTTTTCTCTTTTCTCCTCAGCTTCCTTCCTTGCTATCAACTTGTCTTCTATGTCCCTCACTCATTCTTCTACCTCATTAACCCTCATCATTAGGACCTCCAGTTTGGATTGCATCTCATTGAATTGATTTTTAGTTTTGGCCTGATTAGATCTACATTCTGCTGTCATGAAGTCTTTTGAATCCTTATGCTTTTTTCTAGAGCCACCAGTAGCTTTATAATTGTGCTTCTGAGTTGGCTTTCTGACATTGAATTGTAGTCCAAATTCTGTAACTGTGTGGAAGAGAGTACTCTTTCTAATTCTTTCTTTTATGGTGAGTTCTTTTTTTCTCATTTTGTTCTTTGTAGAGTCGCTAAAAACTATTTGTACTGGAAAACGGATGGAAAAAGATAAAAAAGGGGGGGACAAACAAACAAAAAACAAGGAGGGGTACCCTATGATTCTATATGTTGTAATTCCCTTGACTTCCCCTGTAGATTTCCAGCACAGTTCGATCAAGAACTTGCTCTTCCCCTGTCCTTCCAGCTGGTCTTCTGGGGGAAGGGCCTGCTGTGCCAATTCTCAGGTGTGTGCACCTGCCCCACCCCCTGCCAGGTGCACAGCTCTGTTGGTGCTGTTTATCCTGTGAGGCCTCTGTTCCTGGGTGGCCCCAACCCTCCCAGACACAGGGTGACACAACCACACTGGCGGTGGCCAGCTCCCCAGGTGTCCCTATTTTTTAACTTTTTGAGGAGCCTCCATAATGTTCTCCACCGTGGATGCACCAACTTGCATTCTCATCAACAGTGGAGGAAATTTCCCCACATCCTTGCCAACATCTGTTCTTTCCTGAATTGTTAATTTTACCCATTCTGATTGCATGAGGTGATATCTCAATTCAGCTTTGATTTGTATTTCTCTGGTAATGAGTGATGTTGATCGCATTTTTATGTGTCTGTTAGCCATCTGGATGTCTTCTTTGGAAAAATATCTATTCATATTTTCTGTATTTTCTACCCATTTTTAAATTGAATCAATTGGTTTGGGGTTATTGAGTTTGATGTTATTCATACATTTTGAATACTAACACTTTATCAAATATATGATCTGCAAATATCTTCTTCCATTACATAGATTGCCATTTAGTTTTGTTGATTGTTTTCTTCACTATGCAGAAGATTTTAATCTTCAGGAAATCCCAAAATTTCTTTTTGGCATTTGTTTTCCTTGCCTCTGGAGATGTGTCTAGGAAGAATTTGCTATGGCTGACGTCAAAGAGGTTGCTGCCTCTGTTTGCCTCTAGAATTTTGCAATACTTCACAAAAAATTTGGTAGAACTAATACATGAATTTACTAACATTGAAGGATACAAAATTGATGTACAGAATTCCATTGCATTTCTATACATCAATAATAAAGTAACAGAAAAGAAGTTAAGGAATCAATCCCAGTTAGAATTGCACTAAAACCCATAAATACTTAAGAATAAACCTAACCAAAGATATAAAAGATCTGTACTCTGAAAACTATAGAATACTTATGAAAGAAACTGAAGATTAAAGAAATGGAAAAATATTTCTTGTTCATGAATTGGAAGAATAGACTGTTTAAAGGTCTATTGTACTAAAAAAAATCTCCACATTTAATGCAATCCTTATCAAAATATCACCAACATTTTTTAGAGCTAGAACCAACAATTTGTATGGAACCACAAAAGACCCTGAATAACCAAAGTGATTTTGAAAAAGAAAACCAAAACTGGAGGCATAATAATTCTGGATTTCAAGCTATATTAGAAAGCTATAGTCATGCAAACAGTATGGTACTGGCACAAAAATAGACAGATAGATCAATTAAACATAATTTTAAAAAAACCAGCAACAGCAGTAGGCCACTTCCCTTCATAGATGCCACTAGCAGGCCCTCCAGAATTCCAGAGCAACCTGCGTGGTGAAGTTCTTCCCCTTGAGTTGTCAGCTTATGGAGACTACAAGAGGAGTCCCTTACTTTAAAATGCACATTCATCAATAGAAGGATTTAAAGGACACATCAATTCAGGAAAACACAACATGACAAAATGGAACTAATAAAATTTGAGTAACAAACTTTAAATAAATGGAGATCAATGATCAATGATCAAAGAATTACTATTAATAATCTTGAAGAAAGTAAGATACAAAAAAAAAACATTGAGAACTAAACTAAACAAAATTTTAAAAATCCAAAAACAAATGAAGAGGATAAACAAAGAAACAGAAACCATAGAAGAGAACCAAATCAAAATCCTAGAGTTGGAGAATGACTGAATAGAAAAATTCAAAGGAAAGCTTCAACACCCGACTTGATTAAGCAGCAGAAAGAATATTTGAACTCAAAGAAGTCATTTGAAATTATCTAGTCAAAGGAATAAAAAAAAATTAAAAATGAAAACAAGAAAGCCTATGGGACTTATGAGATCCCAGCAAAAGAAATGATACATGCATGATGAGAGTACCAGAAGTAGGGAATGATAAAGGGGTAGAAAGCTTATCTAAAGGAATGAAGCAAAAGTCAGGGCAAGATGACAGATGAGTAAGGGACCTCTTACATCTGGTCCCTTGAATTTAGATAGATAACTATCAAAGCATTCTGGACAACCCCATGAATTCAACCTGAGATGTAAGAAAATAATATCTAGAAATATCCAAGTGGAAAACTGTCCACTTTTTGTAAGGTAGGATGTACAGAGAATCAATTCTGAGGGATATATCTGAAGATAAAAGGAATGGGGAGGGATCTCCAATAAGCCAGCTACCAGAAGGTTATATAGCTTCAGAGGGCAAGATCAGAACCCTTAGAAATCAGTCCAAGTGAGAGACATCCCTGCCTGAAAGGTGTTCAGGTGATGAATTGGGTCATCTAACTAGGTGGGACAGTATGGTCTCAATATCCTCAGAGTCACAGAAAGAACGGGGGTGCCTGAGAAAGTAGAGTTCTAAGGCACTGGAGTGGGGAAACTGATTATTGTCAGCAAGCCCAGGATGGTGCTCTCAGCTCAGTTAACCATATATTGCGAGCAATGGCCTATCAGGTGACTCCACTCTGCATGGGGGCCCTGCAAATGAGAGAAATACAGGAAAGCTCTGCCTTCTCTAGGAGGTTTTGGGTGGGTGCATGCATGACCAGGGGACAGCTCTTAGTGCATGGGCCTTGTAAAAGACATGCTACACCATCCCCAGGGAGGATAAATATGGGCATACACCACAGGATTTTACAGAGTTTGGCACACACAAAAGTGGAGACCATTTATCACTACGGGTTTACTGAAGAAAGGGGATTGCAATCTTTCAGCTCTGGGGCTGGGGATCAGAGCATAGCCATTTTTATTTTAATCTCCTAAAGAGACCAAGAAAGCCATCAGGGAAAAAAAAAGCCACACAGAGCAACCAAAAACATCTTATACTTGGCCTGGACCCCTTGCGAGGGGGCACTGAAAATCCTCTCAAGCAAAAACACCTGAGAATCAGTGCAGCAAGTCCCTACCCCAGAAGACCAACAGGAAGTAAAATTGAAGAACAACTTTAAAGAATACACAGGACTACAAATCTCCAATGCTGGGAGAAAATAATATATATGTTATGAGGGTTTTTTCTCATTGTTTGTCTATCTTTCAGTTTAAAATTTTCCATTTTGGTGTGCCTGAGTGGCTCAGGCAGTTAAGTGTCTACCTTTGACTCAGAGTATTAACCCATGGCCCTGGTATCAAGCCCTGAGATGGGCTCCTAGCTTAGTGAGGAGTCTGTTTCTCTCTCTGCTGGTGTTCCTCTTCTCTCTCTCTCTCTCTCTCTCTCACTGTCTCTCAAATAAATAAATAAATAAATAAATAAATAAATAAATAGATAAAGTCTTTATTTTTTTCCCATTTCTTATTTTCTTCTTTCCCTTTTCACCTAGTTTCTTATTTTATCAACTCTTTAAGTGTTTTTTTTAAACTTACATTTTCACGTTTACATTATAAGGATATACTCTTTATTTTTGGATTCTTTTCACTCTATTACTTTTATTTTTCTATGTATGTAAGTTTTACTTTTTCTATAAATTTAAGATTTAGATGTTTTGTAACACACAAACCAAAATACACTCAGGACCAATTAGATCACACCTGTTGACCCTGTGAGATTATATTCTCTCTTTCCCTTACCTGCCTTTTTTAAACCTATTTTTCTTTTACTTTTTGCTTTCCTTTTGTTTTTGTTTTTCTTCTCTTTTCTGGTTTCCTACCTTTTTGGATTTGTCTAGTGTGTATTTCAACTGGATCATGGTTGATAATTTTGATGGTGCTACTTTGTTCATCCATTTTTCTCTGGGGAAAAATGTCTAGAAGGAGGAATACAAAACAAAACAAAGAAACAGATGTAATACTATCTGCCAAAGATCTAATCATTATGGATATAAGTAAAATGTCAGAAGGAGATGGAATCCAAGATAACAATGATAAAATTACTAGATGGGATTGAAAAAAAGCATTAAAACACACTAGAGAATCTCTTAGTACAAAAATGACATCTAATCAGGCCTAAATTAAAAATACTTTACTGAGATACACTCTAAAATAGGATGTTCTAACACCTAGGGTAAAGGAAGCATAAGAGAGAATAAATTACATAGAGAACAAGTTGATAGAAAGGAAGGAAGCTGAAGAAAAGAGAAAAACAAATAATGGACCATGATGACCAACAAATAATGGACCATTCATAGTGAATGAAAGTTTGGTTCTCCAATTGGAGAAGACAGAGAATCCAAGAGTAACATAAACCAGAAAGAAACAGGCAATCTACAGAGACATGGAATTGTAACAGATAATACAAGGGCACTAAATTCATATCTTTCAATAGTTACTCTGAATTTACAGAGGCTAAGTGGTCCAATAAAAAGACACAGCATATCAGACTGGATAAAAAAACAATACCCATCTATATGCTATCTACAAGAGACCCATTTTAGACCCAAAGTCACCTCCAGACTGAAAGCAATGTGTGGAGAAGCATTTATCATGAAAATTGACTTCAAAAGAAAGCTAGAGCAGCAATTATCATGACAGACAAAGTAGATTTGAAACCAAAGTCTGTAGGAAAAGATGAAGGACACTATGCCAAACTTGCAGGGTCCACCATCAAGAGGATCTAACTATAGTAAATACTTATTCCCCTGCTATATATATATAGGCATTCCAATCAGCAGTGTAAGAGGTTCACCTTTCTCTACATCTTCACCAAAATCTATTGTTTATCTTTGTGTATGGTTCAAGATAGTGGTCTAGTTTGTTATTCTGCATGTGGATGTCCAGTTTTCACAGCACCAATTTTTGAAGAGACTGTCTTTTTTCCAGTGGATAGTCTTTCCTCATTATCGAATATTAGTGGACCACAAAATTGAAGGTCCACTTCTGGATTCTCTATTCTGTTCCATTGATCTATGTGTCTGTTTTTGTGCCAGGACCACACTGTCTTGATGACCACAGCTTTGTAGTACAACCTGAAATCTGGCATTGTGAGGACCCCAGATATGGTTTTCTTTTTTAAAATTCCCCTGGCTATTCAGGGCCTTGTCTGATTCGACACAAATCTTAAAATAATTTGTTCTAACTCTGAAGAACGTCCATGGTATTTTGATAGGGATGGCATTAAACATGTAAATTGCCCTGGGTAACATTGACATTTTCACAATATTAACTCTGCCAATCCATGAGCATGGAATATTTTTCCATCTCTTTGTGTCTTCCTCAATTTCTTTCAGAAGTGTTCTATACTTTTTAGGGTATAGATCCTTTACCTCTTTGGTTAGGTTTATTCCTAGGTATCTTAGGCTTTTGGGTGCAATTGTAAATGGGATTGACTCCTTATTTTCTCTTTCTTCAGTCTCATTGTTAGTGTATAGAAATGCCACTGACTTCTGAGCATTGATTTTGTATCCTGCCATGCTACCAAATTGCTGTATGAGTTCTAGCAATCCTGGGGTGGAGGCTTTGGGGTTTTCTATGTAGAGTATCATGTCATCGGCGAAGAGGGAGAGTTTGAGTTTTTCTTTGCCAATTTGAATGCCTTTAATGTCTTTTTGTTGTCTGATTGCTGAGGCTAGGAATTCTAGTACTATGTTGAATAGCAGTTGTGAGAGTGGACATCCCTGTCTTGTTCCTGATCTTAGGGGAAAGGCTCCCAGTGCTTCCCCTTTGAGAATTATATTTGCTGTGGGCTTTTCATAGATGGCTTTTAAAATGGTGAGGAATGTTCCCTCTATCCCTACACTCTGAAGAGTTTTGATCAGGAATGGATGCTGTTTTGTCAAATGCTTTCTCTGCATCTAATGAGAGGATCATATGGTTCTTGGTTTTTCTCTTGCTGATATGATGAATCACAATGATTGTTTTACGAGTGTTCAACCAGCCTTGTGTCCTGGGGATAAATCCTACTTGGTCATGGTGAATAATTTTCTTAATGTACTGTTAGATCCTATTGGCTAGTATCTTGTTGAGAATTTTTGTATCCATGTTCATCAGGGATATTGGTCTATAATTCTCCGTTTTGGTGGGATCTTTGGCCAGTTTTGGAATTAAGGTGATGCTGGCCTCATAGAACAAATTTGGAAGTACTCCATCTCTTTCTATCTTTCCAAACAGCTTAAGTAGAATAGGTATGCTTTCTTCTTTAAGCATTTGATAGAATTCCCCAGGGAAGCCATCTGGCCCTGGACATTTGTATCTTGGGAGGTTTTTAATGACTGCTTCCATTTCCTCCTTGGTTATTGGCCTGTTCAGGTTTTCTATTTCTTCCTGCTCCAGTTTTGGTAGTTTGTGGCTTTCCAGGGATGCGTCCATTTCTTCTAGATTGCCTAATTTATTGGCATATAGCTGTTCATAATATGTTTTTAAAATTGTTTGTATTTCCTTGGTGTTGGTACTGATCTCTCCTTTCTCATTCATGGTTTTATTAATTTGAGTTTTCTCTCTCTTCTTTTTAATAAGGCTGGTTAATGGTTTATCTATCCTATTAATTCTTTCAAAGAACCAGCTCCTGGTTTTGTTGATCTGTTCCACAATTCTTCTGGTATCGATTTCATTGAGTTCTACTCAAATCTTTATTAACTCTCTTCTTCTACTGGCTGTAGGATCTATTTGCTGTTTTTTCTCTAGCTCCTTTTTGTGTAAGGTTAGCTTTTGTATTTGAGTTCTTTCCAGTTTGGGGATGGATGCTTCTATTGCAATGTATTTCCCCCTCAGGACTGCTTTTGCTGTATCCCCAGGATTTTGAACGGTTGTATCTTCATTCTCATTAGTTTCCATGAATCTTTTTAATTCTTCCTTAATTTCCTGGTTAAACCTTTCATCTTTTAGCAAGATGGTCCTTAACCTCTATGTGTTTGAGTCCTCCCAAACTTCTTGTTGTGATCAAGTTCTACTTTCAACCCATTATGGTCTGAGAATATGCAGGGGACGATCCCAATATTTGGGGATCAATTAAGACCGGATTTGTGAGCCAGTATGTGGTCTATTCTGGAGAAAGTTCCATGTGCACTTGAGAAGAATGTGTATTCAGTTGAGTTTGGATGTAAAGTTCTGTAGATATCTGTGAAATCCATCTGGTCCAGTGTATCATTTAAAGCTCTCATTTCTTTGGATATGTTGTGCTTAGGAGACCTGTCGAGTATAGAAAGAGCTAGATTGGAGTCACCAAGTATAAATGTATTATTATCTATGTATGTCTTCACTTTGGTTATTAATTGATTTAAATATTTCGCAGCTCCCACATTCAGGGCATATATATTGACGACTGTTAAGTCCTCTTGTTGGATAGATCCTTTTTTTTTTAAATTTTTTTTTAAATTTCTTTATGATAGTCACAGAGAGAGAGAGAGAGAGAGGCAGAGACACAGGCAGAGGGAGAAGCAGGCTCCATGCACCGGGAGCCCGACGTGGGATTCGATCCCAGGTCTCCAGGATCGCGCCCTGGGCCAAAGGCAGGCGCCAAACTGCTGCGCCACCCAGGGATCCCTGGATAGATCCTTTAAGTATGCTATAGTGTCCCTCTTCATCTCTCACTACAGGCTTCGGGTAAATTTTAGTTTATCTGATATAAGCATGGCTACCCCTGCTTTCTTTTGAGGACCATTTGAATGGTAATTGGTTCTCCAATTAGGCTGTAAGTGTCCTTCTGTCTAAAATGAGTCTCTTGTAGACAGCAAATAGATGGGTCCTGCTTTTCTATCCAGTCTGACACCCTGCGCCTTTTGATGGGGTCATTAAGCCCATTCACATTCAGAGTTACTATTGAAAGATATGAGTTTAATGTCATCATGATATCTATTCAGTCCCTGTTTTTGTGGATTGTTCCATTGGATTTCTTAAAGGGGAATTTTGAGAGTCCCCCTTAAAATTTCTTGCAGAGGTGGTTTGGAGGTCACATATTCTTTCAGTTCCTGCCTGTCTTGGAAGCTCTTTATCTCTCCTTCCATTCTGAATGAGAGCCTTGCTGGATAAAGTATTCTTGGCTGCATGTTCTTCTCATTTAGGACCCTGAATATATCCTGTCAGCCCTTTCTGGCCTGCCAGGTCTCTGTGGAGAGGTCTGCTGTTACCCTAATACTCCTCTCCATAAAAGTCAGGGATTTCTTGTCTCTTGCTGCTTTAAGGATCTTCTCTTTATCTTTGGAATTTGCAAGCTTCACTATTAAATGTCGAGGTGTTGAATGGTTTTTTATTGATTTTAGAGGGGCATCTCTCTATTTCCTGGATTGAATGCCTGTTTCCCTTCCCAGATTAGGAAAGTTTTCAGCTCGGATTTGTTCAAATACATAATCTGGACCTCTGTCCCTTTCGGCGCCCTTGGGAAACCCAATTAAACGTAGGTTTTTCTTCCTCAGGCTGTCATTTATTTCCCTTAATCTATCCTCATGGTCTTTTAATTGTTTGTCTCTTTTTTCCTCCGTTTCCCTCTTTGCCATCAACTTGTCTTCTATGTCACTCACTCGTTCTTCCACCTCGTTAACCCTCATCGTTAGGACTTCTAGTTTGGATTGCATCTCATTCAATTGATTTTTAATTTCTGCCTGATTAGATCTAAATTCTGCAGTCATGAAGTCTCTTGAGTCCTTTATGCTCTTTTTAGAGCCACCAGTAGCTTTATAATAGTGCTTCAGAATTGGCTTTCTGACATTGAATTGTAATCCAGATTTTGTAACTCTGTGGGAGAGAGAACTGTTTCTGATTCTTTCTTTTGAGGTGAGGTTTTCCTTCTAGTCATTTTGCTCAGTGCAGAGTTGCCAAAAACAAGTTGTATTGGGAAAAGGAGAAAAAGAGAGGAGAGAATGAAGGAAAGAAAAGAGATAAAGAAAAAAGAAAGAAAAGAGAGAGGAAAAAGAGAAAAATAATTAAAAGAAAAAAGGGGTGGGGGAAGCAAACAGAAATCAAAAAGAAAAAAAAAACACGGGGTGTATCCTCTGATTCTGTATACTGTAAGTCCCTTGACTTCTCCTGGAACTTTCCAGTGCTGCTTGGTCAATAATTTGTTTTTCCCCTGTTCGTCTAGGTGGTCTTCTGGGGGAGGTGCCTCTTGTGCTGATTTTCTGGTGTTAACACTTGGGGGAGCTGCTCTGCCCCCTGCCTGGTGTAGGGTTCAGTGAGTAATGTTTATCCTGTTTACCCAGTGAAGCCACTGCTAGGCTCAGTGGGGGTTGTTTGCCCTGTGAGGCCCCAGGAGGAACAACCACAGTGGCAGGCGGCCAGCTCTGGAGCACTGGATTCAGCTCCCACAGTAACTACGGAGCTCTCAGTCTGCAGGGGCCTGGATGCTCCGGGGGCGGGGCCGCTGATCTGTTCAGCTCGGGGCAGGAGCGTCCTTGCTGTCCTGGGCCCTCCTGGCCTCTGCCTGTCCCGGGGGGAGGCCGGATCCTGGGCTGTGTCCCCGGTCCCCTGTGCTCCCAGGTCTGCGCTGTTGGAATCGCGCTCCTGGCCGGGCAGCCCCATCTCTGCGGAGCCGCTGCCCTAGCCCCTCCGAGCTGCTCCGGGTCCCGCCGTGTGCGCTGCAGCCCTTTAGGGAGCTTGGGGCGCTCTCCTGGGCGCGCAGGTGTCTGTTAGTGTCCCAGGGAGCCCGAGGGCATCCCCGCCCTACTGGGTCCTGCTCTAACTCCCTGCCGGCGCCTTTCCGCCCAAGATGCTTGGTGCAGCTCCTGCTTCTCTGGGACGGGGCTCTCCTGTCCTGGGGACACTCGCTCCGCCTTAGCCCAGCTCCTTGTGGGGACCCTCCCCTTTGGATGCCTTTTGTTTCTTTATTTCTTTTTTCCCCGTCTTCCTACCTTGATAGAAGCGTGAACTCTTCTCACCGTAGTATTCCAGCTGTTCTCTCTTTAAATCTCAGGCCGAATTCGTATATTTTCAGGATGATTTGAAGGTTATCTAGGTAATTTGGTGGGGACAGGTGATTGGGGACCCTACTCTTCCGCCATCTTGTCCCTCCTCCCTCCTCCTTGTTTCTTTTGGTCTTTTCTTGGATTACATAATAGTGAAATCAACACAGTCTTCAATGTCAAACAGACCTCTGTTCAATACCATGCTCTGCAAATGTCTAATAATTTTGAGTAAACTATTAAAAGATTTTGGTGATAGTGAATATTCACAAAGAAAATTATAAAGGTTTTAGCACATAGTCTATATTTTCCAAACATCCCATTAATCTTCCATTAAATGTACCTCCTAGCAATAAGCTTCAGCCAAGTACATACCAATGTGTGTGTATGTGTGTGTGTTTAACTGGTTAGTTGGGCATTGAATCATAATGTTTTAGGGACCAAATGCCTGCTACTCAGGAAATATATCTCTATATCTCTCAGAATGATGTACTCTTTTTCCTTCTTATACTCTTCTGAGAAATATGTTTGGGACAAAGTTGCTTTCCATAGTTCTATGTGTTTTTAAAAATTACTGTCAGTTTAATAGGTAATTTATAAATGCAATAAACAGTGCTATCTTTCTTTTTGTTTTTTTAATAGTACAATTTTTGTTTTTTTTTTTTTAAAGAGTTTATTTATTCATGACAGACACACAGAGAGAGAGACAGAGACATAGGCAGAGGGAGAAGCAGATTCCTTGAGGGGAGCCCGATGCGGGACTCAACCTGGTACTCTGGGATCACACCCTGAGCCAAAGGCAGATGCTCAACCCCTGAGCCACCCAGGCATCACTAAGTAGTACCATTTTTAAGAATTTGAAAAAATGAAAGGTTTATTGCAATATGTGTACAAAAAGGAGCTACTTGGAAATAATTGTGTATTGTGTACTAAGAGATTTCTTTGATTCCCAAAAGCCCAGACTTTATCTGTGAAATTAGATATACTTTCATGTTCATGTCATTTGAAATAAGGTATTTGCTTGTAACGTGCTTTACTCTATTTCCCCTCTGAATCTTTGACAGTAAGAAAATAATTTGATAAGATGTGTTTGGTTTTTATATAAATAAATGCACTAGGCTAATTTTGCATGTTTACCTTTACCCATGCACATCAATGTATGCATATGTGATATGCTATCATCTTAAAATTGTACAAATTTAGTTTATAATATGTCTTTATTTTATTGTCCCTTTTCTCACTATAACCCTATGCAGCTGACAGAACACAATTTTTATGGTATCATTTTGCAGATAAGAATATTTAAATTCATATATAGACTGAGGAAAGAAAAATCCAATGTTCTTGGATGCCTGGGTGGCTCAGCAGTTGAGCATCTGCTTTTCGGCTCAGGACGTGATCCTGGAGTTCTAGCATCAAGCCCCACATTGGGCTCCTTGCAAGGAGCCTGCTTCTCCCTCTGCCTATGTCTCTGTCTTCTCTCTGTGTCTCATGAATAAATAAATAAAATCATAAAAAAGAGAAACTTAAAAAAAGAAAAATCCAATGTGTTTTATGCTCCTCTATCCTGATTCCTCTATATGTCTGTGAAAGTATGCCTGCTTAAAGATTGTCCTATTTTCTTGATGATAATAAATAATCTTATTTTACATTTTACTAGCATGCTATTGTAATAACATAAAGAGAATTTTAAAATCTCTACTTTCTGGGGCACCTGGGTGGCTCAGGTGGTTAAGTGTCAGCTTTGGCTCAGGCCCTGTTTCCAGGGTCCTGGTATTGGCCTGCACCAGGCCCCACATTGGGACCCACATCAAGCTCCCTGCTCAGTGGGGAGTCTACTCCTCCCACCTGGGCTCTTTTTCACTCTTTCTTGCTATCTCTCTCTAAAATAAAAAAGTCAAGTCTTTGAAAAAAACTTTAATTTCCAAAGTACTTATACATCTATTACATTACTTAATTTACAAACTTCTATATAATGACACTGGAAAGTTGTTGGAAAATGTAAATTCCAATATAGGACAGTAAACTGAGGAATTAGTAATTGAGGGGAATGCCCATGTGCACACAGATAATAGTGTCAAGTTTCTTTTGACAGTTCTGATTATCATATTGCCACAATGATATGATATTATAGCTTAGAAATTACATACATACAGACTCTCAACTATTTTAGGACTTTAATAAGAGACATATTGTCATCGCTGCATTAAAATATAAGGAAATCTAGGGTCAAATAGTTAAGCACCACAGCTCTTAAGTAGTGTAATTATGTGTAGAATGCAGATTTCACTGTCTCTCACCAATTGTTTTTTTCCATGGACCACACTAACTCTTATGGTATTCTGAAGATTTTGAGATGTTTAAAATTATATGTCAGAAACCATTCTGATAGGTATAGTGATTAGAAGGAAGAGAATTTCTAGGTTTTCAACAAAAACAACAATGTAGGTAAGCCTTCTTTGATAAGTTTGATGAAAACGTGTAATTAAAACAGTTCTGTAGCAGTTGTACAATTCTGTGTTAGACACTGGAAAGTGTCTAACATAATTTTTTGTTATAATTTTTTGTTTAGTCTTGTCAAAGTATAGATGGCAAAATATGAAGAATATGTTACTCTAGCCAATAAATATAATTCATCACTACAATCCATCAATAATTGCTTTAACATTAGCCAATTTGACTATATATTATTATTCCACCACTCTCAGCGTGTTGCCTGATGATTGCAAAAAAAATCACTTATTTTAGGGGCTTTTTACAAACAATGTATGCTTAACCCATTGTAATTATTATTTTCTATTTTCTACCATGTATGTCAAATCAAATCGATGTTGATATTATGATGTCAACTCTAGTCATTGAATAAGTGAAAAAACAACAGTTTCTATTTAACATGTAGTTTTCTATTTTGAAACATGAAAAGTAATTTATTACAAAGTGGTAAAAATTGTCCAACTGAGAAGACACTTGCCACAGATCCAGGAGAGTTGGAGGCGATGATATGAAGAAAGACTAGGAGTCTCACTGAACTTTAATCTGGGGAACAGAGTGACCAAGACTTGACTAGGACTCAAACTGGACTCACACTGAACTCATACCCAAGGTTTTGCCTCCTCCAGTTTTTATAAGAAGGCTAGCAGGTTGGCCTTAGGAATGATTAAGTTTGGGAAGCATAGAAAATATGTTACTTCAAAAGGTAAAAGAATAGGCCATTGACTCAAGAAGTGGGGAGCAGAGGAGCTGCATCTGGAGAACAATGTGGTCAAGAATCAGTGTGCTGACTCAGGACCTCCTGTATCCCCAGTTTGCCAAGGATCAGGAGATTCAGTTCTCAGGCTTTGCAGCTGTTTCCCCACAGATACTTCTTTCTTTAATCTAGATCATATTGAAAACCTTACTGAGACCAAATTTTCACCAAGTCCCTACAAGCTGTCTAAACTCCAGCACCTAAATTTAAGTTGGTGAGTTATAAACTACAGCCTACTTTTTCATCTAGGAAGAGTATTGTCACTATTGGTTACTTATTCAATATCTACTTACCACCCTCTTATCTCTTATTTTTCTTAAAACAACCTAAATCTAGTTCAGGTACTTGGTGCTTTGGGCTTTATGAAGATCTCAATAGGGAATATAGACCATTAGCCTAAACCATTAATAATAATTCCATGGTCAGTGATTAGTTTAGGTATGAGCATGCCAGATATAAAAGCATCAGTTAGGGTTACTCTGGAAAACGTTTCTTTCATTTTAAGGAAAATACAAAACAGTATTTTGCCTCTTCCTGTCTTCTGACATTAATTTTTGAGGAAACAACCTTGTGTGATAAAGAGAACTATCTTTTGCCCATGAGATGAAAGTCATGATAATCATAATGAAGGCAACGAGAAGACCTGATATACTTGATTTCTTGATTTAGTTAATCTTGAACTATTAGTTTTAGATTTATTGTTTTGTAAGATGATATATGGCCATTGTCTATTTAATTTTTAGTAGGGTAGTGGTTTTTATTTTAATATTTTATTTATTTATTTGAGAGAAAGATAAAGAGACACAGAGCATGAACAGGGGCGAGGAGGCAGAGGGAGATGGAAAAGCAGGCTCCCTGCTCAGCAGGGAGCCCTATTTGGGGGTCAAACCAAGGACCCTGTCCTGAGCCAAAGGCAGATGATTAACCAACTGAGCCACCCAGGCAGCCCTAGTTGGGTAGTGTTTTAATTGCAAGCCAAATGATTCTGACAGATACAGAATAATAATAGATTTTTATTCTGATTTCTTTGTTTGAATCACTCAAGTCAGCATGAGGTGGCAGCAGTAAAATCAGAGTGGGAGTCTAACACTAAATTAGCTTTGATTAACGATGAAGAATAATAATGTAACTTTGGGAAAGTCAGTTAATCTCCTGGTCATCAGTGACTTAATATGTCTTGATCTTTTCTATTTTAAAAATCTAGAAAAACATTCTGAATTTATTTGCCTAAGTATTTTTAAAAATTTATTTGCTCTAAGATTGGTTAAAATGTATTACATGTATTTTCTATTTTTTATTGGAGTTCATTTTGCCAACATATAGCATAACACCCAGTGCTCATCCCATCAAGTGCCCCCCTCAGTGCCCATCACCCAGTCACCACCACCCCCTGCCCACCTCCCCTTCCACTACCCCTAGTTCGTTTCCCAGAGTTAGGAGTCTCTCATGTTCTGTCTCCCTTTCTGATATTTCTTACTCATTTTTTCGCCTTTCCCCTTTATTCCCTTTCACTATTTTTTGTATTCCCCAAATGAATGAGACCATATAATGTTTGTCCTTCCCCTATTGACTTATTTCACTCAGCATAATACCCTCCAGTTCCATCCACGTTGAAGCAAATGGTGGGTATTTGTTGTTTCTAATGGCTGAGTAATATTCCATTGTATACATGTATTTTTTTAAAATTGATTCATTTTATGTAAATGTTCACTTATGTGCACTAAACAAATAATTCAGACTACTTATGATATTACTGAAATTATAGGTTCTCATACCTAAGTCGTTATGTTCATATAAAGTATGAGTTAACTACTACTAACAGTTTAGTGGAATTCCTGTTTTTTGAAAATTAAATACACGGGAATCCCTGAGTGGTTCAGTGGTTTATCACCTGCCTTAGGCCCAGGGCATGATCCTAGAGATCTGGGATCAAGTCCCACATCAGGCTTCCTGCATGGAGCCTGCTTCTCCCTCTGCCTGTGTCTCTGCCTCTCTCTCTCTCCCTCTATGTCTCTCATGAATAAATAAATAAAATCTTAAAAAATAAAGAAAATTAAACACACAGGCAGTCCTTGTGGCACTTTTTCCTGTAGTATACAACTAATCTTACATTCAAGTTTTCCAAGATATCTCTATCTACAGTGCTGTGAACACTGAATTGGAGAAGCAAATGCCCTTTATTCCAATCTGCCATTGTTGAATGCTTAGATTGTTGGATTTAATACTTCCAGTTAATCTTGCCCCTTATGGACTGAAATACATGATAATTTATTCCACATAAACTTACTTATGTAGTGTCTTCAAGGTGAAACCATTTCAAAATTCCACTGTGACATCCTGTCTGCCAAAGCTGGCCAACCATGCTGATATTGCATAACATGCCATGTCAGTTGGTAGAGCCGCACACCACTGAGCAACACTAACAGGAAAGGACAATAAAAATGCTGTTACCATTCAATTTTAATTATATCACATAATGCTAAGACTGTAATTTGCTTATGTATCTGTTCTTTGTTAAATAATTTTAAAGCATTATGAAAACATTTTAAGCTTGAAATAGCAAAATATTTCGTCCTGCTACATATGAATGACATTTATTTTTATAGAGAACGTGATGATGTTTCTATAGTATAAATTGTGATTCACAATTAAAATAGTAATATTCTTACTATGTTAACCATACCATTATTGTTTATGGAAGATAATACCATAATATCCTTGACTAGAAATAAACTCATTATAACTATATCTATAGAACTGTAGTATTAATGTATTTGTGCTTTTAATGAAGGATTAATTCTATATTCCTGTAAACTAGCATACAGTAGTTTCTTAAGAAATGTTTATTGAATGAATGAATTGGTAAACAGTCTTTTTATACCTTAAAATATTTAGCTCATTTGTATAGATAATACTAGTATATCATATAAGTAAAATGTCTGGCTTTCCTTACTTTATTCCCTACCTCTCTCCTTGCCTCTCTTTTCTATGTCCTACTGTACCGAACAAATCAGATTAATAGTAGTGCTATTTCATTTTTAAAAGCCCAAACATTCAACTTGAAATGCTTTAAATTTATTACCTGGACACATGCCATTCTGCTAAAGTGAAATTTTATGATGTTTCTATTAAATATGTTGAAATACTGGGATCATTTTAATGAAGTTGTTAATATAATAAAGCTGAGTAACATGTAGGGGATGCCATATATGATGATTTCTAAAACTATTACTTCAAATAAGTGTAGTAAAATGATATGGACAAACGAAATATAGTTATCTTCAGTAGTAACTAATGCAATCTTTTACTGTCTGAAATTTCCTTGAGATATGTATGTTTATGTGAGTTATGAGTTTTTTTTTTTACTTGCAATGCAGGATAATTCCTCTTATGTAAGCTGAATAGTATTGGTGAATTCAGTAAAATGCCAGGGTGGGCAGCTGCAAACATCTGTCCTTCAGCAGAAACAGAAATATCTATACATAAGCAGAAACTGTTAGAACCAACTTTGTCAGTATCTGGAAAACAGTAAAAAGTTTACAATGACCAAGCAAACACTGAATAATAATTTAAAAAAATAAAAATAGCAGGAGAACCTTGTAACGTTTTAAAATTCTATTAACCTACACTGGCTTATTTGTGATTTTGAATGGTGGTCCATGTTCCTGGTGTGAGACCTGGTTGTTGGTCCTAGAAGGGACACATAAACCTTTAATACATGAGTATTGTGCTTTTATCTATACTATATGGAGGCTACTCGAAGACTAACAGAAGGCTGCTGACTGTGGCTCACCTAAATCACAAATCATCTGAGACAGAAAAGCAGAAGATATTGCTTAAAACACTGTAACTTAAAGGAAAAACCCACAGATGCCATGGGCAACATATTATGTTTGAAACATACAATACAAACACAAATAGTACCCTAACTCATGGAAGAAAAGCTAGGTAAAGAGTTTGTTAATCAATTAAGGCATTCAAAAGTACCCATATGTAACAGGAAATTTTGAAAGCAATGTGCATGCCTAGGGTAGAATGCATATTCAAAAAAGACCTGAGAAAACCTTAAGTTTTCATATTTGTCAGTTGCGTAAGTTCAGTTTAAGAAGGAAATGAATGGTAAAGTAGCACAGAACCAACCTGCAAAGACTGGGAGAGTTGTTTGTTTTGCTTCAAGGAAATCTTTGTCAAACCACCAGGAAATATAAGATAAATAAAAGAGATTTTGGGATTCCTGGGTGGCTCAGCGGTTGAGTGTCTGGCCTTTACCTCAGGGCATGATCCTGGAGTCTCGGGATAGAGTCCCACAGCAGGCTCTCTGCATGGAGCCTGGTTCTACCTCTGCCTGTGTCTCTGCCTCTCTCTCTCTCTCTCTCTCTCTCTCTCTGTCTTTTAAAAAAAAATAATTTTAGCAATCTATAATGGATTGGTTAATATGCCTTAATCTCATAATAAATTTAATGAACATTCTTCAGAGAACCGGAACATTGAAGATTTTAAAGGCATCTGGTCTAATCTCAGCACACTCTTTCCTATTCATTCTTTACACATCTCCTATTACAGCATCTTTCTACTAGAGGAGGGTGATTTTTGTAGACTTACTTTTTTAATGCTAACACTGCAATATTTTTATCTGAAACATTGTTGCTGATTAGTAATATAAAATTAAAATTCTGTATTTTCATTACATTATTATTTTATATAAGACCAGTTAACTGGCAGTTAACAATTGAATATTTTTTAAATATTTATTTATTCATGAGAGACAGAGAGAGGCAGAGACATAGGCAGAGGGAGAAGCAGGCTCCATGCAGGGAGCCTGATGTGGGACATGATCCTGGGACTCAAGGATCACACCCTGGGCTGAGGCAGGTGCTCAATTCCTGCTCCACCCAAGCTTCCCACTAACAATGGAATCTTAACTAGAGAGCAAAGATAGATATTTGAAACTATAGACTAATAAGCTTATTACTAATGCCCAATGAAATTCTCAAATAGATTATGAAAAATTTTATGCGATCATAAAAAATAAAAAAATCTGGGATGCCTGGGATGCTCAGTGGTTGAGCATCTGCCTTTGGCTCAGGAAGTGATCCTGGGTCCAGGGATCAAGTCCCGCATCAGGCTCCCTGTGAGGAGCTTGCTTCTCCCTCTGCCTGTGTCTCTGTCTCTGTCTCTGTCTCTCTGTCTCTCTCTCTGTGTCTCTCATGAAAAAATAAATAAAATCTTTCAAAAATGTTTTTCAATTACCACACACAACAAAAAAATAGTCTTTACAAGGATAGTGTGAGTCACTAAGTAAAAAAAAAAAAAACACCAAATCATTGAGATGCAAATATTTATAGTTTTCATAGTTATTATATTACAATATTCAAATATTTAATCTTCAACAAAAAATTACAAAACCTATTTGAAAACAACCATCCATAAGGAAGCCTAGCAATTGGGCTTAATAGACAAAAACTGGTAAAAGATATGCTCAAGAAAACTATAGACAAATAAGTAAACTAAGAAAATGATGAACAGAATTAAAATATTAATGAAAATAAATAAATTACAAAAAAGAACACGTAAAAAACATGGAGCTATTGAGCACCATGGTTTATGTTCCCCTTCAACCTTGACATCATGGACAGGAACAGAGTTCAGGCACCCTAGCTGGCCTATCACTGCAGTGAGCCCCAAGCCTCTAGTTCACACCAGACCTAGGTGTACTATCAAGGCATCCTTAGCATGACACAAACTAGGATGCTGCTGGACAGAGCTCACCACAGCTCCAGCCATTTCAAAAAGGTGACACAGATAAAAGAGACCCCAAGACTTCCTGGCCTATACTTACTTAGGCTACAGATGATTCATCAGAGTGCATTAAAAAAATTGCTAGCCCATTGCTACCTAAGGTCCAGCAGTCCCACCAGGGTGCCCTGTCATGGAGCACCATGTGACATACAGCATGCCCAACTTAGATCCAACTATCTGACCATAGTGTCTCCAGTATGGAGCAGCATGGGACTTCCTGGCCTATACTTTACCTTGATTCCTGCCACTACACCAGGCTGGCACCTGAAAGAAGCATTCCAGGGCACTACGACCCATACCCATCACAGAGCCAGCCATTTCACTAGTGTAGCCCCTGTGCAAAAAGCCCTAGGACCCCTTGGCTTGTCCACACCTCAGATCTTGCCACCCTGTCATGGTTCTCTCTGCACAGAGAACCCCAGAACACACTGGCTTGAACATACTTCAGCTTCTGCTGTCCTGTCACAGTTTATCTTCAGGAGAACCCCAGGATACCCTAGCTTGTACCCACCTTGGCTTCAGCTATTCATCCAAGAAACCCTCTCTGCAAAGACTCCCAAGTCTGTCTTAGCCTGCATACAATTCATCTTTGACCATGAAAACAGCCCCACAAATAAACTCACCGGTACTCCAAGCCCACAATAGCTACAGTTACAGCCAGCCAGTCAAAGTCAGCAGGCACACATAGAATACACAAGAGATGATGATATACAAGATCATTCCTTCTAGTTTAGGAGTAACAGCTGTTCTGCATAATTCATTGAAACAAATATAAAAACCTAAGCAAAAGGTGGAGAAAGAGGAATATACCCCAAATGAAAGAAAAAGACATTACTTCAGAAAAAGAACTGAATGAAATGGAGAGTAATATGTTGATAAATAGTTCAAAGTAATGGTTATAAAGATTGCAGAGAGGAGTGGATGAACTCAGTGAGATCTACAATGAAGAGATAGAAAATATTTTGAAAGAATCAATCTGAGTTGAAAACTATGATAAGTAAAATAAACACTACCCTAGTAGGAATCAACTGTAGATTGTCAGATATAGAAGAATGAATCAGCAATCTGGAAGCAGTGTAATGAAAGCAGCAAAGATCAACAACAACAACAAAACCCAAAAATAATAAAAAGAAATGAGGCTAACTTAAGAGAACCCTTGGACAACATCAAGCAAGCAAACATTTGCATCAAAGAAATCTCAGAAGAAGAGATAAAGGAGCAGAAAACTTACTTGAAGCAATAAGAGTTGAAAACTTCTCTATCCCAGGTAAGGAGACAGATATCTAGGTTCAGAAAGCACATAGAGTTCCAAACAAGATGAACCAAAAGTGATCCATACCATGTACACATAATAATTAAAATGTCAAAGTTTAGTTATAAAGAGAAAAATTTAAAACCAAAAAGAGAGAGGCAGTTAGTCACTTACAAGGACATCCCCACACACACATAAGGCTATTAGTTAATTTTAAAACAGAAACTACACAGGCAAGAAGAAAGTGGCATGCTATTTTCAAAGTTTGGAAATAAAAAAAAATTAAAAACTACAACCAAGAATACTCTACCCAGCAAAGCTATCATTCAGAATTTAGGTTAGAGAGCTTCCCAGGCAACCAAATATTAAAGGAATCCATCACCACTAAACTGTCCTTATAAAAAATGTCCATGGATATTCATTAGGTAGAAAACAAAATGTAATATTTAGAAGTAAGAAAATTATAAAAGGAAAGGGCTCAAAAAATTTTAAATGTAAAATATAACAACATTAAACATGGAAGGGGAGAGTAAAAATAAGGTTATTTTAGAATGTATTTGAATTTAAGTGACCATCAAATTAATATAGACATCTACATACATAGAGTGCTATATATAAGCTTTATGGTAACAACAAATCAAAATCCTATATTAAATACTTTAAAAAATAAAGAGAAAGCCAAGGGTAACAGTAAAGAAAATCATCAATTGCAAGGAAAAATAATAAGAAACAGTGAATAACTATATAAATAGGAAACAAAATTTAAAATGTCAGTAAGTACATAATTGGTTTAAGTGAAATGATCTAACTGCTTCAAGCAAAAGATATAGGGTGACAGAATAGATAAAATAACAAGATACATCTCTATGCTGCCTGCAAGAAAATCACTTCAGACCTAAAGACACATACAAACTGAAAGTGAAAGGATGGAAAAAGATATTTCATAAAAAATGGAAGAAAAATGTCAAAGTAGAAATATTTCTGTCAGACAAAATAGACTTTAAATCAGGCTGCCACAAGAGAGAAAAAGAGGCACTAACAGAATGATAAATGAAGCAGTCCAACTAGAGGATATAATAGTTATAAATATCAGTGCACCCACAAATGGAGCATCTAAATACATACATATACGTATATTATACATATACATTACATATACATATATGTATACAATATTAACATACATAATGAAAAATTAATAATAATAATGCTGTGGGGCAGAAAACCAATAAGGAAGTAGTCTTTGAAGGGAAAAATAAGCCAATGGAGATAACAGATATATACAGAACATTCCATAAATTACAACACAATACACATTCTTTTCTAGTGTATATGGAATATTGTCCATGAAAAATCACATGTTGGACCACAAAACAAGTTTAAATAAAATTAAGAAGGCAGAAAAAGTATGGAAAGAGCCCAAAAGTTCATTGACTGTTGAATGGATAAAGAAGATGTGATATATATAAAAAATAAATGTATTATAAAAAAGAAAGATGAATGGATAACGAAGATATGGTTTATGTATACAATGGTATATTACTCAGCCATTAGAAATGACAAATGCCCACCATCTGCTTTGACGTGGATGGAACTGGAGGGTATTATGCTGAGTGAAATAAGTCAATCAGAGAAGGACAAACATTATACGGTCTCATTCTTTTGGGGAATATAAAAAATAGTGAAAGGGAATAAAGGGGAACAGAGAAAAAAAATGAGTGGGAAATATCAGAAAGGGAGACAGAACTTGAAAGACTCCTAACTCTGGAAAATGAACAAGGGGAGTTGGAAGGGGAGGTGAGTGGGGGTGGGGGTGACTGATTGATGGGCAGAGAGGTGGGCACTTGATGGGATGAGCACTGTTATTCTATATGTTGGCAAATTGAACACCAATTAAAAACATATTTATAAAAATAAAAAAACAAAAAAAGTAACATTAGGTGTCAACTCTACTAAGATAAAATGATTAAAACAAACACATAAAAAAACAGGAGTGACCCAAAAGCACAGAGAAAAAACAGGTGGTTTCCATTGAGGAGAGTGATATGGAAATGGACAAAATGAGCGAAGGGGCATGAGAGATACACGCTTCCAGCTATAAAATGAATATGTCATGGAGATAAATGATATAGCATATGGAATATAGTCAGTGATGTATATAGCATTGTATGGTGTCAGATAGTAGCTACATTTGTGAGTTTTCGAATCTCTGTGATGTACTCCTGAAATTATTGTATCATTGTGTGTCAATTATACTTCAATTGAAGAAAGATACATTGAGAAAAATGAGAAAAAGCACAAATACCAAAACTTACAGGATGCAAGAAAAATAGAAGTGAATTCATATCACTATGTGCATACATTAAAAAGGAAATGATTTAAATGTATCATCTAACTTCACACATTAAGGAACCAGCATAAGAAGAGCATATAAATCCAAAGATATTAAATTGGAAGTAATAAATGGTAAGAGTGTATATAAACAAAATAGAGAATTTAGAAAC
Organism: Vulpes vulpes; assembly: GCF_048418805.1. Classification (NCBI taxonomy): domain Eukaryota; kingdom Metazoa; phylum Chordata; class Mammalia; order Carnivora; family Canidae; genus Vulpes; species Vulpes vulpes. The sequence goes on from NC_132796.1 coordinate 59,919,909, forward strand.
AATAGAGGGAGCAACACAGGCAATATAACTCAATCGGAAATCACAGCATCATTCTCTACACAAAGACACAAAACAAAATTTGGACTAGCATGCCTATGTAAGAATTCCAGATTTTTTAAAGATCTTTTATTTGTTTATTTATTAATGAGAGACACACAAAGAGAGAGGGAGGCAGAGACACAGGCAGAGGGAGAAGCGGGCTCCACACAGGGAGCCCGATGTGGGACTCGATCCCAGGTCTCCAGGATCAGGCCCTGGGCCAAAGGCGGCACTGAGCTACCAGGACTGCCCAAGAATTCCAGATTTAAGTTAAGAATCTGCAACATCTTGGGGCACCTGGCTGGCTCAGTCATTAACGCATATGACTTTTGATTTTGGGATTGTGGGATCAAGCCTCACATTGGGTGTAGAGATTACTTAAAAATAAAGTCTTAAAGAGTTTGCAGGATGCCTGGTTGGTTCAGCTGTTGATCATCTGCCTTCGGCTCAGGGCACGATCCAGGGATCGAGTCCTGCATCGGGCTCCTTGTGAAGAGCCTACTTCCCTCTCTGCCTACATCTCTGTGTCTTTCATGAATAAGTGAATAAAATCTTTAAGAAAAAAAATGAAACATATCAGAGGAGAATAAAACCAAGTAAAAGGCTCTCTTACTCTTCGGAGGCAGAGAGCCCGTTTGCGCAAACGTCCTATAAACCCTCTTGCTAATTGCATCTGCCTGTCTGGGGTCTGAGTCTCTGGGGCGTCCCCGGGACACGTTGGCACCCGTGAGCCAGGATCCAACATTTGGGGGCTCGTCCGGGATCTGAGACGCCCCAGACTCAATCCTAAAACCGGTAGGAGGTAAGATCGAGCTCGCTAAATGTCATATCTGTCTCGTCCGTTTGTCTGACTGGCCGGGTCTGTATTGTGCCGGGTCTGTATTGTGCCTGCAGGACGCTGTACTCTGTATTCTGTATTTGGACCAGCGGGGGAGGCAGACGTGCCCGAGACCCCTGGTCCCCCTCTGGAGTCGGACTCTGGAGTGGTCTGGAAGAGGAACGGAGCCCCGGCACTCCCTCCTCTTCAGGGAGGGTGGTTGTTCGCGACCGCTCCCATCTGAATCCGCCGCACCAGTCCTGTCATTCGTGTGTGTCTGTTTTTTCTGTGTCTTTCTGGTCCCGCTCCGGAGTGGTCTGGAAGAGGGAGGGAACCCGGCACTCCCTCCTCTTCAGGGAGGGTCGTTGTTGGCGACCGCTCCCATCTGAATCCGCCGTGCCGATCCTGTCATCTGTGTGCATCTGTTTGTTCTGTGTCTTTCTTCCTGTCCTCTTCCTCCCCGCTCACCTCTTTTCTACACCCGTGGGACAAACTGTAACCACCCCTTTAAGCCTCGCTCTAGATCACTGGAAAGAAGTGGCCGGCCGAGCACACAACCTTTCGGTCAAAGTCAGAAGACGAAGATGGGTCACCTTCTGCTCCTCAGAGTGGCCAACTCTCAACGTCGGGTGGCCCAGGAATGGAACTTTTAATATTGATATTATCTTGCAGGTGAAGGCCCCGGTCTTTCAGCCAGGACCCAGTGGGCACCCTGATCAGCTCCTGCAGACTCTCCTCACCATGGAGGAGAGACAGGGCGTCTACAGAAAAATGTCCCCGGGGCGGATGGGAGGCCGACCCAGCTGCCTAATGAAATTGAGGACGTTTTCCCCTTGGTTCGCCCGACCTGGGACTACGACACTGCTGCTGGTAGGGAGCGGCTCCATCTCTATCGCCAGGTACTCCTAGTGGGTCTCAGAGGGGCAGGACGACGCCCCACCAATTTGGCAAAGGTACGTGCTATAGTGCAGGTTTTCTGGAAAGATTAATGGAAGGCTACCGTATGTATACTTAGAGAGAGAGAGGAGAAAGAGAGAGAGAGAGAAAGAGAGACAAAATAAAAGAGATAAAGGAAACGCAATAAAGAACTGACTGGGATACTGGCCACCATAGTACAGGGCTCAGGGCAGAGTAAGTCAGGACAGAGTAAGGACCTGGGAGACAAAAGAAGACCACGGGTTGAACGAGACCAGCGTGCCTACTGCAAGGAAAAAGGACATTGGGTTAAAGATTGTCCAAAGAAGGGCCAAACGCAGGGACCTAAGAAGCCCATTCCCGTACTGTCCCTAGAGGATGAAGATTAGGGATGTCAGGGCCAGGAGCCCCCCCCCCCCCCCGAGCCTCGGATAACCCTTAAAGTGGGGGGGTCAACCAGTGACCTTCCTGGTTGCTATGGGAGCTCAACATTCAGTTTTAACTGAGGCAGAAGGACCCTTGAGCTCTATCTAAAAGATGCATTCTTTTGCCTAAAGTTAAGCTCTCAAAGCCAGCCTATTTTTGCCTTTAAATGGAAAGATCCTGAGACGGGATTCTCAGGACAACTCACTTGGACAAAGCTACCACAGGGATTCAAAAACTCCCCCACCTTGTTCAATGAAGCCTTGCATCAGGACTTGGCAGACTTCCGAGTTGGCCATCCAGACCTTGTTCTCCTGCAGTACGTGGATGATTTGCTCATAGCGGCTAAGACAGAACAGGATTGCGTAAAAGGTACAGGGGCCCTGCTCGAGGGACTGGGAGGACTGGGGTATAGGGCCTCTGCCAAAAAGGCCCAAATAGGCCAGAGACGAGTGACCTATCTGGGATATCTCCTGGAAGGAGGCCAGAGGTGGCTGACGGAGGGTCGCAAAAAGGCTGTAGCCCTGATCCCAGCACCCACTAGTGCCAGAGGGCTACGAGAGTTCCTCGGCAGTGCCTGGTTCTGACGCCTCTGGGTACCCGGGTTTGCAGAGCTGATGGCTCCCCTATATCCTCTCACGAAATCCAACACCCCCTACCACTGGGGAAAGGAGCAACAATTGGCTTTTGACAAAATAAAAAGGGCCTTATTGACCGCCCCTGCCCTGAGCCTCCCAGATGTAACCAAGCCATTTGCGCTATATGCTGATGAACACCAAGGAATAGCCAAAGGGGTCCTAACTCAGAAACTGGGACCCTGGAAAAGGCCCGTGGCATACTTTTCAAAAAAAATTAGACAGAGTGGCTGCAGGATGGCCCCCATGTCTCCGAATAATAGCGGCTGTGGCAGTCCTGGTAAAAGACTCAGATAAGTTGGCCTTCAGCCAACCCCTCACTGTGGTGGCCCCCCCATGCCACAGAGACAGTCATCCGCCAGCCCCCTGATCAATGGCTCTCAAACGCTCGGGCCACCCATTATCAGGCCATGTTACTGAATTCCGAGCGGATACGGTTCAGAACGGCTACATCCCTAAACCCAGCCACCTTGCTTCCAGAAGCCGAGTCCCCCTCCCTGGTAATGCATGATTGCCACCAGATCCTAGCCGAGGTCCATGGCACCAGAGGGGACTTGATGGACCAGCCTTTGCCAGATGCTGAAGCAACCTGGTACACCAAGGGGAGTAGCTTTCTACAAAATGGTGAACGTAAAGCTGGGGCGGCCGTGGTAGATAATTCACTGTCCGGGGCATCAGCGAGGCAACGACCCAGTGGCAGAGGGGAACAGGATGGCCGATGAAACAGCACGAGCTGCTGCACTAGGCCCACAGGAGGATGGACAGAAGCCTTCCCCACCAAACGAGAAACTGCCCAGGTGGTTGTCAAGAAAATCCTAGAAGAAATTTTCCCCTGCTTTGGACCGCCCAAGGTAATAGGGTCGGACAACGGCCCCGCCTTCGTCTCCCAGGTAAGTCAGTTGGTGGCCAGATTACTGGGGATAAATTAAAAATTACATTGTGCATACAGACCCCAGAGCTCAGGGCAGGTAGAAAGAATAAATAGAACAATTAAAGAGACCCTAACCAAATTGACATTGGAGACTGGCACTAGAGACTGGGTCCAACTCCTCCCTATGGTTCTGTTCCGAGTCCGGAACACTCCCACACGCCATGGGCTAACTCCTTACGAGATTCTCTATGGAGGTCCCCCACCAGTAACGGACTTACTAGATTCTGCTATTGACCCTCTTGCTAACACTCCCGGTTTACAGGACAGGCTAAAGGCGCTCCAGATTATCCAGCGCCAGATCTGGAAACCCCTTGCGGCTGTCTACCGCCCCGGAGACACAACCGACCCACACCCGTTCCAGATCGGTGACTCCGTCTACATCAGGAAACATCAGTCCAGGACGCTTGAGCCCCGCTGGAAGGGCCCATACACTGTACTACTGACCACCCCAACCGCCTTAAAGGTAGACGGCATTGCTGCTTGGGTCCACGCCTCACACGTCAAGCGCGCCCCATCAACGAGCACCGCTGACGCCAGCCAGGATGGACCGTGCGAGCCACCCCAATGGAAGCTCCACCGCACTCAAAACCCGCTCAAGATAAGACTTTCAAAAATTGTTCAATGACAGTTGTTATATTCCTACCTCTCCTAGCGCTCTTCACCTCCGCCAAAGGTGACCCTCATGCCCTCAAAAGGTTAACCTGGCAGGTACTAACGTCTGGGGGTGGCGAGGTCTGGTCTATAACTAAGACCGCCCCCGTGGGAACCTGGTGGCCTAACCTATATCCTGACCTATGCAAGCTAACCATAGGGGCCCCTAGCCCATGGGACCTAGAGGGATACTTCGACACCTCTAGAGCCCCTAACCGAGAAAGCCCTCCAGGGCGACTGGGATTAGACCCATGGGGAGGATGTGGCACGCCTGACAGAAGGGCCATGCTAAGCACTCTTCCCTTTTATGTCTGTCCCGGGTACCACAGAGATCGCAGGCTAAATCCCACCTGTGGAGGAGGGGAATACTTCTATTGTAAAAATTGGGGGTGCGAGACTAGGGAGACACAGGTTGAGAGGCCCTCCTCCTGGGATTACATCATTGTCAAGGCTAACTATACTCACCCGGGGTTACCAGGAACTCTGCAATACTACCACCCCGATTTTAGGGACTGTCTCTTACCTGGAGCCCCAGCTGGGAACTTGGTGGGCATGCAACAAAGGCCTCACCCCCTGTGTGTCAGCTAAGGTTATAAATAGCTCAAACGACTTCTGTGTCATGGTGCAGATCATACCCAGGGTGTTCTATCACCCTGCTGAAACTCTAGAAAATCAGTATGATGAACACCCCACCCGTTTTCGGTGCGAACCTGTCTCCCTAACCCTAGTCGTTAAGTTGGGACTAGGGGTCGCTACTGGGGTGGGTACTGGCGCAGCTGCTCTGATCCAGGGCTCACGACGTTATATAGAACTCCAGGCAGCTGTAGATGAGGATCTACGGGCACTAGAGCAGTCCGTTTCTAAGTTAGAACAGTCCCTCACCTCACATTCAGAAGTAGCACTTCAAAACAGGAGAGGCTTGGATTTACTATTCCTGAAAGAGGGAGGACTGTGTGCGGCCCTGGGAGAGGAATGCTGTTTCTATGCAGACCACTCTGGAGTCATCAGAGACTCCATGGCCAAACTCAGGGATAGGCTAAATAAAAGACAAAGGGACCGGGAGGCCCAGCAGGGCTGGTTTAAAAGCTGGTTTAATCAGTCTCCCTGGTTGACCACCCTAATCTCTACCATTATGGGCCCTCTAGTTATCCTGCTCCTGCTGCTAACTTTCAGCCCCTGCATCCTCAACCGGCTGTTCCATTTCGTCTGAGAAAGATTGTCTATTACCCAAGCTCTGGTATTAACTCAACAATGTTGGGCCCTCCAAACTGAAAAAAATAAATGTTCCCTAAGATTTTAAGATTAAAATCAGCCCAAAAAAAAGGAGGGAATGAAGAAACCTCTCCCCTTGTAAGTAGGGCCAGCCCTAATCCAGAGGCAGCCCATCCAGGCGCCTTCCTGAAATTTTAGCAACTAAAAGCATTCTGTTTACAATAAGAAAAGCATTTCCCCCCACACCCTGATTGGAATGTCCCTGAATAGGTTCATGTTGACCCTCTGTGAAATCAATAACCTGAATGCTATGTGACTCCCGAGGTTCTTTTGTCTTTAAGCGGTTTTTTTTTTTCCTTTTGCCTTTAAAAGATACCTGTAATTGCTAATCAGGGCTCTCTTCCTCTTCGGAGGCCGAGAGCCCGTTTGCGCAAACGTCCTATAAACCCTCTTGCTAATTGCAAAAAAAAAAAAAAAAAAAAAAAAAAAACACCAAGTAAAATTGATTTTAAATGTTCAAGGAATGTTTTGGTTTGTTCATGTTAGTTTTTTCCTCAAGCCTGTGCAGCTCAGTGCTAAGAGAGATCCACTTGGTCTATGGTTTCTCCTTCAGTGGAAAATGAGTGAGGTGTCTTTCTGACATCCCCAGAATATCAGGGTGCTTTATGTGACACCTTCTTCATTCTTATCTAAGAGCACTGAGACACTAGTATATCTAGATTGCCTGGGGGCAGCTAAGAAAAAGAAAGGGAGCAGTGCCTCAGGATCCTGCATGGTTCTGTAGGATGTGGAGAATATGCACACCCCTGTGTATACAATGGAATATTACTCAGCCATTAGAAATGACAAATACTCACCATTTGCTTCGACCTGGATGGAACTGGAGGGTATTATCCTGAGTGAAATAAGTCAATCGGAGAAAGACAAACATTATATGGTCTCATTCACTTGGGGAATATAAAAAATAGTGAAAGGGAATAAAGGGGAACAGAGAAAAAATGAGTGGGAAATATCAGAAAGGGAGACACCACATGAGAGACTCCTAACTCAGGGAAATGAACAAAGGGTGGTGGAAAGGGAGGTGGGTGGGGGGTGGGGGTGACTGGGTGATGGGCACTGAGGGGGGCACTTGATGGGATGAGCACTGGGTGTTATGCTATATGTTGGCAAATTGAACTCCAATAAAAAAATAAAAAATAAAATAAAGAGGAAATGAGAGAATTGGGGCTGCACCTAGTTTTTTGGCATCTCAGTGCCCTTCTCTTTAGGGAAAAAGGAGTAAGCATCTCTCAGCAGCCTGAATGGCTCTGTAGCCATGAGAGAAGGTGCACAATTTTGAGATTTTTCTTTCAAGAAAAGGAAGAGAAGGGGAGATGCACCTAGCTTCCTGTAATTTCTGTACACTCCTCTAGGGAAAAGGGGCAAGTGTCCTCAAGCAGCCAGTTCATCTCCATGGGAATGAAACAAGGTGCAGCATCTTAAAACTTCTTTTTCAGGAGGAAGGTAGAAACTCATTTCCATCCAACATCTTGGTACTTCTGTGCAGTACCTTGGGGACAAAGTAAAGGTGGATTTCAGCAGCCTAAACATGTCTGTAGATCTGAGAGGAGGTGCAAAATAATGAGAATTCTCTTTCAGACTTAAGATAAGCAGAGCTTGCACCAAACATCCTTAAGGACTACTGTACTCCTATGAATAAAAAGGGGGGGGGGAGGGCTTAGGTCAGACAAAAAGGCTTGGTAAGGCTGACAGAAGATTCAAAACACTGAAACTTCTTTATCTGGAAGATATGAAATGTCTTTTAAGATGTTGAGGAATGTTTCCTCTGTCCCTACACTCTGAAGAGTTTTGATCAGGAATGGATGCTGTATTGTGTCAAATGCTTTCTCTGCATCTAATGAGAGGATCATATGGTTCTTGCTGATATGATGAATCACATTGATTGTTTTACGAGCGTTGAACCAGCCTTGTGTCAAAGGGATAAATCCTACTTGGTCATGCTGAATAATTTTCTTAATGTACTCTTGGATCCTATTGGCTAGTATCATGTTGACAATTTTTGCATCCATATTCATCAAGGATATTGGTCTATAATTCTCCTTTTTGGTGGGGTCTTTGTCTGGTTTTGGAATTAAGGTGATGCTGGCCTCATAGAACGAATTTGGAAGCACTCCATCTCTTTCTATCTTTCCAAACAGCTTTAGTAGAATAGGTACGGTTTCTTCTTTAAACGTTTGATAGAATTCCCCTGGGAAGCCATCTGGCCCTGGACTTTTGTGTCTTGGGAGGTTTTTGATGACTGCTTCAATTTCCTCCCTGGTTATTGGCCTGTTCAGGTTTCTATTTCTTCCTGCTCCAGTTTTGGTAGTTTGTGGCTTTCCAGGAATGCGTCCATTTCTTCTAGATTGCCTAATTTATTGGCGTAGAGCTGTTCATAATATGTTTTTAAAATCATTTGTATTTCCTTGGTGCTAGTAGTGAACTTTCCTTTCTCATTCATGATTTTATTAATTTGAGTCTTCTCTCTCTTCTTTTTAATAAGGCTGGCAAATTGTTTATATATCTTATTACTTCTTTCAATCAACCAACTCCTGGTTCTGTTGATCTGTTCCACAGTTCTTCTGGTCTCGAATTCATTGAGTTTTGCTCGAATCTTAATTAACTCTCTTCTGCTGAGTGTAGGATCTATTTGCTGTTTTTTCCCTAGTTCCTGTATGTGTAAGGTTAGCTTTTGTATTTGAGTTCTTTCCAGTTTTTGAATGGCTATGAAAATCCCACACCAAATATCATTCTCAATGGGGAAGCACTGGGAGCCTTTCCCCTAAGATCAGGAACAAGACAGGGATGTCCACTCTCACCACTGCTATTCAACATAGTACTAGAATTCCTCGCCTCAGCAATCAGACAACAAAAAGACATTCAAGGCATTCAAATTGGCAAAGAAGAAGTCAAACTCTCCCTCTTTGCCGATGACATGATACTCTACATAGAAAACCTGAAAGCCTCCACCCCAAGATTGCTAGAAGTCATACAGCAATTTCGTAGTGTGGCGGGATACAAAATCAATGTGTAGAAGTCAGTGGCATTTCTATACACTAACAATGAGACTGAAGAAAGAGAAATTAAGGAGTCAAATCCACTTGCAATTAATTGCACCCAAAGCCTAAGATACCTAGGAATAAACCTAACCAAAGAGGTAAAGGATCTATACCCTAAAAACTATTGAACACTTGTGAAAGAAATTGAGGAAGACACAAAGAGATGGAAAAATATTCCATGCTCATGGATTGGCAGAGTTAATATTGTGAAAATGTCAATGTTACCCAGGGCAATTTACACGTTTAATGCAATCCCTATCAAAATACCATGGACTTTCTTCAGAGAGTTAGAACAAATTATTTTAAGATTTGTGTGGAATCAGAAATGACCCCGAATAGCCAGGGGAATTTTAAAAAAGAAAACCATATCCTGGGGCATCACAATGCCAGATTTCAGGTTGTACTACAAAGCTGTGGTCATCAAGACTGTGTGGTACTGGCACAAAAACAGACACATAGATCAATGGAACAGAACAGAGAACCCAGAAGTGGACCCTCAACTTTATGGTCAAGTAATATTCGATAAAGAAGGAAAGACTCTCCACTGGAAGAAAGACATTCTCTTCAATAAATGGTGCTGGGAAAATTGGACATCCACATGCTGAAGAATGAAACTAGACCACTCTCTTGCACCATACACATAGATAAACTCAAAATTGTCAAAGGATCTAAATGTGAGACAAGATTCCATCAAAATCCTAGAGGAGAACACAGGCAACACCCTTTTTGAACTCGGCCACAGTAACTTCTTGCAAGATACATCCATGAAGGCAAAAGAAACAAAAGCAAAAATGAACTACTGGAACTTCATCAAGATACGAAGCTTTTGCACAGCAAAGGATACAGTCAACAAACTAAAAGACAACCTACAGAATGGGAGAAGATATTTGCAAATGACCTATCAGAAAAAGGGCTAGTTTCCAAGATCTATAAAGAACTAATTAAACTCAACAGCAAAGAAACAAACAATCCAATCATGAAATGGGCAAAAGACATGAAGAGAAATCTCACAGAGGAAGACATCGACATGGCCAACATGCACATGAGAAAATGCTCTGCATCACTTGCCATCAGGGAAATACAAATCAAAACCACAATGAGATACCACCTCACACCAGTGAGAATGGGGAAAATTAACACGCAGGAAACCACAAATGTTGGAGAGGATGTGGAGAAAAGGGAACCCTCTTACACTGTTGTTGGGAATGTGAACTGGTGCAGCCACTCTGGAAAACTGTGTGGAGGTTCCTCAAAGAGTTAAAAATAGACCTGCCGTACGACTCAGCAATTGCACTGTTGGGGATTTACCCCAAAGATTCAGATGCAATAAAATGCCGGGACACGTGCACCCCGATGTTTCTATCAGCAATGGCCACAATAGCCAAACTGTGGAAGGAGCCCTGGTGTCCATCGAAAGATGAATGGATAAAGAAGATGTGGTTTATGTATACAATGGAATATTACTCAGCCATTAGAAACTACAAATACCCACCATTTGCTTCAACTTGGATGGAACTGGAGGGTATTATGCTGAGTGAAATAAGTCAATCGTAGAAGGACAAACAGTGTATGTTCTCATTCATTTGGAGAATATAAATAATAATGAAAGGGAATATAAGGGAAGGGAGAAGAAATGTGTGGGAAATATCATAAAGGGAGACAGAACATAAAGACTCGTAACTCTGGGAAACGAACTAGGGGTGGTGGAAGGGGAGGAGGGCGGGGGTTGGGGTGAATGGGTGACAGGCACTGAGGGGGGCACCTGACAGTATGAGCACTGGGTGTTATACTGTATGTTGGTAAATTGAACACCAATAAAAGTGAATTTATTATAAAAATAAAAGGACGATATGAAAGGGATGGGACACGCACATCTGCATAAAACTTTTGATAGACACCCAAATTGTCTAGCCATGGTGATTGGTAAAGGCTTTTCACTTCCAAAAACAATATATGAAGGATAGAAAAGGTGGCTACTTGTTCAATTTTTCAGACAAAAAGTAATCTTCCAGACAGAAAAATGCAATGTAATATGATACTACTACAGCTACAAAATAAATCTGTAACTGATACTAAAAACAGAGATTGATAAATTGGCTAGAAATTCAAAATAATTGACTTAAAGAGGCTGAGATACAAGAAAATATAGACAACTAAATGAGAGTAGTGGAATGTTACATAAATTAGGATATTAATAAATAAATAGGGGCACCTCGGTGGCTCAGTGTTTGAGCGTCTGCCTTTGGCTCAGGTCATGATCCTAGGGTTCTGGGATTGAGTCTCACATTGGGCTCCCCACAGGGAGCCTGCTTCTCTCCCTCTGCCTGTCTTTCTGCCTCTCTATGACTCTCACGAATAAATAAATAAAATCTTATAAAAAGAAAGAAATAGAAACTATAAAAATATCTAGTAAAATACTTGAATTAAAGAATTCCATAATTGGGGGCAGCTGGGTGGCTCAGTTGGTTAAGTGTCTGCCTTTGGCTCAGGTCATGATTCCAGGGTCCTGGGATCAAGCTCAAAATTGGGCTCTCTGTTCAGTGGGGAGCCTGATTCTCCCTCTCCTGTTTTCCCTGCTTGTGCACTCTCACTCTCTCAATGTCAAATAAATAAAATCTTAATACAAAATAAAATAAAACAAAAAAATCAATATTTGAACTGAAGTATCCAATAGAGAATTTCTTTTTTAAAAGCTTTTATTTATTTATTCATGAGAGACACACAGAGAGTGGTAGAGATATAGGCAGGGGGAGAAGCAGACTCTTCAGGGAGTACAATGCAGGACTCGATCCTGAGACTCCACGGTTATGCCCTGAGCCAAAGGCAGACACTCAACAGCTGAGCCATCCAGGCATCCCCCCAATAGAGAATTTCAACAGTAGATTTAATCAAGCATAAGAGACAATCAGCCGATTTAGAGATAAATCATTTGAAAGTATCCAGAGAAGCAAAACGAAAAGAATATAAAAGAGTGAAGAAAGCCTAAATATCTTCTGAAACATGACCAAGGAAATCATTGTATGCTCAAGGGAATCCTAGGAGAAGAGTGAATGAAAGTGCAAGGAAGTTTATTTAAAGAAATAATGGCTGAAATTTCTCAAATCTAGAGAGGGAAATGGACATTCTGATTCATGAGTTTCAAAAGCCTGAAATAAGAACCCAAATAAGTCTAACATGGGAAATATTAAAATTAAATTGTCGAAGTCAAAGAGAATTTTAAATTAGAAAACAAAGATTCATCATGTACAAGAGATCACCCATAAGGCTATTTGTGGATTTCTCAGCAGACATATTGCATACAAGAGGTAGCATGATATATTCAACATACTGAGAGGGAAGAGCAAACAAAACAAAACAAAACAAAACAAAACAAACACTGCATATCAAAGTTGTCCTTTAGAATTGGAGAGAGAAAAATTTTCCAAGCCAAAGGAAAAAAAAGTCGAAGGAATTCATTAACACCAGAAAGATTTTACAATAAAAGCTAAAAGGAGTTTATCAACTCTAAACAAAAGATTGCTGAAAATTAATACGAAAACATAGGAAAGTATAAAATTTACACGTAAAGGTAAATGTATAGATAAATTCAGTGCTCTAATATAACAATGCTGGTGAATAAATCACTTATAATACTATTATAGTTTAAGTTAAATTACGAAAAACAATTTTAGCAACAGTATTTGTTAATGAATACATACTAAAATATGTGAATGGTGATATCAAGAATTTATTTAAAATCTTATATTTTTAACTTTTTGAGGGACCTCCATACTATTTTCTATATCGGCTGCACCAGAATGAATTCCCACCAACAGTGAAAGAGGTTTCCTTTTTCTCCATTCTTGGCACACTCATTGTTTCTTGTATTGTTAATTTTAACCATTCTGATAGGTGTGAGGTCGTATCTCATTGTAGTTTTGATTTGTATTTCCCTGATAATCAGTTATGTTGAATGTTTTGTCATGTATCTGTTGGCCATCTGGATATTCTGTCCATTTTTAATTGGATTATTTTTATGTTGAATTTTATAATTTATTTATATATTTCAAATATTAACACTTTATTGGATATGTTATGTGCAAATATCTTCTCCCATTCAATTAGGTTGCCTTTTCATTTTGCTGATTTTTTCCTTCACTGTGCAGAAACTTTTGTTTATTTTGATGAAGTCCCAATAGTTTATTTTTGCTTTTGTTTCCCTTGTCTCAGATGATATATCTAGAAAAATCTTTCTATGGCCAATGTTAAAGAAATTACTGGCTGTGTTCTCTTCTAGGTCTCACATTTAAATATTTAAATTCATTTTGACTTTATTTTTGTGGATAGTGTAAGGAAGTAGTCCAGGTAATTCTCCGTGTTTCTCCAACATCATTTGTTGAAGACTGTCTTTTTCCCATTGGATATTCTCTCCTGCTTTGTAGAAGATTATTTGACCATATAGCTGTGGGTCCATTTCCGGATTTTCTATTCAATTCCATTTATCTATGTGTCTGTTTTTGTGCCAGTACAATACATTAGTGATAACTACAACTTTTTAATATACCTTGAAGTCTGGAATCATAATGCCTCAGATATTTTTCCCCCAATATTTCTTTGGCTATTTGGGGTCTTTTGTGGTTCCATACACATTTCGGGATTGTTTTTTCAACCTTTGTAAAAAAATGGTGGTAGTTTTTTTATGAGGATGGCATACATGTGTAGATTACTTTGGGTATTATAGACATTTTAATGAGATTTGTTCTTTCAATCCACGAGCATGGAATATTTTCCATTTCTTTGAGTCATCTTCAATTTCTTTCATAAGTGTTCTATATTTGTCAGAAGGCAGAACCCTTGTCTCTTTGGTTAGGTTTATTCCTAGGTATCTTATGTATTTCAGCACAATTGTAATTGGGATCAATTCCCTTATTTCTCTATGTGCTGCTTAATTTATTATTGGTATGTAGAAATGCAACAAGTTTATATATGTTGATTTTTCTATCATATGAGTTAACTGAATTGTGTCTAAGTTCTAGCAAATTTTCTGCTGCAGTATTTTGGGATTTCTGCATAGAGTATCATATAAAATGTAAATAATGGAAGTTTGACTCCTCCCTTGCTTGTTTGGATGCCATGTATTTCATTTTTGTTGTCTGATTGCTGAGGCTAGGACTTTCCAGTACTATATTAAATAACAGTGATGAGAGAGGACATCCTTGTCTTTTTCCTGATCATTGAGGAAAAGGTCTCAGTTTTTCCCCATCGAGGATGATATTATATGTGGGTTTTTCATATATGGTCTTGTTGATGTTGAAGTATGTCCTCTCTAACCCAATTTTGTTGAGGGTTTTTATTATGAATGGATGCTTTCCTATGTCAAGTGCTATCTCTGCATCTATTGAGATGATCATATGTTTCTTATCCTTTTATTAATGTGGTTTATTATGTTTGCAAATATTGAACAACCTTTGCAACCCAAGAACAAATCCAAATTGGTTGTAGTGAATGATTATTTTAAGGTATGATTGAATTAAGTTTGCTAGTATATTATTGAAAATTTTTGCATCCATGTTCATCAGGGATATTGGCCTATAGTTCTCTTCCTTAGTGGAGTTTTTGTTTGGTTTTGATGTAAGGGTGATGTTGGACTTGTAGAAAGAATTTGGACATTTTTTTCCATTTCTATTGTTTGGGATTATTTGCAAAGAATTATGTATTAACTCTTTAAATGTTTGGTAGAATTCACCCATAAAGCCATCTGGCCCTGGACTTTTGTTTGTTGGGAATTTTTTTAATTACTGATTCAATTTCTTCTCTGGTTCTTGGTATGTTGAAGTTTTCTATTACTTTTTGTTTTACTATTCATAGTTTACATATATCTAGGAATTTATGCACTTCTTTCAGGTTATCCAATTCATTGGCATATAGTTTTTCATAATATTCTTTTATAATTGTTGTTTTTTTCCTTGGTGTTGGTTGTTATTTCCCTTTCTTATTTCTGGTTTTATTTATTTTAGTCCATTCTCTTTTGTTTTTGACATGTCTGGCCATGGTTTCATCAATTTTATTAATTATTTCAAAGAACCAACTTCTGGCTTCATTCATCTGCTCTTTTTTTCTTTTTCTTTTTCTTTTTTCTCCTTTTGCTTTCTATATCATTTATGTATGCTCTAATATCTGTTATTTCCTTCATTCTGCTTGCTTATTCTATTTGTTGTTCTTTTTCTAGCTCCTTCAGGAGTGAGGTTAGGTTCTTTATTTGGGATTTTCCATGCTTTTTGAGGAAGAACTATATTGCTATATTTTTAAAAAGATTTTTATTTATTTATTCATGAGAGACACAGAAAGAGAGGTAGAGACACAGGCAGAGGGAGAAACAGGCTCCATTCAGGGAACCTGAGGTGGGACTCAATCCCAGAACTCCAGGATCACACCCTGAGCTGAAAGCAGATGCGCTTAACCGCTAAGCCACCCAGGCATTCCTATTGCTGTATTTATCAAGCTTAGCACTTCTTTTGCTGCATCCAAAGGTTTTGGGCCATTTAGATTTCATTTTCATTTGTTACCAAGTATATTTTAATTTCTTGGTTGACCCATTCATTGTTTACTAGCATATTGTTTAACCTCTATGGGTTTGTATTATTTCCAGATTTTTTCTTGTTTTTGACTTCAAGGTTCATGGTGTTGTGGTTAGAAAGTACGAATAGTATGATCTCAGTCTTTCTGTACTTGTTAAGATCTCATTTGTGACGTACTTATGTCATCTATTCTGGAGAATTTCCCATGTGCATTTGAAAAGAATGTGTATTCTGCTGTTTTAGATTAATATTATGAGTATATTTATTAAGTTCATCTGATCTAGTTGACATTAAAAGTCATTGTTTCCTTGTTGATTTTCTGTTTAAATGGTCTATCTAATGATATAAGTGGGTTTTTTGAAAAGATTTTTATTTATTTATTCATAAGAGACACACACAGAGAGAGAGGCAAAGATATAGGCAGAGAGAGAGAGAAGCAGGCTTTATGCAGGGAGCCTAATGTGGGACTCGATCCCAGGACTCTGGGATCATGCCCGGAGCCAAAGGCAGACACTCAACTACTAAGCCACCCAAGCATCCCTGTAAACAGAGTTTTAAAATAATCTATTATTATTGTGTTTTTTAAAAGATTTTAATTATTTATTCATCACACATACACACACACACACACACACACACACGCTTTTGGGTGCAATTGTAAATGGGATTGACTAGTTAATTTCTCTTTCTTCAATCTCATTGTTAGGGTAGAGAAATTCCACTGATTTCTGTGCATTGATTTGTATCCAACCACACTGCCAAATTGCTATATGAGTTCTTGCAATCTTGGGGTGGAGTCTTTTGGGTTTTCTAATTACAGTATCATGTCATCTGTGAAGAGGGAGAGTTTGACTTCTTCTTTGCCAATTTGAATGCCTTTAATGTCTTTTTGTTGCCTGATTGCTGAGGCTAGGACTCCCAGTACTATGTTGAATAGCAGTTGTGAGAGTGGAAATCCCTGTCTTGTTCCTGATCTTAGAAGGAAGGCTCCCAGTGCTTCCCCATTGAGAATTATATTTGCTGTGGGCTTTTCGTAGATGGCTTTTAAGATGTTGAGGAATGTTCCCTCTCTCCCTACACTCCGAAGACTTTTGATCAGGAATGAATGCTGTATTTTGTCAAATGATTTCTCTGCATCTATTGAGAGGATGATAGGGTTCGTGTTTTGTGTCTTTTTGATATGATCTATTACATTGATTGCTTTATGAGTGTTGAACCAGCCTTGCATCCTGGGGATCAATCCCACTTTCTCAGGGTGAATAATCTTCTTAATGTACTTTTGGATCCTATTGGCTAGTATCTTATTGAGAATGTTTGCATCTGTGTTCATCAATGATATTGGTCTGTAATTGTCCTTTTTGTTGGGTCTTTGTCTTCTTTTGGAATTAAGGTGATGCTGGCTTCATAGAACAAGTTTGCAAGTATTCCATCTATTTCTTCTTTCTGAAGAGCTTTAGTAGAATAGGTATGATTTCTGCTTTAACCGTTTCATAGAATTCCCCTGGGAAGTCATCTGGCCCTGGACTTTTATGTCTTGGGAGGTTTTTGATGACTGCTTCAATTTCCTCCCTGGTTATTGGCCTGTTCAGGTTTTCTGTTTCTTCCTGTTCCAATTTTGGGAGTTTGTGGTTTTCCAGAAATGCGTCCATTTCTTCTAGATTGCCTAATTTTTTGGCATAGAGATGCTCATAATAAGTATTTTAAATCGTTTGTATTTCCTTGCTATTGGTTGTGATCTCTCCATTCTCATTTATGATTTTATTAATTGGAGTCTTTTCTCTCTTCTTTTTAATAAGGCTGCCTAAGGGTTTATCTATCTTATTAATTCTTTCAAAGAACCAACTCCTGGTTTTGTTCATCTGTTCCATAGTTCTTCTGGTCTCTATTTTATTGAGTTCAGCTTGAATCTTTAATAGTTGTCTTCTTCTGCTAGGTGTAGGTGTTATTTGCTGTTCCTTCTCCTGCTCCTTTAGGTGTAAGGTTAGCTTTTGTATTTGAGTTCTTTCCAGTTTTTGATGAATGCTTCTACTGCAATTTATTTCCCCCTCAGGACTGCTTTTGCTGCGTCCCAAAGGTTTTGAATGGTTGTTTCCTCATTTTCATTAGTTTCCATGAATCTTTTTAATTCTTCTCTAATTTCCTGGTTGACCCTTTCATCTTTTAGCAGGATGCTCCTTAACCTCCACGTGTTTGAAATCCTTCCAAACTTCTTCTTGCAGTTTAGTTCTAGTTTCAAAGCGTTATGGTCTGAAAATATGCAGGGGACCGTGCCAATAATTTGGTATCAGTTAAGACCTGATTTGTGACCCAGTATGAGGTCTATTCTGGAGAAAGGTCTTTGTGCACTTGAGAAGAATGTGTATTCATTTGCGTTTGGATGTAAAGTTCTGCAAATATCTGTGAAATCCATCTGGTCAAGTATTGTTTAATGCTCTTCTTTTTTGGAGATGTTCTGTAGACGATCTATGAGTTGTAGAAAGTGCTGTTCAAGTCTCCAAGTGTAACTCTTTTATTATGTAACTATGTCTGTTCAAGTCTAAAGTGCTGTTCAAGTCTCCAAGTGTAACTCTTTTATTATCTAACTATGTCTTAACTTTGGTTATTAATTGATTCATATACTTGCCAGCGCCCACCATCAGGGCATAAATATTCATGATTGTTAAGTCCCCTTGTTGGATAGATCCTTTAAATATGATATAGTGTCCCCCTTCATCTCTTACTGCAGTCTTTGGGATAATCTTTAATTTATCTGATATGAGGATGGCTACCCCTTCTTTCTTTTGAAGACCGTTTGAATGGTACATGGTTCTCCAACCTTTTATTTTCAGGCTGGAGGTGTCCTTATGTCTAAAATGAGTCTCTTGTAGACAGAAAATAGATGGGTCTTACTTTTCAATCCAGTCTGAAACCCTGCACCTTTTGATCCGATCATGAAACCCATTCACGTTCAGAGTTACTATTGAAAGATATGAATTTAGTGTCATCATGATACTATTCAGCCCCTGTATTTGTCAATTGTTTCCTTGGACTTCCCCTTTCTTTTACAGAGTCCCCCTTAATACTTCTTGCAGAGCTGGCTGGTTGTCACATATTCTTTCAGTCTCTGCCTATCTTGGAAGCTCTTTATCTCCCCTTCTATTCTGAATGAAAGTCTTGCTGAATAAAGTATTCTTGGCTGCATGTTCTTCTCTTTTAGGTCCTGAATATATCCTGCCTGCCTTTTCTGGCCTGCCGGGTCTTTGTGGAGAGGTCTGCTGTTAACCTAATACTTCTCCCTATAATGGTTAGGGATCTTTTTTTGCATGCTGCTTTAAGGATCTTCCCTTTACCTTTGTAATTTGCAAGTTTCACTATTAAATGTCGAGGTGTTGAACGTTTTTTATTGATTTTAAGGGGGATCTCTCTTTCTCCTGGATCTCAATGTAATTTTCCCTTCCCAAGTTAGCGAAGTTCTCAGCTTTGTTTTGTTCAAATATGCTTTCTGGTCCTCTGTCCCTTTCGGCACCCTCGAGAACTCCAATTAAATGAATATTTTTCCTTCTGAGGCTGTCATTTATTTCCTTTAACGTTTGTTCATGATGTTTTGTTTTTCTCTTTTTTCCGCAGCTTCCTTTCTTGCCATCAACTCATCTTCTATGTCACTCACTCATTCTTCTACCTCATTAACCCTCATCGTTCGGACCTCCAATTTGGATTGCATCTCATTTAATTGATTTTTAATTTCTGCCTGATTAGATCTAAATTCTGCAGTCATGAAGTCTCTTGAGTCCTTTATGCTTTTTTTCTAGAGCCACCAGTAGCTTTTTAATTGTGCTTCTGAACTGGCTTTCTGACATTGAGTTGTAATCCAAATTCTGTAACTCTGTGGGAGAGAGGACTTTTTTTTTGATTCTTTCTTTTGTGGTGAGTTTTTCCTTCTAGTCATTTTGCTCAGTGCAGGGTGGCTGAAAATAAATTGTACTGCAAAAAGGAGAAAAGGAGAAACAAGGGCGTGTGGAACAAACAAAAAAACAAAAACAAGAAGGGGTGTCCTCTGATTTTATATAATATAAGTCCCTAGACTTCTCCTGGAACTTTCCAGCGCTGCTTGTTCAAGAACTTGCTCTTACCTTGTCCTTCTAGCTGCTCTTCTGGCAGAGAGGCCTGTTGTGCTAATTCTCAGGTGTGTGCACCTTGGGGAGCTACCCTGCCTCCTGACAGGTGCAGATTCAGTGGGAGCTGTTTATCTTGTGAGGTCCCTGCTCCCTGGCGGCCCTGCTCAGTCCCAAGGACAAGGTGATTCCAGGAGGAACAACAACAGTGGTGGTGGCGAGTTCTCCAGCTCCAGAGTCAACTCCAGCAGTAACTACCACAGTCTCCCCGTCCAAAGGGGCCTGGATGCTCCTGGGTTGGGGGGTGCTGATCTGCACAGCTCAGGGCCGCCCAGCTTCAGGAACGTCCTTGCTGCCCTGTGTCCTCCCAGCCTCCTCCTGTCCCAAGGGGAGCACCGGATCTTGGGCTGTGTCCCCTGGTGCCCTGGGCTCTGGGGCCTGCACCACTGGAATCGTACTCCTGGGCACTGTGTGCACAGCCACCACCGGAACTGCTTGCCGGCCCGCAGGACTTGTGCTGCAGTCCTTTAGGGATCTCAGCCCGTGGTGTGTGGTGTGCTCTCCCCCAGCGCACTTCCTCTGTTAGTGCCCCTGGGAGCCTGAGGTCATCCCTGCCCCTCCTGGGATCCTGCCGGTGTTCCCTGGGAACACCTTACAATTGAGGAAGATTGGTAGTTTCTGCTACTCCAGGACTGGGCTTTCCTGTCCTAGATAGAGGCATTCGCCACCAGGCCTTAGCCCAGCTCCTCACGGGGCCCCTCCCCCTTGGATGCTTTTTTATTTCTTTATTTTTTTCTATCTTCCTACCTTGATAGAAGCACGAACTCTTCTCACTGTAGCATTCCAGGTGTTCTTTCTTTAAATCTCAGGCCGAATCATAGGTTTTCAGGATGATTTGAAAGTTATCTAGGTAAGTTGGTGGGGAAAGGTGAATTGTGTACCCTACTCTTCCACCATCTTGCCCCGCCTTGTTGGATAACTTTTCATGTGTATGTTGTCTATTTCTATCTTCTTTGAAAAAATGTCTGTTCATGTCTTCTAGCTTTTAATATTAGATTATTCATTTTGGGGTGTTTGGTTTTATAAATTCTTCATATATTTTGGGTATGAAGTGCTGTTTTTCTTTAAATCCATTACGAGATACTTTTTTAAAAATATATTTTATTTATTTGACAGTGAGAGCAAGAGAGCACAAGCAGGGGGAGTGGCAGAGGGAGACTGAGATGCTGGCTCCCTGCTGAGCCAGGAGCCAAATGTTGGGCTCAATCCCAGGACCCTGGAATCAACCTGAGCTGAAGGCAGATGCTTAACCAACTGAGCCACACAGGTGCACCTGAAATACTATTTTTCTTTTTATTAGTATATTTAGACTTTTATATTTAAAGTGATTAATTATACTGTTGGATTAATATATATCATTTTATAATGATTTTCTGTTAACTGCATTTGTTCTTGTTTTATTTTCCTTTTATTCTCTGATTTTCTTTTTTTTAAAGATTTTATTTATTCATTCACGAGAGACACACACACACACACACACACAGAGGCAGAGACACAAGCAGAGGGAGAAGCAGGTTCCATGCAGGGAGCCCGAAGTAGGACTCGATCTCGGGTCTCCAGGATCACGCCCTGGGCCAAAGGAAGACGCTAAACCACTGAGCCACCCAGGCTGCCCAATTCTCTGATTTTCCTTGAGAGTTTTATATCATTCCATTTTATTTCTTCTCTTGTTGTTCTTTAAAAATTGTATATTTTCTGGAGCTTATGATATGCATAGAAAATAATTGAAGTACTCCTTCAAATGATGCTATACCGGGATCCCTGGTAGCTTCTCCCTCTGCCTGTGTCTCTGCCTCTCTCTCTCTCTCTCTCTCTGTCTGTCTCATGAATAAATAAATAAAATCTTTAAAAAATGACCCTATACCAATCCACATGTAATACAAGTAACTTAATGCAGAGAATTACCGATTCCTTTCTTCCATTCCTTATGAAATTACTGTCATTTATTCTATTTATCCAAAACTTATAGCCATTCAATAACTTGTTAGTATTATTTTTATCTAAAAGCAATATTTATTTCAATTAAGAATAAGAAACAAGGAGGAGTTAAAGTGGTGGAGAAATAGGGGAACCTTGGGCTTTCATTTTTCCTGAAACACAGATGTATTTAGGTCAATTCCAAATACCCAGGAAATCAATCTGAGTATTGGAAGAAGGAGCTCAACAGTTGGAGGAAGAGAGCATGGCAGGTGCCCTGTGGAAGCGAAATATAGGGGGAAAAACTTCTATGCTGTGAAGGGGAGGGAATCCTTTCCAGGTGCAGAGAAAAGGAAGAGGGGGGGACCAAGAAGACATCCTCTTGGACCACAGACTGGGGCGCTGGGGGAACTGAGCGGTGAAGGCACTTTGCAAAAAGTGAGTGGAACTCAAGCTCTGAGGTTTAGAAGTGTGTGACTTTTGCCAGAGCAGAGCTATAGTGTGTGCTACTGTAGAGAAAGAGGACTCTGGCCCAAGGGAGTGCACAAAGTGGTATAGAGATCTCCTGGGTCTTATTGGGAGAGATCATTCACATCCTAGAGTATATTTGAGAGAGGAATATTGCCTCTCCAAGGACAAAACACCCTGAAGGCATGAGAAAATGACCTTTTATTGGGAGCAGGGGACAAAGGCACACACAGAAGTTGGATAAACTATTTGCCACTTTTTTTTAAAATTAATTTTTATTGGTGTTCAATTTACCAACGTACAGAAAAACACCCAGTGCTCATCCCGTCAAGTGTCCACCTCAGTGCCCATCACCCATTCCCCTCCAACACCGGCCCTCCTCCCCTTCCACCACCCCTAGTTCGTTTCCCCGAGTTAGGAGTCTTTATGTTCTGTCTCCCTTCCTGATATTTCCCAACATTTCTTTTCCCTTCCTTTATATTCCCTTTCACTATTATTTATATTCCCCAAATGAATGAGAACATACACTGTTTGTCCTTCTCCGATTGACTTATTTCACTCAGCATAATACCCTCCAGTTCCATCCACGTTGAAGCAAATGGTGGGTATTTGTCGTTTCTAATGGATGAGTAATATTCCATTGTATACATAAACCACATCTTCTTTATCCATTCATCTTTCGATGGACACCGAGACTCCTTCCACAGTTTGGCTATTGTGACCATTGCTGATAGAAACATCGGGGTGCAGGTGTCCCGACGTTTCATTGCATCAGAATCTTTGGGGTAAATCCCCAACAGTGCAATTGCTGGGTCGTAGGGCAGGTCTATTTTTAACTCTTTGAGGAACCTCCACACAGTTTTCCAGAGTGGCTGCACCAGTTCACATTCCCACCAACAGTGTAAGAGGGTTCCCTTTTCTCCGCATCCTCTCCAACATTTGTTGTTTCCTGCCTTGTTAATTTTCCCCATTCTCACTGGTGTGAGGTGGTATCTCATTGTGGTTTTGATTTGTATTTCCCTGATGGCAAGTGATGCAGATGATAGTCATACAGAGAGAGAGAGAAAGAGAGGCAGAGACATAGGCAGAGGGAGAAGCAGGCTCCATGCACTGGGAGCCCGACGTGGGATTCGATCCCGGGTCTCCAGGACCAAAGGCAGGTGCCAAACCGCTGCACCACCCAGGGATCCCTATTTGCCACTTTTTGTAGTAACACATTATAGATTCCACACACCACACAGGTCAGGGACTGTTTTTCTGGGGCAAAGGGCATGTGTCAGAGCACAGTGAGGCTCTAATCTGGAGGAGCAAGCTTATCCTAGCAATGTCAACTCCTTTAAGATTTGGAGTTTTCAATCCCAGCTGTGCACCAAAAAATAAAATACAAGAAATTTGGAGTTCTAAATCATAGATGTACCAAAGATAAAATGCATAACTGAGCACTGGGATCAATGATAGCCCTCGCTTTTCCCTGAAGGGCTTCCTGAAAAGTGAGGATGGGTCAGTGATATCTCTTAACCGGGTATGAGAGAGTGCATTGGCACCAGTTTACCCTCTCTACCAAAATAGTCAGACTTCAGAGAGTAGCACAGCAGATCCCAGTAAAGGTGGGAGCTGCTTACATCAACCCTATCCTCCTGGGCTTTGCAAATGTATATGGTTTTAATGGGGGCAGGATTGACTCTTAGCCAGTGCAGCAGGCCTCTGCCCTAGAAGAGCAACACAAGCAGTACACTACATGCACCAATTTTATTGATAATATAATGCTTCAAAGTGCTCCCTTCAGTTCTGGTGGAAATAGGACCAGGCTATCATTTTGTTTTCTTTGTCCTTTGGTATCAGGTTTATAGTTTTAGTTTTGTTTGTTTTTTCATTTCCTTTTCTCTCTCTCTCTTTTAAATCAGGCTGCTTTTTAAATTTTATTTTATTTTTCTTCCTTTCTTTTTCCTTAGAATTGGGCTTATAAATTTTTGATTGTATGTTTTTTTTTTTCATTCCATTTCTTTTTCTCTCCCTTTTTAGGAGCAGGTTTTCCCCTCTTTTTTTTTTCTATTTCTTTGTTTCCTATTTTTCCAGGCTTTTTTCAACAAACAAGTCAAATAGCACCTAAATAAAGTCCAAGCACTCCACAGTGCAAGCCAGGAGGAAGTCTGAAGGGGACTGATAGTGGAGGGGGGGAGGCAAAATACAACAGAAGACTGCACACAGCATATAGCAGAAACATTTCCTGAAGTGCCATGCCCTGGACAGTGTCCGGGAAGAGGAAACATAACAAGCTTTAAACACCACAAGATAGAAACTTAGGCAAAATGACAAGATGGAGGATTTCTCCCCAAAAGAAAGGTCAAGAAGTTATTACAGCCAGGGACTGGATGAAAACAGATACAAGCAATATACCTGAATAATAATTTAGACCAACAGTAATAAGGCTACCACCTGGACTTGAGAAAAGCATAGAAGACTTCAAAGAAATGCTTGCTGCAGAGATAAAAGACTTAAAAACTAGTAAGGCTGAAACTTTAAAAAAGCTATAACTGAGAGACAAAAAAGACTAGATATAATCACAATGAGGACTGAAAAGGCAGAAGAGAGAAGAGGTAATATAGAAGATAAAATTAAGGAAAAGAATGAGGCTTAAAAGAAGAGGGAAAGAAAACTATTAGATTACAAAGGTAGACTTAGGAACTGAGCAATTACACAAAGTGAGATATCCATATCATAGAAGAAGACAGGGAAGAGGGGGAAGAAGGGTTATTTCAACAATTTATAGCTGGCATAAGAAAACAGGCATTTGTGTCAAAGAAGCACAGAGAACACCACTCAAAATCAACCAAAGGAGGCCAACCATGATATATCATAGTGTAACTAGCAAAATACAAAGATAAAGAGAGAATTATGAAAGCAGCTAGATTCAAATGTCCCAAGACATGCAAAAACTAAAGGAGTTCATGAACATTAAACTGTCTCTGCAAGAAATATTAAAGGAGACCATTTGAGTGGGAAAGACCAAAAACAATAAACATTAAAAAGAAAGACAGGTAATCAATAGAAACAGCAACTTTACAGATAATACAAAGGCACTAAATTCATATCTTTTAATACTCATTCTGAATGCAAATAGGCTAAATGTGCTAATAAAAAGAGATAAAAGTGGGGGAGAAGATGGCGGAGGAGTAGGGGGCCTCAAATCACCTGTGCCCACCAACTTACCTAGATAACTTTCAAATCATCCTGAACACCTATGAATTTGACCTGAGATTTAAAGAGAGAATAGCTGGACTGCTACAGAGAAAAGGGTTTTTGCTTCTTGCAAGGTTGGAAGGCAGAAAAAAATTAAAAAGTAATCAAGTGGGGGTGGGGCACCACGAGGAGCCAGGCTAAAGCCAGTCGGGAGAAAGCCTCCTGGACAGGAAAGCCCAGTCCCAAGAAGCAGGAACTTTAAAAATCCACATCAGAGTGGATGCCTAGGTGGCTCAGCAGTTCGGCGCCTGCCTTTGGCCCAGGGGGCAATCCTGGAGTCCCGGGATCGAGTCCCACACCGGGTTCCTGGCATGGAGGATGAGTCTCCATCCTCCTGTGTCTCTGCCTCTCTCTCTCTCTCTCTCTCTCTCTCTCTCTCTCTCATAAATAATAAATAAATGAATAAATAAATAAATAAATAAACAAACAAACAAACAAATAAATAAATCTTAAAAAAAATCCACACCAGATGCTTCTCGGATGGAAAAGCACTTAGCAGAGAACTCAGACAGAATTGCTGAAGGGGCAGTGAAGCCTCCAGTTTCCCAGAGTCACTAATACAGGAAGTGCACCTGGGGAAAGAGCACCACAAACTGTGGACCAATCTCAGTAAAGGGCTGGAGAGCGCAGCCAGCAGGGAATTTGGGAGAAGCCAGTCAGTTAGGTGGCCAGCTCCAGACAGAGATGTCTGTGCCCTGCTGCATTGGGAGCCGCGCCCGGGGAACATGATTCCAGAAGCACAGGGACCTAGATCCCAGGGCTCCAAGCAGACAAAGCCCATGACCCTGCACTCCCCCTGGGACAGGCAGAAGCAGGGAGGGCACAGGACTGTGAGGACTGTCCTGCCACTGAGCGCCCCCAAGCTGTGCAGATCAGTGCACCCGCACCAGGGCTGGGAGCATCTAGGCTGGTATGGACTGGGAGACTACATTAGTTACTAGCAGGGGGCTGACTCCAAACCTCGAAATCTGGCCACCACAATTGTTTTTCCTCCTTGTTTCACCTTGTGCCTGGGAGTGGTGATGCCCCAGGCAACAAAGGCCTCACAGAATAAACACCTCAAAATGAGCCCAGCAACGGGAAGGAGGCTGGGCATCTCCACCAGGCACGCACACCTGCGAATCTGCACCGCAGACCCCCTCCCCCAGAAGACCAGCTGGAAGAACAGGGGAAGAGCAAGTTCTTGACCCAGCAGTGCCGGAAAGCTCTAGGACCAAGGGAAAATCAAGTGAATATAGCATATAGAATTAGAAGGTCCCCCCAACACTTTTAATTTTTTTCTTCCATTTTCCATTATGACTCGTTTTTATATCAGACTAAAAATTTCCAATATTTTTCCCACCTTTACAATATTTTACCAACTCTTCATTTTTAAGTTTCTTCCTTTTTGACTTTCATATTTCTACAATTACATGTCTTAGATATATTTTCCACATCTAGGTTCCCTTCAAAATACTCAATTTAATTTTGGGAGATATACAAGATACGTTTTTACTGTTGTTGTTTTATTATTTATTGTTTTTGCTTTCTATGCCTCATTTTGTTCTACAAAGGCAAAAGTTAATACCTTCTAAAACATGATCATCATGCATGCAAAACCAAGTGGTATACCATGCAGGTTCATTCTGTGAGATTATATTCTCACTTCATAACGATTCTTCCCTCCTCTTTTATCTTATGTTTTGGTGGTCAGTGTTGGGGTTTTCCACAAGTATTTCTGGTTTATATAAATTTTGATGTAGCATCTTCTAACATACAGAACTTAATACACTCAGAAACAAGAGGATCACCCTCTAGAACCCCTCAGGTAGAGTACATTCTCCCTTCACTACAACTTCTTCACCACCATCTCCCATTCCCCCCCTTTTTATTCTTTTTTTTTCTTTTTTTCCCCTTTACTTTTGCTTTTTTTCTCCTTTTTTTTCTTTTTTCTTTTCTTTATTCTTCCTTGGGAATCTTGGCCTCTGACATTTTGCTACTTTGTTTTAAAATTTGTTTTTCACTTTCTTGGTCCTTTTGTTTTATTTTGTTCTATTTTGGTTTTCATTTTTTGGTCTCTGACCTCGTCAGAATCACCTAGGGTGAAATTTACTTAAGTTGTGGTTGATATTCTTCTCTTAGCCCACTCATATAGTCACTCTGCACTGAGAAAAATGACTAGAAGAAAGAACTCAAAACAAAAGAAAAAATCAGAAACAGTACTTTATGCCACAGAGTTACAGAATTTGGATTACAATTCGATGTCAGAAACCCAAATCAGAAGCACACTTATAAAGCTACTGGTGGCTCTGGAAAGTGCATAAAGGATTCAAGAGATTTCATGACTGTAGAATTTAGATGCAGTCAGGCTGAAACTAAAAATCAATTAAATGAGATGCAATTCAAACTGGAGGTCCTAACAATGAGAGGTAATGATGTAGAAGAAAGAGTGAGTGTCATAGAAGACAAGTTGATGGCAAGGAAGGAAGGTGAGGAAAAAAAAGAAAAACAATTAAAAGACCATGAGGGAAGGTTAAGGGAAATAAATGATATCCTAAGAAGGAAGAATCTATGTATAATTGGGGTTGTAGAAAGCGCCAAGAGGGACAGAGGACGAGAAAGCATATTTGAAAAATCATAGCTGAGAACTTCCCTAATGTGGGGAGGGAAACAGGCATTCAGATCCAGGAGATAGAGAGGTTCCCCCCGAAAAAATCAATAAAAACTGTGCAGCACCTCAAAATTTAACACTGAAACTTGCAAATACCAAAGATAGAAAATTCTTAAAGCATCAAGAGACAGGAAATTCTTATTTTAAATGGGGAGAAATATCAGATTAAGAGCAGACCTATCCACAGAGACCTGGCAGGCCAGAAAGGGGAGGCAGAATGTATTCAGGATCCTAAATGAGAACATGCAGCCAAGAATACTTTATCGAGCAAGGCTCTCATTCAGAAGAGCAGGAGAGAAAAAGAGCTTCCAAGATAGGCAGAAACTGAAAGAATATGTGACCACCAAACCAACTCTGCAAGAAATACTAAGGGGGATTCTATAAAAGAAAGAGGAAGTCCAAGGAAACAATCCACAAAAACCGGGACTAAATAGGTATCATGATGACACTAAATTCATATCTTTCAATAGTAACTCTGAACGTGAATGGGCTTAATGATCCCATCAAAAACACAGGGTTTCAGACTGGATTAAAAACCAATACCCAGGGTGGCCTGAGTAGCTCAGCAGTTTAATGCTGCCTTCAGCCCACGGTTGGACCTGTGGACCTGGGATCGAGTCCCACATCAGGCTCCCTGCATGGAGCCTGCTTCTTCCTCTGCCTGTGTCTCTGCTTCTCTCTCTCTGTATCTCTCATGAATAAATAAATAAAATCTTTTATTTTATGAATAAAATGAAAATCTTTTATTTTCATGAATAAATAAATAAAGTCTTTTAAAAAGAGCAAGACCCATATATTTGCTGCTACAAGAGACTAATTTTAGATATAAGGATACCTCCAGCCTCAAAATGAAAGAGTGTAGAACCATTTACCATTCAAATGGTCCTCAAAAGAAATCTGGGGTAGCAAACATCATATCAGGTAAATTAAAGTTTATCCCAAAGGTGGTATTAAGAGATGATGAGGGACAGTGTATTATACTTAAAGGGTCTATCAAACAAAAGGACCTAACAATCATTAATTTTTATGTCTCTAATGTGGGAGCTGCCAAGTATATCAATCAATTAATAACCAAAGTCAAGACACACTTAGATAATAATACACTCATAGCAGACTTCAACACGGCACTTTCTGTAAATGTCAGATATTCTAAACACAATGTCACCAAAAAGACAAGAGCTTTAAATGATATACTGCAAGAGATAGATTTCACAAATATATACAGAACTTTGCACCTGAACACAACTGAATACACATTCTTCTCGAGGGCACATGGAAATTCCTCTAGAATAGATCATGCACTGGGTCACAAATCAAGTCTCAAACAATACCAAAAGCTGGGATTGTCCCCTGCATGTTTCAGAACCATAATGCTTTGGAACTTGAACTCAACCACAAGAGGAAATTGGGAAGGATTTCAAATATGTGGAAGTTAAACACCATCCTGCTAAAAGATGAATGTGTCAACCAGGAAATTAGAGAATACTTAAAAGGATTCATGGAAACTAATGAATATGAAGATACAACCATTCAATCTTTGGGATACAGCAAAAGAAGTCCTGAGAGGGAAATACATTGCAATACAAGCATCTCTCAGAAAATTGGCAAAAGCTCAAAAACACAAGCTAACCTGCACCTAAACAAACTGGAGAAAGACCAGGATATAAAACCTACACCAAGAGAAGAAGAAAGTTAATAAAGATACAAGCAGAACTCAATGAAAGACAAACCAGAAGAACTCAAGAAGAGATAAAAAAAAAAAAGGAGTTGGTTCTTTGAAAGAATTAATAAGATAGATAAACCATGAGCCAGCATTATTAAAAACAAAAGAGAAAAGACTCTAATAAAACCATGAATGAAAAAGGAGAGATCACAAAGAATATAAAGGAAATACAAAAAAAATTAAAAACATATTATGAGCAGCTATATGCCAATAAACTAGGCATTCTAGAAGAAATGGACGATTTCTAGAAAACCACAAACCACCAAAACTGGAACAGGATGAAACAGAAACCTGAACAGGCCGATAACCAGGCAGCAAATGGAAGCAGTCATCAAAAACCTCCCAAGACACAAAAGTCCAGGGCCAGATGACTTCCCAGGGGAATTCTATGAAACGGTTAAAGCAGAAAACATACCTATTCTACTAAACCTCTTCAGAAAGAAGAAAGAGATGGAATACTTGCAAACTTGTTCTATGAAGCCAGCATTACCTTAATTCCAAAAGAAGACAAAGACCCAACAAAAAGGACAATTACAGACCAATATCGTTGATGAACACAGATGCAAACATTCTCAAACATTCTCAATAAGATACTAGCCAATAGGATCCAAAAGTACATTAAGAAGATTATTCACCATGACCAAGTGGGATTTATCCCTGGGATGAAAGGCTGGTTCAACACTCCTAATGCAATCAATGTGATAAATCACATCAGGAGAAACAACAAGAAACCTATTATCCTCTCAATAGATGCAGAGAAAGCACTTGACAAAAAAACAGCATCCATTCCTGATCAAAACTCGTCAGAGGGTAGGGATAGAGGGAACATACAAAAACCCTCAGCAAATATCATTCTCAATGGGGAAACACTGTGAGCCTTCCCCCTAAGATCTGGAAAATGACAGGGATGTCCACACTCACCACTGCTATTCAACATAGTACTAGAAGTCCTAGCCTCAGCAATCAGGCCACAAAAAGAAATAAAAGGCATTCAAATAGGCAAAGTCAAACTGTCCTTTGTTGCAGACGATGTGATACTGCACGTAGAAAACCCAAAAGACTCCCCCCAAAGATTGCTAGAACTCATACAGCAATTTGGCAGTGTGGCAGGATACAAAATTGATGCCCAAAACTCAGTGGCATTTCTATACCCTAACAATGAGACTGGAGAAAGAGAAATTAAGGAATCAAACCCATTTATATTTGCACCCAAAGCATAAAATATATCGGAATAAACCTAACCAAAGAGGTAAAGGACCTATTCCCTAAAAACTATAGAACACTTCTGAAAGAAATTGAGGAAGACAACAAGAGATGGGAAAATATTCCATGCTCATGGATTGGAAGAATTAATACTGTGAAAATGTCTATGCTACCCAAGGCAATTTACACATTTAACACAACCCCTAACAAAATACCTGGGAGTTTCGTCAGAAAGCTGGAATAAATCATGTTAGGATTTGTGTGGAATCAGAAAGGTCCCCAATTAGCCAGGGGAATATTAAGAAAAGCGTAGCTTGGGGCATCACAATGCCAGATTTCAGATTGTGCTACAAAGGTGTGGTCATCAAGATAGTGTGGTACTGGCACAAAAACAGACACATAGATCAATGAAACATAATACAGAACCCAGAAGTGGACCCTCAACTTTATGGTCAAGTAATATTCGACAAAGGAGGAAAGACTATCCACTGGAAAAAAGACAGTCTCTTCAATCAATGGTGCTGGGAAAATTGGACATCCACATGCAGAAGAATGAAACTAGACCATTCTCTTACACCATACACAAAGATAAACTCAAAATGGACGAAAACTCTAAACGTGAGACAAGATTCCATCAAAATCCTAGAGGAGAACACAGGCAACACCCTTTTTTAACTTGGCCACAGTAACTTCTTGCAAGATACATCCATGAAGGCAAGAGAAACAAAAGCAAAAATGAACTATTGGGACTTCATCAAGATAAGAAGCTTTTGCACAGCAAAAGAAACAGTCAACAAAACTAAAAGACAACCTACAGAATGGGAGAAGATATTTGCAAATGACCCATCAGATAAAGGGCTAGTTTCCAAGATCTATAAAGAACTTATTCAACTCAACAGCAAAGAAACAAACAGTCCAATCATGAAATGGGCAAAAAACATGAACAGAAATCTCACAGAGGAAGATGGACATGGCCAACACGCACATGAGAAAATGCTCTGCATCACTTGCCATCAGGGAAATACAAATCAAAACCACAATGAGACACCACCTCACACCAGTGAGAATGGGGAAAATTAACAAGGCAGGAAACCAAAAATGTTGTAGAGGATGTGTAGAAAGGGGAACACTTCCACTGTTGGTTCGAATGTGAACTGGTGCAGCCACTCTGGAAAACTGTGTGGAGGTTCCTCAAAGAGTTAAAAATAGACCTGCCCTACGACCCAGCAATTGCACTGTTGGGGATTTACCCCAAAGATACAGATGCAATGAAACCTCGGGACACCCGCACCCCGATGTTTCTAGCAGCAATGGCCACAATAGCCAAACTGTGGAAGGAGCCTCGGTGTCCATCGAAAGATGAATGGATAAAGAAGATGTAGTTTATGTATACAATGGAATATTACTCAGCCACTAGAAACAACAAATACCCACCATTTGATTCAACATTGATGAGACTGGAATGTATTATGCTGAGTGAGTAAGTCAGTCGGAGAAGGACAAACATATGGTCTCTTTCATTTGGGAGTATAAAATATAGTGAAAGGGAATAATGGGTAAAGGAGAGAAAATGAGTGGTAAATATCAGTGAGAGTGACAGAACATAAGAGACACCTAACTCTGGCAAAGGAACAGGGGGTGGTGGAAGGGAGGTGGGTGGGATGGTTGGGGTGACTGGGTGACAGGCACTGAGGGGGCTACTTGTGGGGATGAGCACTGATTGTTATGCTATATGTTGGCAAATCTAACTCCAATAAAAATATACAAAAAATAAAAATAAAATAAGTGTTTGGTATAGAATTCCCCAGAGAAGGCATCTAGCTCTGGATTTTTTTGCGGGGTGGGAGATATTTGAATACTTATTTAATTTATTTGCTTGTTATGGGCTTGTACAAGTTTTCTATTTCTTTCTGTTTCTGTTTTGGTAATTCATATGTTTATAGGAATTTATCCATTTCTTTCAGGTTGTACAAATAGTTGGCATACTTTTTTTTCGTAATATTCTCTTATAATTCATTGTACTTTTGCCGTGTGTTTGTCATTTGTGCTCTTATGTGATTATTTTTCATTTCGTCCTTTTTTTCGTTTTGATAAGTCTGGCTAGGTATATATCAATTTTATTAATTTTCTGAAAGAAACAACTTCTAGTTTTGTTGATCTGATCTATTGTTTTTCAGTGTCTATATCACTTATTTTTGCTTTAATCTTTAAAATTTCTCTTTTTCTGCTAGCTGTAGGTTAGCCTTACTAGATAGATTATTCTTGGCTTCAGATTTTCCTTTCAAGCACATTGAATATGTCATTCCATTCTCTTCTGTCTTGCCACATTTCTAATTAAGTATTTGCAGGTATCCTTATGGTTCTTCCTTTGTCAGGTAGGTACTTCTTTTGTCTTACTGCTTTTAGGATTTTTCTTTATCACCATATTTTCCAAACTATATGTTTTAGTGATGACCTGCTTTTGTTAATTTTGATGGGAGATCTTTGTGTTTCCTGGATTTGGATGTTTGTTTCCTTCCACAGATTAGGGAAGTTATCAGTTATTATTTCCTCAAATACATTTTCTTCCCTCTTTTCTCTCTCTTCTTCTGTACTACTATAATACGAATGTTGTTACATCCAATGGAGTCACTGATTTCCCTAAATCTATTCACATGTTCCTTAATTTTCCTTTCTCTTTTCTTCAGTGTTATCATTTACCATTATTTTTCCTCTATAGCACTTACTCATCCTTCTGTTTCTTCCATCCTTGTGATTATTGTATTCAATCTGTTTTGAATATCAGTTGTTGCATTTTTCATTTCTGACTGATTGTTTTTGACCCTTTTATCCCTGCAGAAACTTGCAGGGACTTGCAGGGACTCTTTGATGTCTTCCACTCTTTTCTCAAGCCCAGCAAGTAACCTTATAATTGTTGCTTACATTTTTCCATTAGGCAGGCATATTACTTATACCTTTTTCACTTAGATTTCTGACCATGGCCTTATCTTGATGTTTTATTTGTGATGAATTTCTCCATCTTGGTATTTTGTCTAGGTATCTGTCTTCTGTGTGTTAGGTATCTGTTTTTGTTTCTTGTTCCTGAGAGTAATGGCTTTAAGAAGAGGTCATATAGTATCCACTACTTGAAACTCTGGGAATGTCTCCGATGTGTGCTATATATATTTTGCTGCTGTGTTTTGGCTGCTCTTTCTTTCAGGCCAGTCATCTACAAAGTCCCTTCTTGTCTCTAGTAGGCAATGTTTGGACCTTGGCCAGATGTGGTTAGTTTTAACTAGGTATACTCTCTTCTACTTGTTAAATGAGGTATGATGCTGCTTCCACTAGAACTGAAGCCTTTCAGAACTCTGTATCACAATAAGTGGTGTTGGAAGGGGTTTCTGATGGATTTCTGGAGATAAGACTCACCATGCTGGGACTGAGTCAACAATGATAGTGCAGGGTCATACCTGTAGAGCACAGGAGTGTGGGATCTGGTAAAAGCCAATTAGGCAGCCAGTGTTTACCCAAGGGTTTTCTGTTTACCCAAGGGTTTTCTGTGTTTATGTCAAAAGATATGGGAGGGGAATGGGGTTCGACAGGGACTTTGTCCCTGGAGAGAAAACCCTGCAGTAGCTGCTCTCAGGGAAGCACTCTTACAAGAGCAAAAATTTTCCAGTCTGTATGTCCCAGGCACTTTTCAGATCATTGTTTTTATTGCTGTCTGACTGTGGATTGTTTGCCTACTCTCCAGGGGTGGCAAAGTGCCCTCCATACTCTATTCCAGCCTTGCCTGTTGACTTTTAAAACTCCAGGTTTTAGGGATGTGATATGGGCAGAAGCCTGTGGCTTCTTTTCTAGAATGGGTTTCAAGACACTATAACTGAGGAAGGCTTGCCTGAGAAGGGCAGTCATATCAGAGTTCAGGGATGTGGAGCTTGGAGCAAGCTAGGCAGCAAGTATAGGGGCCCAGCTGCCCTAGGCAGGTGGTTCTGTGTTTATGCTAAAGAGTGGGAGACAAAAATGGCACCTGCTTCTTTGTCCCTGGAGAGGTATCTCTGTGAATTCTACCTCCAAAGGATGGGCTCCAAGAAGTGTGAATAATCTCCCCCATCTGTGCCCCAGGAGTTCCAAAGTTCACACCATCTCCCCCCATTCTTTGCCTGCCTTCTCTCCAAAAGTAAGACAGTACCTTCTGTGCTCTATCCCAGACAAGCCTTCTGACCATTAAAACTTTAATATTCAAGCTGCTCTGTTTTTTTTCATTTCCTCACCCAGTGCTTTGTGAAAGTGTTCTCCTGTGTGTTCTTTTTTTATCATACAAATGGATGTCAAAAGAAAGCCATACTAGGAATATTCATATCAGACAAACTAGACTTTAAAACAAAGATTATAACAAGAAAAAAAAGAAACCACTCTATAATAATAGAGGGAGCATTAAAACCTGAAGGTATACCAATCGAAAATATCTATGTACTGAATATGAGTGAACTGAAATACATAAAAGCATTAAAAAGAAGTATAAGGAACTAATCAATAATAATACTAATATTAATAATAGTAAGTAAGTGTATTGCATCACTTACATCAATGGACAGATCATTTAAATGGAAAATCAACAAGGAAACAATGTCTTTCAATAACACAAGGACTAGATGGACTTAACTTATATATTCAGAACATTCCATCCTAAAACAGCAGAATATACTTACTTTTCTTTATTTCTTTTTTCTTTTTTCCTTCTTTTATTTAAATGAAATTAACATATACTGTATTATTATTTTCAGAGGTAGAATTTAGTGATTCATCAGTTGCATATAACACCTAGTGCTCATTCCATCAAGTGCCCTCCCTAATGCCCATCATCCAGTTACCCCATCTCCCTACCCACTTCCCTTCAGCAACCTCACTTTGTTTCCTTTTTTTAAAGATTTTATTTATTTATTTATTCATGAGATACAGAGAGAGAGAGAGATAAAGACAGAGAGAGAGAGAGAGAGGCAGAGACACAGGCTCCCTGCATGGAACCTGATGTGGGACTTGATCTGGGGTCTCCAGGATCACACCCTGGGTTGAAGGCAGCGCTAAACCACTGAAACACCCAGGCTGCCCACTTACTTTGTTTCCTATAGTTAAGAGTCTCTTATGGTTTGTTTCTCTCTCTGTTTTCATCTTATTTGGTACTTTCTTCCCTTCCCTTATGTTCATCTGTTTTGTTTCTTAAATTCTCACATGTGAGTGAAATCATATGTAATTGTTTGTCTCTCACTGACTTATTTCACTTAGCCAAATACCTTCTAGCTCCATCCACATCATTGCAAATGGCAATATTTCGTTCTTTTGATGGTTGAGTAATATTGTATTGTATAGTTATATATACCACATCTTCTTTACCCACTCATCTGTCAATGGACATTCAGGTTCTTTTCATACTTTTGCTCTTGTGTACATTGCTTCTATAATCATTGGGGTGCAGGTGTCCCAATGAATCATTATGATTTATCTTTTGATTAATTACATAATAGTGCAATTACTGGATTGTGTGGTAGCTCTATTTTTAACTTTTTGAGGAACCTTCCATACTATCTTCCAGAGTAGCTACACCAATTTGCATTCTCACCAGCAGTGTAAGAGGATTCCCCATTCTCTGCATCCTTACCAACATCTATTTTCTCCTTAGTTGTTAATTTTAGCCATTCTGACAGGTGGGAGGTGGTATCTCTTTGTGCTTTTGATTTGCATTCTCCAGATGCTAAAGGCTATTGATCATTTTCTCATGTGTCTCTTACCATTTGTAGGTCTTCTCAGAGAAATATCTGTTCATGTTTTCTGCCCATTTCTTGACTGGATTATTTGTTTTTTGAGTGTTGAGTTTGAGAAGTTCTCATAGAATTTGGATACAATCCCTTTTTCTGATAAGTCATTTGCAAATATCTTCTCCAATTCTGTAGGTTGCCTTTTAGTCTAGTTGACTGTTTATTTCACTGTGCAGAAGCTTTTTATCTTGATGAAGTCCCAATAGTTCATTTTTGCTTTTTTTTCTCTTGCTTTTGGAAAATGTGTCTAGCAAGAAGTTACTGCAGCTGAGGTAAAAGAGGTTTCTGCCTGTGTTCTCTTCTAGGATTTTGATGTAGTCCTGTCTCACATTTAGGTCTTTCATCCATTTTGAATTTGTTTTGTGTATAGTATAAGAAAGTGGTCCAGTTTCATTCTTCTAAAATGATCTATCCTATTTTCCCAATTCCATTTGCTGAAGAGATTCTTTTTTTCCCATTGAATATTCTTTGTGCTGTCAAAAATTAGTTGACCATAAAGTTGAGGGTTCATTTCTCAGTTCTCAATTCTGTTCCAATGCATACTACTTTTTAAGGATTTTATTTATTCATTCATAAGAGTCACAGGCAGAGAGAGAGAGAGAGAGAGAGAGAGAGAGGCAGAGACATAGGCAGAGAGAGAAGGATACTCCCTTCAAGGAGCCCCATGCAGGACCCAATCCCACACCCCAGGATCATGCCCTGAGTCAAAGGCAGACACTCAACTGCTGAGCCACCCTAGCGTCCCAAACACTATCTTTTCAAGTGCATATGAGACAGTCTCTAGATTGATCACTAAGTAGGCCACAATACAGGCCTCAGAAAAAGACAAAAATATTGAAATCATAATATTCAACTTATCTGATCACAATGCTGTAAAACAGGAAGTCATGCACAGGAAAAAAAATCTGGAAAGATCACAATTACATCTAGGTTTAACCACATGCTACTTACAATGAATGATTCATGAAGAAAATTAAGAAATTTAAAAATACATGGAAATAAATGATAATGAAAACACAATGATCCAAAACTTCTGGGATCAGAATAAGCAGTCCTATGTTGGAAGTATATACTGTTACATACCTATCTCAAGAAGCAAGAATAATCTCCAATAATAATTCTAGCCATACACATAAGAGCGCTAGAGAAAGAACTACAAATGGAGCAAAAAATCAGATGAAGGAAGGAAATAAAAATAAATCAGAAAAAATGATATAGAAATTAAAAACAACAGAACAGATAGAAGTGTGTGCAGGAGAAACAAAGATGGCAGAGTAGCGTTAGGACCCTAGGCTTGCTTTGTTCCTCAAACACAGCTACATAAATATCAAGTATTTCTGGGGACCCCTGGGTGGCTCAGTCAGTTAAGTGTCTGACTTCAGCTCAGGTCATGATCTCAGGGTTACCGGATCAAGCCATGTGTTAGCATCCCCACTCAGCAAGGAGTCTGCTTGTCCCTCTTTCTCTGCCCTTTCCCCTGCTCATAATCACTCTGTCTCTCTAATAAATAAATAAATAAGTACATACATACATACATACATACATACAGAAAGTCTTTATAAAATTGTCAAATCATCCTGAATACTTATGAAATTGATCTGAGGATTGGCAAAACTAACTGCAAAACCAGAGGAAGAGAATAGGTCACATCATGGAAGGTAGGAATTGCAAGACATGATTTGGGAGAGAAATAGTTCATAGGGGCTGTAAAGGAGAGGGAGTCCTGGTCTTGGAGAAAGGAAAGAGAATTGCAAAAAGAGAATACTTTTCCAAAGCCATTGGCTGGGAAAATAAGAGGGGCTGATTTCTGTTATTTTTTGCAAC
Source organism: Vulpes vulpes (assembly GCF_048418805.1). NCBI lineage: Eukaryota > Metazoa > Chordata > Mammalia > Carnivora > Canidae > Vulpes > Vulpes vulpes. Next base: position 59,958,158 of record NC_132796.1, read on the forward strand.
CAGCGAGGTTCAAAGACGGGAGCTTCAGAGGTCTGCTACATGCAGGTTATAGACCCCTTAAAGCCTTGCAATGCTCCTGTAGAGAAGTCCCCAGGTAACCCATGGGAAGACAACAAGATCTGAGGATTCCCTAAGATACACTGGGAGAGAGTATTCTCTCTTCTTGGAGCATATCTTAGAGAAGTGGCATTGCCTCTCCAGTGACAAAAGAAGTGGCAGTTGCCATTTTCCTCCTCTGCCCCTCACCATAGGTGCAAAGACATCTGCTCAGTGTAGCTAACCCAGACACTAGTCGTTTAGCCTGCTTTTCTCAAAATGCCACACTCCTGCATTCTGGTGTGACTGTCCTTCTGGGTCAACCCTTCATCAATCCTGGTGCAGTGGCACCCTCCCCCAGAAGACCAGTGCAGTTCTTCACCACACCAGGTTCCTAAGCTTGACATTTTAAAACTCAGCCAGCCTTGATGGGATCAAGCCCAAAATGCACAGCACTGTTCCAGGCAGGTAAGCAACCCAAAGACAGAGTGAAAATAGCAATCTGAAAAATGCCTAGGGTGCACCACCCTGCACTCAACTGGGACTTTGTTTTTTCAGTCATGTATGTGTAAAGATCAGAACAGCCAGCCCCTCCCCTAGAAGTGAATACACTACATTTACTGACATAGATTTCTGCAATGCTTCAGTTCTAGTGGAAATAGTATCGGGTCTCTTTTAACAAGCAGACCAGAGCACACCTAGTTAAAAGTTGCCAGACTCAGGCCAAGGTCCAAACACTTTTTGCTGCAGGCAAGGAGAACTTTTGCAGAAGACTGACCTGAGGGGTAAAGCAAGCATAATACAGCAGCAAAGTGCATACAGCACACACCAAGATGCTTCCTGAAGTGCCAGGCTCTAGTAACTATATCACCCCTTCTTCATAGCCATTACTCTCAGGAGCAGGAAAGATACCAGGCTTTCCAAACACATAAAGGAAGATAGAAACTGCGACAAAATGCCAAGATGGAATAATTCATCCCAAAAGAAAGAAAAAGAAAAGGTCATGGTCAGGGATCTAATCAAAACAGTGATAAATAATGTGCCTGATGCAGGATTTAAAGTCACAAGCCTAAGTACTTGCAAGGCTTGAGAAAGCATAAAAAAACATCAGAGATGCACTTGCCACAGAGATAAAAAAGCTTAAACCAACCAAGCTGAAATGAAAAGTGCCATAACCAATTGGATGTAAAGACCACGAAGATGGAAGAAGCACAGTAATGGGAACATAATATAGAAGATAGAATTATGGAAAATAATGAAGCTAAACAAAAGAAGATAGAAATATTGGATCATGAAAGTAGACTTAGGGAACACACTGAATTTATCAAATGTAATAATATTAATATCATGAGAGTCCCAAAAAAAGAAAGAGAAAAAGGGGCAGAAGGCTTATTTGAGGAAATCATACCAGAAAACTTCTCTAATCTAGGGAAAGAAACAGACATCCAAATCCAAGAGGCACAGAGATCTCCCATCAAAACCACCAAAACAGGACAACACCAAGCTATATAGCAGTTAAATTTACAAAATATAAAGAAAAGATCCTAAATGAGCAAGACAAAAGAAGTCCCTAATTTACAAGAGAAAACCCATAAGGTTAGCAGCAGATCTTTCTACAGAGACTTGGCAGGCCAGAAAAAAGTGGCATGATATATTCAACATGCTAAAGCGGACAAATCTGCTTCCAGGAATACTTTATCTGATAAAGCTATCATTTAGAATAGAAGGAGAGATAGTTTCTCAAACAAAAACTAAAAAAGTTTGTGACCACTAAACCAGTCTGACAAGAAATATTAAAGGGAACTCTTTGAGTGGAAAGGAAAGACCAAAAGTGATAAAGACTAGAAAGTAACAGAGAAAATATCCAGAAACAATGACAAAAGAAGATATACAATGGCACTAAGCTCATATCTATCAATAATTACTTTGAATGTAAATAGACTAAAAGCACTAATCAAAAGACATAGAATGTCAGTACATATTTTTTTTAAAAAGACCCATCTCTATTCTGCATACAACAGACTCATTTTAGACCTAAAGACATTTGCAGATTGACATTGAGGGAATGGATATATATTATCTTGAAAATTGACCTCAAAAGAAAGTAGGTGTAGCAATTCTATTTTAAATAAGATTTGATTGATTTATTCATGAAAGACAGAAAGGGAGAGAGAGAGAGAGAGAGAGAGAGAGAGACAGAGGCAGAGACACAGGCAGAGGGAGAAGCAGGCTCCATGCAGGGAGCCCAATGTGGGACTCAATCCTGGGACTCCAGGATCACACCCTGGGCTGAAGGTAAGTACTCAACCGCTGAGCCACCCAGGCGTCCCATAATTCTTATATCAAAAAAAAAAAAAAAACCTAGACTTTTAAAACAAAGACTTTAACAAGAGATGAAGAAGGGCACTATATCATAATAAAGAGGTCTATCCAATATGAATATCTAACAATTGTAAATATTTATGCCACCAACTTGGAAGCACCCAAATGTATAAAACAATTAAAAACAAACATATAAGAACTCATTCATAATATTGTAATAATATTAAGGGACTTTAATACCTCATTCACATCAATAGGCATATAATCTAAGCAGAAAATCAACAAGAAAACAATGGCCTTGAATGACACACTGGACCAGATAGACTTCACAGATATATTCAAAGCATTTCATCCTAATGCAGCAGGATATGCATTCTTTTCAAGTGCACACGGGACATTCTTAAGAATAGATCACACACTAGGTGATAAATCAGACCCCCGCAATATGCAAAAAGTATGAGATCATACCATGCATATTTTGTGATGACAAGTCTATGAAACTTCAATATAACCACAAGAAAAAAAGAAGGAAAGACCACAAATACATGGAGAATAAAATCATGGTACTAAGGAATCAGTGGATCAACTAGAAAATTAAAAAAAATAAATTTAAAAATACATGGAAGTAAATTAAAATAAAAATATGATGATCCCAAACCTTCAGGATACGGCAAAAGTGTCCTAAGAGGGAAATTTATGGCAATACAGGCCTACCTGGAGATGCAAGAAAAATATTCAGTAAGCAACCTAACCTTACACCTAAAAGAGCTAGCAAAAGAACAACAGATGAATCCTAAAGCCAGCACAATTAGGGAAATAATAAAGTTTATAGCAGAAATAAATGATTAAAAAATCTGAAAATAAAATACAGTAGAATATATTAAAGATACCAGAAGCTGATACATTGAATGAATTAAATACATTTATAAACCCCTAGACAGACATATTAAAAAGAAAAGTGAAAGGACTCAAATAAATAGAATCACAAATGAGAGAGGAGAAAGAACAACCAAGAGAAAAGAAATACAAACAAATACAAGAGAATAGTATGAACGATTTTATACCAAAAAATTAGACAATCTGGAAGGAAGGAACAAATTCCTAGAAGCATATAAACTACCGAAACTGAATCAGGAAGAAGGAGAAAAATATAACAGACCCATAACCAGCAAAGAAATTGAATCAGTAATCAAAAATCTCACAACAAACAAAAGACTCAGGCCAGATAATTTCCACGGTAATTCTACCAAACATTTAAGTAAGAAATTACTACCTATTCTTTTTTTTAGTATTTTATTTTTTATTCATGAGAGACACAGAGAGAAGGCAGAGACATAGGCAGAGGGAGAAGCAGGCTCCTCACAGAGAACCCAATGTGGGACTCGATCCTGGAACTCCAAGATCACTCCCTGAGTCAAAGGCAGATGCTCAATCACTGGGCCACCCAGGCGTCCCAATTACTACCTATTTTCCTCAAACTATTCCAAAAACATAGAAATGGAAAAAAAGGCTTTCAAAACTCAAGGAGTCCAGCATTACCTTGCTTCCATAAATAAACAAAGATGCCAATAAAAAGGAGAATTACTAATATCTAATATCTCTGATGAACACAGATGCAAAAATTCTGAACAAAATACGAGGAAATCAAATCCAGCAATACATTAGAACAATTCATCACAATCAAGTGGGATTTATTCTTGGGCTGCAAGTGTGTTTCAATATTCACAAATCAATCAACATGATATACCACATTATTAAAAGAAGGAATAAGATCTTATCATATATGATCTTATCAATAGATATAACAAAAGGATTTTACAAAGTACAGCATCCATTCATGATAAAAACATAAATAAAATGGAGATAGGTGGAACACATTTTAACATAGTAAATGCTATATATGAAAAACCCACAGCTAATATCATCTTCAATATGGAAAAACTGAGAGCTTTTCCTGCATGGACAGGAACAAGAAATAGATGTCCACTCTCACCATTATTATTTAACATTGTACTAGCAGTCCTAGCCTTAGCAATCAGGCAACAAAAATAAATAAAAAACATCAAAATCAGAAAGGAACAAATGAAATGTTTACTATTTGCAGATGAGATATAGTATATGGAAAACTCCAAAGACTCCAGCAAAATATTGCTAGAACTGATACACAGATTCAGTAACGTCACAGGATACAAAATCAACATACACAATATCGGTTGCATTTCTATACATGAAAATGAAGCAGTAGAAAGAGAAATCAAGAAATCAGTTCCATAGCAACTTCTTACTAGATATGTGTTCTGAAGCAAGGGAAACAAAAGCGCCAATAAACAACTGGTACTTCATCAAGATAAAACGCTTCTGCACAGCAAAGGAAACAATCTAAGCAAACTAAAAGACAATCTTCCAAATGAGAGAAGATATTTACAGATGGGTTAGTATCCAAAATATATAAGGAACCTATAAAATTCAACATCCATAAGCAGGTGTGGAGTTTCCTCAAGAAGTTAAAATTAGAGGTACCCTGTGACCCAGCAATTACACTGCTGGATATTTATCCCAAAGATACATATGTCGTGAAATGGCAGGACACTTGCAACCAATTTTCATATCAGCAATGTCCACAATAGTCAAACTGTGGAAGGAGCCATAATGTCCTTCAACAGATGAATGGATAAAGACGTGGTATGTATATATATATATATATATATATATATATATATATATATATATACACAATGGATATTACTCAGCCATCAGAAAGGATGAACACCTACCATTTGCTTTGACATACATGGAACTGGAAGGTATCATGCTGAGTGAAATAAGTCAATCAGAGGAAGGCAATTATTATATGGTTTCACTCATATGTGAAATATAATAAATAGTTCATGGCTATTTATTTCCCTGCATGGAGCCTGCTTCTCCCTCTGCCTGTGTCTCTGCCTCTCTGTGTGTGTCTCTCATGAATAAATAAATAAAATCTTTAAAAAAAAACCCTGACATCCAAAATCATATAATTAGATAAAAATGGGCATTAATGAGGGCACATGATGTGATGAGCACCGGGTGTTATACACAAGTGATAAATTATTTAACACTACATCTGAAACTAATTATGCTATATGTAGGTGAATTGAAATTAAATTTTAAAATGGGCAGAAAATCGGTGTCCATCGAAAGATGAATGGATAAAGAAGATGTGGTTTATGTATACAATGGAATATTACTCAGCAATTAGAAACGACAAATACCCACCATTTGCTTCAACGTGGATGGAACTGGAGGGTATTATGCTGAGTGAAATAAGTCAATCGGAGAAGGACAAGCAGTGTATGTTCTCATTCATTTGGGGAATATAAATAATAGTGAAAGGGAATATAAAGGAAGGGAGAAGAAATGTTGGGAATTATCAGGAAGGGAGACAGAACATAAAGACTCCTAACTCGGGGAAACGAACTAGGGGTGGTGGAAGGGGGGAGGAGGGCGGGGGTTGGAGGGAAATGGGTGACGGGCACTGAGGTGGACACTTGATGGGATGAGCACTGGGTGTTTTTCTGTATGTTGGTAAATTGAACACCAATAAAAATTAATTAAAAAAAAAAAAAGTAAAATGGGCAGAAAAAAATAAAAATAAAATAAAAATGGGCAGGAGATATGAATAGAATTTTCTTTAAGGCAGACATACCAATAGCTAACAGACAAATGAAAACATGCTCAGCATCACTGAGCATTAGGGAAACACAAATCAAAACCATGATGAGATGCCACTTCCCATCTGTCAGAATGGCTAAAATTAACAACACAGGAAACAATAAGTATTGGTGAGGATGTGGAGAAAGGGGAACTCTCCTATTCAAATACTAACCAGGCAGAAGAACCCTACTTAACTTCAGAAATCAGATGAGATGGGGCATGTTCAGGGTGATAATAATACATTATATGTTAACTAATTGAATTTAAATAAAACAAGTTAAAAAGCGTGGTGGAAATGCACTATTGGAAACACTATATGCCAACCTTTGTTAGTTTCCCACAGTTAGGAGTTTCTCATGGTTTGTCTTCCTCTCTAATTTTACCCACTCAGTTTTCCCCTTTTCCCTATAGTCTCTTTCACTATTATATTTCACATATGAGTGAAACCATATAATTGTCTTTCTCTGATTGACTTATTTCACTCAGCATGATACAGCCATTATACTGCTTTCCATAGGGTACATGCACCCTGATGTTTATATTTATAGCAGAATTATCAACAATAGCTAAATCATGGAAAGTTCCCAAATGTCCATCATCTAATGAATGGATTTAAAAGTTGTGAATATATATATATATATATATATACACATATATATATAAAATGTATAATATATATAAAATATAACTCAGCCATCAAAAATTGAAATCTTGCCATTTCAAAGACATACTTGGAGCTTGAAAATATTAGGCTAAGAGAAAAAAGTTGGTCAGAGAAAGACAAATAGCATATAATTTCACTCATGTGTGGAATTTAAGAAAGAAAACAGATGAACATGGGGAGGGGAGATAAGAGAGGCAAACCAGGAAACAGACTCTGAATTGTACAGAACTAACAATGTTACTGGAGGGGAGGTGCATGGGGGAATGAGTTAAGTAGGTAACGGGGATTAAGGGGGAGGGGGCTTGTTGTTATGAGCATTGGGTGTTGTATGTAAGTGATGAATCACTAAATTATACTCCTGAAACTAATATTACACTATATGTTAGCCAACTGAAATTTAAGAAAAACTTGAAAAAGATAACAAATGAATTTGTCAAAAAGAAAAAAGGAAGTATAAATACCTTCAACTAAAATAAACCAAAATGAGAAACATTGCAGTCAAATTGTCAAAAGTCAAATATGAAGAGAGAATTCTGAAAGCATCAAAGCAAAGTGATTGATCACATAAAGGAATTTCTCAATAGAAACCTTGCAAGCCAAAAAGAAGTGAGGTGATATATTCAAAGTGCTGGGGGGATAAAATGACCACCCAAGAATACCATATCAAAAGAAAAAAAAAAACGGTTCTTCAAAAATGGAAAGATAAACATTTCCAGATAAAAAAGCTGAGGAAGCTTATCGCCAGTAAACTTGCCTTATAAGAAATATCAAGATGAATTTAAAAGACACTAAACAACAACAACAAAAAGACACTAAACATCATGAGAACAGATGATAGTTTAAAGCTCACTAGTAAAGACAAAGGTACAGACAAATGCAGGGTAATGTGATATTGTAATACTGGTGTGTAAATCACTTTTTGTTATAGTTAGAAGTTAAAAAAAGGTATTTTGAAAAACTATATAAAATAAAGTAATGAATACAAAAAGTAAAAATGTGGAATTTGTGACCTCAATGAAGTATGAGGGGAATAAAATAGTATAGGTTTTGTATAAAACTGAAGGTAAGTTATCAGCTTAAAATAGATTGTTATAAATATATTTTATGTAAGTCCCATTGTAATCTCAAGAAAGTCCCTATAGAAAATACACACATAGAAAAAGATAAAATAATCAAAGCACATCACTACAAAAACTCAAAGAAACACAAAGGAAGTAGAAAAAGAGGAAAAAAGACAAAAACATCAAAATACAGATAATTTTTTAAAGATTTTATTTATTCATGAGAGACACACAGGAGAGAGGCAGAGACACAGGCAGAGGGAGATGCAGGCTCCATGGAGGGAGCCTGATGTGAGATTAGATCCCAGGGCTCCATCCTGGGACTCCAGGATCACGCCCTGGGCTGAAGGCAGGCGCTAAATCACTGAGCCACCCAGGGATCCCCAAAACACAGATCAATTTAACGAAATGGCAAAAGTAAGTAAAGACTTTAATATAAATGGATTAAATACCTGAATCAAAAGACTAAATGGATGAAAAACAAGATCCAATTAATGTTATCAAAAAGACACATTTTAGATTTAAAGACACAAATAGGTTGAAAATGCCAAATTAGAAAAAAAAAATGTTCCATGTAAATGCTTTAAAAAGAGCAGGGGTGGTCATACTTATGTTATACGAAATAGGCTATAAGCAATACATAAATACTGCTACTAGAGATAAAAAAGGACATTATATAAGGACAAAATGTGAATACACAATTGACAGAATTGGGGAAAATATTTGGAAATCATATATCTCGTGAGCGGTTATTATTCAAATCTGTAAGAAACTTCTACATTGCTAAAGAAATAAATAAATAACCAAGTTAAAAATGGGCAAAGGAATTGAATATACATTTATCCAAAGAAGATATACAAAAGACCAACAGATATATAAAAAGGTTAACATCACTAATCATCATGAAAATTCAAATCAGAGCCACAATGAGGTCTTGTTACCCATGTTAAGATAGTCACTATTACAAAAAAGAAGAAAGAAAATAACAGGTGTGGGTGAGTATGTGAAGAAATTGCAATTCTTGCACTCTATTGTTCATGATGTAAAGTGGTACAGGTAATATGGAAGAAAGAATAGAGATTCCTCAGGATATTAGAACAATTCGTGTATAATCCAACTGTTGCACTTCTGGGTATTTATTTTAAAAATTTGAAAATAAAATATTGAGGGATGCCTGGGTGGCTCATCAGTTAAGTGCCTCCCTTCCGCCCAGGGCATGAACCTGGAGTCCTGGGATCGAGTCCCATATCGGGCTCCCTGCATGGAGCCTGCTTCTCTCTGTGCCTCTCTTTCTCTCTCTCTCTCTCTCTGTCTCTCATAAATAAATAAAATCTTAAAGAAGAAAATCTTGAATAGATATTTGCATTCTCATGTTTATTGCAACATTATTTACAATATCTGAAAAGTAGAAACAACTTACTGTTCACTGACAAATTAATGAATAAAAATGTAATATACATACAATGAAATATTCAACCATAAAATATAAGGAAATCCTATCATCCTACAAAATGGATGGAACTTGAGGATCTTATGCTATTTCAGGTAAGCCAGCCACATAAGAACAAATACTACATCATTTTACATATGTCAAGTATCTAAAGTAGTTCAACTCAGTGAAGCAGAAAGTGGAGTTGTGGATGTCAACGGCCGGGAGGAGGAGTATAATGGGAATTGCTTTTCAATAAATATAGTGTTTCAGCCATGCACGATGAAAATCTTCTAGAGATATGCTTTAAAACAACGTAAAAATTGTTACTAATACTTTACTCTTAAAAATTTAAGAGAGTCTAATGTTAAATGTTTTTATTGTACCATAATAAACATTTAAAACATTAGATAATGTTTTAAAAAATAAACATTTAAAACATTGATAATGATAATAAAAGACTGAGAAGATAGATGGAGTTAAAGAGGGTAGGCTAGGGGTGCCTGGGTGGTTCAGTCAGTTAAGCATCTGCCTCAGGCTCAGGTCATTATCTCAGGATCCTGGGATTGAGCCCCACATTAGGCTTTCTGCACAGTGGAGAGCCTGCTTCTCCTTCTTCCTCTGTCTGCTACTCTGCCTACTTGTGTTTCTCTCTTTCTCTCTCTCTCTCAAATAAAAATAAATAAATAAATAAATAAATAAATAAATAAATAAATAAATATTTTTAAATTAGGTAGAGTAAATAAGAGTAGAGTTCTTGTGGCACTGAGGGGGGCACTTGATGGGATGAGCACAGGGTGTTATGCTGTATGTTGGCAAATCGAACTCCAATAAAAAAATACACAAAAATAAATAAATAAATAAATAAATAAATAAATAAATAAATAAATTCAGGACTATGAAATGTTGCCAGGACTATGTTGTAAATGAGAATAAATATAGACTTAAGAAAAAATAAGGAATTGTACAGAGGAGATAAACGGAGTAAAATGAAAACAATGAAATTGAATAAAGAATATGTGGGAATAGGGTAGCGTGTAGTTGTATAGAAAATGAGGGAATAGATTTTTGAAAGAAGAAAGATTTAAAAAGCTTAGATTCCAGAGTGTTGGAATTATAATATCAATCTTAGAAGGAACCTTTGGTATTTCAAAAGGACAGATGAGATAGTACATGAATAAAGTTAGTAGGCTTTATTTGAATGTAAATTAAGCATATAATATTTGGGAGATGATAAGGAGCATTTGAACAGTGACTTAAAGGAAATCCTAAAGCTGTGTCACAGTGTTCTGTCATCATTTTTGTAGTATTTAAGATTCTTCTTAAAGACTCCAAAACAAATAATTCTGAGAGTTAACAGGAAGCTAAGGGGTCCTAAGTGTTTTTCTAAGAGTCATGTCTGTTAATAAAATGACTCTTAATTACATTGTATGAGTACATCTGAGTAGAATATATTTAAGCTATTATTTTTATCATATATATGATATATATATATATATATATATTAAGATGACCTGATAAGTTAAAAAAATAGTCCATATAAATGTATAGATGCCATGATGGGGTCCATAAAATCCCAATGCCTTCATGGCCTAATTTTGGAGAAAGTTCAAAATATTAATATTCATTTCTGCACTTTGCCTCCACTATTTCTCCTTTCCCAGAAGCTTATCATGCAAACTTGCCAATTCATTCAGTAGAAACTACTACTATTTTATCTTATTTCTTCTTGCAGACTGATAATATGAGAAGTGTGATGTATAACCCAAACATAAAGCAGCTTTTCTATCTTTGGAACTAACTACACAAGACATTGGTAGAAAATCTTTTGTAAGTACTTTCTAAGTTATGGGTCTTGATAAAAGAATCTATTTTCCCCTTCAGACTAATCATAAGGAGAGGTAAATAAATTGTTCTGAAAAAAAAAAAACCAAAATATTTATAAAACCTGACATTTTATGAACTGCTACTTGGATGCAGGTTAGCTGAGTGTTAAAATTTCATTTGCTTGGGGCACCTGGGTGGCTCATTCAGTTAGGTGTCTGCCTTTGCCTCAGGTCATGATCTCAGGGTCCTGGGATCAAGCCCCACATCAGGCTCCCTACCCAGCAGGAGTATGCTTCTCCCTCTCTCTGCTCATGCTCCCTCTATATATATCTCTCAAATAAAATTTAAAAATCTTTTAAAATGTTTCACTTGCTTAATTTAAATTGAAGTCATTAACCTAATAATGACAACAAAAGCCTAAGAATCTATACAATGACAATATGCCAAATTTTAAATCTATCCAAAGTGAGGGTTTTTTTTTTTTTTTAGCTTCTATTAAGGATTTATTTTGTCAACTATGCTAAATGTTCCCTGAAAGTACTGTTCACTTATACTTCCTGATCCAACTATCTGGCAATCTCAATAATGTGTAGAAGAAATGACTAAAAAAAAAAAAGGAGTTATAAAAATCTGGGTTCAGCAAGACACTTCAATATTTCCATGAAGTTCCTCGGTGATACCTCAAATTTTGTTCATATCTGTGAATTCACATTTTTCCTGGTAAAAGTCCATGGAAATTATAAAAATATTAAAGAGGTACACGATATCTTCATCCTCTCTTCATCATGAAAAACTCAAAAGAACAATTGCTGTAAACATACTAGATGTTGCCAGTTATTGGCCTGTTGGTATTTAGTACTCACTCTCCAGACCCCAAACTTAATCATATGGGAGCAAGGGTTGATGATTTAGGAAAACAACAGATTTGATGTACATAATTAGTGTACTCTTGTACCTTCATGAAGGGTTCAGAGTCCATTTTTGAATTGTAGATATACATTTTTATGAAATGTTTTTGATAATTTGTATAGCATTCTTTGTAAGTTTTTCTTTGCCATATTACATGGTTATCATTTTGATAAGCAGAAAATATGGTACTTCCAGTAATGCAAGAAAAGCTGTCATACAATGCTTTGGGATCCCAGTGTGATCTAAGTTATAAAGATTGAATTAGAATTTTGTTTCCCTTGTCAATGTGTTCTACTTTTTTGTCTAAGTGGGCGTAATTTTTCTGTTGTAATACCTGTTTGGGAACTACTATGGACAAAAATAAGACAATTTAAATATTGCTATAGGAATAGCAATAGTTCCTACAGATTCTTCAACACGGAGAAGGGAGAGGATCCAAAGGGCAACAAAGAAGAGGGAAGGAGGTCTGGAAAGGATCATAGTATATTTTACTTTACAAGTAATCTAAACTGATGAGACACCTGGGTGGCTAAGCAGTTAAGTGTCTGCCTTCGGGTCAGGGAGTGGTCCTGGAGTCCCAGGATGGAGTCCCACATCAGGATCCCTGCATGGAGCCTGCTTCCCCCTCTGCCTATGTCTCTGACTCTGTGTGTGTGTGTCTTTCATGAATAAATAAATAAATAAATAAACAAACAAATAAATCTTTAAATAAAAGTCTAAAAAAACAAGTAATCTAAATTGCCAAGAAACACTGATATAACCCGGAGAAAGGAGACACTCTTAAAAGCTATACTAGTGCAATTAATCTTGGCAATTGACAAAGTGACAGATACTACTAGGTATCACTTATTGCTATGTATTGAATATTTGTCACCTCAAAATTTCATATATTGAAGCCGTAAAATGATGGTATACAGGGCTGGCACATTAAGAAGTAATTAGATCATAAGAGTAAAAGCCCATATGATGGACCTCATAAGAATATGTCCATAAGAAGAAGAGAGAGCTAGCCTTTTCTCACTCTGCCATTTGAGGACATAACGAAGGATAATTCAACCACTCACAAAGCAAGAAGAAGGCTCTCACCAAGAATAGGTATTATGATTTTGGATTTCTCAGCCTCCAGAACTGCAAGAAGAAAATGTTTGATCTTTAAACCATCCAGTCTATGGTAATTTAACAGCCCCATCTGACTAACACAACCACCTATCCTGGGAGTGACTGGACTCTCTTCCTATACAAAGACAGGTTTTGATCCCAGCTACCTGACTATACTAGGGATGATTAATTCATCCTGTAAAAAAGCACCCCTGGTACTTCCCTGATCTATTCCAACTACAGACTGCATGTCTCTAGTACTTTAACTGACCCTGTTACTACAGGTAAAAGTTTTCTCTCAAATAAGTTACATTTTAATGTCTTGACACACTTTGGTGGGTGATATAGGAAGAAAAATGCTGACTAGAATATTTTCATTCTAACTGCCTGCACTTTTTTAATCTATTGAAGTTTGGGTGTTTTATAGTGTAAATCTTAATGACTTATTTTTCAGACTCGCTATCCTCCAAAAGGTGATAACAATCATAGTAATTTGGCTCTCACTTGATTTTTCATTTTAGCACAATTGGGTTCACATGAATCCAACATAACCATTAAGTTTGGGTCCTTCATTCAAATAAGTTAATTGAACAATTGCTAAGGAATACATGTTTGTGACACTCCCAAACTCTTATGTACAAACTCTCATAATCAATGTGATAATATTTAGCAAGGTATCTGGGTCAGGAGGGTGGCATGATGGGATTAGTACTCTATTAAGAAGAGACACGAGAGACCTTTCTCTTTTTCTTTCCCTCTCTTTCCTTGGGATGTGTGAGGATATAGCAAGAAAGCAGCTCTCTGTAAGGCAGGAAGCAAGCCCTCAAAATTCCCAGCCCCCAGAATTGGGAAAAATTGATGTTTATTGCTTAAGCCAGTCAGTCTATGACAAGTTTGTCATAGCAGTTCCAACTAATACAGCAATCAGCAAAGCAAAACAAAACACCAACAAAATATAATATGCAAATTATAGTAATAGCTTCCAAAAGGTTTGTGAGGTATAACTTTTGCTTGCAAATCAATTGTGGAAAGTAAAATGTAAATCTGTCCTAAATCTGCCCCTTCACTGCTTTGTACCCATTTATATGTATCTGTGTATCTTTCATTGGTTCTTCACAAGTAGACTGTAAAAGACACATAGTAAAGATTATGTTTCCCCAAGGTCGGTTCTTAGCATAGTGTCTGGAAGATTTAAAAAAGTACTCAAAATGTATTTGATGAATTAATAACCAGTAAACAGCAATACTGCTATTAGAGCTCATAATACTTGGCTCCTTTCACAAGGATATTTTACAAGCTATCATTTTCTATTTATTTTGAACTTCTTAGGCAAGTTTGTCTTGGTTTCTTAACTAGATGGTAAAATAAACTCCATGTGATTAAAGATGCTGTCTGGTTCTTTTTTGTACATGCAAATCCCACTATTATGCCTTAAATATGGTAAATACTCAACAAATCTTTGTTTATTTCCTTTAAGACAGGCTATGAAGACAAATTACTTTGATGTACTTTTAAATATGAGCACTTAAAACTTGTAAAACTGAAACCAAAAATTCAACAACTATATTTATGAATGAGAATTATTGGGATTCTTGAAACTAAAGAGTCAAAACTATCGCCTTTCTATGAAAAGTTAATCTCCAAAGTTTTTACCCTTAAACTGACATTGAATAACACAAGTGTTACAGAACAATGTCAGAGACAACGCTTTTTTTATGTTGTTATTGCCTATATTTAATAATGCAAGTTAGAAAGAAAATATTAATTTTATCTTCCATTGTGTAGGTCAGGGTTTTTCCATATTCAGATACACATTTTACTGAATATGAATACTGATTTAGGGCAAGTTTTTTTGAACTAACTCCCTGTGTACCAGGCTGACATAATACCACAGTTAACTCCAAGAACTGGCCTTTAATACAACCCATTAAATTTAGACATTGAGACGGTTCACTGTGAATACATATTAAGTTTCATAGTAGAGACAAGAGCTGCTTTTTTTGATGTGAATCTTACAAAAAATAAGTTGAATCCAAAAGAATAGTAAATATGGTGTTTTTATAACAAGCTGCCTTTAAGTTAATTCATATGTAAAAAACAACTGTTGTGGAAAAGAATATGTTTTATATTTTCTTTTCTTCAATCATAAGAGGAAGAAGGAGGGAAAAAAATCTTCATTGTATATAAAATCTTGTGCACTTTGACATAAGTCCTTCCAGCCATGATCTTTTTGATTGAAACAAACTTAAACCATATTCCATTTCACAAAAGCAAAATGTGCTGAACATGTGTTCTTTTTTAAAATAGAAGCATGTGCATCAGCTGTTCTGCATGAAAATCCTTTCTGAGAAATGTCTCTGGGGAAAGTTCATTACTCAAAGCAAGGGAACACAGGAAAAGGGTGAAACAGACTGAGATCAAGCATTCCTTAAGATGGATGGCTCAGGCAGAGGCATACATGACATTTAATATGCACACTCAGGGGCTCCTGTTGAGTGCTCTGTTTGGTAACCCGGATAAGGATGCTTGTTTAGGGGATAAAAGTGTAACATTAGAAATTGACAGGAACTCTTGTGCTCTGACAGTTGTATTCTC
Organism: Vulpes vulpes; assembly: GCF_048418805.1. Taxonomy (NCBI): domain Eukaryota; kingdom Metazoa; phylum Chordata; class Mammalia; order Carnivora; family Canidae; genus Vulpes; species Vulpes vulpes. Next base: position 59,973,792 of record NC_132796.1, read on the forward strand.
AGCTAGAGATAGTGGAAGGGGTATTAAACAAGCACACATTTCAAAACTTCATTATATTGTGCTTTCTTACAACTTTCTCATTTCAAAAGTGCCATTTATAAAACTGGCAATTTAAGGATACATTGACAACACTCAGTTGCTACTATAATAGAGTTCACATTCTGTCTTTCCATTTATAAAATATTTTTTAAAGCTGTAAATATAAACTGTGGAACAAGCTGATATTATCTTTACTGTAATGCTGTGAATTAGCATACGAATGGATATTTTTGTTGTAGACTCTATCAATAATACTATTTTTATCTAAAATAAATACTGTGAACTTTGAAAGCAGTCAGCAGAGTAAATCAACAGTGAATATTAGCACTTCAAGGATATCATCCTTTCCAGCCTGAAAAAGAAAAAGAAGAGAAGAGGTTGGGCTGTGAATTTTGACCTAAGGATTTAATAATGTCTTCCTACATCTCATTATGCCTTATGTCCATTTAAGGCCATCTGGGGCCCAGAATGATGAAAGAGTGGTGCAAATTTATGAGCCCCTGGATCTAGCAATAGCCCTCTGGATATTAGCTTGGATTAGTAGATTTACAGCTAATTCAAACACTGTGAGACGAATTCTGCCTGACATTTCTGCAATATGAGACTCTGAAAATTGTAGCAAGTTGAGCTTTTGAAGAGCTGACAGCAGCCTTTATGCTCCAGGCACAGGCTGCATGTGGTTTGCCATCAAGTGCAGTTCTTCATCTTGGCATTCCGTCAACATTTGCAATGGCAGCCCCTGCCTCCCACCCCTCACCCCATGGTAATGGCCATTGACAGCCACAAATTTAAATTGGTCATATGTTCTTTTCTAGATCAAGCAAATTTTGAGTCAGTTTTTGCGTAAGACATACGTGATATGAGAAAGAGAGAAAGGGCATTTATACTCTTCATTTCAGCAAAAGAAGCTATCTGAAAACAAAGTATTACTTTAATTTCTGCTCAATCACAGATTTAGCTACAAATTTGTAACTGAGGATCCATTATATAATTTTGGGATTCTCACTGGAATTCTTGAATGTTTTGCAAATTAGGGAGTCTGTCTAACTCTGGGAAACGAACTAGGGATGGTGGAAGGGGAGGAGGGCGGGGGGTGGGGGTGAGTGGGTGATGGGCACTGAGGGGGACACTTGACGGGATGAGCACTGGGTGTTATTCTGTATGTTGGTAAATTGAACACCAATAAAAATGAATTTATTAAAAAAAACAAAAAAACAAACAACAAAAAACAAATTAGGGAGTCTGTGATATCAAAACATAAGTGGTGGTTTTTTCATCTGTGATATGATAAGGTACATTTCACCTAATGTATCATGTAGAGACATCTGAGCAAATCATACCAGAAAGCATTAGATACAAAATATAAAATGATCCAGAAATTATATGTATTATTTAAACCTAGATGGCATTAATTCTACTAATTATAACCTGGCCTACCACTTACCTGACAAAGGAATCTTGTACTAATATTAATGAAGCTATAAATTTTTAGCCTCCTACTATGTGCCATGTTTTTTACATTTACCAGCACTGATCTTCACAAAACAGAATGAGTTCAATATTCTTATTTCTATTTTACTCATAAGTGAGACTCAGAAAAAATAAATTACTTCTCCAGGACCTGAAGAGGAGCCAAAATTTAATCCCTGATATCTCTGTTTCTAATATTCTCAACTTTTTTTTAGATTTTATTTAGTTATTCATGAGAGACACAGAGAGAGAGGCAGAGACACAAGCAGAGGGAGAAGCAGGCTCCATGCAGGGAGCCTGATGTGGGACTCGATCCCAGGTCTTCAGGATCACACCCTGGGCTGAAGGCGGCGCTAAACCACTGAGCCACCCGGGCTGCCCTAAAATTCTCAATTTTTGACTATGTCACTGTTATGTGGTGGTTTGTGTTTTCCCCAAGTCAAGAAAAGCTATGTTAAATCCTAAACCCCAGTATATGTGAAATGGAATTATTTCATATATGTAAGGTTTGATCTTGATTTTTCTTTTATTTATTTAAATTCCAGTTAGTTAAATAGAGCGTTATATTAGTTTCAAATATACAATATAGTGATTCAATACTTCCACACATCACCTATGCTTATTACAAGTACAAACTTTAATCCACATCACCTGTTTAACCCATCCACCTACCCACTTCCCATCTGGTAACCTCTCTATACTTAAGAGTCTGGTTCTTAATTTTGCCACTCTCTCTTATTTTCCTTTGCGTATTTGTCTTTCCATTTATTTGTGTCATCTTCAATTTCTTTCATCAGTGTCTTACAGTTTTCAGATTATAGGTTTTTCACATCTTTGGCTAGGTTTATTCATAGGTATCTTATTTTTGATGCAATTATAAATGGGATTCATTCCTTAATTTCTCTTTCTGCTGCTTCATTATTAGTGTATAGAAATGCAATAGATTTATGAATGTTGATTCTGTATCCTACAACTTCACTGAATTCGTTTATGAGTTCTATCCATTTTATTGGTGGAGTCTTTTGGGTTTTCTATATAGAGTATCACGTTATCTGCAAATAGTGGAAGTTTGATTTCTTCCTTGCTCATTTATATGTGTTTTTTATTGTCTGATTGCTGTAGCTAGGACTTCCTGTATTATGTTGAATAGAAGTGGTAAGAGTGGGCATCCTTATTTTGTTCTTAAACATAGAGGAATAGCTCTCAAATTCTCCCCATTGAGAATATAATAGCTGTGCCTTTATTATGTTGAGGTATGCTCCCTCTAAAACTACTCTGTTGAAGGTTTTTATCATGAATGGGTATTCTACTGTGTTAAATGCTATTTCTGCATCTATTGAGATGATCATATTCTCACACTTTCTTTTATTGATGTGATATATTAAATTCATTGATTTGTAAATATTGAACTGCACTCACAAGACAGGAATAAATCATATTTGAAAGTGGTGAATGATTTTTAAATGCCTTGTTGGATTTGGTTTGCAAGTATTTTGTTGAGGAATTTTGAACCTATGTTCATCAGAGATATTGATCTGTAGTTGTCTTTAATTATCATGTCTTCATCTGGTATTGATATCATGGTAATGCTGGCCTCCAAATGAATATGGAAGTTTTCCTTCCATTTCTATTTTTTTGAATATTTTGAGAAGAATAGAAGTTAACTCTTCATATATTTGGTAGAATTCACCTGTGGAGCCATCTGGCCCTGGTCTTTTGCTTGTTGGGTGTTTTTTGATTAGTGATACCATGTCTTTGCTGATGTCTGGTGAGTTCAAGTTCTCCATTTCTTGCTTTTACAGTTTTGGTACTTTACATGTTTATAGGAATTTATCCATTTCTTCTAGGTTGTCCTTATGTTGGTATACATTTTTTCATAATATTCTATTATAATTGTACTTCCCTGTTGTTGGTTACTATTTTTACTCTCTCATTTATGATTTTAATTATTTGGGTCTTTATCTTTTGTTTTTGATAATTCTGGCTAGTTTATCAATTTTATTGATTTCTAGAACCAGCTCCTGGTTTCATTGATCAGTTATGGTTGTTTATCTTTTCAAGTTTTTACTTAAATTCCAATTAGTTTACATACAGTGTAATATTAATTTCAGGTATGGAATTTTGATTCATCACTTACATACAATACCCAGTGCTCATCACAAGAAGTGCTCTCCTTAACAAGTACCTATCACCTATTTAACTTATCCCTTGCCCACCTTCCCTCAGTTTTTCTCTATAGGTAAGAGTTTGTTTTATGGTATGTCTCTCTCTTTTTTTCTCCCTAAGTTCATCTATTTTGCTTCTTTTATTCCACATATGAGTGAAACCATATGGTATTTGTCCTTCCATGATTTCTTTCACATAACATATTACTGTCTAGTTCCATGCAAATTGTAGCAAATGACAAAATTCATTCCTTCCTATAGCTGAGTAATATCCCAATCAGCATATATATCATATATTCTTTATCCATTCATTAAATGATGGATATCTGCGCTCTTTCCATAATTTGGCTATTGTTGATAATGCTGCTGTCACATCAGGGTATATGTATCCCTTTATCAGTATTTTTGTATTCTATGGGTAAATACCTGGTAGTGAAATTGTTGAGTCATAACATAGTTCTATTTTTAACTTTTTATGGAATTTCCATACTGTTTACCAGAGTGGCTGGACCAGTTCACCTTCCCACCAACAGAGTAACATGGTTCCTTGCATCTCCAAATTCTTGCCAACAATTGTTGTTATTTCCTGGAATGTTAATTTTAGAAATTCAGACAGCTGTGAAGTGATATCTCAGTGTAGCTTTGATTTCTATTTCCCTGATGATGAGTGATGTTGAGCATTTTACATGTGTTTTTTTTCATCTGTATGTCTTCTTTGCAAAAAAAAAAAAGTCCAAAGATAAACTCAAAATGGATGAAAGATCTAAATGTGAGACAATATTCCATCAAAACCCTAGAGGAGAACACAGGCAACACCCTGTTTGAACTCAGCCACAGTAACTTCTTGCAAGATATATCCAAGAAGGCAAGAGAAACAAAAGGAAAAATGAACTATTGGGACTTCATCAAGATAAGAAACTTTTGCACAGCAAAGGATACAGTCAACAAAACTGAAAGACAACCTACAGAATGGGAGAAGATATTTGCAAATGACCTATCAGATAAAGGCCTAGTTTCCAAGATCTATAAAGAACCTATTCAACTCAACACCAAATAAACAAACAATCCAATCATTAAATGGGCAAAAGACATGAAGAGAAATCTCACAGAGGAAGACATAGACATGGCCAACAGGCACATGAGAAAATGCTTTGCATCACTTGCCTTCAGGGAAATACAAATCAAAACCACAATGAGATACCACCTCACACCAGTGAGAATGGGGGAAAATTAACAAGGCAGGAAACCACAAATGTTGGAGAGGATGAGGAGAAAAGGGAACCCTCTGGCACTGTTGGTGGGAAGGTGAACTGGTGCAGCCACTCTGGAAAACCGTGTGGAGGTTCCTCAAAGAGTTAAAAATAGATCTGCCCTACGACCCAGCAATTGCACTGCTGGGGATTTACTCCAAAGATGCAGATGCAATGAAACCCTGGGACGCCCGCACCCCGATGTTTGTAGCAGCAATGTCCACAATAGCCAAACTATTGAAGGAGCCTCGGTGTCCATCAAAAGGTGAATGGATAAAGATGTGGTTTATGTATACAATGGAATATTACTCAGCCATTAGAAATGACAAAGGCCAACCCTTTGCTTCGACATGGATGGAACTGGAGGCTATTATGCTGAGTCAAGTAGGTCAATCAGAGAAGGACAAACATTATATGGTCTCATTCATTTGGGGAATATAAATAATAGTGAAAGGGAATATAAGGGAAGGGAGAAGAAATGGGTAGGAAATATCAGAAAGGGGAGGAGGAGGGGCAAGATGGCAGAAGAGTAGGGTCCCCAAGTCACCTGTCCCCACCAAATTCCCTAGAAAACCTTCAAATCATCCTGAAAATCTACGAATTCGGCATGAGATTTAAAGAGAAAACAGCTGGAATGCTACAGTGAGAAGCCTTCGCGCTTCTATCAGGGTAGGAAGACCGGAAAAAAGAAATAAAGAAACAAAAGGCATCCAAGGGGGAGGGGCTCTGCGAGGAGCCGGACTAAGGCCTGGGCAAATGCCCTCAGGGCAAGAGAGCCCCGTCCCAGAGAAGCAGGAGCTGCACCAATCTCCCCGGACAGAAAGGCGCCCGCAGGGAGTTAGAGCAGGACCCCAGGAGGGCGGGGAAACCCGCGGGCTCCCTGGGAAATTAACAGACACCTGCGCCCCGGGGAGAGTGCACCGAGATCCCTAAAGGGCTGCAGAATGCACGGCTGGACCCAGGAGCAACTCGGAGGGGCTCCGGCGGCGGCTCCACAGAGAGGGGCTGCTGCTCCCAGGAGCAGCACGGAGGCGGCTCCGGAAGAGGAAGAGGTTCTGTGCGGAGAAGGCTGTGCGGCTCCAGGAGCAGCTCGGCGGGGCTCGGGCCAAGGCTCCGCAGAGAGGCGGCTGCGCGGCCTGAGCACGCATCCAACAGCGCAGGCCCCGGAGCACAGGGCACCTGGAACACAGCCAAGGATCCGGCCTCCCCCCGGGACAGGCAGAGGCCAGGAGGGCCCAGGAGCAAGGACGCTCCTGCCCCGAGCTGAGTAGATCAGCGGCCCCACCCCCCAGAGCATCCAGGCCCCTGCAGACCAAGAGCTCCATAGTTACTATGGAAGCTGAATCCAGGGCTCCAGAGCTGGCTCTGCCACTGAGGTTGCTCCTCCAGGGACCTCACGGGGTAAACAACCCCCACTGGGCCCTACACCAGACAGGGGGCAGAGAAGCTCCCCCATGCTAACACCTGAAAATCAGCACAACAGGCCCATCCCCCAGAAGACCAGCTAGATGGACAAGTTCCAGGGGAAGTCAAGGGACTTAAAGTATACAGAATCAGAAGATACTCCCCATGGTTTTTTTTTCTTTCTTTTTTTTTTTTTTTTGCTTTTAGATTTCTGTTTCCTTCCCACACCCTTTATTCCTTTCTTTCTTTTTTCTCTTTTTTTCCCTTTTTTCTTCCTTTTTCCTTTGTTTCTTATTCTCTTTTCTTTCCTTCTTTCTCTCCTCCCTTATTCTCCTTTCCCCAATACAACTTGTTTTTAGCCACTCTGCACTGAGCAAAACGACTAGAAGGAAAAGCTCACCTCAAAAGACAGAATCAGCAACAGTCCTCTCTCCAAACAGAGTTGAAAAATCTGGATTACAATTCAATGTCAGAAATCCAATTCAGAAGCACTATTATATAGCTACTGGTGGCTCTAGAAAAAAGCATAAAGGACTCAAGAGACTTCATGACTGCAGAATTTAGATCTAATCAGGCAGAAATTAAAAATCAATTAAATGAGATGCAATCCAAACTCGAAGTCCTAACAACGAGGGTTAACGAGATGGAAGAAGGAGTGATTGACATAGAAGACAAGTTGATGGCAAAGAGGGAAACTGAGGAAAAAAGAGACAAACAAAAGACCATGAGGATAGATTAAGGGAAATAAATGATAGCTTGAGGAAGAAAAACCTACGTTTAATTGGGGTTCCCGAGGGCGCCGAAAGGGACAGAGGGCCAGAATATGTATTTGAACAAATCATAGCTGAAAACTTTCCTAATCTGGGAAGGGAAACTGGCATTCAGATCCAGGAAATAGAGAGATCCCCCCTAAAATCAATAAAAACCGTTCAACACCTCGACATTTAATAGTGAAGCTTGCAAATTCCAAAGATACAGAGAAGATCCTTAAAGCATCAAGAGACAAGAAATCCCTGATTTTATGGGGAGGAGTATTAGGGTAACAGCAGAACTCTCCACAGAGACCTGGCAGGCCAGAAAGGGCTGGCAGGATATATTCAGGGTCTTAAATGAGAAGAACATGCAACCAAGAATACTTAATCCAGCAAGGCTCTCATTCAGAATGGAAGGAGAGATAAAGAGCTTCCAAGACAGGCAGGAACTAAAAGAATATGTGACCTCCACACCACCTCTGCAATAAATTTTAAGGGGGACTCTGAAAATTCCCCTTTGAGAAGAAGTTCAGTCGAACAATCCACAAAAGCAAGGACTTCAGTCAAGTAAGACACTAAACTCATATCTGTCAATAGTAACTCTGAACCTGAACGGGCTTAATGACCCCATCAAAAGGCACAGGGTGTCAGACTGGATAAAAAAGCAAGACCCATCTATTTGCTATCTACAAGAGACTCATTTTAGACAGAAGGACACCTACAACTTAAGAATAAAAGTTTGGAGAAACATTTCCCATTCAAATGGTCCTCAAAAGAAAGCAGGGATATCCATGCTTATATTAGATAAACTAAAATTTACCCCGAAGATTGTAGTGAGAGATGAAGAGGGACACTATATCATACTTAAAGGATCTATCCAACAAGAGAACTTAACAATCCTCAATATATATGCCCCGAATGTGGGAGCTGCGAAATATTTAAATCAATTAATAACCAAAGTGAAGAAATACATAGATAATAATACATTTATACTTGGTGACTCCAATCTAGCTCTTTCTATACTCGACAGGTCTCCTAAGCACAACATCTCCAAAGAAACGAGAGCTTTAAATGATACACTGGACCAGATGGATTTCACAGATATCTACAGAACTTTACATCCAAACTCAACTGAATACACATTCTTCTCAAGTGCACATGGAACTTTCTCCAGAATAGACCACATACTGGGTCACAAATCGGGTCTAAACCGATTCCAAAAGATTGGGATCTCCCCCTGCATATTCTCAGACCATAATGCCTTGAAATTAGAACTAAATCACAACAAGAAGTTTGGAAGGACCTCAAACACCTGGAGGTTAAGGACCATCCTGCTAAAAGATGAAAGGGTCAACCAGGAAACTAAGGAAGAATTAAAAATATTCATAGAAACTAATGAGAGTGAAGATACAACTGTTCAAAATCTTTGGGATGCAGCAAAAGCAGTCCTGAGGGGGAAATACATCACAATAAAAACATCCATTCAAAAACTGGAAAGAACTCAAATACAAAAGCTAACCTTACACCTAAAGGAGCTAGAGAAAAAACAGCAAATAGGTCCACACCCAGCAGAAGAAGAGAGTTAATAAATATTCAAGCAGAACTCAGCAAAATCAAGACCAGAAGAACTGTGGAACATATCAACAAAACCAGGAGTTGGCTCCTTGAAAGAATTAATAAGATAGATAAACCACTAGCCAGCCTTATTAAAAAGAAGAGAGAGAAGACTCAAATTAATAAAATCAAGAATGAGAAAGGAGAGATCACTACCAACACCAAGGAAATACAAACAATTTTAAAAATATATTATGAACAGCTATATGCCAATAAATTAGGCAATCTAGAAGAAATGGATGCATACATGGAAAGGCACAAACTACCAAAACTGGAACAGGAAGAAATAGAAAACGTGAACAGGCCAATAACCAGGGAGGAAATTGAAGCAGTCATCAAAAACCTCCCAACACACAAGAGTCCAGGTCCAGACGACTTCCCAGGGGAATTCTATCAGACGTTTAAAGAAGAAACCATACCTATTCTACTAAAGCTGTTTGGAAACATAGAAAGAGATGGAGTACTTCCAAATTCATTCTAGGAGGCCAGCATCACCTTAATTCCAAAACCAGACAAAGACCCCACCAAAAAGGAGAATTACAGACCAATATCCCTGATGAACATGGATGCAAAAATTCTCAACAAGATACTAGCCAATAGGATCCAACAGTACATTAAGAAAATTCTTCACCATTACCAAGTAGGATTTATCCCTGGGACACAAGGCTGGTTCAACACTCGTTAGACAATGAATGTGATTTAACATATCAGCAAGAGAAAAAAACAAGAACCCTATGATCCTCTCAATAGATGCAGAGAGAGCATTTGACAAATACAGCATCTATTCCTGATCAAAACTCTTCACAGTGTAGGGATAGAAGAAACATTCCTCAACATCTTAAAAGCCATCTATGAAAAGCCCACAGCAAATATAATTCTCAATGGGGAAGCACTGGGAGCCTTTCCGCTAAGATCAGGAACAAGACAGGGATGTCCACTCTCACAACTGCTATTCAACATAGTACTGGAAGTCCTAGTCTAGGCAATCAGACAACAAAAACATATTAAAGGCATTACAATTGGCAAAGCAGAAGTCAAACCCTCCCTCTTTGCCGATGACATGATACTCTACATAGAAAACCCAAAAGCCTCCACCCGAAGATTGCTAGAACTCATACAGCAATTTGGTAGTGTGGCAGGATACAACATCAATGCCCAGAAATCAATGGCATTTCTATACAATAACAATGAGAAAGAAGAAAGAGAAGTTAAGGAGTCAATCCCATTTACAATTGCACCCAAAAGCCTAAGATACCTAGGAATAAACGTAACCAAAGAGGTAAAGGATCTATACCCTAAAAACTAGAGAACACTTCTGAAAGAAATTGAGGAAGACACAAAGAGATGAAAAAGATTACATGCTCATGGATTCGCAGAGTTAATATTGTGAAAATGTCATTGTTACCCAGGGCAATTTACACGTTTAATGCAATCCCTATAAAAATACCATGGACTTTCTTCAGAGAGTTGGAACAAAACATCTTAAGATTTGTGTGGAATCAGAAAAGACCCCGAATAGCCACGGGAGTTTTAAAAAAGAAAACCAGAGCTGGGGGCATCACAATGCCAGATTTCTGGTTGTACTACAAAGCTGTGGTCATCCAGACAATGTGGTACTGGCACAAAAACAGACACATATCCATGGAACAGAATAGAGAACCCAAAATATACCCTTAACTCTTTGGTCAACTAATATTCAATAAAGGAGGAAAGACTATCCATTGGAAGAAAGACAGTCTCTTCAATAAATGGTGCTGGGAAAATTGGACATGCACATGCAGAAGAATGAAAGTAGACCACTCTCTTGCACCATACACAAAGATAAACTCAAAATGGATGAAAGATCTAAATGTGAGACAGGATTCCATCAAAATTCTAGAGGAGAACACAGGCAACACCCTGTTTGAACTCGGCCACAGTAACTTCTTGCAAGATACATCCACGAAGGCAAAAGAAACAAAAGCAAAAATGAACTATTGGGACTTCATCAAGATAAGAAGCTTTTGCACAGCAAAGGATACAGTCAACAAAACTCAAAGACAACCTACAGAATGGGAGAAGCTATTTGCATATGACCTATCAGAAAAAGGGCTAGTTTCCAAGATCTATAAAGAACTTATTCAACTCAACAGCAAAGAAACAAACAATCCAATCATGAAATTGGCAAAAGACATGAAGAGAAATCTCACAGAGGAGGACATAAACATGGCCAACATGCACATGAGAAAATGCTCTGCATCACTTTCCATCAGGGAAATACAAATCCAAACCACAATGAGATACCACCTCACACCAGTGAGAATGGGGAAAATTAACACGGCTGGAAACCACAAATGTTGGAGAGGAAGAGGTGAAAAGGGAACCCTCTTACACTGTTGGTGGGAATGTGAACTGGTGCCGCCCCTCTGGAGAACTGTATGGAGGTTCCTCAAAGAGTTAAAAATAGACCTGCCCTATGACCCAGCAATTGCACTGTTGGGGATTTACCCCAAAGATTCAGATGCAATGAATCTCCAGGACACCTGCACCCTGATGTTTCAAGCAGCAATGTCCACAATAGCCAAACTATGGAAGGAGCCTCGGTGTCCATTCGAAGATGAATGGATAAAGAAGATGTGGTTTATGTATACAATGGAATATTACGCAGCCATTAGAAACGACAAATACCCACCATTTGCTTCAACTTGGATGGAACTGGGGGTATCATGCTGAGTGAAGTCAGTCGGAGAAGGACAAACATTATATGTTCTCATTCATTTGGGGAATATAAATAATAGTGAAAGGGAATATAAGGGAAGGGGAAGAAATGTGTGTGAAATATCAGAAAGGGAGACAGAACATAAAGACTCCTAACTCTGGGAAACGAACTAGGTGTAGTGGAAGGGGCGAAGGGTAGGGGGTGGGGGTGAATGGGTGATGGGCACTGGGGGGGGGCACTTGACGGGATGAGCACTGGGTGTTATTCTGTATGTTGGTAAGTTGAACACCAATAAAAATAAGTTTATTATTAAAAAAAAGTCTATTCATGTCTTCTGCCTATTTATTAACTGAGTTGTTTGTTTTTTGGATGTTCAGTTTGATACGTTTTTATATATTTTGAATAGTAATCCTTTATCACATATGTCATTCACAAATCACAAATATTTTCTCCTATAGCACAGGTTGCCTTTTAGTGTTTTTTATGGTTTCCTTTGCTGTGTAGATGATTTTTATCTTGATGAAGTCCGAATAGTTTATATTTTCTTTTGTTCCTCTTGCCTTAGGAGACATATCTAGTAAGAATTTGCTAAAGCCAATATCAAAGTGGTTACTGCCTGTGATCTCCTCTGGGATTTTTATGGTTTCCTGTCTCTATTCAGGTTTTTCATACATTTTGAACTTATTATTGTGTACAGTTTAAGATTTATAATGTAACTTGGTGTCTAGAATTGTGATGTCTCCAGGTTTGCTTTCTTTTTTTCACATTTATTTTTGTGGTTCCATATAAATTTTAGGATTGTTTGTTCTAGTAATATGAAAGATGCTGGTTGTATTTTCATGGGGATGGAATTAAATGTGTACATTGCTTTTGGCATTATAGACACTTCAACAACATTTTTCTTCCAAACCATGAATATGGAATATTTTTCTATTTTTTGTATCCTCTTCAATTTCTTTCATCAGTATTTTATAATTTTCAGGGTATAGATCTTTTATCTATTTGGGTAGGTTTATTCCTAGGTGTTTTATTGGTTTTGGTGTGATTTATTTTTTTATTTTTTTAAGGAAGTGATTTTTTAAAGATTTTATTTATTCATGAAAGACACACAGAGAGAAGCAGAGACATAGGCAGAGGGAGAAGCAGGCTCCCTTGTGGAGCCTGATGCAGGACTCGATACCAGGACACCAGGATCAGGACCTGAGCAAAAGGCAGATGCTCAACCACTGAGACACCTAGGTGCCCCAATTTCCGTGCAATTTAAATGGGATAATTCATTGATTTCTTTTTCTCCTGGTTCATGATTGTTGTGTTGAAATGCAATGGATTTCTGTACATTTATTTTGTATCCCGTGACTTTACTGCATTCATGTATCAGTTATAGCAATTTTTTGGTGAAGTCCTTCAGGTTTTTTATTAGAGTATTGTGTCATCTGCAAATAGTGAATGTTTGATTTCTTCCTTGCCAATTTGGGTGCCATTTATTTCTTTTTGCTGTCTGATAGCTGAGGCTAGTACTCCCAGTGTTATGTTAAATAACAGTGTTCAAAAAGGGGACATTCCTGTCTTGTTCCTGACCATGGAGGAAAATCTCTGTTTTTCCCTATAGAGGATGCTATTAGCTGTGGGATTTTTTGTATGTGGCCTTATAATTTCAAAGTATGTCCCCTCTAAACCTACTTTGTTGAAGCTTTTTATAAAGAATGGATTTGGTACCTTGGCCAACCCTTTTCCTGCATTTATTGAGAGGATAATATGGTTTTTACCCTTTATTTTATCAATGTGATGTATCATGTTGATTGATTTGTGCATATTGAACCAACTCTGTAACCCATAAATAAATCTCAGTTGATTGTGGGGAATGATTATTTTAATATAGTATATACGAACTTAAAGAACTTATTTCCTAGTGCTTTGTGGAGAATTTTTGCAACATGTTCATCAGAGATACTGGCTTCTAGTTCTCTTTTTTAGTGGAGTCTTTATCTGCTTTTGGAATAAGGATAATTCTGGCCTCACTGAATGAGTTTGGAATTTTCCTTGCAATTCTAATTTTTGAAATAGTTTGAGAAGAGTAGGTATTAACACATCTTTAAATATTTGGTAAAATGCCCTGTGAATCCATCTGGCCCTGTTCATTTGTTTGTTGGGAGGTTTTATGTTATTGATTCAATTTCCTTGCTGGTTATCAGTCTGTTCATGTTTTCAAGAGTACAAGATATAGCTGGTTTTTCTGACATCCAGAAGAAGGCAGAAACTTAGATAAAATCTCAAGACAGAGAAATTTATCCCAAATGAAGTAACAAGAAAAGGCTATGGCCAGATATATTAGTGAAAAAGATATATGTAGAATGTCTGATGGAGAATTTAAGGCAATAATCATAAGGATACTCACTGGACTGATAAAAGAATACAAGGAGTGCCTGGGTGCTGTAGTCTGTTAAGTGTCTTACTCTTGGTTTTGGCTCAGGTAGTGACCTCAGGGTTGTGAGATTGAGTACTGCATCAGGCTCCAATCTCAGCACAGAGTCTGCTTAATATTCTCTCTGTCTCTGCCCCCATTTGCCCCTCTATTTAAAATAAATTTGAAAAATATTAAGAAAAAAAGAAGACATCAGTGAGAATTTTAACACAGAGATAAAAGGGTTAAAAAAGAATCAGAGATGAAGAGTGCAATAAATTAGATTAGAAACAAGTTTGATGCAATGAATTCCAGGCTGGAAGAAGCAGAGGAATTAATTAATTAATTTGAATTAGAAGACAAAATAATGGAAAATAATAAAGCTGAACTAAATAAAATGAAGAATTATACAGCACAAGAAGAGACATAGGAAACTTTCCAGCTATTATTACATCAAATAAATGTTCTGCCCCATTTTCTCTCTCTTCTTCTCTGGGACTCTTATAATATTAATGTTTTTATGTTCGATAATAGCTGAGAAGTTCACCAATCTGGGGAAGAAAACATCCAGATCCAGGACACACACAGAACTCCCAGCAAAATCATCATCGTTGTCATCATCATCATCATCATCATCATCATCATATGCACACAAATACATGGGATAATTAAATTTGAAAAATATAGTGATTAAGAAGAAAATAATTGTAAAGGCAACAAGAAAAAAGAAGCCCTTCACTTAGGGAAAATCCAAAAGGCTAGCTGGAGGTTTCTCAAAAAAAAAAAAAATTGGCTTGAGTGTTATGCTAAATGTTGGCAAATTGAACTCCAATAAAACAAATAAAAAAAAATGGCTTAAAGCCAGAAGGGAGAGGCACAAAATATTCAAAGTGATGAATGGGAACAATTTGCACCCAAATATACACTATTACACAAAGCTATAATTAATAATGGAAGGAAAAATAAAGAGCTTCTCAGATAAGCAAAACCTAAAGTAGATCATGGCCCATAACCCAGCCCTGTAAGGAATATTTAAAAAGGGGACGTTTTGAGGGCAAAGAGACCAAAAGTGACAAAGACAAGAAAAAATAAAAGAAAATGTCCAGAAACATGACAAAACAAGTGATAAACAGCAATAAATCCATATATGTCAATAATTACTTTGATTGTAAATGGACTAAACACTCATATCAAAAGACATAGGGTGATGGAGTGGGTAAAACAAAAAGACTCATCAATATACTGTCTGCAAGAGACTCATTTTAGATGCACAGACACCTCCAGATTGAAAATGAGGGGGTGGAAAACAATTTATCATGCTAATGGACATCAAATGAAAGCTGGGGTGGCAATCCTTATATCAGACAATTTAGATTTTAAACCACAGACTGTAATAAGAGATGAAGAAGGACACTATATCATAATTAAAGGGTATATCAAGAAGATCTAACAATTATTAATATTTATGCCCCAGCATGGGAGCAGCCAATTATATAAGCCAATTAATAACAAAATTAAAGAAATATATTGATAATACAATAATAGTAGGGGACTTTAACACTCCACTCACTACAATGGACAGATTATCTAAGCAGATAAATGTGGAAACAAGGGCTTTGAATGACACACTGGACCAGATGGACTTCACAGGCATATTCAGAGCATTCCATCCAAAAGCAACAAAACACACATTCTTCTCGAGGGCATATGGGGCATTCTCCAGAATAGATCACATAGTGGGTTACAAATCAGGTCTCAATCAATATCAAATGATTGGGATTTTTACCTGTATGTTTTCATACTGCTTTCTATTATATGTTGCCTTCAAAACACTCATTTGAAACCTGAGTATACAGTAAGATCAAAAGTGAAACAATAGAAAAACATTTTTCACACAGATGGGCGTCAAAAGAGAGCCAGAGTTTCAGTACACATATCAGAAAAACTAGACTTTAAAACAAAAAAAGAAAAAGAAAAAAAAATAAAACAAAAAAAGTGTAACATGGGAAAAGGAAGGGCACTATATAATAATAACAAGGACAATATAATAAAAAAATTATAACAATTGTAAATATTTATGCACCTACCATGAGAGCACCCGAATACATACAACTATTAATGGCAAACACAAAGTAACTACTCGATCATGGTATCATAATGATAGGGGGCTTCCATACCCCAATTATATCAATGAAAAGATAATGTAAACAGGAAATAAACAAGGAAACAATGTTATTGAATGACACCCTGGACCAAATGGACTGAACAGATATATTCAGAACACTGTCATTAAACAGCAGAGTACACATTATTTTCTAGTTCCACATGGAACATTCTACAGAACAGATCGCATATTAGGTCACACAGAAAGAGTCCACAAACAAAAAAATATTTAAGTCATACCATGCAACAATTCTGACCACAACACTATGAAACTGGAAGACAACCACAAGATAAAATCTGAAACGACAACAAATATATTGAATTTAAACAAATGATACTAAAAAATGAATGGGTCAACGAGGAAATCAATGAAGAAACCGAACAATATATGGAAACAAATGAAAATTAAAACACAACAGTACAAAAGCTTTCAGAGGCAGGAAAGAGGTCCTAAGAGAGAATTTTTTAATAAATTTAATTTTTATTGCTGTTCAATTTGCCAAAATATAGAATAACATCCAGTGCTCATTCCATCAAGTGCGCCCGTCAGTGCCCGTCACCCAGTTACTACAACACCCACCCACCTCCCTTTCCACCACCCCTAGTTCCTCTCCCAGAGTTAGGAGTCTCTCAGGTTCTGTCTCCCTTTCTGATACTTCCCACTCATTCTTCCTCCTTTCCCCTTTATTCCTTTTCACTATTTTTCATATTCCCCAAATGAATGAAAATATATAATGTTTGTCCATCTGGGATTGACTTATTTCACTCAGCATAATACCCTTCAGGTCCATCCACGTCGAAGCAAATGGTGGGTATTTGTCGTTTCTAATGGCTGAGTAATATTCCATTGTATACATAAACCACATCTTCTTTATCCATTCATCTTTCGATGGACACTGAGGCTCCTTCCACAGTAGGGCTCTTGTGGACATTGCTGCTAGAAACATCGGGGTGCAGGTGTCCCAACGTTTCATTGAATCTATATCTTTGGTGTAAATCCCCAACAGTGCAATTGCTGGGTCGTAGGGCAGGTCTATTTTTAACTCTTTGAGGAACCTCCACACAGTTTTCCAGAGTGGCTGCACCAGTTCACATTCCCACCAACAGTGCAAGAGGGTTCCCGTTCTCCACATCCTCTCCAATATTTGTGGTTTCCTGCCTTCTTAATTTTCCCCATTCTCACTGGTGTGAGGTGGGATCTAATTGTGGTTTTGATTTCTATTTCCCTGATGTCAAGTTATGCGGAGCATTTTCTAATGTGAGTGTTGGCCATGTCTATGTCTTCCTCTGTGAGATTTCTGTTCATGTCTTTTACCCATTTCATGATTGGATTGATTGTTTCTTTGGTGTTGAGTTTAATAAGATCTTTACAGATCTTGAAAACTAGGCATTTATCTGATAGGTCATTTGCAAATATCTTCTCCCATTCTGTGGGTTGTCTTTTAGCTTTGTTGACTGTTTTTTTGCTGTGCAAAAGCTCCTTATCTTGAGGAAATCCCAATACTTAATTTTTGCTTTTGTTTCTCTTGCCTTCATGGATTTATCTTGCAAGAAGTTACTTTCAAGTTCAAAGGGTGTTCAAAGGGTGTACTTTCAAAAAGGGTGTTGCCTGTGTTCTCCTCTAGGATTTTGATGGAATCTTGTCTCACATTTAGATCTTTCATCCATTTTGAGTTTACCTTTGTGTATGGTGAAAGAGAGTGGTCTAGTTTCATTCTTCTGCATGTGGATGTCCAATTTTCCCAGCACCATTTATTGAAGAGACTGTCTTTCTTCCAGTGGATAGTCTTTCCTCCTTTGTTGATATTAGGTGACCATAAAGTTGAGGGTCCACTTCTGCATTCTCTATTCTGTTCCGTTGATCTATGTGTCAGTTTTTGTGCCAGTACCACACTGCCTTAATGGCCACAACTTTGTGGTACAACCTGAAATCTGGCATTGTGATGCCCCCAGCTATAGTTTTCTTTTTTAAAATTCCCCTGGCTATTCGGGGTCTTTTCTGATTCCACACAAATCATAAAATGATTTGTTCAAACTCTCTGAAGAAAGTCCATGGTATTTTGATAGGGATTGCATTAAACGTGTAAATTGCCCCGGGTAACATTGACATTTTCACAATATTAATTCTGCCAATCCATGAGCATGGAATATTTTTCCATCTCTTTGTGTCTTCCTCAATTTCTTTCCGAAGTGTACTATAGTTTTCAGGGTCTAGATCCTTTACCTCTTTGGTTAGGTTTATTCCTAGATATCTTATGCTTCTGGGTGCAATTGTAAATGGGATTGACTCCTTAATTTCTCTTTCTTCAGTCTCATTGTTAGTGTATAGAAATGCCACTGATTTCTGGGCATTGATTTTGTATCCTGCCACACTGCCAAATTGCTGCATGAGTTCTAGCAATCTTGGGGTGGAGGCCTTTGAGTTTTCTATGTAGAATATCATGTCATCTGCGAAGAGAGAGAGTTTGACTTCTCTGCCAATTTGAATGCCTTTTATTTCTTTTTGTTGTTTTATTGGTGAGGCTAGAACTTCTAGTACTATGTTGAATAGCAGTTGTGAGAGTGGACATCCCTGTCTTGTTCCTGATCTTAAGGAAAAGGCTCCCAGTGCTTCCCCATTGAGAATTATATTTGCTGTGGGCTTTTTGTAGATGGCTTTTAAGATGTGAGCAATGTTCCCTCTATCCCTACACTCTGAAGAGTTTTGATCAGGAATAGATGCTGTATTTTGTCAAATGCTTTCTCTGCATCTAATGAGAGGATCATATGTTTCTTGTTTTTTTCTCTAGCTGATATGATGAATCACATTGACTGTTTCACGAGTGTTGAACCAGCCTTGTGTCCCGGGGATAAATCGTACTTGGTAGTGGTGAAGAATCTTCTTAATGTTCTGTTAGATCCTATTGGCTAGGTTCTTGTTGAGAATTTTTGCATCCATGTTCATCAGGGATATTGTTCTGTAATTCTCCTTTTTGGTGGGGTCTTTGGCTTTGGAATTAAGGTGATGCTGGCCTCATAGAACAAGTTTGGGAGTATTCCATCACTTTCTATCTTTCCGAACAGCTTTAGTAAATTGGTATGGTTTCTTCTTTAAACGTTTGGTGGAATTCCCCTTGGAAGCCATCTGGCCCTGGACTTTTGTGTCTTTGGAGGTTTTTGATGACTGCTTCAATTTCCTCCCTGGTTATTGGCCTATTCAGGTTTTCTATTTCTCCCCGTTCCATTTTTGGTAGTTTGTGTTTTTCCAGAAATATGTCCATTTCTTCTAGATTGCCTAATTTTTGGCATATAGAGGCTCATAATAAGTTTTTAAATTAGTTGTATTTCCTTGCTATTGCTGGTGATGTCTCTCATTCATGATTTTGTTAATTTGAGTTTTCTCTTACTTCTTTTTAATAAGGCTGGCTAATGGTTTATCTATCTTATTAATTCTTTCAAAGAACCAACTCCTGGTTTTGTTGATCTGTTCCACAGTTCTCTTGGTCTCTATTTCATTGAATTATGCTCGAATCTTTATTAACTCTCTTCTTCTGCTGGATGTAGGATCTAGTTGCTGTTTTCTCTCTAGCTCCTTTAGGTGTAAGTTTAGCTTTTGTATTTGAGTTCTTTCCAGTTTTGGGATGGATGCTTGTATTGCGATGTATTTCCCCCCTCAGGACTGCTTTTGCTATATCCCCAAGATTTTGAATGGTTGTATCTTTGTTCTCATTAGTTTCCATGAATCTTTTTAATTCTTCCTTAATTTCCTGGTTGACCCTTTCATCTTTTAGCAGGATGATCCTTAACCTCCACATATTTGAAATCCTTCCAAACTTCTTCTTGTGATTTAGTTCTAATTTCAAGGCATTATGTATGGTCTAAGAATATGCAGCAGACAATCGCAATCTTTTGCTATCGGTTCGGACCGGATTTGTGAGCCAGTATGTGGTCTATTCTGGAAAAGTTCCATGCGCCCTTGAGAAGAATGTGTATTCAGTTGCGTTTGGATGTAAAGTTCTGTAGATATCTGTGAAATCCATCTGGTTCAGTGTATCATTTAAAGCTCTCGTTTCTTTGGAGATGTTGTGCTTAGAAAATATGTCGATTGTAGAAAGCGCTACATTGAAGTCACCAAGTTTAAGTGGATTTCTATCTAAGAATGTCTTAACTGTGGTTATTAGTTGATTGATATACTTGGCAGCTCCCACATTCGGGGCATATATATTGATGATTCTTAAGTCCTCTTGCTGGATAGATCCTTTAAGTATGATATGGTGTCCCTTTTCATCTCTTACTACAGTCTTCGGGATAAACTTTAGTTTATCTGATATAAGGATAGCTAACTCTGCTTTCTTTTGAGGACCATTTGAATGGAACATGGTTCTCCAACCATTTATTTTCAGGTTGTAGGTGTCCTTCTGTCTAAAATGAGTCTCTTGTAGACAGCAAATAGATGGGTCCTGCTTTTTTATCCAGTCTGAAACCCTGCGCCTTTTGATGGGGTCATTAAGCCCGTTCACATTCAGAGTTACTATTGATAGATATGAGTTTAGTGTCATCATATCTATTCAGTCCTTGTTTTTGTGGATTGTTCCACTGAACAACTTCTTAAAGGGGAGTTTTTAGAGTCCCCCTTAAAATTTCTTGCAGAGCTGGTTTGGAGGTTACATATTCTTTCAGTTCCTGCCTATCTTGGAAGCTCTTTATCTCTCCTTCCATTCTGAATGAGAGCCTTGCTGGATAAAGTATTCTTGGCTGTGTGTTCTTCTCATTTAGGACCCTGAGTATATCCTGCCAGCCCTTTCTGGCCTGTCAGGTCTCTGTGAAGAGGTCTTCTGTTAATCTAATGTTTCTCCCCTTAAATGTTAGAGATTTTTTGTCTCTTGCTGCTTTAAGGATCTTTTCTTTATCCTTGGAATTTGCAAGCTTCACTATTAAATGTCGAGGTGTTGAGAGGTTTTTATTGATTTTAGGGGGAATCTATTTCCTGGATCTGAATGCCTCTTTCCCTTCCCAGATTAGGAAAGTTTTCAGCTATGATTTTTTCACATACATAATCTGGACCTCTGTCCCTTTCGGCGCCCTTGGGAACCCCAATTAAACATAGGTTTTTTTCTTCAGGCTGTCACTTATTTCCCTTAATCTATCCTCATGATATTTTAATTTTTTGTCTCTTTTTTCCTCAGTTTCCCTCCTTCCTGTCAACTTGTCTTCTATGTCACTCCCTCGTTCATCTACATCATTAACCCTCATCATTAGGCCCTCTATTTTGGATTGCATCTCATTTAATTGATTTTTAATTTCTGCCTGATTAGATCTAAATTCTGCAGTCATGAAGTCTCTTGAGTCCTTTATGCTTTTTTCTAGAGCCACCAGTAGCTTTATAATAGTGCTTCTGAATTGGCTTTCTGACATTGAATTGTAATCCAAATTTTGTAACTCTGTGGGAGAGAAAACTGTTTCTGCCTCTTTCTTTTGAGGTGAGGTTTTCCTTCTAGTCATTTTGCTCAGTGCAGAGTGGCCAAAAACAAGCTGTATTGGGAAACAGAGAAAAAGAGTGAAGAGAAAGAAGAAAAGAAAAAGAGAAAAAAGAAGAAAAAAAGAGAGAAGAGAAGAAAAAAAAGGGGGGGAAGCAAACAGAAATCAAAAAACAAAAACCAAGGGGGGTATCCTCTGATGCTGTATACTGTAAATCCCTCGACTTCCCCTGGAACTTTCCAGTGCTGCTTGGTGAATAATTTGTTTTTCCCCTGTCCGTCTAGCTGGTCTTCTGAGGGAGGGGCCTGTTGTGCTGATTTTTAGGTGTTAGCACTTGGAGTAGCTGCTCAGCCCCCAGCCTGGTGCAGGGCTCGGTCAATGTTGTTTAAGCTGTTTATCCTGTGAGGCCACTGTGAAGCTCAGTGGGGGTTTTTATCCTGTGAGGCCCCAGGAGGAACAACAACAGTATCAGCGGCTATCTCTCCAGCCCTAGAGTCAGTTCTTGCAGGTAACTATGCGTCTCTCAGAATGCAGGGGCCTGGATGCTCCGGGTGCGGGTCGATGATCTGCTCAGCCCTGGGCCACCTGGAGCCTGGAGCATCCTTGCTGTCCTGTGCCCTCCTGGCTTCTGCCTGTCCTGGGGGGAGCAAGGTTTCTTGGGCTGTGTCCCTGGCGCCCTGTGCTCCGGGCCTATGCTGTTGGAATCCGGCTTTTGGCAGCGCTGCTCCCTCTGTGTGGAGCCTCTCCATGAGCCGCCTATGAGCTTCTGGTGGGTCCGGCGGGGCTCATGCTGCAGCCCTTTAGGGAGATCGGCCCCGAGGTGTGGCACGCTCTCCCAGGGGCGCAGGTGCTCTGTTAGTGTCCCTGGGAGCCTGAGGGCATCCCCGCCCCTCCAGGGATCCTACTCCAACTCCCTGATAGTGCCTTGTCTGGGAAGATGGGTGAAACTCCTGCTTCTCTGGGCTGGGCTTTCCTGTCCTGCGGGCACTTGGCCTGGCCTTAGGCCGGCTCCTCGGGGGCCCCTCCCCCTTAGATTCCTTTTGTTTATTTCTTTTTTCCCCCGTCTTACTACCTTGATAGAAGCGTGAACTCTTCCCACTGTAACATTCCAGCTATTCTCTCTTTAAATCTCAAGCCGAATTCGTAGGTTTTCAGGATGATTTGAAGGTTATCTAGGTAATTTGGTGGGGACAGGTGACTTGGGGACCCTACTCTTCCGCCATCTTGCCCCTCCTCTTTCACTATTTTTTATATTCTCCAAATGAATGAGACTATATAATGTTTGTCCTTCTCCAATTGACTTATTTCACTCAGTGTATGTAATACACTCCAGTTCCATCCATGTTGAAGCAAATGGTGGGTATTTGTTGTTTCTAATGGCAGAGTAATATTCCATTGTATACATAAACCACATCTTTATCCATTCATCTTTTCATGGACACCGAGGCTCCTTCCACAGTTTGGCTATTGTGGACATCGCTGCTAGAAACATCGGGGTGCAAGTGTCCCGGCATTTCATTGCATCTGTATCTTTGGTGTAAATCCCCAGCAGTGCAATTGCTGGGTCCTAGGGCAGGTCTATTTTTAACTCTTTGTGGAATCTCCACATGGTTTTCCAGAGTGGCTGCACCAGTTCACATTCCCACCAACAGTGCAGGATGGTTCCCCTTTCTCCACATCCTCTCCAACATTTGTGGTTTCCTGCCCTAAGGGAGAATTATATAGAAATACAGGGCTAATTTAAGAAGCAAGGAAAACCTCAAATAAACAACTTAACTTTACATCTAAATAAAATATAGGAAGAATAACAAATGAAGTGAAAATCTAGCAGAAATAGGGAGTTATTAAAATTTAGAGCAGAAATAAATAATACAGAAACTTAGAGACAATGGATCCAATCAATGAAATCCGGAGCTGGCTCTTTGAATAAAATTGAAAATTGAAAAACATCTGCCCAGGCTCATCAAGACGGAATGAGAAAGGACCCAAATGAATAAAACCACAAATGAGGGGAAGGAAATAACCATCAATACCATAGTAATACAAACAATTGAAACAAATATTATGAAAATCTATATGCAAGAATTTGGAGAAAATTGATGAAATGGATAAATTTCTAAAAATAAATAAACCATGAAACCTGAAACAGTAAGATTAAAAAATGGAACAGACCAATAACCAGCAAGAAATTGAATCAGTAATTTTAGAAAACTTACCCAAAAATGAAATTCCAGGATCAGATTTGTTCATGGGCAAATTCTACAATACATTTTTAAAAGAGTTAATTCCTACTCTCTGAAAATATTCCAATAGATTAAAAAGGGAGGAAAAATTCCAAATTCATTCTATCAGGCCAGCATTACCCTGATGCCAAAATCAGATAAAGGTACCACTATTATAGAAATCTACAGGTCAATATCACTAATGAATATACAAGCAAAAATTCTTTTTTTTACATGCAACAATTCTAAATAAAATGCCAACAAACCAAATCCAACAATATATTTAAAAATCATTCACTACAATCA
Source organism: Vulpes vulpes (assembly GCF_048418805.1). Lineage (NCBI taxonomy): Eukaryota > Metazoa > Chordata > Mammalia > Carnivora > Canidae > Vulpes > Vulpes vulpes. Next base: position 59,997,733 of record NC_132796.1, read on the forward strand.
AGTGGGATTTATTCATGGGTTGCAAGGTTGGTTCAATAGTCACAATACAATCAACATGATACATCACATTAGTTTTAAAAAACGAGAAGCATGTGGTCATTTTAGTAGAGGTAGAAAAAGCATTTGACTTAGTACAACACCCATTCATGATAAAAACCCTGAACAAAGTATGTTTACGGAGAACATACCTCAAAATAATGAGGACCATATGTGAATAGCATAGCTGATATCATCCTTTATGGGTTAAAAAAACTTAAATTTTTTCCTCTATGGTCAAGAAGAAGACAGGGATGTCCACTCTTACCATTTCTATGCAAAATAGTATGGGATGTCCAACCTACAGCAATCAGAAAAGTAAAAGAAAGAAAAGGCATTCAAATTGGCAAGGAAGAAGAGATACTTTCATTATTTCCAGATGATATGATATTCTATATAGAAAACCTGTCAGTCCATAAAAAAAAACTGCTAGAACTGATAGATGAATTCAGTAAAGTCATAGGATACAAAATCAAAGTACAGATAGCCATTGCATTTCTATTCATCAAAAATGAAGTAGCAGAAAGAGAAATTGAGGAATCAATCCCTTTTATAATTGCACCCAATACAATAAGATATTTAGAATAAACCTAACCAAAGGAGTGAAAGAAGTATACTCTGAAAACTATAAAACACTTAAAATAAATTGAAGATGACACAAAGAAATGGAAAAACATTCCAGGCTCATGGAATGAAAGAAAAAATATTGTTAAAATATCTATGCTACCCAAAGAAATCTACACATTTAATGCCATCACTATCAAAATACCAACATCATTTTTCACAGGGCTAAAACAATATTAAAATTTGTATGAAACCACAAAAGACCCCAAATAACCAAGGCAGCCTTGAAAAAGAAAAGACAAACTGTAGGCATCATAATTTCTGACTTCAAATTATAATATAAATCTGCAGTAATCAAAACAGTATGCTACTGGCAAGAAATAGGCAGAGAAATGGAACAGAATAGAAAACCCAGAAATGAAGCCACAACTGTATGATCAATACATGTTTGACAAAGCAATAAATAATATCCAATGGGGAAAATCTATTCAACAAATGGTGTTGGGAAAACTGGACAGCAGCATGCAAATGATGAAACTGTACGTTTCCTACACCATACACACACAAAAATTAAAATGGATTAAAGATCTAAATATGAGACATGAAACCATTATAATCCTAAAAAAGAACAAACACAGTAATCTCTTTAACATTGGCCATAGGCAACTTCTTTCTAGATATATCTCCTAAGGCAACAGAAACAAAAGCAAATATAAATTATTGGGACTTCTTCAAAACAACGTTTCTGCACACCGAAAGAAAAAATCAACAATACTAAAAGGCAACCCATAGAATGGGGCAACATATTCACAAATGACGTATCTAATAAGGGATTAGTATCCAAAATATTAAGGAACTTATAAACTCAACATCCAAAAGGAAAATAATCCAGTTAAAAATTGGGCAGAGGACATGAATAGACATTTTTTTTTCCTGAGAAGAGATATAAATGACCAACAGACACATGAAAAGATGCTCAACAGCACTCACCATCAGGGAAATTTAAATCAAAACTGCAATGAGATATCACTTCACATATGTTAGAATGGATAAAATCAACAACAAGAAAAATAACAGGTTTTGGCAAAGATGTTGAGAAAGGTGAACCTTCTTGCATTGTTGGTGGGAAAGCAAACTGGTGCAGCCAATTTGGAAAACAGAATAGAGGTTCCTCAAAAAGTTTAACATAGAACTACCCTAAATTCCAGAAATTGACTACTAGATATTCAGAAAGAGAATACAAAAATAGTAATTCAAAAAGGGACATACACCTCAATTTTTCATAGCAGCATTATCTGTAATAGCTAAATTATAGAAACCGCCCAAGTGTCCATCAACTGATGAATGGATAAAGAAGTGGTATACACACACACACACATAATGGAATATTAGCCATAAAAAAGAATGAAATCTTGCCATTTGCAATGACATGGATTAAGCTTGAGAGTATTATTCTAAACAAAATAAGTCATAGAAAGATTAATACCACATTATTTCACTCATATGTGAATTTTAGAAATAAAAGAGAAAGAGGGAAAAAGAGAGAGGGAGGCAAACCATGAAACAGACCATTAACTATAGAGAATAACCCTATGGTTACCAAAGGGGAAATGAGGGATTGATGGGTTAAATAGTTGATGAGTATTAAGAAATTCACTTGTTGGCATGAGCACTGGGTGTTAAATGGAAGTTTTGAATCACTAATTGTACACCTGAAAATAATATTACAATGTATTTCAATATAAACTTTAAAATAGGAAACAAACTGAGGGTTGCTGGGGAAGTAGGTGGAGGGATGGTGTAACAGGGTGATGGGCATTAAGGAAGGCACCTGATGTAATGATCACTGGGTGTTATACACAACTGATGAATCACTAAATTCCTGTGAAACTAATAATACACTATATGTTAATTAATTGAATTTACATAAAATAAAGTATAATAGTGATTACTAAGGGCTGGAAGTAGACAACGTGGGAATATGTCATTAAATGGTACAAATGTGCAACTAAAAGTATAAATGAGTTCTGGAGCTCTAAAGCACAGCATAGTGATTTTAGTCAATAATACTATATTACCTTTCCAAAATTGCTGAGAGACTAGATCTTAAATGTTCTTACCAAAAAAAATGAAATGATAGTTATGTTAAATGACAGGAGGGTTAGCTAAAGTTATACTTATAATCATACTAAAATATATAAATGTATCAATTCAACCACAGTACACCTTAAATTTATAGTTATATGTAAATTATACCTCAATAAAAATAAATGGTTAAATCTATGAATAATAAATGCATATTAACTTTACAAAAATAATATAATATTTTATGGTGTTCACATGTTTATGTATATATATACATATATATACACTTACACATATACACATAATTAAAAATTTGGTAATGATAGCATAAAAGATAAAGAAGATAAATGGAATTAAAATTTGATATAGTCTTTTGCATTATTTAAAAATGGTGGATGTATTAATTAAATTAAGGCAAAAAAGTAGAAGTAAGGAAGAAAGCACAAATAGGACAAATAATAAACAAATAGTGTATAACCAATATAAACCAAACTATATCATGTATTATATTAAATATAATAGGTACTCCATTTAAAAGGAATAGAGTTCAGACTGCATAAAAATCCTTATAAAACCCAACAGTATAGGAGTGTATGGCTGGCTTATTTGGAAGAGCATGCAACTTGATCTTGGGTCATGAGTTAGAGCCCTATGTTGGGTATAGAGCTTACTAAAAACAAACAAACAAACAAACAAACAAACTTTTAAAGTCCCAACAATATATGCTGCTTGCTGTAATGCATCTTAAATAAGGGGATGCAGAAAATTTGAAAATAATGTATGGAAAAATATATGCTATGATATCACTTGCCAGAAGAAAGCTGAACTAGTTATATTCCACAAAAGAAAAAAGTAAACTTATGCTTTAGAAGCATTACTAGAGACAAAGAGAAATACTTTATAAAGTTAAGTGGATCAACACAGTAGGAAGGTAAAATAATTCTAAATTTGAATGACTCTAATAGTATAGTTTCAAGATCTCTAAAATATTAGTTGTGAGAATTTAAATAAAATTTAAAAATAAAAATAGACAAATAGATTTTAACAAGAAGATGGCAGAGCAGAAGAATCCTAAGCTCACCTCATCCCATGGATATAACTAGATAACACCCGTATTAGTGCAAATAACCCAGAAAATGACCTGAAGACTGGGAGGACAAACTCCACAACTAAAGGCAAGGAAGAGCTCATAGTGAAGAAGGTAGGAGAGGTGAAGGCACAGTGCAGGAGTGAAACAAATCATGACTGTCGGCAGTGGGGAGGGAGCTGGTGGCAAGGAGAAAGGTGGAAAACAGAATTTTACACCAGGACCTCACATATGAGAAGGACAAATTCCTATAATATTTGCCTTTGAAAGGGAGAAGGGCCACACTTCATGTGTTAAAATCCAGCAGAGCTGGATTTCCAGACTTAGAGACTGAAAATTTAAAAATCAGCAGGCTCAGCTTCAGGAGAGCCCAGATGGAAGCAGAACCTGTACCTTTAATGAGACAACATGACAAAGAGCCTTTGCACATACAGCTTAGAACCAGCAGTTTGAAAAACATCAGGTACAGGGGTGCCTGTGTGGCTCAGTCAGTTGTCTGACTCTTGATCTCAGCTAATGTCTTGATATCAGGGTCATGAGTACAAGCCCCAAAAATAGGGGCAGTTGGAAGGGAAATTTATTTGCTTATCTCAGGGCATGGCCCAGAGAGATGGGGATCACAATGAGACATTTCCAGGAACAAAGGAGCTGGGAGGTACCATTTCCCTCCCCCATCCTCCATCACAAACAATGACCACCTCATGGAACCAGTTCAGAAGTAACTTTCCTCACCTAATTTGCCAATTGAGGATCAACCAACAAACTTCAGCTGATACACCCTTCCTAGTCAAGCTCCTTCCATTCCTTATTATGAGAGCCCCTCCCCCTGAAGATTAGAACAAATCTTGTTAAAAGCACATCACCTGACCATGTGCATTTTGGAAGCAGGCCAACAGACACCTTGATGCCCAAAATAGGCAAAGAGAGCCTTGCATTCAGGTGGACAAAAGGATAAAGGGACAGAGACTCAAAAGAAGAGCATGCACAACACCCATAGGAGAAATACCTTAAAGTGCCAGGCCCTGGGTAACAGGAGACATTGCACTGCAGCGCACTAAAGGATCTCTTTTTCATAGTGCTATTATCATTAATAGCAAGAGAAGTAGCTGCCTTTCCTAACACACAAAAATAGACACAGTAAGTCTGACAAAATTAAGAGAGAGAAACATCACCCAAATTAAAGTACCAAACCACAGCAAAGAGACCAAAGTGAATTGAATATAAGTAATATGCCTAATAGAGAATTTAAAGTAATGATCATAAGGATATGCACTGGACTTAAGAAAATAGTGGAGGACATCAGTGAGACTAGTAATACAGATTAAAAAAAGAGCCAGTCAGATATCAAGAGCACAATAAATGAAACTAAAAATACACTCAGTGGAAAAAATAGCATGCTACATAAAGCAGATAAATGAATTAATGACCTCTAAGGCAGAATAATGGAAAGTAATCAAGCTGAGCAAAAGAGAGGAAAGAAAATTAGGCAAATTGAGGATAGTCTTAGGGAACTCAGTGACCCCATAAAGTATAATAACATTTGCATTATAGAGATCTCAGAAGAAGAAGAATGAAGAAAAGGGTGCAGAACTTATTCAAAGAAATAATAGCTGAAAACTCCCCTAATCTAAGGAAGGAAACAGACATCCAGATCCAGCGGGCACAGAAAGCCCACCAAATTTAAACCTAAGGAGATCCACACCAAAACACACAGTAATTAAAATGGCAAAAACTCATGATAATAATTTTTTTAAAGCAGCAAGAGAAAACAGTTACATACAAGTGGATACCTCATAAAGCTAGCAGTTGATTATTCAGTAAACGATTCCAGGCCAGAATAAAATGGCATGATATATTCAAAGGGCTGAAAGTAAAAAATCTGTATCCAAGAATACTCTATCCAACAATGCTATCATTCAGATTTGAAGGGGAGATAAAGAGTTTCTCAGACAAACAAAAATTCAAGGAGATTATGTCCACTAAACTTACAAGGAATATTAAAGGGAATTCTTTGAGTGAAAATAAAGACTGTAAGTGAAAGCATGAAAAATAAAAAATACAAAATCAGCAAAAATAAATATTCTATAAAAGCTGGCCAAGAGATTAATAAAATAAAAAGACGTAAAATAGGGCACCATATACCTAAAACATCAGTGGGAAAGAGATAAAGAATGGGTTTAAAAATAAGTGAGCATCAACTTAAGATAGACTGCCATATGCAGAAGATGTTATATACATAACATCTGTAATGACAAATCAAATATAAACAATAGCTATGTGAAAAATAAAGAGAAAGGAATCTAGGTATGTCACTAGAGAAAGCCAAGAAATCGTGAGAGAGGAAGAGAGGAAAAGATCAGAGAAAATCTGTAGAAACAATCACAAGGGATGCCTAGATGGCTCCGTCAGTTAGGCATCTGCCTTTGGCTCAGGTCATGACCTCAGGGACCTGGGATGGAGCCTTACATCGAGCTCCCTGCTGAGCAGGGAGTCTGCTTCTCCCTCTCCCTCTGCCTCTTTCTTTGTCTCTCAAATAAATAAATAAAACATTTTTTAAATAACAAAAGAAGTAACAAAATGGCAATAAATATAAACCTATTATTTTTTAAAGATTTTATTTATTTACTCATGAGAAACACACACACACAGAGAGGCAGAGACAGACAGAGGAAGAAGCAGGGTCCATGCAGGGAGCCCGATGTGGGACTCAATCCCAGGACTCCGGGATCACACCCTGAGCCAAATGCAGATGCTCAACCACTGAGCTACCCAGGCAACCCTAAATATAAACCTATTAATAATTACTTTAAATGTAAATGGACTACACACTCCAGTCAAAGACATAGGGTGACAGAATAAGTAAAAGACAAGCCATATCCATAAGCTGCCTACAAGAAATTCACTTCAGACCAAAGACACCTGAAGATTGAAAGTGAAGGGATCTCAGAGAAATACTTATCATGCAGAGGGTTACCAAGAGAAAGCTAGAGAAGTCTTACTTATATCAGACAAAATAGACTTTAAAACAAAGACTGTAACAACAAACAAAAAGGACACCATGTAATAATAAAGGGGACAATAAGATATAACAATTGTAAATATTTATGCACCCAACATGGGGATACCTAAATATATAAAAGTTAAGAACAATCTTAAAAGAAATAATCAACATTAATATAATAGAAGTAGAGAACACTCCACTTACACTGATGGACAGATCCTCTAAAAAGAAAGTCAACAAACAGTGGCTTTGAATGACACACTGGAACAGATGGATTTAACTATTATATTCAGATAATTCCATCTTAAAACAGAAGAATGCACATTCTTCTCATGTGCATATGGAACATTCTCCAGAATAGATGATACATTAGGCCACAAAACAAGTATCAACATATATTAAAGAATCAAAGTCATACCATGCATCTTTTATGACCACATGCTATAAAACTAGAAATCAACTATCACAATATGGATAAGAGTACAAAAACATGGCAGTTAAATAACATGCTCATAAACAATGATTAGATCCACTAAGCTATTAAAGAAGAAATAAGAAATTACATAAAAAATGAAAATAAACACAGCTGTTCATAATCCTTGGGATGCAGCAAAAGTTGTTCTAAGAGGGAATTTATAGCAATACAGGCCTACCTGAGGAAGCAAGAAAAATCTCAAACAATCTAAACTTACAACTAAAGCAACAAATAAAACCCAAATCCAAAAAGGAAGGAAATAATAAGGATTAGAGCAGAAATAAATAATATAGAAAGTAAAAACAAAATAGAACCGATCAATGAAACCAGGACCTGGTTCTTTGAAAATATCAACAAAATTGATAAACCTCTAGCAAGACTCATTAAAAAAAGAGAGTGAGGACCCAAATAATCAAGCTACTAAAGAAATAGGAGAAATAACCAACACCACAGAAATGCAAACACTATGTCATGAATATCAGGAAAACCTATATGCCAACCTATATCATGAAAACTTACCTGCCAATAAATTGGACAAGTTAGAAGAAATGGATAAATCCCTAGAAACACAATCCACCAAAACTAAAGTAGTAAGAAACAAACTGAAGTAGGAAGAAACAGAAATTTGAACAGTCCAGTTATCAGAATGAAACTGAATCAGTAACCAAAAAATTCCTAAAAAACACCATACTTCTTCACAAGCAGATTGTACCAAATATTTAAAGAAGAACTAATATCCACTCTTCTCAAACTACTATGAAAAATACAAGATGAAGGAAAACTTCTAAATTTATTCTGTCAGTATCACCTTGTTACCAAAACCAGATAAAGATACCACAGAAAAGAGAACTACAGTCCAATATCTCTCATGACTACAGATGCAAAAGTCCTCAATAAAATATTAGTAAACTGAATCCAACAATATATTAAAAAATCCTTCACCAAATCAAATATGATTTATTCCTGGATTGCAAGGGTGGTTCAATATTTGAAAACAATCAACATTATATGTTACATCCATAAAAAAGAAGGTAAAAACGTGATTATTTCAGTAGATGCAGAAAAATAATTTTACAAGGATTAACATTCATTCAAGATGAAAACCCTCCACAAGGTAGGCCTAGGAGGAACATACTTCAATGTCATAAAGTCTGTGTATGAAAAATCCACAGGCAACATCATACTCAGAATGAAAACCTGAGAAATTGTCTCCTAAGTTCAGGAACAAGACAAAAGTATTCACTCACCACTTATTCAACATAGTGTTAGAAGTCCTAGCCACAGCAATTAGAAAACACAAATAAATAAAAGGCATCCAAACTGGCAAGGAAGAAGTAAAACTCTCACTATATGCAGAAGACACAGCACTATATATAGGAAGCCCTAAAGACACTACCAGAAAAAAAAAATAATGTAATAAATAAATTCAGTAAACTCCTAGGATACAAAATGAATATACAGAAATCTGTTGTATTCATATATGCTAAAAATGAGCCAGCAGAAAGTGAAATTAAGAAAAAAATCCCAATTACAATTGCACCAAAAACAATAAAATATATAGGAATAAACTTAACCAAATAGGTAAAAGACTTGTACTCTGAAAATTAGAAGAAGCTAATGAAGAAATTCAAGATAACACAAAGAAATGGGAAGACATTCTATACTTATGGGTTATAAGAACAAATATTGTTAAAATGTCTATACTGCCCAAAGCAATCTACAATTTAATGCAATCCTTATCAAAATACCAAAACACTTTTCATGGAACTAGCAAAAACAATCCTAAAATTTTTATGGAACAAAAAAGACATTGAATAGCTAAAGCAATCTTGAAAAAGAGAAACAAAAGCTAAAGGTATTACAAATCTAGATTTTAAATTATATTACAAAGCAGTAGTAATTACAATAGTGTGTACTGGCATAAAAATAGACACATAGAACAATGGAATAGAACAGAATACCCAGAAATAAACACACAATTATATGCTCAATTAATCTTCAAGAAAGGAGGATTAAATGTATGAAACTAAAAAGGTAGTCCTTTCAGCAAATGGTGTAGGAAAAACTGGATATCCACATGCAAAAGAATGATACTGGACCATTTTCTTATACCATACACAAAAATAACTCAAAATAGATTAGAGACCTAAATGTGAGATAGGAAACCATTAAAAACTCTTTAAAGAGAGCACATGCAGTGATCTCTTTGATATCATCTGTAGCAACATTTTTTAGATATATCTCATGAGGCAAGGGAAGGAAACAAAAATAAATTTTGGGGACTACATCAAAATTAAAGCTTCTGCATAGCAAAAGAAACAACAACTGAACACAACCTACTGAATGGGAAAAGATACTTGCAAATGAATCTAATAAAGTGTTAGTATATGTAAGGAACTGATACAACTCAATGTGCAAAAAAAAAAAAAAACCAAATAATCCAATTAAAATTGGACAGAAAACATGAACAGATATTTCTCCATAGAAGACATACAAATGACCAACAGACATGTGAAAAAAAGCTTAACATCATTTGGCATCAGGGAAATACAAACCAAAACCACCAGGAAAAACCAGCTCACAGGGCAGCCCTGGTGGCTTAGCGGTTTAGTGCAGCCTTCAGTCAAGGGCGTGATCCTGGAGACCTGGGATCAAGTCCCACGTCGGACTCCCTGCATGGAGCCTGTTTCTCCCTCTGCTTGTGTCTCTGCCTCTCTCTATGTATGTCTCTCATGAATGAATAAATAAATAAAACCTTTAAAAAAAATACCAGCTCACACAGGTCAGAATGGCTAAAATTAACAACTCAGGAAACAACAGATTGTTGGTGAGGATGTGGAGAAAGTGGAACCGTCTCACAATGTTGGTGAGAATGTAAATTGGTGTAGCCACTCTGGAAAATAGTATGGAGATTCCTCAAAAAGTTAAAAAAATAGAACGACCTAGACCAAATAATTTCACTTTTGGGCATTTATCCAAAGGATACAAAAATAGTGACTTGAAGGGGTGCATGCACCCCAAAGTTTATAGTAGCAAAGTCCACAATAGCCAAAATATGGAAGGAGCCCAGATGTCCACTGACAGATGAATGGATAAAAATATGGGATATATATATATATATATATATATATACACACATGCACATATATACATACACACACACATATATATGATAGCATATATATCTTATATCTATATTACTCAACCATCAGAAAGGATGAATCCTTACCATTTACATTGACATGGATGGAACTGAAGGATATATACTGAAAGAAATAAGTTAATTAGAGAAAGATAATTATCATATGGTTTCACTTATATGTGGAATATAAGAAACAGTGCAGAGGTTCATAGGTGAGAGGAGGGAAAACTGAATGGGAAGTAATCAAAGAGGGAGACAAACTGCAAGAGACTCTTAAGTATAGGAAACAAACTGGGGGTTTCTAGAGGGGAGGTGGGTGGGGGATTGGTAAATTGAGTGATGGGCATTAAAGAGGGCATGTGATGTGATGAGTACTGGGTATTACATGCAACTGATGAATTATTGAACTCTACCCCTGAAACTAATGATGTACTATATGTTGGCCAATTGAATATAAATTTTTAAAAAGGAAGATATACAGATGGCCAAAAGACACATGAAAAGTGCTCAGCTTCAGTTATCATCAGGGAAATGTAAATAAAAAATATGAGATATCACCTCACATCTATCAGAATGGCTAAAATGAACAGCACATGAAACAAGTGTTGGAGAGGATGTGGAGAAAAACAAATCTTCTTGCACAGTTGTTGAAAATGAAATTGATGCAGTCACAGTGGAAAACAGTAAAGAGCTGTATCAAAAACTTTAAAATAGATCTAATCTATGATCTGTGATTCACACTACTAGGTATTTACCCCAAATATACAAAACACTAATCCAAAGGGATACATACACCCAGCACTTATTAGAGCACTACTTATAGTAGCCAAACTCTGGAAGCAGCCCATGTGTCAATCAATAAATGATTATATATAGCTGATACATTGATATATTATACCATATATAATATACGTTATGTATCATATATAATACATTATATAATGCATATATAAACATTTGTATATCTGTATATAAATATACATTAATATATTTTCATTGTATATTATATATAATAAATACATATTATATATACAATGGAATATTATTCAGCCTTAAAAGAATGAAATTTTTGAATTTTCAAAGACAGGGATGTAGCTAGAGAGTATAATGCTAAGTGAAATAAGTCAGTCTGAGAAAGACAAATACCATATGATTTCACTTATATGTGGCATTTAAGAAAACAAATGAGCAAAGAAAATAAAGACAAGACAGACAAACCAAGAAACAGACTGTTAACTAAAGAGACCAAACTGATGGTTACTAGAGGGGGTGGGGGAAATATGGACAATAGAAGATGGAAATTAAAGACAGCACTTGTCATGATGAAAAAAATAAATGAAAAAATTAAAATTTCAAATAACTGTTCACTGAATGAAGCTGTACTGTGTATAATGTGTATCTGAGTTTCTACACATATATGTAAAAGCATATGGAAGAGATGTATGCTTAACTAATAGAAATCACACTATGAACCATCTTTAAGTAACATCTTCTTTCATTGACATACATGTATTCGTAAACTTATGTGTAGAAGCATGTGGGAAGAGCCCTATGCTTAACTTATTGAAACTACACTGTGTATAATACATATTTCAAGTCACATTTTCTTTCTTCAAGATGTAAGATTTTATAAAAATATCCTTGGAAAGATGTGGGGATAACTTTATGCTCAACTCACTAAAACAACAGGGCATATTTTTAAATTTTTTTCAAAATAATTCTGTCCATAGCTAATAAAACAATGACCAAAAATTAACAAGTACATTGAAGATTTGAATTACATGGTAAAAAATGTAGGTTATATATAAATAAATTGGTACTCATCAACTGCAAAATTAGATCATATACTGGTTATGAAAGAAAATATTCACCAATTTCAAAGCATAGAAATCATACAAAGTATGTCCTCTAAGTACAGAATAATTAAGTTAGGTAGGAATCAATAAGGAAAAAAATAGGAAAATCCCATATCACTGTACATGAAACAATATACTTCTAAATAGTCCATAGTTTGGAGAATAAATTACATTGGAGATTGAAAATATTTTGAGATGCTAAGAACTGATAACCCCCTAGCAAAACTAATCAAGTAAAATATAAATAAATATAACAACAATAATATAAAAAATAGTACCTAAAACATTAGTTAATGTCATCTAATGAGTTAAGCATTTAGTATATATCAGGTTCTATACTAAAACATTGACATGCATTACCTCAGGATTTGTCAATGCTATCAATTAAGAATCACATGGAAAGTTTTTATAAAGTGATGTTCAGACTCCATCTACTCTACTAAAAGTCTCTGCAAATGGGTAGCAGTCATCAACACTTGTGTAAGAGGTACGTAGGAGACATTTTTATGCAACCTGGATAAAGAACTATTGCATTATTATATTTAATATTACAGCAATCTTATGAGGTATTACTGTTATAAATGCCTCCACTTTTATAAGAGAAAAATGAGATGCAAAGATGTTAAATATACTCTTACTCATACAGCTAGATAAGATAGTTAGCCAATTACTTCTTCCAAAACTATTTGGAAATATTGTCTCTCCATCCTTTGATAGTCACATTTTACTGGAATGGTGATTTTGAACTGCCCTACTCCTCAGTCACACTGGAGTTCCCTAAATGGCACCTAAAATTTTGCTGGAGTTTAGGACAAAGGCCAGAATTTTAATCAAATCAAACAATACACACATAACCCACCTCTCACCAGCTCCTTTCCTGTGTCCAGTTCTTTTTTTTAATTTAAATTCAATTAGACAACATATAGTACATCATTAACTTCAGAGGTAGTTTTCACAAATTCATCAGTTGTCTATAACAGCCGGTGCTCATCATCTCCTCATTTTCATTGGAACAGTAATTCCCACAAGTTTAATGAAATTCTCCTGGCCATGTTCCCTGGTATAACTATACAACCCCACATTTACTGCCGATACAGTGTTAAGGTGTATATGATATGAGCTCCTTGATGGCACAGACTACATAGTATTTGTTTCAGTATCCCCAGAAATTAACTCAATGCTTGCCACATAGTAGGTGCTTAATAATGGTGAATGATTGAATGAATTAATACCTGGATGAAAGGCACGTGGGTGGCTCACAGGTTGCACATCTGCCTTTGGCTCAGGGTGTGGTCTCGGTCCAGCGATCGAGTCCCACATCGGACTCCCTGCATGGAGCCTGCTTCTCTCTCTGCCTGTGTCTCTGCCTCTTTCTCTGTGTTTCTCCTAAATAAATAAATAAAAATCTTTTTTAAAAAAAATAGCTAGATGAAGAGGGTATTTGGACAACTCTCAATGGCATCTGTCTGGATATTTCTAATATATTTCCATCCTTTAGGCTTGATAAAGATCAAATAAGTCAGCTTCACGATTTTTCTCAAGCTCCGAGTAAAGCAATATTGTGTTGAAGTTCAAAATTGATACATATCTCAAAATTAAGGGTGTTCCTAAAACTTCTTCAGTTGGCTGCAGGTTTCCCATAACATCTAACATTTATTTGGTACATACTATGTGCCAGAATATTTTTTTAAATCTAAATTCAGCCTCAAAACAATCTCCATAACGTAGATAGTATTAAAATCCTTATTTTATAGATGAGAAAACTGAGTTTATAAGAGGTTAAATGATTTGTCTAACATTACCTAAGGATAGAACCGAATTCATTTTCATTTGAGCATGATTATAAGATGTAATTATGAGGCCATATTTCCTCTCAAGGAGCAATAATAGCTAAAGCTAACATATCTTTAGCATTCATTTAGCAGATATTCTAAGTCCTTCACATACATAAATTCATTTACTTCTTAAAAAATAATTGTGAGTGGTAAATACTATTATTATCCTCAGTTTTTACCAATGGAAAAAAAGTGTGTTTTAAAATGATTAGGTAACTTATCTGAAGTAATCCAGACAATTTCTGCATTCTCCTGTCATTTTACTTCCCCCATGATTCTTTATTAACCTCAAGATACAGTAGTCTTGCCGCGGAAGGCAGGGACCTGAGTTGAGGGGCGAGTGCAGCGGTGGCCTCGCGGGTAGGAGTATGAATGCTTATTCATCATGTAATCAACTTTATCAAAGCCTACAAAGTAACAACTTGTTCTTGGCCACTCAGTACTGAGCAAAATGACTAGAAGGAAAACATCATCTCAAAAGAAAGAATCAGAAACAGTTCTCTATCCCACAGAGTTACAAAATCTGGATTACAATTCAATGTCAGAAAGCCAATTCAGAAGCACTATTATAAAGCTACTGGTGGCTCTAGAAAAAAGCATAAAGGACTCAAGAAACTTCATGACTGCAGAACTTAGATCTAATCAGGCAGAAATTAAAAACAATTGAATGAGATGTAATCCAAACCAGAAGTCCGAACGAGGGTTAACGAGGTGGAAAAACGAGTGAGTGACAAAGAAGACAAGTTGATGGCAAAGAGGGAAACTGAGGAAAAAAGAGACAAACAATTAAAAGACCATGAGGATAGATTAAGGGAAATAAATGACAGCCTGAGGAAGAAAAACCTACGTTCAACTGGGGTTCCCGAGGGCACCGAAAGGGACAGAGGTCCAGATTATGTATTTAAACAAATCCTAGCTGAAAATTTTCCTAATCTGGGAAGGGAAACAGGCATTCAGATCCAGGAAAGAGAGAAATCCCTCCCCCCCTAAAATCAATAAAAACCGTTCAACACATTGACATTTAATAGTGAAGCTTGCAAATTCCAAAGATAAAGAGAAGATCCTTAGAGCAGCAAGAGACAAGAAATCCCTGACATTCATGGAGAGGAGTATTAGGGTAACAGCAGATCTCTCCACAGAGACCTGGCAGGCCAGAAAGGGCTGGAAGGATATATTCAGGGTCCTAAATCAGAAAAACATGCAACCAAGAATACTTTATCCAGCAAGGCTCTCATTCAGTATGGAAGAAGAGATAAAGAGCTTCCAAGTCTGGCAGGAACTGAAAGAATATGTGACCTCCAAACCAGCTCTGCAAGAAATTTTAAGGGGGATTCTCAAAATTCCCTTTTAAGAAGTCCAGTGGAAAAATCCACAAAAACAAGGACTGAATAAATATCATGATGCCACTAAACTCATACCTTTCACTAGTAACTCTGAACGTGAACGGGCTTAATGACCCCATCAAAAGGTGCAGGGTTTCAGACTGGATAAAAAAGCAGGACCCATCTATTTGCTGTCTACAAGAGACTCATTTGAGAAAGAAGGACACCTACACCCTGAAAATAAAAGGTTGGAGTACCATTTCCCATTCCAATGGTCCTCAAAAGAAAGCAGGGGTAGCCATCCTTATATCAGATAAACTAAAATTTACCCCGAAGACTGTAGTGAGAGATGAAGAGGTACACTATATCATACTTAAAGGATCTATCCAACAAGAGGACTTAACAATCCTCAATACATATGCCCCGAATGGGGGAGCTGCCAAATATACCAATCAATTAATAACCAAAGTTAAAACATACTTAGATAATAATACACTTAAACTTGGTGACTAGCGCTTTCTACACTTGATAAGACTTCTAAACACAACATCTCCAAAGAAACGAGAGCTTTAAATGATACACTGGACCAGATGGATTTCACAGATATCTACAAAACTTTACATCCAAACGCAACCGAATACACATTCTTCTCAAGTGCACATGGAACCTTTTTCAGAATAGACCACATACTGGCTCACAAATCGGGTCTGAATCGATACCAAAAGATTGGGATCGCCCCCTGCTTATTCTCAGACCATAATGCCTTGAAATTAGAACTAAATCACAACAAGAAGTTTGGAAGGCCTTCAAACACGTGGAGGGCAAGGACCATCTTGCTAAAAGATGAAAGGGTCAACCAGGAAATTAAGGAAGAATTAAAAAGATTCATGGAAACTAATGAGAAAGAAGATACAACTGTTCAAAATCTTTGGGATGCAGCAAAAGCAGTCCTGAGGGAGAAATACATCACAATACAAGCATCCATTCAAAAACTGGAAAGAACTCAAATACAAAAGCTAACCATACACCTAAAGGAGCTAGAGAAAACACAGCAAATAGATCCTACACCAAGCAGAAGACGAGAGTGAATAAAGATTCAAGCAGAACTCAACGAAATCAAGACCAGAAGAAAGGTGGAACAGATCAACAAAACCAGGAGTTGGTTCTTTGAAAGAATTAATAAGATAGATAAACCATTAGCCAGCCTAATTAAAAAGAAGAGAGAGAAGACTCCAATTAATAAAATCATGAACGAGAAAGGAGAGATCACTACCAACACCAAGGAAATACAAATGATTTTAAAAACATATTATGAACAGCTCTATGCCAATAAATTAGGCAACCTAGAAGAAATGGACGCATTCATGGAAAGCCACAAACTACCAAAACTGGAACAGGAATAAATAGAAAACCTGAACAGGCCAATAACCAGGGAGGAAATTGAAGCAGTCATCCAAAACCTACCGAGAAACAAAAGTCCAGGGCCAGATGGCTTCCCTGGGGAATTCCATCAAACGTTTAAAGAAGAAATCATACCTATTCTACTAAAGCTCTTTGGAAAGATAGAAAGAGATGGAGTACTTTCAAATTCGTTCTATGAGGCCAGCATCACCTTAATTCCGAAACCAGACAAAGACCCCACCAAAAAGGAGAATTACAGACCAATATCCCTGATGAACATGGATGCAAAAATTCTCAACAAGATACTAGCCAATAGGATCCAACAATACATTAAGAAAATTATTCATCATGACCAAGTAGGATTTATTCCCGAGACACAAGGCTGGTTCAACACTGGTAAAACAATCAATGTGATTTAACATATCAGCAAGAGAAAAACCAAGAACCATATGATCCTCTCATTAGATGCAGAGAATTCATTTGAAAAAATACAGCATCTATTCCTGATCAAAACTCTTCAGAGTGTAGGGATAGAGGGAACATTCCTCACCATCTTAAAAGCCATCTATGAAAAGCCCACAGTAAATATAATTCTCAATGGGGAAGCACTGGGAGCCTTTCCCCTAAGATCAGGAACAAGACAGGGATGTCCACTCTCACCACTGCTATTCAACATAGTACTGGAAGTCCTATCCTCAGCAATCAGACAACAAAAAGACATTAAAGGCATTCAAATTGGCAAAGAAGAAGTCAAACTCTCCCTCTTCGCCGATGACATGATACTCTACATAGAAAACCCAAAAGCCTCTACCCCAAGATTGCTAGAACTCATACAGCAATTTGGTAGCGTGGCAGGATAGAAAATCAATGCCCAGAAGTCAGTGGCGTTTCTATACACTAACAATGAAACTGAAGAAAGAGAAATTAAGGAGTCAATCCCATTTACAATTGCACCCAAAAGCCTTAGATACCTTGGAATAAACCTAACCAAAGAGGTAAAGGATCTATACCCTAAAAACTAGAGAACACTTCTAAAAGAAATTGAGGAGGACACAAAGAGATGGAAAAATATTCCATGCTCATGGATTGGCAGAATTAATACTGTGAAAATATCAATGTTACCCAGGGCAATTTACACGTTTAATGCAATCCCTATCAAAATACCATGGACTTTCTTCAGAGAGTTAGAACAAAATTATTTTAAGATTTGTGTGGAATCAGAAAAGACCCCGAATAGCCAGGGGAATTTTAAAAAAGAAAACCATATCTGGGAGTGTCACAATGCTAGATTTCTGGTTGTGCTACAAAGCTGTGGTCATCAAGAGAGTGTGGTACTGGCAGGAAACAGACCCATAGACTAATGGAACAGAATAGAGAACCCAGAAGTGGACCCTCAACTTTATGGTCAACTAATATTCGATAAAGGAGGAAAGACTATCCATTGGAAGAAAGTCTGTTTCTTCAATAAATGGTGCTCGGAAAATTGGACATCCACATGCAGAAGAATGAAACTAGACCACTCTCTTGCACCATATACAAAGATAAACTCAAAATGGATGAGAGATCTAAATGTGAGACAAGATTCCATCAAAATCCTAGAGGAGAACACAGGCAACACCCTTTTTGAACTCGGCCACAGTAACTTCTTGCAAGATACATCCACAAAGGCAAAAAAAAAACAAAAGCAAAAATGAACTATTGGGACTTCATCAAGATAAGAAGCTTTTGCACAGCAAAGGATACAGTCAGCAAAACTAAAAGAAAACCTACAGAATGCGAGAGGATATTTGCAAATGACATATCAGATAAAGGGCTAGTTTCCAAGATCTATAAAGAGCTTATTAAACCCAACACCAAAGAAGCAAACAATCCAATCATGAAATGGGCAAAAGACATGAACAGAAATCTGAGGAAGACATAGACATGGCCAACGTGCACATGCAAAAATGCTCTGCATCACTTGCGATCAGGGAAATACAAATCAAAACCACAATGAGATACCACCTCACACCAGTGAGAATGGGGAACATTAACAAGGCAGAAAACCACAAATGTTGGAGAGGATGCGGAGAAAAGGGAGCCCTCTTGCACTGTTGGTGGGAATGTGAACTGGTGCAGCCACTCTGGAAAACTGTGTGGAGGTTCTTCAAAGAGTTAAAAATAGATCTGCCCTACAACCCAACAATTGTACTGTTGGGGATTTATCCCAAAGATTGAGATGCAATGAAACGCCGGGACACCTGCACCCCGATGTTTCTAGCAGCAATGTCCACAATAGCCAAACTGTGAAAGGAGCCTCGGTGTCCATCGAAAGATGAATGGATAAAGATGTGGTTTATGTATACAATGGAATATAACTCAGCCATTATAAATGACAAATACCCACCATTTGCTTCAATGTGGATGGAACTGGAGGCTATTATGCTGAGTGAAATAAGTCATTCGCAGAAGGACAAACATTATATGTTCTCATTCATTTGGGCAATATAAATAATAGTGAAAGGGAATAGAAGGGAAAGGAGAAGAAATGGGTAGGAAATATCAGAAAGGGAGACAGAACATAAAGACTCCTAACTCTGGGAAAGGAACTAGGGGTGGTGGAAGGGGAGGAGGGTGGGGGTGGGGGTGAATGGGTGATGGGTACTGAGGGGGCAGTTGATGGAATGAGCACTAGGTGTTGTTCTGTATGTTGGCAAATTAAATCCCAATAAAAAATAAATTTATTATTAAAAAACAGTTACAGTAGTTTTCTTTTAATTTCACTGAAAAACCAACTGCTTTTTCACCTTAAGATACTATGCACATTTTCCTATGCCTGCAGCAGCTTCTCTGCCTATTCTGCTTAAATTACTTCTTCTCATTTTCCAAGTTTTAGCTTAAACATTATTTTCTCAGAGAGGCCTTTTCTAACTTATTTTACTCTCATTTGCATATTTTCTTCAAAAGACTTAAAGCAATTTAAAACTTGTTAATTTATATTAACTGGCTGACTCTTTGACTGTCTCACCCCTTTATTGGATAGTAAATTCCATGAAGATAGGTGCCAGATATTTTAATTATTGTCTTATATATAGTGCCTAATATAGAGAAAGAAACTAGAAAATACATATTGAAGGAATAAATAAAACCAGGTCTTTAACCATTGATTCCTGATCACTGACATAATTTGTTAACTAAAATTTCTTTTAAATTATTTTCTCAGCCTATGACTACCTGTAAAGACATTGGATCTCAAAAAATTTTTATATGAGATAAAATAATATTTATTTTCATTATCCCTAAATACCTATTTTCAAAGGAAGCTCTTTCATTCTACTTTAGCAGAATTTGGTTTGGGAAATCTGTTTTTTTAGTCCCTCTCTGCCTTTGTGGGTATGTGGATTTTGATCACTTTCCTTAGAATCATTCATCCTTCCAGACTGTAGAATCCCAATATGTTTATTTTGAACTCTCTGCTTAATGTTAACCCCCCAAATCCTTTGTTTCCTTGATCTTCTTACAGTGGTGCTTTATATGGTCATTATAAATGAGCTGAATTAATGCATTGACATTCCAATAGAGTGTATCAACAGTAGAATCCTTAGACAATAGTGAAAAACAAAACAAAACTAAACTAACCATAATAAAAGAACTTTGACTACATTATACACATTTTCTGGGATATGTGGGATATGTACGGTTTTGGTTAGAGTACCTTTCAGAGTGATTCTACATGAATTATCAAACCAGCTTTAAAAATTTGCATTTTACCCAATTGTTAGGCCATACCTCTGCAATCTATCATTTTCATCATTTAATATAGTTTGGAATTTATCAACAAACTCCTCATTGATTCCATTTTACTTATTTCCCTTTCCAATATTAGTTTAATAAGAATTTATAAAAGGCATATAAGCATTGTACTAAGAACAAGGAGATTCAGGTCATCACATTCTAAAACAGAAAAGTCCAGTTTAGTTGGAATTACTGTTTCCTGGTGTTTCAAAGATATGTTTAAACTAAGATGACATTGACAAATTGCTACTATTTATTTAAATGGTGTAATGCAATCTACCAGTAGTTCTACAATTTGCATTTTTTAAGCAGTTGACCTGACCAACTAATACCCTCCTGAGTGCTAGCTGTATTCTATAGGCAATTAAGTATCACTAGCATTATTTGATATATAAATTCCACTACCAAATATATGTTTTGAATTTGAATTGTAAAATTATAATACATATCTTTGTTAAGCTCAGTGGCAATCATTTCTATAAATTGCATGATTAATATACATTTAAAGTCCAAACCAGAAGAAAAGTATAAGCAGCATAATGACTCCCCTAGATAATAATCAAAATCCTTTTCACTGTTTCAAAAGAGTTTTCCTCTGAGGCTCAAAATTGAGTCCTTGGCAATAACTGGAGGCAAGGGAAACAAAAGCAAAAATGAACTATTGGGACTTCATCGAGATAAAAATCTTCTGCACAGTGAAGGGAACAATCAACACACTAAAAGGCAGCTTACAGAATGGCAGGAGATATTTGCAAATATCTGAGAAAGGGTTAGTATCCAAAATCTCTAAAAATTTTACCAAACTCAACACCCCAAAATAAATAATCCAGTTAAGAAATGAGAAGACATGAATAAACATTTTTCCAAGAAGATATCCAGATGGCTAACAGACACATTAAAAGATAATCAACATTAGCAATCATCAGGGAAATACAAATCAAAACCACAATAAGATACAACCTCATACCCGTCAAAATGGCTAAAATTAACAACATAAGAAACAACAGGTGTTGGTAAGGATGTGGAGAATGGAGAATCCTCTTCTACTGTTGGTGGGAATGCAAACTGGTGCTGCCATTCTGGAGAACAGCATGGAGGGTCCTCAAAAAGGTAAAAATAGGACTATGATCTAGCGATTGTATTACTGGGTATTTACCCCCAACAGATACCAAAATACAGATTTAAAGGGGTACATACACTCTGGTGTTTATAGTAGCATTATAAATAGTAGCCAAAGGAGAAAGCCCAAATGTCCATTGACTGATAAAACTATGAAGAAGATGTGGCATATATATGAAAATTACTCATCCATCAAAATGAATGAAATTTTGCCATTTGCCGTGATGTGGATGGAGCGTGGGTATATTATGCTAAGTGGAATAAGTCAGTCAGAGAAAGACAAATACCATATGATCTCACTAATATGTAGAATTTAAGAAAGAAAACAGATGAACATATGGGAAGGGGAAAAAGAAAAAAAATAGAGAGGTAAATAAGTCATAAATGACTCTTAATGACAGAGAACAAAATGAGTGTTCATGGAGGGAGGTATGTGAGGGATGAGCTAGACCGATGATGGGCATTAAAGAGAGTACTTGTTTTGATGAGCACTGGGTGTTGTATGTAAGTGATGAATCACTTAATTCTACTCCAGAAATCAATATTATGCTGTATGGTGACTAACAAAATTTAAATTAAAAAAATAATTGAGACTGGGTGACGGGTACTGAGGGAGGCACTTGATGGGATGAGCACTGGGTGTTATTCTATATGTTGGCAAATTGAACACCAAGAAAAAATAATAATTGAATCCTTGATCTTCATTGTGCTTTTTAAAAAAAGATTCTATTTACCTGAGAAAGAGTGAGAGTGAATGAGCTGGGGGGAGGGGTAGAGGGAGAAGAAGAAGCAGACTCCCCACTGAGCAGGGCACCCCACTGGGCATTTGATCCCAGGACTCTGAGACCATGACCTGAGCTGAAGACAGAAATTTAGCTGACTGAGCAACACAGGGTCCACAAGATTGAGCTATTATTGTTTCTTTTCCTAGTTACTATCTTACAAGTTAAGTAAATTTAATTCTAATAAGCAAATAAGTAAGCTAAAAAGAAGCCAAGAATGATAACCATACTTTACTTGCAAAGATAATCTCAAACTGGGACAAAGGCTATTTCTGTATAGCATGCTTAAGTAACCAACATCAGTCTACATGTATGTATTTTTTCATTCCTAAATGTCAAAATATCAATTGTCAAGAGTAACTAGTTTACTAATAGGTCAATTATCTTTATTCATTAGGTTTATAACAATTAGTATTATAGCAATTGATCCCAGTTATACCTGGCTGCTCTGTGATCAACCTACATGTGATTGGTTGAAAAAATAGTGATAAGAATAATGATGAATGCCTGAAAATCTATTTTCAAAGGCCCATATTTTAAAATAATCTATAAAACCAGGGCTCATCTACTGAATATATGTTTTTAACAAGGCTGTTAAGGTCTCTAGAATAACAGCTTATTAGGAAATAAATTTCTTTATGAGGAAAAAGTTTATTGTTTATACAAATCCAACAATATAAATAGACATGCCATTTTAACATGTCTTTATTCTTGAAAGTATCTTTTTTGAAGAACGTAATGTGATTATTGATGAATGAAAACATTTTTAATTTATTTTAGTAGAAATTATTTGTTGATAGTTTCTACTATTGAAATTATATGTTATTGTATTTTTCAGTGGCTTTGAATGCTATCAGATTTTATTCCTCCTATTCCTTCATAATTATTCAAATCAGTTTTAACCTGTAATTTAATTTATCACAGTTATTTATCACATACTATGTGAAAATAATTGCATTAGGACTGATAGAGGAAAGAAAACTTCCCAATTTCTACCCAGCAAGAATTTATAAACATGTGGGAGCAGAAATTTGTGTGTACATATTTATGTACAACTTTAATGTATGACTATCTTAAAGTATTAAATAAATAGGGATCCCAGGATGGCTCAGTGGTTTAATGCCACCTTCAGCCCAGGGTGTTATCCTGGAGTCCTGGGATGGAGTTCCACATCAGGCTCCCTGCATGGAGCCTGCTTCTCCCTCTGCCTGTATCTCTGCCTCTGTTTGAGTGTGTATGTGTGTCTCATGAATAAATAAATAAAATCTAAAAAAATATTAAATAAATAACCAAAATTTTTATTATTAATTGCTGAGAGCTTACTATGTATCAAACACATTGCTAAGCTTTTTAGATATATTTCCTCATTTTGTCCCTACAATTACTTTATAATTTAGATTCTAATCTAAGAAGAAACAAAGACAAAAAAGTTATATTCAAGTTTCAGTTATGCACTGTGATTATAAAAGCAAAGAAGGGATGTAATATCATCCAAGTATGTAAAAATAGTCAATTTTGAGATAAGCCCCAAACAAAAAAAAATTTCTGTATAGGAGGATATTGTTAGGATGGGCATTCAAAGAAAAGAAAATAGGGATCTCTGGGTGGCGCAGCGGTTTGGCGCCTGCCTTTGGCCCAGGGCGCGATCCTGGAGACCCAGGATCGAATCCCACATCGGGCTCCGAGTGCATGGAGCCTACTTCTCCCTCTGCCTGTGTCTCTGCCTCTCTCTCTCTCTCTCTGTGACTATCATAAATAAATAAAAAATTAAAAGAAAAGAAAATATTTTTTACAAAATTCATAAACAAAAATGTTTGTAGTTTGTTTAAAGAATATTAAATGTAAGTAGATTATAGTGACTAAGAATGTGGGTTCTGTAATAAAAATACCTGGATTAAAAATCCTGCTATTAGCTGAGTTACCTTGGGCAAATTACCTAATTTTTCTGTTGATATTTGACTCATCTGTAAATGGAACTTGCAATTGTAACTTCCATTTATATTTTTTAAGAATATATGAGGTCATTCACATAAAAGTGATTAGACTAGGCTTGCCACACCATAAGCAATCAATGTGTCATTTTTTAAAAGAGTTTATTTTTATTTATTTATTTATTTATTTATTTATTTATTTATTTATTTGACACAGAGAGAGAACACAAGTAGGCATAGTGGCAAGCAGAGGGAAAGGGAAAAGCAGGCTTCCTTCTGAGCTGGGAACCTGATGAGGGATTCAATCCTAGGACCCTGGGATCAAGACCTGAGCTGAAGACAGATGCTTAACCAACTGAGACACCCAGGTGTCCTTAAGTGCATCATTTTATTATTATCAATACTATTGAGAAGCCTATGGGGACTGGTGCAGTAATATAGCACAATTATACTAAACCTCAAAAGCATAATCTCTTTTGTGCTCTAGTGCATCACAGAGCTCGCAAAGCCCACATTGACCCCTTTCCCTTTTAATCCATATTACTTTAGTTTTCCACATAAGATACCCAATAAATACTTCATTTTTCCATCGCTACTCTATTTTAACAGTGTGTGTGTGGGGGGGGGGGGTTGAACTCTTATCTAGGAATTAACTGAACCAAATTTGTTAAGGCTTATCATATTATATTTACTCTTTTTTTTTAGTTTGTATGTGGCTTATTATTCCAAAAAAACTTCAAACTTTTAGAGAATAGAGAATATGTGTTATGTAACCATGTAGTCCCTCCAGCACCCAGCATGTTATATAGTCAAGGTGATTTCTTAAGAAAGCTAGCTTCCCCCCTAAAAAAGAAGAAAGCTAGTTAACCATGGACAAGCTACATAGTTTATTGATGATGATTTATTGATTGCTAATTCCTGTGGATTACATACCTAATATATATACATAAGGCACTATGCTTTTTCCATATACCATCAATTTTCACAACAATTCTGCCAACAATTATGAGGATTTAGATGAGGGCTGTGAGTAAATAAATTGGATTGAACTTGAGAAATGAAATAGGTAACTGTAATGGGATCAGGAGAATTATCTGAAATAATTCTATGCTCATATACTGAAAATCAAGAAAGGAAAGATCCAACTTGAGATAGTTTACATTACTGCTTCCTTTGCCAAGTGGATAATTTCACCCAATTATTCTCATTTTGATCTTTTAAACATTTTAGGTAGTGTAATTTATACTACTGTACAGTGCCAAATCTCCTAGAATTTTATGAATCTCCCTTAACCATCCCATATTGCTTAACCAGTTATTACAATATTAGTGCTTAGTATTATGTATCCAGCCAAGACTTGTCTTTGTTAATATTGATCTTTTCTGCATTATCTACCTTTGTTCTTCCCAGTTCTTTCTCTAATAACAAATAGGATATTAGTCTTCTCAGAGTTTTATTATTTGTCTTAATAGCTGTTAACTAACCCTGTTAAGGTATTAGTTCTAGCTTGTAGCTGAAATCTTTTTATCTTATTTATATGACCCTCTATATGAGCACTTGTTTTTTTACTATAGGGGTCTTTGTATCTTAATAAAAGAATCTAAATGATTTTAAAATATTTATATAATCAAGTCCCTCAAATGGTAACAGTGTTGAGTTATTTGGACTTGATCCTTGTGGGCAGGGTACAAGTATACCATGCCTAGAACCCTATAAACATCAAATTACATAGTGTAAACTGCCACTTTTCTACTGATTTGTTTCACCTCCTACCTTGTCTAGCAATTCTTTCCTTTGATAAGGTTTCTATGCTCTTTAATGCTACCCTCTAACACTGCCTGGTTAACTCTTGGAGTCCCTTAATATTTTTCCCTCTTTAAATTTTTGTTTCCATTACTAATCACTCTTTTCCATCTGTTTACCTATGAAATATAATTTCTTCCTGTACACTTGTCATGATTAATAAAATCCCTCTTATCACCTTATTTTTTTGAACTGCAGCCTTCAGATTAGTAGCATAGTCTTGCTGTTTGGTCTTATTTCACTAATGTTCCACATTCTGCATCAAAATTTACCTTTGATGATTGCTTCATATGTAAGTTCAAATGGTGATAAGATTTTAGTAAATTAGGTAGATGGTAATTCTTTAACGGAACTGTAAGAAACTATAAAAAAGCAATAAGAACACTAAAAAGAGTCATATCAACTATTTCATAACTTGAGAAGTTAATGAAAGGCTTGGAACAATCCAAAGAGCATTTACTTAGGAGGAGGGGCAGGATGGCAGAAGAGTAGGGTCCCCAGGTCACCTATCCCCACCAAATTACCTAGATAGCTTTCAAATTAGCCTGAAAACCTACGAATTCAGCCTGATATTTAAAGAGAGAACAGCTGGAATGTTACAGTGAGAAGAGATCTCGCTTATATCCAGGTAGGAAAATGGAAAAAAAGAAATAAATAAAAAGCATCCAAGGGGGAGGGGCCCCACGAGGAGTTGGGCTAAGGCCACACGGTGAGGGCCACAGGACAGGAAAGCCCGGTCCTGGAGAAGCAGGAGCTTCACCGATCTTCCTAGACAGAAAGGCGTCCCAGGAAGTTGGAGCAGGATCCAAGGAGTGGCGGGGATGCCCTCAGGCTCCCAGGGGCACTAACAGAGGACCTGTGCCGCAGAGGAGAGCACACCACACCCCATCGCCGAGCTCCCTAAAGGGCTGCAGCATGCGCCTGGCAGGGCCCTAGGACCAGCTTGGGCAGCAGCTCAGACAGCGGCTCCCCATGGAGGGGGCTGCGCGGCCCTAAACGCGATTCCAGTGGCTCAGGCCCTGGAGCCCAGGGCGCTAGGGGACACAGCCCAGGATCCTGCGCTCCCCCGGGGCCAGGCAGAGGCCGGGAGGGCCCGGGACAGCCAGGATGCTCCTGCTGCTGGGCAGCCCAGAGCTGTACAGATCAGTGGTCCACGCCCCCGGAGCATCCAGGGCATGCAGACTGAGAGCTGCCGTAGTTACTGATGGAGCTGACTCTAGGGCTGGAGAGCTGGCTGCTGCCACTGTTGTTGTTCCTCCTGGGGCATCACAGGATAAACAACTCCGGCTGAGCCCTGCACCAGGCAGGGGGCTGAGCAACTCCCCAAAGTGCTCACACCTGAGAATCAGCAAAGCAGGCCCCTGCCCAAAAGACTCGTTACACACACAGGAGAAAAGCAAGTTATTGACCAAGCAGCACTGGAAAAAGTTCCAGGGGAAGTCGAGGGATTTACAGTATATAGAATCAGAGGATACTCCCCGTTGTTTTTTGTTTTCTCTTTGCTTCCCCCCCCTTTCTCTTTTTTTTTCCTTTTTTTTCCTTTTCTTTTTTCTCTTCTGTCTTTTTCTTCTTTTCCCAGTACAACCTTGTTTTGGCCACTCTGCACTGAGCAAAATGACTAGAAGGAAAAACACACCTCAATAGAAAGAATCAGAAACAGTCCTCTCTCCCACAGAGTTACAAAATTTGGATTACAATTCAATGTCAGACAGAACATGGAAGACTCCTAACTCTGGGAAACAAACTAGGGGTGGTGGAAGGGGAGGAGGACACGGGATGGGGGTAACTGGGTGCCAGGCACTGAGGGGAGCACTTGACTGGATGAGCACAGTGTGTTATTCTGTATGTTGGCAAATTGAACACCAATAAAAAATAAATTTATTATTTAAAAAAAAAAACAATAAAATGTCAGAAAGCCAATTCAGAAGCACAATTTTAAAGCTACTGGTGGCTCTAGAAAACAGCATAAAGGACTCAAGATACTTCATAACTGCAGAATTTAGATCTAATCAGGCACAAATTAAAAATCAATTAAATGAGATCCAATCCATACTAGAGGTCCTAACGATGAGGGTTAACAAGGTAGAAGAACCAGTGAATGACTTAGAAGACAAGTTGATGGCAAGAAGGGAAACTGAGGAAAAAAGACAAAAACAATTAAAAGATCATGAGGATAGGTTAAGGGAAATAAATGACAGCCTCAGGAAAAATCTACGTTTAATTGGAGTTCCTGAGGACTCTGAAAGGGACACAGGATCAGAAAATGTATTTCAACAAATCGTAGCTGAAAACTTTCCTAATCTGGGAAGGGAAACAGGCATTCAGATCCAGGAAGCAGATCGTCCCCTAAAATCAATAAAAACCACTCAACTCCTCAACATTTAACAGTGGAGCTTGCAAATTCCAAAGATAAAGAGAAGATCCTTAAAGCAGCAAGAGACAAGAAATCTCTAACTTTTACGGGAAGAAATATCAGATTAATAGCAGACTGCTCCACAGAGACCTGGCAGGCCAGAAAGGGCTGGCAGGATATATTCAGGGTCCTAAATGAGAAGAACATGCAGCCAAGAATACTTTATCCAGAAACGCTCTCATTCAGAATAGAAGGAGAGATAAAGAGCTTCCAAGATAGACAGAAACTGAAAGAATATGTGACCACCAAGCGAGCTCTGCAAGAAATACTAAGGGAGATACTGTAAAAGAAAGAAGTCCAGGGGAACAATCCACAAAAACAGGGACTGAATAGGTATCATGATGACACTAAACTCCTATCTTTCAATAGTAACTCTGAACTTGAATGGGCTTAATGACCCCATCAAAAGGGGCAGGGTTTCAGACTGGATAAAAAAGCAAGACCCATCTATTTCCTGTCTACAAGAGACTCATTTTACATAAGGACACCTACAACCTGAAAATAAAAGGTTGGAGAACCATTTACCATTCCAATGGTCCTCAAAAGAAAGCAGGGGTAGCCATCCTCATATCACATAAATTAAAGTTTTTCCCAAAGACTGTAGGAAGAGACAAAGAGGGACACTATCATATATAAAGGATCTATCTAACAAGAGGACCTAACAATGATGAATATTTATGCCCCTAATGTGGAAGCTGCCAAGTATATCAATCAGGTAATAACCAATGTAAAGATATACTTACATAATAATACACTAATACTGGGAGTCTTCAACACGACACCTTCTGCAAATGACAGATCTTCTAAGCACAACATCTCCAAAGAAACAATATCTTTAAATGACACACTGGACCAGATGGATTTCAGATATCTACAGAAATTTACATCCAAACACAACTGAATACACATTCTTCTCAAGTGCACATGGAACTTTCTCCAGAATAGGCCAAATACTGAGTCACAAAACAGGTCTCAACCAAAACCAGAAGTTTCAGATTGTCCTCTGCATATTTTCAGACCATAATGCTTTGAAACTTGAACTCAATCACAAGAAGAAATTTGGAAAAAAGTTCAAACACGCAGAGGTTAAAGAGCAACCTGGTAAAAGATGAAAATGTCAACCAGGAAATTAGAGAAGAATTAAAAAATTCATGGAACCTAATGAGAATGAAGACTCTATTGTTCAAAATCTCTGGGATATAGAAAAACAATTTTGAGGGCAATGCATCGCAATACAAGCACCCATCCAAAAACCGGAAAGAACTCAAATACAAAAGCCAACCGTGCACCAAAAGGAGCTGTAGAAAGAACAGCAAACACGACCTACACCTAGCAGAAAAAGAGAGTTAATAAAGATTCAAGCAGAACTCAATGAATTAGAGACCAGAAGAACTGTGGAACAGATCAACAAAACCAGGGTTTGGTTCTTTGAAAGAATTCAAGAAGAAGTCAAACTCTCCCTCTTCACAGATGACATGATACTGTCCATAGAAAACCCAAAAGACTCTACCTCAATATTGCTAGAACACATACAGCAATTTGGCAGCATGGCAGGATACAAAATCAATGCCCAGAAGTCAGTGGCACTTCTATACACTAACAATGAGACTGAAGAAAGAGAAATTAAGGAGTCAATGCCATTTACAATTGCATCCAAAAGTATCAGATACCTAGGAATAAACCTAACCAAAGAGGTAAAGGATCTATACCCTAAAAACTAGAGAACACTTCTGAAAGAAATTGAGGATGACACACAGAGATGGAAAAATATTCCATGCTCATGGATTGGCAGAATTAATATTGTGAAAATGTCAATGTTACCCAGGGCAATTTACACGTTTAATGCAATCCCTATCAAAATACCATGGACTTTCTTCAGAGAGTTAGAACAAATTATTTTAAGATTTGTGTGGAATCAGAAAAGACCCCGAATAGCCAGGGGAATTTTAAAAAAGAAAACCATATCTGGGGGCATCACAATGCCAGATTTCAGGTTGTACTACAAAGCTGTTGTCATCAAGACAGTGTGGTACTGGCACAAAAACAGACACATAGAACAATGGAACAGAATAGAGAACCCAGAAGTAGACCCTGAACTTTATGGTCAACTAATATTCGATACAGGAAGAAAGACTATCCATTGGAAGAAAGACTGTCTCTACAATAAATGGTGCTCGGAAAATTGGACATCCACATGCAGAAGGATGAAACTAGACCACTCTCTTGCACCATACACAAAGATAAACTCAAAATGGATGAAAGATCTAAATGTGAGACAAGATTCCATCAAAATCCTAGAGGAGAACACAGGCAACACCATTTTGAACTCAGCCACAGTCACTTCTTGCAAGATACATCCACGAAGGCAAAAGAAACAAAAGCAAAAGTGAACTATTGGGACTTCATCAAGATAAGAAACTTTTGCACGGCAAAGGATACAGTCAACAAAACTAAATGACAACCTACAGAATGGGAGCAGATATTTGCAAATGACGTATCAGATAAAGGGCTAGTTTCCAAGATCTATAAAGAACATATTCAACTCAACACCAAAGAAACAAACAATCCAATCATGAAATGGGCAAAAGACATGAAGAGAGGGGCACCTGGGTGGCTCAGTGGTTAAGCGTCTGCCTTCAGCTCAGGGCATGATCCCAAGATCCTGAGATTGAGTCCCACATCGGACTCCCTGCAGGGAGCCTGCTTCTCCTTCTGCTTCTCCTTCTCTCTCAGTGTCTCTCATGAATCAGTAAATAAAATCTTAAAAAAAAAAGACATTAAGAGAAATCTCACAGAGGAAGACATAGACATGGCCAACATGCACATGAGAAAATGCTCTGTATCACTTGCCATCAGGGAAATACAAATCAAAACCACAATGAGCTACCACCTCACACCAGTGAGAATGGGGAACATTAACAAGGCAGGAAACCACAAATGTTGGAGAGGATGCGGAGAAAAGGGAACCCTCTTACACTGTTGGTGGGAATGTGAACTGTTGCATCCACTCTGGAGAACTGTGTGGAGGTTCCTCAAAGAGTTAAAAATAGACCTGCCCTATAACCCAGCAATAGCACTCTTGGGGATTTACCCCAAAGATTGAGATGCAATGAAATGCTGGGACACCTGCACCTCGATGTTTCTAGCAGCAATGTCCACAATAGCCAAACTGTGGAAGGAGCCTCGGTGTCCATCAAAAGATGAATGGATAAAGAAGATGTGGTTTATGTATACAATGGAATATTACTCATCCATTAGAAATGACAAATACCCACCATTTGCTTCAACGTGGATGGAACTGGAAGGTATTATGCTGAGTGAAGTAAGTCAATCGGAGTAGGACAAACATTGTATGTTCTCATTCATTTGGGGAATATAAATAATAGTGAAAGGGAATATAAGAGAAGGGAGAAGAAATATGTGGGAAATGTCAGGAAGGGAGACAGAACATGAAAGACTACTAACTCTGGGAAAGGAACTAGGGGTGATGGACGGGGAGGAGGGCGGGGGTGGGGGTGAATGGGTGACGGGAACTAAGGGGGGCACTTGACGGGATGAGCACTGGGTGTTATTCTGTATGTTGGTAAATTGAACACCAATAAAAAATAAATTTATTATTTTAAAAAATAGAAGCTTTTCTTTTTCGCAACGGTTTTGCCCCCAGAAGACAGGTGTCGTGAAAACCACTGCTAAACCTAAACCTTAATTGGAAAGGAAAAGACTCACATCAACATCTTCGTCATTGGACACATAGATTCGGGCAAGTCTACCACTACCGGCCATCTGATCTACAAATGTGGTGAGATCGACAAAAGAACTACCGAAAAATTTAAGAAGGAGGCTGCTGAGATGGGAAAAGGCTCCTTCAAGTATGCCTGGGTCTTGGATAAACTGAAAGCTGATTATGAACGTGGTATCACCATTGATATCTCCCTGTGGAAATTTTAGACCAGCAAGTATTATGTGACTATCATTGATGTCCCAGGGCACAGAGACTTTATCAAAAACATGATTACAGGCACATCTCAGGCTGACTGTGCTATCTTGATTGTTGCTGCTGGTGTTGGTGAATTTAAAGCAGGTATCTCCAAGAATGGGCAGACCCGTGATCATGCCCTTCTGGCTTACACACTGGGTGTAAAACAACTAATTGTTGGTGTTAACAAAATGGATTCCACTGAACCACCCTACAGCCAGAAGAGATACGAGGAAATTGTTAAGGAAGTCAGCACCTACATTAAGAAAATTGGCTACAACCCTGACACAGTAGCATTTGTGCCAGTTTCTGGTTGGAATGGTGACAACATGCTGGAGCCAAGTGCTAACATGCCTTGGTTCAAGGGATGGAAAGTCACCTGTAAAGATGGGAATGCCAGCGGAACCACACTGCTTGAAGCTCTGGATTGCATTCTGCCACCAACTCGTACAACTGATAAGCCCTTGCGTCTGCCTCTCCAAAACGTCTACAAAATTGGTAGTATTGGTACTGTCCCAGTGGGTCGAGTGGAGATTGGTGTTCTTAAGCCTGGCATGGTGGTTACCTTTGCTCCAGTCGATGTTACAACTGAAGTAAAGTCTGTTGGAATGCACCATGAAGCTTTGAGTGAGGCTCTTCCTGGGGACAATGTGGGCTTCAAAGTCAGGAACATATCTGTCAAAGATGTTCCTCGTGGCAACGTGGCTGGTGACAGCAAAAATGACCCACTAATGGAAACAGCTGGCTTCACGGCTCAGGTGATTATCCTGAACCATCCAGGCCAAATCAGTGCTGGATATGCACCTGTGCTGAATTGTCACACAGCTCACATTGCTTGCAAGTTTGCTGAGCTGAAGGAAAAGATAGGTCATCGTTCTGGAGAGACGCTGGAAGATGGTCCCAAGTTCTTGAAATATGGGGATGCTGCCATTGTTGATATGCTTCCTGGCAAACCTATGTGTGTTGAGAGCTTCTCTGACTATCCTCCTCTGGGCCATTTTGCTGTTCGTGACATGAGACAGACAGTTGCTATGGTTGTCATCAATGCAGTGGACAAGAAGGCAGCTGGAGCTGGCAAAGTCACCAAATCTGCCCAGAAAGCTCAGAAGGCTAAATGAATATTATCCCCAATACCTTCCACCCCAGTCTTAATCAGTGGTGGAAGAACGGTCTCAGAACTGTTTGTGTCAATTGGCCATTTAAGTTTAATAGTAAAAGACTGGTTAATGATAACAATGCATCATAAAACCTTCAGAAGGAAAGGAGAATGTTTTGTGGACCATTTGTTTGTGTGTGTGTGTGTGTGTGTGTGCGCGCGCGCGTGTGTGGCAGTTTTAAGTTATTAGTTTTTAAAATCAGCACTTTTTAATGGAAACAACTTAACCAAAAATCTGTCACAGAATTTTGAGACCCATTAAAACAAAAGTTTAATGAGAAAAAAAAAAGATAAGAAGCTTTTGCACAGTAAAAGAAACAGTCAACAAAACTAAAAAACAACCTACAGAATGGGAGGAGATATGTGCAAATGGCCTATCCAATAAAGGTCTAGTATCCAAGATCTATAAATAACTTATTCAACTCAACAGCAAAGAAACAATCCAATCATGAAATGGGCAAAAGACATGAACAGAAATCTCACAGAGGAAGACATAGACATGGCCAACAATGAGAATGGGGAAAATTAACAAGGCAGGAAACCACAAATGTTGGAGAGGATGCGGAGAAAGGGGAACCCTCTTGCACTGTTGGTGGGAATGTGAACTGGTGCAGCCACTCTGGAAAACTGTCTGGAGGTTCCTCAAAGAGTTAAAAATAGATCTGCTCTAGATCCAGCACTTGCGCTGTTGGGTTTTACCCCAAAGATACAGATGCAATGAAACACCAGGACACCTAGACCCCGATGTTTCTAGCAGCAATGTCCACAATAGCCAAACTGTGGAAGGAGCCTCAGTGTCCATAGAAAGATGAATGCATAAAGAAGATGTGGTTTATGTATACAATGGAATATTACTCAGCCATTAGAAATGACAAATACCCACCATCTGCTTCGACGTGGATGGAACTGGAGGGTATTTTGCGGAATGCAATAAGTCAATCAGAGAAGGACAAACATTATATGGTCTCATTCATTTGGGGAGTAAAATAGTGAAGGACAAACATTATATGGTCTCATTCATTTGGGGAGTAAAATAGTGAAAGGAAATAGAGGGGAAAGGAGAAAAAATTAGTGAAGAAATATGAGAAAGGGAGACAGAACATGAGAGACTCCTAACTCTGGGAAACGAACTAGGGGTGGTAGAAGGGGAAGTTGGTGGGGCGTAGGGGTGACTGGGTGATGGGCACTGAGGCGGGCACCTGATGGGATGAGCACTGTGTTTTATTCTATATGTTGGCAAATTGAACACCAATAAAAAATAAATTTATTAAAGAGAAAGAATTTGTGTGGAACCAGAAAAGACCCCAAATAGCAAGGGGAATATTAAAAAAGAAAACCCTAGTTGGGGGCATCGCAATGCCAGATTTTAGGTTGTACTACAAAGCTGTGATCACCAGGACAGCATGGTACTGGCACAAAACAGACACATACATCAATGGAACAGAATAGAGAATCTAGAAATGGACCCCGTTTCTTGGATTGTTTCTGTCTCATCTATTTTCCCTTTGCTTCTTTGTTTTGTTTCTTAAATTTGACATATGAGTGAAATCATATTTGCCTTTCTCTAACTGAATTGTTTCACAAGCATTATACAGTCTAGATCAATCAATGTCATTGTAAATGGCAAGACTCCATTCTTTTTTCATGGCAGAGTATTATATCCATTCATTAGTCAATGGACATTTAGGCCCTTTCCATAATTTGGGTATTATAGATAATGCTACTATAAACATTGGGGTGAATGTATTTCTTCAAATTTTATTTTCGTTTTCTTTGGGTAAATACCTGGTAGAGCAATTGCTGGATTGTAGCATAGTACTGTTTTTAACTCTTTGAGGAGCCTTCATGCTGCTTTTCAGAGTGGCTGCAACAGTTTGTATTCCCATCTACAGAGTAAGAGTGTTCCCCTTTCTCTGCATCCTCACCAACATCTGTTGTTTCCTGTGTTGTTAATTTTAGCCATTCTGACAGGTGGGAAGTGGTATTTCATTGTGATTTTGATTTGTATTTCTTTGATGATGAGTGATGTTGAACAGCTTTTTATATGTCTATTAACCTTCTTTGGAAAAATGTCTATCCATATCTTCTGCTCATTTCTTAACTGGAATTTTTGTTTGTTTTTTGGGGGGGTGTTGAGTTTAATACCTGCTTTTTATATTTTATTTCTAACACCTTATCAGATACGTCATTTCAAATATCACTTCCCATTCTCATGGTTACCTTTTAGTTTTGTTGACTGTTTCTTTCACTGTGCAGAAGCTTTTTATCTTGATGAAGTCCCAATTGTTCATTTTGCTTTGTTTTCCTTGCCTCCAGAGAAGTGTCTAGTAAGAAGTCGCTATGGCAGATGCTGAAGAGGTTACTGTCTGTGTTCTCCTCTAGTATTTTGATGGTTTCCTATCTCACGTTTAGGTATTTCATCCTATTTGAATTTATTTTTGTGTATGGTGTGAGAAAGTGGTCTAGTTTCATTATTCAGCATGCTGCTGTCCAGTTTTCCCAACACCATTTGTGGAAGAGACTATCTCTTTTCCATTGAATATTCTTTCCTGCTTTGTAGAAGATCATTTGGTGATAAAGTTGTGGGTCCATTTTCAGGTTTTCTATTCTTTCCATTAATATATGTGACTGTTTTTGTTCTAGCACCATACCATTTTGATCACTATTGCTATGTAATATAGCTTGAAGTCTGGAATTGTGATGCCAGCAGCTTTGCTTTTCTTTTTTTAAGATTGCTTTTGCTATTCAAGTTATTTTGATGTTTCATACAGATTTTAGGATTGTTCTAGCTCTATGAAAAAAGGCTGGTGTTATTTCAATACTTATTGAATCAATTGTGTAGATTGCTTTAGTTACTATAGACATTTTAACAATATGTGTTCTTCAATTCATGAACATGGGGTGTCTATTTCTTTGTGTGGTCTATAATTTATTTCACCAGTGTCTTACAGTTTTCACCATATAGGTATTTAACCTCTGAGTTGCTTTCTTCCTAGGTTTCTTATTATCATTTGTACAATTGTAAATGGGATTATTTCCTTAATTTCCCTTTCTGTTGCTTCATTATTAGTGTATACAAATGGGATAGATAGATAATTGTTTTTGTATCCTGTACATTTACTGAATTTTGTTTATCAGTTCTAGCAGGGTTTTTTGATAAATTATTTTGCATTTTCTATACATAGTATTATGTCATCTACAATAGTGAGATTTTACTACTTTCTTTTGATGTTTTTTTTTGTGTGTTTTGTTTGTTTGTTTTGTCTGATTGCTGTGGCTAGGACTTCTAGTACTATGTTAAATACAAGTGGTGAGAGTGGACATCTTTGTCTTGTTCCTGACTATAGAGGAAAAGCTCTCAGATTTTGCCCACTAAGTTTGATGTTAACTGTGTGTTTTTCCATATATGACCTTCATTATGTTTATGTATGTTCCTTCTAAACCTACTTTGTTAAGGGTTTTCATCATGGATAGATGTTGTACTTTGGTCAAATGTTTTTACTGCACCTATTGAGATGATTATACAATTCTCATCCTATCTCTTATTGATACAATGCAGCATATTGTTTGATTTGGGAATATTGTACCACCCTTGCACAGCAAGATTAAATCCCACTTGAATGTGGTGAATGCTTAAGTTAGTGTATTGGTGGATTTTGTTTGCCAGTTTTTTGTTAAGGAATTTTGCATCTATATTCAATGGGGATGTTGGCTTGTTATTTTTATTTCTTGTCTTTGTGTGCGTATGTGCATGTGTGTGCATGTGTGTGTGTGTGTGTGTGTGGTGTCTTTATCTGGTCTCGGTATCAGAGTAAGTTTGGTCTCATATAATGAATGTGGAATTTTTTCTTCCTTTTCATCTTTTGGATTAGTTTGAAAATAGGTATTAACTCTTCCTTAAATGTTTGGTAGAATTCAGCGGTGAAGCCATCTGGTCCTGGACTTTTGTTTCTTGGGAGTTTTTTGATTATTGATTCAATTTCTTTGCTGGTATTTTGTCTGTTGAAAATTTCAATTTCTTGCTGTTTAGTTGTGGTAGGTGATATGCCTCTAGGAATTTTTCCATTTCTTCTAGGTTGTCTAGTTTGCTATTGTATATTTTTCAGCATATTCTCTTAGAATTGTTCAGATTTCTATGGGGTTTTGTTGTTATGGTTGTTATTTCTCCTCTCTCATTTGTAATTTGTGAACCATTACTCTTTTTCTTCTGTATAAAAAATTATCAATTTTATTGACTTTTCAAAGAACCAGCTCCTGGTTTCATTGATATTCTATTATCTTTTTTGTTTCTATACCATTTATTTTTTGCTCTAATGTTTACTGTTTTATTCCATCTGCTGGTTTTGGGTTCTGTTTAATCTTCTCTTTCTAGCTCCGTTTTCATTTAAAATGAAGTTGTTTATTTGAAGTTTTCCTTGATTCTGTATTGCTATAAACTTCCCTCTGAGAATTGCTTTTGCTGAATCTAAAAGTTTTGGACCATTGTGGTTTCATTTTCATTTGTTGCTATGTACTTCTTAATTTCTTCTTTGATTTCTGTTCATCCATTCATTGTTTAGTAGCATGCTATTTAACCTCCATGTACTTGGGTCTTTCCAGGTTTTTTCTTATGCTTGACTTCTAGTTTCATAGCTTTGTGGTTAGAAAAGTTGCATGGTATGACTTAGATATTTTTGACATTTGACGTTTGTTTTGTGGTCTAATATGTGATCTATTCTGGAGAATGTTACCTGTGTACTTGGAAAGAATGTGTGTTCTACTGTCCTAATGTGGAATAATCTGATTATATTGCTTAAATCCATCTGGTCCAGTGTATCTTTCAAAGTCACTGTTTCTTTTTGATTTTTTTGGATGATCTTTTTATAAGTTAAGTGTTACAGCTCCCTACTATTATTGCATTATTACTGATTAGTTCTTTTATATTTGGTGTTAAGAGTTTGATGCATTTGGGTGCTTCTATGTTGGGTGTGTAAACATTTACAATTGTTATATCATTGTTGGATTACTTCATATATACACTTCTTTGTCTCTTATTAGAGTCTTAGTTTTAAAATCTATTTTGTCTCATATAATTATTGCTCTTCTAGCTTTCTTTTGATATCTTTTTGCATGGTAGATATTTCACCATTCCTTCACTTTCAACCGCAGAGCCTCTTTTAGGCAGCATGTATACGCATATCCTTTTTTTTATCCATTCTGTCAATCTGTCTTTTATTGAAGTATTTATTCTATTTATATTCAACATAATTATCGATACATATTTATTTATTTATTTTTACATATTTATTTACTGCCATTTTGTTACTTGTTTTGTATTGTTTTGAAGATTTTCTTTGATCCTTTCTTATCTTTCTTATTTTCATGGTTTGGTGGTTTTCTTTAATGGTATATTTGGATCTCATTCTCTTTGTTCTTTGCATATTTATTAGTGGTTTTTGATTTGTGGTTAGTATTATTAGGTTTGTATATAACCTCTTATACATACAGTAGTCTATATTAAGATAATGATTACTTAAGTTTGCATCCATTATTTACTCCTCTCCTCCCAAACTTTTATGTATATGGAGTCATAATTTACATCCTTTAGTTTTGTGAGTTCCTTTACTACTTTTTTACAGAAATAAATTTTTAAAGATTTTTATTTATTTATACAGAGAGAGAGAAAGAGAGCAAAAGTAGGCAAAGTGGTAGGTAGAGGGAGTAGGAGAAGTAGGCTCCCTGCTAAGCAGAGGACTCCGGGATCATGACCCAGGCTAAAGGCAGATGCTTAACTGACTGAGCCACCCAGGCACCCCAGAAATAATTATTTAACTGCTTTTGTGTTTCCTACTTTTATAATTTCATTTTTGTCTTTAATTTCCAGTCAAAGCATTCTCTTTCATATTTCTTACAGGGGTGATTTAGTGGTCATGAATTTCTTTAATTTTTATTTTTCATGAAAACTTTTTACTTCTCAATTCTGAATGATATTCTTGCTGGATAGAGTATTCTTGGCTGTAGGTTTTTCTCATTTAGCATTTTGGGCATATCATGCCACTCCTTTCTGAATTGGAAAGTTTCTACTGAAAAATCTAATGATAGTCTTATGGGTTTTCCATTGTAAGTAACTGTCTTCTTTTGTGGTTTTTCAGATTTTTTCCTTCATCATTCTATTTTACCATTTTAATTATAATAAGTCTTGGTATGGATCTGCTTTTGTTGATTTTGTTGGAAGTTCTCTTTTATTCCTGGATCTGTATATCTATTTCCTTCCCCAGATTAAGGAAGTTTTCAATTATTATTTCTTCAAATAAATTATCTGCTACCTTTCTTTTCTTCTTCTTTCTCTTCTGGGACATCTACAATGCAATTGTTATTATATTTGATGGAGTCATTGAGTTCCCTAAGACTATTCTCATTTTTCATAATTTCTTTTTCTATTTTTGGGGGCTTAATTACTCAATTACTGTCTTCTAGGTCATTACTTTTTCCTCTGCTCCTTCCAGTCCGCTGTTTATTCAATTATGCATAATTCTCATTTCATTTATTAAGCTCTTTATTTCTGCTATGTTATTCTTTATCTCCATGT
Source organism: Vulpes vulpes (assembly GCF_048418805.1). Lineage (NCBI taxonomy): Eukaryota > Metazoa > Chordata > Mammalia > Carnivora > Canidae > Vulpes > Vulpes vulpes. The sequence continues at coordinate 60,038,059 of NC_132796.1, forward strand.
TAATGGTCTCACTGATATCCTACACTCTTTTCTTAAGTCCAGTGAATATTCTTAGATCATTGGTTTAAATTAGCCATTAGGCAGCACCACCAACGAGGCCACTGGTGAGGCCGGTGCCATCTCGCCACCTCGGGGCCGGGCTACAGGGACAAGCGGCAGTGACCCATTGCCCCGCACACCAGAGCTCGTGCACCTGGATGACTCGCCGAGCTTCTGCTTGGCCAGCCGCTTTTCCCCAGGCACTGCTGGCCACAGGTGCCACCGGGAGAAGAACTGTGAGAGCATCTGCTGTGGGCGTGGCCACAACACGCAGAGCCGGGTGGTGACACGGCCGTGCCAGTGCCAGGTGCGCTGGTGCTGCTATGTGGAGTGCAGGCAGTGTACCCAGCGTGAGGAGGTCTACACCTGCAAGAGCTGAGCCCCCCGGGTTGGGGCCCCCGGTACACCTGGCACATGGCGACAGGAGCCTGGGGATGGGCTGGGTGGGCTGTCTCTGCCCTCTGTCCCCCTTCTCCAAGACTGAGGGTAGGAGGTGGCCCTGGTGTGGCCCCGCATCCCTGTCCGCCCCCACCTCATGACCTGAGAGCGCTATACCATGCTTTCTAAGCTATGTCCGTCCCTAAGAGGCCAGTTCCTGCAGAGTGGTGCCCCTCCCTGCTCTGGGCTCCCTCTGCCGAGCTAGCGGCAGGCACATCTTTGTGATCACATAGGTCCCCTGTGTGGCCGCCTGTGGGCTGTCCTGCTCCAGCACTGGCTTAGAGAGTCAAACCACTAGGAGAGAGACAGCCCAGCTGCCCGGGTGTGGGGGTCACTGCCATCCCCTCTGACATGGAGCGCTTCTCTCGGGAGTGATACCGGTGACTTTTAAATTATTTTTATTTAACTAATATATAATAATTATTTTTCCACCCACCCCAAATAAATAAATAAATAAATAAATAAATAAATAAATAAGCCATTAGGCATGTTGGTTGTATGAGTTTCACTTAGATCTCAAGCTATGCCCTTGTCCTGATCTTTCATTTGGGATAAATTCCTCTATTTTCTTATTTTGTCTAAGTCTCTGTGCATGTTTATGTGTGTTAGGAAAGTAATCTCTTTCTCCTGTTCTTTAGGATAATGGCTTTTTGAAGAAGAGGTTTTGTAGTTCCTTGCAGTAGTGTAGTGTCCCCTATTCCTCAGGGCCTGGTACTTCTGTGAGTAGCTCCAGTGTATGGTGTGTACAGTCTTCTGTTGTGTCCTGATTGATTCTTTAGGCCAGCTATCTGCAGAGGTTCTCTTTGCCTGTTTTGGGCTGTGTTTGGTAGCTGGCCTGAATGTGTCAAGTTTTAACTTGGTGTGCTCTGTCAACTTGTGAAATGAAACTTCTCTCTGAAGTCACTAGAACAGTGGACATACAAATCTCCTTTTTGGGGAGATGCAGTGTTAGCAGGGGTTTGGAATGGTCTTCTGGTTAAGGGAGCCCACTGCACTAGAGCTGAGGCCAGTAGGACTGGGAAAGAGAGTTCTTCCAGACAGTTGGGGGTGGGATGGAACAGGACATTATGTAAGCAAGTTAGGTAGCAAGAGTGGGTGCTGTGCTAGTTCCCAAAGGTGTCTTTGTGTTTATGCTGAAGGACAGAGTAGAAAAATGGCCTCTGCCTGTTCCTTTTTTTTTCCTGGAGAGGTCTGCCCATTAATGCTGCCTATCTGGGACAAGCTCCAAGCTGAGCAACTATCCTCCCCACTGTGTGCCCTAGGTTCTCTTCAGACTTGTTTCTACACTATATGTCTGTGGGCTATTAGTCCTGCCTCTTCTCTCAGAGCAGCCCCAGTGTTCTCTGAGCTCTCCCAAAATCTAGCATGCTGACCTTTAAAGCTCCAGGGTTTAAGCCCCACAGGTTACAAGAACTCACAAAATCAGCCCTCCTAAATTTGCAAGACAATTGCTATGGAGAATAATTTTCCCCATGCTCACCATTCTGTGCAAGTTTGTCTTTCACTCTTCTCCATAACCAAAGCTCCCTCCACACCACAGCAGTCATGATTCATTTTTTTCCAAGGCACATATCAGTACTTCCTACCTCTTTCAATGTGGTCTCTTCTCTACCTTTAGTTGTAAAGCTTGTTCTGCCAGTCTTCATATTGATTTCTGGGGCATTTTAGGATGACTTGATAGTTATCTAATTTTATTCATGGGACAAGGGGAACCTAGTGTCCTCTTAATCCAATGCTATCTTCAATATCCATGGGAATCTCTTTAGTCTCAACAGATGTCACAATTTTCTTTTGTTTTTTTTTTTTAGGTTTTTAAAAAATTTATTTTTTAAAAGTTAATATGTGCATAAAAGGAAACTGAAAAATACAAGAAGCAAAGAACAAAGTCATCCATAATCACAAGCAGTTTGCAGTTTGACTTCTAGGTCCCGTGTGTGTATCTATCTACACAAGTAAGCATTTTAAGTAAGATCGTACGGTTATGTATCATGCTTTTACACACCATGAATATTTATCATGTCAAAGTCCCCAAACTATGAGTATTTTGATAACCAAGAATACCCTACACCAACTCCATCTGGAAAAAAAAAATGTAATCCTGCCTTTCTTGGCGACAAAAATATAAAAGACAAAAATGGCAACAGGCCTCTAGATAAAGATATTGGCAGAGTTACAATTAAAATACTGCATTCCCTTAATGTTCAATTAAAACTGAGACATAAAGTAACAGAGTACACAACATATAATGCTTCTAAAAGAATTCATCATCCAATCTATAATATTCAATTAGCAAAGAGGTATGTTTCCATTGAATCACTTAATGTATTCCTATAGTACAGCCAAAGAGACTAATACACGTTATCATTAAAATGTAAATATGAAAACATCAGCATACAACTCTCCCTCTATACTTCCTTCTGCCCCTCTGCTGCCAACCTAGTAACTTCTGACATTTCTCAGAGACAGCTTAACAATCTCATGTCCAAGATGCTTCTTTCCTATCAATGATAACAAAGAGAAATTTATAAATTGGTTAATTCACTAGCTGTACATTTTATCATACATTGTCACCTCAGGACATCCAAAAAGCTTAGATGTTGCAAAATAACGAACCTTCTCCACAACAAACACAGATACTTCATAAAAACATACATATAGACCTATGGTTATAACCTAAAACTGTCTTCTAGATGTGGAGATACTAGCAAAAAGCCCTTCCCTTCACCCCTCCTCTGCTCCCTCCACCATATTAACGACTAAGTATAGGACTACATCTAGCTCTAAGAAGTGGATTAACAGACACTCCCAGAACAGTCCTTCCTAAAAACTAACAAAAGGGCATTTATAAAGGGATTATTTTACTACCTCTACTTTTAAACAGAATTTTAGTCTAAAGACTCAAGGGCACAGAACCCTTCTCTTCTCACTTCTTCCCTGCCCCTGTCCCCCAGTGAACAGTCAGCATATTCTCCAAGACATCAGGTTTAACAATTTCATTCCCAAAATAGCCATTCCTGTAAATTAACAATACTTAAAGGGTGTTGTTACTTTAACTCTCTACTCCTAACATGTTCACTTTCAAACATCCAGAATACTAGATGTTTCAAGTTAAGTATTTAAAATTTGCCCACTACATACATAGTAGCACTGAAAGAACATTCTGGCCTAACCCTTCCTCTTCTCATCTATATCAACCTAGTGAAAAGTATAAGCATCTATAATGCTTAGAGGGGATTTAACAATTTCACTTCTAGTTTTCAGAATAGTCTTTCCTATGAATTTAAACACAAAGCGTACACAATGTATTTACTACTTTTGTCATACACTGGCAACCTCTTTAACATCTAGAAAGACTAGATGTTGTAAATTAGGACTCATTTGTCCTTTATATACACTATATACATAGCTAAGTACAACAAAATGCAGACCTACAGGACAATGGTTAATCCCACCTAACTATAAACATACTGGTGTAAAGCCCTTTGCACTTTCTTCTCCTTTCTCCCTGAACCAGCACAGATATATAATGTGTGCTGCTCTGAGAGGTGGTTTGATCACTTTGATCATACCATTTTCAAAAGACAGTATTTCATATGAATTTTAACAAAAGGATTATCTACAAGATGTGTTATTTTACTACCTCTACTTTTAACATACTTTGTGCACTTCTAAACATCTAGAAAGGCTAGATGTTTCAAATAAGGACTTAAGTTTGTCCACTATATACATAGTAGTGTTGAATAAACTACACACATGTAACAATGGGTTATATCTGAAAGTGTCTTCTGCATAGGAACATTCTAGTCTAGAACCCTTCATTTCTCACTCTCTCCACTGCCAACCCAGAGGGTGAGTAGACAGGCACATGTCACTGAGATGTGACTACAATGTTATCTCTCAAAGTCCTTTTCAGAAGACAGCCTTTCAATGAATTTTAACACAAAGTGTACAAAATGTGTTAGTTTACTAACTCTACTTTTGTCATACATTGGCAACCTCTTTAATATCTAGAGACTAGATATTATAAAATTAGGACCTATTTGTCCAGTATATATACAATATATACAGTCGAGTTGAATGCACATAACATATAGCGCAATGGATAAGCTGAAATTTCCTAGCACACACTAGCAAAAAATCTTTTGCAATTTCTTCCCTCCCACCTCCCTCAAACCACTGAACAAGTATACTGTTCAGAGAGGTGGTTTTAGCAATTCTATTTCCATAGATAATATTTCCCATCAGTCTTTAAAAGCTATTTACAAGAAGCGTTACTCTACTTCTAAATACATCAAGCATTTCTAAATATCTAGAAAGACTAGATATTTCACATAAGAACTAATTTGTCCACTATGTACATAGCACTGTTAAATAGAATTGCACACACCTAGCAACAGGTATAATCTGAGGTATCTTCTAAATATGACCACCATTTTGGCCTAAACTATTCCCTCCCTCACCTCCTTCTCTCCCCCAGTAATCCAGTAGACAAGTACTGACATGTGTAATGCTTAAAGGTGGTTGAACAAATTCATATCCAAAAGTTATTTACAGAAGAAAAGCTTTCCTTTGAATTTCAACACAATGTGTACAGAATGTGCTAATTTAACTACTTTGTCATACATTGGCAACCTCTTTAACATCTAGAGACTAGATGTTGCAAAACTAGGACTCATTTGTCCGTTATATACACTATATACACAGCAAAATAAAATGCACAGACCATACAAAAAAATGGTTTTGTCTGAAAATGTCCAAGTATGAACACACAAGCATATTACCTTTTGCAATTCTTTCCCTTCCACCTCCTCCAAACCACTGAATATACATGATAGCATATACTGCTCAGAGGTGGTTTAACAATTCCACTCCCAAGAATTATTTCCTATGAATTTTAGCAAAAAGATATTTACAGAGTGATATTTTACTACCTCTACATTTAACATACGTTGGGCACTTCTAAACATCTAGACAGACTAGATGTTTTAAATAAGGACTTAATGTGTCCACTATATACATAGCAGTCTTGAATAAACTGCACACGTGTAACAGTTATAATCTGAAAGTGTCTTCAAAATAAGAACATTCTAGCCTAAGACTAACTCTTCCCTTCTTCCTCCACCAGCCCAGTGGGCTATAATGCTCCAATTTTCAGAAGACAATCTTCCTAAGAATTTTAACACAAAATGTACAAAACATATTAGTTTACTATTTTTGTCTTACACTGGCAACCTCTAGATGTTGAAAATTAGGGCTCATTTGTCCAGTATATACACTATATACACAGCTAAGTAAAACAAAATGCAGGAACATAAAGGACAATGGTTAATCTTCCCTCGCCATAAACACACCGGCAGAGCTCTTTGCACTTCCTTCTCCTCCCTCTTCCTTTGAACCAGTGCACAAACACAATGCATACTATTCAAAGAGGTGGTTTGGCCATTCCCCGCAAATTAAACAGCATTTCCTATGAATGTCAACGAAGATATTTACAAAATGTATTTTTACTACCTCTATTTTTAACATGTATCAGGCACTTCAGAACATCTAGAAAGACTAGATATTTGACTAAGGTACTTAGCATTGTCAACTATATACACAGTAGTTGAGGAATAAAATGCACACACAAAACAATGGTTATAATGTGAAAATGTCTTCTAAGTATGACCAGTCTGGCACAGAACCTTCTTTTCTTCCTCAAGGTCGTCTACTTCATGTCCTTTTACCCACTGCACAAACGTGAACGTGTGTCGCTCCTGATGTCGCTTCTAGAAGTGATCTAACAATTCCATTTCAAAAAGTCATTTCCAAAAGATATGTCTATGATTTAAAAACAAAAACAAACACAAAAACAAAAAACCAAACAGGCATTTACAAGACGTATGATTTTCTAACTCTACTTTATCATATGTTGGCAACCTCTTTTATTTTTTTATTTATTTTTTTTTTTAAAGATTTTATTTATTCATAGAGATGCAGAGAGAGAGAGAGAGGCAGAGACACAGGCAGAGGGAGAAACAGGCTCCATGCAGGGAGCCCGACGTGGGACTCGATCCAGGGTCTCCAGATCACGCCCTGGGCTGCAGGCGGCGCTAAACCGCTGCGCCACCGGGGCTGCCCTGTTGGCAACCTCTTTACATCTAGAAGGCCTAGATGTGGCAAAAGTTTTCTTTTGAAAAGGTTGGGGGGTAAGTTGAGAGCAGCTTTTTCATATTATATACACAGGCCTTCTATAAACGGCCAGTAAATCTTCCCAAAGGGTGGTCTTCCTATTGGCCAAACGCGGTTCGTAATTCTCCCATTTCGATCTTCCGACCGCAATGTCTGTAGAACGAAGAACAACCGCCTTTGGCTCATTAACTGTTCCACCCGTCGCCGACCGGGGCGGGGGGCGGGGGGAGCTTCGCTCACCTTCCGGCCGTTAGGGCCTCTGTCCACTGTTCGCCGTAGGTGAGGTTTCGTCCACCTGGGACGGAGTAGTCATCCCATGGCCCGGGTCTATGGGGCGCCAAAGCCCGAGGGCGGCCGAGCTTACGTCCACGGAGACCCGCCTTCTCAGGCCCTCGGAGGCCCCAAGGGCCGGCCCGGCATCTGAGCGGCCGCCATTCTTCTCACCCCACCACACCCGACGTCCAAAGGCTCCGCGGCCCGGCTGGCTGGGCGGGGGCTTCGCGTAGGCTCCGCAGAGCTGGGCCAGGAGAGTGGGCAGCCGGCGAGGTCCGGCCCCGAGAGGCCGCAGCCATGGGCGCCGGGGTGGGGGTGGGGAGAGGCTCACAACTGCTGCAAAGTGTGTCTTTTGTTTTTTTTTTTCAATGATTGAGAGACAGGGATCTTTAACCTATGTTTATCTGGGTTACACAGAAGTCTAGTGCTAATTTGGTCAATGGTGACTACTCATATCTCCACAATTTAGATGACCTGAGGACAAATTAATGTAGGTAGACAAATCACCTAAACCACTCTCCTACTTTCTATGAGCTATATATCGACTCTGGGTTTTTGTTTGTAAGAAAGATTATAGTTAGACTTCTGGCCTCCACTTACCCTTAATTCTCCATTAGGAGAAATCATATAGAAAATTATGCCAAGTAGAAATTTGTCTTTGTCAAGACACATTATATTTCCCTCTGTTTCTTTCTCTTATATCAAGTATTGTCTCTGTAGATACCACCTCTTGCTCCTGCAACATTTCCATTTTATCTTGCTTTCAGCAAATCAGTAGCTATTCCTTAAAAGGTTTAAATGGACACAGACTTCCAACATGCAAAAAAAAAAAAAAAGACTTCCAACATGCTAACATATACTAGGTGGCTTTGGTGAGGCTTAATTCCTGAAGACTGGTGATCATGGGCCTATGAGACATGAAGATACCTAAGATATTTTCTTCAGGGGCCAAAGAGGTATTTATCTAATTGATAGTTAGATAGCCCAAGTTTTCCACTATCTATGGGAAATAAATTATATTTATTCATCTGGATTGCAGAGTTGTAATAGTGATGCTCTTCAGGGAGGTGCTTATGTCAACTGTGCTTCCACTGGTTCTGTTCAAGGCCACTCCCTTTTTGGAGCTTTAATTAAGATGAACTACCAGAGACTTGTTTCTCATTTATGCTTAGATGCACTACCCCTTGGCCTCTCTAACTTCTGATTAGCCTTCCTGCATGATGGGAGGAGACAGAAGATTAATGATAAACTATTTCGTTAATTTTGCTTTTGGTAAGACAGCAGTCATAGCTATTGGCCTTTATTGTCCTTTATCATAGCTATTGTCCTTTATCAGAAGAAAGGCACACTTTTGACACTGCCTGGGTCTTTAAAAACATGGCCAATAGCAGAGCAATTAAAATTCAAGAGAAATCATAAAATTCATTAGGATTCAATTAAATAAATTTAATTGGGATTAAATTATGTTATTTAATTCTTCTAACAGGGACTGAATCCCAGAGATGATAGAAAAGCCCAGATGTTTGTTGCCAGCCCAGCAACATGACCATTTACAAATTGGAATTTTGTCTTTCTGGAGACAGAGACCTCTCTAAACTGATTTGTAATGGGCTTGCTTTATCCTACTGAGCTAAATATGTCAGTCAACAAAGTTCACTGCATTCCTATTGCATACTTTGTCATGAATTTAGTGATGGAGAACACTCAGAATGAGAATATTGAGTTGTGGCTTTTGTGAAGGTCACATCTATGAAGTTCCCCTAAGAGTGATGCATAGGGAATGATAATTCTCACTTCTATATCCATGGAGTTATACATTTGACAATGTTTCTTCTTATTTAAAGTTACATTAGATGTTACAGAGAATCTAGAGTGGAAGCATGTACTAATTCAGTGAAGCAGGGCATGACTGAATGCAATAGAAGAATTTAATAGAATAGTATTTCCAAATGTCTCAAAATAAATTTCTCTATTATAAACTTGGAAGAAAGTTGATGTGACAAAGTCAGTGCTAGAAATCCTAAAGTAAAATCTGGTCATCTTTGTGCTTTCCTACCAGGCCTGAGTACAGCTGGCCTCTTTAGCAATCTATAGGGAAAGGAATGGTCTCAGGATTATCTATATGATGGCTGCATCCCCACTTTCTCCACTAATCTTACTCCAAAAAGGTGTCAATGAGTGACTATTGCTCTTAGTTTTAGAGCTCTATTTTCTCCTGTTTAAGTGCTGGCTAAAACAGAATTGTAAAGAGAGTAAAGGTTTTCATATTTTAGAAAGAAGTTGACTTTTTCCTTATAGATTCAGAAGGGCCAGTTTACTCATGATAAGGTTCAGCTTTGCACATAAGTTCATTTGATGGTTACCTATCTTACCTGATTTCACATAGAACAGAGAAACATTCTTTTTCTTTAGATTGTATTTATTTATTCATGAGAATACACAGAGAGGAAAGAGAGAGAGAGGCAGAGACACAAGGCAGAGGGAGAAGCAGGCTCCATGCAGGGAGCCTGACGATCCCGGTCTCCAGGATGACGCCCTGAGCTGTAGGCGGCGCTAAAACGCTGAACCACCCTGGCTGCCTCTTTTTTTTTTTTTTTTTTTTTTTAGATTGAGAAACATTCTTTATCCCTAAATCCTTGAACTTTTATCATTGGCTAATCTTTATTCTCTGTTCTTTTCTTAATATTGTAACCTTTCTGTTTTTAAATATTCCCCATTCTAAACTTATGACAGAATGTATCATAGGAGTGCAATGAATCCATGTTGTTTGATGCAGATCAGTGGAATACAAGGAAGAACATTACAACTCAGTTTAGAAAAATCTGTGCCTCAAGTCAGACGAAATACCGTTAGTAAGTAATTGTGTTTCTGGGCTGATGATGAACATCAGACATCTTTGTATCATTCCTGGGATTCAGTCCTGGTTAGGCATTAAGTTATACACAAACATAAATTTAGCTGTGGCTTTTGTCTTTAAAGATTTCACAGGCTAGTAGCAGAGAAAGTGACTGAACTGAATGATTACAGGATTAATCAATCTGGTAGACTTATCAAAAGTCATAACAGCTCTCCCTAGGGGCCAGAAAGGTAATATAAGCTATTAATAAAATAATAAGGAGTTGTGGAGAATGATAACTTATAAGTGAACATATCCTAAAGTAAAGACTTCAATTTTAAAATTATTTTGCTGATTTACCTGGCAATATATTGTTTAGCATCTGGCTAGGATTGTTTCTTACCTCCCTGGAAGAAAAGAGGCTATAAGTACAAGGGACAGATTTGCATGAGAAGAAAAATAAAGTTATACTGATAGTTACATTAGGCTCAGTTAAACTGAATTTGTATTAAATATATGTATTTTAAATATACTGTAGAATGTCCAATCATGGAAATAGCATGTAACACTCAAAAATTGTTTTAAAAGAATATCTAATGGCATTGGGGAAATTCTCACAAGATGAAGATTGAAAAGATTCTGATAAATTATCTTTTATTTTATTTTTCGTATATATATATATATATTTAATACTAATACATTTATTTTTTATTGGTGTTCAATTTGCCAACATACAGAATAACACCCAGTGCTCATCCCATCAAGTGCCCCCCTCAGTGCCCATCACCCATTCACCCCACCCCCCGCCCTCCTCCCCTTCCACCACCCCTAGTTCGTTTCCCAGAGTTAGGAGTCTTTATGTTCTGTCTCCCTTTCTGATATTTCCTACCCATTTCTTCTCCCTTCCCTTCCTTTCCCTTTCACTATTATTTATATTCCCCAAATGAATGAGAACATATAATGTTTGTCCTTCTCCGATTGACTTATTTCACTTAGCATAATTCGATTTACCAACATAAGTATAACACCGAGTGCTCATCCTATCTATCTATCTATCTATCTATCTATCTATCTATCATCTATATCTAGCACAATCTTGCAACACGGACACACTCATGGAAAATAAATGGCTAAAGAAATATACCAAAATATTTGCACTAGTTTACTCTAGGGGATAGGCTATCTATAGTTTTTATTTTCTTCTTTATGTTCTTTCGCAGTTCTGTAACAAACTACATGTTGTTGTAATCAGGAAAATTGCAATTATATCTTAATGGACATGCTAAACCTAAAGAATGAATAAAGGGATTTCAATAGGAATAGGGTAAAAAAGTATATGGTAGGGAAAGGGTCATACTACCACCTCCAAAGTCATTATCACCTAGGCACTTGCAAGGCTATTTCTATTTCAATTCTGAGCCTGTTCTAGGTGGCTAATGCAAAACTGTATGGCAACTAACAAAACCTAAACCTAGTTTTATTTTTGAAAGCTGTAAAAAATTGTATTGTTTTTTAAGATTTGTCAAGGCTCTCCCTTCTCTGTATACTAGTAAACCTTGCTTCAAAAAATAAGCGTATTCTTGAAAACATATGTGTGTTTGTGTATGTGTACATGTGTGCATTGTAGACTGCCCTGTTGGAATAGAACTTTCTTTAGTTAAGTCCTTACTATGTTCCAGATACTGTGCTAGTTGTTTTTCACACATAGTTTTACTCATCTATGCAAGAAAATTAGATACTGCATTCCATAATTCACAGGTGAGAAAATTGAGATTAAATTAAGTTTATCACTTGCTCAAGGAAGTTGACACAGTTCAATTGGAGCAGAGCTGAATCTTGAATTCACCATGTTCTAGTCTCCATCTGTACTTCTTCCATCATACCCATTTGGGCTAAGGTTTGCTACTCAATCTCTGAACCTTGGTTTCTTTATCTTTAGTATAAAGAGATGACAAGAAAACAGCACAGGAATTTTTCAGTACTGACATTTTATGAGTCTGTAATTACAACCAACCTCATAGAGCTGAAAAGAGAATCTGAAATTGTCTTCAAAAAGGGAAGAAATATGATGCAAACTCAAGGCTTTAGTTTGTTAAATCAAATACCATTGTCTCATTCATTCACATTACAATTTCAGAGCTGCTTCATCATTCCAGTTAACTCTTCAACAGAGAGTTGTACCTAAAGTTGTCTCTCTAAGTTTCTCAGGATCCAAGTCTCTAGACAAATAAGCACATGCATGCACAAATGCTGGGTGGGTGTGGGCGGGTGTACTGAGATGCAAAGAACTTTAAAAGTTTGAACATTTTTTTTTTTAATGTGAATAGTCAGCATCTAATTGAATTTATATATATGGTTTTAGGGTTTTGATTTGTTTTGTTTGTTGTTTCTTGTTTTGTTGTTGTTGTTTATATTTCTAAATAGGGTCTGCTTGAAAGAGCATAGAATATAAGTGGGGAAATCAGCCTTAAGTAAGTAAATGTACCTAACTCTGTCAAGATTCCTCAAGATGTTTTTAAAGTATTATTAGCCTACTACTACTAAGGAAAATCTACATTCACTTTGTGCTTCTGTCTGGAATTTGTAGGCAACATTCAGTGAGTTAATTGAAAACGAATATCCTTTACATAGCTATTTACTACCCTTCCCCAAATTTAGCTTCCACAATGTAAACCAAATTGTAGAACACCAAAAGCCTTCCACTACTGAATTTCATGTGCTAATTGAACACAGGATGCTTTCTTGCCTGTGTAATGGCTTACATATGTGACCTTCAATTCAGCAAGTTTAAATTAAAGAACACATAAAAATTATAAGGAGAGGACCTTCTGCATTGTGGACTAATTTTTTTATTCTTAAAAATGTATACATTAAATGTATACACAGTTTACATATATTTATTAAGTTATATATTTATATATACATTATATATGTGTTTATATTATACATATAATATATTACATATATTTCATGCATTTGGTATAAAATTTTACATGTTTTTTTATTAGTAATAAATTTATTTTTTATTGGTGTTCAATTTGCCAACATACAGAATAACACCCAGTGCTCATCCCATCAAGTGCCCCCCTTAGTGCCTGTCACCCATTCACCCCCACCCCCTGCCCTCCTCCCTTTCCACCACCCCTAGTTCGTTTTCCAGAGTCAGGAGACTTTCATGTTATGTCTCCCTTTCTGATATTTCCTACCCGTTTCTTCTTCCTTCCCTTCTATTCCCTTTCACTATTATTTACATTCCCCAAATGAATAAGACCATATAATGTTTGTCCTTCTCTTATTGACTTACTTCACTCAGCATAATACCCTCCAGTTCTATCCACATTGAAGCAAATGGTGGGTATTTGTCATTTCTAATGGCTAATATTCCATGGTATATATATATATATATATATATATACACAAAGCATCTTCTTTATCCATTCATCTTTCGATGGACACTGAGGCTCTTTCCACAGTTTGGCTATTGTGGACATTGCTGCTATAAACATTGGGGTGCAGGTGTCCTGCCGTTTCAATGCATCTGTATCTTTGGGGTAAATACCCAGTAGTGCAATTCCTGGGTCATAGGGCAGTTCTATTTTTAACTCTTTGAGGAACCTTCACACAGTTTTCCAGAATGGCTGTACCAGTTCACATTCCCACCAACAGGGCAAGAGGGTTCCCCTTTCTCCACATCCTTTCCAACATTTGTTGTTTCCTGTCTTGTGAATTTTCACCATAATCACTGGTGTGAAGTGATATGTCATTTTGGTTTTGATTTGTATTTCCCTGATGGCCAGTGATGCAGACCATTGTCTCATGTGCTTGTTGGCCATGCCTGTCTTCTTTGGTGAAATTTCTGTTCATGTCTTTTGCCCATTTCATGATATATAGGTTAAGAACCATATGATCCTTTCAAGAGATGCAGAAAAAACACTTCACAATGTACAACATTAACTTATGATAAAAATCCTCAAAAAAATAAGGATAGAGGAGCATAATTTGACATCATAAAGGGAATATAGGAATAACCATAGCTAATATGATCTTCAATGGGGAAAAATTGAAAACCTATCTTCTATACTAAGGAACAAGACAGGGATGTCTACTCTCACCACTGTTGCTTAACATAATATTTGAAATACTAGCCTCAGCAATCAGACAACAAAAAAAAAAATAAAAGGTATCCAAATCAGCACGGAAAAAATCAAATTTCACTATTTGCGGATAACATGATACTCTAAATATAAAAATTTTTTATAAAAAAATTGCTTGATCTCATACATGAACTCAGTAAAATGGCAGGATACAATGTCAACATAGAGAATTCTGTTGCATTTCTATACACCAGTAATGAGGCAGCAGAAATAGAAATCAAGGAATTGGTCTCATTTACAATTGTACCAAAACCGTAAGATACCCAGGAATAAACCTAACCAAATAGGTGAAAGATCTGTACTATGAAAAGTATAAAACACTGATGAAGGGAATTGAAGACAACACAAAAAAAAAAAACTGAAAGAATATTCAAAGCTCATGGATTGGAATAATAAATACTGTTAAATGTCTATATTACCAAAAGCAATCTACATATTTAATGCCATTCTTCTCAAAATAGCATCAGTATTTTTCACAGAGCTAGAACAAAGAATCCTAAAATTTGTATGGAGCCACAAAAGAACCTGAATAGCGGAAACAAGCTGAAAAAGAACAGCAAACCTGGAGGCATCACAATTCTGGATTTTAAGTTATATTACAAAGCTGTAGTGATGGATACAGTATGGTACTGTCACAAATGTAGACACATAGATCAATGGAACAAAACAGAAAACCCAGAAATGAGCCCATACCTAAATGGCCAACTAATCTTCAACAAAGAAGGAAATAATAGTCAATGAAAAAAAAAACAATCTCTTCAACAAATGGTTTTAGTAAAACTGGACATCAATATGCAGAAGAATGAAACAGGACCGCTTTCTTACACTATCCCCCAAAATAAATTCAAAATTGATGAAAGAAAAAAAACAAAAAACAAAACTGATGAAAGATCTAATTGTGAGACAGGAAAACATAAAAATACTAAAGGAGAATACAGGTAGTGACCTCTTTGACGTGGGTCATACCACTTCTTACTACATATGTCTCCTGTGGTAAGGGAAACAGAAGCTAAAATAAACTATTGGGATGTCATCAAGAAAACAAGGTTTGGCACAGCAAAGGAAATAATCAACAAAACTAAAAGGCAACCTTCAGAATGGGAGAATAGTTGCAAATGTCATATCAGAAAAAGGGTTAGTATCCAAAATACATAAAGAATCTAAAACCAAAAACCTGAAAAACAAATAATCCAGGTAAGAAATGGACAGAAGTCATGAATAGACACTTTTTTTTTCTAAAGAAGAAATACAAATGGCTATAAGGGTTTCTCAAAAAGTTAAAAATAGAATACTCTATGATCCAGGATTTGTACTACTAAGTACTTACACAAAGGATAGAGAACTACTCATTATGAAAGATACATCACCCTGATGTTTATAGCAAGCATTATCAGCAATTAATAAATTATAGAAAGAGCTCAAATTTCCATTGAATGATGAATGGATATATAAGATGTGATGTAATATATATATATGTATGTATATTATATATATAATGGAATGTTGCTCAGCTATGAAAAAAATTAAAACTTGCCATTTGCAAAAATGTGAATAGAGCTAGAAAGTATTATGCTATATGAAATAAGTGTCAGAGAAAGACACATGCTATATGATGTGGAATTTAAGAAAGAAAACAGATGAGCATGAAAGGGAGCAAAAAAAAGACAGGAAACCAGGAAGCCAACTCTTAAGTATACAGAATAAACAGGGTTACTGAATGAGAAGTTGGTGGGTGAAATGGTTAAATAGGTGATGGGTATTAAGGAGGGCACTTGTGATGAGCACTGGTGTTGTATGTAGGTGATGAATCACAAACCTTCACCTGAAACTAATATTACAATTTATGTTACCTGGAATTTATTTTTTTTAGGATTTTATTTATTTATTCATGAGAGACACAGAGAGAGATATAGAGAGAGGCAGAGATGCAGGCAGAGGGAGGAGCAGGCTCCACACAGGAAGCCCGATGTGGGACTCGATCCTGGGTCTCCAGGATCAGGCCCTGGGCTGAAGGTGGTGCTAAACTGCCGAGCCACCTGAATAAACTGGAATTTAATAAAAACTTGAAAAAGAAAAAATAAAATTAACTAATTTCTCATTTAAATAATTGTGTATATAATGAACGATGCATTAACTTATCACAGCTGCATTATTAATCAGAGCGATTTTTTTATTTTTTTTAATTTTTTATTTATTTATGATAGTCACAGAGAGAGAGAGAGAGAGAGAGGCAGAGACATTGGCAGAGGGAGAATCAGGCTCCATGCACCGGGAGCCCGACATGGGATTCGATCCTGGGTCTCCAGGATCATGCCCTGGGCCAAAGGCAGGCACTAAACCGCTGCGCCACCCAGGGATCCCTAATCAGAGCTATTGATGTAAATCCTGTGTTATATAAAGTTTTGTTTATTTGTCTTCTGTTCCCATTAGACTGTAAACTGTTTTTTAGAAGGGGCTATTATTTACTTATGAAAATTTGCAGTGAGATTTTAACATTTAGAGAATGTTTACCAGGTTCTAGGCATATGGGGTTTTCCAAGCATTATCTCATCTTCATGTTAAAATACTTAGTCTAGTATACAAACCTCATATACTTACTGTATCATAGGATGAGTAGGTACCTATGTCACTATGGAGTAGTATTTATGAGTAATCATTTAAAGGCAGACATTCCTAAGATAAAATGCTGACTCTACTTCTCACTTGATCAGATAATTTACACTTAACTTATAGGTATATTTAATTGCACAATACATATCAAAATCTGCAGATTAACAAAAAATTATATGGGCTTAGTAAGTAGTGGATGCTTACAAATATTATTTTTGAGGCAATGAAAGAACTTAGGGCCATCACTCTGAGAATCAATTCTCACTTTAAAGGGTCATGGGTTTTCAAGATTGAGATAAACTTCTCAACTCTATAGCACATATTTTAGAAGTTACTTGGTAACAGAAGTAACTTGGTACTTTATAAGTAACTTGGTAAGGGTAGGGAAGCATGAAAGTTGCATATCAGCTTTTACATACTTTTTTGTTTGTTTCTCATTAAATTGCATATTTGAATATAAAGAAATGGTTCTCACTCAAGTAGGAGATTATTGTCCTCATGAGTGGTTTTTGAACTGTAAGTCAAAAATATATGTAAAATTTACAGATACTTCTACAGTATTTCAAAACACCACACACCCACACATCACTGAGCACAGGGAACAAGAGAAGGAAAGAGAAAGATTTTGAAAGTCACATATAGATAACTTGATTACTTAACAAAAATAAAAAGAATTAGCAGGCTGTCAACTTTCAGGTTCTGAAAGTTTTTAGTTAATTTAAGTCCCAATCTCTCCACTCAAATTTATTTTTTCACCACAAGGCATATAGTCTGTAAGACCAGTCTACACTTTAGATGTGTGTGTGTGTGTGGGGGGGGGGGTGAGAGAAAGAAACAGAGAGAAAGGATACTTCCATGCAGTTTACTTTTTTATATAATGACTTGGCTTTCACCTATGGGGACAAATGACACTTAAGTATTTCTGGTCACTTGGCAGATCAAAGAGTAGACAAACACAGGGACTGAAATGTCAGATGTCTGCTTTTCCCCTCCACATGTGTATTTCAAAACAAAAACTGGAAAAAATATGGGCTTTCAAAATAAGAGACTGTGGTAAGTTTCATGTGTGCTACAGCTACCCTGTTGCAGGCTTGTGTTCAGATTGGATCCAAATGCCTCACTGACAGACATAGGACAAATCCAAATAGTTGCTTCTGTATAAAATTATTTACACTGAAGTTTGACCCACAAGGGCAACAGTACAGCTAAGTACCCTGGGTAATACTAACAAACAGTTGTACTTTGTTCCAAACCATTCAGATTAAAAACAAAAACAAAAACAAAACAAAACAGAACAAAAAACCCTCTCTGATAACTTCAAAGCTTCTTTCCCCCAGCATGCATCTTAGTTGCCATGAAAGTAGGAATTTGAAACCTATACCCTTTATATCAAAATATCAGGAAACAGGACCTTAGGATTTGGTCTCTGTCTCAAAGGCCTTCAACAAGATTGGCCTCATACTATTTTCTATTATGGTTACAGGCCAGCAATGTCACACAATGTGAAGCAAGCAGAATCATTATTACATTGTAAGGTCGATTTTAAAAAGAATTTTGGAGTTAGACTGCAGGAAGGAAGGATTTAATTTGGGCAGCCATATGTGATTCATCAAGTATGAATATGCTTATGTAACATGCATTATACTGTATGTGTTTGTTCCCAATCCCTTACACACTTGTGGCCCAAGGAGTGTCCAGATTGTGAGAACATTTTCTCAGTTCTTACTTTGATATCAATACAAATCTTGAGTTAACTGTAAGTTTAAATGTATAACGTTTTAATAAAAGCTTCAAGAAGTCGCTGTAGTTGAGTAAAGATAAATTTGTTTTTTAATTGTTGATATAATGTGAGCTTTTAAAGGAAGGCTTCACTGAGCATGAGACATTTAAAATAAATATTGCTAAAGCCAATATCTCAATACAAGATGTCATCCAAGTTCCATGCCTTTTTAAGAGGAGAAGTATTTCTTTAAAATAATATTCAATACAACAATTTCCTTGTGCATAAAAAGAATTAGCCTCTTTTAGTTGAACGGCAACACAGAACCTTTCTTTCCATTCATCCCTTGTCTCCTTTCATAGTAATATTGCTTTTTTATTATTATTCAAGTAGAAAGCAGACAGCCTTGAAATCTGAAGGACAGACCTCCCCAGTACACACATTGTTTGCAAATGAGCCTTTATACTATTGCATTGATTAAAGGTTTTCCTTTTATGTCATACATATGATTCAAATTCTTTGACAAAAAATAAGTGTATTTCAACAGTTGTCAATAACTATAAGGAGTACTTCCTCACTTAAGATAAATCTGTAATTTGGTAGTAGGACAT
The DNA here is from genome assembly GCF_048418805.1 of Vulpes vulpes. Taxonomy (NCBI): domain Eukaryota; kingdom Metazoa; phylum Chordata; class Mammalia; order Carnivora; family Canidae; genus Vulpes; species Vulpes vulpes. The sequence continues at coordinate 60,056,911 of NC_132796.1, forward strand.
ATGTTAATATTGTAAACCATTATGTTCTTTTTGTTTACCTGTGGCAGTGATAACCTTTGAATTACAACCATGCCATTGATCTGGATTGCTGCTCATTTTACCTAGAAAATTATTATTTAAAGGCTCAAAGGAACTGAATACTAATGTGAGGTTCAATTGATACAAATAATGGGATATTTATTAAATGGGGGTAAATTGATGCTAACTTTTTAATTTGGGGGTTTGGAATGCAAAGGAAGTTTATCACATATCCAAAACGGTAAAAGAGAAGGAATTTCTTCAAATAGCCAGTGGCAGAGGAACAACTTAACTTCAAGCTCAGTGCCCTTACTCCCCTATATTGCAGTTGTCTGACAAGTATGCAGGGATAGTGACTAAGGAGGGAAGACATCCCTTCTTGCTTGGGAGAACAAAATGTAACACTAACTTATTACTTAAGGAGACCAAACCAGGAAAGAATGCTTAACTCAAGGAGCACTAAAGAAACATTTGAAAAAATAAATTTTGCTGCTTTTACTTTAGTAAGAATTTTCAATTTGTAATCACATAGAAAATTTAACTTCCTTTTTTTAAAAAGACAAACAGTGTATGTTCTCATTCATTTGGGGAATATAAATAATAGTGAAAGGGAATATAAGGGAAGGGAGAAAAAATGTGTGGGAAATATCAGAAAGGGAGACAGAACATAAAGACTCCTAACTCTGGGAAACAAACTAGGAGTGGTGGAAGGGGAGGAGGGCGGGGGGTGGGGGTGAGTGGGTCATGGGCGCTGAGGGGGACACTTGACAGGATGAGCACTGGGTGTTATTCTGTATGTTGGTAAATTGAACACCAATAAAATTAATTTATTAAAAAAAGAAAATAACAGATAATAAAGGTGCTACTGTGCATTTGAAACACCCCTGAGAAAATTGACAAAGTTAATCTTTATATATAATCTGAGATTGCTTTGTGAGGAAAGATTACATACTGAAATACCTTGGAAAACCAGAAATAGTAAGGGAAGGGAATTTTTTTAATTTTATCCTCTGAAGCTCTAATTTATTTTAATGACATGAAAACTAGTAGTCAGGTTTATATATAATAGTATAGGAATATATTTATTATATCTGAAAATCTAATTTATTTTAATGACATGAAAACTAGTAGTCAGGTTTATATATAATAGTATAGGAATATATTTATTATATTTCTAGTTAACTCAGAGACCCTTCACTCTACTAAAAATCAGTATCAAATAACAAATCCACAGAAAAAGATACTTTATCTTGTTCAGAATAAAAGAGAGATTTCTGAGTTTTTTTCCTCTCAATGTTACTGCCTGGAAGTAGAAGAAAATAAAAAGTTTAGAAGATTAGACACCAAAATCTTAACACTGAGTACTTTTATGTAAACTTTGTACTTAGTACATATCTGAATTTCCTATGTTTTCTAAATATATTAGTAAACGAGTAAAAGTTAGTTTTTAAATTGTTGGTCTGGTATTATCATATACTCATTTTCTTTCCTTATATATGTACAATCTGAACCTTTTAAAAGTTAACATTCTGATTCACAATTTTGAAAATAGTGAGGTAAATAGATAGTAAGTGGAAGTGTAACCATACTTCTCTCACAGATATATTCATTGATACCAAATCAAGGGCATAAATGTGCTCACAAATTTCATCCAAAAAATGTCATTTTAAGAGAAGTGTTTGTATTTAAAATAGATCCTTGATTATACTCACATTCTGTCTTAATTATCAATTTAATTTTAATTTACCAAAATACAGAGACATCCTACAGGAAAATGTGATTTCCTTAAAACAGTCAAATCAAAGTGATTTGAGAAAGTGATGCATTCTCATTAGCTTCCTTCTCATGGTGCAGAGGGGAAACTGGAGGATGGCAACTTAAATTTTCGTGGCTCATTTATCAAATAACAACCCAATTTAAGATTCAAAAAGAAATCCACAATGAATTGAGGAAAACTAAAGATTATTCACTTTAATAACCATAGGGATCGAGGATATCAAAATTGAAATGGGAGACCACCTGAAGAGTCAAGATAAGAAAATGTATCAGAAAATTCTCAATTGGAAGCATTAAAATTAGTGTTATATAATATAATTTGCACTAAGGATTAAAAAGAGGAAACTACACTAATTGAAAGTGTTAATGCATATAGAAAGTGGAGATAGAAATCTTGCAACAGGGCAGCCCTGGTGGCTCAGCGGTTTAGCGCAGCCTTTAGTCCAGGCCCTGATCCTGGAGACCCTGGATCGAGTCCCATGTCGGGCTCCCTGCATGGAGCCTGCTTCTCCCTCTGCCTGTGTCTCTGCCCCTCTCTCTCTCTGTCTCTAATAAATAAATAAAATCTTTAAAAAAAATCTTGCAACAACAGCAAAAAGCTGGTTTTAGCAGGATTTTGTTTTTGTTTTTGTTACCATTTTATGTTTATTGCTTAGAAGTAATCTTCCTTAAAGTAATACATACTATACTATGAATGCAACACAACTAGGCAAAATACAAAGATTGAAAGAAGCTTTGGGAGAACATTTAACTTTGGTCCTTTTGACTGGATTTTAGAAAAGAAAAGTCACTCGGACTATTGTTTCAGTTGCTGAGGTTCATTTCATAACCTAAACAAAAACACCTCCATATTTGAAGGAAAAATTCAATCATAATATCTGAAATGAGGCTGATTGTGACCAAAACAATCTTTCTAGCTTCCCCTCCCAAAATACATGATTCTATTTACCCAAGAAAATCATACACATGCAGTTCAAAATAAACAGCTTTTACTTCATAGAGAAATACAATAATAGAGTTGCAGAGCTGCCTGTTTGGAGAGCCAAAAAAGCAGTCTCAGGGACTTGGGAAGTTAGGCTCACTTTTTTTTTATTGACACTGTGTTTTCCACATCTAAAAATAACTCCTAGGGTTCTAGCACTTCCATTTAGCAATATTTCTAAATTATTTACTTTTCTCTGTCCTCTCACTTAGCAAACCTGCAAAATACTGAACCCGTTTATAAAATGAACAAAGCTTCTGATATTTTAAATGTCTTTTAAATAGAAAGGATCTTTTAAATGCTAGTGGTAACTAAATAAGTGAAATCTGACCCTAACGAGTATGCTTATTTTAACTGGTGGTACAATTCCTATGTATGGAGAGTGGTGGTTTCATATTCTTGCACCCCTAAGTAGTGGGCAGAGTGGACTTCTTTTAGGGACACTTTACTTAGGCCACCAGAATGTGATCCTGTTCCTCACAGAGAATTCCCCAGGATACACTGGCATTCAAAATCCTGAGCATAAGCAGCAAAGATTTGGAAACTATTGTGGTTGGCGTGTGTGTGTGTGTGTGTGTGTGTGTGTGTGTGTGTGTGTGTGTATTCACATGCACACAGGCATGAAGTATGGTGTGTTGAGAAAAATAAGCTAGTTGCAGCTGGGAGCAGGCATTCCCTAGGCAATAGAAAGAACAGAGGAAGAAACAGGGGAGACTTACTTCCTTTATTCAGCTCAAGAGACTGCTGATTTATATCAACAGTGTTCCAGACAAGGGCCAGACCCAGGAGGAGAGCTATCATCTCTAGGACCTTATTTCTTGGAGTTCTGAAGGGGATAGGAAATACAGGCAAGAAATACAATGCCTTCTTAGAGCAGTGCTAGATGATAAAGTAAAAATTGGAGGTTTTTTTTGAGGCCCCTAGCCTCCCATTTATTATTTCTTATAGAGCTTTCCTTCCTTTCTACTAGCTTGTCTTTCATATTTATAGCTGCCTCTGAATTCCTGTTAAAGGACTATCTGATAATGAAGAGTATTGGTTACTAGGTAGGATCCTTTCTGAAGTAAATAGGAAAGTGTAGGCAATTAAGGCCTAAAATGTGTAATTGTTATTTGAGGATCCTCAAAAATCATATTTCATAGGCAGAGATGACTGCTGACTAATCCTAAAGGCCCTACCTAAAATAATCTCTTTAATTCAAGGTAGAATGCTACAGTTTGTGAACAAAAAAGCTCAATAAATTCTTTCTGGCTTGAAGTAACTTGGCCACAGACCAAAAAAAAAAAAAAAAAAGTTACATGAGCCTCCTCAGCTTACTCATGGTTTACAAAGTATAATTCATATATCCACAATTTTAGACATGAACCAAGGGATACACTTTTCACTGAAGGACATCATGCAAAAGACACTAATTTATGTAACTATCCTAATGGTCAGGGGCCCCTGCCTCCTTTGGCATGTTTTTGACATGGTATCCAATCAGTTCATCTAATCACTAATTTAGAATTCATACTTCTGAGCAATAGCTCCACAAAACAAAATTGTTTTATTAGTGTTTATTCTCTGGCATTTTGGCTTCCTCTAGAGCTCTTGGTTGGAATTTTTATAGTTTCTTCTATTTTTGCTACCTAAGTAGTTAGATGGCAAAAGTAGGAATTAATAAAAGAATACACTAGTTGCAAACATTTTTTTCTCTGGTATGTTCAACGCCACCATTTCAAATGTCTTCCAGAAATTTTGAGAGATCTGAGGAAATAGAAGTTGAAAAGAAGCTATTTGGATTGTGCTTTATATGTACCTTATCTGTCTACCTATCTCACTATCTATTATTTATCTATCATCCATTTCCAACATATATCTATCCTAAAGGGTTTTTTTAATATTTTATTTTTATTTATTCATGAGAGACCCAGAGAGAGAAACAGAGACACAGGCAGAGGGAAAAGCAGGCTCCCTGTGGGGAGCCCAATGTGAAACTGGATCCCAGGACCCCAGGCTCATACCCTGAGCCAAAGGCAGACGCTCAACCACTGAGCTACCCAGTTGTCCCCTAAAGGTGTTTTTGTTTTTGTTTTTGTTTTTGCTTTAAGGAAAAGCATTGACTGCACTTTGTGTGTGTGTGTGTGTGTGTTTAAGCCTAAGAAATAAGTTGGTTCTGGGTTTTAAAAAGGAAAAAGAATCAGATCACACATCACCAATTGAGAAGGTGCCTGATCAGGTCATTCTTTGCCTTCCTTATAATTTGCTTTTCAAATATCCAGAATTGGAAATAAAAAGCAAGAAGACATTAGCTTAAGACTCAAACCTTCAGAAAATTTCTGTACATATGAGAACTTTACTTGATACAAACTCATTCCCCATATCAAACCACAGTAAAATATCATTGTGTAGATTGGGAGGAAATGCTAAAGGAATGAACACAATGACAAATGGGATGAAACCCAATAAATAAATGATTTAACTGTCATCAAAATGGATTATGTGTTTAGGGAATATCATTTCATCTAAAGAGAGGAGGCTTGGCTTGCATTTCCACTGTTCATATTTATTCATTCTTTCCTTGGGTACACAAGGGGCAGTAAATCCAAATTAACACTCCTACAGGGCTCACTCTCTGTCTCCAGCTTTTTGTTTGCCTATTCATTCCTTGCACAAAGCCCAGCTTATAGAAGGAGTGGCTTGGGGGCGCCCGGAGGCATCTCACAACAATGGCTTTGAGTCCTCCATTTAACTCTTCAACTCATTAATATTCTGTGTAGCCAGAAGCCCGCCTGACTCAGAGCCTTGGTTTAAAGAGCAGATGGATTATGGCCACTGCTCCTCAATTGATTCATTATTTAGGCCATTAATTTTCTTCTCACCAAAAACATCTGGCGTCTGATGCTTGGGGATAAACTGATATTAGCTTCAAGTAAGTTTAATAACAGGTTCATCATCTATGATTGCAGGTTAAAATCACAGACAAAAGTTCAGAAAGTATGCAAATATTTTTTAAAAAGGATGCTGAATAAGTTGTTCAGTTTAGAAATATTTTAGACAGACGATTAATTTTGTTTGGTATTTTTCAATAAATTTCCACTGACATTTTGGTATTTTTACATTAATAATGATCTTAAATAAGAGAATAAATATTAAAGAACTTTGAAAACTATAAAATGTGACAGAAATGTGAGGTTGATTTATAATTGTTATTCTTGCCTTAAATTCTTTTTAGAATAGGTGGTAAGAAGGTAAATAAATGACATTATTATTTTATGTTACAGGATTTCTAATAATATATTAATATATCTCATTTTTATATCTCATATTTCATGTTCTTGGCCAGATCCTTTTTCCTCCAGGTACTATTAAACCACATTTTGATCATTAAGTTGTCCTTTGCCAAAATAGCTAAAGGGTGTCTGCTATGATATGATTACTCTTTTCTAAACCTTTTACCTTTCTTTGAGACTAAAGCTTCTCCCATTTTAGTGTCTCAGAGGTTTTTGCCTATCAAAAAACTGTCCTGGGGATAGGTTCTACTATTAGTCATTTACATGTTAGTATAAACATGTTATCTCTCCTATAAAGGGTTTGTAGTTAAAAGACTAAAATAAAAGTGTAAAATGAAAAGACTCTGGCAAAGGAATTTTAAGTAATAGTAAAGCAATAAAAATATATGTGTAGATTGTTCTGTCATTGGATAATTCCTGCCATATCTGAACACACACTTATTTAGATGACTGGCAATTCTGCCTGTGTGCCTAGTTGTCCATATTGGCTGTAGGTAGGTGTTTGGCACCAATCTGTAAGAAGTTAAATGCTCAGATTGGTTGCCAAAAATAAACAGTTGTGGGTGGGCCTAGCTAGACATTCAAAACTGACATCTGGCTTGGACCATCCCTGCGCACTATAGATTCAATATGTTTCCTCCTGGCACTCCTCTGTCCTATGCAGTGTCTGCTGGAAAGCTGCTCAAAGGTGAAATGTTTTAAGAGGTGAATGAGCCTGTAATGAACAGCTTCAGATTTATAAACAAGCACACCCTCCTACTCCTAATTCAGTAGCAACTGTGAGTCAGTAACAAAAGTTATTTACTAGACTAGTAAAGTCTCAATAGAGATGATTGGTTATTTTTAAGGCTCTGAATCCCAAGCACATATAAAAGGATAGTTCAATGTAGTCAAAGCCAATTGGACCTTTTCCTCAATTCTCTTTGAACAGAGAAAAAGGGGGTCCCCACTTTCCCCATCTCTCCACTGTTCTTTTCCTTCATTCTTATGCCTTAAGTTTTGATATATTTCTTCTTCTTTTTTTAGACTTTTAAATTTATTTATTCATGGGAGACACAGAGAGGCAGAGACATAGGCAGAAGGAGAAGCAGGCTCCCCGGGGGGAGCCTGATGCAGGACTCAATCCCAGGACCTTGGGGTCACAACCTGAGCCAAAGCAGATGCTCAACCACTGAGCCACCCAAGTGCCCCATATTTCTTCTTTTCACGGAGAAAATGTTCCAGTATGTGAAACTTTTAGAATACATGATGGAATGTAAGGATGAGAACTGTACTTGTCTTGTAGGGCTGAAGTCAAAGACACACTTTAGGGGCATTTTCTTTTTTTATATATAAATTTATGTTTTATTGTTGTTCAATTTGTCAACATATAGAATAACACCCAGTGCTCATCCCATCAGGTGCCCCCCTCAGTGCCCATCACCCAGTCACCCCCACCTCCCGCCCACCTCCCCTTCCACGACTCTTAGTTCTTTTCCCAGAGTTAGGAGTCTTTCATGTTCTGTCTCCCTTTCTGATATTTCCCACTTATTTTTTTCTCCTTTCTAGGGGCATTTTCAAGACTGGCGGAGCCAAGGTCAATTCTGAGGCAAAAGTTTAGTTAATTGATCATTTTGACAATTTGATTAATTTCTCCTTCACAGGTCCTTTAGCTTATTGCTTACCACTCAGTATCCCATTTTCACCCCCACACCCACTTATGGAATTTCTAGAACTAATGTATTGGTTTAAAGATGTGGAGAAGAGTAATTCCCAGATTTAGAAATTTCACAAACTAGTTCAGTTCCAAGAAAATATTTGACCAACACAAGGATGAAAGGCTACTAACTGGGCAGCCCCGGTGGTGCAGCAGTTTAGTGCCGCCTGCAGCCCAGGGTGTGATCCTGGAGACCCCGATAGAGTCCCACATGGGGCTCCTTGCAGGGAGCCTGCTTCTCCCTCTGCCTGTGTCTCTGCCTCTCTCTGTGTGTCTCTCATGAATAAATAAATAAAATCTTTAAAAAAAAGAAAGGCTACTAACTTTTCATTCTGCCAAATAACATATTTAGGATCCATTTTAGCCTCATTTTTACTTAATTACTTCTTTAACTGCCCTACCCTCAAATACAGTCACATCCTAAGGTACTTGGGGGTTAGGGCTTCAACATATGAATTTTGGGGTTTGGGGCATAATTCAGCCCATGCAACCAAAAGTACAATTCATTGACATATTTACCATTGCTTTTACATTGCTCAGAAGACAAGAACATAGTTTAGATGGAGGCTTTTTAGCTACTTGAAAAAAATATACATGCTATCTTTTGTAAACATAATGTTGATTATTACTGCAAGGAAATAGCCCTTGGATTAAAAAATTAGTGTTGAATAGCCCATGCTTAATATGTCCTAAAATGCCAATGGCCAAGTCATATACCTTTTTAAATCATTTTTTCTGTTCTATTTTGTTTTAAATAGACTTCAATTTTTTTTAACGCAGTTTTAGTTTCACAGAAAATTGAGTACAAAGTGCAGTTTCTGCATAGCCCTCTGTTCCCGCACAAACAAAGCCTCCTCCACTATTAACAACCTGCATGAGAATGACCTATTTGTTATCATTGATCAAGTTATAAGGACATATCATAACCACCCAAAATTCAAAATTTCCATTAGGGTTCACGCTTGATGTTTTACATTCTATAAATCTTACCAAATGCATAATGTCATTGATTCCCCATGATAGTATCATACAGAACAGTTCCACTGTCCTAAAAATCCACTGTGCTCCTCCTGTTCATCCCTCTTTCCCCCAAATACTGACAACAACTGATCTTTTTACTGTCTCCATAATTGTACCTTTTCTAGAATGTTATTATTGAGATCATACAGTGTACAGCCTTTTCAGTTTGGCTTTTTTCACTTAGTAATATGCAAATAAGTTTCCTCCATGTCTTTTCATGGCTTCATAACTCAATCTTTTTAGCACTGAATAATATTCCATTGTTGGTTTATTTACCCATTCATCTTCTAAAGGATATCTTGGTTGTTTCCAAATGTTGACAATTATAGATGAAGCTGCTATAAGCAACTGTGTCTAGGGTTTTATGTGAGCAACTCAGGTGAAAACCAAGAAGTTTAATTGCTAGATTGCATGGTAAGTTTTGTAAGAGACTACTAATCACATTATTTATAGTTTATTTTATTATTTTCTGTAAGGAAACATTGGAATATAAAGACAATCTATGAAATCACAAACACCATGCTCATAATGCATCCATAGTATATATATATATAGGTCTAGAGTCTAAAATAATTTTATAAATATGGACAGAGTAATATTTTATTACTATATAATTTGAACATAAGTAACCACAGATGGCCTTGTTAAAAAGATACCATAATAATTTAAGTATGATGAGTCAATAAAATAGTATGTGTGGGGTTGTTTGTTTGTTTAATATTTTATATTTTTATTTCACAGAAAATGAGAGAGAGAGAGAGAGAAAGAGAGAGAGTGAGCATAAGCAGGCCGAGGGAGAGGGAAAAGTGAGCTCCCTGCCAAGCAGGGAGCCCAAAATCGGGCTGGATGCCAGGATCGTGAAATGATGACCTGATCTGAAGGTAGACACTTAACAGAATAAGCCACCCAGCCTCCCTACATATGTTAAAATAGTTTTAAAGATTAACTTAAAATTGTATTGAAGTGATTTTGTCATTTTAAATTACTCATGAATACATCATTATTCACGTTAGCTTTAAAATTTTCAATTTCTTTCCTTTTGGTACTCACATTTTTTCATAGCTAAAGAAACTTATAGAGAAGTTAAGTCCTTTCTTCCTTAATCAAAATTCCTATTTTGAGGGATCCCTGGGTGGCGCAGCGGTTTGGTGCCTGCCTTTGGCCTAGGGCGCGATCCTGGAGACCGGGGATCGAATCCCACGTCAGGCTCCCAGTGCATGGGGCCTGCTTCTCCCTCTGCCTGTGTCTCTGCCTCTCTCTCTCTCTGTGACTATCATAAATAAATATAAATTAAAAAAAAATAAAAAAAAATTAAAAAATGAACTTATTTAAAAAAAATAATAAATAAAATTGAGAGAAAGTTACAGAGATTTCCCATTTAAAAAAAAAAGAAAAAAAATTCCTATTTTGAGAACAAACTATGGGTAAAATCCATGTCCCTTTACAAGTTAACCCTTTCTTATTTCAATGCTCACTGATGATTTCACTATTGTGAGAAAACTTGATTCATAAAAACTAAAACTCAGCTGATGTTCTCATTCTAAATTCATGCAAAATAAAAACAGGGAAGTATATGATTTATTTTCCATGGAGACATAGCACCTAAAAGAACTCAAATGTATTTCTGGAGTTTGTCTTTCTTATGGAGGAAAGATGAATTATTTTACTTAAAATGCAAAGAATCAATAATATGTTATTTTGATTTGATGTGAGGTCTTAATTCATTAACTTGCTTGGTTTCCATGTCAAGGACATAGAAACTTTTGATATATAATTGAAGCACTATGAAAAGTATTAGCTTTTAAACTCAGTAAATGAAAAGTTTGTAGTACCAGTATTGTGGGCTGGTGCATTTCTTTAAAACTTCAGAACCTTCATTAGAAATCCATAATAGGCAGATTGATTTCCCCAAAAGAAAATATCTAAAACAAATTGGAATTCAACCACAATGAAGAAAATGATGAGTCCTACCATTTTCACTATGGCAGTAAAATTGTCCAAAACACTAACCTAATCAGATGATAAAACAGCTATCATTAGTAAACTATTGCCTGTGTGAAGAAGGTACTATTCAATATTTATAATTAATTAGAAATGAAACAGATAAATGCCTCCTTTAATGCATGTAAGTAAGGGTCATAAATATTGCTGCTACCCTCAATGCATTATTCTTTATTTCTTGATTTTGAGCATGTGCTCATGTAAATGTGTGCACACTCACACACACACACATGCTTCTGCTGTCACTAAGATAAATCCATTTAAAAATCAGTACATCCACACACCTAGAAAGCAATAGACAGAGTGACAATATTTGGAACTGCAGTTTATGCCTTTTGAAAACTTGAATATGAAAATAAGTAGATAAGTAAAATTTCCTTTAGAAGTTACAAATAAGAGAATATTTTTTAGTGAATAGGATATTTTGTCCAATTCCTTTTAATGTTAAGAAAGGACTCACTAGACTAATAAAAGGTACCTATCATAAGGATGACATAGATTTGTGTTTCTTGGCTGAAACTTGGTCAGAAATCTCAGTATGCTCTGAGAGAACAGCTTCATAAATATAACTGATTATTTTATGTTTCTCAAAGTGACTAAATGTTTATGGGTTATAGCAGACATAGAACAGAAGGTATAATCCATTTTTTTCTAAAGTAATGGAACTAGATATGTTTGGTAGAGTAAAAACTGTATACTTTTCTGTTGTTTTACCTTGAGCCTGAACTTCAATCTAAATAGTATTCTTTATATGTTCTATGAGGCCAGTCTAAGCCAGCAATGATGTAGAAGAAATTAGATTAGGAGGCAGTTGTATGTTTTTATCCCAGCTCTGAGATTTACATAACAAATGATCTTTGGCAAGTCACTTTGATTCTGAGTTTCCTCTCATTTATACATGGTGATAATATCTACCCCACCGGGCTATTGTGAGGATATGAAGTGAGATGCAAAGACTTAAGTGTATATACATGAAAGGCCTCAATTTTTATAACTATCAGTCCAGTTTAAAAAAATATAAATTAAGTGAAACAACATTTTGATTATTCTGGCTTGATAATTAAGTTAGTTTACATGTGACAAAGTCTCTGAGTCTCATCTGAAGTTACTACTCAATTAGATTAAGAATTTTACTGGAGCAATTTATTTCAGATTTGTAAATTCAGAGAGTCTATCTTGCTCACAATAGTGTCTTGTGGATCTAGGGTAATCACTTATCTTAGCCTTTATTACTTCTTCCTCTTTCACTAAGCTTTGAGAATATAAATATTTCTCTATGGAACACAGACTCTTGCAAGTTCCTAGAGAAAAACACAGATCAATGGAAAATGAATTAGAAAACAAAAGGTAAAATGCATGAAATTTCTCTTTTTTACCTACCTGCTTATTTATATTGGACTCAATATTGAATAAATAGGGAATAGATGTGGAGTCTAGATCTCATTAAACCTGCTATCTGAGATCCTGGCCAATTTATGGGAGAAGCACTTCTCTTAATCCATGCAAGTTTATAATCCTGCAAGTTATTTTAATGGTATGTGTGTACATGTATGCTGACACGCAATTTTCTTTCGCTTCTCCCTTTCTCTCTCTCTCTCTCTTTGTCTCTTTTTGGTTGTAATTTCAATTTCTAAAAGCAGTTTAAAAGATTTAGATTATGTTAAGAAATTATAGGGAATCTTTAAGTGAGTTAAAGGAAAAGTTGAAATTGAGCACCACTCATTATCTAAAATATGAGCACATTCCTCTTCCTTCCAGCTGTGGGCAAGCTCACATTAAATGGGATGATGGAATCTAAACTTTAGAATGAGAAGACAGCTTTCTCTCTAAGAGAGAGGAAGTAGGATGCTGCAAATCCTTCTAAAGACCAAAGATCAAATTTTATTTATTTTATTTATTTTTTATTGGTGTTCAATTTGCCAACATATAGAATAACACCCAGTGCTCATCCCATCAAGTGCCTCCCTCAGTGCCCACCCAGTCACCCCCACCCCCACCCACCTCCCTTTCTATCACCCTTTGTTCGTTTCCCAGAGTTAGGAGTCTGTCATGTCAAAGATCAAATTTTAAACTGTCATTTCATTTATGTCAACTTGTACTGTTCGAATTTTTGCTTTTATAATAACTAGTCCTGACATCATTACTGTGAAAGATTCTACAAAAAATAAGAGGCTTTAACAAAGTTTCTATTAAATCAAAGATCAAGAAAGAAACTAAACCAAATGAGGTTACAGCCATGAACTGTATCTTATTTTTCACATTTATCTCTGGCGTGCCTGTTTTACAAGTGCAGTACTAAGATACAAAACAATTTATCTTGAGGGAGCTGTTACCTTAATTATAAAGTGAAATAACCTTGCTAATGTAGTCTGAAAGTCTTGTTAGTTCACACTCCAGACGTATAGTTCTGAAGAGCTCCAAATTCAAATACTTAGAAAGCCTGCTACCATCTGATCATGATGTGGAGGCTTGAAACAGCCTTTGACTACACACTACTGATTTGAGTCATCCTGGTTTTATTCCTGTGTTTTATTTATTTATTTTGAACTGCAGCCTTTGCCCTTGGGGTAGAGAGAAAATGCTAAAACTCCTTTGGTCCCAAGCAGCAGGCACTTTTGAATAGTTCATTCATGGGGAACCATTTGTTTGAGAAGGCTTTTTGTCTGATTATTGGCCTGGCCTTTAGGGCTCAGGCAGAGATGTGATGAGCCTTGCAGGAAAAATTAAAGAAGATGTAAACAGTAAATGCAGGCATTTTGCAACATAGCTAAAAATAAATTGCACTACAGGCAATTATGCAAGTTTTACTGGATACATTAAAAAGACATTAAACGCACAGCTGTTTTAAGTGTCTTTTAAGCTGATAAATTAACTGTCTAATAAATTGTAAGATTTGTCAGCTAATAATGCCATTTTATCTGCTTTAACATATGCCTTCCTAGTTCATGAAGCATTATTGTAAGTGCCAAAAAGAGATAATGTGCATTTTACAATGTTATGTCTTAAGTGGAATGGATCATTGGCCATGACGACGTGTGTTAATAAATCTCCTAGGCTTTGTTAATTGCACTCAATGAAGTGTCACTGTTAAAACACAAAAGATGTGATAGAGAAAGCTGAACATAATGTCTTTCAGTTTTACAATTAACAGTTCAGTAGGCAAATCAACCAAAAAGATCATAATTTGTTGAAGCCTTATTAACTTACATTTTTCTAGTCAAGGTCATAATTGTGGATGGTTTAAAGCTATCTTTTAATGCTCATCACAAAAAATAACCTTGCTAGAAAGAAGAAATATTTTCATCCAAGTGGCATGAGATGCCTACCAGGTTGAAGAAAAATAAAGCAGCATGGAATCAAACGATAGTCTTTTAGAATCATTCACCATCAAGTACATATGCTTGTCCTTGACTTGAGAAAAATGGTATCTTGTATTGTTTGTCTAAGATCCTAAGTAAAAGAGGGTAGTGCACAAACTATGAAATTAAAAGATACTACTTCAGAGGCCCCTAAGTATAAGCCCTCAGCCATTAAAAAAACAATAAAATTTAAAATTTAATTTATGTGAAATTGATTTATTCTTTCCTTTTAAATTCAGATGCCAACAATATATTCAATTTGAAAACTCAATGTGAAAATCTCTTTCTGGGATGCCTGGGTTGCTCAGTGGTTGAGGGACTGCCTTTGGCTCAGGGCATGATCCCAGAGTCTTGGGATGGAGTCAGATACCCTGTATGGAGCCTGCTTCTCCCTCTCTCTGTGTCTCTCATGAATGAATATTTTTTTAAAGAAAATCTTTTTCTTATAAGTTTTGAGAAACTTACAATGAGAGTCATATTGTTTATATCTTAAAGCAAGAAATGTTTTCTTTTTTACTGCTGGGAATCTACTCTTGATTAGTTTTTATTACCTTGCCAGTTTGCAATTCTGACCCCACAAAATCGGGAGTTGCATCTTTAATAACACTGTGACTTCCACAATAATTTTCACAAATCATGTGTAGATAAAGCAAATGGGAAACAATGAAACTGCATACTACCTTTAAAACCAGATGGAATTTGATCTTTTGGATCAAGTATAACATTTCATGTGACTTTTTTAGTATAAGTTTCTCCAAGTTAACAATCCAAAAGAAAATTTGAGGCAATTCTAGAAATGCTACATTAGAGTCTCTGCTTAATTTCTGACTAGTTGAGTGATCCAATGAGCCCTCATTTTTTTTATCTATAAACTAAAATAAAAACATCTACTTGTAGGATCATTGTCAAGCTCAATGGAGAAAATTTATGTGAAATATTCTAAAAAGCCAAAATAGTACTATTTATCCTTAATTGTGTGTTGAAATATCAATTATATAATTTTTAATATGCAAAACACTTTCACATCTAGTATCTCAATTAATTCTTACAACAATCTTTTGAAGAAAACAGGATAAGTACTTATAAACAAAATATTTGGGATGCCTGGGTGGCTTATCGGTTGAGCATCTGCCTTCAACTCAGGTCATGATCCCGGGTCTTGGGATGGAGTCCCAAAGTGGGTTCCCTGCGTGGAGCCTGCCTTTCCCTCTGCATATCTCTGCCTCTCTCTTTCTCTCTGTGTCTCTCATGAATAAATAAATAAAATATTTTAAAAAATAAATAAAAATAAACAAAATATTTTCTGATGGTCTGCTGAGTGTAAGGTGCTTTGCTAGAGGTTATAATTTTGTAACCAAGTATGATACCAACTTCATTTCTCTTAAAGCTCATAACCTGCTTGAGTAATCATGGTGGTATTACAATAGAGTCAATTAAAGCTCAGAGAAGTGAATTACCTTCCTAAGGCTACACAGTAAAGCTAGGGGGGAAAAAAAACTTTAAGCCTTCAGATATATTTCAGTTCAAAAACACCTTGAAGATGTACAGCAAAATCCCCTAAATGTCAGTCCAATGCTCTTTAACTTACTCATACTGCTTTAGTCAGACCACACAGAAAATGAAAATGGAATAAACCAAGTGTTAGAAACTACTGTGGGAATTCTAAATGTCATGATGATATCTGGACTAGATGGGATGGAAGGAATAGAGTGAAAGAACTTCAAATCTTTTGTGCTATGCTCAGTAAACTATTTGAGTAGGGCTGCCTCAGATAGCTTCATTTCTGGCCAGATCACCACAAATTATTCTCACCATCAATCCTCTTTTTGATTGAGCAAGAATGAGATTATTTGATTTTAAGTGGAGATTATACACTATACTATGTCAGCCAGTCTTTAAATAAGCTTAAAAGAAACTTTTAAAGAATATACATCATCATTAGGGAAAAGTAGATTGGGAATGTTTTTTTCCTTAAACTCAAAAATATTTCAATCACTTTTGTTTTTGAATTGCTGCTTCTAATTGAGGTTAGAAACTGCAAGAAATGAAATACCATCAGCTTGTTTATTAATGTCTTTAGTACATGTGTAGAAAAAAATAAAAGAGATTTCTTGGTTCATGACAAGTGTTCTCATGATTCAGAAAGCTAGAAGTATAAAAACTTTCAAAGATAGTAAAGTTAAAAATGTATTACCATGTTCTCAAGATAAGAACTGTGTATTTTATTTTATTTTATTTTATTTTTTTAAAAAGATTTTATTTATTTATTCATGAAAGACAGACAGACAGAGAGAGAGAGAGAGAGAGAGAGAGGCAGAGGGAGAAGCAGGCTCCAGGCAGGGAGCCCGATGTGGGACTAGATCCCAGGACCTCAGGATCACACCCTGGGCCAAAGGCAGGCGTTAAACCACTGAGCCACCCAGGGATCCCCCAAAAACTGTATTTTAAACAAGATGAATTAGAAAGAAATAATCAAGAAATTTAGAAAGATAGAAAGATGGAGAATAGTAAAGAGAAAGATGGAGAGTAAGAAAGGAAGGAGAGAAGGAAGGAAGGAAGGAAGAAAGAAAGAAAAGAGAAGAAAGAAAAAAAATAAAAAGAAACAAGGAAGAATGAAAGAAAGAGGAAAACATAGAATATTATATTAAAAGATGAGAAGTCCACATATTTTGAGTACTTCTCTATGGCCAGGATCCATATTCCTATAAAACATGTAAAATATGTCAGAGTTTAGCAAATTCAAATGTTGCATTTTCCAATATATATATACATATATACATTTAAATTCTCATGGATCAATAACAACAGTAATAATAATTTGTTGAGGATTTACTATATTCTATCCTAAGCACTTTGCTTATATTAGCTCATTTAATCTTGGCAATAACTTTGTGAGGCAGTTTATACAAACATCTCCCATTTAACAGATGAAAATTAATGGCTCAGAGAGAGGTAAATAACTTGACTTGGGTCACACAGCTAGCAACTTTTAGAGATAGGCTGTGTGATTCCAGAGCTTAAGATCTTAGCCACTATAGCATATTCACTAAATAGTATGCTTTTTCCATTATCTTCCAGGAAGAGATGAAAATAGCCTGCCCTGTTCAAGTTTTCTTACAGCTGGCTCCTTGTTGAGCTAAGATCTAGAGGAGCTATCAGGGCTATATTGAGTTTGTAGTTTAAATACCCATGACTCCTCAAAAGATAATTTATTTGATTTTAATAATTTTCATTATTTTTAATATTGCAATAAAAGTATATGTTCTTCATAGACAATTTAGAAAATAGATATAGAAAATTATAAAGCTAGAGGCACCTGACTGGCTCAGTCAGTTAAACGTCATATTCTTGATTTCAGTTCAGGTCATGATTTCAGGGTTGTGAGATTGAGCCCCGCATTGGAACCTGCTTAGGATTCTCTAAGCCCAGCATGGAGCCTGCTTAAGATTCTCTCTCCTCTCCCTCTGCCCCTCTTCCACTCTCCCCCTCTCCAAAAAATCATAAAAACAGGAGGAACTGGGTCGCTCAGTTAGTTAAGTGTCTGATTTCAGCTCAGGTCATGATCCTAGGGTCCTGGGATCGAATCCCGCATGAGACTTCTTGCTCAGCAGGGACCCTGCATCTGCTTCTTCCTCTGCCTGCCACTTTCCCTGCTTGTGTTTTTTCCCTTTCTGTCAAAAAAAATAAATAAAATCTTTATATATGTAAAGATTATATATATATAACAATTTCATTTATTTATATAAAGATTATATTATATATATATATATATATATATGAAAGGCCCATAATCCACTTCCAGACAAAAATAATCACTACATATACATATGCACATACACACACACTCACAAAATCAGCCACCTACATGAAAGATGTGAGACATAGCTTTGTGGTAATACACGGAAAAAAATAATCACACGTCTTGGATATTTATCCATAGTAAGTACAATGTGAGAAAGTAAAATGGTATGCTTTTTCTCCCAAGATGCTAAAGTGATCTTTAATAGAATGAAAAATTCGAGAGGAAAGAAGCCAAGAGGTCTGCTCTACTTTATATTATTTCAACTACACCTAAAAAATTATGTTTAGGGCAGCCCCAGTGGCACAGCGGTTTAGCGCCGCCTGCAGCCTAGGGCATGATCCTGGAGACCCTGGATCGAGTCCCACGTCAGGCTCTCTGCATGGAGCCTGCTTCTCCCTCTGCCTGTGTCTCTGCCTCTCTCTCTCTCTCTCTCTCTCTCTCTATGAATAAATAAATAAAATCTTTAAAAAATATGTTTAGTTATGGATACTGCACTGGATATTGACAAACTAGAGTCCATCCATAAGAAAATGTCTGGGATAGTATAGGAGTATGAAGTCATTTCAAAGTAGGAATAATTGATACAACATAGAACTTAGAATGCTGGAAACCCAAGTGCCTTCATTTTCTGTCTTCAGAAAGCTGAGGAACTGTTACATGAAATAGTAATAAAACCTGTAGTACCACAAAGCCCAAATTGGGAGATAAATTTCCAATGTTTTTGAGGAGAACAAAGAATTAATTTCCCAGGAAATTTGTGAGTTCTTTGTCAGTGAAGGTGATCAAGCAAAGATACTACACATTTACTTATTTAAAATGTTTTAGAAGGGATACAAGTTTTGGAGGAAAATATTGAAGAGTATTGCCTTAGTTCAATTTGGGCTGTTATAACAAAAATACCATAGGCTGGATGTTTAAACAATAAAAATGTATTTCTTATAATTCTGGGGGCTATAAATCTAAGATTAATTCTTCAGCATATTCGGTATCTAGTGAGGCCTTCTTATCCATTCATAGACGGCAACTTCTTACTTTATCCTCACATGGTGGAAAGAACAAAGAAGCTTTCTGTGTCTCTTTTATAATGGCACTAATCCAATTCATGAGGGCTGTGCCCTCATGACCTAAATACCTCCCAAAAGACGTACTTCTAAATATCATCATACTGTGGATTAGGTTTCAACATATGAAGTTTTGGGGAAACATGCACCTATAACAAGTCTCAAGGTTCCTCCTCTAACTTTGATTCTATATATAAGTCTCGAGCTTTAGGCATTCAAAGACTTTAGACTTGGGTATGATCCTGAGCAAAATTGTGAAGTTAATCCATCTTATTTTTCAATACCCCATTCCATTGTTGGGATCTTTCACTGTTACCTTTGGCTGTGTGATAAACCTCACTTTCACCTCCTCCAGAACTAGAAGCTCAGGTCTCTGCTCATAGGCTTCAGGCTCTGTTTTTTTTTTCTTTTTTCTTTTTTCTTTTTTTGTTTTGTTTTCCTCTAGACTTCTTGCCTAGTCTCTTCTTTCTTTCTTTATTTATTTATGTATTTATGTATTTATTTATTTATTTATTTTTAAAGAATTTTTAAAATTTATTTATTCATGAGACAGACAGAGAGAGAGAGAGAGAGAGAGAGAGAGAGAGAAAGAGGCAGAGACACAGGCAGAGGGAGAAGCAGGCTCCATGCAGGGAACCTGATGTGGGACTCTATCCCAGGACTCCAGGATCATGCTCTGGGCCGAAGGCAGGCGCTAAACCGCTGAGCCACCTTAGTCTCCTTTTTATTCTCTTAAATGCTAGCAATTCAGGTAGTAATCCAAGCACAGTGGGTTATAATGGGTTAATGGCTTTATCCAAACAGATACAATATTTGTATTCCATCAATGACATCCCCCATACAAACGATCAAGTGATGTCAGGCAGTTCAAAATGAAGTCAAACATCTATGCTGATTTTAGGCCCTGAAAAAAGGAATTAGGAATGAAGGTAAATTTTCCACAGGATGAGGATTGTTGTAAGATCTTTTTTAAATGCATTTTCTCTAACATATTCCCTCTACCAGTGAATCAGAAGCAGAATGGGAATCCAGAGATAGCACCAAAACATCTAGAATAAGTTTCTGGAATCTTCATCAACAGAGATCTATAAAAAGAGCTTAAATTAACCTTTCTGGGATGATAGTAATACCTATGGGTATTGTACTACTCAATGACCTTCCATACACATAATCTCATATCAGTCTTTTAAAACTCTGAGGTAGGTGAGGTGGGAATAATTATTCTAATTTTACAAATGGGGAACTGAGGTTCAGAGTATTTTAATAAGTACTTAATTAAGTAATTTGGGATAGAAACAAGAAAAAATAAATTCATATATTCTAAAGTCATTTTTCTGTATTATCTTCCATGATGATAATTTTTAAAGTTACAAATGAATATTTATTGAATGCTTACTATACAATTATCCTTGTATTAAGTAATTCACTCATATTACCACATTGGATACTTTGGAAAACACTATGATGTATTATCATGCCAGTGTTACAGATGTGAAAACTGAGGCTCATAGAGATTAGTGACTTGTCTCAGACTGCATAATTAGTAATTGCAGAAATAATATTTTAAACCAGATTTGTTTGATTATTAAGTTCATAGTATTTTCTCTTCAAAGCCATCATCTGTGCATTATACTGGTCCTAGACTAAGAGTTGTTTACTTTTAAGCTCTGATTTCCAATTTAACCTTTCTTTTCAATCATTTGCTAAGTTCATACACAACATTCATTTCTTACATTAGAAACTCAGATATTTAGGCTCCAAAGATAGACAGCTTTAGTTTTTAAAACAGATAATATGTATGCAAAATGTATAACTGAATATACATTACTTAATATATAATTTATCTGATAAAAGTCAAAGAATACAGAAGAGAATAAATTGAAAACCAAGTTTTTCTTTTGTCAGTGGATCCCCATCCCTGAGTTTCCCAGCAATCCCATGCCTCATCTGTACTGTCTTCTGTCAAAAAGCAACCACTCTTACCAGGTTCTGGTTTATCTGTATTATTTTATTGCTTTATTAACATAATTTTACATATATTCATATGAAGATATATATGTAAAAATATAAATATGCAACTGTACATAATATATGTGAACACATGAAAGTATCTATAACAAATGGTAAAATTCCTAGAGGTCAAATTGCAGGAGTTCATGGTATGTATATTTTGTTACTTTGATATCTACTGCTAAATTCTCCTCTAAAGTTGTATAAGTTTAAGTCTTACCTAGCAACACCTGTCTTCCCACATCCTTTACAACACATTATATAACCAAATACTTTAAATGTAAAAATTATATGCAAAAACTGGCATCTCATAATTTTAATTTCCATATATTTTCTTATACAACATTGTGTTTCTTTTCATATGTTTAAAATCCATTTGCATTCCCATCAACAGTGCAAGTGGGTTCCCCCTTCTCTACATCCTCTCCAACATTTGTTGTTTCCCATCTTATTAATTTTCATCATTCTCACTGGTGTGATGTATCTCCTTGTGGTTTTGATTAGTATTTCCCTGATGGCAAATGATGCAAAGCATTTTCTCCTGTGCCTTTTGGCCATGTGTATGTCTTCTTTAGAGAAATTTCTGTTTATGTTTTCTGCCTATTTCATGATTGGATTTTTTGTTTCTTGGATACTAGCCCTTTATCCAATACGTCATTTGCAAGTATCTTCTCCCATTCTGTAGGTTGTCTTTTACTTTTTTTGACTGTTTCTTTTGCTTTGCAGAAGATTTTTATCATGATTAAGTCCCAATAGTTCATTTTTGCTTTTGTTTTCCTTGCCTTCATAGATGTATCTTGCAAGAAGTTACTGTGGCCAAGTTCAAAAATTCTGTTGCCTGTGTTCTCCTCTAGGATTTTAATGGATTCTTGTCTCACATTCAGATCTTTCATCCATTTTGAGTTTATCTTTGTGTATCGTGTAAGAGAATGGTCTAGTTTCATTCTTCTGCACGTGGCTGTCCAATTTTCCCAACACCATTTATTGAAAAGACTGTCCTTTTTTCAATGGACAATCTTTTCTGCTTTGTCAAATATTAGTTGAGCATAGCATTGAGAAAACCCATTTCTGGGTTTTCTATTCTGTTCCTTTGATCTATGTGTCTGTTTTTGTGCCAGTACCATGCTGTTTTGATGACCACACCTTTGTAATACAGCTTGAAATCCGGCATTGTGATGCCCCTGGCATTGGTTTTCTTTTTCAATATTCCTCTGGCTATTCAGGGTCTTTTCTGATTCCACACAAATCTTAACATGATTTTTTCCAACTCTCTAAAGAAAGTCCATGGTATTTTGATAGGGATTGCATTAAATGTGTAAATTCCCCTGGGTAACATAGACATCTTCACAATATTAATTCGTCCAAACCATGAGCATGGAATGTTTTCCACCACTTTGCGTCTTCCTCAATTTCTTTCATAAGTGTTCACGTACTTTTTAAGGTATAGATCCTTTACCTCTTTGGTTAGTTTTATTCGTAGGTATCTTATGGTTTTGGGTGCACTTGTAAATGGGATTCATTCCTTAATTTCTCTTTCTTCAGTCTCATTGTTAATATATAGAATGTAGCTGATTTCTCTGCATAGATTTTGTATCCTGCCACATTGCTGAATTTCTGTATGAATTCTAGCAATCTTGGGGTAGAGTCTTTTGGATTTTCTATATGTTGGAGAGGATGTGGAGAAGGGAGAAACCTCTTGCACTGTTGGTGGGAATGCAAACTGGTACAGCCACTATGGAAAAAAGTGGGAATGTTCCTCAAGATGTTAAAAATAGAGCTACCCTATGACCCAGCAATTGCACTACTGAGTATTTACCCCAAAGATACAGATATAGTGAAACGCTGGGACACCTACACCCCAGTGTTCATAGCAGCAATGTCCACAATAGCCAAACTGTGGAAGGAGCCTCGGTGTCTTTTGAGAGATGAATGGATAAAGAAATGTGATATATATCACATACGATGGAATATTACTCAGCCTTCAGAAAGGACAAATACCCACCATTTGCTTTGACATGGATGGAACTGGAGGATATTATGCTGACTTAAATAAGTCAATCAGAGAAGGACAATCATCATATGGCTTCACTCATCCATGGAATATAAGAAATAGTGAAAGGGATTATAAAGGAAAGGAGGAGAACTGAGTAGGAAAAAGTAGAGAGAGAGACAAACCATGAGAGACTCCTAACTCTGGGAAACAAACAAAGAGTTGGGGAAAGGGAGGTGAGCAAAGGGATGAGGTAACTAGCTAATGAGCATTGAAGAGGGCACTTGATGGGATGAACACTGGGTGTTATATTATATGTTTGCAAACTGAACCTAAATAAAAACAAATGTATGGGCAGCCCGGGTGGCTCAGCGGTTTAGCCCTGCCTTCGGCCCAGGGTGTGATCCTGGAGTCCTGGGATCGAGTCCCATGTCGGGATCCCTGCATGGAGCCTGTTCCTCCCTCTGCTTGTGTCTCTGCCTCCCTCTCTGTCTGTGTCTTTCATGAATAAATAAATAAAATCCTCTAAAAAAATAAATAGATAAATAAATAAATAAATAAATAAATAAATAAAATGTAAAATAAATGAATAAATAAAAACAAAATGGATACATAAAATCTTTAAAAAATTATAAAGAAATAAATAAAAATGAGAATGGTAAAAAAAATGAGAATGGTTAGATTCTTGGCATATGATAGGTGTTTAGGAAATATTTGTTGGATGAATATATTTTAAACCAAATTAAGTATAAATTAAAGATAAATCATACATGAAAAAACCCATTTGCATTTTCTGAGAGGTCTAGAATCAATTCTGCTTTTTAAGATTTCTAATGGGTTATTGGCTTTATCTTATTGATTTTTATTTATTTTATTTATTTTTATTTTTTTAAAGCTTTTATTTATTCATGAGAGACACAGAGAGAGGGACAGAGACACAGGCAAAGGGAGAAGCAGGCTCCATGCAGGGATCACATCCTGGGCTGAAGGCAGTGCTAAACCGCTGAGCCCCCCGGGCTGCCCCTTATTGATTTTTAAAAACTTAAGGTATAGTAAGGAAATAAAGCTTTGTCATAGGCCTATTTTAGCTTATATTTCACCCTTGTCATGTGCATCTTTGACTTAAATTACGGTATAATTTCAATGCACACAATTTAAAATGTTATAAAGTCACATTTTAAAAAATTTTAATGGATTTTATGTTTTGTGTATTGCTTAAAAAGGTCTAACCAGCCTAGGATTATTTAAATACATTCCCTATATCTTCTTCTAGATCTTTTAAAATAACTGCTTTTAAAAAGTGAGGTTTGTGAATGAACTGTGACCAAACTACTCTGATTTCAAAGATATATTATCTGAGTGATTTTAAAGTTTTAGTAAATGCTTCAGAAAAACAATTATAGAAATACATGCATGTTGGATCAATTTTAATTCAGTCATTTATTAGGATAGATTTAGCCTAAATTTGTGTAACATAGAACGACAAGGTTGACAAAGTAAACTTTGGTCAGAATCATGAATGTGGAAAGATGTGGAGAAAAAGAAAAGACTTCTTACACACAATACAGAAAAATTGCATGTACGTCTAATTGTAAATGAGTCAACGGAAATACTATTGAAAGATGCTCAGTATTTCTCTTTTGTCATATAGTTGGGAGAGACAATAAGCATAGGATAGTGAGATTTCTGCTTTACTCAAACTAATTTTCTTCCACACAGAGAAGTTCATCCTGCTGACAAAACTGCTTTCCAGAGATAAAAGATGGGAAATCTCACACTAAATTAAGGATACAAGAAGCATACATGTTTTTCCTCTGCTAAACTCTGAAGGGCTTGCCTGTTGGTAGAAGTGATCCATTATGATTTAAACAGATATCCATCTGTTATGTATTAAATAAATGAGGGGCTGAAACTACTTAACCGATGCTCAATATATTTGTGAAACAAAAGGATTTGAGAGAAGTGGATGTAGCTTTATATCCCTAGGAAATTTCAATAGTTCATTCATTAGATGAATACAGAACCAATTATATGCAATGTAGACAAGAAACTCAATCTCAGGAATGTAAAGAATGCTGCTTTATTTTCACATACTTGGTGGTCTCTCTAAAAGACCTTTTTTCTAAAGATGGTTAAATTATATATGTATTTTTCTCTAATCTTTATGGCCATGGTAGGAGTATGATTAAAAAATGGAGATTCAGGGATGCCTGGATGGCTCAGTGGTTGAACGTCTGCTTTGGCTCAGGGCTTGATCCCAGAGAGTCCTGGGATCAAGTCCCATATTGGGCTTCTTGCATGGAGCCTGCTTCTCCTGCCTCTGCCTTTCTTTCTGCCTCTCTCTGTGTTCCTCATGAATAAGTAAATAAAATCTTTTTTAAAATGGGGGTTTACTTTCATAATTTTGCCTTATCATTCACAATAAAATAAAGATCAGAAAATAGGAAGAATGTACTTAGCTCCATGAATGGCTAATGTGTGCTAAAACTGAATGAAAAATTGTTTATGAATTTGCAACCCCCTTCTCATTTTTTTCAAATATTTTATTTATTTATTCATGAAAAACACAGAGAGAAAAACAACCCCCTTCTCATTTTTTTTCAAATATTTTATTTATTTATTCATGAAAAACACAGAGAGGCAGAGACCAAACCAGAGGGAGAAGCAGGTTTCCTGTGAGAAGCCTGATGAGAGATTCGATCCCAGGACCCCAGGAACATGACCTGAGCCAAAGGCAGATGCTTAACCACTGAGCCACCCAGATGCCCACCCCCTTCTCATTTTAATAGCCTAATTTTAAATAAGATGTAAGAAGTGGTCAGATCACATTTTAGCAGCAAGGAATGGGAATATCAATGAAGAATATATGCCACAAGGAGACTCGTTTTATTAGGGATGGGCCCAGGCAAAGCTATTCAGCAGGTAAGGTATATCTTTTGCTGTCTGCCTCAGCTTCTTTCATCCTGTCACTTAGCTCTTCCTGTGTCATCATGCTACAAATCTTTGTTACTCTTGCTTTAACATGTTAGTAGCAGTGAGCCAACTTCACTGATAAGCTGCAGCCAAAAAGAAGAAGAAGAAGAAGAAGAAAAAGAAGAAGAAGAAGAAGAAGAAGGAAATGCAGCACCCACATTTCTTACCTTTGTGATCTCAGAGAAACATCTAAATCTTTTTGATGCTCAATGTCCTCATTTGTTAATTAGAAGTATTTAACTCACAGAATATTCAGATAATTAAATTAGAAAATATATAAAAATTGCCTAAATTGCTTAGTGTATAATCTATACTCAAAAAAACGCTATATTATTTGATTATCCTTCCTTCAATACTGTGATGTGTACATGTATAACCCAGTGCCTATCACACAGCGGGTACCCAATAAACGGTAGTTAACTCTGAAAGACACGTGATTATCTGTTTTATGATAAAATGTAATGACATAGCAATTTCGTTTTTTTTTTTTTTGATGAAACAGATATTTTCTTTATTCATATGAAGGAAGAATTCATTTTTTTAGGAAGAATTCCATTGGATGGTAATACCTTAAATCGAACTCATGAGTCACTAATAGTATATATTCTATAAATATAGCTGGGAAGAGGTATTACTTAAGATCAAGAGAACTTTCCTTAATACATCAGGTCCTAACAGGAGTCTATTATCAGAAGGTAGAATCACTGTGATTAAGAACATGGCCTTTTGGGGATCCCTGGGTGGTGCAGTGGTTTGGCGCCTGCCTTTGGCCCAGGGCACAATCCTGGAGACCTGGGATCAAATCCCACGTCGGGCTCCCGGGGCATGGAGCCTGCTTTTCCCTTTGCCTGTGTCTCTGCCTCTCTCTCTCTCTCTCTCTCTCTCTGTGACTATCATAAATAAATAAAGAAAAAAATATTTTAAAAAAAGGAACATGGCCTTTGGATTCAGAATGATTTGGACTCAAGTCCTGGCTCTTTCTAGCTATGTGACCATTAATATTTCTGAACTTTAGTTCAAATTCAATACAGGTATTTTTATTGCTGTCATTATTTGAGATACAAGATTGTCTTTAACATCACCTTTAAATATAGGACACAGAAATTTTGTAGTATGAGCAACCTTCCCCCAAAATGGGCCCAAATGAAAGAAATAATTTTCCAGAATCTCAATAAACTAAATAGAACACATCTCAATTAAAACACAGATATCAAACATTATATATCTGTATCTCTGTGCACATACTGACACAAGTCATGGTAAATGCATTTATTGATAATAACTCTGGGTAGAATTTGATCTAGCAAGGTGAGGGCATCCTTTTCTTTCTTTCTTTTTTGGGGAGGGTACGGTGGGGAAGGGCAGAGGGAGAGGGTGAGAGAAAATCTTAAGCATATTCCATGCCCAGCATGGTGCCCAATGCAGGGTTCAGTCTCACAACCCTGAGATCAGGACCTGGGCCAAAAGCAAGAGTCAGACGCTTAACTAACTGAGCCACCCAGGTGCAAGGTGAAGGCATTCTCAAAAGCAGCAACTCCTTTAAGATACACCTTGTAATTTGAGATTCTTATACAAATGTAGCAGAACATAAGGTCCAACAAAAGGACATACCAAAAGAACTCCATCATTCCATTCTTGCTGCCTTGGCATGGTCATATTTTAAAACACAAACATTTCTAATTAAGTGGTCTGAAAGTCAAAGGGCTTTTAGAAAGATCTTATTTAGTAACACTATATGATAAGACTTAATGCTCTAGAATCTAGCACCTTTCTGTGCTTGATAACAAACACTTTTTGAATTTCCTTCATAGTAACCTCTTTATTCTGCCTACTTTTGTGTGAACGTTTTCTTCTGAAAGATATAAAATTTAAAGTTTTTTCATAGCTAAATCTTTAGTGTTGATAGTCACAAAATGTTTCAAAACTGGAAAGTGTCCTCTCTTCCCTCAGCAAATAAAATGTGATTAAATAGTGAGTATAGGGTAAAATAATAAATAACCTACTTTCAGAGATTATCATCTTGTGAATTTACTCACAAGACAGGGTATCAACCATCATATTTTTCCATTGATTCTATAAGATATTTTGGGTCACATTCTTCATTTTGTCTCCAAATGTTACTGAAAGAAGCTTTATCAGTATGTATAGAGGAGCATAATATAGTGATTGAATACACAGTTTGTTCAGAATAGTTCTGTTAGATTATTGAAGCAACTCTGCAGCTTAATCAGTTCTTCAGTTTCTGTAAATTAAGTACAAACTATAAGTTTTTCTATTTCACATACTAACCCACATAAAAGTCTTCTACCTTGCAGAACACCTCTCCTGTAGTAGATCCTGAGGCTGTTGACACAGATCAATAAAAACATGATCACTGCATTAGTGGTTTTCAGAGACTGGTGAAGGAGACAGATTTGTAAACATTTGTAAACATGTAGTAGCAATATGGTAAATCTTATAATGGGAATAAGCCTCAAGTTTTTATTAAGATTTTATTTATTTATTCATGAGAGACACACAGAGAGAGGCAGAGACATAGGCAGAGGGAGAAGCAGGCTCTCTGCAGGGAGCCTGATGAAGGGCTTAATCTCAAGACCCCAGGATCGTGACCTTAGCCACCCAGTCTCAAGTTTTATGGAACCCCAGAGGAGGCAGCATTTTGAAATTTGATGAAAATTCTTAAAAGAAATAAGGAAAGGTGCATTACAACAAAAAGCAGGATATGCAAAAGTAGATAAGTGAGGAATGAATGGGATGCTCAGGTAACTATAAACTATTCAGGAATGTCTGAACTTAGGGCCAGTTTCATGGGTATGTGACCTAGAGTAGTTGTATATGGCCCTCCACTCAGAAATCTCATACTTGATTTGATAACCTGTCAGTCTCGTACTTTTTTTTAATAACCTGTCATCACCATTTTGAAAGTTAATCATTTTTGAAAAGAGTTTTGCACTGAACCCACAAATAATAGATCTTGACCTGGCTGCAGTGAAGGGTGACTGTGGGGATTGTGTTGAAAAAAGAGGCTGGAAATATGATAGGTAAAAGCCCATTCATTAAGGTTAATTCATTTAATTAGAAATGTTTGTATTTTATTTTATTTTATTTTATTTTATTTTATTATTTTATTTTATTTTTTATATTTTACATATATTTTTTAAATTGGAGTTCAATTTGCCAACATATAGCATAACACCCAGTGCTCATCCCATCTAGTGCCCCCCCAGTGCCCATCACCCAGTCACCCCCACCCCCGCCCACCTCCCTTTCCACCACCCCTTGTTCGTTTCCCAGAGTTCAGAGTCTCTCATGTTCTGTCTCCCTTTCTGATATTTCCCACTCATTTTTTCTCCTTTCCCCTTTATTCCCTTTCACTATTTTTTTTTAGTAGCAACAACAGTTTAATGCCTTAAAAAGCATCAGCCATTAAAGGAATTACAGGATATTTAGCCAAATTTGTGTTACATTCTTGCTTCTTTTTCTTTTTTTTAATAATAAATTTATTTTTTATTGGTGTTTAATTTTCCAACATACAGAATAACACCCAGTGCTCATCCCATCAAGTGCCCCCCTCAGTGCCCGTCACCCATTCACCCCCCATCCCCAGCCCTCCTCCCCTTCCACCACCCCTAGTTCGTTTCCCAGAGTTAGGATTCTTCCATGTTCTGTCTCCCTTTCTGATATTTCCTACCCATTTCTTCTCCCTTCCCCTCTATTCCCTTTCACTATTTTTTATATTCCCCAAATGAATGAGACCATATAATGTTTGTCTTTCTCCGATTGACTTATTTAATTCAGCAAAATACTCTCCAGTTCCAACCACGTAAAAGCAAATGGTGGGTATTTGTCGTTTCTAATGGCTGAGAAATGTTTGTATTTTGAAATATGATTAGCTTCTGACCATGCCAAGGCAGCAAGAGCTCTGCCAAAGATTTTGGACTTTTTCCTACAGATTGATAAAGAACCACTAAAGAGTTTTAAAAAAATACATGGCATAAGATTTTAATATTTTCCAAATAATTTTCTGAAGATGGTATATATATAGAGAATCAGAGAATGGGTGAGGGTGGAGGACGTTAGAAGAATATTAGAATATTGAAGTAAAGAGATAATTGAAACTTTGATGTAAGACAATGGCAGTGGAGATGCACAAATGATTATTTCCTAAAATTCACAGAGTTTGGGACAAAATACCAAAACTGACTGAATGTAATGTGCAAGTCTAACTATTATTCTGATGAGGTAACAATGTTTTTATGAGTAATGAAATGTATACATAAATAATTGATAATTTATTATATATTAATTATATAAAATATATTTTGGCCTTTATTTTACAAAATCACTATGATTTATACTCATAGATTTAAATCAGTAGTGTTCTGTTGTCAATAATATTAAATAATACAAGATGTTCTGAGTCAGTAATTTTTAGCTAGTTTTTCATTAATTTCAATTTGGAGAAACTTCTCCCAGCTGAAAGAGTAGTAGTAAGTGGAATTGTCAATACAATTCTTAAGATTCTTAGGTAATATTTAGATTAAAATATGAACCATTATCTCAGCCTTCCTTGTATAATAAAAATTTAGTGATTTAGGACAACAATCATTTATTACCTCAAGATTTTGTAGTTGAGCCATTTAAACTAGACCCAACTCATGATAAAAAGGAACTATAAAATACAGTGCCCAATGTTTTCAATCAACCACAGTCAAGTATTTCACATATCATGGACAAACATTGTAATGTTATATATGATAAAGCATTGTTGATATATATTACATGAATTTTCAATCTCAAGCAGACTCCGCACTGAGCACAGAGTCCAAGTCTGGGCTCAGTCCCACAACCCTGAGATCATGTCCTAAGCTGAAATCAATAGCTTGTTGCTTAACTGACTGAGCCCCCCAGTGCCCCAATAAGGTAGTTCTTATTTTGAATTATCAATTTAAAAAAATAACTTAATTTTTAAAAGATTTTATTTATTTATTCATGAGAGACACAGAGAGAGAGAAGCAGAGACATAGGCAGAGGGAGAAGCAGGCTCCATGCAGGGAACCCTATGTGGGACATGATCTGGGATCCTGGGATCATACCCTGAGCCAAAGGCAGACGCTCAACTACTCAGCCACCCAGGCATGCCTGAACTTAATTTTTTAGAACATTTTAAATCTACAAAAAATAATAAGGTTAATAGAAGAAGTTTCCATAATTCCATATCTAGTTTCCCTTATTATTAACATAAGATTTTAAGTGATCTCTGTACCCAACCTGGAGCTGGAACTAATAATCCCAGAGATCAAGAGTCACATACTCTAATAACTAGCCAGGTACTCCCATATTACAAGATATATTTTTTAAAGATTTTATTTATTTATTCATGAGAGACACACACACACACACAGAGAGAGAGAGAGAGAGAGAGAGAGAGAGAGAGAGAGAGAGAGGCAGAGACACAGGCAGAGGGAGAAGCAGGCTCCAAATAGGGAGCCTGACATAGGACTCAATCCCGGGTCTCCAGGATCAGGCCCTGGACTGAAGGCAGGCTCTATACCACTGAGCCACCCGTGCTGCCCACAAGATATTTTAACTTCACCACATAAATATCTATGCCTTATATTGTGATTTTTCTATTTTATTTTAAAAATATTTTATTTATTTATTCATGAGAGACAGAGAGAGAGAGGAGAAAGAGAGAGAGAGAGAGAGAGATAGAGAGAGAGAAAGAGAGGAGAGAGAGAGAGAGAGAGAGAGAGAGAGAGAGAGGCAGGGACATAAGCAGAGGGAGAAGCAGGCTCCCTGTGGGGAGCCCAATGTTAGACTTGACGCCAGGGCCCTGGGATCATGACCTGAGCCAAAGCCAGATGCTCAACCCCTGAGCCACCCAGGTGCCCCTCAATACAATATTTAAATCTATAGAACATTGCATAATTTCTGATTTCAAAATTTTCAATGCTTGCAAATTATAACTGTTTATGGCAATATGTTTGTCCAACTTGTTCAAATGTCTTTCAACCAAATTTATACCAACCAAAATTATACCTTGTTTTATACCTAAAACAAAGAATAAGTCATTCTGTATAGCAGTCTTTATAGAAATCGGCTTAGGCAATATTTGTATGTGAATATTTTTTCTTATGGTTGTGCAAACTTTTTTTTCCTTTTTAATGTAATTATTTTAGAATGTCACTCTTATTGCATATTTCTATGCAGTTCCTTTCAATACAGAAGAACTATTTTCCTTATTTAAATGCTTAATACTATTAAATATGAAATAGTCAAACTTAAATCTGTTTTCCTAAGGCTCCTGTTCATATTATTAGTAACAGGAAAGAGTTTCAGACCAAATAACAGTGAATAGAGAAAATTCAAAATTAGTTTCATTTTCCACTAAAGATCATGAGTGGAAATGATCAATGATCAAATCACTCTCTTGTAAAATCTTCATTTAAACATCTTTTGTTATTTCATTTAATTCTTCTAGTGCATTTTGTATTTAAATTAAATGGCTAAATTACATGTAATTATTTTAATAATAATAATATTAATAATATTTAATAATATTAGTTGACATAATAATATTTAGTTGACATATCATGTGTCTAAGGATGGTTGTAAGGTCAACATTAACATATGTTATCTTAAATTAAGATGTTCTATCTTTGGGCAGACCCAGAAATTATCATATATAATATAAAAAGTCAAAAGAAACTCATTATTATCAGTGCAGTTGAGGCCATCTCTCGCAATATCAAATGCAATATGTTCAAGATGTACTCTGTATATAGTACAAAAAATGCTTCTGTAATTTTAGTCCAAATTTTGTCTTGTACAGTTTTTTTAAGCAAACTTGTTAGCATCATTAATATAGGCTCACCTTCAAGAATGATTTAAATCCTAGCTTAAAATTGAAAATAGTTTATTTTTCACTCTCTAACAAAATCAAAACCTGTAATTTTATATTAAACGTTATTTATTCAACATAAATTTTCCCTTTTATAATGTAATTGTGCTCAATAAAATTCACTTCAGAATTTTTTTAAAGATTTTATTTATTCATGAGAGACACACAGGAAGAGAGAGAGAGAGAGAGAGGCAGAGACACAGGCAGAGGGAGAAGCAGGCTCCATGCAGGGAGCCTGACAAGGAATTCAATCCGGGGTCTACAGGATCACACCCCGGGCTGAAGGCGGTGCTAAACTGCTGAGCCACCCTGGCTGCCCTGAAATTTTATATATGATTTATTTTCTTACTCTTTAATCTATTAAATTAAAAATACCGATTTCAATTTTACGTCCTAGATAGTGACCATTTATTTCATTCATTTTTATCCATTTTATAGACTTAGCCAGGAGATTTCAAAATAGTTAACAAATCTAAGTTTTCCATTTTTTTTCTACAGTGTGCAAAATTATGCTTGTTTAATTTTGGACACATATTATTTATTTTAAGAACATCATGACTGTATTCTATATTTGCCTTTACTTGTCTTTGTTGAACTATAATTATTGCTGTTTATTCATTTTTCTTCTGTTCCAGAAGTGGCATGTATGCAAGTGACATTTTGTATTATTTTAACTGCAAATCTAACTTCTCAGAGTCATAAATATCTTTATTAATCCAAGCTGACCTTAAGGATTGCTTGTAAAATGTTCAGTGACAGTGATAAAATACATTGTTTTTGAATGTAGAATACAAAATCCATTTTCCAGTTATTTTTCTATTTGAAAGAATTTCAGTGCAAAATGAATTACTAAATGTCTGCTATACTCATCCAATTGGTAAAAAGTATAGCACTAATTAAAATTGGACTATGCTTTGCTAAAAATATTCTCATGCTGTCATAAGGATATGACAGCCATTTTTCATGACCATAATTCAATGGTAAAGATTCAGAGGTTTTATCTTTCAATTTTCTGGATTTTGCGAATATAATTTTTTATTATCTAATGGGCTGGACATTGTTGCACTTATTGCTTCTGAGTTGTGATTTTGATATGAATAATTTTCTTTTTCTGTTCCATTGTTTTGATTATTAATTACATTTCTATATTAAAAAAATCATAGATTTCATCTGATCTGTTCAAATTTTCAACTTGGATGAGAATAAAATCCTGGCTCAAATTCCTTGTTTTGATGTGGAATTAACTTTACATTAAATAAAGAATGTGTAATGTCTTGTGCAGTTGATGAATTTTGTTGGTGTTATGCTCAAGAGAAGTCTGCTCACTTCCATTATTTCTATTTAAAAAAAATTAAAATACAGTAACTTCATTTCTTTTTATGTTTATTTATTTTCTATGTTCTACTTTTACATTATCTCCTTTCATTATCTGAATATTTCCTTATCTTAATAACCTAAAGGATTAAAAAATACAGTTGTATTCAAAGAGTACAGAATTTGAATGAAAATTTATCTAAATATAAAAATCGAAATTTAAAATATTTTTATTTTGTTTGCTTCTAAAATATTCAAAATAATTTATTGAATTTAAAGGATTATGAATAATTGATAAATATCAGAATTAAGTTTAGTTATTAAAATAAGTGTGATATACTCATTTAAATTTCTAAAAGTCTAAATCTTATTAAATGATCTTTTTTTATTAAATGATCTTATAAAGAAAAGCTGTTTGTATTTCTAATATTCATCCAGTTGTTAGAATAAGGAATCAGTATCATGCTTGATTCACATAATATCTACATATATAAGTATATGAGTATTGTGAATTACTCAACAGTACAAAGTGTTCCCCAGCTGATATATGTACATACTATGGGAATCATGAGTACCTCTACAATAATGGATTGGAATATGAAGGGAAACAAAGAATGCATGTTTACCACCTAAAAAATGATTTTTTGTTATGCAAGCATCTATGCCGTTGATCACATCTGAGAGAAAGGATGTAACAAGGTAATTTACCATTTCACTTATCTTTGTACTTTTGCTGCTTAAATTCTCCACACTCTCCAAAGTAGTGCCCATCATATAACATAACAAACCTTTATGTTATTTGAATGCAGTCATCATTTGGTTCAAGGTTATAGTGTAAGGGATGTGAAGGAGAATTTCCTTGGGGTCTCAAGAATGCTAGCTGTAAGAGTAGATATTGGAGTTCTTAGTTACTCTATGCCAGGGCTGAGCACTGGATCTTGAGTGATAGAAAGATTCATGTATTCTTTAATAAATTTCTTTTTGTGTTTTGTATATGTATGGGGATCTGTAACATAGATCCCAATGTCTAAGGGTAGTACAAATGTGCAAAGGTAGAAACAAGATATTTATAGAATAAAAATGACAAAATTGTCATTATGAATCAGACATTAAGAGTGAAAGACAGGTTGGAAATGATTTCCAGATACCCGGTTTAAGTCTCTGGAAGAATTATGCTATCACTAATCAAGATATTGAATACAGAAGGAATAACAAGTTTTGGATAAAGACAGTGATTTCTTTTTTTAAATTTTTTAAATTTATTTATGATAGTCACACATACACACACAGAGAGAGAGAGAGAGAGGCAGAGACACAGGCAGAGGGAGAAGCAGGCTCCATGCACCGGGAGCCCGACGTGGGACTCGATCCTAGTCTCCAGGATCTCGCCCTGGGCCAAAGGCAGGCGCCAAACCGCTGCGCCACCCAGGGATCCCCAAGACAGTGATTTCAATATTGAACATATTGAAGAAGAAATTACTTTGTGATATCAGGGTGGAAATAGCCAATTTGCTGTTGGAAGTACAGTCTGATGTTCATAAGATTTAGACTTTGGTAAAATAAATATCTTAGCTAATCAGGACTAGAATTGCAATAGAGACCATATTGGCTGACAAATTTAGGCGATATGTTTCCCATACAATATTACTTAAATATTAAATTAGAAGAATAGCAGGAACAATGCACTTAACAATATGCGAATGTGGCAACATAACACAGGAATTTGTGTGTTACAGTGAAAATAGCAGAAAATATATTATTCAACTTTAGATATTAATCTATGCCCTCCCAATTTTATTTCTACACATCAGGCAAATCAGTTAGCTTCTTTGAACCTCATATTCTTCATCTGAAAAATGAAGTTAATATGTACTTGTATCAGTTTAGATTACTTTTGGTTTAAAATAACGGAAAACACTGGCTCTGACAGCTTAAACAGTATGATATGTATTATCTGTCATAACACAGAATCCAGAGATAGGTTTGTTTTAGGATTACTGACCATTCATCCCCTGAATTACAAAAAGCACTGACTTAATTTAAATATAATAATTCAAGAAGAAAAGTGATACCTAAACAAAAATTAGGGTTCTGTTAGAGAGGTAGAAGGGAAAGGCTGGATTGTTGTTGGATATCATCAGTGTCTACTACAATGCCTTGGAACATTTTTGGAGTATTAAGGTAGAATTTATTAACATATTTGGGATTTAATGACAGCCAAATTACTTTAAGACTCATAATAGCAGAAAGTTACTGTGGCCAAGTTCAAAAAGGGCATTGCCTGTGTTCTCTAGGATTTTGATGGAATCTTGTCTCACATTTAGATCTTTCACCCATTTTGAGCTTATCTTTGTGTATGGTGTAAGATAATGGTCCAGTTTCATTCTTCTGCATGTGGATGTCCAATTTTCCCAGCACCATTTATTGAAGAGACTGTCTTTTTTCCAGTGGATAGTCTTCTTGCTTTGTCGAATATTAGTTGACCATAAAGTTGAGGGTCCACTTCTGGATTCTCTATTGTGTTCCATTGATCTATGTGTCTGTTTTTGTGCCAGTACCACACTGTCTTGATGACCACAGCTTTGTAGTACAACCTGAAATCTGGCATTGTGATGCTCCCAGCTATGGTTCTCTTTTTTATTATTCCCCTGGCTATTCGGGGTCTTTTCTGATTCCACACTAATCTTAAGATGATTTGTTCCAACTCTCTGAAGAAAGTCCATGGTATTTTGCTAGGGATCGTATTAAATCTGTAAATTGCCCTGGGTAGCATTGACATTTTCACAATATTAATTCTTCCAATCCATGAGCATGGAATATTTTTCCATCTCTGTGTGTCATCCTCAATTTCTTTCAGAAGTGTTCTGTAGTTTTTAAGGTATAGATCCTTTACCCCTTGGTTAGGTTTATTCCTAGGTATCTTATGCTTTTTGGATGTAATTGTAAATGGGATTGACTCCTTAATTTCTCTTTCTTCAGTCTCATTGTTAGTGTATAGAAATGCCACTGAGTTTTGGGCATTGATTTTGTATCCTGCCGCACTGCCGAATTGCTGTATAAGTTCTAGCAATCTTGGGATGGAGTCTTTTGGGTTTTCCATGTACAGTATCATGTCATTGGTGAAGAGCAGAATTAGTGCTCATGGAAAAGCAGCTGAAGGTTTCTCTAGCATCATCATCTAAAATGATTAGCAGGGGGAGGGGGGCACCTGAATGTCTTGGTTAGTTGAGCATTGGACTCAATCTCAACTCAGGTCTTGATCTCAGGATTGTGAGTTCAAGCCCCACATTGGGCTTCATGCTGGGCACGGGACTTACACGTAAAAAATGAGTATGGGAATAATATAATACCAGGTAAAAAGAGGGTTTGTACAATGTGGAGGGTACACTACAATTAATATGATTAATCTTCACTCTTGCTTTTGGATATTCCCCATCTCTGGGTGCTATGGTGGAAAATAATATTCAATAAGCCAAATGTAAAATCAACAAAGCCTGAGACCAATCTGCCGCATCTGATTGTGTGTCTTAAGCAAGTCTGTATTCATGAGCTACTGGCATGTATGTGTGCATTAAGACCATTTTATCATTGATACATCCACATTTTCCCATTCATTCCCTTGTTTTTGAGATAAACCACACATAAAATCAATGTATATAATGTTCAGAAAAAATTACTTGTTTCATGCAAAGAAACAAGAAAGCCACTGACCTAAGTTTCAACTATGTTCAGGCCATATGAGTGTGCCGTGGTAGTTCATACAAATAATAATGAGCAAAACAGTCTTCCTGTAGTTGACGCTGGTAAAAAAATATTCTCACAAACACCATCTTGGGGAATCCCGGGTGGCTCAGCAGTTTAGCGTTGCCTTCAGCCCAGGACCTGATCCTGGGGACCTGGGATCAAGTCCCACATCAGGCTCCCTGCATGGAGCCTGCTTCTCCCTCTGCCTGTGTCTCTGCCTCTCTCTCTCTCCCTCTCTGTGTTTCTCTCATGAGTAAATAAATAAAATCTTTTAAAAAATCTAAAAAAAAACCACCGTCTTGGATACATAATACATTATATGTTTTCTTTGACTCCTTAGACAAGCACCAGAGAAATAAGGAAAAGCGCAGATAATCCACAGATTTTCTGAATTTTCTGTTGATTGATTTGAAGAACACAAGTACAAAAGGCATAATTTTGCAAACTGAACCTAAAATTTACCCCATTCAGTTTCTGTATTAATGAAATTAGATTCAGAGAATTGCTTGCATTACACTTGGAGAGGATTAGGGATTTGGATTAGAAGGTGTGTGTGTGTGTGTGTGTGTGTGTGTATAACATGAATAATAATGATATGATATATTATACCAGTAACGTATTATTTATATGACTACTATACTTAGAGAATACTGTCTCTCTTATGTGGTAGCCAAAAAGTTCTGATCTGACTCCAGAGGCAAAAGATTCCAAAACAACTCCTCAGCAGTAAATTGAAAATGAAATTGAATGTCCTTTACAAATATTATACAAATAGCCAAATATTGCCTTGGCTTTCATTTTGTAACTCTTTACAAGGAGTACAAAATAAGTTTATAAAACAAAAAGCTTTAACATCACTATTGGTAAATAAATAAATAAATAAATACTCTTCTTAAAGTACTACCTATATACCTGAACTGAAACAACAGTCATCTATAAATCAAATAGGCTGAGTGTGATGACATTTCCTGTGTATACTGGGAAAATTCCAACAAAATTTAGTTTTTTGGAAGGCAGTTCACTTTTGCATTTTCCTGAATTCTGGAAAGGTGAACAATGTAGA
Organism: Vulpes vulpes; assembly: GCF_048418805.1. Lineage (NCBI taxonomy): Eukaryota > Metazoa > Chordata > Mammalia > Carnivora > Canidae > Vulpes > Vulpes vulpes. The sequence goes on from NC_132796.1 coordinate 60,095,896, forward strand.
GTGCTTCTGGGTGAGTCCACTTTGTAAACAAATAGTGTTGTTCATAAGGTGCTCATGGAATTAATTTTAACTGGTATGGTATGGTTATGGTTAACTGATATGGTTAAAGGTTAATAAATACCATGTCTTAGTCCCATAGATGTCTTAAGGATTCAATGAGATAAGTAAAAATATCTAAAATGAAGCTGCTATATAGCAAATTTTCAATATATTTTTTCTCCCTTCCAAGGTCACTAAAATTAGGAAGGTTTTATTTTACTTTATTATTAATGATTATTTAACTACTTTGATGGAACAAAAATTCAGAAGCTTATGATCTAAAATTTAAAGAGTTACAAAATGAAAGCCAAGGCAATATTTGGAAGACCAAAATGCATATTTTTTCTCTACGTGTTTCCTATTCACTTTCCAGCAGCTGTAAAAGACATCTTTTGAGTAAACAACCCTGAATTGACTCAGACCTATCTTCTCAAGATGCAAATTCCTTCCTTTTTTGCTAGCCTGGGATATGTCAAGGACATTCCAATCCAGGCAGCATTCAAAACTAAATTCACCTTAAAAAAAAACTCAGAAACAATAGCTTTCTCTGCTAGAGGGGAAGCTAGACAGTGGGCTCAGAGGAAGAATATCTGATTAATCTTTTTTTCTAATCTTGGGAAATGAGTATTTGAAACATTTCTTCTTTCCTCCATTTAACGCTTATTATAAACAGCAAGAGACAAGAAACTACTCTCAGATCAATTATTTGAGCTTGCAGGACTTTTGGAAATATAAGTCCCTTCTACTCCATAATATCAGAAAAAAAAAGTCATCCCTGCTCTTGAAAGCAGTATAAAATTGGCCTCACCAACAACCCATAACCTAGGCAGATATACTTTGAAACTACTAAGTTGACTAATAACTTCCAATATATCTGATAAGTTCATCAGCTTGCCTGTAATTTTCTTTTTATATACTTGTAGAGAATATGCCACATTTAAAATTAATATTTTTGAACAGCTTGCATCACTCACACAGATGCCCTGGTAAGAATAATTAAATATATTCTCAGTGGGTGGATTTCTTTCTCTCTTTCCCTTCTCCTTCTGTGAAACATCTGTGGGTGATCCTTCTAAATAAATAGGGCTAGTTATTTCACCAACATAAGATGAAAGTCCTCTGTGGCATATTATATATGCTCAGCAGTAATGCTTTGGTTTATTTGTAAAATATGCCACATGGTAAGCAATTGACTTATGATGATTTGAGAGTAGGAAATAATAAAATCGTCCCAGCAAAGTAATTTGAGAACACAGGAATTAGGACAATAGGACTAATCCGTGGTTAAGCCAGTGTAGCATTTGACTTAACCTAGGGGTCTATAGATACCAGTCTATTGTTCTTTGCTAATACTTCTTTCCAAAATTGAGCCTTCAACCATTAGTTACAGCTTTTAAAACTTTACTATTCTTTTTTTATCCAAAAAATCTAATAACCCCCACTCCTTACTGTTACCTACACAGTTCCTTACCATCTAGATACACTTCATGGTTCAGCTCAAGTCCCATCTCTTCCAGGATACTTTCCCTGATTACTTTAGCTTACATTACTTTCTCTTCTTTTTGAACACCCATAACGCTAATAATATAAGCCTTGACTTTGTTTTTTTAATATAACCTCATGCTTTGTGGTGTTGGCTTACACTGATTCAGGAATTGTTCAGTACCTATTAATGCATATTTATTTTGTCTTTTCACATTTGGTTTAAGTACTTAAAGGACAAGGTTTATATTATATGATTATTTGTGCCCGATAGCACAGGAGACCATGGACCAGGACCATGCCTGTGGTGTTCACTTAGTAAATCTGTGTTAAATAGATGTGGAATAAATTTCATATTGTCAGATGTAAAGATTGTTTAATTGTTCAGGTTTTTTATAATCTAACATTTTAGCTGATAACAAAATCATATAATCATCTCAATAGATGTAAAAAAAAACTTTTGACAACATTCAGCATCCGTTCATGATTAAAAACTTTTAACAAAGTAAGCTTAGGGATTCCTGGGTGACTCAGCAGTTAAGCATCTGCCTTCGGCACAGGGCATGATCCTGGAGTCCCGGGATCAAGTCCCACATTGTGCTCCCTGCATGGAGCCTGCTTCTCCCTCTGCCTATGTCTCTGCCTCTGTCTCTAATGAATAAATAAAATCTTAAAAACAAATAATGACAACAACAACAACAACAACAAAAAAAAACAAAGTGAGTTTAGAGGGAACATACCTCAACATAATAATTTTATTATTCTTATAATAATAAAGTCTTATTTTGTGATAACTTTTCAATTTCTTCTCAGCAATAATATGGATGCAAAGTCCAATGTTTAATTGCCAGAGACTATTTTACCATTTACTCATCCAGACATTACCAAGAAGTATTGACACTGGAAAGCTTGGAATACATATTTCTGCATTTAAACTCAAATTTAATATATGGGGAAATGATGTGACAATATATTATGTGTTGATTATGAACAACAAGGTAAAAATCTCTTCAGAGAAACTTTGTCTTTTTATTTTCTCCTGGAAATTTAGAAAAATGCTTTATGGGTATAAACAAATCAAAGACCTGATTATCATTGTAATTTATTGTTTGTGCTCAATTTTAACTAAGAGTTACTCTTTCTTTCAACTACATATTAGTTCTAATCTATATAATTCTTAGGTTAAAATAGGAGTAATATATCAAAACCTTCCTAGGAGTGCAAATACCAGATAGTAGGCTGTCTGCTATACCTTTCTTCTAAACTAGTCTGCAGGCTCTATGATGCATATTTGTAAACTAGACTATCATATGATGAGGAATTTCAGATATTTTAATAAGTATGCTATATGCTCCTTTGGGGCATATCTAATGTGGATGTAACTTAGTAAATTCAGTTCTATAGCAAATAGTGATGGAATGAGTTCCCACAATTTAAGAATTGGAAATCCATCATGAAGGTAAAAATACAAATTATTGTGGCATATCCCCTTAACTGTGTTTGGAGCTAGTTAATACAAAGAAAACTGCCAGGATGTGGTGGAGGGAATGTGGGATCACTTGAAAAATACTTGACAGAGTTGTTTCCCCTTTTTATTATTTTTGTCTTCCACAAATGGGAATGCACTCCTGTTTTTTACATTCTCACCTCTATTTTAAATATCTCAGGGTGAGAAAGAACCTTATATGTCAAGACTCTTCCTCACTTCCTCCCTCCATTCCTTCTTCCATTCCTTTCTTTCTTCTTTTCTTCTTTCTTCCATTTCTTTCTTTCTTTCTCTTCTTTCTTCCTTCCTTCCTTCCTTCCTTCCTTCCTTCCTTCCTTCCTTCCTTTCTTTTCTTTCTTTCTTTCTTTCTTTCTTTCTTTCTTTCTTTCTTTCTTTCTTCTTTCTTTCTTCTTTTTCTTTTTCCAGTATAGTTAACATATAGTGTTCTATTAGTAACTATCGAGAACAAATTGATGGTTTATCCAAAGGGGGGTGGGTTGGGGGAAAGGTTAAATAGATAATGGGGATTAAGGAGTACACTTTTGAAAAGAACTGGGTAATGTACAGAATTATTGAATCACTATATTGTACACTTGTAACTAATAGAGCAGAATCTGTTTGTCTCTTTTTTCTTCATTTGTTTTATTTCTTAAATTCCACATATGAGTGAAATCATATGGCACTGGTATTTCTCTGACTTTTTTTTCTTAGCCTTATACTCTCTAGGTCCATCCATGTTCACATGTAGAAGGATTCTATTATTTTTCTATGGCTGAGTAATATTCCAGTGTGTAGGTGTGTGTGTGTGTGTGTGTGTGTGTGTGTGCGTGCGTGCATGCATATGCCTCACATCTTCTTTATACATATATATGTATAAATGTTCATAAATATATATGTATATATATATTTATTTAATTATATGCACACCACCTCTTCTTTGTCCATTCATCTATCGATGGTCACCTGGGGTATTTCCATAATTTGGCTATTGTAAATAATGCTGCAATAAACATAGGGATGCATATATCCTCTTGAATTAGTGTTTTTATATTCTTCGGGTCCTTATACACCTGACTGTACACAGCCTATTAAAGTATTCTAAACTTTCACTTGATTTCTCTCACCTACATTTTATTGCTAAAACTTAGAATATGCCATTATCAAACTGAAAACATTCATGGAGAAAAAGGATAACATATTATCCATTTTAATTATTTTATTAATTTGAAAAATATCCCACTCAAGAAACTCAAGAAATACAATGGAAATACTAAATCAGAGTAGTGTTTTTGGACTAAAGAAAAGGTGTATTCACACAAATTAACAATTATACCCAATATATGAAAGGATTAACAATTATACCCAATATATGAAAGGATTTCAGAAATAATTAAATAATAATTAAATAATTAAATAATTAAATTAGTGGATAACATATTATCCATTAATAATTAAATTAGTGGATAACATATTATCCATTTTAATTATTTTATTAATTTGAAAAATATCCCAACTCAAGAAATACAATGGAAATACTAAATCAGAGTAGTGTTTTTGGACTAAAGAAAAGGTGTATTCACACAAATTAACAATTATACCCAATATATGAAAGGATTAACAATTATACCCAATATATGAAAGGATTTCAGAAATAATTAAATAATAATTAAATAATTAAATAATTAAATTAGTATATAATTAAATAATTAAATTAGTATATAATATGGAAATTATGGATCACTTCATTCTTACCCTGAGTATATTATGGTCATCATCTTGTTATCAAGCAGAATCAATAAAGGATATGTCTACAATACCCTGAAATTCTAAAATTTTAAGATCTAGTATGAAAATGCAGTGGAGGGACACCTGGGTGGCTCAGTGGTTGAGTGTCTACTTCGGCTCAGGGCATGATCCCGGAATTCTAGGATCAAGTCCCACATTGGGCTCCCTTCCACGAGCCTGTTTCTCTCTCTGCCTATGTCTCTGCCTCTCTGTATCTCTCATGAATAAATAAATTTTAAAATATCTAAAAACAGAAAGTAAAAAAAATGCAGTGGAAAATAGAAATGGATAGTAAAACTAAGATTTTTTTTAACCCCCCGTGATCTTTGGAGCTAATAGACCTTGAGGTTAATATAAAATATATAAAATGATAAGTTCCTCACTATTCAAGATACCACTAATTATTTATGATTTTTTAATCAAATGAAGTAGCTCAAATATCTTAAAATCTAGATGTTGGGATACTGAGAACAAGATACTGGTTAATAAAGAGGAAATAAATAGTTCAATATAAAAATCAATGGAAGTATATGAACTTCCAGAAATGAGTAACTCACAAAAACATGATTAATTCTTAGATAATTTCATTGAAAAATACCCCCCAAAATAACCATTTATTAAAAATTTGTCATTCAAAACAAGAAAAAATGGAAAGAAATTGCTGGTGCTGCAAACACGAAAAAAATTCAGGGAATGTCAAAGAACTAAAGTATATTGAATATTGAATGCATATGTTAGTAACCCAAAATAAGGTTTAGGTTAGTTAAATTCAACTTTAGTACTGGTGTAATATATTATATAGCTATATACATAGATGCATGCATCTACAAATTATACAAGAGTGGGAAATGAAAGTAACCAAGAGCAGCCAGTTAATAAATGATTAACTAGGCTGATACTATCCACAGGTGATCAGTTTATTATTGCCAAGTCAAAATAGTAACTATAAATCAATTAAATATAATTTCAAAGAAATAACATAGAAAGATCAACAGATACAAAAATGAAATCAGCAGACACAAGGAAATCATTAGAGTGAAAGCAAAACTTAACTAAGTTATATTTTGGAGCCGAAAATTTCTATTATAAAAAAATAACTTGTGCTTTTTCAGTTTGTCAAATTTTCAAAGGCTTTTCTAAAATTTTGTGTCATTTGACCCTCACAAGAATACTGTGAGATAGACAAGGGTAGAATCATTATATTTGTTGAACATAATTTATATATATAAAAAGATAAAAAACCTTATTTTTTTGATTGAGCAAACTTAGAATAAAAAGCCTAAATAAATAAAAGCAAAATGTGGAAAAGGTAATCATGTGTTAAAAAATAACATATCACAATACCATATTAGAAGAAGCACTATAAAATAATGGTAAACTATGGTAGCATGATATTGATCAAGTAAGATACAGCAGGGTTTGGATTTTGCCTCTGCTACTTACTGGCTGTGTGACCATGGAGAAACTACTTGCCTCCTGAACCTCAGCTACCTTATGCTTAGCACAATGTAATATCACACAGAAAGGTAACCAAAATAAGCCTAACAAAAAGTTAAACCATGTGAATGTTATTTAATTAGTTCAAATAACTGTTTTGAGTAAAGATATAAGGAAAAGAGAATGATATATCTACAGAATTAAAGAGACATGGATAATTGCAGTTCAGCACTTCATGAAAAAGTAATCATAAAAAAGATAATAATCATTATACCCAGTCTAGTGTCTAAGACCTAATAGAGGCTCAACAAAAGATAGTTATTATTGTTGTTGTTATTTTATTGTCCACCCAAAAAAGTCCTTCATCCTTAAAACTCATCTTTTCTGAATCTTTTTAAGACTCATCATCCACAAAAAATTGTGTGCTCCTTCCTGTCTCTCCCATAACACCCTGCTATCCCTTTATTATCAGACTTATCATTGATTTATATTAATCAGTTTTCTTATATTTTTCTTCACTAAGACTGATTTTTTGAGATCAGGGATTTTATTCTGCTTCATTTATATCTCCATCATATATCACAATGCTTGGCACATCATAGGTTTTTAATAAACATTAATTAAAAGAATGTGCAACAACTATTCTCAACGACTTCAAGGATAGGTTTAAGAGTGTTTGGGACCTTTGAATTGTATTCTAGGCTTCACGGTGTCACCAAAATGTAGGAGTGTATAAACAACAGAACATACTGATATTTAATGTGTTATCGATATACCTAAAGTTGCAAGGAGAAAAAAAATTTAGAAGGAATTTTACGTAGCACTTATCCCTCTATACTCAAGAAATGTTTGCAATTGTGAGACAAATAAGAAAATATGAACAAAGGCTCTTTGTTCATAAGAGCCAAGAAGGCTCTTACATTCTGCTGCATCACTGAGGTACAAGGTTGTGAAACTGTAGGGAGATAAGGTATGGAAAGTGTTTTTAAAACAATACCTGAATTGGGACACCTGGGTGGCTCAGCAGTTGAGCCTCTGCCTTTTCCTCAGGGCTTAATCCCCGAGTCCTAGGATAGAGTCCCACATTTGGGCTCCCGGCCTGGAGACTGCTTCTCCCTCTGCCTATGTCTCTGCCTCTCCCTCTTTGTGTCTCTCACGAATAAATAAATAAAATCTTAAAAAAACCCCACAATACCTTAAATATATATGGTATTCAATAAATGTTTTGGGGGAGGGAAGGAGTGGAGAGAGGAAGAGAAGGAGGAGGAGAAAGAGGAAAAGTATATTTGATGGAATGAAAAACTAGAGTTCAATCTCACTCTGGTCTGGGGTGACCACTATTAGTCCTTCAACACCTTCCTTGAAGAAATTTTAAGAGAAAATATAAGCACTTCATAAATATGAGGAATTATTGTAATTACTATCATGAATGTCATTTTATTGAAGAAGAGGTTTTGAATTGAAAATGAAAATTTTAAAAACCTTGTTTCTGGTTAATTAGAGGCAATGAAGGAAAAATGCAGTTTTAGAATGCTTGAATAATGATACAATTTGATTGTAAAAGGTGATATTTGAGCACTTGTGGAAACACTTTAAACAAATAGCTAAAGGGGAGGGGGCAAGATGGTGGAAGAGTTGGGTCCCCAAGTCACCTGTCTCCACCAAATTACCTAGATAACTTTCAAATCATCCTGAAAACCTATGAATTCGGTCTGAGATTTAAAGAGAGAACAGCTGGAATGCTACAGTGAGAAAAGTTCGGCTTCTATCAAGGTAGGAAGATGAAACAAAATTAAGAGACAAAAAAATATCCAAGGGGGAGGGCCCCCCACGAGGAGCCAGGCTTAGGCCACGTGGTGAGTGCCCCCAGGAAAGCCCCATCCTGGAGAAGCAGGAGCTTCACCAATCTTCCCGGACAAAAAGGCCCTCGCAGGGAGTTGGAGCAGGATCCCAGGAGGGGCGGGGATGCCCTCAGGCTCCCAGGGGAACTAACAGGGGACCTGCCCCCGGGGGAGAGGGGCCCCACACACAGCAGACGTGCTCCCTAAAGGGGTGCAGTGCACCCCACGGGCTCCGACTGTAGCTTCGCTGTGGAGGGGGCTGCGTGGCCCTGGGAGCGTGATTCCAGTGGCACAGGCCCTGGAGGCCAGGGCACCGGGGACACAGCCCAAGATCCAGCTCTCCCCCCGGGACAGGCAGAGGCTGGGAGGACACAGGACAACAAGGAGGCTCCTGCTGCTGGGTGCCTGGAGCTGTGCAGAGCGGTGGCCCCCGGGCCTGGAGCATCCAGGCCTCTGCAGACTGGGAGCAGTGGTAGTTACTACAGGAGCTGACTCCAGGGCTGGAGTGCTGGCCGCCACCCCTTTGTTGTTCCTCCTCGGGCCTAACAGGATAAGCAACTCCCACTGAGCCCTGCACCAGGCAGGGAGCTGAGCAGCTCCCCCAGGAGCACACACCTGAGAATCAGCACAGCAGACCCGTCCCTCAGAAGACCAGCTAGAAGGACAGGGGAAAAGCAAGTTATTGACCAAGCAGCACTGGAAAGTTCAGGGGAAGTTGAGGGATTTACAGTATATACAATCAGAGGATACTCCCCCTTGTTTTTTGTTTTCTGTTTGCTTACCCCCCTTTCTGCTTTTTCTTTTTTCGTCTTCTTTTTTTTTCTTGTTTCTCTTCTCTCTTTTTCTCTTTTTCCCAGTACAGCTTGTTTTTGGCCACTCTGCACTGAGCAAAATGACTAGAAGGAAAACCTCACCTCAAAAGAAAGAATCAGAAACAGTCCTCTCTCCCTCCCACAGAGTTACAAAATTTGGATTACAATTCGATGTCAGAAAGCCAATTCAGAAGCACAATTATAAAGCTACTGGTGCTCTAGAAAAAAGCATAAAGGCCTCAAGAGACTTCATAACTACAGAATTTAGATCTATTCAGGCAGAAATTAAAAATCAATTAAATGAGATGCAATCCAAACTAGAGGTCCTAACGATGAGGGTTAACGAGGTAGAAGAACCAGTGAGTGACATAGAAGACAAGTTGATGGCAAGAAGGGTAACTGAGGGGGATCCCTGGGTGGCGCAGCGGTTTGGCGCCTGCCTTTGGCCCAGGGCGCGATCCTGGAGACCCGGGATCGAATCCCACATCAGGCTCCCGGTGCATGGAGCCTGCTTCTCCCTCCGCCTGTGTCTCTGCCTCTCTCTCTCTCTGTGACTATCATAAATAAATTTAAAAAAAAAATTAAAAAAAAAAGAAGGGTAACTGAGGAAAAAAGAGACAAGCAATTAAAAGACCATGAGGATAGGTTAAGGGAAATAAATGGCCTCCTCAGGAGGAAAAATTTACGTTTAATTGGGGTTCCCCAGGGCGCTGAAAGGGACAGAGGTCCATATTATGTATTTGAACAAATCATAGCTGAGAACTTTCCTAATCTGGGAAGGGAAACAGGCATTCAGATCCAGGAAATAGAGAGATCCCCCCCTAAAATCAGTAAAAACCGCTCAACACTTCGACATTTAATAGTGAAACTTGCAAATTCCAAAGATAAAGAGAAGATCCTTAAAGCAGCAAGAGACAAGAAATCTCTAACTTTTTCTGGGGAGAAATATTAGATTAGCAGCAGAACTCTCCACAGAGACCTGGCAGGCCAGAAAGAGCTGGCAGGATATATTCAGGGTCCTAAATGAGAAGAACATGCAGCCAAGGATACTTTATCCAGCAAGGCTGTCATTCAGAATAGAAGGAGAGATAAAGAGCTTCCAAGATAGACAGAAACTGAAAGAATATGTGACCACCAAGCCAGCTCTGCAAGGAATACTAAGGGGGATTCTGTAATAGAAAGAGGAAGTCCAAAGGAATAATCCACAAAAACAGGGACTGAATAGGTAGCATGATGACGTGAAATTCATATCTTTCAATAGTAACTCTGAACGTGAATGGGCTTAGTGACCCCATCAAAAGGCACAGGGTTTCAGACTAGATAAAAAAGCAAGACCCATCTATTTGCTGTCTACAAGAGACTCATTTTAGACCTAAGGACACCTACAGCCTGAAAATAAAAGGTTGGAGAAACATTTACCATTCAAATGTTCCTCAAAAGAAAGCAGGGATAGCCACCCTTATATCAGATAAATTAAAGTTTATCCCGAAGACTGTAGTAGGAGATGAAGAGGGACACTATATCATACAAATAGCTAAAGAAAGACATCAATCTTCAATGAATGCTCTACATAGTTGTTGAAAACTATGATTATTTAATTCATATTTTAACCTCTATTTTTCATGTATTCACAGAAAATATTCAGTGCCATATGAGCAAGAGTAGCTGCTGAAAACATTTAGAGCAGGCTGGATTTTGAAACCCACTAGCTTAACTTTTGTTTTTGCATACTGTACTGTATACCCTAGCCCGCACAGAAAATGGTAAACTAAGAAATACTAAAAAATGAAAACTGCATTCTATTAAATATTCAAAAGTTGAGCTGGTCATTAAAAATATTCTTCAATCGTCAGTAAAATTCAAGTTAAGTACCTTTTGGTTATGAGGCATTCATCCTTTTTCATGAAGTGCAGAACTGCAGTTAGCCACATCTCTGTGTAATTCTTTAGATGTCCCAAAGAGTAAAACCCATTAGAATGGGCCAAGAACCTTGTACTTAGTACTCCTTTCCCTATATCTTTACTCAAAAACAGTTATTTAAACTAATTAAAAAAATATTAGCACAGAATCTTTAACTCTTTCTTAGGCTTATATTGGTTGCTTTTCTGTGGGATATTACATTGTGCTAAGCATTGTGTGACAAAGGAGGTAGCCTCATTTTTGGAAGGAAAATTGTTGAGACTTTGAATTCAGAGTATTTTCACATCCTCTTTGAGTTTTAATGGAGTTAGATCTTTCACTTGCCTTGATATGTAAATAGAGATATTGCTATCTCCCAGGGGATCTTGGAGATCTGCCAAAGTACATAAGGGTAAGATATCCTTCAGGATAGAAGCTGAGTTGCCTAGAACAGCATATAAAGCCACGTTTGTGTTTGGGCTTCACAATAAAATACCTTTGTTAATAGTTTTTACTTCCAATATAAATGTTTATAAATTTTCTCAGCTTAGTCATCCTGGTTAGCCAATAGTTAAAAAACAACAGTTATACTCTGTTTCCTGGTGCTGTGTTACTAAACTTATACCCTTCCTTTGAAGATGCTATTTATATTTCCTTTGATATATACCATTAAAAATATCTGTTCTTTAAATAACACTTATCTTTGATGGAAATTGGGACATAGTTTCAGCTATTTATTTCAGTGACGGGAATAACTACTGAAATGGTAAAATTGCTAATCTATAGGGAGAAAGAATAATTTCCACCCTAGATGTTATGCAGATCATATTTGGAAGGAAAAGGGAAGCTGAAAACTTAGGTTAGGTCCTATAATCATATTTATTTTTTACCTATTAGCTTCTTTTGTGGTTTATCCCTGCTCATATAATGTGAAACCCACAAAAGAAGAGTCAATGATTTTATTGTTTTCTATTTCTGTTTTGCATCATTGATATTTCTTCCGAATTGATAACTTTTGTTCCATTCTTGATTCTGGAGTATTTAATTAGTGATTTCTATCATATGTTTTAAAATGTAAAATTAGTGTTAATCTTACTGTGAAAGCTAACATTATGTTTAAAAACCTTGCCCGTTCTATAATTAAGACATAGTTATCCACCTTAACAGTCTGAAACCAGATAATTATAGATTAATTTGTAAAGAAATTTTGTTAAATGACAGCAAATACCACACAATATGAAAAGGAGAGAAGCAGACTCTCCACTGAGGATGGAGACAAACCTGGGCTTAACCCCAGTACTCTGAGATTGTGACCTGAGCCAAAATCAAGAGTTGTATACTTAACTGAAATGAACCACTCAGACATCCCGTCATTTATTATTATTTTATTTTATTTTTTAATTTAAATTCAATTTGCCATCATATACTATAACACCCAGTGCTCATCCCATCAAGTGCTCTTCTTAGTGCCTGTCACCCAGTCACCCCATCATCCTCCCATCTTCCTCCCTTTCAGCAACCCTTTGTTTTTTCCCTAGATTCAGGAGTGTCTCATGGTTTGTCTTCCTCTCTAATTTTTCCCCACTCAGTTTCCCTCACTCCCCTTATAGTCCCTTTCATTATTTCTTATATTCCACATATGAGTGAAACCATATCATGATTGTCTTTCTCCAATTGACTTATTTCACTCAGCATAATACCCTCTAGTTCCATCTACGCGGAAGCAAATGGTAAGTATTCATCCTTTCTGATGGCTTATTATTTTTTTAATAAGCTCATCCCCTTGGGAATTTGTTGAATGCCACATTTCTTTGGAAAGAAATCAATATTCTAAGTGTGTTAAAAAGTAATATAATTTGATCTGTATTAATTTTTGTTACAGGCATCCACATGTTGATTTTCAATGGAAAACAATGCAATAAATACTCTGTTATATCTTGCAAATAATTGCTTATTTGAACCCACTACACTGCTCATTAGAAATGTTACATTTTCAACATGAATAGAATAAACCATTCAAATCCATAAAACAAAATTGAAAAGCACAAACTGACAAAATAAATCCTTACCTCTCCATCACTATTATTCTTCTATTTTAACTATCAAAACACTTAAAAGGTGTTCTAAGTTGCTGGACCCTGGGATAATTCATTGTGGTAAAAATGGCATAAAAGCAGAGAAAGCACTCTTATGACAGAAGAAGTGAATGCAATATTGAAAATGAATAATCATTTGTGATGTAGCCACCAACAGTGAAGGTGACTTTTAGGCAGTGGTCCTGAGGTACTTTAAATTCCTCCAAAACATTTCAACATCCCATTAATGCTCTATATTTCTGTATCCTAATTCCCAGGATTTAACAAAGCTCTTTTTTATGACTTCCAGATTTTGCATACTGAATTTATCTTCTATTGAACTTGGGGTCCATCACATTGATTTCCAATCATATATCTAATAATTGTTATTTTAGTAAATTTCCAGGGACTCCCTTTCCAGTTGTTCCCTGTATATCTCATTCTGTTAGTAGTATTGAAAATTGCCTAACTACATAGTGTTCATTGATTCAAAAATCTTATTCAACAAATACTTATTGAGTGTCTCTATATTAGACATTGAAGCACCACTAGATGTTATTCAAATAGAAGGGTTCTCAGATCTTGGGGAAGTGGTCAGAATTTACTGTCCCAGTATTGTGACATGATTCCACTATGGATTGTTCAACAATAAACGAATCTCCTTAGACTCAGTTTTATCATCCGTACAACAGAGATTGACATGGTTGAATAAGAACAGTGTTTTTGAAAATCAAATAGTTTTACAATAATGGGTCATAAAGCCAATTTATGAATGTATGACTGGCATTTCTTAATGATATACAATACAATAGAAAGTTTTACAGTATATATTAAGATTATACAAATTTGAAATTTCAATTTTTTAACCCATCTATGCATGTTTATATTGTATAGTGGATTTGTCTATTTTTTTATATTTGTCTGCATTTTGACATAGTGGTTTAAAATATATTTTTGGGACACCTTGGTGGCTCAGTTGGTTAAGCAGTTGCCTTTGGCTTAGGTCACTATTCCAGGGTCCTGAGATCAAGCCCCACATCAGGCTCCCTGCCCTGTAGGGAGTCTGCTTCTCCTTCTCCCTCTGTCCCTTCCCCTGCTCATTCTCTCTCTCTCTCTTTTTCTCTCTCTCAAATAAAATAAAATAAAATAAAAATTTTGTTAATGTGAGTCATATTTAAAAAATTCTAAGTTCCTGAACTGGAAGACTGGGATAATTTAGTTTTTTAAATATTCCATAATTTTCTATTTGATATTTCATTGAAATGGACCATCGGGAGGCATTGAACTTTTTATCTGGTTCAAGGTATCAAGTCATTTTACATATTGCAGATGATCAAAAAAGTATAATAATAACTGCAGAAGAATTTATTTTTAGTTAATTAAATCTTATAGACACACCTTTGTCTTTTTTGATATACTTTGTTAATAGAAAGGAAAACTCAGAATAATAGATGAAGCATGGCTCAATTAATAGAAAAATGAATTATAACATATTTTAAACATGATGCAATGCCTATAGATTGAACTCAATTGAAGCACTACAATGGAGTATTTCCATGGGCAGCAAAAGATAGCCAAGAAGGTTGGGGTACTAGAATACACACCAGACTTTTAAAACTGGGTTCTTGTCCTTACTTTTCCAATATAATTTAACCTGAATTTAGTAATCATGGTGATGCTGATAATAATAACAATAACTAATATTTATTAGTATTTATTCTAGGCACTGTTCTATGCACTTCATAATATACCATTTTATTTATTCCTCACAATAGCCATAGGAGGTATATATAATTTTTTTATCCATGTTTTACAGATTAGGAAACTGAAGCACAGAAATAATTCTTTATTATAGATTATGTACCAAAAACAATAATAAGCACTGAAGAAGAAAAGATGAGTAAGACATAGTTATCTTTTCAAGGAGTTTACTGTGTAGTAGAGGGACACACATGTGAACAAAGAATCATAATGAAATATGATATACTATAAATAAGAATTGCATAAAAATCACAGTGAGGAATATAGAGAAGAGGGCAACCTGCTGAGGATTTAAGAAAGACTTCTTTATAAAGTGGATGATATGATTCTTGAAGGATGGTAGAAATTTTGTAAGTAAATAAAATAGGTAAGTTAATTCTGTTAATCTACATATAGAACCAGAAGTGGTCTGGAAAAAGATAGTCTGTCTAGGGACATCTGTTGGTACCTAATAATCTTCAACTTTGCATAGCTTTCCTAGCTCTATGTATTGTGATCCAATACATTAAATTTGCACTCTCTTTCACTTGTCAAGATTTTTTCTAAAAAGATTTTATTTATTTATTCATGAAAGACACACAGAGAGAGAGAGAGGCAGAGACACAGGCAGAGGGAGAAGCAGGCTCCATGCAGGTAGCCCGACGTGTGACTCGATCCTGGGACTCCAGGATCACGCCCTGGGCCAAAGGCAGGAACTAAACCACTGAGCCACCCAAGGTGTCCTAACTTGTCAAGACTTTGGATGAACAAAAACTGATATTCCTTCTACCTGCTTTGTACACTTGCTGATGATGTGATATTGAACATATCATTAAATTATCTGAGTTTCAGTTTCCTCCTTGTGGAACAGAAGTTTTAGTATATGTAGAATAAATGTAATCTGAGAACTATGGGCCATGTAAAAAAGCTTAATAAAACACAAGACCATCATCATGTAAGTGATATTTGGGCTGATCTGGAATAGAAGTACATGACAGGGGAGGAGAGGCAAGATGGCGGAAGAGTAGGGTCCCCAAATCACCTGTCGCCTCCAAATTACCTAGAAAACCATCCAATCATCCTGAAAATCTACGGATTTGGCCTGAGATTTAAAGAGAGAACAGCTGAAACGCTACAGTGAGAAGAGTTCGTGCTTCTATCAAGGTAGGAAGACGGGGAAAAAGAAATAAAGAAACGAAAGGCATCCAAGGGGGAGGAGGCCCGTGAGGAGCCGAGGCTAAGGCCGGGGCGAGTGTCCCCAGGACAGGAGAGCCCCGTCCCGGAGGAGCAGGAGCTGCACCAACCTTCCCGGGCGGAAAGGAGATTGCTCGCAGGGAGTTGGGGCAGGATCCCAGGAGGGCGGGGATGCCCTCAGGCTCCCTGGGACACTAACAGACACCAGCGGCGCGCACAGGAGAGTGCGCCGAGCTCCCTAAGGGCTGCAGCACGGACACATTGACGCGGAGCAGCTCCGCGGGGCTCCGGCGGAGGCTCCGCGGAGAGGCGGCTACGTGGCCGGGAGCGCGAATCCACAGCGCAGGCCCGGGAGCACAGCCCAAGATCCGGCCTCCCCCCGGGAGGGCCCAGGACAGCAACGACGCTCCTGCCACGAGCTGAGTAGATCAACGGCCCCGCCCCGGAGCCTCCAGGCCCTGCAGACTGAGCTCCATAGTTACTGCGCGGGCTGAATCCAGCTTTCCAGAGCTGCCACAGACAGTGGGGTTATTCCTCCAGGGACCTCACGGGATAAACAAACCCCGCCCTCCTCCCCTTCCACCACCCCTAGTTCATTTCCCAGAGTTAGGAGTCTTCATGTTCTGTCTGCCTTCTGATATTTCACACACATTTCTTCTCCCTTCCCTTCTATTCCCTTTCACTATTATTTATATTCCTCAAATGAATAAAAACATACACTGTCCCTCTCTGATTGACTTACTTCACTCAGCATAATACCTCCCAGTTCCATCCACATTG
Organism: Vulpes vulpes; assembly: GCF_048418805.1. Classification (NCBI taxonomy): domain Eukaryota; kingdom Metazoa; phylum Chordata; class Mammalia; order Carnivora; family Canidae; genus Vulpes; species Vulpes vulpes. The sequence goes on from NC_132796.1 coordinate 60,112,466, forward strand.
AAGCAAATGGTGGGTATTTGTCATTTCTAATGGCTGAGTAATATTCCATTGTATACATAAACCACATCTTCTTTATCCATTCGTCATTCGATGGACACCGAGGCTCCCTCCACAGTTTGGCTATTGTGGACATTGCTGCTAGAAACATCGGGGTGCAGGTGTCCCAGTGTTTCATTGCATCTGTATCTTTGGGGTAAATCCCCAGAAGTGCAACTGCTGGGTCGTAGGGCAGATCTATTTTTAACACTTTGAGGAACTTCCACACAGTTTTCCAGAGTGGCTGCACCAGTTCATATTCCCACCAACAGTGTAAGTGGGTTCCCTTTTCTCCACATCCTCTCCAACATTTGTTGTTTCCTGCCTTGTTAATTTTCACCATTCTCACTGGTGTGAGGTGGTATCTCATTGTGGTTTTGATTTGTATTTCCCTGATGGCAAGTGATGCAGAGCATTTTCTCATGTGCATGTTGGCCATATCCATGTCTTCCTCTGTGAGATTTCTCTTCATGTCTTTTGCCCATTTCATGATTGGATTGTTTGTTTCTTGGGTGTTGAGTTTAATAAGTTCTTTATAGATTATGGAAACTAGCCCTTTATCTGATATGTCATTTGCAAATAACTTTTCCCATTCTGTAAGTTGTCTTTCAGTTTTGTTGACGGTATCTTTTCCTTTGCAAATCTTATCTTGATGAAGTCCCAATAGTTCATTTTTGCTTTTGTTTCTCTTGCCTTCATGGATGAATCTTGCAAGAAGTTACTGTGGCCAAGTTCAAAAAGGGTGTTGCTTGTGTTCTCCTCTAGTATTTTGATGGAATCATGTCTCACATTAAGATGTTTCACCCATTTTGTGTTTATCATTGTTATGGTGCAAGAGAGTGGTGTAGTTTCATTCCTCAGCTCGTGGATATCAAATTTTCCCAGCGCCATTTATTGAAGAGACTGTTTTTTCCAGGGTAGTCTTTCCTCCTTGTCGAATATTAATTGACCTTAAAGTTGAGGGTCCACTTCTGGATTCTCCATTCCGTTCCATTGATCTATGTGTCTGTTTTTGTGCCAGTACCACACTGTCTTGATGACCACAGCTTTGTAGTACAACCTGAAATCTGGCATTGTTCTGCCCCCAGCTATGGTTTTCTTTTTTAATATTCCCCTGGCTTTTTGGGGTCTTTTCTGTTTCCCCACAAATATTAAAATAATTTGTTCCAACTCTCTGAAGAACGTCCATGTTATTTTGATAGGGATTGCATTAAACGTGTAAATTGCCCTGGGTAACACTGACATTTTCACTATATTAATTCTTCCAGTTTATTAGCATGGAGGATTTTTCCATCTCTTTGTGTCTTCCTCAATTTCTTTCAGAAGTGTTCTCTAGTTTTTAGGGTATAGATCCTTTACCTCTATGGTTAGGTTTATTCCTACGTATCTTATGCTTTTGGATGCAATTGTAAATGGGATTGACTCCTTAGTTTCTCTTTCTTCAGTCTCACTCTTATTGGATAGAAATGCCACTGACTTTTGGGCATTGATTTTGTATCCTGCTACACTGCCAAACTGCTGTATGAGTTCTAGCAATCTTGGGGTGGAGTCTTTTGGGTTTTCTATATAGAGAATCATGTCATCGGCAAAGAGGGAGAGTTTGACTTCTTCTTTGTCAATTTGAAGGCCTTTTAATTCTTTTTGTTGTTGTTGTCTGATTGCTGAGGCTAGGACTTCCAGTACTGTTTTGAATAGCAGTGCTGAGGGTGGACATCCCTGTCTTGTTTCTGATCTTAGCGGAAAGGCTCCCAATGCATCCCCATTGAGAATGATATTTGCAGGGGCTTTTCCTAGATGGACTTTAAGATGTTGAGGAATATTTCTTCCATCCCTACATTCTGAATAGTTTTGATCAGGAATGTTTGCTGTATTTTGTCAAATGCTTTCTCTGCACCTATTGAAAGGATCATATGGTTCTTCTTTTTTCTCTTGCTGATATGATGAATCACATTGATTTTTCTACAAGTCTTGAACCAGTCTTGCATCCTTGGGATAAATCCTACTTGGTAATGGTGAATAATATTCTTAGAGTATTGTTGTATACTATTGGCTAGTATCTTGTTGATAATTTTTTCATCTCTGTTCATGAGGGATTTTGGTCTATAATTTTCCTTTTTGGTGGGGTCTTTGTCCAGTCTTGGAATAAAGTGATGCTGGCCTCATGGAACCAGTTTGGAAGTACTCCATCTCTTTCTATCTTTCTGAACAGCTTTAGTATATTAGATATGGTTTCTTCTTTAAACATTTGATAGAATTCCCCAGGGAAGCCATCTGGCCCTGGACTTTTGTGTCTTGGGAGGTTTTTGATGACTGCTTCAATTTTCTCCTTTGTTTTGGCCTGTTCAGGTTTTCTATTTTTTCCAGTTCAGTTTTGGTAGTTTGTGGCTTTTCCAGAAATGCATCCATTTCTTCTAGATTGCCTCATTTATTGGCATATATCTGTTCATAATATGTTTTTAAACTCGTTTGTATTTCCTTGGTGTTGGTAGTGATCTCTCCTTTCTCATTCATGATTTTATTAAATTGAGTCTTTTCTCTCTTGTTTTTAATAAGGCTGGCTAATGGTTTATCTATCTTATTAATTCTTTCAAAGATCCAACTTCTGGTTTTGTTGATCAGTTCCACAGTTCTTCTGGTCACGATTTCATTGAGCTTTGCTCGAATCTTTATTAACTCTCTTTTGCTGGGTGTAGGTTCTGCTTGCTGTTTTACATGTAAGGTTACATGTAACCTTTAGATGTAAGGTTAGCTTTTGTATTTGAGTTCTTTCCAGGTTTTGGATGGATGCTTGTATTTTGATGTATTTCCCCCTCAGGACTGCTTTGCTGTATACAAAATATTTTGATGGTTGTATCCTCATTCTCATTCGTTTCCATGAATCTCTTTAATTCTTCTTTAATTTTCTGGTTGACCCTTTCATCTTTTAGCAGGATGGTCCTTAACTACTCCACGTGTTTGAAATCCTTCCAAACTTCTTGTGATTTAGTTCTAATTTCAAGGCCTTATGATCTGAGAATATGCACTGGACGTTCCCAATCTTTTGGTATCTGTTCAGACCTGATTTTGACCCGATATGTGGTCTCTTCTGGAGAAAGTTTCATGTGCCCTTGAGAAGAATGTGTATTCAGTTTTATTTGGATTTAAACCTCTGTAAATGTCTGTGAAATCCATCTGGTCCAGTGTATCATTTAAAGGTCTTATTTCTTTGGCGATGTTGTCCTTAGAAAATCTATCAATTGCAGAAAGTGCCGTGTTGAAATATCCCAGTATTAGTGTATTATTATCTACGTATGTCTTTACTTAGATTATTAATTGATTGATATACTTGGCTGCTCCCACATTAAGGTCATAAATATTCATGATTATTAGGTCCTCTTGTTGGATAGATCCTTTAAGTATGATATTGTGTCCCTCTTCATCTCTTATTACAATCTTTGGGATAAACTTTAAATTATTTGATATGAGGATGTCTACCCCTGCTTTCTTTTGAGAACCATTTGAATGGTAAATGGTTCTTTAACCTTTTATTTTCAGGCTGGAATTCTCCTTAGATCTAAAATGACTGACTCTCTTATAGACCACAGCTAGATGGGTATCGCTTTTTTATCCAGTATGAAACCCCACACCTTTTGATGGCATCGTTAAACCCATTCACATTCAGAGTTACTATTGAAAGATATGAATTTAGTGTCATCATAATACCTAGTCACTCCTTGTTTTTTTGTGAAATGTTCCCTTGGACTTCCTCTTTCTTTTATATAGTCCCCCTTAATATTTCTTGCAGAGCTCATTTTGTGGACACATATTCTTTTAGTTTCTGACTATCTTGGAAGCTCGTTATCTCTCTTTCTATTCTGAATGACAGCCTTACTGGATATTATTTGCTGCATATTCTTCTCATTTAGGACTCTGAATATTACCTGCCAGTCCTTTCTGGCCTGCCATGTCTCTTTGGAGAGTTCTGCTGTTAACCTAAGACTTCTCCCCATAAAGTTTAGAGATTTCTTGTCCATTGCTGCTTTAAGTATCTTCTCTTTATCTTTGGAGTTTGCAAGTTTCACTATTAAATGTGGAGGTGTTGAATGATGTTTATTGATTGGGGGGGGGGGGAATCTGTCTATCTCCTGATTCTGAATGCCTGTTTCCTTCCCCAAATTAGGGAAGCTCTCAGCTAAGATTTGTTCAAATACACTTTCTGGACCTCTGTCCCTTTTGATGCCCTCAGGACTCCCAATTAAACATAGATTTTTCCTTCTGAAGCTGTCATTTATTTCCCTTAACCTTTTCTCACTATCTTCTAATTCTTTTCCTCTTTTTTTTCCTCAGCTTTCTTCCCTAGAATCAACTTTTCCTCTATGTCACTCACTTGTTCTACCTCGTTAACCCTCATTGTTATTACCTCCAGCCTGGATTGCATCTCATTTAATTGATTTTTAATTATGGCCTGATTAGATCTAAATTCTGGAGTCATGAAGTCTCTTGAGGCCCTTATCCTTTTTTCTAGAGCCACCAGTAGCTTTATAATTGTGCTTCTGCATTGGCTTTCTGACATTTACTTGTAATCCCAATTCTGTAATTCTGTGGGAAAGAGTATTGTCTGATTCTTTCTTTTGTGGTGAGTTCTTCCTTCTAGTCATTTTGCTCATTTCAAAGTGGCTAAAAACAAGTTGTACTGGAAAAAGGAAGGAAAAAGGAAGAAAAAAGGGAGGGAACAAACAAGCAAAAACAAAAAACAAAGAAGGGTATCTTCTAATTCTATATCGTATAAGTCCTTCTACTTCCTCTGGAACTTTCCAGCACTGCTTGGTTAAGAACTTGCTATTCCATGAGAGACGGGCAAGATGGCAGAAGAGTAGGGTCCCCAAATAACCTGTCCCCAACAAATTACCTAGATAACCTTCAAATCATCCTGAAAATCTACGAATTGGCCTGAGATTTAAAGAGAGACCAGCTGGAATGCTACAGTGAGAAGAGTTCGCGCTTCTATCAAGGTAGGAAGACGGGGAAAAAGAAATAAAGAAACAAAAGGCCTCCAAGGGGGAGGGGCCCCGCGAGGAGCCGGGCTGAGGCCGGGGCGAGTGTCCCCAGGACAGGAGAGCCCCGTCCGGGAGAAGCAGGAGCTGCACCAACCTTCCCTGTGGAAAGGCGCCCACAGGGAGTTAGAGCAGGACCCAGGAGGGCGGGGATGCCCTCGGGCTCCCTAGGACACTAACAGGCACCTGCGGCGCGTGCAGGAGAGTACGCCGAGCTCCCTAAGGGCTGCAGCGCACACGGCGGGACCCGGAGTAGCTCAGAGGGGCTCGGGCGGCGGCTCCGCGGAGGGGGCTGCGCGGCACCGGGCGCCGGGACACAGCCCAAGATCCGGCCTCCCCCTGGGACAGCCAGAGGCTGGGAGGGCACAGGACCGCAAGGACCCTCCTGCCTGGAGCTGAGCAGATCAGGGGCCCAGCCCCGGAGCCCCCAGGCCCTGCAGACGGAGAGCCCCGGAGTTACGCGGGAGCTGACTCCAGATTTCCAGAGCTACCGCCCCACTGTGACCATTCCTCCTGGGGCCTCACGGGGTAAACAACCCTCACTGAGCCTTGCACCAGGCAGGGGCAGAGCAGCTCCCCCAAGTGCTAACACCTGAAAATCAGCACAACAGGCCCCTCCCCCAGAAGACCAGGTAGAGGGACCAGTTCCAGAGGAAGTCAAGGGACTTAAAGTATACAGAATCAGAAGATACTCCCACGTGTTTTTTTGTTTTTTGTTTTGTTTTGTTTTGTGTTTTTTTTTCTTTTTTTCTTTTTGATTTCTGATTGCTTCCCCCACCCAACCCCCCCTTTTTTCTCCTTTCTTTTTCTTTCTCTTTTTCTTCTTTTTTACCTTTTTTTCTTCTTTCTCTTTTTTCTTATTCTCTTTTCTTTCCTTCTCTCTCTTTTTCTCCTTTTCACAATACAACTTATTTCTGGCCACTCTGAACTGAGCAAAACGACTAGAAGGAAAACCTCACCTCAAAAAAAGAATCAGAAACAGTCCTCTCTCCCACAGAGTTACAAAAACGGGATTACAATTCAATGTCAGAAAGCCAATCCAGAAGCACTATTATACAGCTACTGGTGGCTCCAGAAAAAACCATAAAGGACTCAAGAGACTTCATGACTGCAGAATTTAGATCCAATCAGGCAGAAATTAAAAATCAATTGAATGAGATGCAATCCAAACTAGAAGTCCTAACAACGAGGGTTAACAAGGTGGAGGAACAAGTGAGTGACATAGAAGACAAATTGACGGCAAAGAGGGAAACTGAGGAAAAAAGAGACAGACAATTAAGAGACCATGAGGATAGATTAAGGGAAATAAATGACAGCCTGAGGAAGAAAAACCTACGTTTAATTGGGGTTCCCGAGGGCGCCGAAAGGGACAGAGGGCCAGAATATGTATTTGAACAAAGCCTAGCTGAAAAATTTCCTAATCTGGGAAGGGAAACAGGCATTCAGATCCAGTAAATAGAGAGATCCCCCCCCTAAAATCAACAAAAACCGTTCAACACCTCGACATTTAATAGTGAAGCTTGCAAATTCCAAAGATAAGGAGAAGATCCTTAAAGCAGCAAGAGAAAAAAGTCCCTGACTTTTAAGGGGAGGAATATTAGGGTAACAGCAGACCTCTCCACAGAGACCTGGCAGGCCAGAAAGGGCTGGCAGGATATATTCATGGTCCTAAATGAGAAGAACATGCAACCAAGAATACTTTATCCAACAAGGCTCTCATTCAAAATGGAAGGAGAGATAAAGAGCTTCCAAGACAGGCAGGAACTGAAAGAATATGTGACCTCCAAACCAGCTCTGCAAGAAATTTTAAGGGGGACTCTTAAAATTCCCCTTTAAGAAGAAGTTCAGTGGAACAATCCACAAAAACAAGGACTGAATAGATATCGTGATGACACTAAACTCATATCTGTCAATAGTAACTCTGGACGTGAACGGGCTTAATGACCCCATCAAAAGGCACAGGGTTTCAGACTGCATAAACAAGCAGGACCCATCTATTGGCTGTCTACAAGAGACTCATTTTAGACAGAAGGACACCTACAACCTGAAAATAAAAGGTTGGAGAACCATTTACCATCCAAATGGTCTGCAAAAGAAAGCAAGGGTAGCCATCCTCATATCAGATAAATTAAAATTTACCCCGAAGACAATAGTGAGAGATGAAGAGGGACACTATCTCATACTCAAAGGATCTATCCAACAAGAGGACTTAACAGTCGTCAATATATATGCCCCGAATGTGGGAGCTGCCAAATATTTAAACGAATTAATAACCAAACTGAAGAAATACTTTGATAATAATACACTTATACTTGGTGACTTCAATCTAGCTCTTTCTACCCTCGATAGGTCTTCTAAGCACAACATCTCCAAAGAAACGAGAGCTTTAAATGATACACTGGACCAGATGGATTTCACAGATATCTACAGAACTTTACATCCAAACTCAACTGAATACACATTCTTCTCAAGTGCACATGGAACTTTCTCCAGAATAGACCATATACTGGGTCACAAATCGGGTCTGAACCGATACCAAAAGATCGGGATAGTCCCCTGTATATTCTCAGACCATAATGCCTTGAAATTAGAACTTAATCACAACAAGAAGTTTGGAAGGACCACAAACACGTGGAGGTTAAGGACCATCCTGCTAAAACATGAAAAGGTAATAAAAAAAAAAAAAAAAAACAAAAACATGAAAATGTAAACCAGGAAATTAAGGAAGAATTAAAAAGATTCATGGAAACTAATGAGAATGAAGATACAACCGTTCAAAGTCTTTGGGATGCAGCAAAAGCAGTCCTGAGGGGGAAATATATCGCAATACAAGCATCCATTCAATAACTGGAAAGAACTCAAATACAAAAGCTAACCTTACACATAAAGGAACTAGAGAAAAAGCAGCAAATGGACACCACGCCCAGCAGAAGAAGACAGTTAATTAAAATTCGAGCAGAACTAAATGAAATCGAGACCAAAAGAACTGTGGAACAGATCAACAGAACCAGGAGTTGGTTCTTTGAAAGAATTAATAAGATAGATAAACCATTAGACAGCCTTATTAAAAAGAAGAGAGAGAAGACTCAAATTAATAAAATCATGAATGAGTAAGGAGAAATCACTACCAACACCAAGGAAATACAAACGATTTTAAAAACATTTTATGAACAGCTATATGCCAATAAATTTGGAAATCTAGAAGAAATGGATGCATTCCTGGAAAGCCACAAACTACCAAAACTGGAGCAGGAAGAAATAGAAAACCTGAACAGGCCAATAACCAGGGAGGAAATTGAAGCAGTCATCGAAAACCTCCCAAGACACAAGAGTCCAGGGCCAGATGGCTTCCCAGGTTAATTCTATCAAACGTTTAAAGAAAAAAATCATACCTATTCTACTAAAGCTGTTTGGAAGGATAGAAAGAGCTGGAGTACTTCCAAATTCGTTCTATGAGGCCAGCATCACCTTAATTCCGAAACCAGACAAAGACCCCACCAAAAAGGAGAATTACAGACCAATATCCCTGATGAACATGGATGCAAAAATTCTCAACAAGATACTAGCCAATAGTATCCAACAACACATTAAGAATATTATTCACCATGACCAAGTAGGATTTATCCCCGGGACACAAGGCTGGTTCAACACTCAAAAACCATCAATGTGATTCATCATATCAGCAAGAGAAAAACCAAGAACCATATGATCCTCTCCTTAGAAGCAGAGAAAGCGTTTGACAAAATACAGCATCCATTCCTGATCAAAACACTTCAGAGTGTTGGGATAGAGGGAACTTTTCTCGACATCTTAAAAGCCATCTACGAAAAGCCCACAGCAAATATCATTCTCAATGGGGAAGCACTGGGAGCCTTTCCCCTAAGATCAGGAACAAGACAGGGATGTCCACTCTCACCACTGCTATTCAACATAATATTGGAAGTCCTAGCCTCAGCAATCATACTACAAAAAGACATTAAAGGCATTCAAATTGTCAAACAAGAATTCAAACTCTCCCTCTTGGCCAATGACATGATACTCTACATAGAAAACCCAAAAGCCTTCACTCCAAGATTGCTAGAACTCTCACAGCAATTTGGCAGTGTGGCAGGATACAAAATCAATGCCCAGAAATCAATGGCATTTCTATACACTAACAATGAGACTGAAGAAAGAGAAATTAAGGAGTCAATCCCATTTACAATTGCACCCAAAAGCATAAGATACCTAGGAATAAGCCTAAACTAAGAGGTAAAGGATCTATACCCTAAAAACTATAGAACACTTCTGAAAGAAATTGAGGAAGACACAAAGAGATGGGAAAATATTCCATGCTCATGGATTGGCAGAATTAATATTGTAAAAATGTCAATGTTACCCAGGGCAATTTACACGTTTAATGCAATCCCTATCAAAATACCATGGACTTTCTTCAGAGAGTTAGAACAAATTATTTTAAGATTTGTGTGGAATCAGAAAATACCCCGAATAGCCAGGGGAATTTTAAAAAAGAAAACAATAGGTGGGGGCATCACAATGCCAGATTTCAGGTTGTACTACAAAGCTGTGGTCATCAAGACAGTGTGGTACTGGCACAAAAACAGACACATAGAACAATGGAACAGAATAGAGAACCCAGTAGTGGACCCTGAACTTTGTTGTCAACTAATATTCGATAAAGGAGGAAAGACTATCCATTGGAAGAAAGACAGTCTCTTCAATAAATGGTGTTGGGACAATTGGACATCCACATGCAGACAAATGAAACTGGACCACTCTCTTTCACCATACACAAAGATAAACTCAAAATGGATGAGATATGTAAATGTGAGACAAGAGTCCATCAAAATTCTAGAGGAGAACACAGGTAACACCCTTTTTGAACTTGGCCACAGTAACTTCTTGCAGGATACATCCACGAAGGTAAAAGAAACAAAAGCAAAAATGAACTATTGGGACTTCATCAAGATAAGAAGCTTTTGCACAGCAAAGGATACAGTCAACAAAACTAAAAGACAACCTACAGAATGGGAGAAGATATTTGCAAATGACATATCAGATAAAGGGCTAGTTTCCAAAATCTATAAAGAACTTATTAAACTCAACACCAAAGAAACAAACAATCCAGTCATGAAATGGGCAAAAGACATGAAGAGAAATCTCACAGAGGAAGACATGGACATGGCCAACATGCACATGAGAAAATGCTCTGCATCACTTGCCATCAGGGAAATACAAATCAAAACCACAATGAGATACCACCTCACACCAGTGAGAATTGGGAACATTAACAAGGCAGGAAACAACAAATGTTGGAGAGGATGCGGAGAAAAGGGAACCCTCTTCCACTGTTGGTGGGAATGTGAACTGGTGCAGCCACTCTGGAAAACTGTGTGGAGGTTCCTCAAAGAGTTAAAAATAGACCTGCCCTAAGACCCAGCAATTGCACTGTTGGGGATTTACCCCAGAGATACAGATGCAATGAAACGCCAGGACACCTGCACCCGGATGTTTCAAGCAGCAATGTCCATTATAGCCAAACTGTGGAAGGAGCCTCCGTGTCCATCGAAAGATGAATGCATAAAGATGTGGTTTATGTATACAATGGAATATTACTCAGCCATTAGAAATGACAAATACCCACCATTTGCTTCAACGTGGATGGAACTGGAGGGTATTATGCTGAGTGCAGTAAGTCAATCGGAGAAGGACAAACAGTGTATGTTCTCATTCATTTGGGGAATATAAATAATAGTGAAAGGGAATATAAAGGAAGGGAAAAGAAATGTGTGGGAAATATCAGGAAGGGGACAGAACATAAAGACTCCTAACTCGGGGAAACGAACTAGGGGTGGTGGAAGGGGAGGAGGATGGGGGGTGGGGGGGAATGGGTGACGGGCACTGAGGCAGACACTTGACGGGATGAGCACTGGGTGTTATTCTGTATGTTGGTAAATTGAACACCAATAAATATTAATTTATTAAAAAAAAAAGATCTTGCTCTTCCCTCTGGGAAACAAATTAGGGGTGGTGGAAGGGGAGGAGGGTGGCAGTGTGGTGGTGACCAGGTGGGGGTCACTGATGGGGCATTTGAGGTGATGAGCACTGAGTGTTATTCTGTATGTTGGCAAATTGAACACCAATAAAAATAAATTTATTATTTAAAAAATAAATTATTTAAAAAAAAAGAACTTGCTTTTCCCCTCTCCTTCCAACTGGTCTTCTGGAGGCGGGATGTGCTGTGCTTATTGTCAGGTGTGTGCACCTGTGGGAGGTGCCTTGCCCTCTGCAAGGTGCAGGGCTCAGTGTCAGCTGTTTATCCTGTGTGTCCCCTGCTCCCTGGTGGCCCCGCTCAGTCCCAGGCACAAGGTGACACCAGAAGGAACAACAACAGTGGTGGCAACCAGGTCTATAGCCTTGGAGTCAGCTCCAGCAGCAACTCCTCTAATCTCCCGGTGAGCAGGGACCTGGATGCTCCGAGGGCAGGGGGCCCTGTTCTGCGAACCCCTGGGCTGCCTGGTGGCAGTGTTGGACCCTGGCTCACGGATGCCAACGTGTCCTGGTGGACGCCCCAGAGACTCAGACCCCAGACAGGCAGATGCAATTAGCAAGAGGGTTTATTGAACGTTTGCGCAAACGGGCTCTCCGCCTCCGAGGAGGAAGAGAGCCCAGATTAGCAATTACAGGTATCTTTTAAAGGTAAAAGGGAAAAAAACCGCTTAAAGACAAAAGAACCGCGGGAGTGGCATAGCATCCAGGTTGATTTCTCAGAAGGTCAACATGAACCTATTCAGGGACATTCCAATCAGGGTGTGGGGGGAAATGGTTTTCTTATCACAAACAGAATGCTTTTTGTTGCTAAAACTACAGGAAGGCGCCTGGATGGGCTGCCTCTGGATTAGGGCTGATCCTACTTACAGGGGGGGTTTCTTCAGCAGGAGAGTCCTCGCTGTCCTGCGTCCTCCCAGCCTCCACCTGTCCCAAGGGGAGCGCTGGATCCTGGGCTGTGTCCCCTCATGCCTTGTGCTCCGTGGCCTGCGCGGCTGGAATCACTCTCTCGAGGCCATGCAGCCCCCTTTGCGTGGAGCTGCTGCCTGGGCTGCCACCTGGGCTGCTCCCGAGGCTCCGCCTGGCGCATGCTCCAGCCCTTTTGGGAACTCAGCCCACAGTGTGTGGGAAGCTCTCCTCTGGGGTGCACTTCCTCTGTTAGTGACCCCAGGGACCTGGGGGCTCCACTGCCCCTCCTGGGTTCCTGCCCGAGTTCCCTGCGAACACCTTTCTGTCCAGGAAGATAGGTGAAGTTCCTGCATCTTTGGGACTGGTCCGTCCTGCCCTGGAGGCACTTGCCATCCAGCCTTAGCCCAGCTCCTTGCGAGGGCTCCTCCCCCTTGGATGCTTTTTTATTGCTTTATTTTTTTCCATCTTCCTACCTTGATAGAAGCGGGAGCTCTTCTCACTGTTGCACTCCAGGTGTTCTCTTTTTAAATCTCTGGCTGAATTCTTAGGTTTTTTTGATGATTTGAAAGTTATCTAGGTAAGTTGGTGGGGCAGGTGACTTGGGGAATCCTACCTACTCTTATTACATCTTGCCCCACCTCTTATTATATTCTTTTTTACTTTAATTTTTTCTTCTGGTTTTGGATTTCTTCTGATTTGTATAGTGTATATTTCTCTGGGGTTGTTGTTGCCATTTTAGTATTTTGTTCCCTTATGTGTCTATTCTTCTCCGGACAGAATGAAGAGATACAAAAACTTACCACAAAAAGAGAACAAGAGGTGGTACTATTTGCCAGGGACCTAATTACTATGGACATAAGTAAGATTTTAAAACTAGAGTTCATAATAATTATTATAATGATTCTAGCTGGGCTTGAAAAAAGCATATGAAGACACTACATTATCCTTTTCTGGAGAAATAAGAGAACTAAAATCTCATTAAGCTAAAATCACAAAGACTATTAATGAGATGCAGCACAAATGGAGGCTCTAACTGCTAGAATAAATGAGGCAGAAGAGAGAATTGGTAACATAGAAGGCAAAATTATGGAGAATAAAGAAGATGAGAAAAAGGGAGATAAATAGTTACTGGATCAAGATGAGAGACTATGAGAGATATGTTATACCATACAGCAAAACATTATTAGAATTACTGAGACCCCAGAAGAAGAGGAAAGAGAGAGAGGGGCTGAAGGTATATTGGAACAAATTATAGCAGAGAACTTCCTTAATATGACGAAGAAAACAGACATCTAAGTCCAGGACACACAGAGAACCCCTCTCAAAATCAATAAAAATAAGTCAACAGACTGACATATAATACTGAAACTTGCAAATCGCAGAGACAAAGAGAAAATCCTGAAGGCAGCTTGTGTCAAGATGTGCTTAACCTCAAGGTAGAAACGTTAGACTGGCAGCAGACCTATTCACAGAGAAATCGCAGAAATAAAAGGCTACAAACAGTTGGCAGGATATGTTCATGGTGCTAAATGAGAAAAATATGCAGCCAAGTATACTTTATCCAGCTTGGATGTCACTGAAAATAGAAGAAGAAATAAAAACCTTCCAGGACAAAGAGAAACCAAAAGAATTTGTGACCATCAAATCAGCCCTACAAGAAATATTAAAAAGGATCCTTTAGGGAACCCCAGGTGGCACAGCGGTTTAGTGCCTGCCTTTGGCCCAGGGTGTGATCCTGGAGACCTGGGATCGAATCCCACATCGGGCTCCCGGTGCACGGAGCCTGCTTCTCCCTCTGCCTATGTCTCTGCCTCTCTCTCTCTGTGTGTGACTATCATAAATAAATAAAAATTAAAAAAAAAAGGATCCTTTAACTGAAGAGAGAGCCCCCAAATACCATAGACCAGACAGGATCAGAGACAATCTACAGAAACAGTGACTTTACAGGTAATAGAATGGCACTAAATTCAGATCTTTCAATAGTTACTCTGAATGTAAAAGGGATAAATGCCCCAATAAAAATACACAGGTTATCAGACTGATTAAAAAGCGAGACCCATCAATATTCTGTCTGCAAGAGACTCATTTTAGACCCATAGACACTTCTGGATTTAAAGTGAGAGGATTAAAAACTATTTATTATGCTAGTGGACTTCGAAAGAAATCTCGGTGGGCAAAAATTATATCAGACAGATTAGATTTTAAACTGAAGACTGTACATAAGAGATGAGGAAGGACAATAGTACATAATAATTAAAGTGTTTATCCAACAAAACAGCTAAAATGTATAAATATGTATGCCCCTAACTTTGGAACAACCAATTATATAAACCAATTGATAACAGAATTAAAGAAATACAAAGGAGAATTAGACATCAATATCCTTAATGAACATGAATGCAAAAAATCTCACCAAAATACTAGCCAATAGGATTATTCACCATGAGCAAGTGGGATTTTTTCTTGGGCTGCAAGCGTGGTTCAATATCTGCAAATCAATCAATGTGATATATTACATTAATAAAAGAAAGGACAAGAAACATACCAACCTCTCAATAGGTGGAGAAAATTCATTTGACAAAGTACAGTATCCTTTCTTGATTAAAACTCCTCACAGAGTAGGGATTGAGGGAGGATACCTCAAATACATAAAAGCCATATACAAAAAGTCCAAAGCAAATATCATTCTCAATGGGGAAAAACTGAAAAATTTTCCCCTAAGGACAGAAACTCGATAGGGATGTCCACTATCACCACTATTGTTCAATATAGTACTAGAAGTCCTAATCTCAATAATTAGACAACAAAAAGAAATTCAAGGTGTCTGAATTGGCAAGGAAGAATTCAAACTCTCATTCCTTGCAGATGACATGATATTCTATATAGGAAATCCAACAGACACCACCCAAAATTTCTAGAACTCATACTCAGCAAAGTGGCAGGATATAAAATCAATGCACAAAAATAAAATCAATGCACAAAAATTACATTTCTATACACTAATAATGAGACTGAAGAAAGAGAAATTAAGGGGTCAATCTCATTTACAATTGCACCCAAAACTATAAGGTATCCAAATCAAAGAGGCAAAGGATATGTACTGAGGAGACTATAAAATACTCATGAAAGAAATTGAGGAAGACACACAGAAATGGAAAAACATTCCATGCTCATGGATTGGAATAACAAATACTGTTGAAATGGCCATACTACCTAGAGCAATCTACACATCAATGCAATCCCTGTTAAAATACCATCAACTTATTTAAGAGAGTTGAAAAAAAGATAATCCTAAAATTTGTATGGAATGAGAAAAGACCCTGAATAGCCAAAGGAATGTTGAAAAAAGAAAACCAAAACTGGCCGCATCACAATTTCTGACTTAGAGGTCTATTACAAAGCTGTAATCATCAAAACAGTATGGTACTGGCACAAAAACAGACAGATCAGTGGAACAGAATAGAGAACCCAGAAACGGACCCTCAACTTTATGGTCAACTAATCTTCAACAAAGCAAGAAAGAACGTCCGATGGAAAAAAGACAGTCTCTTCAACAAATGATGTTGGAAAAATTGGACAGCCACATGCAGAAGAATGAAACTAGACCATTTCCTCATTCCATACTAAAAATATAGACCTAAAATGGATGAAAGACCTCAATGTGAGACAGGAATCCATCAAAATCTGAGAGGAGAACACAGGCAGCTACTATTGTGACCTTGGCTGCAGCAACTGCTTATTGGACACATCTCCAAAAAGCAAGAGAAAAAAGGCAAAAATTAACTATTGGGACTTCCTCAAGATAAAAACTGTGTGGGGAAAAATTAGAAAGGAAGACAAACCATGAGAGACTCCTAACTTTGGGAAACAAAGGGTTGTAGAAGGGGAGGAGAATGAGTTACCTGGGCGACAGACACTAAGGAGGGCATTTGATGGAATGAGCACTGGGTGTTATACTATATGTTGGCAAATTGAATTTAAATAAAATATTTTACTTTTTTTTTTTAAGAAAAAGCTTTTGCAAAGCTTAAGAAACAGTCGTCAAAACCAAAACACAGCCAATAGAATGGAGAGGATATCTGCAAATGTCTTATCAGATAAAGGGCTAGTCTCCAAAATCTATAAAGAATTTTTTCAAACTCAACACCTAAAGAACAAATAATCCAATCAAGAAATGGGCAAAGGGGCAGCCTGGGTGGCTCAGCAGTTTAGCGCCGCCTTCAGCCCAGGGCCTGATCCTGGAGACCCAGGATTGAGTCCCACGTCGGGCTCCCTGCATGGAGCCTGCTTCTCCCTCTGCCTGTGTCTCTGCCTCTCTCTCTGTGTGTCTCTCATGAATAAATAAGTAAAAAAATCTTTAAAAAAAGTAATGGGCAGAAAAGATGAACAGATATTTCTCCAAAGAAGACATACAAATAGCCAATGATACATGAAAAAATGTCCAACATCACTCGGCATCAGGGAAATACAAATAAAAAACACAATGAGATACCACCTTATACCAGTCACATGGCTAAAATCAATAAGTCAGAAAATCACAGATGTTGGCAAGGATGTGGAGAAAGGGGACCTCTCTGACACTCTTGGTGGGAATGCAAACTGGTACAACCATTGTGTGGAAAACAGTTTGGAAGTTACTCAAAAAGTTGAAAATAGAGCTACCCAGCAATTGTCCTACTGTATATTTACCTGAAAGATACAAATGTAGTGATATGAAGGGACACCTGCACCCCAATATTTATAGCAACAATATCCAAAATCACCAAACTATGGAAAGAGACTTGATGTCCACCAATAGATCAATGGATAAAGAAAATTATATATATATATATATATATATATATATATATATATATATATACACACACACACACACACACACACACACACAGGCATCAAAAAAATGAAATCTTGCCATTTGCAATGGTGAGAATGGAACTATAGGATATAATGCTAAGCAAAACAAGCCGATCAGAGAAAGATGATTATCATATAATCTCACTCACATGTGGAATTTAAGAAACAAAACAGGATCATGGAGGAAGAGAGGAAAAAATAAAACAAGATGAAATCAGACAGAGAGATAAACCGTAAGAGACTCTTAATCATAGGAAACAAACTGAAGATCGCTTGAGGAGAGGCAAGTGAGGGTTGGGTAACTGGCAGATGGAAATTAAGAAGGCCATGTGATATAATAAGCACTGGGTCTTATACAAAACTGATGTTTCACCAATCTATACCTTTGAAAACAATAATACATTATATGTTATTTAATTGAAATTATTTTTAAAAGATTTTATTTATTTATGCATGAGAATACACAGAGAGGAGAGAGAGAGGCAGAGACACAGACAGAGGGAGAAGCAGGCAGGGACCCGATCCTGGGTCTCCAGGATCATGCCCTGGGCTGAAGGCGGCGCTAAACTGCTGAGCCACACGGGCTGCCCTATTTAATTGAAATTAAATACAATTTTTAAAAAGTACAAAATTGATTTTAAATTAAACTTCTTTAATTAAGAACTTATAGGCATCAAATAATAATATCAGAAAGCATAAAGAAAAAGCAGTTAGAAAAGGAGCAACAAATAAAACCTAAAACCAGTAAAAGGAAGGAAATAATAAAATTTAGAGTAGAGTTAAATGATATTGAAACTACAAACCAATAGAGCAGATCAATACAACCAGGAGCTGCTTCTTTGAATAAATTCAATAAAATTGATGAACTATTCACCAGGCTTATCAAGAAAAAAGAGAAAGGAACTAAATAATAAAAAAAAACTAGTGATTTTTTTAAATGATGTTTTAATCATTAGCATGATTAAATAGAAATAACCAACACGACAGAAATACAAATAAGTATGAGATTATTATGAAAAACTACATGCCAACAAATTGATAAACCTAAAAGAAATAGACAAACTCTTAGAAACATAAACTACCAAAACTGAAAAAGGAAGAAATATATTTTTTAAATTTTTAAAGAACAAACATTTATTAAATACTTCACATGTACCAGGTGCTGATATACTGATAAAAGTCTAAATATCTCATCAAAATACCAAGTAATTTTTAAAGTATATTAAAAATTATCCAAAGTAGGACAATCAGGTACTGAAAAACAACAGATGAGATCCCCCACACCTCCTGAGCACTGTGCCAGGGCAGCAGGCTCTGCAGCTCAGGCTGGGCTTCTGCTGCCTTGAGGAGCAACTGCACAGTCCCTGATTTTCAATGGCCCAGGTTCCTGCCTCTATGCCCACCAGCTCTGAAGTGCTTCTTGAGGATGTGAACACAGTTGCTAGCCCAGTTTGAGAAAAAAGAAAGCTCTGCTTGGTAGTGCCATGCATCACTTCTGATCAGGTTTTATTAGCAAAGCAAGTCCTATTGGGTGGGAAAGTGTTATAACTCCTCCTTCCTGTTTTTAAAATTTTTATTTTGAAATGATTCTAGATTCACCAGAAATTGCAAAAATACAATGGAGAGGTCTTAATCAAAGAATCACACCCAGGAAATGGACACTGGTGCCATAGGCCCCACTCAGAACTCACAACATTACATGCTTGCACATGTGCCACCTAATGCCATTTTGGAGTTTTGTGGCACCGCTGCACAATCAAGATACAGAATAGTTCCAGTTCCACCAAGATCTCCCTTTTTTGGTCCCTCCATCCCCATCTTAACCTCTGCCAACCACCAATCTGCTCTCCATTCAAGAATGTTACATAAATGGGAACATAGTATGTAACCTTTGGGGACAGGCTTTTTTCACTCAGCACTAGGCCCTTGAAATCCATCCAAGTTGCAGCTCTCAGTAATTACTTGGGACAGCTAAGGAGAAGTGTTCTGTGATGTGGCTGAGTAATGAAGAACTTTGTCTAGTGTGCTTCTCACCTCTTTTTTTTTTTTTTTTTTTTTTTTGCTATAGTGTTTGGTTTGCAGATGGCACAGTCAGTTTCTCTGGCAGCTTGGAGCATTTAAGGAGGCTTTGGCTTAGGGGGGAGGGGCTGTGCCCACAAAGAGGGTACCTGGACTGCGTTCCTGTCGTTCCTCCAAGAACCAGGGTGAGGAGGAAAAATCCAGGATGCTTTCAGATACAGTTCCAAGGACTAGCAACTTCCATGTTGGCATGTCGTTTCTCCTTGAGGGGCTGGAGCAGATGAGGGCCCTTTACAAGTCTTCCTGTGAAGAATCAGGAGTCCACTGGGTAAATTCAGGCCAGGTTTAAGGGGACAAATGGCCTGAGGCATTGTTACTAGGTCCTAATTCAAGTCTTGGCCAAGCACTAAACTGTTTGTACTTCAGTTTTTTCTACCTATTCTTAGGTGAGGAGAGCAGATTTTAGTGGGTTCAAAGACTTCTCTAATTCCATGGGTTCAAGTTGGCAAAAGCATCCTCTGGAAATGCCATTTGTATTACTGCATTTAGATTTCCCAGTCTAGCCCAGACTCATAATTCATATAACAGAAAAACTTATATCCCAAGTTTCCCAGGTGTGTTTTGGAATAAACTTGCACATCTTCACGCCAAGAAGTTTTGCTGTCTTTTCTTCCATGACAGCACCTATGCACAGCAGAATCTTGCCCTGAGTCAGATACTTGATGGTTTCCGATATTATTCTGAGAC
The DNA here is from genome assembly GCF_048418805.1 of Vulpes vulpes. Lineage (NCBI taxonomy): Eukaryota > Metazoa > Chordata > Mammalia > Carnivora > Canidae > Vulpes > Vulpes vulpes. Next base: position 60,132,115 of record NC_132796.1, read on the forward strand.
ACTCCTTAGAAATGTAGGGAGGATCTGCTACTATGATGTCAAACTATGTGAAGCAATTTTTTCAGTTAATCCAATGGATTATTTATTTTTTTAAAGATTTTATTTATTTATTCTTGAGAGACAGAGAGAGAGAGACAGAGGCAGAGACACAGGCAGAGGGAGGAGCAGGCTCCATGCAGGAAGACCAATGTGGGACTTGATCCCGGGACCCCAGGATCACACCCTGGGCCAAAGGCAGGCGCTAAACTACTGAACCACCCGGGCTGCCGTCCAATGGATTATTTTAATGGGCACATAACCATCAAGAAACTGAATCAGCAGTCAAAAAACTCCTGACAAACAAAAGTCCAGGGCCTGATAGATTCACAGGTGAATTCTATATTTCTTTAAATTTAAAGAAAAATTAAAGCCTAATCTTCTCATACTAGTCCATAAAATGTAAAAGGAAGAAAAACTTCCAAAATTCATTCTAAAAGTCCAGGATTACTCTGATATCAAAACCAGATAAAGACAAAACTAAAAAAAGAGACTTAAAGGCTAATAACCCCGATGAACATGGATGCAAAAATTTTCAGCAAAATAATAGCAAACTTAATTCAACAATACATTGAAAATTCATTCACCATGATCAAGTGATATTTACTTCTGGATTGCAAGTGTGGTTCAGTACTCACAAATCATCTGATGTAATATATTACATCAGTACATTTAAGGATATGTAAAAACCATATGATCATTTGAACAAAGAGTTTGTGTCTGTTCAAATACATTGTCAAATGTCAATGTATTTTGCATTTGACAAAATACAACATCCATTCATTGAAAAACGCTCAATAAAGTAAGGACAGAGAAAACATGACTCAACTTAATAAAGGTCATATATGAAAAACCCACAGCTAACATCATCCTCAGTGAGCAAAAACAGAGATTTCCCCTAAGGTCAGGAACAAGACAAGAATGTCCACTCTAACTACTTTTATTCAATTAGTACTGGAAGCCCTAGTCACAGCTTTCAAACAATAAAAAGAAATTAAAAAGAAACATTAAAATCAGTAAGGAAGAAGTAAAACTTTCCATATTTGCAGATTACATGATACTCTATATAGAAAACCTGAAAGAGGGATCCCTGGGTGGCGCAGCGGTTTGGCGCCTGCCTTTGGCCCAGGGCATGATCCTGGAGACCCGGGATCGAATCTCACATCGGGCTCCCGGTGCATGGAGCCTGCTTCTCCCTCTGCCTGTGTCTCTGCCTCTCTCTCTCTCTCTCTTTGACTATCATAAATAAATAAAAATTAAAAAAAATAAAAAAAAAAGAAAAGAAAACCTGAAAGATCCACCTAAAAACTGCTAGAGCTGATAAATGAATTCAGTAAATGCACAGGATATAAAATCAATGTACAGAAATCTGTTACATTTCTATAAACCCATAATGAAGCAACAGAAAGAGAAATTAAGAATACAATCCCACTTATAATTGCAGCAAAAATAATAAGATACCTAGGAATGAACCTTACCAAAAAGGTAAAAGACCTATAGTCTGAAAATATGTAAGAGTGATGCATGATATTGAACTGGACACAAAGAAATGGGAATACAATCCATGCTTATGGATTAGAAGAACAAATATTTTTTAAAATACTATACTACCCAGAGCAATCTACACATTTATTGCAATCCCTTTCAAATCACCCCAGCAGTTTTCAAAGAGCTAGATCAAACAATACTCAAATTTATATGGAATCACAGGAGACCCTGAATTGCCAAAGCAGTCTTGAAAAAGAAAAGCAAAGCCGGAGGTATCACAAATCTGGAATTTATTTTTTTAATTATTTTTATTTTTTTATCCAAAATCTGTTTATTGGGATAGTGTCCCACTCATCTTGATTCAGGGAGCTTTTAGTGCTTCTTCCACCTGAAGAAGCATCCTTCTGTAAGCCTTGCTTTTCCTCTCGTGGGCTGGCAGAGGATGGTAGAGCAGCTGACACACAGAACTACCGTCTGTACATGGCTGAAGACGGTGGTGATTTTGTAGCATCCTGGGCACTTCACGTCAATGAAGTAGGAGTTGGGGCTCTGCACCAGGTGTTTCTTCTTGTGCTTCCTCTTCTCCTCTTCCAGGGGCAGGTGCAGGAGATTCTTCGCAAGGGGCATGTTCTCATAGAGAGGTCATCACCGCTGGAAAGGCAAATATGGTACTGTCACAAAAAATAGACACATGGATCAATAGAACAGAATAAACAACCAGAAATGAATCCACAAATATATGGTCAATTAATCTTTGACAAAGCAGGAAACAATGTCCAGTGGGAAAAGGACAGTCTCTTCAACATATGGTGTTGGGAAAACTGGACAGTAACATGCAGGAGAATGATACCGGACCATTTTCTTATACCCTACACCAAAACAAATTCAAAATGTTTTAAAAATCTAAAATGAGACATCAATCCATTAAAACTCTTAAGCACACAAGGCAGTAACCTCTTTATTTATTTATTTATATTTATATTTATTTATTTTTTGGCAGTAACCTCTTTGACATTGGCCATAGCAACTTTTTTTCTAGATAGGTCCTCTGAGGTAGGGAAAGAAAAACAAAATATATATTATTGGGAGTATATAAAAATAAAAATTTCTGTATAGCTAAGGAAACCAACAAGAAAACTAAAAGGCATCTTACAAGATGGGAGAAGATATTTTCAAATGATATATGTGATATAGTGTTAATAAATATAGTGTATATAACGAACTTATAAAACTCAAAAAAAAGAACTTATAAAACTCAATATCCAATATTTAAAAATCCGCAGAAGACATGAACAGACATTTCTCCAAAGTCATACAGATGGCCAAAAAACACAGGAAGTGATGCTAAACATCACTTACTATTAGGGAAATGCAAATCAGAATTAGATATCACCTCATACCTGTCGGAATGGCTACAGTCAACAATACAAAAACTAAGAATTGTTAGTGAAGATGTGGTGGAAAAGGAACCTTCATGCACTTTTGGTGGGAATGAAAACTAGTGCAGCCACTCTGGACAACAATTTGGAGATTCCTCAAAAAGTTAAAAATAAAACTACCCTATGATCTAGCAGTTGTCCTACTTGGATATTTACCCAAAGAATACAAAAATATTAATTCAAAGGGATCCATGATCCCCTATGTTTATTCCAGCATTATTTTTACTACAGCCAAGATATTTAACCAGCCCAAGTGTCTATCAACAGTTGAGTGCATAAAGATTTGATGTACAGAGACGCCTGGGTGGCTCAGCGGTTGAGCATCTGCCTTTGGCTCAGGGTGTGACCTCGGAGTCCAAAGGATCGAATCCTACATCAGGTTTCCTGCATGGAGCCTGCTTCTCCCTCTGCCAATGTCTCTGCCTCTCTCTCTCTCTCTCTCTCTCTCTCTCTCTCATAAATAAATAAAGTCTTTACAAGAAGATTTAATGTACACATATAATAGAATATTATTCAGCCAAAAAATGAATGAAATCTTTCCATTTGTAATGACTTGGATGCAGCTAGGTAGTATAAAGCTAAGTGAAGGGGATCCCTGGGTGGCTCAGTGGTTTAGTGCCTGCCTTCGACCCAAGGCATGATCCTGGAGTCCTGGGATCAAGTCCCACATTGGGCTCCCTGTGTGGAGCCTGCTTTTCCCTCTGCCTGTGTATCTGCCCCCGCCCCTCTGTGTATGTATCTCATGAATAAATAAATAAAATCTAAAAACAAAAGCTAAGTGAAATATGTTAGTCAGAGAAAGACAACATACAATTTCACTCATATGTGGAAATTAAGAAACAAAACAAATGAGCAAATGAGAAAAAAGAGAGAGTGAGGCAAATCAAGATAGTCTCTTGAAAAGAAGAAATTGATGGTTACCAGAGGAGAGATAGATGTGGGGATGGGTTAAATAGGATACAGGGATTAAGGAGCGTACTTTTTGTGATGAACATTGGCTGATGTATGGAAGTGTTGAATCACTATATTATTCACCTTAAACTAATATTACACTGCATGTTAATTAACTGGTATTGAAATAAAAATGTAAATAAATAAAGTTAATCCATAAAAAGGAAAGCTAAAGCCAACTTACACAGTTTAAGAATGTATTGACAAATATACATTTGATAAGGGATTAATATCCTAAATATTTTAAAACTACTAAAACTCAGGGAGCCCAGGTGGTTCAGCAGTTTAGCACCACCTTCAGCCCAGGGTCTGATCCTGGAGACCCGGGATCAAGTCCCACATCAGGCTCCCTGCAAACAGCCTGCTTCTCCCTCTGTCTGTGCCTCTGCATCTCTCTCTCTTTCTCTCTCTCTCTCTCTGTGTCTCTCATGAATAAATAAAATCTTAAAAAAAAAACAAAATCCTACTAAAACTCAACAGAAATTAGTCCTATTAAAAATAGGCAAAATATCTGAATAAACATTTATCGACAGGAAAGATACAATGGCCAGCAAACATAGGAAAAGTTGCCCAACACCATTAGTCATCAGAAAAAGCAAGCCAAAACCACAGAGCAGTACCACTTCATATCTAATAGTACATCTATAAAAATAATAATGATAATAATAAAGTATTTAAGATGCGGAGAAATTGGAAAACTTGTGCATTGCTTTGGAAATGTAAAGTGTAAAATGTAAAATTATGCTGCCACTGTGGAAGGCAGTTTGACAAAAGATTAAATATAAAACAACCATATGGCCAGGCAATTATAGTCCTAGGTATGTAAATTCAAAGGGGTATAAAACAAGAACTCAAACAGACATGTGCACACCTATGTTAATAATAGCAGCATTATTCACAATAACCAAAAGATCGAAACAACCCAAGTACCCATTAACATAAATAAATGGATGAACAAAATATATATAATGGAATAATATTCAGTTTTATAAAGGAATAACATTTTGATACATGCTATAACATGGATAATCCTTGAAAACATTGTGCTTTGTTAAATATTCCAGACACAGAAAAAAATTATATTGTGTAATTCCACTTAATTGAGGTTTCTAAAATAGAAAATTCATAGAATGATAAAGTCAAATAGAGGATTCAGGAGCCTGGGAGGATCAGGGAAGAGGGAATTATTTTTTATGGATATAATGTTTTTATTAAAGTGATGAAAACTTTTGAATATAGATGGTAGATATTGTTGTACAACACTGTGAAATATATTGAATGCTACTGACTGAATTATACACTTACAAATGGTTCAAGTGATAAATGATATGTTATATATATTTTGACACAACAAAATGATTTGTAATTAAGTTTAAAAAATTAATTAAAAAAAGCTAGAACAAGCTTCCCAAAAGAAGGAAACTAACATTGTGTACCTGTGGCTGAAATCTTTTAAATATCCCTTAAATATTTTCTTATAAATTATCTCATTCATAGTGAAACTGAGAGGTAGATATTATTATTGAACAGATGAGGAAGCCAAGGGTCAGTGATATTAAACTGCAAAGGCACTGGAGGAAAGAAGCATAAGAAAATAAAAGCAAAGGAGACCATGCACTGTAAGAGAAATCACTCAAAAAGTGTGATAATCTTAACAAACAATTCATCAAAAGCTGAAAGAAATTATAGATATCATAGTCACCCTAAAATTAGCTCCCAAAAGAGACCTAAAGGATTATCAGAAAATTGAAGAGGAATAAAAGCAAACTGTCAGAGTACAAGAAAAAGAGAAGCACGGAGATTAAAGCCACAAAAATATGTCTGAAAACACAAAGATATAGTGGATTGGTTCAAGGGCATTAGATTAAACTAAGTGTAAATTTTCTCATATGTATTTCTAACAGCTGTGGTCAATATTTCCACTGAATTTAAATGACATTGATTCAAATCTTCATTCAGTGATTCCATCTTTTATTCCTTTTTAAAAAGGATTTTATTTATTTATCCATGAGAGACACACACATGCACACAGAGGCAGAGACAGGCAGAGGGAGAAGCAGGCTCCTCACAGGAAGCCGGATGTGGGACTCGATCCTGGGACTCTGGGATCATACCCTGAGCCTAGGCAATATATAGTAAAGAAGCATTTAGGTGCAAATGCTCAAGTACATCTCTCTTTATCTATTGCTAATTCCCCTTGTGACTAGGAGGGTGAATGGAAGCATCAGAAGAAGCAGGCAGAAAAAAAAAGAAGGCGGGGATGAGGTCACAAAGGAGCAATGCTATCCTTATTGAAAACCAAGAATCTGAATTTTTAAACTGTAGGATTGCCTGGAGTGCTCACCATTTTTGGAGATAAAAAGGTTGAGTAAGTAGATTTCAGTAAAAGGCAATGAAGGCCCAATTTGTATTAAACAAATTGAATTAATAAACTATGTCTAAATATAAATAGATTAGAATAAAGATTATATATAGGGCAGCCCAGGTGGCCCAACGGTTTAGTGCCACCTTCTGACTGGGGCCTGATCCTGGAGACCCAGGATCGAGTCCCACATTGGGCTCCCTGCATGGAGTCTGCTTCTCCCTCTGTCTGTGTCTCTGCCTCTCTGTCTCTGTCTCTCTCTGTGTGTGTCTGTCATTAATAAATAAATAAAATATTTTTTAAAGAATTATATATATTAAGGACTTGCAAAAGTGAAAAAAAATGCAAAATCCTCCATTCATAAGATCCACCTGCTACAAACATTTTTTGGGAGCATCTATATCTCATTCTTCTTGCAAAGTACCATAATCTCCCACATAATAGAATTAATAAATACACATCTTAAAAAGAACTGTGGGCTCTTGTAGTTTGTTTTAAGTCTTGATCATAAAATACCAAAACATAGTGAAAAAATAAGAGAAAATTTAGTAGTAGATAAAACCAAAATAACTTTTAAAAAAGAATTTAAATGTAAGCTGAGGTAGCTTATAATTCTGTCAGACAAAATAAACTTTAAAACAAAGAATGTAATACTAGACAAAAAAATATCAGTACATACTGAGCATGGAATCAATTTATCAAGAGGCTATAACATTTGCAAATATTTACACACCCAATAGGAGCACCTAAATATAGAAATCAAATATTAACAGACCTAAAAAGAGAAAAGAAATATGGCAATACAATAATAATAGGGAATTTGAATATCCCACTTTTATCAGCACATACATTATTCAGACAGAAAATCAATAAAAACATTGGCTCTAAACAACATTTAGACCAGATAACTTAATAGACATACACACAACATTCCATACTAAAGCAAAAAAAAAAAACAAAAAAAAAACAAAAAACAAAACAAAAAAAACCCCACATTCTTCTCAAGTGAACATGGAACATTCTCCAAGAGATATCATACATAAGGCCACATATCAATACATTTAAGAACACTAAAATCATACAAATATCTCTTCTGATCATAGCAGTGTGGATCTAGAAATCAATTATGAGAAGAAAATTGAAAAATTAAAAAAAAATTGTAGATTAAGCAACATGCTATTGAATTACCAGTAACTCAAACAAAAAGTCAAAAGAGAAATTAAAAATATACCTTTAGATAAATGAAAATGGAAACACACCATGCCAAAATTTGTGGAATATAGCAAAGGATGTTCTAAAACAAAAGTTCATACTGATAAATGCCTACGTTAAGAAAAAAGTAATATTTCTATAAAAAAAAGTGTTATACCTCAAGGAACTAGAAAAAGAACAAACTAAGCCCAGAATTAGTAGAAAGAAGGGAATAACAAAGATCTGAAATAAATGAATCAGGGGCACCTGGGTGGCTCAGTCAGTAGGGTGTCCATCTCTTGATTTCACCTCAGGTCATGATCTCAGGGTTGTGAGATCTAGCCCTGCATAAGGCTTTATGCTGATCATGGAGGCTGCTTAAGATTCTCTCTCTCCCTCTTCCCCTCCCCCTACTCATGTTTTCTCTCTCTTTCAAAAAAAAAAAAAAAGAAAGAAAAAGAAAGAAAGAAATCACAGCTTAAAAGATGAGAAAAAAAGATCAATAAAATGAAAAAAATTGTTTTGTGAAAATATAACCAAGTTGGAAAAAAATCTTAAATAAATAAAATAATGAAAGAGGAGACATTGTAACTGATACCATAGAAATACAAAAGATCGTATGAGACTGCTATGAACAATTACATGCCAGAAGAAATGGATACATTCCTAGATACCTATAATCTAATGACTAAATCATGAATAAATAGAAAATTTGGACAGACCAATTACTAGTAAGAAGATGGAATTAATAACCAAAAGGCTCCCAACAACAACAAAATATATTTAAAGACAAGATGGCTTCACTGGTGAATTCTATCATTTATTTATTTATTTACTTACTTACTTATTTAAAGATTATTTGAAAGAGAGAGAGAGAGAGAGTGCACTCATGAGCAAGAGGGGTAGAGAGAGAGGAGGAGAGAATCTCACTTTTTTAAAAAGATGTTATTTATTTATTTATGAGAGACACACAGAGGGAGAGAGGCAGAGACACAGGCAGAGGGAGAAGCAGGCTCCATGCAGGAAGTCCGATGTGGGACTCAATCCCGGGACTCCAGGATCACACCCTGGGCTGAAGGCCAGTGCTAAACAGCTGAGCCACCCAGGAATCCATGGAGAGAATCGTTTAAGTAGACTTCACACTGAACTTGGAGCCTGAATGCAGGGCTTGATCTCATGTCCCTGAGATAATCACATGAGCCTAAACTCAGAGTTGGATGCTTAACTGACTATACCAACCAGGTGCCCCTCTACCACACATTTAAAGAAGAATTAATACTAATCCTCAAAAACTGAAAAAAAATCAAGAGAGAGAGATCACTTCTAAACTCCTATAAACTCCAGCTTTAACATGATATCAAAAAAAGAGAAGGATATCAGAAGAAAAAAAATTTTAAACCATATGCCTGATGAACACAGAAGCAAAAATCAGTAATCAAATATTAGCAAATCAAACTCAATTATACATTAAAAAGATCATATATCATGATCAAGTTGGTATATTCGGGGGTTTAAGGATGGCTCAGCAACAGCATATCAATCAGTATGATGTACCACATGAACTAAGTAAAAATCATATAATTATCTCAATAAATGTAGTAAAAGTACTTGATAAAATTCAACATCCATTTATGATTAAAACACAAAAAATATGTATAGATAAAATGTATTTCAACCTAACAAAGACTATATATGACAAATTTGTACCAACATCATACTCAATGATGAATCTCTGAAAAATCTTCCTCTAAGATCAGGAACAAGACAAGGATGCCCACTCTCCCCACTTTTTTTCAACTTAATATTGGAAGTCCTAGCCGGAGCAATTATGCAAGACAGATATAAAAGGCTTACAAATTGGAACTGAAGAAATAAAATTATCAGCATTTGCGAATAACATATTATATATAGAAAACCCTAAAGACTCCACCAAAATCTGTTAGATCAAATAAATTCAATAAAGTTGAAGGGCGCATAATTAATTTACAAAAATTCAGTTGTGCTTATGTATATTAACAACAAATATCACAAAGAGAGATTAAGAAAATAATCTCATTTATAATTTACATTAAAAATGACAGCATATCTAGAAATAAATTTAACCAAGGAGGTGAAAGATCTTTATACAGAAAACTATAAGACACTGATGAAAAAAATGAAGAAGATACAAATAAATGGAATGAACTTCATGGTCATGGACTAAAATAGATACTATCCCTATTGTGCCCATGCTACACACAAAGCCATCTACAGATTCAATATATTTGCTAAGAAAATCCAATGGATTTGTTCACAGAAATAGAATGGACAATCCCAAAATTTGTGTGGAACCACAAAAGACCTCAAATAATAAAATAAATCTACAGAAAGAACAAAACTGGAGTCATCAAGCTCCCTGATAATAAACAATATTACAAATCTATAGTAATAAAAACAGTGTGGCACTGGCCTAAAAAAAAAGACATATAGATTTAATGGAAAATAATAGATGGCCCAGAAATAAACCCACACATATATGACCAGTTAATTTAAAATAAAGGAGCAAAGGAGTAAAGAAAACACAATGGGGAAAGAACAGTATTTTAATAAACTGAATAGCCATATGGAAAATAATAAAACAGGGTAACTATCTTACAACATACACAGAAATTTACTTAAAATGGATAAAAGGCTTAAATATAAGGCCTGAAACCACAAACTTTCTAGAAGAAAACATATGTGGTAAGCCCTTTGACATCAGTCTTGGTGACAATATTTTGGATTTTATACCAGAAGTGAAGGCCACGAAAGCAAAAATCAACAACTGGGACTACATCAAACTAAAAAGTTTTATACAGCAAAGGAAACAGTCAACCAAGGGAAAAATCAACTTACCAAATGGTAGAAAGTACTTCCAATTCTTATATTAAAACTCAACAGCAAAAAACTCAAACAATCCAATTAAATAATAGATGGAGGAACTGAATAGGCATTTTTCCAAAGAAGAAATGCAGATAGCCCACAGATACATTAAAAAAGATGCTCAAAACTACTATTTATCCTGAAAATGTAAATCAGAAACACAATGAGATATAATCTCACACCTATTAACAATGGCTATTATTAAAGACAAGGGATGACAATGGTAGGCAAAGATATGGAGAAAAGACAACACTTATACACTTTTGGTGGGAATGCTAATTAGTGCAGCCACTTTGGACAATGGTATGAAATTTCCTCAAAATAAAACTACCAAATAATACACCAATTGCAAAGTATAAGAAATTACTAACTCAGAAGGATACTTTCATTCTCATGTTAATTGCAGCATTATTACAATAACCAAGATATGAAAGAAACTTAAGTATTCATCTAAGAATTAATTGGTTAAAAAAATGTGAATCTGAGAGGAGAGAAGTTCTCAAAAGGAAGATGTAGGAAAACTTTGAACTCACCTCATCAAGAGAAACACAAAATCTACTCCTACATATAGAAGAACTCCTTCAGAAAAAGAACCAATGGCTGACTGAACAGTTTGTGCACAACAAAGAATAAAGGGGACACTTAGAAAATGGCAGGAGAGACAGAGATATGATTATCATGGGAACCACACCCCAAGGCTGCAAACTGTAATGAGAAGGGAGAGTATTGAGAGACTGAGAACAAATTCCTTCACCCTGAAGCACAGAAAAAAGGCATATTTCAAAAGAGGGACTATAATTTAAAGGAACTAACTCCTCTACAAAATGGCAGGAATCCTGTGGGAATGCTCATGGTGATTGGAATGGCTGAAAAAAAAAAAAACATTGTTTACATCCTTATCCAGCCTACTGTTTCAGTGAACCCATGACCCCTAAGCCATACAAGCCCTAGCAAACCTGGGGCACAGAAGAAAAAGAAATGGTTTAAAGGAACAACTAAATTATAAAGGAAAAAGCATGGCAGCATCTTCCAAAAGTCAGGGGAACTGCTGGCATTTTGTCCAGATCAGAGAATATGGTAATCACCATTATTTATATTCCCTTCCACCTTGATGGCACAGGTAGGAGCAGGGTATGGGTGTCTGAGCCATGTAGCTGCCATAGTGAGTCTTAGGCCCATAGCTCATGTCAGCCCCAACAATCCCCTCAAGGTGACCCACTCCCCACCTGCACCTGTCTAAGCTTTACCCATCCAACTGAGGCTATCCCACTGTGGTGCATACCAGAAAACAGCCAGACAAACTCATTACAACTCCAGCCATCTTACCAAATTGACACAGCATGAAAAACTTTAAAACACTCTCCACATGCAAGTATTTTATTTTTTTCTTTTACCTTTTTCATATAAATTTTTTTCATTTATTAATTCTCTCTGGAAAAATCTGCACAAATCACAGCAGATAAAATCACTGCAGAATCTTTACTTCTTCTGTTGTCCAAACTCCAGGTCACTATTTGCCAGTATCAACATTGCTTTTTTGCAGTCTCCCTGAATTTTTTTCATTCTTGCATTCCTTTCACTGTTTTCTTGAGGTCTTTTTCTTCTCATAGAGGCCATGTCTTGCAAGTCTATGTTTGCATTCATTTTCTTTGCATAATCTAAGGAATTATGAATCATGCCAAAGACAGTCATATTGCCACCGCCAAAATGGGTTTCAAATCCAAATACATCGATGACAGCTGGCGTAGTCTTGTACATTTTCGCTAGTTTTCCCCATATTCTGTATTCTGTATTGTTATCTTTCTGGGGGTGAAGAAAATCAATGACTATTTGTTTCCACTGAAGTTGTCAGTTGATCATGAATTTCATGGTCCAGATAGTTACTGTGTTGTTTATGATGGTGGCCAAGCTTCAAGCAAACCAGGAAGAAAAATAATTGCACACACTGTAGCTCTAGATGATCTCCAAGGGCACCCAATGTGTGGAACACTCCAGGACATCCCAAATCACACCCATTCACACCCACTGCAGCTATGATGCCAAGGCCTCCCCTGTGTAGAGCCCTGAGGTTCCTGGCTTACACCTCTTCAAATGCAGGCATCATGCATGCTAGGGTGTTTCCTGTACAGATCACATTGGGATAACCTGGCCTATGCCTGCTTCAACTCCTGTCAACCCACCAGTGATGCCCTTATACAGAGTGCATAAAGAGGCTCTGGCTCATGCTCACTTCTGCTCCAGCAATCCTACAGTGATGTCCTTGCGCAAAGTTCCCTGGGTACAATTGGACCATGCCACTTCAGTTCAGGCTATCCTACTAGCATGGGACCTGCAAATGGGGTCCCAGAATCACTGGCTGAAGGCTGTTTTGATTTCAGCCATTTCACAAGAGTGACTCTTGTGTAAAGCAACCCAGGAACTCCTGGTCTATGCCGCTTTAACTTCAAATATCCCACAAGGGAAGCCCTGATGAAGACTGCTCTGGTACATCCAGCTCACACCCACTAAGGATACAGCCAGTCAAAGCTACCAGGCATATGCAAACTGCACAGAGGACATTCCAAGACAAGGCCATTTCTTCAAGGCTAGGAGAAGTAGCTCTTTGGCCAAATTCATAGAAACAAACACAGAAAATCAACCAAAATGAGGAAATAGAGGAATTCGTTCCAAACAAATAACAAAGACAAAACATCAGAAACATGACTAAAAAAATGGAGATAAGCAATGTATTTGATTAATAGTTGAAAAGTAATGGTCATAAAGACAGTCACGACTTGAGAGGAGAGTGGATGAGCTCAGTGAGAAGTACAACAAAGAGATAGAAAATACAAAGTAGAATAAATCAAGTGACAGAACAAATTCCACAACTAAGGAGAAAGAAGAGGTCACATTGAAGACGTTAAGTGCAGAGATATGTTTTAGAGGAGAAACAAACTGCGAGCACTGCAAAGGGGATAATCTTGGTTTCGGAGAAGGGTGCAAGAGAGTAGAGCACATAGGAGAATGCACAAAGAAAATATTTTCCCAAGCCATTAACTTGGAAAACAAGAGGGGCTGATTTCCATGAGTTCATACAGATAGCAGAGCTTAAAACTTGGAGTTTTAAAGGTCAGTGGGCTTGGCTGGGATAAAGCCTTGCTCCTTGAGAGAAGGTAGGCAAATAACCTGGGGGAAGACTGCATTGACACAGTGATTTGAAGACTACCTGAGGCACACAGTGGGATTATTCCATCTTGGAGCATATTCCTAAAACACAACATCCATAGAGACACCTCTCTGAGGGCAAAGCAGCTAACCAGCAAAATTTCCCTCTATTTCCCTTCAGTATAAACAAAAAAACAAGCTGCAGAAAGCAGATTAGTACAGACACTGGCTACTTAAGTTATGTACACCTAGTCCCACACCACTGTGTTCTGATAGGATTTCCCTTCTCAGTCAAGTTTGCCTCAGTCCCAACCAAGCGAGCTCTTCTCCCAGAGAACAATTACAAACCCCTGCCGATATGATGACTCCCAACCACAGAGTCAGAAGGGCTTTATTTCCAGTGGAAGTGGTATCAGGTCCAATTTAACAAACAGACAATATCACACCTAGTTGAAACTTGCCACATTCTGGCCAAGGACCAAACACTGCCTACTGCAGGCAAAGAAGGGCTCTGCAGAGGACTGTCCTGAAGGAAAGAGCAGCCAATGTGTAGAGCATACACATTATACACTTAAGATACTCCATAAGCACCAGGCCCTAGACACTACATGAACTCTTTTTCATAAATCATTACTTTCTGGAGCAGGAAACATAACTGGCTTATCTAACAAACAGAAGGCACAGATCTAGGAAAAAAAATGTCAAGACAGAAGAATTACCCCCAAATAAAGTACCAAGAGAAGACCACAACCAGAGATGTAAGTGTAAAGATATCAGTAACATGACTAATGGAGAATTTAAAACAACAATCATAAGGATACTCATTGGGATTGAGAAAAAAATGAAAAAAAAAAAAGGAGACATCTGTATCCAGGAGGCACAGAGAACTCCCATTCAAAATTTAAAAAAAAATGGGAAGCCTGGGTGGCTCAGCAGTTGAGTGTCTGCCTTTGGCTCAGGGCATGATCCCAGAGTCCTGGGATCGAGTCCCACATTAGGCTCCCTTTATGGAGTCTGCTTCTCCTTCTGCCTGTGTCTCTGCCTCTCTCTGTGTCTCTCATGAATAAATAAATAAAATCTTTTTAAAAAATTTAAACAAACAAAGCCTACGCCAACACCAAAATATACTGTAATTAAATTTGAAGATTATAATGTTTAAAAAAACCTTAAAAGCAATAAGACAAAAGAAGCCCCTAACTTACAAGGGAAGACCCATAAGCTTAATTAGAGATTTCTCAGCAGAAAGTTGGAAAGCCAGAATAAAGTGGCGTGCAACACTCAATGTGATGAATGGGCAAAATCTGCAGCCAAGAATACTCTATCCATTAAGGCTATCATTCAGAATTAAAGGAGAGATAAGAATTTCCCAGACAAAAACTAAGGAATATTATGACCACTAAAACAGCACTGAAAACAATATGAAAGTAGACTATTTGAGTGGAAAGGAAATACCAAAATTAACAAAGACAAGAAAGGAACACAGAACAATATTCAGAAACAACAACAAGTCAGGTAATAGATGGCACTAAATACACAACTACTAATAATTACTTTGAAGATAAATTGACTAAACGCTCCAGTTAAAAGACAAGATGTCAGAATGAATCAGGAAATAAGACCCATCTTTATGTTGCTTATAAGTAAATCATTTTATATTTTTTAATTTTTAAAATTTTTTTGAAAGATTTGTATTTACTTGTTTATTCATGAGAGACACAGAGAGAGGTAGAGACAGAGGCAAAGGGAAAGCAGGCTTCATGCAGGGAGCCTGATATGGGACTCGATCCTGGGACTGTGGGATCACATCCTGAGCTAAAGACAGATGCTCAACCACTGAGTCACTCAGGTGTCCAAGGGAATCATTTTAGACCTAAAAACACACCTGTAGATTGAAAGTGAGAGAATGGAGAAGCATCCACCATGCAAATGGATATCAAAATAAGGCTGGAGTAGTGATACTTGTATCAGACAAACTAGACTTTAAACCAAGCCAGTTCAAAGAGATGAAAAAGGACAGTATATCATAATAAAAGAGGGCAAATGAGATGATTAACAATTACAAATATTTATGCCCTCAACATGGGTGGACTCAAATATGTGATATAATAACAAACATAAAGGAACTAATTGATAATAATTCAATAATAGTAGGGTATGTTAACACTCCACTTGCACCGGTGGATAGATCATCTAAACAGAAAACCAACATGGAAACCATGGATTTGAATGACACAGTGGACCAGATTGACTTAACAGATAAATTCAGAACATTCCATCCTAAAACATCAGAATATATATTCTTTTCAAATGTGTGTGGGGCTTTCTCTATAACAGTTCACATATTTCACAAAACAGGCTTCAACAAATAAAAATTTGAGATCATACCATGTATCTTTTCTGACAAGAATCCTAAAAAAACAAAAATCATCCACAGGGAAAAAACTGGAAAGATCACAACTATATTTATGTTAAATAGCATGCTACTAAGCATTGAATGGGTCAACCAGGAAATCAGAGAAGAAATTAAAAACATACATGGAAACAAATGAAAATAAAAACACAATGGTCCAAAACTTTGGGATGTTGCAAAAGTACTGCTAAGAGAGAGGGCTATACAGCATTATAGGCTTACCTCAAAAAGCACACACACACACACACACACACACACAAATGTTGAATATAAATCCTAAATTTACACCTAAAGCAGCAAGAAAAAAGAAGAAAAAATAAAGCCTAAACCCAGCAAAACAAGGAAATAATAAAGATTAGAAAGGAAATAAATGGTATAGAAATAATAATAATAATAATAATAATAATAGAAAGAAGAAGAAGAAAAGAAAAAGAAGAAGAAGAAGAAGAAGAAGAAGAAGAAGAAGAAGAAGAAGAAGAAGAAGAAAGAAGGGAAAGAAGAAAGAAGAAAGAAGAAGAAATAATGAATGAAAGCCAGAGCTGGTTCCCTGAAAAAAGTTAATTAAATTAATCAACCTGTAAGCAGATGCTTCAAAAAGAAAAGAGCAAGGATCCATATAAATAAAATCACAAATGAGAGGAGAAATAATAACCAACACTACAGAAATACAAGTATAAGAGAATACTATAGGGGCACCTGAGTGACTCAGTTGGTTAAATACTTGCCTTTGGCTCAGGTCGTGATCCCAGGGTCCTAGTATTAAGCCTCATGTCAGGCTCCCTGCTCAGCGTGGAGTCTCCTCCCTCTCCCTCTGCCTGCTGCTCCCCTTGCTTGTTCTCTCTCTCTCTCTCTCTCTCTGATAAATAAAAATCTTTAAAAAATACTATGAAAAACTATATGCCAACAAATTGCACAAACTGGAAGAAATGGATAAATTCCTACAGACATATAAATTACCAAAACTGAAACAGGGAAAATAGAAAACTGTGACAGACAAAGAACTGGCAAAGATCTCAAATCAGAAATATAAAATATCCCAAGAAACAAAAGTCCAGGGTCAGATGTCTTTCAGGTGAATTCTACCAAGTATTTAAGGAAGAGTTAATACCTTTTCTTCTAAAACTATTCCAAAAAAGGGAAAAGGAAGGAAAGCAGGAGAACATCTAGAATGCTACAGAGAGAAAAGTTTTCACTTCTAACAAGGTTGGAAGGTAAAAAAATAAAAAGAATAAAGTGGGGGAGGGGAACTGAGAATAGCAGGGCTAAAGCGAAAGTGGTAAAAGCCTCCAGGGCAGGAAAGCCCAGCCCTGGAGAAATGGGACATTTAGAAATCCATGCAGGAGTTTTCCCTGATGGAAAAGTGCTTAGCAGGGAAATTGGGCAGAATCGCAGTAGGGGCAGTGAAGCCTCAAGATTCCTGGAGTCACTATAAGAGGAGGGGCACCCGGGGGAAAGCTGATCACAAAGTGAGGTCCTATATCAATAAAGGGCTGGAACGCTGCTGCCCTCTGGGGCATTTGGGAGAAGCATTTGGTTAGGCAAGCAGCTCTGGAGTGGCCTTTACACTAGAACCTGGCAATGGAAGTAGGTGGCTGTAATCCATTCCCTTCAGTAGAGGTGGTCCCTGGGAGCACGGGTCTAGCAGCAAAGAGGCCTGGATCCCAGGGTGCCGAAACAGACAAAGCCTGTGACACTCTGTTCCCCTTGAGACAGGTGGAAGTGGTTAGGGTTCAGGAAAGTGAGAACTTTTCCGCCAATGGGCACCCTACAAGCTGTGAAGATCAGTACACCTGCACCTGCCTCCAGGAGCATCTAGGCTAGAGTGTACTGGAGGACTGCAGTTACTCTAGTTACTCGCAGGGAGCTCCACTCCAGAGCTGGAAATCTGGCCGCTGCCATTTTGTTTTCTCTTTGTTTCACCTTGTGCCTGGGAGAAGTGGGGCCTCTATGGAACAAAGGCCTCACAGGATAAACGGCTCATACTGAATCCAGCACCTGGAAAGGGGGAAGGCATCACTGACCAGGCACAAACACATGAGAATCAGCACAACAGACTTCTCCCCCAGAAGAACTGCTGGAAGTACAATGGAAAAGCAAGTTTACTGAACAAGCAGCACTGGAAAGCTGCAAGACTTAGTGAAAATAATATATGGAACTAAAGGGTCCTTTTTATCTCTTTTCTTTTTCCGTTACAACTCATTTTTATAATAGACTAAAAATTTCCAATAATTTTCTCTTTTCCCACCTTAACTACAATATTTTACCACCTCTAAATTTTTAAGTTTTATCCTTTATTGACTTTCATATTTCTACAATTACATGTCTTAGATATATTTGCCACTTCTGGATTCGCTTCAATGCTTTCAATTTCATTTTGGTAGATACCCGAGATATGAGTTTTTGTTTTCTTTTATTTTTTAAATTTTCTCTGCCTCATTTGGTTTACAAGTTGGAAGTGACTATCTTCTAGCACACGATGAAAAGACACAAAGTGGACAAAAGTGGAACAAAGTATTGGTTCATTCGTGAGATTATATCCTCTCATCCTTCCCATTCTGCCTCCCTCTTTTACTTGTTTATGTTTTGGTGGTCAGTTTTGGGGCTTTATATAAGTATTACTGGTTTATATAAATTTGGGGTTGAGCGTCTTCTAACATGCAGAACAAAATACACTCAGAAACAAGATCACTCTCTAGGACCCTTCAGGTAGACTACATTCTCTCTCCACTACCACATTCTCACCACCACCATCACCCAGATTTCTTTTTTTTTTCATTTTCTTTACTTTTCCTTTCTTTTCTCTTCTTTGTTTTTGGTTTGTGGCTTTTTACTTTTACTACTTTGTTTTAAATTTTATTTTCACTTTTGTACTCCTTGCATTTTATTTTATACTGTTCTTCTTTTTCTTTTATTTTTCTGGTCTCTGACCTCTTCAGAATCATGTAGGGTATATTTTACATAGGTCAGGGTTGATATTTTTGACTCAGCCCACTCATACAGACACTGTGCACTGGACAAAATGACTAGAAGGAATAAATCACCCCAAAAGAAAGAACTGGAAAGAATACTCTCTGCCACAGGGTTACAGAACTTGGATTTCAATATAATGCCAGAAACTCAATTCAAAAGTACAATTATGAAGCTACTGGTGGCTCTGGAAAAAAAGCGTAACGGAATCCAGAGACTTCGTTAATACAGAATTTAGATCTAATCAGGACGAAATTAAAAATTGGCTAAATGAGATGCAATACAAACTGGATGCTCTAATTCCTGGGATTAATGAGGTGGAAGAGAGAATGAGTGATATAGAAGACAAGTTGATGGTAAGGAAGGAAACTGAGGAAGAAAAAGGGAAAGCAATTAAGAACCATTGAGGAAAGGCTATGAGAAATAAATGCTACCTTGAGAAAGAAGAATATAAGTCTAATTGTGTTTCCAGATGAGACTGAGAGAGAACCAAAAGGTATATTAGAGAAATTCCCAAAGCTGGGAGAAGGAACAAGCATTCAGATCCAAGAGATAGAGAGCCCCCCCCCCCAAAAAAATCAAGAAAAACCATTCAACACCATGACATACAATAGTGAAAATTTCAAAGATAAAGAGAAAATTCTTAAAGAAGCGCAGGACAAGAAATACTTAACTTATATGGGAAGAAATGTCAGATTAACAGCATACCTCTCCACAGAGACCTGGCAGGCCAAAAAGGGCTGGCATGACATATACAGGGTACTTAATAAGAAGAATATGCATCCAAGAATTCTTTATCCAGAAAGGCTGTCATTCAGAATAGAAGAAAAAAGATCTTCCAGGATAGGCAGAAACTGAAAGAATATGTGACCACCAAACCAGCTCTGTGA
Organism: Vulpes vulpes; assembly: GCF_048418805.1. Taxonomy (NCBI): domain Eukaryota; kingdom Metazoa; phylum Chordata; class Mammalia; order Carnivora; family Canidae; genus Vulpes; species Vulpes vulpes. The sequence goes on from NC_132796.1 coordinate 60,151,894, forward strand.
AAAATATTAAGGGGAACACTGTAAAAGAAAGAGGAAGCCCAAAGAGGAAGCCCAAAGAAATAATCAACATAAACAGGGACTGGATAGGTAATATGATGGCATTAAATTCATATCCTTCAATAATAACTCTGAATGTGAATGGGCTCAATAATCCTATCAAAAGACGCAGGGCTTCAGACTGGATAAAAAAGCAAGACCCATCTATTTGCTGTCTACAAGAGACCCATTATAGACCTAAGGACACCTCCAGGCTGAAAATGAAAGGTTGGGGAAGCATTTATCATCCAAATGGCCCTCAAAAGAAAGCAGGGGTAGCAATCCTCATATCAGATAAATTAAAGTTTATCCCAAAGATTGTAGTAAGACATGGAGAGGGACACTATATCATACTTAAAGGATCTATCTGACAAGAGGACCTAACAATCATGAATATTTATGCTCCAAATGTGGGAGCTGCCAAGGATATCAATAAATTAATAACCAAAGTAAAGACATACTTAGATAACAATACACTTATACTGGGAGACTTCAACATGGCATTTTCTGTAAATGGCAGGTCTTCTAAGCACAACATCTCCAAAGAAACAAGAGCTTTAAATGATACCCTGAACCAGACGGATTTCACAGATATTTATAGAACTTTGCATCTGAATGCAACTAAATACACATTCTTCTCAAGTGCACATGGAACTTTCTCCAGAATAGACCACATACTGGGTCACAAATCAAGACTCAACTGATACCGAAAAATTAGGATTGTCCCCTGCATATTTTGAGACCACAATGCTTTGAAACTAGAACTCAATCACAAGAAGAAATTTGGAAGAAACTCAAACACATGGAAGTTAAAGAGCATCCTACTAAAAGATGAATGGGTCAACCACGAACTAGAGAGGAATTAAAGAGATTCATGGAAACTAATGAAAATGAAGATACAATTGTTCAAAATCTTTGGGACATGGCACAAGAGGGAAATACATCACAAGACATCATCCCTCAAGAAATTGGAAAAAACTTGGGACACCTGTGTGGCTCAGCATTTGGGCATCTGCCTTTGGCTCTGGGCATGGTCCCAAGTTTCTAGGATTGAGTCTCACATTGGTCTTTCTGCATGGAGCCTGCTTCTCCCTCTGCCTATGTCTGTCTATCTGTCTGTCTCTCTCTTTTTGTCTTGTAAATAAATAAATAAACAAAATCTTTTAGAAAATTGGAAAACCCCAAATACACCAGCTAACCTTGCACCTAAAGGAATAGGAGAAAGAACAGCAAGCAAAACCTACACCAAGCAGAAGAAAAGAGATAATAAAGATTTGAGTAGAACCCAATGAAATGAAGACCAGATGAACTGTAGAACAGATCAACAAAACCTGCAGCTAGATCTTTGAAAGAATTAATAAGATAGATAAACCATTAGCCAGCCTTATTAAAAGGAAAAGAGAAAAGACTCAAATTAATAAAATCACGAACGAAAGAGAGAACATAACCAATACAAAGGAAATACAAACGATTTTAAAAAAACATATTAGGAGCAGCTATATGCCAACAAATTAGGCAATCTAAAAGAAATGGATATATTTCTGGAAAACCACAAATTACCAAACCTGGAACAGGAAGAAATAGAATACCCGAACAGGCCAATAACCAGTGAGGAAATTGACACAGTCATAAAAAAAGCTGCCAACACACAAAACCCCAGGGCCAGATGGCTTTCCAGGAGAATTCTATCACACTTTTAAAAAGGAAATAGTACTCATTCTACTAAAGCAGTTTAGAAGGATAGAAATGGAGGGCATACTTCCAAACTCATTTTATGAGGCCAGCATTACCTTGATTCACAAACCAGATAAAGATGGCACCAAAAAGGAGAATTATAGACCAATATCCCTGATGAACACAGATGCAAAAATTCTCACCAAGATACTAACCAATAGGATCCAACGGTGCTTGAAGAGGATTTTTCACCATGATCAAGTAGGATTTATCCTTGGAATGCAAAGTTGGTTTAACCCTTGTAAAACAATCAATGAGTTCGATCACATCAACAAGAGAAAAAACAAGAACCATATGATCCTCTCAATATATGCAGAGAAAGCATTTGACAAAATAAAACATCCATTCCTGATCAAAACTCTTCAGAGTGAATGGATAGAGGGAACGTTCTGAAAGATCTTAAAAGGCAAAAGCCCACAGCAAATATCATTCTCAATGGAAAAACACTGGGAGCATTTCCTCTAAGATCAGGAACAAGACAGGGATGTCCACTCTCACCACCGCTATTCAACATAGTACTAGAAGTTCTAGCCTCAGCAATCAGATAACAAAAAGAAGTAAAAGGCATTCAAATTGGCAAAGAAGTAGTCAAACTCTCCCTCTTTGCAGATGACATGGTACTGTACATAGAAAACCCAAAACTCTCCATCTCAAGATTGATAGAACCCATACAGCATTTCAGCAATGTGGCAGGATACAAAATCAATGCCCATAAATCAGTGGTATTTCTATACAATAACAATGAGACTGAAGAAAGGGAAATTAAGGAATCAATCCCATTGACAATTGCACCCAAAAGCATAAGATACCTAGGAAGAAACCTAACCAAAGAGGTAAAGGATCTATACCCTGACAATTGCATGACACTTATGAAAGATACTGGGGAAGATACAAATAAATGGAAAAACATTCCATGCTCATGGATTGGAAGAATTAATATTGTGAAGATGTCTATACTACCAGGGCAACGTAAATGTTCCATATCCAAATACCATGGACTTTAGTGGGCATCTGAGTGCCTCAGTGGTTGAGTGTCCACTTTCTGCTCAGGTGGTGGTGCCAGGGTCATGGGATCAAGTCCTGCACGAAGCTCCCTGAAGGGAGACTGCTTTTCCCTCTGCCTATGTGTTTGCCTTTCTCTCTTTGTCTCTCATGAGTGGATAACTAAAATCTTTTTTTAAAAAAAGTTCTCCATATGTTTTTTAAAAAGTACCTTGGACTTTTTCACAGAGTTGGAAAAAATAATCTTACGATTTGTTTGGAGTCTGAAAAGTCCCTGAATAGCCAGAGGAATATTGAAAAAGAGAACCAATGCCAGGTCATCACAATGCCAGAATTCAACCTGTATTACAAATCTGTGATCATCTAAACAGTATGGTACTGGCATAGTAACAGACACATAGATCAATGGGACAGAATAGAGAACCCAGAAATAGGCACTCAATGCTATGTTCAACTAATCTTTGACAAAACAGGAAAGAGTATCCCCTGAAAAAGGACAGTCTCTTCAATAAATGGTGCTGGAATAATTGGTCAGCCTCGTGTAGAAGAATGAATATAGACCATTGTCTAACACCATACACAAATACAAACTCAAAATGATTGAAAGATCTAAATGTGAGACAAGAATGCATTACAATCCTAGTGGAGAACACAGGCAACACCCTTTTTGAGCTTGGCCACGCAACTTCTTGCAAGATACATTTATGAAGTCAAGGGAAACAAAAACAAAATGTATTACTTGGACTTAATCAAGATAAAAAGCTTCTTCACTGCAAAAGAAATAGTCAATGAAACTAAAACACAACCCACTGAAAGGGAGAAGATATTTGCAAATGACCTATCAGATAAAGGGCTAATATCCGAGATCTATAAAGAAAATATCAAACTCAACACCCCAAGAAACAAAAAATCCAATGAAATGGGCAAAAGACATGAGCAGAAATGTATCCAAGGAAGACATACACATGGCCAACAAGTTCATGAGAAAATGTTCCGTATTACTTGCCATCAGGGAAATACAGTCAAAACCATAATGAGATACCACCTCACACCAGTGAGAATGGCGAAAATTAACAATACAGAAAACAACAAATATTAGAGAGGATGTGGAGAAGGTGGAATTCTCTTGCACTGTTGGTGGGAACGCAAAATGTTAGTTATGCTGGAAAACACTGTGGAGGCTCTTCAAGAAGTTAAAAATAGAGCTACCCTACAACCCAGCAATTGCACTACTGGGTGTTTATCTCAAAGATACAGATGTAGTGAAATGGTGGGACACCTGCATCTCATTTTCATAGCAGCAATGTCCACAAAAGCCAAACTGTGGAAGGAGCCATGATGTCCTTCTACAGATGAATGCATAATGAATATGTGGTATATATATACAATGGAATATTACTCAGCCATCAGATAGGACAAATACCCACCATTTGCTTCAACATGGATGGTACTGGGTGGTATTATGCTGAGTGAAATAAGTCAATTGGAGAAGGCAATCATCATATAGTTTCACTCAGATGTGGAATATGAGAAATAGTAAAAGGGATCATAAGGAAAAGGAGGGGACCTACGTGGGAAAATTAAAGAGGAAGACAAGCCATGAGAGACTCCTAACTCTGAGAAAAAAACAAAGGGTTGCAGAAGGGGAGGTGGTCAGTGGGATGGGATAACTGGGTGACCATCACTGAGGAGGGCACTTGAATGGATGAGCACTGGGTGTTGTACTATATGTTGGTAAATCAAATTTAAATAAAAACAAATGTAAAAAAATACAAAGATGAAGGAAAAAAAATGAAACTACTGGAACCGCTTCAAAATAAAAGCCTCTGCACTGCAAAGGAAATAACCAACAATACTAAAAGACCACCTACTGAATGGGAGAAGATAATTATAAATGGTATATTTGATAAAGGGTTAGTATCAACATATATAATGAACCTGTACAACTCAACACTGAAGAAATAGATAATCTAATTAGCAATTGGTAGAAGACATGAAAAGACATTTCTCAAGGAAAACGTCCTGATGACCAACAGATACACGAAAAGATGCTCAACATTAATCATTACCAGTGGAATGCAAATCAAAACTACACTGAAATACAACCTGACACCTGTCAGAATTGGGAAAACAAAACAAAATGGAGGAAACAATAAACATTGGTGATAATGTGGAGAGAAAGAAACTCTTGTACACTTTTAGTGGAAAGGGAAACTAGTATACATGCTTTGGAAAACACTTGCAGCTTACTCAAAAAAGTTACAAATAGAATCATCATGGGATCCAGTAATTCCACTACTGTGTATTTACCAAAAAGAAGGCACACACACATACATACACACAACACAGAAGAAAAAATAATGGGGATGCCTGGGAAGCTTAGTGGTTGAGTGTCTGCCTTTGGGTCAGGTTGTGATCCCAGGTTTGGGGATCGAGTCCAGCATCAGGATCCCTGCAAGGAGCCTGCCTCTCCCTCTGTCTATGTCTCTGCCTCTCTCTCTTTCATGAATAATTAAATAAAATCCTAAAAAAAGAATGCAAGAACACCAACTCAAAACATATATTCACCCCTATATTTTTTGCAGCATTATTTGCAATATCCAAATTTTGAAAACAGCCCAAGTGTACAATTTTAGATGGGTGGATAATGAAGATGTTGTATGTATACAGAATGGACTAATGCTCAGCCATAAAAAGGAAAGAATTCTTGCTATTTGCAACAAATGAATAGATCTAGAAATGTAAGGTTTAGTGAAATAAGAGAAAAACAAATACCATGAGATTTCATTAATATGTGAAATTTAAGAAACAAAACAAATAAACAAAATTAAATAGACAAATCAAAAAACAGACTTTTAATTATATGGAACTGTTAGTTTCCAGAATTGAGGTATGTGGAGGGATGCAAGAACTAGGTGAATGGAATTAAGAATACAATTATGTGGGACACGTGGGTGGCTGAGTGGTTGTGTATCTGCCTTCAGCTCAGGGCACGATCCCGGGGTCCTGGGATTGAGCCATACATTGGGCTCTCTGCTCAGTGGGGAGTCTGCTTCTCCTTCCTCACTCCTGCTTGTGATCTCTCACTTTCTCAAATAAATAAATAAATAAATAAATAAATAAATAAATAAATAAAATCTTTTAAAAATTATTTTCACTTCAATTCATTTAATTTCTTTTTTTTCTTTTTTATTATTTATTTATTTTTTTAAATTAATTTTTATTGGTGTTCAATTTACCAACATACAGAAAAACACCCAGTGCTCATCCCGTCAAGTGGCCACCTCAGTGCCCGTCATGCATTCCCCTCCAACACCCGTCCTCCTACCCTTCCACCATCCCTAGTTCGTTTCCCCGAGTTAGGAGTCTTTATGTTCTGTCTCCCTTCCTGATATTTCCCAACATTTCTTTTCCCTTCCTTTATATTCCCTTTCACTATTATTTATCTTCCCCAAATGAATGAGAACATATCTAGTGTTTGATTTCTAGTTTCATGGCACTGTGTTCAGAAAATAAGTACAATATGATTTTGATCCTTTTTAGTTTGTTGAGACTTGTTTTGTGGTCTAATATTTGATATATTCTGGACAGTGTTCCACATGCACTTGAAAAGAATATTAACTCTGCTGTTGCAGGGTAAAATGTCCTGAATAAATCTGTAAAGTCCATTTAGTCCACTGTGTCATTAGAAGCCACAGATTCCTTGTTGATTTTCTGATTGAATGTCTGCGCATTGATATAAGTGTGGTAATAAATTCTCCTGCTATTATTGTATTACTATTGATTATTTCTGTTACATTGATTATTAACAGTTTTATGCATTAGGATGCTCTCCTGTCGGGTGTATAAATATTTAGTTGTTAGATCTTCTTTTTCGTTTGTCCATTTTATTATGATATAGTCCCCTTCTTTTTATAGTTTATTTTATTTTATTTTTATTTTTTGAATGTTAAAATTTTTATTTTTTTGTATATTTTTAATTGGAGTTTGATATGCCAACATATAGTACAACAGCCAGTGATCATCCCGCCAAATGCCCCCCCAGTGCCCACCACCCAGTCACCCAAACCCACCGCCCACCTCTCCTTAAACCACCCCTTGTTCGTTTCCCAGAGTTAGGTGTCTCTCATGTTCTGTCACCCTCACTGATAATTCCCATTCACTTTCTCTCATTTCCCCTCTATTCCCTTTCACTATAATTTATATTCCCCAAATGAATGGGACCATACAATGTTTGTCCTTCTCCGATTGACTTATTTCACTCAGCATAATACCCTCCAGTTCCATCCACGTTGAAGCAAATGGTGGGTATTTGTCATTTCTAATGGCTGAGTAATATTCCATTGTATACATAAACCACATCTTTATCCATTCATCTTTCGATGGACACCGAGGTTCCTTCCACAGTTTGGCTATTGTGAATATTGTTGCTATAAAAATTAAGGTGCATGTGTCCTGCCATTTCACTGCATCTGTATTTTTGGGGTAAATCCCCAGCAGTGCAATTGCTGGGTCATAGGGTAGCTCTATTTTTAACCCTTGAAGAAACTCCACACAGTTTTCTTGAGTGGCTGTACCAGTTCACATTCCCATCAATAGTGCGAGAGAGTTCCCCTTTCTACACATCTTCTTCAACATTTGTTGTTTCCTGTCTTGTTAATTTTCACCATTCTCACTGGTGGGAGGTCATATCTCATTGTAATTTTGATTTGTATTTCCCTTATGGCAAATGATGTGGAGCATTTTCTCATGTGCTTGTTGGCTATGTCAATGTCTTCTTTGGTGAAATTTATGTTCATTTCTTTTGCCCATTTCACAATTGGATTGTTTCCTTGCTATTGAGTTTAATAAGTTCTTTATAGATCTTGGATACTAGCCCTTTTTCTGAAATGTCATTTGCAAATATCTTTTCCCATTCTGTGGTTGTGTTTTAGTTTTGTTGACTCTTTCTTTTGCTGTCCAGAGGCTTTTATCTTGAGTAAGTCCCAATAATTCAGTTTTGCTTTTGTTTCCCTTGTCTTCATGGATGCATCTTGCAAGAAGTTGCTGTAGCCAAGTTCAAAAAGGGAGTTGCCTCTGTTCTCCTCTAGGATTTTGATGGAATCTTGTCTCACTTTTAGATCTTTCATCCATTTTGAGTATATCGTTGTGTATGGTGCAAGAGAATGGTCTAGTTTCATTCTTCTTCAGGTGGATGTCCAATTTTCCCAGCACCATTACTTGAAGACACTGTCCTTTCTCCAGGGGATAGTCTTTCCTGCTTTGTAGAATATTACTTGAATAGAGTTCAAGGCCCATTTTTGGATTCTCTATTCTGTTCCATTGATCTATGTGTCTGTTTTTATTTTAAGATTTTATTTATTTAAACCTGAGGGAAACAGAGAGAGAGAGAGAGGCAGAGACACAGGCAGAGGGAGAAGCAGGCTCCACGCAGGGAGTCCAATGTGGGACTCAATCCTGAGATCCCATGATCACGCCCTGGGCTGAAGTTGGCGCTAAACCACTGAGCCACCCGGGCTGCCCTATGTCTGTTTTTGTGCCAGTACCACATTGTATTGAGGATCACAGGTTTGTAGTACAACCTGAAATCTGGCATTGTGATGCCCCCAGCTGTGGATTTTTTTTTTTAATATTCCCCTGGCTATTCAGGGTCTTTTCTGATTCCACACAAATCTTAAGATGATTTGTTCCAACTCTCTGAAGAAAGTCCATGGTATTTTAATAGGGATTGCATTAAATGTGAAAGTTTCCCTGGGTAGGATTGACATATTCACAATATTAATTCCTCCAATCCATGAGCATAGAATATTTTTCCATCTCTTTCTGTCTTCCTCAATTTCATCAGAAGTGTTCTGTAGGTTTTAGGGTATAGTACCTCTTTGGTTAGGTTTAGTCCTAGGTATCTTATGATTTTGGGTGCAATTGTAAATAGGATTGACTCCTTAATTTCTCTTTCTTCAGTTTCATTGTAAGTGTACAGAAATGCCACTGACTTCTGGGCATTGATTTTGTATCCTGCCACACTGCCTAATTGCTGTATGAGTTCTTGGAATCTTGGGGTGGAACCTTTTTGGTTTTCTACATACAATTTCATGTCATCTGCAAAGACTGAGAGTTTGACTTCCTCTTTGACCATTTGAATGCATTTTATTCTTTTTGGTGCCTGATTACTGAGGCTAGGACTTCTAGTAGTCAAATACTAGTTGAATAGCAGTGGTGAGAGTGGACATCCCTGTCATGTTCCTGAATCTTAGGGGAAAGGCTCCCAGTGTGTCCCCATTGAGAAAGATATTTTCTGTGAGCTTTTCATAGATGGCTTTTAAGATGCAGAGGAATGTTCCCTCTATCCCTTCACTATGAAGAGTTTTGATCAAGAATGGATGCTGTATTTTGTCAAATGCCTTCTCTGCATCTATTGAGAGGATCACATGGTTCTTGTTTTTTTCACTTCTTAATATGGTCTATCAGGTTGATTGTTTTAAAAGTGTTGAACCAGCCTTGCATCCCAGGGATAAATCCCACTTGGTCATGGTGAATAATATTCTTAATGTACTATTGGATCCTATTGGCTAGTATACTGTGGAGAATTTTTGCATCTGTGTTCATAAGGGAGATTGGTTTATAATTCTACCTTTTGCTGGGTCTTCATCTTGTTTTGGAATTAAGGTGATACTGGCCTCATAGAACGAGTTTGGAAGTGTTCCATACCTTTCTATCTTCCCATGCAGCTTTAATAGAATAAGTATTGTGTCTTCTTTAAAGGTTTGATAGAATTCCCCTGAGAAGCCATCTCGACCTGGACTTTTGTGTCTTGGGAGGTTTTTGATGACTGCTTCAATTTCCTCCCTGGTTATTGGCCTTTTTGGGTTTTCTATTTCTTCCTGTTCCAGTTTTGGTAGTTTTTGGTTTTCCAGAAATGCGTCCATTTCTTCTAGATTGCCTAATTTATTGTCATATAGCTGCTCATAAGTTTTTAAAATCGTTTGTATTTCCTTGGTATTGGTGGTGATCTCTCCATTCTCATTCATGATTTTATTAATCTGAATCTTTTCTCTCTTCTTTTTAATAAGGGTGGCTAATGTTTTATTAATCTTATTCCTTCAATGAACCAACTCCTGGTTTTGATCTGTTCTACAATTATTCTAGTCTCTATTTCATCGAGTTATGCTCGAATCTTTATTAACTCTCTTCTGCTTGGTGTGGGTTTTATTTTGCCTTCTTTCTCCAGTTCCTTTAGGTTCAAGGTTAGCTTGTGTATTTCATTTTTTTTCGAAGTTTTGAGGTTGTGTATTGCGATGTATTTCCCCCTTAGGACTGCCTTTGCTGTATACCAAGGATTTTAAAAGGTTGATCTTCATTTTCATTAGTTTCCATGAACCTTTCAAATTCTTGTTTAATTTCCTGGTTGACTCTTTCATCTTTTAACATAATGCTCTTTATCCCCCACGTGTTTGAATTTCTTCCAAATTTCTTCTTGAGATTCAGTTCAAGTTTCAAAGCATTATGGTCTGAAAATATGCAGGAGAGAATCCCAATCTTTTGGTATCAGTTGAGACCTGATCTGTGACCCAGTATGTGGTCTATTCTGAAGAAAGTTCCATGTGCAGAGAAGAATGTGTATTCAGTTATCTTCGGATGTAAAGTCTTCGGATGTAAATATTTGTGAAATCCATCTGGTCCATTGTGTCATTTAAAGCTCTTGTTTGGAGATGTTGTGCTTAGAAGATCTGTCATTTACAGAAAACGCCATATTGAAGTCTCCCAGTATAAGTGTATTATTATCTAAGTATGTCTTGACTTTGGTTATTAATTGATTGATATATTTGGCAGCTCCCACATTAGGGGCATAAATATTCATGACTGTTAGGTCCTCTTTTTGGATACATCCTTTAAGTATTATATAGTGTCCCTCTTCATGCCCTATGACAATTTTTTGTTTAAACTTTAATTTAACTGATATGAGGATGGTCTCTCCTGCTTCTCTTGAGGACCATTTGAATGATAAATGCTTCTCCAACCTTTCATTTTCAGGCTGTCAGTTTCCTTAGGTCTAAAATGAGTCTCTTTTAGACAGCAAATAGATTGGTCTTGCTTTTTTATACAGTCTGAACCCCTGTGCTTTTTGATGGGATCATGAAGCCCATTCACGTTCAGAATTACTATAGAAAGATATGAATTTAGTGTCATCATAATACCTATCTAGTCCCTGTTTTTGTGGATTATTTCTTTAGGCTTCCTCTTTCTTTTACAGAGTTCCCCTTAATATTTCTTGCAGAGGTGGTTTGGTGGTCCCTTATTCTTTTAGTATCTGCCTTTCTTGCAAGCTCTTTATCTCTCCTTCTAGTCTGAATGAGAGTCTTGCTGGATAAAGTATACTTGGCTACATGTTCTTCTCATTAAGACCCTGAATATATCCTGGCAGACCTTTCTGGCCTGCCAGGCCTCTATTGATTGGTCTGCTGTTAATCTAATATTTCTCCCCATATAAATTAGGGAATCTCTTGTCTCTTGCTGCTTTCAGTATTTTATCTTTATCTTTGGAATTTGCAAGTTTCACTATTAAATGTTGAGGTGTTGAATATTTTTTATTGATTGTCGGGGGAGGGGGAGTCTCTCTATCTCCTGGATATGAATGCCTGTTTCCCTTCCCAAGTTAGGGAAGTTCTCAGCTATGATTTGTTCAAATACACTTTCTGGTCCCCTGTCCCTCTTGGCACTCTCTGGAACCCCAATTAAATGTAGATTTTTCCTTCTGAGGCTGTCATTTTTTCCCCTAATCTTTCCTCATGTTCTGTTAACTTTTTTTCTCTTTTTTCCTCAGCTTCCTTCTTGCCATCAACTTGTCTTCTATGTCACTCACTTGTTCTTCTACTTCATTAACCTTCATTGTTAGGACCTCCAGCTTGGATTGCATCTTATTTAATTGATTTTTAATTTCACCCTGATTAGCTCTAAATTGTGCAGTCATGAAGTCTCTTCGATCCTTTATGCTTTTTTCCAGAGCCACCAGTAGCTGTATAATTTTGCTTCTGAATTGGCTTTCTGACATCGAATTGTAATCCAAGTTCTGTTACTCCGCGGCAGAGAGTACTGTTTCTGATTCTTTCTTTTGTGGTGAGTCCTTCTTTCTAGTCATTTTGCTCAGTGTAGAGTCGGTAAAAATGTGTTGTACTGGGAAAAGGAAGGAAAAAATGGGAAACAAAACAAAATAATAAAAACAAGGAGGGGTATCCTCTGGTTCTATATACTTTAAATCCCTCGACTTCCCCTAGAGCTTTCCAGCACTGCTCGTCAAGAACTTGCTCTTTCCTTCCTCCAGGTGGTCTTCTGTGGGAATGACCTGCTGTGATGATTCTTCTGTGTGTGCATGGCTCAGTGGGAGCTGTTTTTCCTGTGAGGCCCCTGCTCCCTGACCATCCTGCTCCATCCCTCGCACAGGTGACTCCAGGAGGAACAACAACACTGGCGGTGGCCACACCTCTAGCTCTAGAGTCAGCTCTGGCAGTAGCTACCGCAGTCTCCCAGTCAGCAGTGGTCTAGATGCTCCTGGGGGGGGGGGTGCTGATATGTGCAGTTTGGGGGTGCCCAGCAGCAGGAGAGTCCTCTCTATCCTGTGCCCTCCCACTTCCATCTGTCCCGAGGGGAGCACAGGAGCCGGTGCTGTGTCCCCTGGTGCCCTGGGATTCAGGTCCTGTGCTGATGGAATCAAGCTCTGAGGGCTGTGGTTCCTGAAGGCAGCAGGGCACAGCCCCCTCAGCCTGGGTCCGCAGCCTGAGCTTCTCCCGGGGCCCTGCCAGGCGTGCACTCCAGCCCTTTACGGAGCTGGGCCCACAGTCTGTGGTGCTCTCTCCCCCAGGGTGCACTTCCTCTGTTAGTGACTCAGGGAGACTGGAGGCTCCATTGCCCCTCCTGGTGTTCTGCCCGAATTCCCTACTAAGTGCCTTTCCATCCGGGAAGAATCCAGAGTGGAATTTTAAAGTTCCTGCTTCTCTGGGACTGGGCTTTCCTGTTCTGGAGGTTTTTGCTGCTGGGCCTTAGCCCATCTCCTTGCGGGGCCCTTCCACCACTTGTCTTTTTTATTTTATTTTTTCCACCTTCCTACCTTGTTAGAAGTGCAAACTCTTCTCTCTGTAGCGTTCCAGGTGTTCTCTCTTTAAATCTCAGTTCAAATTCATAGGTTTTCAGGATGGTTTGAAAGTTATCTAGGTAAGTTGGTGGGGACAGGTGACTTGGGGACCCTACTCCTCCGCCATCTTGCCCAGCCCCCTTACAGTCTATTTTAAAGTCTATTTTGTCCCATATAAGTATTGCTACTCTGATTTCTTTTGACATCAATTTGGATGTTAATTGTTTCTTCATCCCCTCATTTTCAATCTGCAAATACATATATATGTCTTAAGTGAGTCTTTCATAGGGAGCATATTGGTGGGTTTTGTGTTTTTATCCATTCTGACACCTCATATCTTGATTGGTAACATTTAGTCTAGTTACATTCAGAACAATTATATATATATATATATATATATATATATATATATATATATATATATTATATGTTATATATAAACATATATATATGTGTGTGTGTGAGTGTGTTTTGTTATTTTATTACTTGTTTTGCTACTTCCTCTGGATATTTTCTCTGATTCTTTTTTCATTGTCAATCTTAGCCTCTCCTTTGCACGCAGTTTCCCCTTTAATATTTCTTGTAGTGCTGGTTAATGGTCATGAATTCCCTTAGGTTTTGTTTGTCTTGGAAAGTCTTTACCTCTCCATCTATTATGAATGATAGCCTTGTTGGACAGAGTATTCTTGGCTGCAATTTTTTCCCATGTTGTAAGGGTCTCACCGATATATTCTATTATTTTCTCAAGCCCAGTGATTATATTTACGATTGCTACTTTAAATTCTCCATCAGACATGTTACTTATATGCTCATGGCCTTATCTTATTTTTTCTTTGGGATAAATTCCTCTATTCACATTTTGTCTAAGTCTCTACCTCCTTCTTTGTGCTAGAAAAGGCAATTACATTTCCTGATTCCAAAAGTATGGCTTAATAAAGAAAGGTTTTGTAATGTCCAGGGTTTGGTGTTTAAAGAAATATCTCTGGTGTGTGCTGCAAGTGCTCTCCTATTGTATTTTGTTTGTTCTATCCTTCAGGCCAGTTGTCTGCAGAGGCTGTCTTTGCCTGCTATGGGCACTTTTTGTCCTCTGGCCTGAATGTGGTGAGTTGTAACAATCTTTGGTCTCCTTGTTAAATGAGACCTGATGCTATTTCCACCAGAACTGAGGCCCTGCAGAACTCTTTCATCTAGATATATGGTTTAGATGGTGGATTGTGATGGTCTTCTGGGGGAAGGACCCCCATCCCATAGTAGGAATTAGGCAAGCTTGACTGAGATTGGAATTCACCTCAGAGATCAAGGGGTGGGGCTTGGTGTAAGCAAGAGAGCCAGTGTCTGAATTGTGCTGCTTCCCACAGGTGGCTCTGTGTTTACGCTGAGGGGCAGTGGAGCGAAATGACATCATCCAGCTCTTTTGTTCACAGAGAGGATTTTTCATGAACACTGACTTTCAGGGAGGAACTAGTAATCTCCCTGCTGTGTGCCCAAGGAATTTTGCAGATTGCTGCTTCCATTACGTCTATGTCCAGGTCTTTTGCCCGCCTTCTCTCAGGAAGCTGCACAGTGCCCTCTAGGCTCTATTCCAGCCAAGCCTGCTGACCTTTAAAACACTAGGTTTTTAAGACTTGCTGGTTGCAGGAAATCATGAAATTCAGCCTGTCCCATATTCCAACCTTTGGCTTTCGGGAAATATTCACCTTGTGTGTTCCTCAGTGTGGTTCTCTCTCTCACATCCTTTTTTGTGATAATGGACCCCTCCCCTCTAAAGTACTGCTATTTGTTTATCTCATAAATTTAATCTCTACCCTTCCTACCCTTCTTGATGTGTCCTCTTCTTTCCCTTTAGTGGTGGAGTTTGTCCTGTCAGTCTTCAGGTCGATTTCTGAGGTATTTAGGATTATTTGATAGTTATATACTTGTTTTTATAGGATGAGACAAGACTAGGTCCTCCTATTATATTGATTGATTTGGAAATATTGAACCTTCTTTTCATTCCTGGAAGAAATCTCACTTGATCATAATGAGTGATAATATTAATATATTGTGGAATATGGATTAATAATATTTTTGAGCATTTTTGCATCTATTTTCATGAGGGATATGGGGCTGTATATTTTTTGGGGGGGTGTCTGGTTTTAGTAAGGGTCATGGTAAGGCTGGCTTTGTAGAATGCATTTGTAAATCTTTCCTTCCTCTTCTATTATTTATAACATTTTGAGGATAATATGTATTAACTCTTACTTAATCGTTTAGTAGTATTCACTTGTAAATTCATCTGGTTTTGGACTTTTTTGGTATTTTTTAATTACTGATTCAATTTTGTTACTAGTGATCAGTATGTTCATATTTTCCATTTCTTTCTGATACAGTTTGAGAGATACTTCTTGGAATTTATCCATTTCTAGGTTCTTCAATTTGTTGATGTACAATTTTTCAAAGCATTTTCTAATATTATTTTTTTATTTCTGTGATGTTAGTTGTTAGTTTTCTTTCTTCATTTCTGATTTTCTTTATTTGAGCACTTTCTCTTGTTTTCTTGTGGATGCTGGATAAGAGTTTATCAATTTTATTCATCTTTTCAAAGAACTCTCTCTTGGGGCACCTGGGTGGGTCAGTGGTTGAGCATCTGCCTTTGGCTCAGGTCATGATCCCAGGGTCCTGGGATCAAGTCCAGCATCAGGTTCCTCAAAGGGAGTCTGCATCTCCCCCTGCCTATGTCTCTGCCTCTCTTTGTGTGTCTCTTTGTGCATCTCTCTTTAAATAAATAAAATCCTTATTTTTTAAGTACTCCCTCTTGGTTTCATTGAGTTTTTCCATTGTTTTAGCTTTTATGTCATTTACTTCTGCTTCTATCTTTTAAAAATATTTTATTTATTGAGAGAGACAGAGAGAGACAGAGAGAGAGAAGCAGAAAGAGACGGACAAATAGACACCAAACTGAGCATGAGTATGGAGCCCAACACGGGCCTCAATCTCATGATCCTGAGATCATAACCTGAGACAAAATCGAGTTGGACAGCCCAACACGGGCCTCAATACGATTATCCTGAGATCATAACCTGAGACAAAATCAAGAGTTGGACGCTCAGCCAACTGAGGCACCCAGGCACCCCTCTATTTTTATCCTTATTCTATTCATTTTAAGTTTTGGATTTTTTTCTCCTTTTTTTTAGTTCCTTTAGGTATAAGTTTAGATTGTTTAGTTTTTTTTTCTTGTTCTTTTGCAGTGATTCTCTATTAATATAAATTTCCCTCTTAGTCATGTTTTCACTGCATCTCAAAATTTTTGGACTGTTATGTTTTTCATTATCATTTGTCTCCACAAGTATTTTGATTTCTTCTCTGACCGATTGTTTCTTTACTATTTTTTTCTTCTGATTGACTTCTAGTTTCATAAGGCTTTGGTCATAAAAATCTTACAGTACTATTTCAATCTCTTTAAATTTGTGAGATTTATTTTTCAGCCTAGCATGTGATCTATTGTCGAGAATATTCCATGTGCTCTTGAAAAGAAAGTGTATTTTTAAAATGGAATGTTTTGTATATATCTGCTATTTTTATCTAGTCTCATGTGTCATATAAGGACACTGTTTTCTTATTGTTCACCTGGATAATCTATTCATGATGTAAGTGGGGTGTTAAGGTCGCTTAATATTACCATCAATTTCTCTCTTTATCCACTAATATTTTCTTTATCTATTTAGGTCTGAAGCATTGGGTGCATATTGGGTGCATATTTACAATTGTTATGTTCTCTTGTTGGATTGGCTTCTTCTTTTTTTTAATAATAAATTTATTTTTTATTGGTGTTCAATTTGCCAGCATACAGAATAACACCCAGTGCTCATCCCGTCAAGTGTCTCCCTCAGTGCCCGTCACCCATTCACCCCCAACCCCCGCCCTCCTCCCCTTCCACCACCCCTTGTTCGTTTCCCAGAGTTAGGAGTCTTCATGTTCAGTCTCCCTTTCTAATATTTCCTACCCATTTCTTCTCCCATCCCTTCTATTCCCTTTCACTATTATTTATATTCCCCAAATTAATGAGAACATATAGTGTTTGTCCTTCTCCGATTGACTTATTTCACTCAGCATAATACCCTCCAGGTCCATCCATGTTGAAGCAAATGGTGGGTATTTGTCATTTCTAATGGCTGAGTAATATTCCATTGTATACATAAACCACATCTTCTTTACCCATTCATCTTTCGATGGACACCGAGGCTCCTTCCACAGTTTGGCTATTGGCTTCTTTATTATTACGTTATAACCTCCTATATCTCTTGTTACAGCCATTAATTGAATGTCCATTTTGTCTGATATAAGTATAGCCACCTTGGTGTTTTTTTCACTTTAATTTGCATGGTAAATATTTTTCCATCCTTCATTTTCAGTCAGTACATCTTTACAATAGATGCATCTATTGTAGGTAGTATACAGGTGGGTGGGGTTAGTTTTTTCTACCCATTTGCCACTTTTTGTCTTTTGATTGGAACGTTTATTCCATTTACATTTAAAATGATTATTGAGGTCAGCCCCGGTGGCGCAGCGGTTTAGTGCCACCTGTAGCCTGGGGTGTGATCCTGGAGAACCAGGATTGAGTTCCACATCAGGCTTCCTACATGGAGCCTGCTTCTCACTCTGCCTGTGTCTCTGCCTCTCTCTATATATATATTGTCCTCTCTCTCTCTCTCTCTATCTATCTCTGTACATCTCATGGATAAATAAATAAAATCTTAAAAAAATAACAATAAAATAAAATAATTATTGATTGTTATGTACTTATTGCCATTTGTTATTTGTTTTCTGCTTGCTTTTGTAATTGCCTATTTCTTCTTCTCTGCCTGTCTTTCTTTGTGACTGATGAGCTTGTTTAGTGTTCTTAGTTTTCTTTCTTTTTAATTTTGTTTATCTATTATAATTTTGTGGTTTGTGCTTACCATGAAGTTCATATATAACATTCCAAGTATATATCAGTCTATAGAAAGTTGTCATTTAAATTCAAGCACAATCTATGAAAAAATTTCTTTCCCCCCTCCTCATTTTATGTATATGGTTTCATATTTTACATTTTTATTCATAATTTTCTTACATCTCTTTATGGTAATTTCTCTTTCACTTAGTGAAAGTCCTTTTATCATTTCTTGTAAGGTTGATTCACTGGTGATTAACATTTGTCTGGATACCTCTTTATGTTTCCTTTAAGTCTGAAGGATAATATTGCTGGATAGAGTGTTCTTGGTTATGTATATATTTTTCCAGCGCTTTGAATATATCATGCTATTCTCATCTGGCCTGCAAAGTTTCTGCTGAAAAATCAGCTGACCACCTTTTAAGTTTTCCAATGCAAAGCTTTTGCACAGGAAAGGATACAGTCAACAAAACTAAAAGACAACCTACAGAATGGGAGAAGATATTTGCAAATGATGTATGAGATAAAGGGCTAGTTTCCAAGATCTATAAAGAACTTATTAAACTCAACACCAAAGAAACAATCCAGTCATGAAATGGGCAAAAGCTTCTTATCTTGATGAAGTTCCAATAGTTCATTTTTGCTTTTGTTTCTTTTGTCTTCGTGGATGTATCTTGCAAGAAGTTACTGTGGCCGTGTTCAAAAAGGGTGTTGCCTGTGTTCTCCTCTAGGATTTTGATGGAATATTTTCTCACATTTAGATATTTCATCCATTTTGAGTTTATCTTTGTGTATGCTGTAAGAGAGGGGTCTAGCTTCATTCTTCTGCATGTGGATGTCCAATTTTCCCAGCACCATTTATTGAAGAGACTGTCTTTTTTTCCAGTGGATAGTCATTCCTCTTTTGCTGAATATTAGTTGACAATAAAGTTGAGGGTCCACTTCTGGATTCTCTATTCTGTTCCATTGATCTATGTGTCTGCTTTTGTGCCAGTACCATACTGTATTGATGACCAGAGCTTTGTAGTACAACCTGAAATCTGGCATTGTGATGCCCCCAGCTCTGTTTTCTCTTTTTAAAATTCCCCTGGCATTCGGGGTCTTTATTGATTCCACACAAATCTTAAAAAAATTCGTTCCAACATTCTGAAAAGTCCATGGTATTTTGATAGGGATTGCATTAAACATGTAAATTTCCCTGGGTAACATTGATATTTTCACAATATTAATATTTCCAATCCATGAACATGGAATATTTTTCCATCTCTTGGTGTCTTCCTCAGTTTCTTTCAAAAGTGTTCTCTAGTTTTTAGGGTGTAGATCCTTTACCTCTTTGGTTAGGTTTATTCCTAGGCATTTTATGCTTTTGGATGCAATTGTAAATGGGAATGACTCATTAATTTCTCTTTCTTCAGTCTCATTGTTCGTATATAGAAATGCCACTGACTTCTGCGCATTGATTTTGTATCCTGCCACACTGCCAAATTGCTGTATGAGTTCTAGCAATCTTGGGGTGGAGTCTTTTGAGTTTTCTATATAGAGTATCATGTCATCGGTGAAGAGGGAGAATTTGACTTCTTCTTTGCCAATTTGAATGCCTTTTATTTATTTATGTTGCCTGATTTCTGAGGCTAGGACTTCTAGTACTATGTTGAATAGCAGTGGTGAGAGTGGACATCCCTGTTGTGTTCCTGATCTCAGGGGAAAGACTCCCAGTGTTTCCCCATTGAGAATGATATTTGCTGTGGGCTTCTCGTAGATGGCTTTTAAGATTTGGAGGAATATTCCCTCTATCCCTACACTCTGAAGAGTTTTGATCAGGAATGGATGCTGTATTTTGTCAAATGCTTTCTCTGCATCTATTGAGAGGATCATATGGTTCTTAATTTTTCTGTTGCTCATATGATCAATCACATTGATGGTTTTACGAGTGTTGAACCAGCCTTGCATCCTGGGGATAAATCCGACTTGGTCGTGGTGAATAATCTTTTTAATGTATTGTTGGATCCTATTGGCTAGTACCTTGTTGAGAATTTTTGCATCCATGTTCATCAGGGATATTGGTAACACCTCGACATTTAATAGCAAAACTTGCAAGTTCCAAAGATAAAGAGAAGATCCTTAAATTAGCAAGAGACAAAGGATCCCTAAAATTTATGGAGAGAAGTATGTTAACAGAAGAGTTCTGCACAGAGACCTGGCAGGCCAGAAGGGGCTGGCAGGGTAAATTCAGGGACCTAAATGAAAAGACACACAGCCAAGAATACTTTATCCAGCAAGGCTCTCATTCAGAATAGGAGAGATAAAAAGCTTCCATGATAGGCAGAAACTGAAAGAATATGTGACCACCAAACCGGTTCTCCACGAAATATTAAGGGGGATTCTGTAAATGAAAGAGGAAGTCCAGGGAACAATCCACAAAAGCAGGGACTGAATAGGTGTCATGATGACACTAAATTCATATCTTTCAATACTAACTCTGAACGGGAATGAACTTCATGATCCCGTCAAAAGAGGCAGGGTTTCAGACTGGATAAAAAAGCAAGACCCATCTATTTTCAGTCTACAAGATACTCATTTTAGACATAGGACACCTAAAGACTAAAAATAAAAGGTTGGGGAACCATTCACCATTTAAATGGTCCTCAAAAGAAAGGAGGGGTAACCATCCTTATATAATATAAATTAAAGTTTATCCCAACGACTGTAGTAAGACATGAAGAAGGACATTATATCATAATTAAAGGAACTATCCAACAAGAGGACCTAAAAATCATGAATATTTGTGCCCCGAATGTGGGAGCAGCCAAGGATATCAATCAATTAATAACCAAAGCTAAGACATCCTTAGATAATAAGGCACATATACTTGGAGACTTGAACACAGTGTTTTCTACAATCAACAGACCTTCTGAGCACAACATCTCCAAAGAAACAAGAGCTTTAAATGATACACTGTACCAGATGGATTTCACAGATATTTACAGAACTTAACATCCGATCGCAACTGAATACACATTCTTCTCAAGTGCACATGGAACTTTCTCCAGAATAGACCACATACTGGGTCACAAGTCAGGACTTAACTGAAACCAAAAGATTGGGATGGTCCCCTGCATATTTTTAGATCATAATGCTTTGAAACTAGAGCTAAATCACAAGAAGAATTTTGGAAGGATTTCAAACACGTGGAGGTTAAGGACCATCCATGTAAAAGATGAAAGAGTCAACCAGGAAATTAGAGAAGAATTAAAAAGATTCATGAAAACTAATGAGAATGAAGATACAATTGTTCAAAAGCTTTGGGATACAGCAAAAGTAGTCCTGAGGGGAAATACAGCACAATACAAGCATCTATCCAAAAACTGGAAAGACCTCAAATACAAAAGTTAATCTTGCACCTAAAGGAGCTGGAAAAGAACAGCAAATAAAACGTAGAACCAGCAAGAAACACAGTTAATAAAGACTCGAGCAGAACTCAATGAAATGGAGACCAGAAGAACCATGGAACAGATCAACAAAACCAGAAGTTGGTTCTTTGAAAGAATTAATAGATAAAACCTTAGCCAGCCTTATTAAAAACAAAAGATAAAAGACTCAAATTAATAAATTCATGAATAAAAAAGGAAATATCACCACCAATACCAAGGAAATACAAACGATTTTAAAAACATATTATGACCAGCTATATGCTAATAAAATAGGCAATCTAGAAGAAATCGACACATTTTTGGAAAACCGCAAACTACCAAAACTGGAACAGTTCTTCTATTTCTTTTCTTTTTTTAAAAAAAGATTTTATTTATTTACTCATAGAGACATAGAGAGAGAGGCAGAGACACAGGCAGAGGGAGATGCAGGCTCCATGCAGAGAGCCTGACTTGGGACTTGATCCAGGGTCTCCAGGTTCACACCCTGGGCTGCAGGCAGCGCTAAACCGCTGCGCCACTGGGGCTACCCAGTTCTTCTTTTTCTAACAGAAATATAAAACCTGAACAGGCCAATAACCAGGGAGGAAATTGAAGAAGTCATCAAAAACCTCCCAGGACACAAAAGTCCAGGGCCAGATGGCTTCCTAGGGGTATTCTATCAAACATTTAAAGAAGAAAGCATACTGATTGTCCTAAAGCTGTTTGGATAGACAGAAAGAGATGGAGTACTTCCAAACTCATTTTATAAGGCCAGCATCACATTAATTCCAAAACCGGACAAAGACCCCACCCAAAAGGAGAATTATAGACCAATATCCCTGATGAACACAGATGCAAAAATTCTCAACAAGGTACGAGCCAATAGGATCCAACAGTACATTAAGAAGATTATTCACAATTACCAAGTGGGATTAATCCCCCGAATGCAAGGGTGGTTCAACACTTGTAAAGCAATCAATGTGATTGATCATAGGAGCAAGAGAAAAATTAAAAACCATATGATCCTCTCAATAGATGCAGAGAAAGCAGTTGACAAAATACAGCATCCATTCCTGATCAAAACTCTTCATAGTGAAGGGATAGAGGGAACGTTCCTCAGTATCTAAAAAGCCATCTACTCAAAGCCCTCAGCAAATATCATTCACAATGGGAAAACACTGGGAGCCTTTCCTCTAAGATCAGGAAGTAGACAAGGATGTCCACTCTCACTCCAGCTATTCAACATAGTACTAGAAGTCCTAGCCTCATCAATCAGGCAACAAAAAGAAATAAAAGGCATTCAAATTGGTAAAGAAGAAGTCAAACTCTCCTTCTTCACTGATGACATGATACTGTCCACAAAAAAACCCAAAAGATTCCACCCCAAGATTGCTAGAACTCATACAGCAATTCAGCAGTGTGGCAGGATACAAAATCAATGCCGAGATATCAGTGGCATTTCTATACCCTAACAATGAGACTGAAGAAAGAGAAATGAAGGAGTCAATCCCATTGAGAATTGCACCCAAAAGCATAAGATACCTAGGAATAAACCTAACCAAAGAAGTAAAGAATCTCAACCCTAAAAACTACAGAACACTTCTGGAAGAAATTGAGGAAGACCCAAAAATATTCCATGCTCATGGATTGGAAGAATTAATGTGGTGAAATTGTCAATGTCACCCAGGGCAATTTACACATTTAATGCTATCCCTATCAAAATGCCACAGACTTTCTTCAGAGAACAAATCATCTTAAGATTTGTGTGGAATCAGAAAAGACCCTGAATAGCCAGGGGAATATTAAAAAAGAGAACTGGAGCTGGGGCCTCACAATGCCGGGTTTCAGGTTGTACTACAAAGCTGTGTTCATCAAGACAGAGTGATACTGGCACAAAAATATACACATAGATTAATGGAACAGAATAGAGGATCCAGAATTGGACCCTCAACTTTATGGTCAACTATTATTCAACAGAGCAGGAAAGACTACCCGCTGGAAACAAAGTCAGTCTCTTCAATAAATGGTGTTGGAAAATTGGACATGCCCATGCAGAAGAATGAAACTAGACCATTCTCTTACACCATACACAAAGATAAACTCAAAATGGATGCAAGATCTAAATGTGAGACACTTTCCATCAAAATCCTAGAGGAGAACACTGGCAACCCCCCTTTTTGAACATGGCCACAGCAATGTCTTGCAAGATACATCCATGATGGTAAGAGAAACAAAAGCAAAAATAAACTATTGGGACTTCATCAAGATGATGAGCCCCTGGACCGCAAAAGAAACTGTCAACCAAACTAAAAGACTACCTGCAGAATGGTACAAGATATTTGCAAATGATCTATCGGATAAAGGACTAGTATCCAAGATCTATAAAGAACTTATTAAACTCAACAGCAAAGAAACAAACAATCCAATCATGAAATGGGCAGAAGGCATGAACAAAAATCTCACAGAGGAAGATATAGACAAGGCCAACAAGCACATGAGAAAATGCTCTGCATCACTTGCCATCAGGGAACTACAAATCAAAACCACAATGAGATTCCACCTCACACCAGTGAGAATGGGGAAAATTAACAAAACCGGCAACAACAAATATTGGAGAGAAGGTGGAGAATGGGGAACCCTCTTGCACTGTTGGTGGGAATGTGAACTGGTGCAGCCACTCTGGAAAGCTGTGTGGAGGTTCCTCAAAGAGTTAAAAATAGATCTGCCCTATGACCCAAACTTTGCACCTCTGGGGATTTACCCCAAAGATACAGATGCAGTGAAGCGCTGGGACACCTGCAACCCGATGTTTATAGCAGCATTGTCCACCATAGCCCAACTGTGGAAGGAGTCTCGGTGTTCATCAAAAGATGAATGGATAAAGAATATGTGGTATATGTATACAATGGAATACAACTCAGCCATTAGAAATGACATATACCCACCATTTGCTTCGACTTGGATGAAACTGCAGGGTATTATGCTCAGTAAAATAAGTCAGTCGGAAAAGGACAAACTTTATATGGTCTCATTTATTTGGGGAATATAAGAATTAGTGAACGGGAATAAAGGGAAAGGGCAGAAGATGAGTCAAAATATCAGTGAGTGTGACAAAACACTATAGACACTTAACTCTTGGAAACGAACAAGAGGTAATGGAAAGGGAGGTGGGCGGGGGTTGGGGTGACTGGGTAATGGGCACTGAGTGCGGCACTTGGTGGGATGAGCACTGGGTGTTATCCAAAATTTTGGCAAATTCTACTCCAATAAAAAAATTTTAAAAATGTGGGCTTGAAGCTTTGGAAGCACAGTTGAGGAAGAAAATAAATAGTTAATTTATCTTTAGTTATGGATATTGATGGACCTTGTTTTAAAAGAAAGGGGTGGAATTTGGCAGTATTACAAAAACTTGCCTTTTGCAGGAACTCATTTTTCACCAAACATGTAGTTTCTTTGCCTATGCTTATAAAAAGTTTAATGAGCACATTGTCACTTAGTTGAAGGCAACATTTATAAATATCAGTTGCAGCAATGTATAAACATATGGCTAAGTATTGCCTAATGAAGTGTGATAAGAATGATGTTTACTATAACTAGAATTTCCCCCCTTAAATAAAAAAGTATTCCCTCTCCTTTCAGTTTTCCCCAGTTCTGCTAGATGGAATGAGAACATGAGGGTGAGAGCTGAGGCAACCATTTTATTTTTTTAAGTAATCTCTATACCCAACATGGTACTGAAACATACAATCCCAAAATCAGGAGTGACATGCTCCACTGACTTAACCAGCTAGGCACTGCTGAAGCAGAAATTTTAGATGAAAAGTTAGAAGCTGTCTTTTGAGGATTTTGGTGAAACATAGAAGGATCCCTAATACTTGAGTAATTGCCATATTAACTGTGAAATGCCAAACCAGATATTTCATGAGATAACAACAAATTTGCACATCTTTAAGCAACTTAAAAAATGGATCTCTTTACAGCAAATGAGCCAGCAGCCGAATTAATACACTTCCTATGGCCAGCTATGGGCTGCTTTCCACAATTCTCTCTCCTGAGGCTCACAAGTTAAATTGCTCTACCAGCAGAGCTATGATCAGGGCAAAGTGTCTTCTGAGGACTCTATGTTGCCACAGCACAAGCAGATGTCAAAAAGAAAACCACAAGTGTGAAATGATGGTCTGATGCTCTTTGCCAGGAAAGAGAGTTTTGCTTATTCCTATTTCTTTTCAACCTCATAAGTCATAATTTCCTATTCAATCTCTTTAAATCTTTAACAGAAGCAGATCATGTATTAACTTAGAAAATAGCTATTCTGATTCAAGCTGATGATCGATTATTAAGAATGGCTTATTTTACATATAAATGTAGTTTTCTAAAACCAATTTTTGGACTTGGTAACCTTTCTCAATTACCTTAATACTTTTTAAAGTAAAAAATCAGAAAATCAGAGTGATAAACCCAGCTGTTCTTAACTATGGCTGTATATTAAATTCACCTGGGCTAGCATTTTAGAGGCTATCGATATCCAATTCACACCACCAAGGAATTGAGTAAATTGGGTTCAAGGAGGGAGTTGAGACAACAGTAGTTTTCTCTCTTTTTTAGATTTATTTATTTATTTTAGAGAGAGTGAAAGGAGCATGGGGAGGGTGGACAGAGGGAGAGGAAGAGAAAGAATCTTCAGCAGACTCCATAATGTGTGGAGCCCAATGTAGAGATCGATCTCACAACCCTTAGATCATGACCTGAACCAAAACCACGAGTCCAATGCTTAACCGAGTGAGCCCTAGAGCCCCTCAAAAATAGTTTCTAAAAGATTCCTACAGAGTTTTGATGTGTAACTACAATTGGGGACCACTGATCTAACTAAACTCTTATTTGTATATAAGAATAAGTGTTACTCACATGATTCTGAAGCACAGTTAAGTTATATGGACTTTTAATGTAGTCCATCCACTTAATTTTATGGATAAGAAAACTAAGGTTCATAGAAACAAAGGGGTGAAATCAAGTTCAGTGGCAGGCCCAAGTTCAGTTGTGTATAAGCCAATATAGGAACATTTTTCCCCACCTCATTACTCACTTCATTCTAACAAGAATCAATGAAAGCGTTACTAGAAAATGGAATTATATGGGGAAAATAAAGTGAAGCTGAAGTAATTTCAATGAGGTTCTAAATGAGAATGGCTTGTAACTTCAAGACTAATAGGAAAGGAAAGGTAATAAATAAATTTATTTCATTATTGTTTTCTAGATCATATACCATGTTCTTAATAGTTAATGGTACCACAACAATATAAAACCAATTTTTTATTCTCAAAAACATATAATAGACACATTATAGGACCACACCTGTGAAACTTCAAGGGAGAACCATGTCAGAGCCATCTTTATCTTTTTGTTGCCAAAGGTGTGACTGGCATGTAGAAGGTTCTCAATGCTTACTGGAGAAATGGATATGCAAAGTAAGTAATAAACATAAAGTTTAGCAAGAGAAAATCTAACTCCAGGATGCAGTAGTCTGGAAAAACTTCATGGAAGAGGGATTTGAGTTAATCTTTGAGGAGAAGGGGGTTTTGTAAAAGTATAAAAATAGGGGACATGTAATCCAGGAGGATAAGGTGATCAAAAAGTATATATAAGAGAACTATAGCATGAATGGTTGTCATAAAGGAGATTGGCTGGCTGGATCAGTTTACTTTGGTAATCAGTACAGAAGACCTGCTGAGGTCAGATTGTATAAAACCTTAAACAGTGCTCAACTAAGATTTGGATCCTGAGGACAGTTGGTGATTGATCATTAGTAATTTTTTAATAGATGATCTATAAAAAAGGTATCACAGGATGTCAGAAGTAGTGTATCTCCTATATATTGAGATTTCATAATGATTCTCTTCTACTGAGAAAAGATTTGAGTATAGATAGCTCAATTTACCTGCAGAAAAGAAATGATACTGCTGATACAGAGCAGTTAAAATATGTAACTGCCAATATATTAACAAAATGTTACATTAAGTAGGGGGTTATTGCTAGGTATTGTACTTTTATAAAGTTGACTTTCCCCAAGAGACCATTAGTGTGGTCAATGTCCTTTGGGTGTATTGGAATATATATTTAGGAATAAAACAATATACAGTGACACGTGACTAAGTTTTTTGTTTTGTTTTTGTTTTTGTTTTTGTTTTTGTTTTTGTTTTGGTTGGTTATCATTCACACCTCTTGCTGAAGGCCAGCAAGCTTTTCTTTAAACACTTAGGCCAGTTGTTAAAAAGACTAGTATTCTCATCATGACTTTTTTTTTTACCTGAGCTAGGTGCACATACTTAAAGCTGAGAATATGGGAAATTACAAAATTATATGACACTGGAAACATATTACTAGGAAATTCTGATATTTTACTGCAAAATATTGCCAATTATAGAAGCTGTCAATTTAACAATAGGCTTATTCACTATGGTGTTTGATTAATGTGAAATTATTCAGTTGACTACCTTGTAGTTGGCCTATTTTTGTGTCCAATTAGTATGCTAATAATGGCAATTATGTTCTATACTGCATGT
Source organism: Vulpes vulpes (assembly GCF_048418805.1). NCBI lineage: Eukaryota > Metazoa > Chordata > Mammalia > Carnivora > Canidae > Vulpes > Vulpes vulpes. The sequence goes on from NC_132796.1 coordinate 60,179,671, forward strand.
CTCATCACCTAGAGGGTTTTAAAAATGATAAAATAATGAGAATAAACAAGCTGATGCTGACATTCAGTGGGCCATTCTAATTACTTACTGAGAGCACGCTGGGGAATCAACACTCAACTAGAGAAAATGATTCTTGCTTACTTTGTTAAAACTACTCTTTCCAAAGAGCAATAAGAGATGTTTCTTTTCTCTTTATTTCTGAAATATTTTATATATCTCCACCCAATTTTTATTTTCTGTATTTATCGAAAAGAAGATAATCAAACTATATTTATCTGTATCTAATATTGGTAGTAAGACATCAGAAAAACAAAAAAAATGGAAAATTGCTCAATTGTGCACCACTGCACCCAATAACTACTATTTCTTTTTTGTTTTTCCTCTCAAATATCTATAAAAGAACAAAATAGAAACAAAAGAAAACAAAACCATTCTACTGATAATTCTTGTACTCAGGGGAGTGCTGTGAGAAATGATGGCTTTTGCTAAGCCCTCAACAAGAAACCAAACATACTAGTGCATAGGAAGGATTTCTTCTTAAAAACGTAAAACAAGGGATCCCTGGGTGGCACAGCGGTTTGGCGCCTGCCTTTGGCCCAGGGCGCGATCCTGGAGACCCGGGATCGAATCCCACGTCGGGCTCCCGGTGCATGGAGCCTGCTTCTCCCTCTGCCTATGTCTCTGCCTCTCTCTCTCTCTGTGACTATCATAAATAAATAAAAATTTAAAAAAAAAAAAACGTAAAACAAAAATCTTTTTTATTGAGTTAACAGTCCCAGATGATCCATATTGGTAAATTAGCATGGAGTTATAGATCAAGTTATGAGAATTTATAGCATTATAAAAAGTACTATATAGTTCAAATAACAATATATAAAATTTAAGTGTATAGTTAATGATTGATATCTTTTGGACATTGAAAAGAAATCTTAAGTGGATCATGGGATTTATTCTCTGAATCACTTTAGAGTAGTTTAGACATGTACAAAAAAAATTGCACAATCTATTCCCAAATGTCTTTAAGAGAGTAAAGCAAAGAGCATTCCATTTCTTGGAAGGTTCATGGTAGGGTGAAAAAACACTGGACTGAGCTTCTCATCCCCTACTCGTCTAATGAGAAGCTCGTTAAAACACGTTAGTTGTTTTTTTTTCTAATATTTAGTCATTTTAACTGCAAAATAAGAGGGTTGAATTAGACCAGAATTTCTCATATTATGTTTGTGAATCTATTATATCCTCTGTGATATTAACACATTTTTCATAAGAAATGGGTTTCTGGTGTCAAATGCATTTTGGAAATGCTTAATTAAATATTTGTTTTCTGCAGGATTTCTAGTATTTAATGTACTATCATGCGTTATGGATCTCCAAATAGGGTGATCTAATATATAGCATTTCTCAGTTTGATTACTAAAACATATTTATCAGTTGTTGATATTTCATAGGACATTAGCATTTTACAAAGTATAGTGTGGAAAATATTGAAATAAATAAATGCTTTAAGGTCCTTTGAAACTCTAATATTTTTCCTTCATTGGATTATAAGTATCATTACAGTAAGGATAATACCCATCTTGTATCTGCTACAGGCTAAGCTTTTGCTCAACCATAGTATTTCCACATAGTATGTGCTTAATACATATATGCTGAATGAAAGAAATAATTAATAAAAATTATATATACATAAGTACATATGTACATGCATACATACAAATACATTCTTTGTTTCTATAAAAATTCAGTACATAATGGAGATAGAATAGTTTTGGGATCCTGCTACCCTCTTTTGTAGGCTGACATTGCCCATTTACTTGTCCTGATGTTTATGATTTCAACCTTTGGAAAAGCAAAGTAGAAAAATATTTTTATCATTTTATCTCTTATTTCTTGTTGATTGATAAGAGTAAGTTGAGTACTACTTACTGGATAATGATTAAATGGCACTGTGAGGAAGGGGCAAGATGATGTAAGAGTAGGGTCCCCAAGTCACCTGTCCCCACCATATTACCTAGATAACTTTCAAATCATCCTGAAAACCTAGGAATTTGGCTTGAGATTTAAAGAGAGAACAGCTGGAATGCTACAGTGAGAAGAGTTCTCGCTTCCATCAAGGTAGGAAGATGGGGAAAAAAAGAAATAAAGAAAAGGCATCCAAGGGGCAGGGGCCCCGCAAGGAGCCAGCCTAAGGCCACACAGCGAGTGCCCCCAGGACATGAAAGCCCCGACCAGGAGAAGCAGGAGTGTCACCAATCTTCCAAGACAGAAAGGCACTTGCAGGGAGTTGGAGCAGGATCCCAGGAGGGGCGGGGATGACCTCAGGCTCCCAGGGGCACTAACAGAGGACCTGCGCACCAGGAGAGAAAGTGCCACATCCCGCGGCCGAGCTCCCAAAGGGCTGCAGCGTGCGCCCAGCTGGACACGGGAGCAGCTCAGGAGGCGGCTGGGGGGAGGCTCCGCACAGAGGGAGCTGGTGCCCCGGGAACACGATTTCAGCAATGCAGGCCCGGGAGCCTAGGGCACTGGGGGACACAGCCAAAGATCCGGCATTCGCCCCCAGACAGGCAGAGGCCAGAAGGGCACAGGACAGCAAGGACACCCGTGCTGCCGGGTGGGCCCGAGCTGTGCAGATCAGCGGCCCCCATCCCCGGAGCATCCAGGCCCCTGCAGACTGAGAGCTCCAGTAGTTACAGCTGGTGCTGACTCTAGGGCTGGAGAGCTGGCCACCACCACTGTTGTTCCTCCTGGGGCCTCAAAGGATAAACAACACCCACTGAGATTCACAGTGGTTTCAAGGATAAAGAAGATAAACAACTCCCACTGAGCCTTGCACCAAGCAGGGGGCTGAACAGCTCCTCCAGGAGCACACACCTGAGAATCAGCACAGCAGGCCCCTCCCGCAGATGACCAGCTAGAGGGACAGGAGAGAAACAAGCTATTGTATTGACCAAGCAGCACTGGAAAGCTCCAGGGAAAGTCTAGGGATTTACAGTATATAGAATAAGAGGATACTCCCCCTTGTTTTTTGTTTTCTGTTTGCTTCCCCTGCTTTTTTCTTTTCTTCGCATCGCTTTTCTTCTTCTTTTTATTTTCACTTTCTTCTTTCTCTTCTCTCTTTTTCTCCTTTTACCAATACAACTTCTTTTTGGCCACTCTGCACTGAGCAAAATGAATAGAAGGAAAACCTCACCTCAAAAGAAATAATCAGAAAGAGTCCTCTCTCCCACAGAGTTACAAAATTTGGATTACAATTCAATGTCAGAAAGCCAATTCAGAAGCACTATTATAAAGCTACTGGTGGCTCTATAAAAAGGCAGAAAGGCCTCAAGAGACTTCATGACTGCAGAATTTAGATCTAATCAGGCAGAAATTAAAAATAAATTGAATGAGATGCAATCCAACTACAGGTCCTAACGATGAGGGTTAACGAGGTAGAAGAACGAGTGAGTGACATAGAAAACAAGTTGATGGCAAAGAGGGAAACTGAGGAAAAAAGAAAAACAATTAAAAGATCATGAGGATAGATTAAGAGAAATAAATGACAGGCTGAGGAAGAAAAATCTACGTTTAATTGGGGGACCCGAGGGGGCCGAATGGACAGAGGTCCAGATTATGTATTTGAACAAATCATAGCTGAAAATTTTCCTAATTTGTGAAGGGAAACAGGCATTCAGATCCAGGAAATAGAGAGATCCCCCCCTAAAATCAATAAAAACTGCTCAACACCTCAACATTTAATAGTTAAGCTTGCAAATTCCAAGGAAAAAGAGAGGATCCTTAAAGCAGCAAGAGACAAGAAATCTCTAACTCTTATGGGGAGAAATATTAGATTAACAGCAGACCTCTCCACAGAGACCTGACAGGCCAGAAAGGGGTGGAAGTATATATTCAGGGTCCTAAATGAGAAGAACATGCAGCCAAGAATACTCTACCCAGCAAGGCTCTCATTCAGAATGGAAGGAGAGAGAAAGGGCTTCCAAGATAGGCAGAAACTGAAGGAATATGTGACTACGAAGCCAGCTCTACAAGAAATATTATGGGGGATTCTGTAATAGAGGGAGTCTAAGGGAACAATCCACAAAAACAGGGACTGAATAGGTATCATGATAACACGAAATGAATATCTTTCAATAGTAACTCTGAACGTGAATGGGCTTAATAACCCCATCAAAAGGTGCAAGGTTTCAGACTGGATAAAAAAGCAATACCCATCTATTTACTGTCTATAAGAGATTCATTTTAGACCTAAGGACACTTCCAGTCTGAAAATAAAAGGTTGGAGAACCATTTACCATTCAAATGGTCCTCAAAAGAAAGCAGGTGTAACAATCCTTATGTCAGATAAACTAAAGTATATCCCGAAGACTGTAGTGAGAGACGAAGAGGGACACTATATCATATTTAAAGGATCTATCCAGGGATCCCTGGGTGGCGCAGCGGTTTGGCGCCTGCCTTTGGCCCGGGGCGCGATCCTGGAGACCCGGGATCGAATCCCACATCGGGCTCCCGGTGCATGGAGCCTGCTTCTCCCTCTGGATCTGTCTCTGCCTGTGTCTCTGGCTCTGTCTCTCCTTCTATCTCTCAAGAATAAATAAATAAAATCTTAAAAAAAAAAATAAAGGATCTATCCAATAAGAGGACTTAACAATCCTCAAAATATATGCCCTGAATGTGGAAGCTGCCAAGTATATCAATCAATTAATAACCAAAGTTAAGATACTTAGATAATAATACACTTATACTTTGTGACTTGAATGTAGTGCTTTCTACAATCGGCAGGTCTTTTAAGCACAACATCTCCAAAGAAACAAGCTTTAAATGATAAACTGGACCAGATGGATTTTACAGATATTTACTGAACTTCACATCCAAACGAAACTGAATACCCATTCTTCTCAAGGGCACATGGAACTTTCTCCAGAGTAGACCACATTCTGGGTCACAAATCAGGTCTAGCCTATACCAAAAGTTTGGGATTGTCCCCTGTGTATTTTTAAACCATAATGCTTTGTAACTAGAACTAAATCACAAGAAGAATTTTGGAAGGATTTTAAAGACGTGGAAGTTAAGGACCATCTGTCTAAAGATGAAAGGGTCAACCAGGAAATTAGAGAAGAATTAAAAGATTCATGGAAACTAATGAGAATGAAGATAAAACCATTCAAAATCTTGGGGATACAGCAAAAGCAGTCCTGAGGGGGAAATACATAGCAATACAAACATCCATCCCAAAACTGGAAAGAAATCAAATACAAAAGCTAACCTTGCACCTAAAGGAGCTGGAGAAAAAAACAGGAAATAGATCCTACACTCAGCAGAAGAAGAGAGTTAATAAATATTCGAGCAGAACTCAATGAAACAGAGACCAGAAGAACTGTGGAACAGATCAACAAAACCAGGTGTTGGTTCTTTGAAAGAATTAATAATATAGGTAAACCACTTGCCAGTCTTCTTAAAAAGAAGGCAGTAAAGACTCAAATTAATAAAATCATGAATGAGAAAGGAGATATCACTACCAACACCAAGGAAATACAAACGATTTTAAAAACATATCATGAGCAGCTATATGCCAATAAATTAGGCAATGTAGAAGAAATGGACACATTTCTGGAAAACCACGAACTACCAAAATTGGAATAGGAAGAAATAGAAAACCTGAGCAGGCCAATAACCAGGGAGGAAATAGAAGCAGTCCTCCAAAACCTCCCAAGATACAAAAGTCCAGGGTCAGATGGCTTCCCCGGGGAATTCTAAAGCTTTTTGGAAAGATAGAAAGACATGGAGTACTTCCAAACTCGTTTTATGAGGCCAGAATTACCTTAATTCCAAAACCAGACAAAGACCCCACCGAAAAGAAGAATTAGAGACCAATATTCCGGATGGTCATGGATGCAAAAATTCTCAAAAAGATACAAGCCAATAGGATCCAACAATACATTGAGAAGATTATTCTCCCTGACCAAGTAGGATTTATCCCCGGGATGCAAGGCTGGTTCAACACTCATAAAACAATCAGTTGTGATTCATCATATCAGCAAGAGAAAAATTAAGAACCATATGATCTTCTCAATAGATGCAGAGAAAGCATTTGACAAAATACAGTATCCATTCGTGATCAAAACTCTTCACAGTGAAGGGATAGAGGGAACATTCCTCCGAATCTTAAAAGCCATCTAAGAAAAGCCAACAGCAAATATCATTCTCAATGGGGAAACGTGGGGAGCCTTTCCCCTAAGATCACGAACACGACAGGGATGTCCACTCTCACCACTGCTACTCAACAGAGTACTAGAAGTCCCAGCCTCAGCAATCAGGCAACAAAAAGAAATAAAAGGCATTCAAATTGGCAAAGAAGAAGTCAAACTCTCCCTCTTTGCAAATTACATGATACTGTACTTAGAAAACCCAAAAGACTCCATCCCAAGATTGCTAGAACTCATACAGCAATTCAGCAGTGTGGCAGGATACAAAATCAATGCCGAGATATCAGTGGCATTTCTATACCCTAACAATGAGACTGAAGAAAGAGAAATGAAGGAGTCAATCCCATTGAGAATTGCACCCAAAAGCATAAGATACCTCTTAATTAGCCTAAGCAAAAAGGTAAAGGATCTATACCTTAAAACCTACAGAACACTTTGGAAAGAAATTGAGATAGACACAAAAGAGATGGAAAAATATTCCATGCTCATGGATTGGAGTAATTAATATTGTGAAAATGTCAATGTTACTTAGGGCAATTTACACGTTTAATGCAATCCCTATCAAAATACCATGGACTTTCTTCAGAGAGTTGGAACAAATCATCTTAGGATTTGTGTGGAATCAGTAAGAGCCCTAATAAGCCAGGGGAATATTAGACAAGAAAACCATAGCTGAGGGCATCACAATGCTAGATTTCAGGTTGTACTTCAAAAATGTCGTCATGAAAACAGTGTGGTACTGGCACAAAAACAGACACATAGATCAATGGAACAAAATAGAGAATCCAGAAGTGGACCCTTAACTTTATGGTCAACTAATATTCAGCAAAGGAGGAAAGACTATCCACTGAAAAAAGACAGTCTCTTCAGTAAATGGCGCTGGGAAAATTGGACATCCACATGCAGAAGAATGAAACTAGACCACTCTCCTACACCATACACAAAGATAAACTCAAAATGGATGAAAGATCTAAATGTGAGAAAATATTCCATCAAAATCCTCGAGGAGATCACAGGCAACACCCTTTTTGAACTTGGCCACAGTAACTTCTTGCAAGATACATCCATGAAGGCAAGAGAAACAAAAGCAAAAATGAATTATTGGAACTTTATCAAGATAAGGAGCTTTTGCACAGCAAAAGATGCAGTCAACAAAACTCAAAGACAACCTATAGAATCGGAGAAGATATTTGCAAATGACCTATCTGATAAAGTGCTAGTATCCATGATTTAAAAAGAACTTATTAAGCTCAACACCAAATAAACAAACAGTCCAATCATGAAATGGACAAAAGACATGAAGAGAAATCTCACAGAAGAAGACAGAGGTATGGCCAACAAGCACATGAGAAAATGCTCCGCATCACTTGCCATCAGGGAAATACAAATCAAAACCACAATGAGATCCCACCTCACATCAGTGAGAATGGGGAAAATTAACAAGGCAGGAAATCACAATTGTTGGAGAGGATGTGGAGAAAGGGGAACCTTCTTGAACTGTTGGTGGGAATGTGAACTGTTGCGTCCACTCTGAAAAACTGTGTGGAGGTTCCTCAAAGAGTTAAAAATAGATCTGCCCTATGATCCAGCAATTGCACTGTTGGGGGTTTACCCCAAAAATACAGATGCAGTGAAACGCCGAGACCCCTGCACCCCGATGTTTCTAGCAGCAATGTACACAATAGCCCAACTGTGGAAGGAGCCTCGGTGTCCATTGAAAGATGAATGAATAAAGAAGATGTGGTTTATGTATACAATGGAATATTACTCGGTCATTAGAAATGACAAATACCCACCATTTGCTTCAACGTGGATGGAATTGGAGGGTATTATGCTGAGTGAAATAAGTCAATAGAAGATATGTTCTCATTCATTTGGGTAATATAAAAAATACTGAAAGGGAATAAAGGGGAAAGGAGAAAAAATGAGTGGGATATATCAGAAAGGGAGACAGAACATAGAGACTTCTAAGTCTGGGAAACGAACAAGGGGTGGTAGAAAGGGAGGTGGGCAGAGGGTGGGGGTGACTCGGTGATGGGCACTGAGGGGAGCACTTGATGGGATGGACACTGGGTGTTATGGGTGTTATTCTATATTTTGGCAAATTGAACACCAATAAAAAATGGGACTGTGATAAATACTTTGCCTATATTAATTAATTGAATTCTCTACACAACTTTAGGTGGAATGTATTACTTTTTTTCTTTTACAGAGAGTTAAGAAAAGGTCCTACAGTAAATGGCAGTTCTAAGATTCAAATTAAATCTTAATTCAGAATATGAGTTCTTAACTGTTAATAGTATTCCTCTCACTATGATGTAATTTGATTTGTGCAATTTCCCATCACTCTTTAATGAACAATTTGTGTTATGATATCCTACACTTGTCTATCCTGGTAGATTCATGGGTAGATTCACTATTCCCAGTGGAATAGTCTCCATCTATTTGACTTCCCATAATCAATTTTGCTGATCAGTGCTAAATTAACTACCACTTCACAACTTACAATCCAACCCACAAAATACATTTATTCCACAGTTTTCTACTTTGCTTCTAAGATGAACCAAATTGCACTATGTAACTATGCTAGTATTTTTCGTATTTTTACTAATCAGGAAACTGAAAAAAAACCTTTCTGTTACCATCCTGCTTATTAACGAAAAAATAGTTTTCACATCTAGAAATTTTTGCTATGTATTCAAAGCAGATACTTTTAATATGTGCTATAAATTGTATTTCTTCATGGGTACAGAGATCATTCTTAGGAACTATATACAGTATTCAGTGTGACATAGGAACGTTCTGAGCTACAAATTAATATTTATTGTGTGACTTAGAAAATAAGTATTATATTTTTACTAAATTAATATTTGTTTATGGGGCACAGGGTGCCAGATGGTGAATGAATGACAATAAAAGATCATGTTAGAAATTAAATATAGAGGCGGGCAAGATGGCAGACGAGTAGGGTCCCCAAGTTACCTGTCCTCACCAACATACCTAGGTAACTTTCAAATCATCCTGAACACCTACGAATTTGACCTGAGACTTAAAGAGAAAACAGCCCCAGTGCTACAGAGAGAAGGGTTCTTGGTTATAACAAGGCAGGAAGGCAGAAAAAAATAAAATAAAAAAGAATCAAGTTGGGGAGGTGCGCCGTGAGGAGCCGGGCTAAGGTCAGGCAGGGAGAGCTTCCGGGACAGGAAAGCTCAGCCCCAGAGAAGCAGGAACTTTAAAAAATCCACACTGGATTCTTCTCAGATGGAAAAGTGCTTGGCAGAGAAATCAGGCAGGATCACAAGAGAGGCAGTGGAGACTCCAATTTCTGGGAGTCGCTAATAGAGGAAGCGCGCCTCAGGGTAAGCATACCACAGACTGTGGGCCTATCTTGGTAAAGGGTTGGAGGGCCCAGCCAGCGGGGCATCTGGAAGAAGACAGTCAGTTAGGCAGGAGGCTCCTGATGGATGTGTCTGCACCCTGCTGCCTTCAGGGGCCTCCCGCCCCAGGAGCAAGATTCCAACAACTCAGGGCCCCTGATCCCAGAGCACCAAGTGGACAAAGCCCACGATCCTGTACTCCCCCTCAGACAGGTGGAAGCTGGGAGGGCACAGGACAGAGGACTCTCCTGTCGCTGGTCACCCCCAAGCTGTGCAGATCAGTGCATACAAGGTGGCCTCGGGAGCATCTAGGCCAGTGTGGACTGGGAGACTGGGTTAATTACTAAGGGGGAGATGACTCCAGGGTTGGAAATCTGTCCACCGCCATTGTTGTTTTTCCTCCTTATTTCACCAAGTGCCTGGGAGGGGCAGGGCCACCAGGGATCAGAGGCTTCACAGGGTAAACAGATCCCAAGGAGCTCTGCACCCAGCAGGGGGTGGGGAAGCTCTGCCAGGCACACACACCTTAGAATCGGCACAGCAGGCCCCTCCCCAGAAGAACTGCTGGGAGAAAAAGGGAAGAGCAAGTTCTTGACCAAGTAGCCCTAGGAAAGCTCCAGGGGAAGTCAAGGGATTTATGTATATAGAACCAGAGGATACCCCTCCCTTTTTTGCCTTTTTCTATAACAACTCCTTGTATATCTGACTGTAAATTTCTAACTTTTTCTCTATTCCCACCTTAACTACAATATTTTATCAGCTCTTCATTTTTAAGTTCCTTCCTTTTTGACTTCCATATTGCTACAATTACAGGTCTTAGACATATTTTCCACTTCTAGATTCCCTTCAACATATTCAATATAATTTGGGAGACATATATTTTTTGTTTGTTTTGTTTTGTGTTATATGTTTTCTCTGCTTCATTTTGTTCTACAATGGCAGAAGTTAATACCTTCTAAAACATGACCAGCATACACCCAGAACCAGGTGGTATACCATACTGCTTCATTCTTTGAGATAATATTCCGTCCTCATTCCCATTCATCCCCACCTCTTTTATCTCATTTATGTTTTGGTGGTCAATGGTGAGGCTCTCTACAGGTATTTCTGGTTTATATAAATTAGGGACTGAGCATATGCTAACATACAGAACTTAATACACTCAGAACCAAGAGGATCCCCCTCTAAGACCACTCAGGTAGACTACATTCTCTCTCCACTACACTTTGTCACCACCACCATCTCCCAGTACCCCCTTTTATTTTATTCTCCATTTCCTTCTTTTTCTCCATATTTAATTTTGCTTTTTTTCTCATCTTTTATTCTCTCTCTTCTTCTTCTTCTTTGGGATTCATGTCCTTCTATTTCTTACTACTTTGTTTTAAATTCCATCTTTCACTTTAGTGGTGCTTTTGTTTTATTTCTTTCTGATCTTTGTTTACCTTTTCTGGTCTCTGAACTCATCAGAATCGTCTAGGGAGAAATTTACTTAGATTGTGATTGAGATTCTTGACTCAGTCCCCTCATACAGTCACACTGCACTGAGCAAAATGACTAGAAGGAAGAACTCACCACAAAAGAAAGAAGCAGAAACAGTCTCTCTCCCACAGAGTTCCAGAATCTGGATTACAATTTGATGTCAGAAAGCCAATTCAGAAGCACAATTATGGCTCTGGAAAAAAAGAATTAAGGATCCAAGAGACTTTATGATTGCAGAATTTAGATCTACTCAGGCTGAAATAAAAAGTCAATTAAATGGGATGCAATCCAAACTGGAGGTTCTAACGATGAGGGTTAATGAGATAGAAGAAAGAGTGAGTGACATAGAAGACAAGTTGATGGCAAGGAAGCTGAAGAAAAAACAGAAAAACAATTAAAAGACCATGAGGAAAGGTTAAGGGAAATAAATGACAGCTTCAGAAAGAAAAGTCTACATTTAATTGGGGTTCCAGAGGGTGCCGAGAGGGACAGAGGACCAGAAAGTCTATTTGAACAAATCATAGCTGAGAACTTCCCTACTTTGGGAAGGGAAACAGGCATTCAGATGGAGGAGATAGAGAGATCCACCCCTAAAATCAATAAAAATCGTTCAACACCCCGACATTTAATAGTGAAACTTGCAAACTCCAAAGATAAAGAGAAGATCGTTAAAGCAGCAAGAGACAAGAAATCCCTGACTTTTATGGGGAGGAATATTAGGGTAGCAGCAGACCTCTCCACAGAGACCTGGCAGGCCAGAAAGGGCTGGCAGGATATATTCATGGTCCTAAATGAGAAGAACATGCAGCCACAAATACTGTATCCAGCAAGACTCCCATTCAGAATAAAAGGAGAGTTAAAGAGCTTCGATCAAGGGCAGATACTGAAAAACTATGTGATCGCGCCCCGGGCCAAAGGCGGGCGCCAAACCAGCTGTGCAAGAAATACTAAGGGGGACTCTGTAAAAGAAAGAGGAAGCCCAAAGAAATAAGCCACAAAAACAGGGACTGGATAGGTATTATGATGACACTGAATTCATATCTTTCAATGGTAATTCTGAACGTGAATGGGCTTCATGATCCCATCAAAAGATGCAGGATTTCATACTGGATAAAATAGCAAGACCCATCTATTACCTGTCTACATGAGACCCATTTTAGACCACAGGACACCTACATCCTGAAAATGAAAAGTTGGAGAAGCATTTATCATTCAAATGGTCCTCAAAAGAAAGCAGGGGTAGCCTTCTTTATATCAGATAAATTAAAGTTATCCCAAAGACTGAAGTAAGAGATGAAGAGGGACACTATATCATACTTAAAGGATCAATCCAACTAGAGGATCTAAATCATGAATATTTATGCCATTCATGTGTGTGGGAGCTGACAAGTATATCAATCAATTAATAACCAAAGTCAAGACATACTTAGATAATAATACTTAGAATTCAACATGTCATTTTCTGTAAATACAGGTCTTCTAAGCAAAATATCTCCAAAGAAACAAGAGCTTTATTTTTTAATAATAAATTTATTTTTTATTGGTGTTCAATTTGCCAACATACAGAATAACACCCAGTCCTCATCCCGTCAAGTGCCCCCATCAGAGCCCGTCACCCATTCACTCCCACCCCCCGCCCTCCTCCCCTTCCACCACCTCTAGTTCGTTTCTCAGAGTTAGGAGTCTTTATGTTCTGTTTCCCTTTCTGATATTTCCTACCCAATTCTTCTCGCTTCCCTTCTATTCCCTTTCACTATTATTTACATTCCCCAAACGAAAGAGAACATATAATGAAACAAGAGCTTTAAACAATACACTGGAGCAGATGGATTTCACAGATATTTACAGAACTTTACATCCAAATGCAACTGAATACACATTCTTCTCAAGGACACATGGAACTTTCTCCAGAATAGATCACATACTGGGTCACAAATCAGGTCTTAACTGATACCAAAAGATTGGGATTGTCCGCTGCATATTTTCAGACCATAATGGTTAGAAACTAGAACTAAATCACAAGAAGAAGTTTGGAAGGAATTCAAAGACATGCACATTAAAGACTATCTTGCTGGGATCCCTGGGTGGCGCAGCGGTTTGGCGCCCGCCTTTGGCCCGGGGCGCGATCCGGGAGACCCTGGATCGAGTCCCACGTCGGGCTCCCGGTGCATGGAGCCTGCTTCTCCCTCTGCCTGTGTCTCTGCCTCTCTCTCTCTCTCTCTGTAACTATCATAAAAAAAAAAAAATTTAAAAAAAAAAGACTATCTTGCTAAGAGATGAAATTAGGGAAGAATTCAAAAGATTCATAGAAACTAATGAGAATGAAGATACAACCATTCAAAATCTTTGGGATACAGCACAAGAAGTCCTGAGGGGGAAATACATCACAATGCAAGCATTCATCCAAAAACTGGAAAGAACTCAAATACAAAAGCTAATCTTGCACCTAAAGGAGCTGGAAAAAAAACCACAAATAAAACCTACACCCAGAAGGAGAAGAGAGTTAATAAAGACTCAAGCAGAACTCAATGAAATAGAGACCAGAAGAATGGTGGAACAGATCAACAAAACCAGGAGTTGGTTCTTTGAAAGAATTAATAAGATAGATAAACCATTAGCCAGTTCTATTAAAAAGAAGAGAGAAAAGACTCAAATTAATAAAATCATGAATGATAAAGGAGAGATCCTCATCAATACCAGGAAATACAAACGAATTTAAAAATTTATTATGAGCAGCTATAGGTCAATAAATTAGAAAATCTAGACGAAATGGACACAGTTCTGGAAAACCAAAAACTACCAAAACTGGAACAGGAAGAAATAGAAAACCTGAACAGGTCAATAACCAGGGAGGAAATTGAACCAGTCATCAAATCCTCCCAAGACACAAAGTCCAGGGCCAGATAGCTTCCAGGAAGGAAGTCTATCAAACATTTAAAGAAGAAACCATACCTGTTCTACTAAAGCTGTTCAGAAAGATAGAAAGGGATGGGATACTTTCAAACTCGTTCTATGAGGCCAGCATTATGTGAATTCCAAAATCATAGAAAGACCCCACCAAAAAGGAGAATTATAGACCAATATCCCTGATGAACACATATGCAAATTTCTCAGCAAGATACTACCCAATAGATTCCAACAATACATTAAGAAGCTTATTCACCTTGACCGAGTTGGATTTATCCCCAGGATGCAAGGCTGGTTCAACACTCATAAAGCAATCAATGTGATAGATCATATCAACAAGAGAAAAAACAAGAACTCTATGATCCTCTCAATAGATGCAGAGAAAGCATTTGACAAAATACAGCATCTGTTCCTGATCAAAGTTCTTCAGAATGTAGAGATAGAGGGAACATTCCTTAGCATCTTAAAAGCCATCTATGAAAAGCCCACAGCAAATATCATTCTCAATGGGGAAGCATTGGGAACCTTTCCCCTAAGATCAGGAATAAGATAGAGATGTCCACTCACACCACTGCTATTCAACATAGTACTAGATGTCCTAGGCCCCGCAATCAGGCAACAAAAGGAAATAAAAGACATTGAAATTGACAAAGGAGAAGTCAATCTCTCCCTCTTCACAGATGACATGATAGTCTATATAGAAAACACAAAAGACTCCACCCCATGATTGCTGGAACTCATACAGCAATTTGGCAGTGTGGCAGGATACAAAATCAGTGCCCAGAAATCAGTGGCATTTCTATACCCTAACAATGAGACTGAAGAAAGAGAAATTAAGGAGTCAATCCTTTGACAATTGTACCCAAAAGCATAAGATATCTAGGAATAAACCTGACCAAAGAGGTAAACGATCTATACCCTAAAAACTACAGAACACTTCCGAAAGAAATTGAGGAAGACTCAAAAGTTTTCCATGCTCATGGATTGGAAGAATTAATATTGTGAAAATGTCAATGTTACCCTGGGCAATTTACACAGTTATTGCAATCTCTATAAAAAACCCTGGACTTTTTCAGAGAGTTGGAACAAATCATCTTAAGATTTGTGTGGAATCAGAAAAGACCCTGAATAGCCAGGGGAATATTAAAAAAGAAAACCATAACCGGGGGCATCACAATGCCAGATTTCAGGTTGTACTACAAAGCTGTGGTCATCAAGACAGTGTGGTACTGGCACAAAAACAGGCACGTAGATCAATGGAACAGAAGAGAGAATCCAGAAGTGGACCGTCAACTCTATGGTTAATTAATATTCGACAAGGAGGAAAATCTATCCACTGGAAAAAAGACAGTCTCTTCAGTAAATGGTGTTGGGAATATTGGACATCCACATGCAGAAGAATGAAACTATACCATTCTCTTGCAGCATACACAAAGATAAACTCAAAATGGATGAAAATCTAAATTTGAGACAAGATTCCATCAATATCCTAGAGGAAAACACTGACAACGCCCTTTTTGTACTTGGCCACAGCAACTTCTTGCAAGATACACCCATAAAGGCAAGGGAAACAAAAACAAAAACTAATTTTTGGGACTTCATCAAGATAAAATGCTTCTGCGCAGCAAAAGAAACAGTCAACAAAACTAAAAGACAACCTACAGAACGGGAGAAGGTGTTTTCAATTGACATATCAGAAAGTGGCTAGTATCCAAGATCTTGAAAGAACTTGTTAAACTCATCAGCAAATAAACAAACAATCCAATCATGGAATGGGCAAAGACACTAACAGAAATTTCAGAGGAAGACATAGACATGCCAACAAGCACATGAGAAAATGCTCTGCATCACTTGCCATCGGGAAATACAAATCAAAACCACAATGAGATACCACCTCACACCAGTGTGAATGGGGAAAATTAACAAGACAGGAAACAACAAATGTTGCAGAGGATGTGGAGAAAGGAGGACCCTCTTGCACTGTTGGTGGGAATGTGAACTCGTGCAGCCACTCTAGAAAACTGTGTGGAGGTTCCTCAAAGAGTTAAAAATAGAACTGCCCTCCGACCCAGCAATTGCACTGCTGGTGATTTACCCCAAAGATACATATGCAGTGAAACGCTGGAACACCTGCACCGTAATGTTATAACAGCAATGTTCTCAATATCCAAATTGTGGAAGAAGCCTCAGTGTCCATCAAAAGATGAATGGATAAAGAAGATGTGGTCTATGTATAGAATTGAATAATACTCAGCCATTAGAAATGACAAATTCCCACCATTTGCGTCAATGTGGATGGAAATGGAGGGTATTTTGCTGAGTGAAGTAAGTCAATTGGAGAAGGACAAACATATGGTCACATTCATTTGGGGAATATAAAAAATAGTGAATGGGAATAAAATGGAAAGTAGTGAAAATATCAGTGAGGGTTACAAATCATGAGAAACTCCTAACTCTAGGAAACGAACAAGGGGTAGTGGAAGGGGTGGTTGGTGGGCGGTTGGTGTGACAGGGTGATGGTTACTGAGGGGTCACTTGGTGGGATGAGCACTGGGTGTTATGCTGTATGTTGACAAATTGAACTCCAATAAAAAAATAAAGAAACAAGCAATCAAACAAACAAATAAATAAATAAAGGAAAAAACAAGTAATTCAGTCATTATTTTCAATAGTTTTCCCAGAGTTTTAAATATCTATTTAGACGTCTTTCAAGTCCATTTTCAAATAATACCATGTTGCTTACCCCACAGTGCAACATACTTTATTACAGTGTTTCCAATTCCTTCCTCCCATTCTTTTATCAGTGTTGTCTCAGTTCACTCATTCATAAGCTATAATATATATATATATGTATATCTGTATATATTTTTGCTATTATTTTAAACACACATATTTGTCACATTATTATGAATAAGAAATTTTTAAAAATAATTTACCTTTATTTGTTTGTTCACTGATGTTCTTCCTTACTTTATATAGATCCATGTTTCTGATATATATAATTTTCTTTCCCTAAAGAATTTCTTTAATGATTCTCTCCACACAGTTAATTTGGTGACAAAGTTTCTCAATTTTTATTATCTGACAATATATTTATCCTTTACTATTCATTCATTTATTCATTTACTTATTACATATTTTATTTATTTATTTGTTTGTTTGTTTTAATTTTTTTTTATGATAGTCACACACACACACACACACACACAGAGAGAGAGAGAGAGAGAGAGAGGCAGAGACACAGGCAGAGGGAGAAGCAGGCTTCATGCACCGGGAGCCCGATGTGGGATTTGATCCCAGGTCTCCAGGATCGTGCCCTGGGCCAAAGGCAGGCGCCAAACCGCTGTGCCACACAGGGATCCCTTTTAATTTTTTTAATTAGTATTTATTTATTTATATATTTGAAAGTGAGAGAGAGACACACAGAGACAGAGAGAGAGAGAGAGAGAGAGAGAGAGAGCACAAGCAGGGGGATTGGAAGAGGGAGAGGGAGAAGCAGGGTCCCTGCTCAGCAGGGAGTTTCACTTGAGGTTTGATCCTAGGACCCTGGGATCATGACCTGAGCTAAAGGCAGATGCTTAGCTGATTGAGCTCTCCAGATGCCCTCAACTTTTTAAATGATTTGATTTATTTATTTTAAAGAGAGAGAGGAGAGAGAATGAGCAGAGAAGAGGGCCAGGGGGAAAGGGAGAAGCAAATTTCCTGATAAGCAGGGATTCCCAACATGGGCTCCATCTCAGGACCCTGAGATCATGACCTGAGCCAAAGGCAAATGCTCAACTAAATGAACCACCCAGGTACCCCTCTTCTTTAATTTTGAAGGATAATTTCCTAAATAAAGAATTCCTCACTGATATTTTCTTTACTTGTTTTATTTGATAATAGTTACCACATAGTGCTACATTGTTTTCAGATGTAGAAAATAGTGATTCAGTATCTCTATACATTCATCACAAGTGTACATCACATCTTTCACCATACACTATTATAATATCACTGATTCTCATCCCCTATTCTATGCTTTTTACCTCTATGACTTATACATTCCAATATGTTTGTACATTTTTAAAAGATTTGTTCATTTATTTGTTTTAGAGAGAAAGAAGGGGGAGGGGCAAGGAGAGGGACAGAGAAACCCAAGCCAACTCTGCAATGACCACAGAGCCCAACACAGGGCTCGATCTTATGACCATGAGATAAAAGCCTGAGCTGAAACCAAGAGTCACACATTTAACCTACTGCACCACCCTGGCACCCCAATGTTGACAACATTTTAAAAATTACAAGACTATGTTTTTCATTCTATTCTGGTTTTTCTTGCATGATTCCTAAAGAAAACTCCAATGTATTCTTTATCCTTATTGCTCTGTAGCTAATGTTTTTAATCTGGCTTCTTTCCAGTATTTTTCCTTTGATTTCCTACTGTTCAAATGTTATATACCATGGTGTTTTTTGTTTTGTTTTGTTTTGTTCTGGTAATTAATCAGCTTGGAATCCCTGAGATTCTTGGATCTGTGGTTTATTGTATGTTATTACTTTTGGAAAATTCTCTATTATTTTTTCTTCATATAATTCTTGTTTCTTTCTCTATTCCTTATTGTGGTATTTCCATTTTGTTCATGTTACATTGTTTATAATTGTCCCACAGTTCTTGGATATTTTGCTTTGTTTTTAATTTATTTCTTTTCAGTTTGGGAAGTTTCTATCGACATATCTTCTAGTTCAGTGATTAATTCCTTAGATATATGGTATCTACACCTGTGTCCTTTGAACACATTCTTTTCTCAATCCTCTTTGGTTATTTTAATTAAAGTGGAATTATTATACAGTGTTATATTAGTTTCAGGTATACTAGATGATTCAACAATTCTGTGAATTACTCAGTGTTTACCAACATAAGGACACCCTTAATCACCTTTATCTCTTTCACCCATCCCCTTGCCCAACTCCCCACTGGCAATCACCGGTTTGTTTTCTGTATTTATGAGTCTTGGTGTCTGTGTGTATGTGTCTTTCTTCTTTGTTTTTGTTTATTTCTTAAATTTCACAGATGAGTAAAATGATAGGGTATTTGTCTTCTCTGTCTGATTTACTTCACTTAGCATATACTGTCTAGGTCCATACACATTACTGCAAATAGGAAGATTAAATTGTTTTTACTGCTGAGTAATATTTCATTGCATTTATGCCACCTCTGAGTTGTTTATATATCTTGACTATTGTAAATAATGCTGTAATAAACAAAGGGGTGAACATATCTTTTTGAAATAGCATTTTCATTTTCTTTGGGTAAATACTCAGTAGTGGAATTACTGTATAATATGGTAATTCTATTTTGCATTTTTTGAAAAACTTCCATACATTTTTCACAGTGGCTGCACCAATTTCTATCCCCACCCAGAGTTCATGGGGGTTTATTCCTGTCCACTTCCTTGCCAACAATTGCTATTTCTCATGTTTTTTATATTAGCCGCTCTGACAGGTGTAAGGTGATACCTTATCTTGTTTCTGATTTGCATTTTCTGTTAATTAGGGATGATGAGCATCTTTTCATATGTCTGTTGACCATCTTTATGTCTTTGGAAAAAATGTCTATTCAGGTACTCAGCGCATTTTTAAATTAGATATTTTGGGGGAATTTGAGTTGTGTAAGTTCTTTATGTATTTCAGGTATTATCCTCTCATCAGATTTATACTTTGAAGATATATCTTACCACTTAGTAGGTTGTCTTTTTATTATCTTTATGGCTTTTTTTCATTGTGCAAAAGATTTTAATTTTGCTGTAGTTCCAAATAGTTTATTTTTGCTTTTGTTTCCCTTGTCTGAGAAGAGAGGGAAATTATTTTTTTATTTTTTCTTTAAGAGAGGTAAATTATTACTTGTGTTTTTTTCTAGGCAACTTATGGTTTAAGCTTTCACATTTAGGTCTTTAGTTCATTTTGAGTTATTTTTGTGTATGGTGTCAAAAGGTGGTCAAATACCATTCCTTTATACGTAGCTGTCTAGTTTTCTAAACACTATTAATTGAATAGACCATCTTTTACCAGTTGCTTATATTTGTCTCCTCCTTTTTTATAGATAAATTGACTGTATTAGCATTGATTTATTTTGGGATTCTCTATTATGTTACACTGATTTGGTGTGTCTGTTTTTGTGCCAGGACCATATGTAATTGATTATTAAGCATTATAGTATATTTTGAAATCTGGGATTGTAGTATCTGTAGTTTTGTTGTCATTTCCAAAGATAGCTTTTGCTATATGGGAATTTTGTGTTATCATAGAAATTTTAGTATCTGTGAAAAATGTTTTTGGTATTTTGATTGGGATTTCACAAAATTTGTAAATTGCTTTGTGTAATATGGACATTTTAACAGTCTTGGTTTTTCCAATCTATGACCATGGGTTAACTTTTAATTTGTTTGTGTTGTCTTCAACTTACTTTATCAATGTTTGATAGTTTTTAGGCTGCAGGTCTTTCACTTCCATGATTAAATTTATTCCTAAGTATTTTTTTCTTTTAGGTGCAAATGTATATGGGATCGTTTTCTTAATTTCTTTTTCTGCCACTTCATCATTAGTGTATAGAAATGCAACAGATTCCTGCACATTGATTTTGTATCCTGTTACTTTACATGTATCAATTCTAGGAGTATTTTGGTGGCATACTTAGGGTTGTCTATACACAGTATCATGTCATCTACAAGTAGTAGAAGTTTTACTTATTTCTTACCAGTTTAAATTCCTTATACTTTTCTCATTTGATTGCTGTGGGTAGGATTCTAGTGTTATATTGAATAAAAGTGATGAGGGTGGATATCTTTGCCTTGTATTTGATTTTAGGGGAAAAGATCTCAGTTTTTCACCATTGAGTATGATGTTATCTGTGGTTGTGTCATATAGGAACTTAATTATGTTAGGTATATCTGCACTAAACCTATTTTGTTGAATTTTTACCATGAATGGATGCTGCACTTTGTCAGCATTCATGGAGATGATCATTTTTTAAAATTTCTCTTGTTAATGTGATGTATCATGATGATTGATTTGAAAATATTCAACTACCCTTGTATTTCCTGAATAAGTCCTACTTGATTGTGATAATTTTTTAATGTATTGTTGAATTCGCTTTTCTAATATTTTGTTACTGACTTTTGCATTTATATTCATCAGAAAGACTGGCCTGCTGTGTTGTTTTATTGTGTGTGTCTCTTTTTCTAATTTTGGTATCAGAGTAATTCTTGCTTCATGGAATGTATTTGGAGACTCTTCTTCCCCTTCTATTTTTTGGGAATAATTTGAGAAGAGTAGATGTTTAGGCATTAACTTTTCTTTAAGTGCTTAATAGTATCTACCTCTGAAGCCATCTGGTCTTTTGTTTGCTGAGAGTTTTCTGATTACTGATTCAGTGTTTTTTTTTTTCCATACTGGTAATTGGACTGTTTGTATTTTTCATTTTTTTCTGATTTAGTTTTGGGAGGCCATATATATTTAAAACATTCTTTATTTCTGTTAAAATAATTTGATTTTCAGCATTTATTTTTGATTTTTTTCTTAGAGTTTTTATTTTCCTGCTGCTACAAACTATCTCTTTTTGCTTGTTGTTCACTTTTCCCATTAAAGCCTGTAGCATGTTAATATAGTTATTAATTTGTGATAATTCCTATATCTGTGGCATATCTGAATCTGGTTCTGGTGCTTACTCTAATTAAATTTTTATAATATTTGTTTGTTTAGTTTTTGTCTTATAGTAGCTCTTGTAAAATTTTATTGAAAAAAGGGCATGATATACCAAGTAAAAGGAACTGAGGTACATAGGCTTTTAGTGTGAGATTTTATGTTAATTTGGTTAGGGTTTTAGTTGTGTTTAATTTTTCTTGTAGCAATCAGTAATAGAGGCTACAAGTTCTTTTAGTATTGTTATTTTTGTCTTTTGAGATGTTTCTTTCTGTCTCACCATGAAAACCTGGTGAGCTTCTAGAAAAAATGCTAACAATGA
Organism: Vulpes vulpes; assembly: GCF_048418805.1. Taxonomy (NCBI): domain Eukaryota; kingdom Metazoa; phylum Chordata; class Mammalia; order Carnivora; family Canidae; genus Vulpes; species Vulpes vulpes. The sequence goes on from NC_132796.1 coordinate 60,201,633, forward strand.
GATGTCTTCCTAAAACTGGTGTACTCAGTAGTTTCTCACTCTTATGCTACTCTATATGTAACTTCAGACATATATCAAGATAATTGTTTAAATGTTCCTACCAGTTTGTGACAGCAGCATATTCTGCTTCAAATAAGCCCATATCAATTGCTGTATATCTCTGGAATGCTTCCATTCTTAAATTTCAAGGTGATGGTTTTCCCTATGACTTCAACTCCTGATGATTTGAGGAATATTGATGCATTTCAGTTTGTCCACCTTTTTTGTTGTAACTAAAACGCTGAAAACTTCCAAACCACTGTGAGTATCAAAACTGAAAGTTAAATAAAGCATTTTGAAAAACTGTTCTCCCTCTGTAGGATCAAACTCTGTGGAGTTGACTGTTAATTGTATAATTCTACTTTTTAATAAAAGCATTTCCGCTGAATCAAAGTGCAGCATCATCTCCCATTCTGTAGGTTGTCTTTTAGTTTTGTTGACTGTATCCTTTGCTGTGCAAAAGCTTCTTATCTTGAGGAAGTCCCAATAGTTCATTTTTGCTTTTGTTTCTTTTGCCTTCGTGGATGTATCTTGAAAGAAGTTACTGTGGCCAAGTTCAAAAAGGGTGTTGCCTGTGTTCTCCTCTAGGATTTTGATGGAATCTTGTCGCACATTTAGATCTCTCATCCATTTTGAGTTTATCTTTGTGTATGGTGAAAGAGAGTGGTCCAGTTTCATTCTTCTGCATGTGGATGTCCAATTTTCCCAGCACCATTTATTGAAGAGACTGTCTTTCTTCCAATGGATAGTCTTTCCTCCTTTATCGAATATTAGTTGACCATACATTTCAGGGTCCACTTCTGGGTTCTCTATTCTGTTGCATTGATCTATGTGTCTGTTTTTGTGCCAGTACCACACTGTCTTGATGACCACAGCTTTGTAGTACAACCTGAAATCTGGCATTGTGATGCCCCCAGCTATGGTTTTCTTTTTAAAATTCCCCTGGCTATTCAGAGTCTTTTCTGATTCCACACAAATCTTAAAATAATTTGTTCTAACTCTCTGAAGAAAGTCCATGGTATTTTGATAGGGATTGCATTAAACATGTAAATTGCCCTGGGTAACATTGACATTTTCACAATATTAATTCTGCCAATCCATGAGCATGGAATATTTTTCCATCTCTTTGTGTCTTCCGCAATTTCTTTCAGAAGTGTTATATAGTTTTTAGGGTATAGATCCTTTACGTCTTTGGTTAGGTTTATTCCTAGGTATCTTATGCTTTTGTGTGCAATTGTCAATGGGATTGACTCCTTAATTTCTCTTTCTTCAGTCTCATTGTTAGTGTATAGAAATGCCATTGATTTCTGGGCATTAATTTTGTATCCTGCCATGTTACCAAATTGCTGTATGAGTTCTAGCAATCTTGGGATGGAGGCTTTTGGGTTTTCTATGTAGAGTATCATGTCATCGGCGAAGAGGGAGAGTTTGACTTCTTCTTTGCCAATTTGAATGCCTTTAATGTCTTTTTGTTGTCTGATTGCTGAGGCAAGGACTTCCAGTACTATGTTGCATAGCAGTGGTGAGAGTGGACATCCCTGTCTTGTTCCTGATCTTAGGGGAAAGGCTCCCAGTGCTTCCCCATTGAGAATGATATTTGCTGTGGGCTTTTCGTAGATGGCTTTTAAGATGTCGAGGAAAGTTCCTTCTATCCCAAATATCAGATAAAGGGCTAGTTTCCAAAATCTATAAAGAACTTATTAAACTCAACACCAAAGGAACAAATAATCCAATCATGAAATGGGCAAAAGACATGAAGAGAAATCTCACAGAGGAAGACATGGACATGGCCAACAAGCACATGAGAAAATGCTCTGCATCACTTGCCATCAGGGAAATACAAATCAAAACCACAATGAGATACCACCTCACACCAGTGAGAATTGGGAACATTAACAAGGCAGGAAACCACAAATGTTGGAGAGGATGCGGAGAAAAGGGAACCCTCTTGTATCTTGTACTGTTGGTGGGAATGTGAACTGGTGCAGCCACTCTGGAAAACTGTGTGGAGGTTCCTCAAAGAGTTAAAAATAGAACTGCCCTAAGACCCAGCAATTGCACTGTTGGCGATTTATCCCAAAGATTCAGATGCAATGAAACGCCGGATACCTGCACCCCGATGTTTCTAGCAGCAATGTCCACAATAGCCAAACTGTGGAAGGAGCCTCGGTGTCCATCGAAAGATGAATGGATAAAGAAGATGTGGTTTATGTATACAATGGAATATTACTCAGCCATTAGAAACGACAAATACCCACCATTTGCTTCAATGTGGATGGAACTGGAGGGTATTATGCTGAGTGCAGTAAGTCAACTGGAGAAGGACAAACAGTGTATGTCCTCATTCATTTGGGGAATATAAATAATAGTGAAAGGGAATATAAAGGAAGGGAGAAGAAATGTGTGGGAAATATCAGGAAGGGATACAGAACATAAAGACTCCTAACTCTGGGAAATGAACTAGGGGTGGTGGAAGGGGAGGAGGGCAGGTGGTGGGGGTGAATGGGTGACGGGCACTGAGGGGGACACTTGACAGGATGAGCACTCGGTGTTATTCTGTATGTTGGTAAATTGAACACCAATAAAAATTAATTTATTAAAAAAAAAGTGCAGCATCAGGAGATTTCCTAGGTGGTTCAGCCGTGTAGCGCCGCCTTCGGCCCAGGGCGTGATCCTGGAGTCCCCAGATCAAGGCCCACGTCAGTCTCCCTGCATGGAGCCTGCTTCTCCCTCTACCTCTCTCTGTCTCTCTCATGAATAAATAAATAAAATCTTAAAAAAAAAGTGTAGCATCAATACCATTATTTACTTTCTTTCTATGTGTGTAATTGGTAAACATTGCAATGACATCTTTGTTATTACACTATGTACAAATACTCAAAACTTTATTCTTAGTTCCAAAATGCAAAAATGTTTGAGAACAAAAGTCATCATTCTGTTTACCTGTTTTCAGTAACGGTGGAATAAAACTTTATTAGGCAGCAAAATCTTGCATGAGCTAACAAATTTTTATTATGAACATTCATATATTTGCCTAAAGAAATATTAACAATTTTGATTATTGACCTTATTCTAGATCCCAGTGGAGGAATTAAGCAATATACAATATAAAATCTTTAAACTTTAAAAATAAAAAATGCATTCCAAATCTGTCTTGCCTTAAGGGTTTTAATTTGTATTTAGTAAAAAGTTCAATGTGCTATGAATTATTTTTATAAGATTTTAGGATTTCAGAGAGGAGAGGTAAGGTATCAGCATAGTAGGAGGACACTCGACTTGCCTCATCTATTGAACACAGCTACATAATATCAAATCATTCTGAATACTCAATAAATTTACCTGAAGACTTATAGAATAAACTTCACAACTAGATGGAGAGAAGAGGCCACTTCGAGGAAGGTAGGAAGTATGGAGATGTGATTTGAGGGAGAAACAGATGCTGTAGAGAGGAAGGATTCTTGGTCACAGAGAAAGGAGAGAAAGAGTGGAGTGCAGAGAGATAAGGACAAGGAGAATACTTCCCCAAAGCCATTGCTGGGAAAAGGAAAAGGGCTGAATTTCGTCAGCTTTTGCAACCAGTGGAGTTCAAAGAGTGGAGATCCAGAGGTTGCCAGGCTTGGCTATGATAGAGACCTGAGGACACTGCCCTAATTCTGAAGCAGAAGTAGGCAAATAACCGTGGTGCCAACTGTGTGATTTGAAGATCTTCTAAGGAGCATGGAGAGAAACTTCACACTTTTGGGAGTGCATTTGTGATAGGTGGCATTGCCTCTCCAGGGACAAAAGAACTGACAGTCACCATTTCCTTCACCTGCCACTCAACACTTGCTGATGGCAGCTAACCAGGCCACTGTTATTTAGCCTACTTGCTCCAAATCCCATGCCTCTGCACTCTGGCATGACTTCCCTTCAGGGTCAAATCTTCATCATTCCCAGCATATTAAGACTATTTTCCAAAAGATGAGAGCAGGGACCTACCACACCAAGTCCATGAACTTTGGAATTTAAAAAGTTAGCAGACTGGCTAGAGTAAAGCCCAAAGTATGTTGCACTTCTCCATGCAGGCAAGCAACACAGAGACATAGAGTGTAAAATCAGTGATCTGAAAAATTCCTGTGATGCATACTGGGAAATTATTCACTTCTCATTAAGTGCCTCCCTCAGAGCAGCATGCATGGATTCCCTGTTAAGGGACAAAGTTGTGGGCTGGTGCCATTTCCCTCCCCTGCCCCTTAGCATAAGTCAACTTCAGTAAACAAAGTGGTGCCAACACTGAGTGCCTACCTGCTTACATGAAGTCTCTTACAATGCCATTTGCTAGTACCACTTTTCTTTTTTTTTTTAATTAATTTTTATTGGTGTTCAATTTACCAACATACAGAAAAGCACCCAGTGCTCATCCCGTCAAGTGTCCACCTCAGTGCCCGTCACCCATTCCCCTCCAACACCCGCCCTCCTCCCCCCTTCCACCACCCCTAGTTCGTTTTTCTATGGCAAGTGTGCACAACAACCATTGCAGCAGGTCCCTCTCCCAGAAGGCCAGCATAAACATCTATACACTTCATATAGAGAGAGACCATACAGTCCTGCAAAGCTTCATTTCTAGTGGAAATAGCAAGAGGTTGGTTTTAGCAAGCGCACCAGAGCACACCTAGGTAAAACTCATCACACTGGCCAGAGGGAAAATACTCACCACTGCAGGCAAGGAGAACCCCTGCAAATGAATGATCTGAGAGATGAATCAGCCATAACACAAGAGCAGAGTGCACAGAGTACACATGAGAGAAACTTCCTGAAGTGCCAGTCTCTGGAAATTATATGACCTCTTTATCATAAAGCCATTGTGCTCAGCAGCAGAAAATATAATAGGCTTCCTTTTTTTTTTAATAATAAATTGATTTTTTATTGGTGTTCAATTTACCAACATACAGAATAACACCCAGTGCCCATCCCATCAAGTGCCCTCCTCAGTGCCCGTCATCCATTCACCCCAACCCCAGCCCTCCTCCCCTTGCATCACCCCTAGTTAGTTCCCCAGAATTAGGAGTCTTTATGTTCTGTATCCCTTTCTGATATTTCCCACACATTTCTTCTTCTTTCCCTTATATTCCCTTTCACTATTATTTATATTCCCCTAATGAATGAGAACATACACTGTTTGTCCTTCTCCGATTGACTTACTGCACTCAGCATAATACCCTCCAATTCCATCCACATTGAAGCAAATGGTGGGTATTTGTCGTTTCTAATGGCTGAGTAATATTCCATTGTATACATAAACCACATCTTCTTTATCCATTCATCTTTTGATGAACACCGAGGCTCCTTCCACAGTTGGGCTATTGTGGACATTGCTGCTAGGAACATCGGGGTGCAGGTATCCGTCGTTTCATTGCATCTGAATCTTTGGGGTAAATCCCCAGCAGTCCAATTGTTGGGTCTTAGGGCAGTTCTATTTTTAACTCTTTGAGGAACCTCCACACAGTTTTCCAGAGTGGCTGCACCAGTTCACATTCCCATCAACAGTGTAAGAGGGTTCCCTTTTCTCCGCATCCTCTCCAACATTTGTGGTTTCCTGCCTTGTTAATGTTCCCAATTCTCACTGGTGTGAGGTGGTATCTCATTGTGGTTTTGATTTGTATTTCCCTGATGGCAAGTGATGCAGAGCATTTTCTCATGTGCTTGTTGGCCATGTCCATGTCTTCCTCTGTGAGATTTCTCTTCATGTCTTTTGCCTATTTCATGATTGGATTATTTGTTCCTTTGGTGTTGAGTTTAATAAGTTCTTTATAGATCTTGGAAACTAGCCCTTTATCTGATACGTCATTTGCAAATATCTTCTCCCATTCTGTAGGTTGTCTTTTAGTTTTGTTGACTGTATCCTTTGCTGTGCAAAAGCTTCATATCTTGATGAAGTCCTAATAGTTCATTTTTGCTTTTGTTTCTTTTGCCTTCGTGGATGTATCTTGCAGGAAGTGACTGTGGCTGAGTTCAAAAAGGGTGTTTCCTGTGTTCTCCTCTAGGATTTTGATGGAACCTTGTCTCACATTTAGATCTTTCATCGATTTTGAGTTTATCTTTGTGTATGGTGAAAGAGAGTGGTCTAGTTTCATTCTTCTGCATGTGGATGTCCAATATTCCCAGCATCATTTATTCAAGAGACTGTCTTTCTTCCAGTGGAATCAGAAAGGACCCCGAGTAGCCAAGGGAATTTTAAAAAAGAAAACCATATCTGGGGGCATCACAATGCCAGATTTCAGGTTGTACTACAAAGCTGTGGTCATCAAGACAGTGTGGTACTGGCACAAAAACAGACACATAGATCAATGGAATAGAATAGAGAACCCAGAAGTAAACCCTGAACTTTATGGTCAAGTGATATTCGATAAAGGAGAAAAGACTATAATAGGCTTCCTAAACAAACAAAAGAAGACAGAAACCTAGACAAAATGCCAAGACAGAAGAGTTGATCACAAATAAAATAAGAAATGGTCACAGTCAGGTATCTAATTCAATCATATATGAGTAATTCTAATGCAGAATTTAAAGAGACAGTCATATTGATACTCGCTGGGCTTGAGAAAAGCACAGAAGACATCAGGAAGATAACTCCTTTGGAGATAAAAGAGCTAAAAAAAACCCCAAAAAACTAATCAGGCTGAAATGAAAAGTGCAATAACTGAGATGCAGAGCCAACTAAATATAATGACCACAAGGATAAAGAGAAACAAAGAGAAAAATAAATAAATTATATAGAAGATAGAATTATGGAAAAAGATGAAGCTGAACAAATGAGGGAAAGAAAAATCTTGCATTACAAAAGTAGAGTTAGGGAATACAGTGACTTCTTCAAGCATAATAACATTTATATCATAAGATTCACAGAAGAAGAAGAGGGAGAAAAATGGGCAGAAGGATTATTTGAGGAGTTATACCTGAAAATTTCCCTAACATGGGGAAAGAAACAGACATTCAAATCCAGGAAAACAGATAAATCCCATGAAAATTTAAAAAACGGCCGACAAAAAGACACATTGTAGTTAAATTTGTAAAATACAGTGATAAAGAAAAATATCCTAAAAGAAACAAGGCAAAAGAAGTCCATAATTTACAAGGGAAGAGAAATATGGTAGCAGTGGATCTATCAACAGAAGCTTGGCAAGTCATAGGAGAGTGGCATGATAAATTCAATGTGTTGTATGGGGAAAAAATCTGCAACCAAGTATACTATATCCAGCAAGGCTACCTTTGAATAGAGAGATAAAGAATTTCTCAGATGAACAAAAGCTAAAGGAGTTTGTGACAACTAAACCTACAATGAAAGAAAGGGGACTCTGAGAAACAAAGAACAAAAGCAATAAAGACTTAAAAGGAAAAGAGAAAATCTCCAGAAACAATGACAAAACAAGTAATAAAATGACACTAAATACATATTTGCAATAATCACTCTCAATATAAATGAACTAAGTGCTCAAACCAAATGACATAGGGTGTCAGAATGGATTAAAAAACATGACACATCCATATGCTGCCTACAATAGATTCATTTTAGTCCTACTATCCTGCAGATTGAAAATGAGAGTATGGTGAAACATTTATCATGCAAATGGACATCAAAAGAAAGCCTGAATAGCAATACTTAGACAAACTATATGTCTTTTATTTTTAAGATTATATTTATTTATTCATGACAGACACAGAGAGAAAGAGGGAGGCAGAGACACAGGCAGAGGGAGAAGCAGGCTACATGCAGGGAGCCCGACATGGGACTCAATCCTGGGTCTCCAGGATCACAACCTGGGCTGAAGGTGGCGCTAAACTGCTGGGCCACCAGGGCTGCTGGACAAACTATATTTCAAACGGAAGACTGTAACAAAGAATGAAGAAGGACACTATATCATAGTGAAGGGAAGTATCCAAAAAAGATGTAAATGTATCAGATGTAAATATTTATGCAACAACATGTGAACACACAAATATATAAAACAATTAACTACAAACATAAAGGAACTCATTGTAATAATACAATAATGGTAGATTAATTTAAAACTCCATTAACATCAATGGACAAATCATCTAAAAAGAAAATCAAGAAGGAAACAAAGGCCTTGAATAACATATTAGATCAGATGAACATAACAGATATATTCTGAACATTTCATCTAAGGCAGCAGAATACATATTCCATTTAAGTACACATAGGACATTCTCCAGAATAGATCACACAATAGGTCACAAATCAAGCCTCAATAAGTATTTAAAAAAACTGAGATAACATGATGCTTATATTATTACCACATCACTATGGAACTTGAAATCAACCACAAGAAAAAATTTGAAAAGTCTACAAATACATGGAGGTCAAAGGATATCCTACTAAACAATGAATAGGTCAACCAAGAAATCATGGAAGAAAATTTAAAGAATACATGGAAATAGATGAAAATGAAACCATGAGAGTCCAAAACCTTTTGGATGTAGCAAAAGTAGTTCTAAGAGGGAAGTATATATAAATATAGGGCTACTCAAGAAGCAAGAAAAGTATCAAATAAGAAACCTAAACTTTCACCTAAAGGAGCTAGAAAATGACAACAAATGAAGCATAAACCCAGCAGAAGAGAAATAAAGATTAAAGCAAAAATAAATGATATAGAAATAGCAACAACAACAAAACCAGTAGAACAGATCAACGAAACCAGGAACTGGTTCTTTGAAAGAATTAATAAATTGAAAAACACCTAGCTAGGCTTATCAAAAAGAAAAGAGAGGGAGGTCTGGGTAGCTCAGTGGTTAAGCATCTGACTTCAGCTGATCCTGGAGTCCAGGGATCAAGGCCCACATCGGGCTCTCTGTATGGAGCCTACTTCTCCCTTTACCCATGTCTCTGCCTCTTTCTCTCTGTGTGTGTCTCTCATGAATAAATAAGTAAAATCAAGCACTCCGGTGGCTCAGCAGTTTAGCGCCACCTTCAGCCCAGGGCACGATCCTGGAGACCCGGATAGAGTCCCATGTCGGGCTCCCAGCATGGAGCCTGCTTCTCCCTCTGCCTGTGCTTGTGCATCTGCCTCTCTCTGTGTCTCTCATGAATAAATAAATAAAATCTTAAACATTAATAAAATAAATGAGTAAAATCTTAAAAAAATAAAGTAAAAATAACCAAAATAAATGAAATAATAAATGAGAGAGGAGAAATAATAACCAATGGAACAGAAATACAATTACAAGAAAATATTTAAAATCATATGCCAAAAATTGAGCAATTTGGAAGAAATGGATAGACATCTTAAACAGACTGATAATGAGCAAGCAAACTGAATCCGTAATAAAAAATCTCCCAACAAACAAAAATCCAGGGCCAGATGGCTTCATAGGTGAATTCTACCAAACATTTAAAGAACAGTTAATACCTATTCATCTCAAACTATTCCAAAAAATATAAATGTAAAGAATAATTCCAAACTCATTATATCATTCTATGAGCGCAGCATTACTCTGATTCTAAAACCAGACAGAGTCTACTGAAAAAGAGTGCTACATACCAATAGCTCTAATGAACACAGTGGAAAAAATTCTCATTAAAACATTAGTAAATTGTTTCCAATAGTACATTAAAAGAAGTGTTCACTATAATAAAGTAGGATTTATTACTGGCCTGCAAGAGTGCTTCAATATTGGCAAATCAATCAACTTGACATACCACATCAATAAAAGAAAGGATAGAAAACATATGACCTTCTCAAAAGATGCAGAAAGAACATTTGAGTACAGCATCCATTCATGATTAAAAAAAACTCAACAAAGCAGGGATACATGTAACATACCTCAATATCATAGAGGCAATATATGAAAACCCCACAGCTAATATCATCGTCAATGGGGCAAAAACGAGCTTTTCCTCTATGGTCAGGAAAAAGGCAGAAATGCCTACTGTCACCACTGTTATTTAACATAGTACTGAAAATTCTAGCTTTAGTGGTCAAAAAAACTAAAAGGCATTCAAAATGGCCAGGAAGAAGTCAAACTTTGACCATTCGCAGATGACATGATATTCTATGTAGAAAGCCCTAAAGATTCAAGCAAAAATTGCTAGACCTGATATACAAATTCAGTAAAGTCACAGGATGCACATTAAATGTACAGAAATCTGTTGTAATTCTATGGACCAATAGTGAAGCAGCACAAAGACAAATCACAGAATCAATCCCATTTCCAAATGCACTAAAAATCATAATATACCTAGGAATAAACCAAATCAAAGAGGTAAAAGATCTGCACTATGAAAACTATAGAATATTGATGAAAGAAATTTAAGATGACTTAAAGAAATGGAAAAATACTCTGCTCATGGGTTGGAAGAACAAATCTTGTTAAAATGACTGTAATACCCAAAGTAATCTACACATTTAATGAAATCCCTATAAACCATCACCAACATTTTTCACAGACCTAAAACCAAGAATCCTAAAATTTGTTTGGAACCACAAAAGACGCCAAATAGAAAAGGAATCTTGAAAAAGAAAATCAAAGTTGGAGGCATCACAATTCTGGACTTAAGGTTATATTACAAAGTTGTAGTAATCAAAACAGTATGATACTGGCACAAAAACAGACACATAAATCAGTGGAAAAGGACAGAAAACCAAGAAATGTGCCCACAAATATATGAACAACTAACCTTTGATAAAGCAGGAAAGAATATGCAATGGAAAAATACAATCTCTTCAACAAATGGTATTGGGAAAGCTGCACAGCAACATGGAAAAGAATGAAACTAGACCACTTTCTTACAACACACACACACACACACACACACACACACACACACACAATTGAAAATGGTTGAAAGATCTAAATGTGAGGTAGGAAACCACCAAAACCCTAGAGGAGAACACAGGCAGTAACTTCTTTGACATCAGTCTTAGGAACGTCTTACTAATATGTCTCCTGAGGCAAAGAAAATAAAAACTAAAATAAATATTGAGCTTCAGGAAGATAAAAAACCTTCTGCACAGCAAAGGAAGCAATCAAGAAAAACCAAAAGGCAACCTTTGGAACGGGAGCCAATAATTTCAAATCTCATATACGATCAAGTTATTATCCAAATATGCAAACAACTTATCAATCTCAACACCTCAAAAACAAATAATGCATTTAAAAAAGGGTAGAAGACATACATGCACAGACATTTTTCTGAAAAAGTCATACAGATGGCTAACAGAAACATGATAGGATGTTCAATACCACTCATCATCAGGGAAATACAAATAAAAACAAAAAGGAAAAACAAATCAAAATGAAATATCACTTCACACTTGTCAGAATGGGTAAAATTAACAACACAGGAAACAACAGATGTCGACAAGGATACAGAGAAAAAGGAACCCACTTTCCCTGTTGGCATGAATAAAAATTCATCTAGCCAATCTGGAAAACAGTATGAATATTCCTCAAAAATATAAATAAAAATACCATATGATCCAGCAATTGCACTACTAAGTGTTTACCTTTAGGATACAAATATATTATTTTTTTTCAAAAATACTAACTTGAGGGGATACATTCATCCTGATATTTATAGCAGCATTATCGGCAAGAGCCAAATTATGGAAAGAACCCAAATATCTATCCACTGATGCATGGATAAAGAAGAAGCGGTATATATATATATATATATATATATATATATATATATATATATATATATATAGGAATATTATTCAGCCATAAAATGGAATGAAATATTGCCATTTGCAATGACATGGATGGAGCTGGAGAGTATTAAGTTAAGTAAGAAAGTCAAAGAAAGACAAATAACGTATGATTTCAATCTTATGTGCAATTTAATAATCAAAATAGATGATCATAGAGAGAGGCAAACCAGGAAATTGATTCCTAACCGTAGAGAATGCAGAGAGGGTTCCTGCAGGGGAGGTGGTCGGGGGAATGGGTTAAATATATGATGGGGATAAAGGAGACTAGTTGTGATTCACATTGGGTGTTGTGTGTAAGTGATGGATCACTAAATTCTACATCTGAAACCAATATTACATTGTGTGTTAATTAATTGGAATTTAAATAAATGAAAACTAACAGATTTTAGAAATTCATTTAAGATGGATGAGTTATTTCTATCATTTAATGAGTTCTAGATTTTAGATTGAGTTAATTCTATATATAGAATTTAAGAAACAAAACAAGTGGACATAGGGGAATGGAAAGAAAAGAGAGAAGGATGCAAGCCATAAGAGACTCTTAACTATAGAGAACAAATTGAGGACTGCCTGAGGGGACCTGGAGGGGAATGGGCTAAATGGGTGATGGGTATTAAGGAGTGCGTTTACTACTATTAACACGTGATGTTGTATGTAAATGATGAATCACTAAATTCTACTCCTGAAACAAATATTTCACTGTATGTGAACTAATTAGAATGTAAGCAAAATTTTGATTAATTATCATTATGAGTGGTTTTTAAATTTGAGAAATTTGGAATTTAATTGAAATAAGAATCTGGAATTCTTACCAACCTAAAGACATGCCTCCCAAAATATTTTCACTTGGATGAAAACTTCATTCCAGCAGGAACCATTCTTGGGACCTTGAACTAATAGGCTGCTCTTCATCTGAGACAAAATCCTAGCCAGACCACAAGGAATTTTCCCATAAAACACAGCCCAGTGACCATCACCATTCAGCCAGCAAGAACAGCTCAAGAAATGAAATCTTCCTCTAACCACTTACAAAATTTATGAAAATTAGCTATTTTTATACAGCTTCTAATGGAGCTACAAGCATATACCTAACAGGTATCATTTGATGCTAGAATACTATTTACATTAAGAGAGAATGTTATTATTACATAATGATTTTCTGAGCCATGAACTGATAACATTGCCATAAAATTAAACAATATTTTCCAATGACAATAAGTGTTGCAATTAGTGGTACTAATATACATTCAAATAAATGTATTACTGTGAAAATGTCAAAATGTCTCAAGAAAGCAACACTCTGAATTTTCTGTTTTAGCATTACAGTCAACCTTGAAATCTCTACTTTTTTTCCCCTTTTACCTTCATTAACTTTTATTTATTTTTTTTTCTTCATTAACTTTTAGTAACGTTTATGCAAGGGATTGTTTTGTAAGCAATGTCTTTGTCTAATTAAAAGGATTTTATTTTGCATAAGTGCTATTCTCAAGGTGCAAGTGATGGGAGACATAAGACTGTGTTGTCAAGTGATTTAATTTTTTAAATTTTATTTACTTAGTGTCAGCAAATATTTTACTATCATTCTTAAACTCTTATAGTTACTAGTAGATAGTAAACCCTTGCAGCTTTTATTCCTGAATTTCAGCTGTTAACCTCTTGCAATAATGGCTTTCCTTAGAGGTCATATATCTAATTGGAGGAAATAAGGAGCTCACACACACACTCACAAAATAGCTAGATAACAGATCTAATCTAAAATCTTCTCACTAACATCATAGAGATGGTTTGCAGGAGACTGCCTATTAGTCAACTTACAAAAAGGGATACACTATCTTCTAGCACTATGTTAATTCATTTTTAAAAGATTTTATTTATTTATTCATGAGAGACACACACACAGAGGCAGAGACATAGACAGAGGGAGACGCAGGCTCCATGCAGGGAGCTCGATGTAGGACTCGATCCTGGGACTCCGGGATCACTCCCTGAACCGAAGACAGACACCCAATCTCTGAGCCACCCAGGCGTCCCTATGTTAATTCATTTTTAAATTAATTTTATATTATTAGGGGGTTATTTGGTATATGTCCTATATACAGAGTAAATGAAAAAGTTAATCCCAAATTGTCTTTCTACATTAATAATCATGAAATGGAATGAAAATCTCCAGAGCTAGACCTCTTGGTAGTGATGGAACATTCAGGGAACAATAACTTTAGGCTTTAGTTATGGATGTCATTACCTAGCTGTATGATTTTCTTAATTCTGGGCCTATTTTCCCCAAAAGTAAAATGAAACTACCAACTAGATGAATGTTAAAGTCTTCTCCAGATTAAACATCTATAGGGTAGTCAAAGGAAATTAGGAGTTTCCACTAGCTCTTGCAAATCCATTTGTCTAAGTCTGAAAGTTATTTTTCCTACATCTTCACCTGAAATCATAATTCCAGTTATATTCTATAGCCCAAGGAAACTGAAAGGTTATCTTTGACTTCATCTCTCTCACCTTACATATCTAATTAATCCCTGTGTCCTACTGGTTCTGCATTTATAAAAACTTTTGAGTCTATCTTTTAAATGACTGCACTATTTCAAGTCCACGTTATCACTCTTTTGAACTATTACATTAGCTTCCTACTATTCTATCTCCATTGTTTTTTTTAAATATTTATTTATTCACGAGAGACAGAGAGATAGAGAGGCAGAGGAAAGGGAGAAGTAGACTCTTCGCAGAGCAGGGATCCAAATGTGGGACTTCACCTCAGGACCTTAGAATCACGACATCACCTGAAGGCAGACACCCACCAAAATACTCCTTCTATATCCATCTTAAGTCTCCCCATCTGCTCACGTTGACACCAGAGTGATCCTAGTGAAATATAAATCTGACCAGATAATCTCCTTAAATGAAATTCCTCAAGAGCTCTTGATAGCCTGTAGGAAAAATTAAGTTCCTTGGCATAGCATGGTAAACTACTCTCCATGACCTATCTTGTGTACCTCTCAAAGCCTAATCTATTTTGCTTTCTAATGGTATTTTTTCAGAAAATTAGTCATTAAAATGTAACCTATGTGAAAACAAGAATTCTGTTGTTCACTGGTATATCCTTTGTGAATAAATTACAAATTAATATTAAGTAGTGGTTCAATATTTGTGGAGTGTGTGGATGATATTCTGTTTCTCCTACATCATTAATAGCTTCTCCTCTATGGGACATTCATATCAGCATACAAATGTGCTTTAATATCTCCTGTATTTCAAAAGACTCACAATTGACACAACACCATTATTCTGTAATGCATGCATAAGGAATATAATCAATAATATTTCAATAACTACATATGGTGACAGATGATAACTATAGTTAAGGTGGTGAGCATAACATAATGTAGATTTGTTAAGTCACCTTGTGGTGCACCTCAAATTAATATAACATATACAACTGTACTTCAAAATATATTTTTAAATATTTTATTTGTTCATGAGATACACACACAGAGAGAGGCAAAGACATAGGCAGAGAAAAAAGCAGGCTCCCCAGAGGGAGCCTGATGTGGGACTCCATCCCAGGACCCCAGGATCATGACATGTACCAAAGCAGATGCTCAAACACTGAGCCACCAAGGCAACCCCCAATAATATTTTTTAATACTGTCTACAAATATTTTAACCAGCCTGTAACTTTCTATGTAACTGTAAATCCCACTCCCAAGCTTACTTCATATCTACCATTTTACCAAAACTCTCATCCTCAAAACTGTTAACAACCTTGTTACTGCCAAATCTAAAAGACACATGTCTGTTTATATGTTATTTGCCTTCACAGCATTTAGCTCAATTATCCTTTACAGTTTTAAAAAATCTTGGCTTCTGGAATAAGATGTATCTAAGTTTTCTTTGATGCCTCATCTTCTACCAAAATTCTAAATATGGCTATTCTTCCAGACTAAACTCTAGAACCTCTTCTCATCACTGTCTATAATTTCATCATAAATAACATCATTGATTGCTATTACTTTAAGTATTACACATACACTGATAAATTTCAAATTTTATTTTTAGCTCAGGCTTCTGAAAACCAAATTCATATATGTAATTGTCTGTCTGCTTGGTATTTCCTCTTTGGCTTCTCAGTCCACAAGTAGATTTTTTATTTCAATCCTCCCAAATCTACTCTAATTTATAATTCACCCCAGAAGGTAAAACCTGAACCTTGATCGTATTTGGGACACCACCCATTATCACAGTGTCTGGTGTCACATTATATAATGAATAATTAATTGAACTGACATTGTTAGGTTTGTGGACTTTGCTACATACTGAGCTATATTTAATTATTTTGAATTTAAAATAAACCAAAATGTATTTTTAAAAAATATTGAATTTTCCCTTCATTTACCAATCTACATGTAATATATTTTGAGGGATATTTATTTCATATGCCCTACACTTATTTATACTGAAGTCATTAAAATGGGATATTTTTTGTAATCACATGATTATATGGCTTTCCTTTTTGTACTCTTTTTTGAAACAAAATTAATATTTAATGTTTCCAAAGCTACCAATTTATTTTATTTTATTTTATTTATTTTATTTTATTTTATTTTATTTTATTTTATTTTATTTTATTTTATTTATTTATTTTATTTAAAAGATTCTATTTATTTATTCATGAGAGACATAGAATGAGAGAAGGAGGCAGAGACACAGGCAGAGAGAGAAGCAGGCTCCATGCAGAGAGCCCAATGCTGGTCTCCAGAATCACACCCTGGGCAGAAGGCAGTGATAAACCGCTGAGCCACCCAGGCTGTCCTACCAATTTAAAAGTGAGATTTGTATTTGGCTAAAAATTCCAAGTTAAAAAATTGGAAAATGCATCCTATACAATTATTAAACAAATTAAGGCATTTTTTACAGTGTAACTATGAGTGTTGAGCTGTTTATATCATATTTTAATCATTATAAGTCATATGTCACTAAACAATTTTTAATCCTTAATCTTAAAAATCTTAATTACTAAAGGATTAAGACATACTTATGTAATTTATTTCTTCCACAACAAAAATTTACATGAAAATGACAATCCAAGGATGTCTGGGTGGCTCAGTGGTTGAACAACTGCCTTCAGCTTAGGGTGTGATCCCAGAATCCTAGGATTGAGTCCCATATTTGGCTTTCTGTGGAGAGCATGCTTCTCCCTCTGCTTATGTCTCTGTCTCTCTCTCCAAGTCTCTCATGAATAAATAAGTACAACTTTTTTAAAAAAGGAAAAAAATGACAATCCAGTAATGGTGACTTAATGGTTTTTGAAGGCTCACCAGGCTCACCATGGCTAAACCCACAAGGCTCAATAGAAGCACCAGAATGAAAGGCCCAGTCTTTTGATGAAAACGGCTTATCTTATTAGTTGTTACCTGAGAGGCAGGTTTCTGACACACACCACGGGGCTGATGTCAATACTCTGGAGACTGTGGAGACCAGTGAGAACAAACTTCATGCTTTTCCATTGCCTTAATCCAAGTCACTGGTATCTTCTGAAAAGGAGTTTATGCACATCTAGTGTTCCAGTTTTAGGGTGTGTGGTCATAGGGATCTTTTTAAAAAAATTTAATTCTAGTGTTGAGAACATGCAGTGTTATATTAGTTTCAGGTGTACAATATAGTGATTCAAAAGTTCCATCTGTTATTCAATGTTCATCAAACAAGTGTGCTCTTAATCTCCTTCACTTATTTTACCCATCTTTTCTACCCACATGCCTTCTGGTAACCATCTATTTTTTTCACTATAGTTAATACTGTTTTTAGATTTGTCATTTTTTCTTTGCTCATTGTTTTTCTTTCTTAAATTCCACATATGAGGGAAATGATATGGTATTTTTCTTTCTATGCAGGCTTATTTCACATAACATTAATCCCTCTAAATCCATTCATGTTGTTTCAAAAGGCAAGCATTCATTCTTTTTTATGGCTGAGTAATATTCATTATATATATAGCACTTCTTTATTCATTCACCTATAGATGGACACTTGGGCTGATTCTATAGCTCTGCTCTTATAAATACTGCTACAATAAACATAGTGGTGCATATATCTCTTTGAATTAGTGTTTCTGTGTTCTTTGGATAAATACCCAATAGTGTGATTACTGGATTGTAGAGTAATTCTATTTTCAATTTTTTTGAGGAACCTCCATGTTGTCTTCCTCAGTGACAGTGCCAGTTTACATTCTCACTAACAATGCACAAGGGTTCCTTTTTTTCTCCACATCTCCACTAACGTTTATTGTTTCTTGAA
Organism: Vulpes vulpes; assembly: GCF_048418805.1. NCBI lineage: Eukaryota > Metazoa > Chordata > Mammalia > Carnivora > Canidae > Vulpes > Vulpes vulpes. The sequence continues at coordinate 60,219,680 of NC_132796.1, forward strand.
TTTTTTATTTTAGCCATTCTGACAGAAGTGAAAGGATATTTCATTGTGGTTTTGATTTGCATTTCCCTGTCGATGAGTGATGTTGAGCATCTTTTCATGTGTCTATTGACTGTCGGTATGTCTTCTTTGAAGAAAAGTCTATTTGTGCCTTCTGTCCATTACTACATTTATAGGTCCCACAGGACTATAATAACAGAAAACACTCTTAAACAGCAATCCCTAAAACACAGTGCAGAGGCAGTAGACAGAAATTTTCAGTCTTTCCGGAAAGAGACTTATTTAGTTATCTTAATAACTGAGACTTATGTCTCCCCTCTGGGGAGACTTATTAAGACTTATTATGTCTTAATAACTAGGCTTCTTATTTAATGCACATCTAGGGGCTGACTATAATCCTCTTCAAAGACCAAGGAGGTCACCAAACTGCATCCATGTGCTCTCTTTCTGCCCCATCCCAGGTCAATGAACTCCAAGAAAAAAGTTTTGCATACTTCTGTCATCCTGTTTTTTTTTAGGGGTGTGTGTGGCTGTGACTCACAACACAAATCTATTGATAGATTCTCCCTCATAGTCGGTTGAGCATGTGTTCACATATTTAACAGATGATAAAAAAAAAACCAGTTCTTAACTGACATACAATGCTCAAGTAGAAATAAATCTTTTACCTAATAAAGAGGTCAAAATACACATCTTTACTGGGGTCAGAAGAACAATACAACAGAGAACTCTTTCAAGAGAGATAGAAAGTATTTGAAAGAACCAAACAGAAATCACAGAGATAAATAGTTCAATATTTGGACTAAAAACTAAAATAGAGGATTTCACCAGCAGACTACATGAAAGAGAAGAAAAGATACATGTTGGCAAATTGAATTTAAATAAAATATTTTTAAAAAGGTCAGTGACCTCAAAGACAAGGCAATGATATTAATCCAATCAAGGTAATAAAAAGAAAAAATTAAAAATGAAGGTAGCTTAAGGTACATAAGGAATATCATACAGAACAATATGTTTACAGGGGTCTCAGAAGGAAAAGAGAGAGAATGTAGCAGAAAATTATTTGAAAATATAATGATTAAGAATATGTCCATGCCTGGGGAAGGAAACACATACCCAGATCCAGGAAGCCCAGAGACTTCCAGACATAGACATGGCCAATAAGCACATGAGAAAATACTCTGCAATACTTGTCATCAGGGAAATACAAATCAAAACCACAATGAGAGGGATCCCTGGGTGGCGCAGCGGTTTAGCACCTGCCTTTGGCCCAGGGCATGATCCTGGAGACCCGGGATCGAATCCCACGTCGGCTCCCGGTGCATGGAGCCTGCTTCTCCCTCTGCCTGTGTCTCTGCCCCCCCCTCTGTGTGACTATCATAAATAAATAAAAATAAAAATAAACCACAATGAGATATCACCTCACACTGGTGAGAATGGTGAAAATTAACAAGACAGGAAACAACAAATGTTGGAGAGGATGTGGAGAAAGGAAAACCCTCTTTCACTGTTGGTGGGAATGTGAACTGGTACAGCCAATCTGGAAGACTGTGTGGAGGTTCCTCAAAGAATTAAAAATAGAACTGCCCAGATAAGAGAAATCCAAAATGACCAACAAGAAGATACATTATAATTAAATTATAAAATATAAAGACAAGGGGAGAGTTTTTAAAGTAGCAAGAGAAAAACAACTTGTTGCATACAAGGAAACCCACATAAGACCAAGAGCAGATTTTTCAACAGAAACATTTCAGGGGATGCCTCAGTGGCTCAGTCAGTTAAGTGTCTGCCTTTGCTTCAGGTCATGATCCTGGGGTCCTGAGATTGAGCCTTGCATCAGGTTCCCTGCTCCTCAGGGAGCCTGTTTCTCCCTCTCCCCCTGCCACTCTCCCTGCTTGTGCATTCTGTCTCTGTTTTAAATAAATAAAAAATATTTTTTAAAAAAGAAACATTTCTGGCCAGAAGGAAGGGGTAAGATCTATTCAAAGTGCTGAAACAAATATATAAGCAAACAAAACAACTCATTAATGAGGAATACTCTAGCCAGCAGGGAGTATTCAGAATGAATACTCAGAAATGGAGAGACAGTTTTCTAGACTAGCAAAAGCTGAAAAAGTTCAACACCAGTAGGTAGGCTTACAAGAGATGTTAATGGGGTTTCTCTGACTAAAATGAAAGGAGGCTAATTATATTTAGAAAAAAAATGAAAATATTAATCTTTCTGGTAAGGATAAATATTAAGTTTAATTCAGAATAAGGTAATGGCAGAGAGTTATCAATTATAAGTCTAGTATAAAAGTTAAAACACAATAGTAGTAAAAATAACTTTTAATAAAATTATTAATGTACACAAGATAAAATATATAAATTGTGACATTAAAAATAGGAAGTATGATGGAATTAAAAACTAAGGGCTTTATAAGGCATTCAAACTTAAGTTGTTATCAACTTAAAATACAATACTGTAAATGTAAGATATTTTGTGCAAACCTCATTTTAAATGCAGAGCAAACACCTGTAATAGATACACAAAGGATAAGGAGAAATAACTATGAACAAACATTATAGAAAATCAAATCACAAGGAAGAGAGTAAGAGAAAAATACATAAACAAAGGATAAAAAAGGTAAAGGATTTTAAAAACAATAAAAACAAAAACTTATTAGCAAAATTACAAAAAGTCCATATCTATCAAGAATCACTTTAAATATAAATGGACTAAATTCACTCAAAAGAAAAACAGTGGCAAAATGGATTTTATTTTTTTTTTATTTTTTTTTTTTTCAAAATGGATTTTAAAAAAATAACACCAAAATATATGGTGCCTACCAAAACAAATCATTGAAGTTTTATGTACTCACAAAAATTAAAAATGAAGTGATGAAAACGATATTCCATGCAAACCAAAACCAAAAGGAAGATTGGGTAGATATACTTACATAGGTAAAAATGGCCTAAGAAAATGATTAAATGAGACAGGGAATTTCATTTTGTAATGCAAAAAGGGTCAATCCAACAAGAAGATAAAACATTTGTAAATATTTATGCACCGAACATAAAATAAAGATATAAGTCATATGTTAACAGAAATGAAGAGAGAAATATGCAGAAATACAATAATCATCGGAGAGATCTTAAAGATTTTACTGAAGTTCTATAATATAGTGATTCAACACTACATGCAATATCCATTGCACATCACAAGTACACTCTTTAATCCCCATCACTTATTTAAACTATCCTCACATCCACCACCCCTCTGCTAACCATCAATATATTCTCTGTAGCTAGGAGTCTGTTTCTTGATTTGCCTCTCTCTCTTTTTTATTTTGCTTTACTCGTTTGTTTTTTTTTTTAATTTTGACATATGAATGAAATCATATGATATTAATATTTCAATGACTGACTTATTTCACTTAGCATATTACTCTCTAACTCCATCCACATCATTACACAAGGCGAGAATTCATTCATTTTTATGGCTGAGTAATAGTACACTATATATATAATGGCTTTTTATTCTGGTACATTTTTTTTAATTTTATTTTTTATTGGTGTTCAATTTGACAACATACAGAATAACAACCAGGGCTCATCCCGTCAAGTGCCTCCCTCAGTGCCCATCACACATTCACCCCCATGCCCTGCCCACCTCCCCTTCCACCACCCTGAGTTAATTTTCCAGAGTTAGGAGTCTTTATCTTCTGTCTCCCTTTCTGATATTTCCTACCCATTTCTTCTCCTTTCCCTTCTATTCCCTTCCACTATTATTTATATTCCCCAAATGAATGAGACCATATAATGTTTGTCCTTCTGTGATTGACTCATCTCACTAGCATAATACCTTCCAGTTCCATCCACGTTGAAGCAAAAGGTGGTTATTTGTCATTTCTAATGGCTGAGTAATATTCCATTGTATACATAAACTACATCTTCTTTATCCATTCATCTTTTGATGGACACCAAGGCTCCTTCCACAGTTTGACTATTGTGGACATTGCTGCTATAAACATCGGGGTGCAGGTGTCCGGCGTTTCATTGCATCTGTATCTTTGTTGTAAATCCCCAACAGTGCAATTGCTAGGTCATAGGGCAGGTCTATTTTTAACACTTTGAGAAAGCTCCACACAGTTTTCCAGAGTGGCTGCACCATTTAACATTCCCACCAACAGTGTAAGAGGGTTCCCTTTTCTCTGCATCCTCTCCAACATTTGTGGTTTCCTGCCTTGTTAATTTTCGCCATTCTCACTGGTGTGAGGAGGTATCTCACTGTGGTTTTGATTTGTATTTCCCTGATGGCAAGTGATGCAGAGCATTTTCTCATGTGCATGCTGGCATGTCTATGTCTTCCTCTGTGAGACTTATGTTCATGTTTTTTGCCCATGTCATGATTGGATTGTTTGTTTCTTTGGTGTTGAGTTTAATAAGTTCTTTAGAGATCTTGGAAACTAGTCTTTTATCTGATATGTCATTTGCAAATACCTTCTCCCATTCTGTAGGTTGTATTTTAGTTTTGTTGAATGTATCCTTTGCTGTGCAAAAGCTTCTTATCTTGATGAAGTCCCAATAGTTCATTTTTGCTTTTGTTTCTTTTGCCGTTGTGGAAGTATCTTGCAAGAAGTTACTGTGGCCAAGTTCAAAAAGCGTGTTGCCTGTGTTCTCCTCTAGGATTTTGATGGAATCTTGTCTCACATTTAGATCTCTCATCCATTTTGAGTTTATCTTTGTGTATGGTGCAAGGCAGTGGGCTAGTTTCATTCTTCTGCATGTGGATGTCCAATTTTCCCAGCACCATTTATTGAAGAGGCTGTCTTTCTTCCAGTCTTTCCTACTTTGTTGAATATTAGTTGACCATAAAGATGAGGGTCCACTTCTGGATTTTCTATTCTGTTCCATTGATTTATGTGGCTGTTTTTGTGCCAGTACCACACTGTCTTGATTACCACAGCTCTGTAGTAAAACCTGAAACCTGGCACTGTGATGTCCCCAGCGCTGGTTTTCTTTTTTAATATTTCCGTGGCTATTCGGGGTCTTTTCTGATTCCACACAAATCTTAAAATAATTTGTTCTAACTCTCTGAAGAAAGTCCATGGTATTTGGATAGGGATGGCAATAAACGTGTAAATTGCCCTGGGTAACATTGACATTGTCACAATATTAATTCTGCCAATCCATGAGCATGGAATATTTTTCCATTTCTTTGTGTCTTCCTCAATTTCTTTCAGAAGTGTTCTAGAGTTCTTAGGGTATAGATCCTTTACCTCTTTGGTTAGGTTTAATCCTAGGTATCTTAAGCTTTTGGGTGCAATTGTAAATAGAATTGACTCCTTAATTTCTCTTTCTTCAGTCTCATTGTTAGTGTATAGAAATGCCACTGATTTTTGGGCATTGATTTTGTATCCTGCCACGCTGCCAAATTGCTCTATGAGTTCTAGCAATCTTGGGGTGGAGGCTTTTGGGTTTTCTATGTAGAGTGTCATGTCATCAGCGAAGAGGGAGAGATGGACTTCTTTGCCAATTTGAAAGCCTTTAATGTCTTTAATTGTCTGATTCTGAGCCTAGGACTTCCAGTACTTTGTTGAATAGCAGTGGTGAGAGAGGACATCCCTGTCTTGTCCCTGATCTTAGGGAAAAGGCTCCCAGTGCTTCCCCATTGAGAATTATATTTGCTGTGGGCTTTTCGTAGATGGCTTTTAAGATGTTGAGGAATTTTCCCTCACACTCTGAAGAGTTTTGATCAGGAATGGATGCTGTATTTTGTCAAATGCTTCTCTGCATCTATTGAGAGGATCATATGGTTCTTGGTTTTTCTCTTGCTGATGTGATGAATCACATTGATTGTTTTACGACTGTTGAACCAGCCTTGTGTCCCGGGAACAAATCCTACTTGGTCATGGTGAATAATTTTCTTCATGTACTATGGGATCCTATTGGCTAGTATCTTGTTGAGTATTTTTGCATATGGATGCCATGTTCATCAGGGATATTGGTCTATAATTCCTTTTGGTGGGGTCTTTGTCTGGTTTTGGAATTAAGGTGATGATGGCCTCATAGTACAAATTTGGAAGTACTCCATCTCTTTATATCTTTCTAAACAGCTTTAGTAGAATAGGTATGGTTTCTTCGTTAAAGGTTTGATAGAATTCTCCTGGGAAGCTATCTGGCCCTGGACTTTTGTGTATTGGGAGGTTTCTGATGACTGCTTCAATTTCCTCCCTGGTTATTGGCCTGTTTAGGTTTCCTATTTCTTCCTGTTCCAGTTTCGGTAGTTTGTGGCTTTCCAGAAATGTGTCCATTTCGTCTAGATTGCCTAATGTATTGGTGTATAGCTGTTCATAATATGTTTTTAAAATTGTTTGTATTTCCTTGGTGTTGGTAGTGATCTCTCCTTTCTCATTCATGATTTTATTAATTTGAGTCTTCTCTCTCTTCTTTTTAATTAGGCTGGCTAATGGTTTATCTATCTTATTAATTCTTTCACAGAACCAACTCCTGGTTTTGTTGATCTGTTCCACAGTTCTACTGGTCTCGATTTCATTGAGTTCTGCTCGATTTCATTGAGTTCTGCTCTCTTCTTCTGCTGGGTGTAGGATCTATTTGCTGTTTCTTCTCTATTTCCTTTAGGTGTAAGGTTAGCTTTTGTATTTGAGTTCTTTCCAGTGTTTGGACGGATTCATGTATTGCTATGTATTTCCCCCTCAGGACTGCTTTTGCTGCATCCCAAAGATTTTGAATGGTTGTATCTTTGTTCTCATTAGTTTCTATGAAACTTTTAAATTCTTCCTTAATTTCCTGGTTGACCCTTTCATCTTTTAGCAGGATGGTCCTTAACCTCCACGTGTTTGAAGTCCTTCCAAACTTCTTGTTGTGATTTAGTTCTAATTTCAAGGCATTATGGTCTGAGAATATGCAGGGGACGATCCCAATTTTTTGGTATTAGTTCAGACCCGATTTGTGACTCAGTATGTGGTCTATTCTGGAGAAAATTCCATGTGCTATTGAGAAGAATGTGTATTCAGTTGAGTTTGGATGTAAAGTTCTGTAGATATCTGTGAAATCCATCTGGTCCAGTGTATCATTTAAAGCTCTTGTTTCTTTGGAGATGTTGTGCTTAGAAGACCTATCGAGGGTAGAAAGAGCTAGATTGAAGTCACCAAGTATAAGTGTATTATTATCAAAGTATTTCTTCAGTTTGGTTATTAATTCGTTTAAATATTTGGCAGCTCCCACATTCGGGGCATATATATTGATGATAGTTAAGTCCTCTTGTTGGATAGATCCTTCAAGTATGATATAGTGTCCCTCTTCATCTCTCACTACCGTCTTCAGGGTAAATTTTAGTTTATCTGATATAAATCTTATCAGATTTCCCTGCTTTTTTTGAGGACCATTTGAATGGTAAATGATTCTCCAACCTTTTATTTTCAGGCTGTATGTATCCTTCTGTCTAAAGTGAGTCTCTTGTAGACGGCTAATAGATGGGTTCTGATTTTTTATCCAGTCTGACACCCTGCACCTTTTGATGGAGTCATTGAGCCCGTTCACGTTCAGAGTTACTATTGAAAGATAAGTTTAGTGTCATCATGATATCTATTCAGTCCTTCTTTTTGTGGATTGTTCCATTGGACTTCTTCTTAAAGGGGAATTTTGAGAGTCCCCTTTAAAATTTCTTGCAGAGCTGGTTTGGAGGTCACATATTCTTTCAACTCCTGCCTGTCTTGGAAGCTCTTTATCTCTCCTTTCATTCTGAATGAGATCCTTGCTGGATAAATTATTCTTGGTTGCATATTTTTCTCATTTAGGACCCTGAATATATCCTGCCAGCCCTTTCTGGCCTTCCAGGTATCTGTGGAGAGGTTGCTGTTACCCTAATACTCCTCCCCATAAAAGTCAGGGATCTCTTGTCTCTTGCTGCTTTAAATATCTTCTCTTTATCTTTGGAATCTGCAAGCTTAACTATTAAATGTCGAGGTGTTGAATGGTTTTTATTGATTTTAGGGGGATCTCTCTATCTCCTGGATCTGAATGCATGTTTCCCTTCCCAGATTTGGAAAGTTTTCAGCTATGATTTGTTCAAATACATATTCTGGACCTCTGTCCCTTTCAGCACCCTCGAGAACCCAATTAAAAGTAGGTTTTTGTTCCTCAGGCTGTCGTTTATTTCCCTTCATCTGTCCTCATGGTCTTTTTATTGTTTGTCGCTTTTTTCCTCAGTTTCCATCTTTCCATCAACTTGTCTTCTATGTCACTCACTCATTCTTCCATCTTGTTAACCCTCATTGTTAGGACTTTGAGTTTGGATTGCATCTCATTCAATTGATTTTTAATTTCTGCCTGAATAGATCTAAATTCTGCAGTCATGAAGTCTCTTGAGTGCTTTATGCTTTTTTCTAGAGCCACCAGTAGCTTTATAATAGTGCTTCTGATTTGGATTTCTGACATTGAATTGTAATCCAGATTTTGTAATTCTTTGGAAGAGAGGACTGTTTCTGATTCTTTCTTTTGAAGTTAGGTTTTCCTTCTAGTCATTTTGCTCAGTGCAGAGTGTCCAAAATCAAGTTGTATTGGGAAAAGGAGAAAAAGAGAGGAGAGAAAGAAGGAAAGAAAAGAGAAAGAGAAAAGAAAAAAGGAAGAATGAAAAAGAGAAGAAAAAGAGAAAGAAAAAGAAAGAAAGGAAAAAAAAGGGTGGGGGAAGCCAACAGAAATCAAAAAGAAAAAAAACACAGGGGAGTATCTTCTGATTCTGTATACTTTTAAGTCCCTTGACTTCCCCTGGAACTTGTCCCTCTAGCTGGTCTTCTGGGGGAGGGGCCTGTTGTGCTGATTCTCAGGTGTTAGCACTTGGGGGAGCTGCTCAGCCCCCTGCCTGGTGCAGGGTTCAGTGGGGGTTGTTTACCCCGTGAGGCTCCAGGAGGAACAACCACAATGGCGGCGGCCATCTCTGGAGCCCTGGATTCAGCTCCGGCAGTTACTACTGAGCTCTCAGTCTGCAGGGGCCTGGATGCTCCGGGGGCGGGGCCGCTGATCTGCTCAGCTGGGGGCAGGAGCGACCTTGCTGTCCTGGGCCCTCCTGGCCTCTGCCTGTCCCAGGGGGAGGTCGAATCCTGGGCTGTGTCCAGGCACCTTGTGCTCCCGGGCCTGCGCTGTTGGATTCGCGCTCCCGCCCCGCAGCCCCCTCCGCGGAGCCGCCGCCCGAGCCCCTCCGAGCTGCTCCGGGTCCCGCCGTGCGCACTGCAGCCCTTAGGGAGCAGGTGCCTGTCACTGTCCTAGGGAGCCCGAGGGCATCCCCGCCTTTCTGGGGATCCTGCTCCAATTCCCTGGGAGGCCTTTCCGCCCGGGAGGTTTGGTGCAGCTCCTGCTCCTCCTGGGGACACTCGCCCCGGCCTCAGCCCGGCTCCTGGCGGGGCCCCCTTGGATGCCTTTTGCTTCTTTATTTCTTTTTTCCCGTCTTCCTACCTTGATAGAAGCATGAACTCTTCTCACTGTAGCATTCCAGCTGTTCTGTCTTTAAATCTCTGGCTGAATTTGTAGATTTTCGGGATGATTTGAAGGTTATCTAGGTAATTTGGTGGGGTCAGGTGACTTTGGGACCCTACTCTTCCGCCATCTTGCCCCTTCCTCTATTCTGGTACATTGATGATATATGTGTCTATTTTCGTGAACATACCATATTCTTTGGATCACTACAACTTTGTAACATATTTTAAAATCCAGAATTGTGATGCTTCCTGCTTTTCTTTTCTTCTTTTAAGGTTGATTTGGCTATTTGGATCTTTTGTGTTTTCATACCAATTTTTTTTAGGATTGTTTGTTCTAGTTTTGTGAAAAATGTTGATATTTTGATAGGGATTGTATTAAATGTGTAAATTGCTTTGTGTGATATATATGTTTTAACAATATTTGTTCTTCCAATCCATGAGTATGGAATATCTTTCACTCTTTATGTCATCTTCAATTTGTTTTATCTCTGTTTTATATTTTTCTGTGTATATTCCTTACTGATTTTGTGTCTGGATAACCTATCCATTGATGAAAGTAGAATATTAAAATCCAATCCCCTATGATTTGAAGTATCCCACCAAAAATGCCAAAAAGAAGAAACAAGTTCAGTAAAGTCACAGGACACAAAATCAATGTACAGAAATTGGTGGCATTTCTGTACACCAATAGTGAAGCATCAGAAAGAGAACTGAAGACTACAATTCCATTTACAATTGCAACAAAAACGATGATACTAGGAATTAGCCTGAGCAGAAGCAGAAAACACATTCTTCTCATGTTAATGTATAACATTCTACAAGTAGTTTATATGTGATGCCAAAAGAAGAGTTTTAATAAATTTCAAATGACTGAAACTTTCAGCATCATTTCTGACCCCAGTTTTATGAAACTTTACATCAATTAATTAAGAATTAATATTGAAAGAAAATAATTAATATTGTTTCAAACCCTATTACACGAAGAAATCTACAAATTCAAGGCAATCTCTATCAATGTTTCTATAACTTTTTTTACATAAATAAAATAAAAGATACTAAAATTTATATAGAACTACAAAAACCTCTTAATAGCCTAAGTAATATTGAGAAAACAAAACTAAATCAGCACACTATTGATTTCAAGTTATTTTAAAAAGCTATATTAATCAGAGCAGTAAGTTATACATCTATAAACAGACACACATGTCAAAAACAGGATAGAAGCCCCCCAGAAAACCCATGCAGAAATTAGTCAATCATTACAACAAAGTCCCCAAGAACACACAGTACCAAAAGAACAGACTCTTCAAAGATAACTTCACAGCCACTTGCAAAACAAGGAAACCAGACCACTCTCTTGTGTCATACTAAAAAGTTAACTGTAAATGGATTAAATACTCGAGTATAAAACCTGATACCATGAATTTTCTAGAAGTAGGTGGTAAGCTCGTTTATATAGGTCTTAAAAACTATTTTTGTATTTTTGACAAAAATATGTGCACCACCACTTAATTGCAGTACTGTTTATGAAAACCTCACATGGAAACAACCAGCATCCATCGGCAGATGAATGTATAAAAAAGATGTGGTTTATATATGTAATAGAATATCATTCAGGCATAAAAGTAAAAAAAAGAATCCTGCTACTTGTGACAACATGGATGGACCTTGAGAGCACTATACTACGTGAAATAAATCAAGTAGAGAAAGAAAAATAATGCATGATTTCTTTTATATATGGAAGTAAAACAAAAATAACAGCTACAACAAAATATTCATACAGACAAATTATCAATGATTGCCATGGGAAGGGATAAGAAGATGAGTGAAATGCATGAAGCTAGTAAAAGCCAATTTCTAATTATAAGACAATTTCTGGGTATGTAATATACATGGTAATATACTTAATAGTACTGTATTTTATATTTGAAAAGTGTTAAAAGAGTAATCTTTTTTTAAAGATTTTATTCATTTATTAATGAGAGACAGAGAGAGAAAGAGAGAGAGAGAAAGAGAGAGAGTGAGAGAGAGAGAGAGAGAGAGGCAGAGACACAGGCAGAGGGAGATGCAGGCTTCATGCAAGGACCCCGATGTGGGACTCAATCTTGGGACTCCAGGATCATGCATCAGGCCGAAGGCGGGTGCCAAACTCCTGAGCCACCCAGTGATCCCAAAGGTAATCATTTTTTAAGGATTTATTTGTTCTAGAGATAGAAAGAGTGGGGGGGAGAAGCAGAGGGAGAGGGAGAGAGAGAATGTCCACCAGACTCTGCTAAGCATGGAGACTGTTTCAGGGCTTGATCCCATGACCCTGAGATCATGACCTGAGCCAAAATCAAGACTTGGATGCTTCACAGACTGAGCCACCCAGGTACCCAGGAGTAATCATTAAAAAAAATTAGTTCCAGTATAGTTAACAGTGTTATATTAGTTTCAGGTATACAATACAGAAATTCAAAATTGTATACATTATTCAGTGCTCACCAGTAAGTGTATTCTTAATTCTCTTTGCAAATTTCATCTATCCCCCACCCAACTCCTTGCAGTTAACCATCAGTTTGTTCTCAATAATTAAGAGGCTGTTTTTTGGTTTCTCTTTACTTTTGTTCATTTGTTTTGTATTCAAATTCAACAAGTTATTGAAATAATATGGCATTTTTCTTTCTCTGATTTATTTCACTTAGAATTATATTCTGTGAATTATATTCAAAAGATATATATTATTGTTTCAAAAGCCAAAAATTCAGTGGAGGAGTAGGGTCACCAAGTCACCTGTCCCCACCAACTTACCTAGGTAACATTCAAATCATCCTGAACACCTACGAATTCAAGCTGAGATTTAAAGAGAGAACAGCTGGAACACTACAGAGAGAAGGGTTTTCACTTCTAACAAGGTAGGAAGGCGGGGGCGGGGGGGAGAAATAAAAAAGAATCAAGTGGAGAGGTGCCCCTGCTGAGAAGCCGGGCTAAAGCCGGGCAGCAAAAGCCTCCTGGGACAGGAAAGTACAGTCCTGGAGAAGCAGGAACTTTAAAAATCCGCACCAGCTACTTCCCGGACAGAAATGTGCTTAGCAGGGAACTTGGGCAGGACTGCAGGAGGGGCAATGGAGCCTCCAAATTCCTGGAGTCACTAATAGAGGAAGTGCACCCTGGGGGAGATCAAGCCACAGACTGTGGGCTGATCTCTATAAAGGGCTGGAGCATGCCTGGTGGGGCCTCGAAAGAAGCTCAGGTAGTGGCCCTGGACGGAAGTGGCTGTGCCCTGCTGCCTTCAGGAGCCGGGGCCCTGGGTGCGCTATTCCAGTAGCACAGGCCTCATATCCCAGGGTGCTGGGCGGAGACAGCCCAGGATCCTGCACTCCCCCTGGGAGAGATGAAGGTGGGGTGGGCACAGGACAGCGAGGACTGTTCCTGGCACTGGGCACCCCCAAGCTGTGCAGATCAGCACCCACAGCATCTAGGCCAGTGCACACTGGGAGCTGAGGTAGTTACTGTGGGGAGCTGACTCCAGGGCAGGAGAGCTGTCTGCCACCAGTGTTGTTGCTCCTCCTGGAGTCACCCTGTACCTGGGATGGAGCAGGACTGCCAGGGAACAGAGGCCGCACAGGATGAACAACTCCCACTGAACCAAGCACCTGGCAGGGGGCAGGGCAGCTCCCCCGGTAGCACACACCTCAGAATCAGCACAGCAGGCCCCTCCCCAAGACCAGCTGGAAAGACAGGGGAAGAGCAAATTCTTTTTTTTTTTTTTGAGCAAATTCTTAACCAAGCAGCTCTGGAAAGCTCCAGGGGAAGTCAAGGGATTTACAGTATATAGAGGATGCCCCTCCTTTTTTTCCCTTCTTTTTTCCAGTAATACTCATTTTTATATCAGACTACAAGTTTCCAATTTTTTTCTCTTTTCCCACATTAACTACAATATTTTACCACCATTTCATTTTTAAGATTCTTCCTTTTTGACTTTCATATTTCAACAGTTACAGGTCCTAGATATATTTTCCACTTCTAGATTCCCTTCAACATATTCAACTTGATTTTGGGAGACATACAAGATATGTTTTGTTTGTTTGTTTTGTCTTTTTTATTTTTTCTGTCTCACTTTGTTCTACAATGGCAGAACTTAATACCTTCTAAAACATGAACAGTATGCACCCAGAACCAAGTGGAATACTGTGTTGGTTTATTCCGTGAGATTCCACATTCCCATTCTGCCCCCCTCTTTTATCTCATTTATGTGTTGGTGGTCAATGTTGGGGTGCTCTACAAGTATTTCTGGTTTATATAAATTTGGGACAGCACATTTTCAAATAAACAGAGTTAATATAGACAGATACAAGAGGATCACCCTCTAGAACCACTCAAGTAGACTACATCCTCCCTCCACTACAACTTCTTCACCACCACCATCTCCCAGTCCCCCTTTTATTTCTTCTCCTATTTTCTTTTTCTTTCATTTTTTTGCTCTTCTTTAGGATTCCAGGCCTTTTATTTTTTACAACTTTGTTATAAAATTGGGTTTTCACTTTCATGGTCCTTTTTTTTTAAATTTTATTCTGATCTTTGTTTTCGATTTCAGGTCTCTGACCTCATCAGAATCATTTGGGTGAAATTTACTTAGATCATAGTTGATACTCTTAATGAAGCCCACTCATACACTACTCTGCACTGAGCAAAATGACTAGAAAGAAGTCACCACAAAAGAAAGAATCCGAAACACTACTCTCTCCCACAGAGTTACAGAATTTGGATTACAATTTGAGGTCAGAAAGCCAATTCAGAAGCACAATTACAAAGCTACTGGTGTCTCTGGAAAAAAGCATAAAGGATCCAAGAGACTTCATGACTGCAGAATTTAGACCTAATCGGGCCAAAATTAAAAATCAATTAAATGACATGCAATCCAAAATGGAGGTCCTAACGACAAGAGTTAATGAGGTGGAAGAAAGAGTTAGTGACACAGAAGACAAGTTTACAGCAAGGAAGGAAGTTGAGGAAAAAAAGGGAAAAACAATTAAAAGGACGTGAGGAAAGGTTAAAGGAAATAAATGATAGCCTCAGAAGGAGAAATCTACATTTAATTGGGGTTCCAGAGAGTGTCGAGAGGGACAGAGGGCCGAAAAGCATATTTGAACAAATCATGGGTGAGAACTTCCCTAATTTGGGGAGGGAAATAGGCTTTCATATCCAGGAGATAGAGAGGTCCTACTCTAAAATCAATAAAAACTTTCAGCAGCTCGACATTTAATACTGAAACTTGCAAATTCCAAAAATAAAGAGAAAATCCTTAAAGCAGCAAGTGACAAGAGATCCCTAACTTTTATGGGGGGAAATAACAGATTAATAGCAGACCTCTCCACAGAGACCTTGAAGGCCAGAAAGGACTGGCACGATATATTCAGGGTCATAAATGAGAAGAACATGCAATCAAGAATACTCTATTCAGCAAGGCTCTCATTCAGAATAGAAGGAGAGATAAAGAGCTTCCAAGATAGGCAGAAACTGAAAGAATATGAGCAACAAACAAACTCTGCAAGAAATATTAAGGGGGACTCTGTAAAAGAAAGAGGAAGCCCAAAGAAATAATCCACAAAAACAAGGACTGAATAGGTATTATGATGACACTAAATTAATATTTTTCAATAGTAATTCTGAACATGAATGGGTTTCATGATCCCATCAAAAAACGCAGGGTTTCGACTGGATAAAAAAGCAAGACCCATCTATTTGCTGTCTACAAGAGATTCATTTTAGACGAAAGGACACCTATAGAATGAAAACAAAAGGTTGGAGAACTATTTACCATTCAAATGGTCCTCAAAAGAAAGCAAGGGTAGCCATCTGCATATGAGATAAATTAAAGTTTATGCCAAAGAGTGTAGTAAGAGATGAAGAGGGACCCTATATCATACTTAAATGATCTATCCAACAAGAGGACCTAACAGCCATGAATATTTATGCCCCAAATGCGGGAGCTGCCAAGTATATCAATCAATTAATAACCGAAGTTAAGACATACTTGGATAACAATACACTTATACTTGGTGACTTGAATATAATGCTTTCTATAATCGACAGATCTTCTAAGCACAACATCTACAAAGAAACAAGAGCTTTAAATGATACACTGGATAGATGGATTTCACAGATATTATAGAACTTTACATCCAAACGCAACTCAATACACATTCTTCTCAAATGCACATGGAACTTTTTCCAGAAGAAACCACATACTGGGTCACAAATCAGATCTCAACCAACACCAAAACTTTGGGATTGTCCGCTGCATATTTTCAGACCATAATGCTTTGAAACTTGCACTCAATCACAGGAACAAATTTGGAAGAAATTCAAACACGTGGAAGTTAAAGCGCATCCTGCCAAAAGATGAAACAGTCAACCAGGAAATTAGAAAAGAATTCAAAAGATTCATTGAAACTATTGAGAATGAAGATACAACTGTTGAAAATCTTTGGGATACAGCAAAAGCAGTCTGAGGGGGAAATACATCGCAATACAAGCATCCATCCAAAAACTGGAAAGAACTCAAATACAAAAGCTAACCTTGCGACTAATGAGCTGGAAAAGAATAGCAAATAGCAAATAAAACCTACACCCAGCAGGAGAAGACAATTAATAAATATTCGAGCAGAGCACAATGAAAAAGAGACCAGAAGAACTCTGGAACAGATCAATAAAATCAGGAGTTCGTTCTTTGAAAGAATTAATAAGATAGATAAACCATTAGCTAGCCTTATTAAAAACAAAAGAGAAAAGATTCAAATTAATAAAATCACCAATGAAATAGGAGAGATCACCATCAATAGCAAGGAAATACAAACGATTTTAAATATATATTAGGAGCAGCTATACGCCAATAATTGAGGCAATCTAGAAGAAATGGACGCATTTGTGGAAAACCACAAACTATCAAAACTGAAACAGGAGGAAATAGAAAACCTGAGCAGGCTAATAACCAGGGAGGAAAAGGAAACAGTCATCAAAAACTCTCAAGACACAAAATTACAGGGCCAGATGGCTTCCCAGCGGAATTCTATCATTTGACAAAATAGAGCATCCATTCCTGATCAAAACTCTTTAGAGTATAGGGATAGGGAACATTCATCAGCATCTTAAAAGCCAACTAAGAAAATCCCACAGCAAATATCATTTCAATGGGAAACACTGAAAGCCTATCCGCTAAGATCAGGAACACGACAGGGCTGTCCACTCTCACCACTGCTATTCAAAATAGTACTAGAAGTCCTAACCTCAGCAATCAGACAACAAAAAGAAATAAAAGGCATTCAAATTGGCAAAGAAGAAGTCAAACACTCCCTCTTCGCAGATGACAGGATACTGTACATAGAAAACCGAAAGACTCTACCCCAAGATTGGTAGAACTCATACAGCAATTCAGCAATGTGGCAGGAAAGAATGTCAGGGCCCAGAAATAAGTGGCATTTCTATACACTAAGAAACAGTGAGACTGAAGAATGAGAAATTAAGGAGTCAATCTCATTGATAATTGCACCCAAAAGCATAAGATACCTAGGAATAAACCTAACTGAAGAGGTAAAGAAGGTATACCCTAAAAACTACAGAACACTTCTTAAAATAATTGAGGTAGACACAAATAGATGGAAAAATTCTCCATGCTCATGAATTAGAAGAATTAATATTGTGAAACTGTCAATTTTACCAGGGCAAATTACACATTTAATGCAATCCCTGACAAAATAACATGGACTTTCATTAGAGAGTGGGAGTAAATGATATTAAGATTTGTGTGGAATCAGAAAAGCCCCCAAATTGCTAAGGGAATATTGAGAAAGAAAACCAGAGCTGGAGGCATCACAATGCCAGATTTCAGGTTGTGCTACAAAGCTGTGATCATTAGTGTGGTACTGCACAAAAATAGACAGATAGATCAATGGAACAGAATAGTGGATCCAGAAATGGGGCCTCCACTCTATGGTCAACTAATATTTGACAAAGCAGGAAATACTATCCCCTGGAAAAAGGACAGTCTCTTGAATAAATGGTGCTGGGATTATTGGACAGCCACATGCAGAAGAATGAATCTGGACCATTTTCTTACACCATACACAAAGATAAACTCAAAATGGATGAAAGATATCAATGTGAGACAAGATTCCATCAATATCCTAGAGGAGAACACAGGCAACACCCTTTTTGAACTTGGTCACAGCAACTTCTTGCAAGATACATCCATAAAGTCAAGGGAAACAAAAGCAAAAACTAATTATTGGGACTTTATCAAGATAAAATGCTTCTGCACAGCAAAAGAAACAGTCAACAAAACCAAAAGACAGCTACAGAATGGGAGAAGATATTTGCAAATGACCTATCCAATAAAGGGCTAGTATCCAAGATCTACAAAGAACTTATGAAACTCAACAGGAAAGAAACAAACAATCCAATCATGAAATGGGCAGAAGGCATGAATAGAAATCTCACAGAGGAAGACATAGACATGGCAAACAAGCACATGAGAAATTGCTCTGCATCCCTTTCCATCAGGGAAATACAAATCAAAACCACAATGAGATACCACCTCACACCAGTGAGAATGGTGAAAATTAACAAGACAGGAAACAACAAATGTTGCAGAGGATGTGGAGAAAGGGGAACCCTCTTGTACTGTTGGTGGGAATGTGAACTGGTACAGTCACTCTGGAAAACTGTGTGGAGGTTCCTCAAATAGATAAAAATAGAACTACCCTCTGACCCAGCAATTGCACTGCTGGGAATTTTACTCAGATACAGATGCAGTGAAACACCCGGACTCCTGCACCACAATGTGTATAGCAGCAATGTCCACAATAGCCAAACTGTGGAAGGAGCCTTGGTGTCCATCGAAAGATGAATGGATAAAGATGTTGCATATATATATATACAATGGAATATTACTCAGGCATTAGAAATGACAAATACCGGTGGGAGGGTCAAGATAATGGAAGAGTAGGGTCCCAAGTCACGTGTCCTCACCAAATTACCTAGATAACCTTCAAATCATCCTGAAAATCTACGAATTCGGCATGAGATTTAAAGAGAGAACAGCTGGAATGCTACAATGAGAAGAGATCACGATTCTATCGAGGTAGGAAGACGGGAAAAAAGAAGTAAAGAAACAAAAGACATCCAAGGGCGAGGAGCCCCGCAAGGAGGGCTAAGGCCAGGGCAAGGACCCCCAGGACAGGAAAGCCCCATCCCGGAGAAGGAGGAGCTTCACCAATCATCCCGGGTGGAAAGGCACTCACAGGGAGTCAGAGCAGGACCCCAGGAGGGGCGGGGATGCCCTCAGGATCCCTGGGATCACTAACAGACACCTGCGCCCCGGGGAGAGTGCACCGAGCTCCCTGAAGCACTGCAGCGCGCGCTCGGCTGGACCCGGGAGCAGCTCAGAGGGGCTACGGCGGCGGCTCCGCATGGAGGGGGCTGCACGGCTGGGAGCACGAATCCAACAGCGCAGGCCGGGGAGCACAGGGCACCAGGGACACAGGCCAGGATCCTACCTCCCCAGGGACAGGCAGAGGCCAGGAGGGCACAGGTCAGCAAGGACACTCCTGTCTGTAGCTGAACAGATCAGCGGCCCCGCCCCTGGAGCATCCAGGCCCCTGCAGACCAAGAGCTCTGTAGTTACTGCGAGAGCTGAATCCAGGGCTCCAGAGCTGGCCGAAGCCACTGTGGTTGTTCCTCCTGGGGCCTCCAGGGTAAACAACCCCTGCTGAGCCTCACAGGGGCCTCACAGGATAAACAGCTTAAATATCTTTAGCTGAGCAGCTTCCCCAAGTGCTAACAGCTGAAAATCAGCACAGCAGGTGCCTCCCCCACAAGACCAGAGAGAAGGACAGGGGAAAAACAAATTATTGACCAAACAGCATGGCAAAGTTCCAGAGGAAGTCAAGGGGTTTACAGTATACAGAATCAGATGATACTCCCCCTTGGTTGGTTTTTTTTTTTTTTTCTTTTTGATTTCCATTTGCTTCCTCTCTTTTTTCTTTTTTCTTTTTTCCCTCTTTTTCTTCTCTTCTTTTTTCTTCTTTTCTCTTTTTTTCTTCCTTTTTTTTCTTTCATTCTTCCTCTTCTTTCTTTTTCTCCTTTTCCCAATACAACTTGTTTTGGGCCACTCTGCACTGAGCAAAATGACTAGAAGGAAAAACTCACCTCAAAAGAAAGAATCAGAAACAGTCCTCACTCCCACAGAGTTACAAAATTTGGATTAAAATTCAATGTCAGAAAGCCAATTCAGAAGCACTATGATACAGCTACTGGTAGCTCTAGAAAAAAGCATAAAGGACTCAAGAGACTTCATGACTGCAGAATTTAGATCTAATCAGGCAGAAATTAAAAATCAATTGAATGAGATGCAATCCAAACAAGAAGTCCTAACGACGAGGGTTAACGAGGTGGAAGAACAAGTTAGTGACATAGAAGACAAGTTGATGGCAAAGAGGGAAGCTGAGGAAAAAAGAGACAGACAATTAAAATATCATGAGGATAGATTAAGGGAAATAGGTGACAGCCTGAGGAAGAAAAACCTATGTTTAATGGGAGTTCCCGAGGGCGCCAAAGGGACAGAGGTCCACAATTTGAACAAATCATAGCTGAAAACTTTCCTAATCTGGGAAGGGAAACAGGCATTCAGATCCAGGAAATAGAGAGACCCTCTCCCCTAAAATCAACAAAAACTGTTCAACAACTCGACATTTAATAGTTAAGCTTGCAAATTCCAAAGATAAAGAGAAAATCCTGAAAGCAGCAAGAGACAAGTAATCCCTGATTTTTTATGGGGAGGAGTATTAGGGTAACAGCAGACCTCTCCACAGAGACCTGGCAGGCCAGAAAGGGATGGCAGGATATATACAGGGTCTTAAATGAGAAAAACATGCAACCAAGAATACTTTATACAGCAAAGCTCTCATTCAGAATGGAAGGAGATATGAAGAGCTTCCAAGACAGGCAGGAACTGAAAGAATATGTGACCTCCAAACCAGCTCTGCAAGAAATTTTAAGGGAGACTGTCAAAATTCCCCTTTAAGAATAAGTCCAGTGGAACAATCCACAGAAACAAGGACTGAATAGATATCATGTTGACACTAAACTCATATCTTTCAATAGTAACTCTGAACGTGAACAGGCTTAAAGACCCCATCAAAAGGCACAGCGTGTCAGACTGGATAAAAAAGCAGGACCCATTATTTGCTGTCTACAAGAGACTCATTTTAGACATAAGGACACCTACAGCCTGAAAGTAAAAGGTTGGAGAATCATTTACCATTCAAATGGTCCTGAAAAGAAAGCAGGGGTAGTAGCCGTCCTTATATCAGATAAACTAAAATTTACCCCAAAGACTGCAGTGAGGAATGAAGAGGGACACTGTATCATACTTCAAGGATCTATCCAACAAGAGGACTTAGCAATCATCAATATATAGGACCCAAATGTGGGAGCTGACAAATATATCAATCAATTAATAACCAAAGTGAAGAAATACTTAGATAATAATACACTTATACTTGGTGACTTCAATCTAGTGCTTTCTACACTTGATAGGTCTTCTAAACACAACATCTCCAAAGGAACGAGAGCTTCAAATGATACACTGAATCAGATGGATTTCACCGATATCTACAGAACTTTACATCCATACTCAACTGAATACACATTCTTCTCAAGTGCGCATGGAACTTGCTCCAGAAGAGACCACATACTGAGTCACAAATCGGGTCTGAACCGATTACAAAAGATTGGGATTGTCCCCTGCATATTCTCAGACCATAATGCCTTGAAATTAGAACTAAACACAACAAGAAGTTTGGAAGGACTTCAAACACATGGAGGTTAAGGACCATCCTGCTATAGAATAGGTGTTACTTCTTCTTTAAATATTTGGTAGCATTCCCCTGGGAAGTTACCTGGCCATGGACTCTTGTTTTTTCCATAAGTGCTTCATTTTACTTGGTGGTTATTGGTCTGTTCAGGTTTTCTATTTCTTTCTGTTTTAGTTTCAGTAATTTGTAGGTTCTCAGGAGTTAATCCATCTCTTTGGGATCCCTGGGTGGTGCAGCGGTTTGGCGCCTGCCTTTGGCCCAGGGCGCGATCCTGGAGACTCGGGATTGAATCCCACGTCGGGCTCCCGGTGCATGGAGCCTGCTTCTCCCTCTGCCTATGTCTCTGCCTCTCTCTCTCTCTCTCTCTGACTATCATAAATAAATAAAAATTTTAAAAAAATCCATCTCTTCCAGATTGTCTAATTTGTTGGCATATAGTTGCTCATAATATCTTCATAAAATCATTTTTATTGCCTTGGTGTTGGTTGGGATTTCTCCTCTTTCATTCATGATTTTATTCATTTGGGTCCTTACTGACTTTTTTTTTTTGATAAGTCTGGCTAGGGGTTAATCTATCTCAGTAAATTTTCAAAGAACCATCTCCTAGTTTTTGTTTTTGTTTTTTTTTTTTTTTTTTTGTTTGTTTGTTTTGGTCTGTTCTGCTATTCTGGTTTCTATTTCATTGAGTTTCACTCTAATCTTTATTATTTCTATTCTCCTGCTTGGTTTAGACTTTATTTGGTTTCCTTCTCCAGTTCCTTTAAGGTATAAGGTTAACTTCTGTTTTTGAGATTTTTCTAATTTTTTGATGGAGGCTTGTATTCCATATTGTATACCAAAGGTTTTAAATGGTGTGCTTTCATTTTTATTAGTTTTCATGAAACTTTTAAATTCTTTTCTAATTTCATGATTGACCCATTCATTCTTTAGTAGGATGTTCTTTATCCTCCAATTGTTTGAGTTCCTTCCGAATTACCTCTTGTGATTGATTTCAAGTTTCAAAGCATTGTGGTCTAAAAATGTGTAGGAAATAATCTCAATCTTTAGATACCACTTAATACCTTATTTGTGACCCAGTGTGTGATCTATTCTGGAGAGTGTTCCATGTACACTCAAGAAGAACGTGTATTTTGTTGCTTCAGGATGGAATCTTCTGTATATATCTATGAAGTCCATCTCACCCAGTGTGTCTTTCAAAGTCCTTGTTTCTTTGTTGATCTACTTAGATGACCTGTCCATTGTCGTGAGTGGGGTGTTGATTTTATCTATTATTAATGTATTATTACCTATTAATTATTTACTTTGGTTAATAATCAGTTTATATAAGTGGCTGCTCCCATATTAGGGTCATAAATATTTATAATCATGAAATCTTATTGGATAGATCCTTTAAGTATCGTATAGTGTTCTTCTTCATCTCTTACTATAGTCCTTGGTTTAAATCTAATTTATTTGATATGAAGAATGCTTCCTCAGCTATCTTTTTTGAAGTCCATTTGCATGGTAAAAGGTTCTGCACCACTTCATTTTCATATATATATATATATATATATATATATGATATTATTTTTTCGTTTTTCTATCTCTGATGTAAGGGTCTCACTGATATCTTCTATTATTTTCTCAAGCCTATTGAATATCCGTATTATTGTTGCTTTAAATTCTCCATTAGCCATGTTACTTTTATCTATTTTCCTTAGATCTCTGTCTGTATCTTCCTTGCATAAATTCATCTGTGTTGGCATTTTGTCTAAGTCTCTGCATTCTCTGTCTTAGAAACCTAGTTAATTCCCCTGCTTCTTAAATAAATAGCCTTATGCAGAAGAAGTCATGAAATGTCCAGATCCAGGTGATTCAGTATGTTTCTGGTGTAGGCTATTAATACTCAGCTGTTCTGTTTTGTCTGCTATTCAGGCTTGTCTGCAGAGGCTCTCCTTGCCTGCTATGAGCAGTGTTTAGTCCCTGGCCTGAAAATGGAGAGTTTTAACTGGGGTACTCTG
This sequence comes from Vulpes vulpes, assembly GCF_048418805.1. Taxonomy (NCBI): domain Eukaryota; kingdom Metazoa; phylum Chordata; class Mammalia; order Carnivora; family Canidae; genus Vulpes; species Vulpes vulpes. The sequence continues at coordinate 60,243,011 of NC_132796.1, forward strand.
TCTGCTCTTGGAATGAGACCTGTAACTACATCAACCAATACTGAGTCCCTGAAGAACTCTCTGGTTAGGAGATGTGGTGTGGGTAAGGGTTTGTGCTGGTCTTTATGGGAGGAGACCTCAATGCTGGGACTGAGACAATCATAACTGAGAAGGTAAGTCCCATCATAGTGCATGAGGTAAAATCTTGGTGTGTGCAAGTTAGGCAACCACTGTTAGTGCTCTTCTGTTTCCTGCAGGTGACTCTGTTTTTATGCTAGGAGATGAGGTTAGAAATGGTGCCAGTCAGCTACTTTGTTCCTGGAGAGATGTCTCTTTGAATGCTGTCCGCAGGGATGTGCTCTGAGAAAAAAAGATATCCTCTCTCTTCTGTGTGCCTAAGGTGCTCTTCAGATTGCTTTTTCCTCACTTTCTGTCCCTGGGTGGTTTCCTTCTTTCTCTCCAGCAGCATCCAGTGCCCTTCTGGCTCTGTATCAGCTAATCTGCTAACTTTTGACCACTCTAGGCTTTAAGCTCAACTTGTTGCAAAAACTCATGAAATTCAACACCTCTTATTTTCCAAGCCAGTGGCTTTGAGGAAATGTTCTCTTTGTATGTTCTTCTGTGTGTTCTTCTCTCTCTTGATCTTGCCCATGATCGTGTCTTCCTACCCTAAACAATACCTGAAATCCATTTCTCCTGTAAAGTGTGTCTCTACACTTCCTACCTTCTTCAATGTAGACTCTTCTCTCCCTTTACTTGTGGAGTTTGTTCTGTCAGTCTTCAAGTCTATTTCTGGGGCATTTAGGATTTGATAGTTATCTACTTTTGTTCATGGGATGAGACAAGCCCAGGGTCCTCCAACTCCTCTGCCATCTTCTAAGTGAAGAGTAATTTAATTATATGAGTATATTTGCGGTTTGTACAAGAAATACACTTCTGAGGTCTTTATTTTATTTTATTTTTTATTGGAGTTCAATTTGCCAACATATAGCATAACACTCAGTGCTCATCCCATCAAATGCCCTCCACAGTGCCCATCACCCAGTCACCCCCACCCCCCGCCCACCTCCCTTTCCATCACCCCTTGCTTGTTTCCCAGAGCTAGGAGTCTCTCATGTTCTGTCTCACTTTCTGATATTTCCCACACATTTTCCTCCTTTCCCCTTTATTCCTTTTCACTATTTTTTATATTCCCCAAAAGAATGAGAACATATAATGTTTGGCCTTCTCCTATTGACTTATTTCACTCAGCATAATACCCTCCAGTTCTACCCACGTTGAAGCAAATGGTGGGTATTTGTCGTTTCTAATGGCTGAGTAATATTCCATTGTATACATATGCCACATCTTCTTTATCCATTCATCTTTCGATGGACACCAAGGCTCCTTCCACAGTTTGGCTATTGTGGACATTGCTGCTATAAACATCGGGGTGCAGGTGTCCCGGCATTTCACTGCATCTGTATCTTTGAGGTCTTATTTTTAGTTTTAAAATAAGAATTTCATAGACCTCAGAGACCTGTTTTTCCATGAAGGTTTTATGAGGTAGAAGGATATAATTATATGTTCCCAAGCACCATGCAAAACTTTAACCTCAAGTTATAGCTCCAAGTCCAGTATTGAGGAGTTTGTGAAAAGAACATGAAAAGCATATGTTACTTATTACTATTTCTTGAGCTCATACTACATGCTAGGTGTTCCTATAAACATTTTAAATATATTAATTCATTTAATCGTTATAAAGACACAATGAAGCAGGTACTATCATTATTCTCATTTTACATATGAAGAAACTGAGGCTCAGGGTATTAGTTTTTAAGTGTCAGAGTTTAAACTCAAGCTCACCCACTTGTTTACTGCACTACAGTGCTCTGAAGTTGAGAAATGTAGACAGATAATAACCTAAAGTGCTCTTTCTTTCCTGTTTTTCCGTTTTAAAGCTTTGAATTAAGCATGCCAGTTGGATCAAGGGCTATGATGAACAGGTAGGCACTACAACATTTTTGTTTCTTGCTGAGTGAGGAGTACTTGGGATTTTTCCCTGATATGATATGCAGGCTGGTGTGTGGAGGCCGAGAAAATTAAGGCCATTCCACCTTAAGTTCAGCATTAGCACAAGTACAGCTATCTCGGCCCCTGTGAATAAGAGCTGAACTTTACCTTACTTCAGTTACAGGGGGGTGGGGAACAGCTTAACACCCTAGAAAGCCCCATATTAGAATGGGAACAGACTCAATGCCTGTGGCAGAAAGTCCCATATCAGAATGATAACAGAGCTTAATGCCCTTGAAAGCTCCATATCAGAATGAAAACAGAACTTGAGAAATTCCTCCACCCCTTCTGGAGGTCCCCTAGACCAGCCTATAAAACTAAGCTGGAACCCACCTCGGGGTCCAAGTCCCTGCTCCGCTGTGTCAGGTATACTTGGACCCAAGCTCAAGCTTGCAAATAAACCCTCATGTGCTTGCATCCATGTTGGCTCCGTGGTGGTTTCTCAGATTCGCAATCTTGGGCACAACAGGTATTGTTGGAATACAACTAGGGTTTGGACATTCAGATGTGAGAAGGCAGGGATTTCTCTTGCATTTGAATGTGATGAATAAATGTTATCTAATTCACACTTAAATATAAATTTTAACAAATAGAGAAGTTAAAATGTCCATGCTTGTAGAAAATAAATTTTAAAGTGCACGTTAACTGGGTATTTTATGAAAACTGTTTTCTAAAGCTGTTTTCTTGTTTTATTCTTTTTCATGAATCAACAATTCAGGACCAGCAAATAAAATTGGGAAAACACAATTTTAGAAAGTTGGATAATCGGATTAAAAATCAAAGTACTCTAAAAGGAAAGAAATATTACAAGATAGCTGTTACTGTATATTTCATGAATGTAGGAGGAAACAAGGCCTAATTAGTGGGTACAGGTTTATGAGGAGGAAGAGGCCAATTATACATCTTATTTGGTAGATAATTCTCATTTGCAATATTTGGGAAACAAAAAATTCACACTGTAAGACTTAATACAGGAATGGACTACTTAAAAAATTTGGAGTATCTCTATTTGGAGTATCTCTATTTGGAAATCTGTTGTTATTGTTTATGGGGGCCAGCCAAGTGAAATATTAGATTAGCCCATGTTAATTTGGAAATATTTTGGCATTTATATTTCATTCTGATTTAAGAGGGTGGGAGAATGTATAAGTCTGAAACAAGTTTGAATTTATTCATTAACGTTTTTATTCTTAGATTTGGTTCCATTTGTTAGCTCAGTAATTTTATTTCACTGTTATACTTTATGGCTAAATTCATTTGAAGTTCTTGCCTATTTAGAATTCACCCAGGGGGATTATCCTAAATTATTTTTGAGAAATGTAAAGCACTTAAAATTGTGGACAAATCTGTTTGTTTAACATATACCAATATTGTTAAATGATTTCCCTCTCTTACACTATTTAGCTGGATAGCAAGATAATCTAGACCCTTCAATAGTCCAAATGCTGAGTTATGCCTGTAAAAACAACTGGGGATAGGAAAATTGAAAATAGAGTAGACAAAGTACCATGATGGGCCTACACTAAGAAAAAAGCCCACAATAAAGGAATACCTTCAAAGCAAATCAAGAAATTGTTCTAGATGGAGAGGGCTCCAGAGAAGAAGCAACTCATGAATAAAGACAGAGAAGAAAAAGCAGCTTATGAAGAAAGCAAAGGATAAAAAGAGAATGATTACCTTGAAAATAAATGATTTTTAAAAGACAAACATTTTTTAAAAAGAGAAGTTTGAAGCATTATATGATATAATAAAAACAAAACAATATGTTTAAGTAATTAGATGCTGAGAGTTGGTTATGAGCTAGAGAGGGCTAAATCAGTAAGGAGTTTAGGCATATAGTTCAGAATTCTGTGATTTTATTTTATTTGTGTTTTATGTGGTAATATTTTGACCATTTGAACTCCATTTTTAAAAACAAATAGTTTTGTAAATAAGTCTAACTTTCTTAATATATTCAACAGAATCCTCCTAGGATATATCTTGAAAGTGCTAATTTTCTGGGATCAAATTATTCCTTGTTAAAGCTCCTGAGCTAAATAAGGAATTCAGAAGTACCTCGTGAACTTGGAGATAACATTATTCTCTTAGAGATAAGAGTAGTAAAACATATGATGATTAAAATTAGTCATTGGCAGAAGATTGTCATCATTCACCTTACAAGAAAGTACGTAATTGTAGTTATTAGGAGATAGTCTATCTCCTATAATCAAGGTGACTGGATTATATCCTCAGGACTAAAATATAACTAAAGGTGTAATTTAAACAGTGCTTTTGTACTCTGAAGAAAGAATGTACTATCATAGCTAGAGGTGGATTGCCAAAATTTTACACAAAAGAGGGGAAAAGTAAGAATTTAGCCTTGTTCTTTTAATTTTTTTAATTTATTAAAAAATAAAATATTTTTTTAAAAAATACTTTTTTTCTCTGAACCATCCTTTTGGGTTTTTATGGAAGCTTCATTATATAGACATGATTGATTAAATTATTGGACATTGGTGAATAAACTCCATCTTCAGGCCCCTCTCTGATCCCAGGAGATTAGGGGGTGGGAACTAAGGTTCCAGTCCTCTAATCACATAGTCCTCCTTCGCTTTCCCAAATTCACCTCATTAACCTAATAAAAGACATCTTTATGGCTCTCATCACTTAGAAAATTCAAAGTTTTAGAAGCTCTGTGCCAGAAATGCGGATGTAGCCTAAATGTATGTTTTTAAGGTATAAATCACAATATCACAGTTATAAATGTAGGACTGGATGAAGCCTTGATTGGAATTCTGTCACAATGCTTCTAGTTCTCACACTGGCACAGTGGTTCTCAACCAGACAGGATTTTGCCCAAAGGGATATTTGACCATGTCTGAAGTGATGCTGCTGAACATTTATAATCCATGAGACAACACCCAACACAAATATTTATCCAGCTGAAGTGTCAACAGTGAGAAGGTGAGAAATATGATTCTAGACCAACATTTCTCTACCTTCATTGTGCATACAAATCACCAAAGTTTGTAGATAAAATGCAAATTCTCATTCATCAGGTGCCTAGTGGGTCCATGGATGCTGCATTTCTAACAGACTTCAAGGTAGTGCTGATGCTTCAGGTCCTGGTCTGTGGGGCACAGTTTGAGAGTAAGGCTCTGTGTTTGTTAGAGTCAAATGTGGGTAGCTTTAGGTCTTCTTCACTAGGAGTCTTCTGTGTTCGTAATTTTGTTTTTATCTTTATAATAAATTTATTTTTTACTGGTGTTCAATTTGCCAACATAAAGAATAACACCCAGTGCTCATCCCGTCAAGTGCCTTGGCCAACAAGTACATGAGAAAATGCTCCGCATCACTGACCATCAGAGAAATACAAATCAAAACCACAATGAGATACACCTCACACCAGTAAGAATGGGGAAAATTAACAAGGCAGGAAACCACAAATGTTGGAGAGGATGTGGAGAAAGGGGAACCCTCCGGCAATGTTGGTGGGAATGTGAACTGGTGCAGCCACTCTGGAAAACTGTGTGGAGGTTCCTCAAAGAGTTAAAAATGGATCTGCCGTAGGACCCAGCAATTGCACTGTTGGGGATTTACCCCAAAGATGCAGATGCAATGAAACGCTGGGACACCTGCACCCCGATGTTTCTAGCAGCAATGTCCACAATAGCCAAACTGTGGAAGGAGCCTCAGTGTCCATCGAAAGATGAATGGATAAAGAAGATGTGGTTTATGTATACAATGGAATATTACTCAGCCATTGGAAACGACAAATAACCACCTTTTGCTTCGACGTGGATGGAACTGGAGGGTGTTATGCTGAGTGAAGTAAGTCAATCGGAGAAGGCCAAACATTATATGTTCTCATTCATTTGGGGAATATAAAAATAGTGAAAGGGAATAAAGGGGAAAGGAGAGAAAATGTGTGGGAAGTGTCAGAGAGGGAGAGAGAACATGAGAGATTCCTAACTCTGGGAAATGAACAAGGGGTGGTGGAAAGGGAAGTGGGTGGGGGGTGGGGGTGACTGGGTGATGGGCACTGAGTGGGCACTTGATGGGATGAGCACTGGGTGTTATGCTATATGTTGGCAAATTGAACTCCAATTTAAAAAAATAAAATAAATAAAAGAAAAAAAAATACATGTTTACTATAGCCAGAATAGCGAATACCGATTTATCATCTGTTTCATTCCTATGCTCACTCGTCTCTTCAGCATTTCAGTTTTGTGTTATTTTCATGTGGTTCTTTTTAAAAAGATTTTATTTATTTATTCACGAGAGACACACAGAGAAAGGCAGAGACATAGGCAGAGGGAAAAAGCAAGCTTCCTACAGGGAGCCTGTTGTGGGACTCAATCCCAGAACCCCAGGATCACGACCTGAGCCAAAGGCAGACACTCAACCACTGAGCCACCCAGGTGTTCCTATTTTCATGTGGTTCTGATGAAATATAAAATGTATTCTTAATAGATTTAACTTGCAAATTCAAAATCACAAAGGAAGCTTCTTCTAAAGTAAATAAAATATATATAAGTAAATATAGAAATCATGATCAGTGTTTTTGGTTTCAGGCCAAGTTTCATATAATAAAACATGTACATTACTTTGAATTCAGTACAGCATTAAATCACTTATATCTCTAACATTGTCAGACATTAAAATGTTAATTGTGCTTTGTGAATTTATTGCTATGCATTTTTGAAGCTCTAAAAAGCAACAGGTATGTAGAATAATGATTCTCTCTAATACATAATTCTTTTAATTAACTGAAGCTAATTCATGAAATTGCTAATGCAAAAACCTAACTTTATGTAAGGTGGCATCATGGAATAGTATGTCTGTCAGGCAAAATTATGATGCAACTGTAAAAATTAAATGATTTCATATTTGTGACCTTAATTTCTGTTTTATACTACAGGTTTCTTTAAACTCATTTTCTCCAGATTTATGGCAAGTATACACATTGGAGAAGCCTTGGAAGGAGAAATTAACTTCCAAAAAATATCTGCCCTAATATTGTTATGTTCCATGAAGAAGATACCATAAACTTTGGGGGTTTTAAAAGAATAAAATACATGATTAGCATGGAAGAGGCTTCATTACTCAAAATGTCAAATATAAAAGCATAAATTAAAACTTGTCCATGCACTCAAATTAGTTTATTTGGGAAGCTATTCACAGGAACCTAGTAATGTTGCTGTTGTTGAAAAATGTTTTGGAGTTCCTTTTGGAAGAGGCCTTCTATGAGTGAACCACATTATTTTCAATATTCTTCATAGTAACAAATCATAATCTTTTGAGTATGGACTTTATTTTGATTTAAAAAGCCATCAAAACTTAAAGAAGGTGACCACTGGCTTGAATAAGTTGGCTAATATGATTTTAGGTTAACAAATGTAGTTTTAAAATACAGTCTTATTGTTAGCTTGTTTGTGTGGTTAAACATAACCTCATTCAAAAGATGCTGAATGTTTGATATGTAGGAAACAGTGTTTCAGATGCTATAGAATGGTACTTAATTCTGGTTATGCAATAAAAGTACTTGGGAAGCCTTAAAAATACTGAGTCCTACTCCCATAAATAATGATTTGTTAGTCGAAAGTGGGGCCAAAATATTGATATGAAATTTTAAAAATAACCTCAGATGATTGTAATGTGTAATCACAGTTGCAAATGGATAAAGTAAAAGGTTTAGAAATGAGTAAGACAAATGGCTGGATATAATGGAGGGGGTAAATTGTCTTTGATTGCCTATTCTATAAACTTCTCTTATAAGGTCACGATCTCTGGAGTATGACTAAAAGGTGAAAGGAAAGTACATTTACTGAGTGTTTACTCTGCACCAAGCAGTTTTCTTTGGTCTCTATATGCCTTACAGTATTTAATCCTCACAACAATTTTTGAAGTATACAGATGCTATGGTCTGAATGTTTTTGTTTCCTCAAAATTCATATTTTGATATCCTAACCTTCAAAAATGATAGTATTAGTATGCGAGCTTTTAAAAGGTGGTTAGTGGGGATCCCTGGGTAGCTCAGCAGTTTAGCGCCACCTTGGGCCCGGGTGTGACCCTGGAGTCCCAAGATCAAGTCCCACATTTGGCTCCCTGCAGGGAGCCTGCTTCTCCCTCTGCCTGTGTCTCTGCTTCTCTCTCTCTCATGAATAAATAAAGAAAATCTTTAAAAAAATAAAAAAATAAAAGGTGGTTAGCTCATAAAAGTAGAGCTTATAATAGGATTAATACTTTATAAAAGAGACTCCAGAAAGTTCCCTAGTCCTTTCCTCTATGTGAGGGCACAGCAAGAAGACATCATCTACAAACCAGAAAGTGGGCCCTCACTAGACACTGAATCCTCAGTGACTTGATCTTGGACACCTAGTTTTCAGAACTGAAAAATAAAATGCTGTTGTTTATAAGCTACCCAGTCTGTTGTCATAGCAGTCTGAACAAACTAATAATTTTCTCCTTTTTTGTAAATAAGACAAAAAGTTCAGAGAGGTTATATAACACATACAGTTACATATATAATAAATAGCAGAGTGAGGATTCAGATCTAGGCCTGTCTGGCTTCTAAATTCATATTCTTTCCACTCTATTAAATTGATTAAAATGACAATAATACTAGGCATGATGTATTAAGTGTTGTAAGAGTTGAATTCATAAGGAAAGAGAATTTCTACCTGACAATAATAAATTAACCTTAAAAATAACATTTGAAATATGAAATTTGGAATATGAAAGTGATAGGATTTTTATAAGTGGACAGGAAGAAGCAGGGATTTTAAATATGACAAAAGCATACAGAAAGAAAACCAATGAAGTGTATTTGAGTGATTAAGAATGGTCCAATTTAATGATTCTCAAATGTGACAGTCCTGCTCTGATGTTCAGAAATAAGTGAAGGTAATTTTGTTTCCCTCATCAATGAGGCACTTTACAATGCACACTGCATTCTTGCAAAATAAACAGTTATAATGTAAATAATGTCCTTATTGAAATGTATGCATATGTGCAGGAAAGTAGCAGGAAATAAGTCATGGTAAAGAATACTTGTGCTTACAGTACTGCCAGTCCTCCTTTTTTTCTGTATGTGTGGGAAAATTGAATCTTTTTTGCATTCTTTTTTTTCTTTTTTGCATTCTTAAAGTTAGGTGTAGCCAGTGAAAGATGAAATAAGTGCCATGAGTTATTTGCAGGCTGAAGCATTTAAAATCAGTCATACAATTATAATTTCTCTTCCTCTGCTGATTTAACCCCTGAATGGTAGTAATGTGAAGATGGTGCCACAGAATCCAAGCATCCTGTAAGACTGAGCCATTGCAAGGAGGATAGCTATCCTAATGGCTGGAACTACATAAGACTTTGTAATATACTTTTGTTACTTCAAGCCACAGAAATTTAGGTAGTGGTTGTTGCATTGTAATAACCTAGCATATATAAACTAATACTAAGGTTAAATAGATAAGTTTAAAATAGCTTGCAAAGGCACTTGAATATGAGAACATGGAATTTGGACATGGACCTGAAACCACATAAAATATAGAATTTTCACCAATGCTTACAGTATTGTTAGCTTAATTGGATTTCATATATAACCTCCTAATTTAAATTATTTGAAGAATAGCATTCATTCAGGTGTACGGTGCTGGTATTTTAAAACTCACTCTTATCCCCTTTAGTCACAGAGCATGCAAATAATTAGAACACCTACTATGTGTCTGTTGCTCAGCATCAAAAGAAATTATACTGGTGAATAAAGGAAGAAAATGCTATTGAGATGTGGGTGAACCTTACCAGTACATACTACTGCCTACCACAGGAAAACTATTCTTCATGCATGCTTGGAAGCACTTACCAATAATAAGTATTCATCACCATTGTATCCTTTATACAAAAGGACAGCCTAATTTTGTTTCTTATGAAGAAATATACTACATATAAACAAATATAGAGATGCTACTAGTCTAACAAATATAGAGATGTTAACAGTCTAGCTTTCTATAGAAATGGGAGAGATGACCAAGAAATGATAAAATGCTCATCTACTCAGATATAGCCTTCTCTAACTCTAGATGAAATTATGTGAAAATGAGCTAAAACTGAGCTGTCAACTTGGCAACATTTACTAAGATACTATACATTGTTTGTATCTTTTAATTGAGTCACTTCACTTTGGGAACTCTAGCCAAAGAAAATAATACCAAATATAAACAAATTTAAATACAAAACTATTCAATGTGGTAGTATTTAAATAGTAAAAGATCACAACCAAGCAATCTTTCAAGGAATAGGAATTTACTGAATTAAATTTCTGTGTATCTGTATTATAAAATTTTATATAGTTATTGATATAACACTAAAAGTTTTTATTAATTAAATATGTACATTTTTACATCATTTTTAAAAAGATTGAATACAGCATATTCAATATGTACAATACTGTGTCAAAAAGATTTATTTGAAAAAATACAGCATAAAAGTAGACCAGAATTGTTAAGTGATTATCTGGTGTGGTAGGATTATGAGTCATATTTCCCATTTTTATTCTTTTTAAATACTTTGCAAAACTTGTATAATAAATATAATTTATTTTAAAATCAGAATATAAATATCCTAAATGATATAAGAACTTAAACACAGTCAAGAGCAGCACAATAAGAACAAACAGAAAAATTATATAATGTATATTTCTCAATTTCTAAAACATATCACTCTACTCTATCTACCTTTCACTCATATTTAGATTAAAAGACATTGCTTCAATCTTGGCCAAGTGGTTCCATAAATAATTCATCAGTAAGAAGGCCAGATCAGTTACATGAATATACACACACATATTTTTTTAATTTGGGGAAATATATTTACTTTTATGTATGTATATATAGACATATATAAGTACAAATAGGAACATATGTGTGTATATGTATGTGTAAAAAACACACACATAGGGATCCCTGGGTGGTGCAGCGGTTTGGCGCCTGCCTTTGGCCCAGGGCGCGATCCTGGAGACCCGGGATCGAATCCCACATCGGGCTCCTGGTGCATGGAGCCTGCTTCTCCCTCCGCCTGTGTCTCTGCCTCTCTCTCTCTCTCTGTGACTATCATAAATAAATAAAAAATTAAAAAAAAAAACATTTAAAAAAAAACACACACATATGATAGGGGAGAAAGAGAAAAATGAAGGATATATTTTTCCATGGACCTTTGTTGATCCATAGCTAAGCTTTTACTAGTCTTATAAGAAAATACAAGGCAATGGACAAAAATAGACTATACAATGGTATTTTTTTTTTAATTAACTTTTATTGGTGTTCAATTTACCAACATACAGAAAAACACCCAGTGCTCATCCCGTCAAGTGTCCACCTCAGTGCCCATCACCCATTCCCCTCCAACACCCGCCCTCCTCCCCTTCCACCACCCCTAGTTCGTTTCCCCGAGTTAGGAGTCTTTATGTTCCGTCTCCCTTCCTGATATTTCCCAACATTTCTTTTCCCTTCCTTTATATTTCCTTTCACTATTATTCATATTCCCCAAATGAATGAGAACATACACTGTTTGTCCTTCTCCAATTGACTTATTTCACTCAGCATAATACCCTCCAGTTCCATCCACGTTGAAGCAAATGGTGGGTATTTGTCGTTTCTAATTGCTGAGTAATATTCCAGTGTATACATAAACCACAACCATATAATGTCACAATTTTTATGCTAAATAAAATTAACAAAAAAAAAAAAGCAGGAAAAGGAAGCACTCAATATAAATCTTCAACTGTAATGCTATATAAAAAAATACCATTGTTTATCGAAAGATGAATGGATAAACAATGGTATTTTTTTATATAGCATTACAGTTGAAGATTTATATTGAGTGCTTCCTTTTCCTGCTTTTTTTTTTGTGTTAATTTTATTTAGCATAAAAATTGTGACATACATTATATGGTTGTTTTTTTTTTTTTAATTTCTATTTTGAAAAACAAAAAAAAAAGACAACCTTATGTAGAGGATCAGTGAAATAAAAAATCTCTACTGTGACCATTTTTTAAATATTTTATTTATTTATTCATGAGAGACACAGCTAGAGAGCCAGAGACACAGACAGAGGGAGAAACAAGCTTCCTGTGGGAGCTCAATGGGACTTGATCCCAGGACCCCGGGATCATGACCTGAGCCAAAGGCAGATGCTCAACTACTGAGTCACCCAGGTGCTCCTCTAGTGTGACCATTCATCTCTGACACAGTATAAGCCTATATTTTGAGACTAGAGAGGCTTTGTGATCCTTATCCATCCAGACTTTGTATATAACGGTTGATATGAGACTGGTCTTTGCTGGAAGTCTTGGAAGGTACAATCCATTTTTCAAGGACAGCCTACAAGAGTAGCAAAGCTGAAAAAGGAAGCTTAGTTTTCTATACTATTTCATCTCCCAAAAGAATGAAGAATCTGTCTCATTAGGGTCAAAAGCCTAGGAGTGATGATGGAAAAGAATAAAAGAAGAGAACCACATTCAAACAATAAATAGTGCTACAATACAAATAGCCCCTATTTTCTTACAGCTTCTGAATTAGAGGTGTAAAGTATATCCTACTCATCAATTACCTAAATATAAGTAGGTGGAATCTGCCACTGGAGCTGTGGTCTCTGCTGCTGTTCTCCCATAGCCTGCTAAATGCTTCTTTAATGTATTTTGCTTGGAGTCTTGTTACATTTGGCCTGATATAATAAAATACCATAAACTGGGTGGTTTAAACAACAAATGTTTCTGTCTTACAAATATTTCTTTCTTGGCTAAGAAGTCAAGATCAAAGTGCTGGCAGATTTGGTGTTTGGTGAGTGCCTTTTTCTTGCTTCCTAAACAGCTATTTTTTTATGTGTCCTCATATGGCAGAAGGGGTGTAAGGGCTCTCTGGAATCTCTTTTTTAAGGACACTTACTCCATGAGGGCTTCACCTTCATGAACTATTGACCCCCCACAGGACTCTCTTCCTAGTAGCATTTCATTGGGACTTGAATTTAAACACATGAATTTTAGGGGCCACAAATATTGAGTCACTGACATTTGACTTTTCTTGAGTCTTCATGGCTCTATTCCCAGAAAAACAGTCTCAAGTGAACCATCTAGAAAAATTAAGTATGAACACATGCCTATGATTTGACATTTTGAGTCCCTATGCTTACTATTCAGAGAACCAGGGACAAACTTAAGCAGCAACAGTGGTTGTGGTATCTGGAAAATATCAGGGGCTTAATTTAGTCAGCTTCTTCTCTTATGAGGGACAGTCATTCTTCATTTCATTTATTTATTTTTCGGTATTGACCTTAGCAAAAAATAACACCAAAGAAAAGAAGGAAAAATGTTTTTGTGTAATCCTATTATTTGTTAGGCAGAGAAAATATTATGCTTGTTTATTTTGACAAAAGGCAATTGACCATACTCTATTTGAAAGAAATTGACATGAACAAAATACACACAAATGCCACAGGCTATATATGGCATTTCTAACACACCCAATACTCTCTGTGGTTGCTGGTTCCAGTAAGGCAAATCTTGGAAGCTACTATTGTGGGTCTGAAATGTGAGAAAGATGGCTCAGGTCACAGCCCTTTAAATGCTCTTTTCCTGAAAGTGAAATTGAGGCTTTGCAGGAAAAATGTGCCTCTTTGTCTGATTAATGAGGCCTACTTCTCCCTCCTGTGGTTATATATTTTTTTCTATAATACCCACATCCATTTTAGATCTGACTTCTAATATTCTAACTCTTGTCATATTCTTGAGAATAAAAGAGTCTACGTTTCTGCTAATTCTTAGGTGATAGGGATTAAGGAGTACACTTGTAATGAGCACTGTGTGTTACATGTAAGTGTTGAATCAGTAAATAGTACATCTGAGCTTATATTTCATCGTATGTTAACTAGCTAGAATTTAAATGCAAATGTTAGAGACACCTGGCATCTCAATCAGTTAAACATATCTTTGTTTCTGCTCAGGTCATTATCTTGTGGATGTGGATCAAGCCCCACTTTGGCTTCTGTGCTCAGTGCAGAGTCTGCTTTATAGTCTTTCTCCCTCTCACTCATGCTCTCTTCCTTTCTCAAATAAATAAATAAAATATTTTAAAAATGGTAGAAAATAACAAATATCAAGGATCTAGGCACCAGATTACTGAAGCTACTAGCAATCACACTGGGGCAATCTACAGACAAATTATCAAATCAGAGAAGCCCCCAGTGGTGCCCTGGGGACAAATAATGTGGCTCTACTTGTTCAATTTCTGTTAAAGTAGTATGAAAATTTTGTGAAGTCTTGAGGTGAAAATTTTCTTTACATGTAGGAGTCTAGCGTTTGGCCCCTATTCTGTGTATAGTAAATAAATACTCTTTGACAGGGAATACATAATGTATGTCAGAAATGTGTGTTTCTTCTGTAAGCATAGTAAGGAAATACTTACCATTTTTTTAAGATTTTATTTATTTATTCATGAGAGACCAGAGAGAGAAAGAGGCAGAGACACGGGCAGAGGGAGAAGCAGGCTCCATGGAAGGAGCCCGAGGTGGGACTCAATTCCGGATCTCCAGGATCATGTTCCAGGCCGAAGGCAGCACTAAACCGCTGAGCCACCCAGGATGCCCATTTTCAAAGAGTCCCAGTGTCAGTATACTGTTTACTATGCTCATTTATTTTGTTGGCATAGTCTTCTCCAAAATATTATCTATTTGACTTAAGCAATACCATGGATTTTTCCTTCCTCCTTTTCCTCCTTTTCTTCTTCTTAGGATATTGAAAACTTAACCAATTCCAGTTTTTTCCTTGTCCCCTGAATCAGTATTCTTCCTGTACATCTTGAAGTGGATTTTAAGGCCTTAAACTTTTCTATTATTCAATCTCATCCTCACGTGAAATATCTTTTCATTTCTTTCTTTTGTGTTTAAAATTATTCTTGTGGATCCTTAAACTTTATTAAGTTTTCATTAGAGTTTGTCCCTCACTCACTTGATTACGTCTTCCTTTTGTCCTTTGCTTACTTTGTACTAGCCTGCTCAAATTCGTCATGTACTTCCAGCAGATGTTTGTGACTGGCTTTGTGAAGTATCACACAGTACATTTTTCTGTTCCTTAATTAAAACTCAGGTAGGAGGAATGACTCTTTAACTGTTCCACATTTCCCAACACAAGAAGTCTACAAGTGTGGTTTGCTCTAAAATAAATCACGAATCACTTTTAACTTTAAAATTTTTTTGTTTATATTGTAAGAAATTTTAACATCTAATAGTATTTCCATTTTGGGGGACTAATGTAATTTTTAAAACATTAGATTGAATATCTTTGACTTTTCAATTTATAGACTATACTAAAAATTACCATCTAACTTTCTGATAAGGGAGAGAAGATGGTTTTGGAGTCGGAGGACCCTAGACTTGTCTTATTCCATGAACACAACTATATAACCATCAAATCATTCTGACTACCCCAGAAATAAACTTGAACACTAATAGAACAAATTCCACAACTAAAGAGAGAAAAGAAGTCACATCAAAGAAGGTAGGAAGTGTGGAGATGTGGTTTGGGGTAGAAATGAATCCAGGGTGCTTCCTAGAGGAGGGAGTTATAGTCATGGAGAAAGGTGAGAGAGAGAGAGAGAGAGAGAGGCACACAGGGTGGGGGGAGGGCGCAAAAGAAGAAAATTTCCTCAAAGCCACTGGCTGGGAAAACAAGAAGGGCTGATTTTCATGACCTCTTGAAACCAATAGGGCTTACAGACTGGAAATTTAAAGGTTGGTGGCTTTGCTGGGATAGAGCCCTGAGGATACTGCACTCTCAGAAGGCAGGCAACCCAGGAGACAGATGGTTTGGAAACATCAGTCTGAAGAATGCCTACAGCACAAAGCAGGAAGATTATTTGCTCTCCTTGGAGTGCAACACTGAGAGGCAGCATTCATAGGGAAGCCTCTCCTGGGACAAAGATGCTGTCTGGAGCCATTTCTTTCCCCCATCCCTCAACATAAATACAGAACTACCTGCAGAAAACAAACAAACAAACTAACAGCTCAGCTCTGGCACTGGCTGCCTAATTTGCTTACACTGAGTCCCACACCCCTGCACTCTGATTCTACTGCTTTTCCAGGTTAAGCTTCTCTCAGTCCCAGTGCAGGAGAACCCTCCCTCAAAAGACCAGCACAGGTTCATCCCACATCATGTCCTTAAAGCCTGGGGTTTTAAAAGTCAGCAAACTTGGTGGGATAGAGCCCAGAGGGCACTGTGCTACTCCTGGAGGAAAGGCAGGCAAGCAACCCAGAGGCAGAGTGTGGAAACAGGTATCTGAAAAGCCCATGGGACACATAGTGTGGAGATTATTTGCACTTCTAGGAGTGATTCCCTGAGAGGAAGTGTGCACAGAGACTTCTCTCCAAGGACAAAACAGCAGCCTAGCCCCATTTCCCTCCCCACCAGTCCTCAGTATAAATAGAGAGTCACCTGTCATAAGCAGCACAGCCAGGACACTGGCTGCCTAGCCTGCTTACATCGGGTCCTAAATACCTGTGACCTGATGGTAGTACTCCATCAAGTTTGCCTCAGTTCTAGCACAGCAGGCCCCTCGCCAGAAGACTAGCACAAATCATGCCCACACCATGTCTACCAACCAGAGTTCTGCAAGGCTTCAATTCTAGTGGAAGTATTTAGTCTCATTTAACAAGCAGACCAGAACACACAAAGTTAAAACCCACCATATTCTGGCCAAGGAAGAAATATTGCCCACTGTAGAAAAGGAGAGCCTCTGCAGACAACTGGCAAAGATAGATTAGGCAAAACACAGCAGGAGACTGCAAGAAGCATACACAAGGGACAGAGATACTCCCCAAAGTACCAGGCCTGGACACTATATGTTCTGCTTTCATAAAGCCATTACTCCAAGGAGTAGGAAACATATGGTCTGTTGTAATACAAAGAAGAAGGCAGAAACTTAGAGACAATGCAAAGATGGAGGAATTAATTCCAAGTTAAACAACAAGATGAGATCACTGCTAGAGATCTAAGAAAAACATACATAAATAACATGCCTGATGGAGAATTTAAAGCAATGATCATGAAGATATTCACTAGGCTTGATAAAAGAATGGAAGACTTCAGGAAGACCCTTACCACAGAGATGAAAGGGTTAAAAAATAATCAGTCAAAATGAAAAATACAATACTGTGATGTGAAGCAGGCTTCATAAAATGAGTACAAAGGCACAAGAAGCAAAGGAAGGCAAAAGTGATATAGGAGACAAAATGTTGGAAAACAATGGAGTTCAACAAAATACAGAAGAAATATGGAACATGAGAATAGATTTAGGGCTATCAGTGACTCCATCATACATAATGGGGCATCTGGGTGACTCAGTGGTTGGGCATCTGCCTTTGGACCAGGGCATGATCCTGAGGTCCTGGGATTGAGTCCCACATCAGGCTCCCTGCAAGGAGCCTGTTTCTCTCTCTGCCTCTCTCATGAATAAATAAATCTAAAAAAACCCACAATAACATTTATATTATAGACATCTCAGAAGAAAGAAAAAGGGGGCAGAAAATCAATTTGAGGAAATAATGGCTGAAAACTTCCCATCTAGGGAAGGAAACATAATCCAGATCCAGGAGGGACAGAAAATTCCCATCAAAATGGGAATTTTGTTTTGTTTAAAAGCAGTCCGAAACCAAGAAATATTATAACCAAGAAAAACTGCTTTTGTTTAAAAGCAGTCCGAAACCAAAAAATATTATAATTAAAATTTCAAAATAAAGATAGAGAAAATAATCTTAAAAGAAGCAAAACGAAATCTCTTACATACAAGGGAAGAATCATAAGGATAGCTGAAGATTTTTCAACAGAAACTTGGCATGCCAGAAGTGTGTGGAATGATATATTCAATGTACTGAATGGGGAAAATCTGCAGCCAAGAACATTCTAACAAGCAAGGCCATCATTCAAACTAGAAGGAGAAATAAACACTTTCCTTGACAAATAAATTAAAGGAGTTTGTGACCACTAAAGCAGCCTTGCAGAAAGATTAAAGGGGACTCTTTGAGTAGAAAGGTAATACCTAAAGTGACAAAGATAAGAAAGGAAGAGAGAAAATTTCCAGAAACAATGAGAAAGCAAATAAAGACATGGCAATAAGTACATATCTATCAATAATTACTCTGAATATAATGGACTAAATGCATGAATCAAAAGACACGTGGTCTGTTTCTTTATTATCATTAAGAGTCTCTTATGATCTGTCTCCTTCAACTGAGGGTTACTAGAGGGGAGATAGGTGAGGGAATGGGATAACTGGGTGACAGGCATCAGGAGGGCACATGATGGGGCAGCCCAGGTGGCTCAGCGGTTTAGCGCTGCCTTCAGCCCAGGGCATGATCCTGGAGACCTGGGATCGAGTCTCATGTCAGGCTTCCCTGCATGGAGCCTGCTTCTCTTTCTGCCTGTGTCTCTGTCTCTCTGTCTCTCTCTCTCTCATGAATAAATAAACAAAATCTTTTTTTTTTTTTTAAAGGAGGGCACATGATGGAATGGGCACTGGGTGTTATATGCAAATGATGAATCACTGAATTCTACATCTGAAACTAACAATACACTATATGTTAATTAAATTGAATGTAAATAAAAAGAGAAAAAAATTACATTCTGATCTAGAAAAAAAAGATACAGTATCAGAATGTAGAAAAACAAATCTATCTATATGCTGCCTACAGGAGACTCATTTTAGACTTAAAGACACCAGCAGATTGAAAGTGAGGGAATGGAGGAAATATTTATCACACAAATGGACATCATAATTATTTGCCACTTGTGTCTAAGTTCTCCAAAGATCAAACAATGATGCTTTATTTCACCATCCTTAAATCTTCTATTATCAGTTACAGGTTTCTCAACTTTCCCTTTTGACTCCCCTTCAGTCAAAATTTCTTGAAATGGGATACTTACACTAGATTTATGGCCACTTTTTTGGAGTGATTTTTTTGTATTCTGCATCCCATTAGAAAAGTCCAATCTCTATTTACCAAAAACAGACATATGTTTATTCACTATGGATTCTTGAGACATAGAAAGTTTCAAATGTATTAGAGTAAGTTCTATTATCAAATTACTTTTGTCCTCAGTGTGGTTGGGGTATTAGATGATTTTTTTTATTACTTTGGAACCCAAACTCCATTGAATGCTATTATGATTTATTGTTATTCTTCACTCACCTTTCTAGATATAATGATTAGGGAGGATATTTGTGAATCCTATAAGTTCAACATGTAAACTTTAATAGACTTTTGCTTTCCTCTGTCTTTAATCCACAATAAACATTTTCACTCCTAAATCCATTCCTCAGAGATGAAATATGTGCTCCTCAGTATGACTTTCAAGGTCATCCAGAATTATATTTTTCCAATTTTTAAAAAATATGTTGTTTATTTATTCATGAGAGACAGAGAGAGAGAGACAGAGAAAGAGAGAGAGGGCCAGAAACATAGGCAGAAGGAGAAGCAGGCTCCTTGCAGGGAGTCCAATTTAGGACTCAATCTGGGGACCCCAGGATCACAGCCTGAGCCAAAGGCAGATGCTCAATTGCTGAGCCACCCAGGTGTCCCCATTTTTCCAAGTTTTTATTTAAATTCCAGTTAGTTAACATACAGTATATATTAGTTTCATGTGTAGAATTTACTGATTGATCACTTACATACAACACCCATCAAAAAAGTGCCCTCCTAAATACCCATCATTCTTCTAATTCATCCCCCTGGCCATCTCCCCTCCAGCAATCTCTGTTCTTTATGGTTCAGAATCTATTTTATGGTTTGCTTCTCTTTCTTTCTCCTATGCTCATCTATTTTCTATTCTATTCTATTCTATTCTATTCTATTCTATTCTATTCTATTCTATTCTATTCTATTTTCTATTCTATTTCACTGTGTGTGTGTGTTCTTTATCCATTCAGCATTCAATGGACATTTGGGCTCTTTACATAACTTGGATGTTGTTAATAATGCTACTATAAACATTGGGGAACATGTATCCCTTCGAATCAATGTTTTTGTATTCTTTGGGTAAATATCTACTAGTACAATTGCTGGATCCTAAGGTAGATCTATTTTTAACTTTTTGAGGAAGCTCCATAGTATTTTCCACAGTGGTTGCACAAGGTTGCATCCACATCGAGAGTGTAAGAAGTTTCCCCTTTCTCCCCAACCTTGCCAACATCTGCTGTTTACTATGTTCTTAATTTTAGCCATTTGGCTGGTGTAAGGTGGTATCTCACTGTAGTTTTGATTTCTATTTCCCTCCTTATGAGGGAAATTGAGCATCTTCTCATATGTTAGTTAATCATCTGTATGTCATCTTCGGAAAAATGTCTATTTATGTCTTCTATCCACTTTTAACTGGGTAATTTGGCTTTTGGGGTTTTGAGCTTTATAAGTTCTTTATAGATTTATAGATCCTTTATTATATATGGCATTTGCAAATATCTTCTCCTATTCCAAAATTTACCTTTTAGTTTTGTTTCTTTCAGTGCACTCAGGCTTTTTATTTGGGTGAAATTCCAATGGCTTATTGGTTTTGTTTCCCTTGCCTCAGGAGACAAAACTAGTAAGAAGTTGCTAAGGCAGATGTCAAAAAGGTTACTGCCTGTGTTCTTCTCTAGGATTTTGATGGTTTCCTCTCTCACATTTAATCTTTCATCCATTTTGGATTTATATTTGTGTATGGTTTATCAAAGTGTACCAGTTACTTTCTTTCACATGTAGTTGTCCAGTATTCCCAGATCCATTTGTTGAAGAGACTGTCTTTTCTTTCCAGTGGGTATTCTTTCCTGCTTCATCAAAGATTCGTTGACCATATAGTTGTAGATTAATTTCTGGGTATTCTATTCTGTTCCATTGATCTATATGTCTGTTTTTGTGCCAGTTACCACACTGTTATGATCACTACAGCTTTGCAATATAGCTTGAAGTCCAGAATTGTGATGCCTCCCGCTTTGCTTTTCTTATTCAAGATTGTTTTTGGTAGTTGGGATCTTTGGTGGTTCTGTATAAATTTTAGGATTGTTTGTTCTAACTCTGTGAAAAATGCTGGTGGTATTTTTTGTAAGATATTATTTATTTATTCATGAGAATACACAGAGAGGAGAGACAGAGGCAGAGACAGAGGCAGAGGGCGAAGCAGGCTCCATGCAGGGAGCCCGATGATGTGGGGCTCGATCCCGGGTCTCCAGGATCACACCCTGGGCTGAAGGCAGCACTAAACTGCTGAGCCACCCAGGCTGCCCAACTGGTGGTATTTTGATAGGGATTGCATTAAATGGGTAGATTCATTCCAAGATCATGGAATGTTTTTCCATTTCTTTCTGTCATTTTCATTTTCCTTATCAGTTTTTTATAGTTTTCAGGATACAGATCTTTTATCTCTTTGGTTAGTTTTCCTCCAAATTATCTTATGATTTTTGATGCAATTGTAAGTGGGATTGATTTTCTGGTTTCTATTTCTGCTGTTTCATTATTGGCATGTGGAAAAGTAACACATTTCTGTACATTGATTGTGTATCCCGCTACTTTACTGAATTCATGTATCCCTTTTAACATTTTTTTTGTGTGTGAAATCTTTCAGGTTTTCTATATGGAGTATCATGGCATATGCAAATAGTGAAGGTTTGACTTCTTCCTTGCTGATTGGGTGCCTTTTTTTTTTCTTTATGTTGTCTGAATGCTGATGCTAGGACTTCCAGTTCGATATGAAATAACAATATTGAGAGTGGATTTCCCTGTCTTGTTCCTGACCATAGAGGAAAAGTTCTTTTTTTTTTCCCTTTGAGGATGATATTACTGTGGGTCTTTCACATATGGTCCTTATGATGTGGAGGTATGTTCCATCTATCCCTACATTGTTGCTGTTGTTGTTTATCATGAATGGATGTTGTACTTTATCAAATGCATTTTCTGCATCCACTAAAAGGATCATATAGTTTTTATCCTTTCTTTTATTAATGTGGTATATCATGTCGATTGATTTTCAAATATTGAACCACCCTTACAGACCTGGAATAAATCCCACTTAATCATGGTGAATGATTCTTTCAAAGTACTGTTTGATTCAATTTCCTAGTACTTTGTAGATAATTTTTGCATCTGTGTTCATCATGGATATTAGTCTGCAGTTCTCTTTTATAGTGGAGTCTTTTCTGGTTTTGGAACCAGTGTAAACTTGGCCTCATATAATAAATTTGGAAGTTTTAATTCTATTTCTATTCTTTGGAATAGTTTGAGAAAAGTAGATATTAACTGTTCTATAAATGTTTGGTAGAATTAAACTCTGAAACCATCAAGCCCTAGACTTTTTGTTTGTTGGGAGATTTTTGATTACTGATTCAATTTCTTTGTTGTTTATTAATCTGTTTAAGTTTTTCTTTCTTTTTCAGTTTTAGTAGTTTATTTGTTTCTAGGAGTTTATCCATGTTGTCTAGGTTGATTTGTTGGAATTTAATCTTTCATAATATTATCTTATCATTGTTTGTATTTCTGTTGTGTTGGTTGTTATTCCTCCTCTTTCATTTGTGATTCTCTTTATTAGGGTCCTTTCTCTTTTCTTTATGATAGGTCTGGCTAGGAGTTTTTGAAAAAGACAAACAAAACGTTTTTTTTCCAAAGAACCAGCTCCTGCTTTCACTGATCTGTTCCACTGATTTAATTTTTTTGTTCCCACATCATTTATTTCTACTCTAATCTTTATTATTTCCCTTCTGCTGACTTTAGACTCTTTTTTTTGGTTCTTTTTCTATCTTCTTTAGCTATAATTTTAGGGTGTGTATTTGAGATTTTCTTACTTTTTGAAATAGGCCTGTATTGCTATGTACATCCCTCTTATGACCACTTTTGCTGAATCCCAAAGGTTTTGCACCATTGTGTTTTCATTTTCATTTATTTTTGTGTTTATTTTTATTTTTTTAAAAGATTTTATTTATTTATTCATGAAAGACATACAGAGAGAGAAAGAGAAAGGCAGAAACACAGGCAGAGAGAGAAGCAGGCTCTATGCAGGGAGCCTGACGTAGGACTCCATCCCAGGTCTCCAGTATCACACCCTGGGCTAAAGGAGATGTAAACCACTGAGCTACCTAGGCTGTCCTATTTTTTTATTTTTTTAGTGTATAATTTCCTGATTTGCAATTCAGTGTTTAGTAGCATGTTGTTTAACCTACATGTATATGTGGTCTTTCCAGATTTTTTTCTTGTGGTTGAATTCAAGTTTCATAGTGTTGTGATCAGAAGAGATGCATGGCATGATCTCAATATTTTTGTATTTGTTGAGGCATGATTTGTAAACTTGTATGTGATCTATTCTGGAGAATGTCCCATGTACACTTGAAAAGAATGTGTATTTTGCTCCTTTAGGATAGAATGTCTGAATAATTATGTTAAGTCCATCTTGTCATGCATGTCATTCTAAGCCTTTGTTTCCTTGTTAATTCTCTGTGTAGATTATTTGTCCACTGATATAAGTGAGGTGTTAATGTCTTCTATTATTTTTGTTTCATTATCAATGAGTTCCTTTATATTTCTTATTATTTTATATATTCAAATGCATTCATGTTGGGGGCCTAAATATTTAGAAGACTTAGATCTCCTTGTTGTTTAGTCCCTTTATTATGATAAATAATAATAGTCTCTAGTTAGTCTCTGGTTTATTATTTTTTTAAGATTTATTTATTTATTCATGAGAGACACAGACTGAGAGAGAGACGCAGAGACATAGTCAGAGGGAGAAGCAGGCTCCTCACAGGGAGCTCAATGTGGGACTCAATCCCAGGACTCCAGAATCATGCCCTGAGCCAACCACTGAGACAGCCAGGTGTCCCTAGTCTCTGGTTTAAAATCCATTTTGTCTGATATAAGTATTGCTACTCTGGCTTTCTTTTGAAGTGCATTTGCATGATAAATAGTTCTCCATCCACTCACTTTCAATCTGAAGGTCTCTTTAGGTCTAAAATCAATCTTTTGTAGGCAGCATATAGACGAATCTTGTTTTCCTCTCTATTCTGACATGCTATGTCTTGGATTGAAGTGTTTAGTCTATTTACATTCAGAATAATTATTGATAGATATGTATTTAGTGCAATTTTATTATTTGTTTTGTCATTGTTTTTTTGAGATTTTATCTGTTCCTTTTTAGTTTTTGCCACTTTTTGTCCTTCTTTCCCACTCAAAGAATTCCCTTTTATATTTCTTGCATGAGTGGTTTAATGGTCAAGAACTCCTTTAGTTTTTGTTTGTGTCAGAAACTATCTTTCCTATTCTAAAAGGTATTCTTGCTGAATAGAATATTCTTGCCTACAGATTTTTCACATTCAGCACTTAGAATATATTATGCCACTCTCTTCTGGTTTGGCACATTTCTATGGAGACATCTATTGCTAGCCTTATGGATCTTCATTTGTTATCTAGGGACTACTGTTCTCTTGCTGTTTTTAAGGTATTTTTTCTTTATCACGTTATTTTGCAAATTTAACTACAATATGCCTTTGTGTTGATCTGCTTTTGTTGATTTTGATGGGAACTCTGTCCCTCCTACATCTGAATGTCTGTTTCCTTCCTCAGATTGGGGAAGTTTTCAAACATTATTTCCTCAAATGAATTTTCTGCCCCTTTTTCTCTCATTTTCTTCGACTCCAATGACATGAATATTATTACTTTTGATGAAGTAACTGAGTCCCTAAGTATATTGCTGGGATCTTTCATCTCCTTTCTCTATTTCAGTTAGCTTCATTATTTTCTATAATTCTATATTCTATGACACTTATTTGTTCTGCTTCTTCCATCCTTGTGAGCATTATATCCAGTGGATTTTAAATCTCAGTTATTGCACTTTTTCATATCTACCTTATTACTTTTATCTCTTTCATTTCTGTAGTAAAGTTCTCCTTTATGTCTTCCTTGCTTTTCTCAAGCCCAGCATGTATCCTTAGGATTGCTGCTTTAAATTCTGCATCAGATATATTATTTCTATCTGCTTTTTAAAAGGTTTTTACATTTTATGTATGTATGTATTTATTTATTGGAGAGAGAGCAAGTGGAGGAACAGAGGAAAAGGGCAAGCATACTCCATTTTGAGCACAGAGTCCAATGTGGGGCTTGATCTCAAGACCCTGAGATTATGACCTGAGCATAAATTAAGAGTCAGATTCTCAACAGACTAAGCATCCAAGGCCCCACTACTTGTATCTATTTTGATTAAATCTGTGGCCATGACTTTTTTTTTTCCTCTGGGAATGAATACCTCTGGGTTGGTATTTTGACTAGATCTCCATCTTTTCTCTATGTTAGAAAATCCTGTCGTGGGATGCGTATGTGGCTTATTGGTTGAACATCTGCCTTCAGCTCAGGGCGTGATCCCGGAATTCTGGGATCAAGTCCTACATTGGGCTTCCTGCAAGGAGCCTATTGGTACCTCTGCCTGTGTCTCTGCCTCTCTCTATATATCTCTCATGAATAAACAAAATCTTTAAAGAAAAAAGAAAAGAAAGAAAAGAAAAGGCAGCCCAGGTGACTCAGGGGTTTGGTGTCGCCTTCAGCCCAGGGTATGATCCTAAAGGTGAACACAGGCAACAACCTCTTTGACTTTGGCCACAGTAACTTCGTGAAAGACACAATTATAAAGGGAAAGGTAACAAAAGTAAAAATAAACTATTGGGACTTCATCAAGAGAAAATGCTTCTTCCCAGTGAAAGAAACAGTCAATAAAACTGAAAAGCAACCTACAGAATGGGAGAAAATATCTGCATATGATATATCAAGTAAAGAATCAGTGTCCAAGATCTATAAAGAACATATCAAACTCAACAGCCAAAACTAAATAATTCAGTCAAGAAATGGGCAGAAGACATGAGCAGATATTTCTCTAAGGAAGACATTCAAATCTCCAACAGCTCCATGAAATAATGTTCAACATTGCTAATTATCAGAGAAACTCAAATCAAGACAACAATGAAATACCATCTTATACCAGTTAGAATGGCTAAAATTAATAAGTCAGGAACCAAAAATTTAGTTAGAATGTGGAGAAAAGGGAACGCTCTTGCACTCTCGGTGGGAATGTAAGCTGGTGCAGCCACTCTGGAAAAACAGTGTGAAGGTTCCTCAAGAATTTAAAAATAGAGCTACCCTACGACCCAGCAATTACACTACTGGGTATTTACCCAAAGGATACAGATGTAGTGAAATGAAGAAACACCTACATCCCAATGTTCATAGCAGCAATGTCCACAATAACCAAACTGTGGAAGGATCCAAAATGTCCTTCAACAGATGAATGGATAAAAAAAATTGGCATATATGTGTGTGTGTGTGTGTGTGTGTGTGTGTGTGTGTGTAATATTATTCAGCCATTGGAAAGGATGAATACTTACCGTTTATATGGACAGGGTGAGAACTGGAGGGTGTTATGCTGAATGAAATAGATCAATCAGAGAAAGACAAGTATCATATGATTTCACCCAAATGTGGAATATAAGAAATAGTGCAAAGGACCATAAGGGAAGAGAGGGAAAACTGAATGGGAAGTCATCAAATAGGGAGACAAATAATGAGAGACTCTTAATTCTGAGACACAAACTGAGGGTTGCTGAATGGGAGGAAGGTGGGAGGATGAGGTAAAGGGATGATGGGCATTAAGTAAGGCACCCTATGGAATGAGTATTGGATTTTATACACAACCAATTAACTGTTGAACACTACATATGAAACTAATGATATACCATTTGTTGGCAAATTGAATTTAAAAGAAAAAAAACCAAGACTTTACCAAGGGAAAAAAAGGAAATATAGCTGAAGATTTATCCAATCTGAAGAAGGAAACAGACATCTAGATTCAGGAGACACAGAGAACTCCCATCAAAACAAAAGCAGATCAACATCAATATATATTGTAATTATATTTGGACAATATACAGATAAAGAAAATTTTTTAAAGAAAAAGAAGTTTTTAACCAAAAATGGGAAGACCGACAAGGCTAGAAAAAAATTTTGCCACACAAACTTGGCAAGCAAGAAGGGAGTGATATGATATATTCAACCTGCTGAGTAGGAGAAGTCTGCAGTCAAGAATTCTATATCCAACAAGGCTAAAATTCATAATGGCAGGAGAGATAAAGAGTTTCCAAAACAGAAATTAAAAGATTTTGTGTGCACTAAGCCAGTCCTGCAATAACTATTAAAGTGGATTCTTTGAGTGCATAGGAAATGATAAAAGTGACAAAGATAAGATCAAGGAAATCTCCAGAAATAATAACAAAACAAGTAATAAAAGGCAACAAATGAATATCCATCAATAATTGCTGTGAACAAAAAAAATTGCTACAAACATAAATGGATTAACACTCCAATAAAAAATTATAGGGTATCAGAATGTATAAAACACACAGAAACAAAAACTAAGATCCATTTATATGCAGTGCACAGGAGACTCATTTAAAATCTAAATCAACATGCAGGTTGAAAGTGAGGGGATGGAGTAACACATATCAGGCAAATAGATGTCAAAGGAAAGCCAGAACAGCAATGTTTATATCATAGATACTAAACTTTAAAACAGACTATAACAAGGGATGAGCAAAGGCACTATAAAATAATAAAAGCAATACAAAAAGATATAAGAACTAAATATTTCCACACTCCACATAGGAGAACCCATATACATAAAATACTTAATTACAAACATAAATAGAATAAGCAATACAATGAAAGTAAGGGAATTGAACATCCCATCTACATTGATGGGCAGATCATATAAATGGAAAATAAACAAGTGAACAATGGCAGTGAAAGATACAGTGGATCAGATGGACTTAACAGATATATTGAGAACATTCCATCCTAATGGAATATCCATTAGGATAAAAATGGGATATCCCATTTTTATAATTCACCTAGGATATTATCAAGAATAAATAAAACATCAAGTCACAAATCAGGCCTAAACAAATAGAAAACAATAGAGATCAGACCATCAATATTATCTAAACACAACACTATGTAACTTGAAGCCAACTACAGGAAAAATTTTGGAAAGAACACAAATACATGGACGTTAAACAACACGTTACTAAACAGTGGATGGATCAACAAGGAAATTAAAGAAGAAGTTTAAAAATACATGGAAAAATGAAATTAAAATGAAAATATGACAGTCCAAAATCTTTGAGATGCAGCAAAAGTTGTCATAAAGGGAATGCATATAGAATACAGCCCTACCTCAAGAAGCAAGAGAAATCTCAAATATGCAACCAAACTTAACACCTAAAGAAGCTTAGAGGAAAAAAAAGAAGGCTAAAGCCCATAGAAGATGGGAATAAAGATTAGAGCAAAAATAAGTGATGTAGAAACAAACAAACAAACAAAAAAATAATATGTATAACAGGGGCGCCTAGGTGGCTCAGTCAGTCAAGCATCTCCCTTTGGTTCAGGTCACGGTCCCAGGGTCCTGAGATTGAGAGCCATGTCAGGCTCCCTGCTCCGTTGAGAGCCTACATCTTCCTCTTTCTCTTCTGCTCCTGCTACTTGTGCTTGCTTCTTCTCCCTCTCTCTGTCTCTCTCTCTCTCTCTCTCTCTCTCTCACTCATCTCTCATCTCTCTCTCTCTCAAAAAATAAATTAAAAATCTTTTTAAAAACCCCACATATTAACAGTTCAAGGAAACTGGGAAGGTGGTTACTGCAAATTAATAAAACTAATGAAACCTCTAGCCAGGCATATAAAAAATTAAAAAAAATAAAGGACCCAAACTTAAAAAATATCAAAAATAAGAGAGGAGAGATCACAAACAAAACCACAAAAATACAAAAAATATAGGAGAATGTTATGAAAAATTACATGCCAACAAAGTGGACACCCAAATGAAATGGATAAATTCCTAGAAACATATACACTACCAAAACTGAAACAGGGAGAAATAGAAAACTTGAACAGATTGAGAACTAGCAAAGGAATTGAATCAGTAATCAAAAATCTCTCAACACACAAAAGTCCAGGACTGTATGGAATCCCAGTGGAATTCTACCAAATATTTAAAGTAGAGTTAATCCCTATTATTCTCAAACTGTTCCAAAAAAGATAAATGGAAGGAAAATTTCCAAACACGTTATATGATGCTAGCATTACCTTCATTCCGAACCCAGGAAAAACACATTAAAAGAGAGTCCTAAAGGCCAATACCTCTGATAAAGATGAATGCAAAATTCTCAACAAAATGCTATCAATTCAAATTCAAAAGTGTACTAAAAGAATCATTCATCATGATCAACTGGGATTTATTCTTGGGTTTCAAGGCAGGTTCAGTATTAGCAAATCAAGCAACATGATACAGCACATTAATGAAAGAAACAAGAAGGACTATGTCATCCTCTCAATCGATCCATAAAAACCATTGGAAAAATTACAGAATGCATTCCTCATAAATAAACGTGCAACAAAGTAGATATGGAGGGAACATACCTCAACATAACAAAGGTCAAATATAAAAACCCACAGCTAATATAATTGTCAGTGGGGTTAAACAGAGATTTTCTATTACAGTCAGTGATAAAACAAGGATGTCCACTCTCACCACTGTTATTTAACAGTACCAGAAGTCCTAACTTCTGCAATTAGAAAACACAGAGAAACAAAAAGCATCCAAAAAGCAAGGAAGAAGTCAAACTTTCCTTTTAATATGGCATGATATTCTAAGTAGAAAACCCAAAAGACTTCACCCAAAAATTACTAGAACAGATACACAAATTCAGTAAAGTCATGGGATACACAGTCAAGGTACAGATCTGTTGCATTTTTATGCACTAATAACAAAGTAGCAGAAATGGAAATCAAGGAATCAATCCCATTTACAATTGCATTAAAACCCCTAAGTTACCTAGGAATACATTTAATCACAGAAGAAAAAGTTTTGTACTCTGATAACCAAAGAAGGCTTATGAAAGAAATTGAAAATGACACACAAAAAAAAATGAGAAAAATTTCATGCTCAAGGATTGGAACAACAAATATTAAAGTGTCTATACTACCAAAAACAGTCTACACCTTTATTGCAATCACTATCAAAATACCACAAATGGGGCACCTGGTTAAGCACTGGCTCTTGATTTTGGCTCAGGTCTTGAACTCAGTGTTTGGGATTGAGCCCCATCATAGATTCCATTCTCAGTGAGGAGTCTGCCTCTCTGCTTCTCCCTCTGCCCCTCTCCACATTCTTTCTCTCTATGTCTCACTTATAAATAAATAAATAAATAAATAAATAAATAAATAAGCAACTTTAACAGAACACCACAAACATTATTCAATGAGCTAAAACCAAAAATATGTATGGAACTGCAAAAGACCCAGAAGAACCAAAACAACCTTGAAAAAGCAAATATAAAAGCTGGAGGTGTGATGCCTGGGTGGCTCAGCGATTGAATGTCTGCCTTTGGCTCAGGGCGTGATCCGGAGTCCTGGGTTCGAGTCCCACATCGGGCTTCTTCCTGCATGGAGCCTGCTTCTCCCTCTGCCTAAGTCTCTGCCCTCCACCCCATGTCTTTCATGAATAAATAAATAACATCTTTTTTAAAAAGTAAAGCTGGAGGCATCAAAATTCCATCCTTCCAGCTATATTACAAAGCTATCAAGATCAAAGCAGTATGGTACTGGCACAAAAACAGACTCACAGTTTAAATGGAACAGAATAGAAAACCCAGAATTGGACTCACAATTAAATGATCACCTAATCTTTGACAAAGCAAGGAAAAATATCTTATGGGGAAAATACATTCTCTTCAACAAATGGTGTTGGGAAAACTGGAGAACAACTTGCAAAGGAATAAAACTGGACTCTGTGGAACTGAAACTCTGCCTTAAGCCACACACAAACATAAATTAAAAATGGAAGAAAGACCTCAATGTGAGACAAGAATCTGTCAAAATTCTAGAGAAGAACACAGGTAGCAGCTCTTTGAAATCAGCCTTAGCAACTTCTTAGAAGCCACACCTCTAGTAGGAAGGGGTAAAAAAACGAAAGTATGAACTTTGTCAATTCATCAACATAAAATCCTTCTTCACAGAGGAGGAAAAAAATCAACAAAACTAAAAGGCAACCTCCAGAATAGGAAAGATATTTTCAAATGACATATTTGATGAAAGTTTAGAAACAAAAATGTATAAATAACTTATAAAAGTCAACACTAAAAAAAATTAAATCATCCAGTTATAAAATTAGCAGAAGACATTTTTCCCAAGAAGACATACAGATGACTAAGAAACTCGTGAAAAGAGGCTCAACATTACCCATAATCAGGGAAATACAAATAAAAACTTCAATGAGATAACACTTCATATCAGTCAGAGTGGCTAAAATTAACAATAAGGGCAGCCCAGGTGGCTTAGCAGTTTAGCGCTGCCTTCGGCCCAGGGCGTGATCCTGGAGACCTGGGATCGAGTCCCATGTCAGGCTCCCTGCATGGAGCCTGCTTCTCCCTCTGCCTGTATCTCTGCCTTTCTCTCTCTCTCTCTCTCTCTCTCTCATGAATGAATAAATAAAATCTTAAAAAAATAAAATTAAATTAACAATACAGGAAACAACAAGTGTTGGTGAGGATGTGGAGAAAGGGAAACCCTCTTGCCTTGTTGGTGGGGATGCAAACTGCTGCAGCCAGTCGGGAAAACAGTATGGATACTTCTTAAAAAGTTAAAAATAGAACTATCCTATGATCTAGCAACTGAACTCCTGGGTATTCACTCAAAGGATAAAAACAATACTGATCTGAAGGGATACATGTAGTCTGATGTTTATAGTACCTCATCAATAATAGCCAAATTATGGAAAAATCCCAAATATCCATCAATGGATGAATACTAAGTCATTTAAAAAGAATGAAATCTCGCCATTTGGAACAATGTGGTTGAATCTACAGTGTATTATGCTAAGATATGTATCATTCAGAGAAAGACAAATGCCATATGATTTCACTTCTATGTGGAACTTAAGAAACAAAACAAAAGAGATGAACAAGGGGAAAATAGGCAAACCATAACAGATTCTTAATTATACAGAGATAACTGAGGGTTGCTAGAGGGAATGTGGGCAGGGAGATGGGTTAAATAGGTGATGGGTATTAAGGAGGGCACTTGTGATGAGCACCAGGTATTAACTGTAAATGAACAATCACTAAATTTTACTCCTAAAACTAAAATTACACTACATGTTAACTAACGAATTTAAGTAAAAACTTGAAACAACAAAGAAAAAATACTTTAAAATGATAGAAGAGATCAATAAAATCAGGATCTGATTCTTTGAAGAAATTAAATTAATAAACTCCTAGCAAGACTTATCAAACACAAAATCAAAAGGACCCAAGTAAATGAAGTCACACATGACGAAGAAGAAATCAACAACCAACATCACAAAATGCAAAGTATCAGTGAATATTATGATAAACTATATGCAAAAAAATTGGCAAACTGGAAAAATTGGACAAATTCTTCAAAACATTTAAACTACCAAAACTGAAATAGGAAGGAATAGAAATCTTGCACAGACTGATAACCAGTAAAGAAATGAAATCGATAACCAAAAAAATTACCAACAAACAAAACTTGAGAGTCACATGGCTTCACAGGCAAATTCTAACAAAAATTTTAAAAAGTTAATACCTCTTCTGAAAGTTTTCAAAAAAACGAAAAAAAAAGAAAAGAAAAGCAAGGAAGACATCCAAATCCATTCTATGAGTCTATCATTATCCTTACACAGAAACTAGATAAAGCCTCCACTATAAAAGAGAAATACACGGCAATGTCTCAGGTGAATATGAATGTAAAAATTCTCAGTAAAATTCTAGCAAACCAAATTCAACAATGCATTTAAAAATCATTCACCACTATCAAGTGGGATTTATTCCTGAATTACAAGGGTGGTTCAATATTTGCAAATCAGTCGATGTGATATACCACATGAATAAAAGAAAGTATAGGAACCATAAGTTCATTTAAGTAGGTGAGGAAATAGCATTTCACAAAGTACAACATGCATTCATAATAAAAATCCATAATAAAATAGGTTTAGAGGAAATAAAGCTCAATGTAATGAAGGCCATAAATGGAAAACTCACTCCTAATATCATCCTCGATGGGCAACAACTGAGAGATTTTCCTCTACTGTCAGGAACAAGACAGGCAATACTACTCCCACCACTGTTATTTAAGATAGTACTGAAGTTCTAGCCACAGCAATCACACAACAAAAATAAACACATGTATCCAAATCAGGATAGAGGATTAAATTTTCACTATTTGCAGATGACCTGATACTCTATATAGAAAACCCAAAAAACTCCACCAACCAACTCCTAGAACTGATACACTAATTCAGGAATATTGCAGGATACAAAATCAATGTACTAAAATATGTTGCATTTTTATACACCAAAATTGAAGCAGCATAAAGAGGAATTAAGAAATCGATTCCATTTACAATTGCACCAAAACAATAAGATACTAGGAGTAAAGTCAACCAAAGAGATGAGAGGTCTGTACTCTGAAAAATAAAATGCTAATTAAAGAAATTGAATACAGCACAAAGAAATGGAAATGCATTCCATGCTCATGGACTGGATGAACAAACACTGTTAAAATCTCTATACTACCCAAAGCAATCTATACATTTAATAGAATCCCTATCAAAATACAAATTATTTTTAATAGAACTAGAAAAAATCATCCTAGAGTTTGTCACAAAAGGTGCCAAATTGCCAAAACGACCTTGAAAAAGAAAAGCAAACCTCATACACGTGGCCTGTTCCCATACTTTGGCTTTATGAAAATGCTGCTGTAAACATTGGAGTGCATGTAACCCTTTTAATACAGTTTTTGTATTCCTGGGGGAAATGTCCATTAGTGCAATTGCTGGATCATAGGGTAGTTCTATTTTTAACTTTTTGAGAAGGATCCATACTGTTTTTGAGAGTGGCTGCAGCAGGTTGCATTCCCACCAACAGGGTAAGAGGTTTCCCTTTCTCCACATCCTTGCTAATACCAGTTTTTTTTTTTCTTGTGTTATTGATTTTAGCCATTTGGGCAGGTGTGAGGTAATATCTCATTGTAGTTTTGATTTGTATTTCCCTGTGTTCTTTCCTAGGATTTTAATGGTTTCCTGTCTCCCATTTAGGTCTTTCATCCATATTGCATTTGTGTTTATTTATGGTGTAAGAAAGTGGTCCAGTTTCATTCTATTGCATGCTGCTGTCTAGTTTTCCCAAAACCATTTGTTGAAGAGACTGTCTTTATCTCATTGGATGCTCCTGCTTTGAAGAGTGAGTGAGCATATAGTTTTGATTTCATTTCTGGGTTTTCTACTGTGTTCTATTGATATGTGTGTCCATTTTTGTGCTAGTATCATACTGTCTTGATCACTACTGCTTTGTAACATAACTTGAAGTCTGGAATTATGAATCTTCCAACTTTGCTTTTCTTTTTTAAGGTGGCTTTGGCTATCTAGATTGTTTTGTGTTTCCATACATATGTTTGGATTGTTTCTCCTAGCTCTGTGAGAAATTCTTGTGGTATTTTGATAGGAATTGCATTAAATGTGTATATTGTTTGGGGTAGTATAGACATTTTAAGAATATTTGTCCCTCTGATCCATGAGCATGGAATGTCTTTCCATTCCTTTGTGTCCTCTTCAATTTCTTTAATCAGTGATTTATTGTTTCCAGAGTACAGGTCTTTTACCTCTTTAGTTAGGTTTATTCCCATGTATCTTAAGGTTTTAGTGCAATTGTGTATGGGATTGGTTTTTTTAATTTTTTCTTTCTGCTTTTCCATTATTGGTATGTAGAAATGCAACAGATAACTGTCTATTCATTGGTTTTGCATTCTCTAATTTTACTAAATTCTTTTATCATGTCTAACAGTTTTCTTTTCGTTTTCTGATTGCTATGACTAGGACTTCAAGCATTATGTTAAATAACATTTGTGAGCGTGGATATCCCTGTCTGGTCCTGAACTTAGAGGAAAAGCTCTCAGTTTTTCCCCATTGAGTATGATGTTAACAGTGGGGTTTTTGTTTTCATATATGGTCTTTATTATATTAAGGTATGTTCACTCTAACCCTACTTAATTGAGGGTTTTTATCATGAATGGATGTTGTAATTGTCAAATGCTTTTTGTGAATCTATTGAAATGATCAGGGTTGCCTGGATGGCTCAGTGGTTGAGCATCTGCCTTCAGCTCAGGTCATAATTCTGGGGTCCTGGGATTGAGTCCCACATTGGGGTAAATATCCTCCAGTCCTCATAGGGAGTCTGCTTCTCCCTCTGCGTATGTCTCTGCTTCACTGTGTCTCTCATGAATAAA
The DNA here is from genome assembly GCF_048418805.1 of Vulpes vulpes. Lineage (NCBI taxonomy): Eukaryota > Metazoa > Chordata > Mammalia > Carnivora > Canidae > Vulpes > Vulpes vulpes. The sequence goes on from NC_132796.1 coordinate 60,278,413, forward strand.
TGAATAAAATCTTTAAAAAAGAAAAGATCATATGATTTTTATCATTTCTTTTATTAATGTGATGCATCGTGCTGATTTATTTGGGGATATTGAGCCACCTTTCCAACCAAGAAATGAGTCCCATTTGATTGTGGTGAATGATTCTTTTAATGCACTGTTGTCTTCAGTTTACTAGTATTTTACTGAGAATTTTTGCTTCCATGTTCATTAAGGACATTGGCCTGTGGTTATCTTTTTTTAGTGGGGCCTTTATCTGGTTTTGATATCAGGATATTATTGGTCATATAGAATGAAGTTGGAAGGTCTCATTCCTTTTTTTATTTCTTGGAATAGTTTGAGAAGAACAGGTATTAACTCTCCTTTAAATGTTTTGTGTAATTCACCCGTGAAGCCATCTGGTCCTGGACTTCTTTTTTTTTTTTTTTAAAGATTTTACTTATTATTTGAAAGAGAGAGAGGAGAGGAAGAGAGAGAGAGAGAGAGAGAGAGAGAGAGAGAGAGAGAGAGAATGAGCACAAGTGGGAGGAAGGACAGAGGGAGAGGGAGAATTAGACTCCCTGCTGAACAGGGACCTCCAATATCGGCCTCAATCCTAGGACCATGAACTGAGCCAAAGGCAGACACTTAATAGACCAGGCCATTCAGGTGCTCCTGGTCCCAGATTTACATTTATGGGAAAAGTTTTTATTACTGATTCAATTTCCTTCTTCATTATTGGAATTTTCATTTTTCTATTTTTTTACCTTTTCACTTTTGGTACTTTATATATGTTTCTTGGTATTTCTTCCAGGCTGTCCAATTTGTTATACATTTTTTCATATCATTTTCTCACATTGCTTGAATTTCTATGGTGTTGGCTCTTATTTCTTCTCCCTTATTTGTGATTTTATTTCTTTGTGTCCTGTTTTGTTCTTCATAAGTATGGCTATGAGTTTATCAATTTTATTTTTTTTCAATGAACAAGCTCATGGTGTCATTGACCTGTCCTATTGCTTTTTAGTCTCTATATCATTTATTTCTGCTCTAATATTTATTATTTCTCTTCTCTGGATTAAGGCTTCATTTGTTGTACTTCTGTCTCCCTTAAGTGTAAGGCTATGGCATTTATTTGAGATGGTTCTTGCTTCTTATTGTAGGTCTGTATAGCTATATACTTCCCTTGTAAGCCCACTTTTGCTACATCCTAAATATATTTGCCTCATGTTTTTATTTCATTTGTTTCCATGTTGCCTTATGTCTTCTTTGATTTCCTGGTTGACCCATAATTCCTTAATAGTGTGTTGTTTAACTTCCTTGTACTTGTCATCTTTCCATTTTTTTTCTTGTGACTGACTTCAAGTTTCATAGTGCTGCAGGCAGAAAATATGAATGCTATGATCTCATGCTTTTCTGTTTGTTGAGTCCTGACTTGTGACCTAGTATATGATCTATTTGGGAGAATAACTCAGGCACAGTTGAAAAAAGTGTATGTCTTGCTGCCTTAAGATGTAAAGTTCTGAATGTATCTATTAAGTCCATCTTTTCCACTGTGTTATTTAAAGCCATTTTTTCCATGTTGATTTTCTGCTTAGATAATCTGTCCATTGATGTAAGTGGGGTGTTAGAATCCCCTACTAATGTGGTATGATTATCAATGAGTTTCTTTATGTTGTTTATTAATTGTTTTATATATTTATGTGCTCTCAAGTTGGGGGTATAAATATTTACAATTGTTAGATCTTCTTGTTGCAAATTCCCTTTTATAATAATATACTATCCTTGTCTCTTGTTAGTCTTTGGTTTAAAATCTAATTTGTCTAACTATTGCCACTTTGGCTTTTTTCAAGTATTATTTGCATGATATATGTTTGTCCATCCCCTTACAATCAATCTGCATGTGTTGTTAAGTCTAAGATGAGTCTCTTGTAGGCAGCATATAAATGTATTTTTTGTGTCCATTCTGACACCCTATGTCTTTTGATTAGAGCATTTAATCCACTTCCATTCAGAGTAATTATTTATAGATATGTATTTACCATCATTATAGTCCTAGTTTTTGTTTTGTTTTGTTTTTGTTTTGTTTTTGTTTTTGTTTCTGGAAATGTTCCCTATGTTCCCTGTTGCTTTCTTGTCTTTGTCACTTTTGGTAGTCCCTTTCCACTCAGAGTACCCATTAATATTTCCTTCAGGGCTTTTTCAGTGTTCATAAAATCCCTTAGATTTTGTCTGGAAAACTTATTTCTCCTTTTATTTAGAATGATAGCTTTGATGTATAGAATATTCTTGGCTGTCAATATTTCCCATCCAGTACTTTGAATATATCATGCCACCTTCTTCCGACTTGCCAAGATTCTGTGGAGAGATCTGCTTCTAGCCCTATAGGTCCTCTATTGTAAGTTAGGGACTTCTTTTGTTTGCTGCTTTTATTTTCATTAATACTGCATTTTAAGAATTTAATTACAATATGTCTTGGAGTTGGCCTGCTTTTGTAGATTTTGATGGTAGTTCTCTTTGTCTCCTGGATGTTGAGTTTTGTTTCCTTCCTCAGGTTTTGGAAATTTCAGCTATTATTTCCTCAAATAAATGGTCTGTTGCCTTTTCTCTCTTTTCTTCTGGAACCATTATAATACAAATATTATTAGATTTGATGGAGTCACTGAGTTCCTAAGATTATTAATTCCATGTTTCATAATTTTTCTCTTTTGTTTAGCTTCATTATTTCCAAATATTTTATCTTCTATATAACATATTCTTTCTTCTGTTTCTTCCATTCTTGTTTTCAATTAATCAATTATCTTTCAAGTAGTAATTATTATATTTTTCATTTATGACTTCTTGTTTTTTATCTCTTTTATCTTTGCAGTAATGACCTCCCTGAATTCTTACAGTCTTTTCTCAAGCACAGTGAATATCCTTATGATTGTTTACTTAAATTCTCCATTAGACATGTTACTTATATCAATTTTGCTAAGATCTCTGTGACCTTATCTTATTTAATTTGGGATGAATTTTTCCATTGACATTTTATCTAGGTCTCTATCTCCTTCTGTGTGTTTTAAAAGCCCATTATGTTCCCTGCTCCAGAGAGCAATGGTTTTCTATAGAAGTGGTCATATAGTGCCTGGGACCTGGTGCTTCAGGGATTGTCGTTGGTGCATGTTGCATGGAGACTGCTGTTATGTTTTGGCTGTTCTATTTTCCAGTCTAGTCATTTACAGAGGCTCTCCTTGCCTGCAGTGAGCGAGCAGTGGTTGGTTCTTGGCCAGAATGTGGAGAGTTTTAACTACATGTGTTCTGATCTGCATTTTAAATGAGACCTGATACTACTTCCAATAGAATTGAAGCTCCGCCAAACTCTCTGGTCATGAGACATGGTGTAGGCAGGGGTTCTACAGGTCTTCAGAAGAAGGTTCCCACCATACTAGGACTAATGGAAACATGACTAAGAATGGCAGTACCAACCAGATTGCAGGCATGTGGGACTTGCCTAAGCAGGTTAGACAGCCAGTGTCTGCCTTGTGCTACTTTTTATAGGTGGTTCTATGTTCATGCTGAGGGTCAGGGTAGGGAAATGTTGCCAGCCATCTTCTTTGTCCCCAGAGAGGAGTCTCTATGCACACTGACTCTTGGGAAGCACTATGGGAAGAACAGTCTCCCCACTGTGAGTCCATAGGCATTTTTCAGATTGCTGTTTCCATACCATCTGCCTCCGGATTGTTTCCCTAACTTCTCTCCAGGAGGAATGCAGTGCATTCCTGGATGTATTCCAGCGAAACCTGATGACTTTTAAAACTCCAGGCTTTATGGATATGGCATTGGCAAATGCCAGTACTTATCTGTGGGAGTGTCTTGCCACACTAGGAATGAGGCAGGTTTGACTGAGAAAGGCAAACATTCCAGAGCAAAGAAGGGCAGCCTGTATCAAAGATGAGCTGCTTTCCACAGGTGGCTCTGCATTTGTGCTGAGGGGCAGGGGAAGCAAACGGTGCCATTCAGCTTCTTTGTCCCCAGAGAGATGTCTCTGTGAATGCTACCTCCCAGAGATACACTCCAAGAATAGCAAATAATTTTCCCTTTGTGTTCCCAAGGAGATCTTCATGTTGCCTCTTTTAAGCTGTCTTGCCTCCAGGTTGTTTGCCTGTCTTCTTTCCAGGTGTAGGGCATTGTCCACAGAGCTCTATCCCAGCCAAGCCTACCAACCATTAAAACTCCAGTTTTTATCCCCCACTGGTTGCAAGAAATTATGAAAACCAGACCCTCTTGTTTTCCCAGTCAATGACCTCAGGAAAACCTTTTCCTTGTGCATTGCTTTGTGTGCCTATCTCTCTCTTGCCTTTCTCTGTGACCATGTATCCCTCTCATCCCTAGGACCCGTGATGTATTTCTTCTCCAAACCATGTCTCCTCACTTCCTACATTATTCAATGTGGCCTTCCTCTTATAAGTTGTGAAAACTGTTCTGTCAGTTTTGCATTTGATACTTGGTGTATTCAGAATTATTTGATAGTTATCTAGTCGCATTCAAGGGACTAGAGGAGCCTAGGGTCCTCCTACTTCCCTGTCATCTTAGATACCCTCCTCGGTTTTTGATTTTTAATCAAGTTTTAAATAATACCAAGAAATAAGTGTTGGAAAACTTTTTTTAAAAATTCTATTCTCAATGAAAGATCACAATACCATCCCATTGTCACAGTACCATCTCACCTCATTATTACAACCCCTTTTTTTCTTCCCCCACAAGTATATGTACACACACAACTTGAACTGTATTTAGAGAGGCACTAAAACTTTGTGATTAAGAGTACATGCTCTGGAGTCTGACTGCCAGAGTTCACATTCTCATTAAGCCACTTATCAGGTGTTTCTCTGTCACCAAACAAATTAGTTTCTTTTAAACTTAGTTAACTCATTTATGAAAATAAATGACAGTAGTACTGTCTACCATAAATGATAATGGGTTAATTGTAGGTGTTAAGAAATTAATGCATCTAAAGAAGGTAGAACAGAACTCAGCACATACTAAGAATGCAATAATAGGTTTCTATATTCATTTTTCTTCAGAAACATTCACCATAGTATCAGAAGCCACAGATAGTTTTATGATTTTGCCTCAGTGGAATAAACTCTGGAAGAGTAGTCTTGTACCTACTGTTTTGTCACATAGTGACATAGTGTATATTCTAATATCAGTAGGTACTGGCATAATAAATATTAAAGAGCATTTTATGTTTATATATGTGCATCCAATCAAAACAATATCAGCAGATTCATTTTTTAATAAATTAATTTTTATTGGTGTTCAATTTACCAACATACAGAATAACACCGAGTGCTCATCCCATCAAGTGTCCCCCTCAGTGCCTGTCACCCATTCCCCCCCACCCCCCACCCTCCTCCCCTTCCACCACCCCTAGTTCGTTTCTCAGAGTTAGGAGTCTTTATGTTCTGTCTCCCTTCCTGATATTTCCCACACATTTCTTCTCCCTTCCCTTATATTCCCTTTCACTATTATTTACATTCCCCAAATGAATGAGAACATATAATGTTGTCCTTCTCCGATTGACTTACTTCACTCAGCATAATACCCTCCAGTTCCATCCACGTTGAAGCAAATGGTGGGTATTTGTAGTTTCTAATGGCTGAGTAATATTCCATTGTATACATAAACCACATCTTCTTTATCCACTCATCTTTCGATGGACACCGAGGCTCCTGCCACAGTTTGGCTATTGTGGACATTGCTGCTAGAAACATCGGGGTGCAGGTGTCCCGGCGTTTCATTGCATCTGAGTCTTTGGGGCAAATCCCCAACAGTGCAACTGCTGGGTCGTAGGGCAGGTCTATTTTTAACTCTTTGAGGAACCTCCACACAGTTTTCCAGAGTGGCTGCACCAGTTCACATTCCCACCAACAGTGTAAGAGGGTTCCCTTTTCTCTGCATCCTCTCCAACATTTGTTGTTTCCTGCCTTGTTAATTTTCCCCATTCTCACTGGTGTGAGGTGGTATCTCATTGTGGTTTTGATTTGTATTTCCCAATATCAGCAGATTCAAATTCAAGGCTTTCCCAATAATTTATTAAAGATAGCATGTGAAATATCCTTTATAATCTAAAAAGAATAATTTTTGCCCAGTCTTATAATGCATATGAAAATAATTACCTTAAAATTGTAAATGAACACTAAGAAATATGAATGCCTTCATTCCAGAATTTTGGCAAACAGCAGGGCATCCACAAGAAATATATAAGGATCATGGTGAAGGTTTATTTGAAGAACTCATAGCTGAAAATTCCCCAAATCTGGGGCAGGAGACAGCCATGCAGATCCAGGAGACACAGGGAACTGCCATCAAAACTTTAAAAAGCAAACCAACACCAAGACATATTGTAATTCACTTTGCAAAATACAGTGATAAAGGGGGGGAATGCACAAAAGCAGCAAGAAAAAAGAAGTCTCTAACTTACAATGAAATACCTGTAATGCGAGCTGCAGATCTTTCCAAAGAAACTTGAAAAGCCAGGAGACAGCAGCACAATATATCCAATGACCTGAAAGGGGAAATTTTACAGTCAAGATACTCTATCCAGCAAGGCTACCTTTCAGAATAAAAAGAGAGATACAGAGTTCTCCAAACAAACAAAAACTAAAAGAGTTCATGACTACTAAATGAGCCCTGCAAGCAATATTAAAGGGGACTCTTTGAGAAGCAAAGAACAAATGTGAAAATACTAGAAATGAATAGTGGATGTCTCCAGAAACAATGACAAAACAGGTAATAAAATGGCACAAAATACATATCTACTAATAATTACTCTGAATGTAAAATGCTCCAAAGACACATGGTGCCAGAGAAAATGCTCCAACCAAAGACATATGGTGCCAGAATGGATAGAAACACAAGACCCATATATATGCTGCCTATAAGACACTCATTTTAGACTAAAAGAAACCTGCATAGTGAAAGAGGATGGAGAAACGCATATCATGCAAATGGAAATGAAAAAAAGAAACACCTGTGTAGCTATCCTTATATCAGACAAAATAGATTATAGACCAAAGTTTGTAACAATAGATGAAAAAAGGCACTATATCATAAAAGGGGACTTTTTCTGATAAGAAGATCTAAAAATTTTTTATAGATTTATACCCCCAATTTGGGAGGACCCAAATATAAAAAAACAATAAGACATATTAAAGAACTAAATGATAATAACACAAAAATAGTATGAGACTTTTACATCAATGGACAGATCATGTAAGCAGAAAATCAACAAGGAAAGAATTGCTTTGCATATCACACTGGATTAGATTGACTTAACAGTTATACACAGAACAGTCCCTCCTAAAGCAGAATACATGGTATTTTAAATGCACATGGAACATTCTCCAGAGTGTATCATGTACTAGATCACAAATAAGGCTTCAAAAGTACAAAAAGTTTTATTTCATATCATGCATATTTTCAGACCACAACACCATGAAACTTGAAGTCAACTGCAAGAAACAATTTGGAGAGACCACAGTTACCTGGAAATTAAAGGATATCCTACTAGGGATGCCTGGGTGGCTCAGTCAGTTAAGTGTCTGAATTTTTATTTCAACTCAGGTAAGGATTTCAGGGCTGTGAGATAGAACCCCATGTTGGGCTTCATGCTGGACATGAAACATGCTTAAGATTCTCTCTCCCTCTTTCTCTGCCCCTCCACTTCTGCTTATGTTCTCTCTCTCTCTCCTCTTTCTCTTTCTCTCTCACTCTTAAATGCAGAAAAAAAAGACTATCATACTAAGAAATGAATGGGTCAAAGAGAAAATCAAAGATTAAATTTTTCAAAAAAATATTTATTTATTTATTTACTTATTTATTTATTTGAGACACACAGAGAGGAAGACACATACACAGAGGGAGAAGCAGGCTCCCTGTGGGGAGCATGATGCAGGACTTGGTCCCAGAACACCAGGATCATGACATGAGTCAAAGGCAGATACTCAACCATTGAGCCACTCAGGCACCCCACTCAACCCCTCAGGTGCCCTACAGATGAAATATTAAAAAAAATTTAAAAGCATGAAAAAAATGAAAACACAGTTGTGCAAAATCTTTGGGATGCAACAAAAGTGGTTGTAAGAGGGAAGTATATACAAATACAGGCTTACCTCATCAAGCAATAAAAATATCTAATAAACAACTTAACCTTATACCTGAAGGAGCTGGAAAAAGAACAACCAGGTAAACCTAGCACCAGCAGAAGAAGGTAAATAATAATGATTAGAGCAGAAATAAATGATGTACATACCAAAAAATTAAAATAAGACAGATGAATGAAATCACCGACTGGTTTTCTGATAAAATTAATGAAGCTGACAAATCCTTAGTCACACTTAAAAGAGAAAAAAAAAACAAATAAAATCACAAATGAGAGAGTAGAAACAACAACCAACAGCAAAGAAATACAAACAATTGAATAGAATATTATGAAAAAATAAGCCAACAGATTGAATAATCTGGAAAAAATGGATAAATCCCTACAAACATATAAAATACTGAAACTGGCGTCTGTCATTTGGGTGTCTGGCTCTTGGCTTTGGCTCAGGTCATGGTCTCAGGACTGTATATTCAAGCCCCATATATGACTCCGTGCTCAGCAGGAGTTTGCTTTTCTCTCTCCCTCTGCCCATCCCCTCACTTTGACTCTCTAAAATAAATAGATATTTGAGAAAAAAATAAAGTACCAAAATTGAAACAAGAAGAAATAGAAACTTTAACAGATTGATAACCAGCAAATAAATTGAATCAGTAATCAAAAATCTCTAAACAAAAGTACAGGACCTAATGCATTTTCAAGGGAATTCTACCAAATATTTGAAGGAGAGTTAATACCTCTTCTCAGACTATTCTAAAAGAAAAAAAGAAAAGAAATGGAAGAAAGACTTCCAAATGTATTCTTTGGTACCAGCATTACCCTGATTCCAAAACCAAGGACTCCATTAAAAAGATATTGTGGGTCAATATCCATGATGAGGGGATCCCTGGGTGGCGCAGCGGTTTGGCGCCTGCCTTTGGCCCAGGGTGCGATCCTGGAGACCCGGGATCGAGTCCCACGTCGGGCTCCCGGTGCGTGGAGCCTGCTTCTCCCCCTGCCTGTGTCTCTGCCTCTCTCTCTCTCTCTGTGATGATCATAAATAAAAATTTTAAAAAAAAATAAAATAAAATAAATAAATAAATAAATACAAAAAAAAAAAATCCATGATGAAGTTGGATGCAAAATTCTTAGCAAAATACTAGGAAATCTAATCCAATAGTACATTAAAAGAATAATCTACCAAATCAAGTGGGATTTGTTCCTGGAATTCAAGGTTAGTTCAAAATTCACAAATCAGGATGAGGGGCAAGATGGCGGAAGAGTAGGGTCTCCAAATCACCTGTCCCCACCAAATTACCTAGATAACCTTCTAATCATCCTGAAAATCTACGAATTCTGTCTGAGATTTAAAGAGAGAACAGCTGGAATACTACAGTGAGAAGAGTTCCCGCTTCTATCAAGGTAGGAAGACGGGGGAAAAAAGAATTAAACAAAAGGCATCCAAGGGGGAGGGGCTTCACGAGGAGCCGGGCTGAGGCCAGGGCGAGTGCCCCCAGGACAGAAAAGCTACATCCCAGAGAAGCAGGAGCTTCACCAAACTTCCCGGACGGAAAAGCACTCACAGGGAGTTAGAGCAGGGGCCCAGGAGGTCAGGGATGCCCTCAGGCTCCCTGGGACACTAACAGAGCAACTGCACAGGGGGAGAGTGGGCCGAGCTCCCTAAAGGGCTGAGTGCACGGCGGGACCAGGGAGCAGCTCAGAGGGACTCCGGCAGCGGATCTGTGGAGAAGGGGCTGCGCACCCCAGGAGCAGCTCGGAGGCGGCTCCGGCAGAGGAAGAGGCTCCGGGAGGAGCTCGGAGGGGCTCGGGCGGCGGCTCCACAGAGGCGGCTGCGTCACCGGGAGCACGAATCCAACAGCGCAGGCCCGGGAGCACTAGGGGCCCGGGACACAGCCCAGGATCCGGCCTCCCGGATCCTGCTGAGCAGATCAGCGGCCCCGCCCCTGGAGCATCGAGGCCCCTGCAGACTGCAGCTCTCTTGCTACTGCGGGAGCTGAATCCAGGGCTCCAGAGCTGGCCGCTGCCACTGTGGTTGTTCCTCCTGGGGCCTCACTGGGTAAACAACCTCCACTGACCCCTGCACCAGGCAGGGGCTTGAGCAGCTTCCCCAAGTGCTAACACCTGAAAATCAGCATAACAGGCCCCTCCCCAAGAAGACCAACTACATGGACAAGTTCCAGGGGAAGTCAAGGGACTGAAAGTATACAGAATCAGAAGATACTCCCCCGTGTTTTTTTTTTTTTTATTTCTCTTTGCTTCCCCCACACTTTTTTCCCTTTCTTTCTTTTTCTTTCTCTTTATCTCTTTTATTTTTTTTTCTTTTTCTCTTTTCTTTCCTTCGTTCTCTCCTCTCTTTTTATCCGTTTCCCAATACAACTTGTTTTTGGCCATTCTGCACTGAGCAAAATGACTAGAAGGAAAACCTCACCTCAAAAGAAAGAATCAGAAACAATCCTCTCTCCCACAGAGTTACAAAATCCAGATTACAATTCAATGTCAGAAAGCCAATTCAGAAGCACTATGATACAGCTACTGGTGGCTCTAGAAAAAAGCATAAAGGATTCAAGGGACTTCATGACTGCAGAATTTAGATCTAATCAGGCAGAAATTAAAAATCAATTGAATGAGAAGCAATCCAAACTAGAAGTCCTAACAATGAGGGTTAATGAGGTGGAAGAACGAGTTAGTGATACAGAAGACAAGTTGATGGCAAAGACGGATACTGAGGAAAAAAGAGACAAACAATTAAAAGACCATGAAGATAGATTAAAGGAAATAAACGACAGCCTGGGGAAGAAAAACCTACGTTAAATTGGGGTTCCTGAGGGCGCGGAAAGGGACAGAGGGCCAGAATATGTATTTGAACAAATCCTAGCTGAAAACTTTCCTAATCTGGGAAGGGAAACTGGCATTCAGATCCAGGATATAGAGAGATCTCCCGTCAAAAATCAATAGAAACTGTGCAACACCTCGACATTTAATAGTTAAGCATGCAAATTCCAAAGATAAAGAGAAGATCCTTAAAGCAGCAAGAGACAAGAAATCCCTGACTTTTATGGGGAGGAGTATTAGGGTAACAGCAGACCTCTCCACAGAGACCTGGCAGGCCAGAAAGGGCTGGCAGGATATATTCAGGGTCCTAAATGAGAAAAACATGCAACCAAGAATACTTTATCCAGCAAGCTCTCATTCAAAATGGAAGGAGAGGACCCCTGCATATTCTCAGAATGTAATGCCTTGAAATTAGAACTAAATCACAACAAGAAATTTGGAAGGACTTCAAACACATGGAGGTTAAGGACCATCCTGCTAAAAGATGAAAGCGTCAACAAGGAAATTAAGGAAGAATTAAAAAGATTCAAGGAAACTAATGAGAAGGAAGAGACAACTGTTCAAAATCTTTGGGATGCAGCAAAAGCAGTCCTGAGGGGGAAATACATCACAATACAAGAAGCCATCCAAAACTGGAAAGAACTCAAATACAAAAGCTAACCTTACACCTAAAGGAGCTACAGAAAAAACAGCAAATAGATCCTACACCCAGCAGAAGAAGAGAGTTAATAAAGATTCGAGTACAACTCAATGAAATCGAGACCAGAAAAAAGGTGGAACAGATCAACAGAACCAGGAGTTGGTTCTTTGAAAGAATTAATAAGACAGATAAACCATTAGCCAGCCTTATTAAGAAGAAGAGAGAGAAGACTCAAATTAAAAAAAATCATGAATGAGAAAGGAGAGATCACTACCAACACCAAGGAAATGCAAACAATTTTAAAAACATATTATGAACAGCTATACGCCAATAAATTAGGCAATCTAGAAAAAATGGACGCATTCCTGGAAAGCTACATCTACCAAAACTGGAACAGGAAGAAATAGAAAACCTGAACAGGCCAATAAGCAGGGAGGAAATTGAAGCAGTCATCAAAAACCTCCCAAGAAACAAAAGTCCAGGGCCAGAAGGCTTCCCAGGGGAATTCTATCAAACATTTAAAGAAGAAACCATACGTATTCTACTAAAGCTGTTTGGAAAGATAGAAAGAGATGGAGTACTTCCAAATTCATTCTATGAGGCCAGTATCACCTTAATTCCAAAACCAGACAAAGACCCCACCAAAAAAGAGAATTACAGACCAGTATCCCTGATGAACATGGATGCAAAAATTCTCAGCAAGATACTAGCCAATAGGGTCCAACAGTACTTTAAAAAAATTATTCACCATGATCAGGTAGGATTTGTTCCCGGGACACAAGGCTGGTTCAACACTCGTAAAACAATCAATGTGATTCATCATATCAACAAGAGAAAAACCAAAAACCATATGATCCTCTCATTGGATGCAGAGAAAGCATTTGACAAAATACATCATCCATTCCTTATCAAAACTCTTCAGAGTGTAGGGACAGAGGGAACTTTCCTCAACATCTTAAAAGCCATCTACAGAAAGCCCACAGCAAATATCATTCTCAATGGGGAAGGACTGGGAGCCTTTCCCCTAAGATCAGGAAAAAAAGACAGGGATGTCCACTCTCACCACTGCTATTCAACATAGTACAGGAAGTCCTTGCCTCAGCAATCAGACAACAAAAAGACATTAAAGGCATTCAAATTGTCAAAGAAGAAGTCAAACTCTCCCTCTTCACCGATGACATGATACTTTACATAGAAAACCCAAAAGCCTCCACCCCAAGATTGCTAGAACTCATACAGCAATTTGGTAGCATGGCAGGATACAAAACCAATGCCCAGAAGTCAGTGGCATTTCTATACACTAATAATGAGACTGAAGAAAGAGAAATTAAGGAGTCAATCTCATTTACAATTGCACCCAAAAGCATAAGATACCTAGGAATAGACCTAACCAAAGAGGTAAAGGATCTATACCCTAAAAACTATAGAACACTTCTGAAAGAAATTGAGGAAGACTCAAAGAGATGGGAAAATATTCCATGCTCATGGATTGGCAGAATTAATATTGTGAAAATGTCAATGTTGCCCAGGGCAATTTACACGTTTAATGCAATCCCTACCAAAATACCATGGACTTTCCTCAGAGAGTTAGAACAAATTATTTTAAGATTTGTGTAGAACCAGAAAAGACCCCGAATAGCCAGGGGAATATTAAAAAAGAAAACCAGAGCAGGGGGCATCACAATGCCAGATTTCAGGTTGTACTACAAAGCTGTAGTCATCAAGACAGTGTGGTACTGGCAGAAAAACAGACACATAGATCAATGGAACAGAATAGAGAACCCAGAAGTGGACCGTCAACTTTATGGTCAACTAATATTCGATAAAGGAGGAAAGACTATCCATTCAAAGTAAGACAGTCTCTTCAATAAATGGTGCTGGGAAAATTGGACATCCACATGAAGAAGAATGAAACTAGACCACTCTCTTTCACCATACACAAAGATAAACTCAAAATGGATGAGAGATATAAATGTGAGACAAGATTCCATCAAAATCCTAGAGGAGAACACAGGCAACACCCTTTTTGAACTCAGCCACTTTAACTTCTTGTAAGATACATTAACGAAGGCAAAAGAAACAAAAGCAAAAATGAACTATTGGGACTTCATCAAGATAAGAAGCTTTTGCACACCAAAGGATATAGTCAACAAAACTAAAAACAACCTACAGAATGGGAGAAGATATTTGCAAATGACATATCAGATAAAGGGCTAGTTTCCAAGATCTATAAAGAACTTATTAAACTCAACACCAAAGAAACAAACAATCCAATCATGAAATGGGCAAAATACATGAACAGAAATCTCACAGAGGAAGACATAGCACAGGAGAAAATGCTCCGCATCACTTGACATCAGGGAAATGAAAATCAAAACCACAATGAGATACCACCTCACACCAGTGAGAATGGGGAAAATTAACAAGGCAGGAAACAACAAATGTTGGAGAGGATGCGGAGAAAAGGGAACCCTCTTACACTGTTGGTGGGAATGTGAACTGGTACAGCCACTCTGGAAAACTGTGTGGAGGTTCCTCAAAGAGTTAAAAATAGACCTGCTATTTTGTAAGTAGCAACCCAGCTCTTGCACTGTTGGGGATTTACCCCAAAGATACAGATGCGATGAAACGCTGGGACACCTTCACCCCGTTGTTTCTAGCAGCAATGTACACAATTGCCAAACTGTGGAAGGAGCCATCGAAAGATGAATGAATAAAGAAGATGTGGTTTATGTATACAATGGAATATTACTCAGCCATTAGAAAGGACAAATACCCACCATTTGCTTCAACTTGGATGGAACTGGAGGGTATTATGCTGAGTGAAGTAAGTCAATCGGAGAAGGACAAACATTGTATGTTCCATTTTGGGAATATAAATAATAGTGAAAGGGAATATAAGGGAAGGGTGAAGAGATGGGTGTGAAAAATCAGAAAGGGAGACAGAAAATAAAGACTCCTAACTGGGAAACGAACTGGGCGTGGTGGAGGGGGAGGAGGGTGGGGGGTGGGGGTGAATGGGTTCCGGGAACTGAGGGGGGCACTTGACGTGGTGAGTACTGGGTGTTATTCTGTATGTTGGCAAATTGAATATCAATAAAAAGTAAATTTATTTTAAAAAAATTTAAAAAAACAAAATTCACAAATCAATCAATGTGATACACCGCATTAGAGAAAGAAAGAAAAAAAAATAAGGGCTATATGTTCCTTTTGATAGATGATAGAAAATGCATTTAACAATGTGCAAAAGTAATTTGTGGTAAAAATCCTTAACTAATTAGGTTTAGAGGGATAATACCTCAACATAGTAAAGGCCATATACGACAAACCGACAGCAAATATAATTCTCAGTGGGGAAACTTGAGAGGTTTCTCCATTAAAATCAGAACAAGACAGGGATGTCCATTTTCACCACGATAATTAAACCTTTCTAGCCTCAGCAATGAAACAACGAATATAAATAAAAACATCAAAATCATCAAGGTAGAGGTCAAACTTCTTTCTACTGTAGGGATGTCCATTTTCACCACGATAATTAAACATTGTATGAGAAGTCCTAGCCTCAGCAATGAAACAACGAATATAAATAAAAACATCAAAATCATCAAGGTAGAAGTCAAACTTCTTTCTTTCTACATAATAATAAAATTCAAAATGGGTGAGAGTTCTAACTGTGAGACAGAAAACCATCAAAACCTACACAGACGTTAACGTCTTTGACATCAGTCATAGAACTTCTTACTAGATGGGTCTTCTGAGGCAAGGAAAACAAAAGGAAAAATATACTACTGAGACTTCATTAAAAAAAAAAAAACTTTTGCACAGGGAAGGAAATAATAAAAACTAAAAGGCAACCTATGTAGTGAGAGAAGATATTTGCAAATGACATATTTGATAAAAGGTTTGTATCTAAAATAAATAAAGAATTTGTAAAGCTCAAGCCCCCAGCATGTATAATCTGATTATAAAATGGACAGAAGACACAAATTGACATTTCTCCCAAGAATACATATAGATGGCTAACAGACCTATGGAAAGATGCTCTACATTACTCATCACTGCAATGAGATATCACATCAAAGCTGACAGAATAGTAAAATTGACAATGCAGGAAACAAAAGGTGTTGACAAAGATGTGAAGAAAGGAGAAATCTCTTGCCCTCCTGCTAGGAATGCAAATGGATGTAGCCATTCTGGAATACAGGATTGAGGCTCTTTGGAAGTTAAAAACAGAACTACCTTATGTTCCAACAATTGCACTACTAGGTGTTTATCCAGAAGATTAAAAAAATCTAGTTCAAAGGGACATGTTCACCCCAATGTTTATAGCAACATTATCAACAATAGCCAAATTATGGAAAGAGTCCAAATGTCCATTGAGTAATGCATGGAGAAAGAATATGTGGTGGAGTGTCTGGGTGGCTTAGTTGATTAAAATGTCTGATTCTTGGTTTTGGCTGGAGTTATGGTTTCAGGGTCTTGAGATTAAGTCCTTTGTCAGGCTCTGCACTCAGCATGGAATCTGCTTGTCCCTCGCCCTTTGCTCCTCTCTCTCTCTCTCTCTCTCTCTCTCTCTCTCCCCCATCCTATCTTAAAAAATTAATAATAAATAAAATATTAAAGAAAAGAAACATGTGGCATATATACACAATGGAATACACTCAGTCATAAAAAAGAATCAAATCTTGCCATTTGAAATGACATGGTTGGAGCTTGAAAGTATTATATTCAGTCAAAAAAGTCAGAGAAACATAAATACCATGTGATTTTACTCATATGTGGAATTTAAGAAACAAAACAGATAAACATAGGTGGAAAAAAAGTGAGGCAATCCAAGAAACACACTCTTAACTATAGAGAACAAACTGAGGATTGTTGGAGGAGAGATGGGTTAAATAGGTGATGGTTTTTAAGGATAGTACTTGTGATGAGCACTGATTGTTATATATAAGTGATGATTCAGTGAATTCTACACCTGAAACCAATATTGCACTGTAGGTTAACTAACTTGAATTTAAATAAAAATATGGAGAATGAAAAAATAAGCTTATGAGTAGAAGCAAAAATTAAAATAATATAAAGTAAAATAAATTCAAAATAAGATACTTGGTACACACACATAAAAAAGAAATATATAAGGGTCACAATCTACCACAATTCTACAGAAAAGAAACTTATGGTGTAGAAGGACTATGTGACCTGGTTATTGCCAAATAGCTATAATCCACTTGACTCTTCTTTGCCTAGGAAGTCTGAGATAAATGAGTCAGTTATCACTTTTATGGTATGGTCTTAACAAAAGCACTTGGTAGATTAATAGAAATAAAGTATTCTAGGATTTCCCATGGGAAATTTTGAACTCTGGGTGGGGGGATGGGGGATGATCTTAATAATAGCTACTCTAATGTATGGACCAGATAAAGAGCAGTGGGTATAAACTGTAGGTATTACAGAAGATTTCAAAGAGGGTCTCCTAAATTATGTTCTCCAAAGTATACCAAAAAGTTAGTGTGCATAAATATTCAAGTTGAATAGCAAAGTTTTCTTAAAATCATTATATATTCTACATACCATAAAATCCACCATTTTAACTCTATAATTCAGTGGGTTTTAATGTATTCACCTTGTAAATTGTGCACCCACCACCAATATCTAATTCAAAAGCACTTCCATCACCCCCAAAGAATCCTAGTAATAATTAGCAAACAATCCCCATTCACCCTACCCCTACCAGTGACAATTACATATTATAATTCTCTAATTAGGTATTTTCCTATACTCAGCAATTCATCTGTAAAGAATAATTTATTCTGTACTTTTTTGGCCTGCTTCTTTAACTCAGACTAATGTCTTCATCGTTTATCAATATTACAACATGTACCATCACTTCTTTCCTTTTCAATGCTAAAAAAAAATCTCATTGTATAATCAGAGAACATTGTTTATTCCTTCATCAGTTGATGACTGAATGGTTTGTCTCTACTTTGGCTATATGATCAATGCTGCTATGATATTTGTGAACAAGTTTCTGTGTGGATATATGTTTTCAGCTATTTTGGTTATATAATAGAGAATGGAATTGATGGAATATATCAAAATTTTATGTTTTATATACTGAGGAATTGCCATACATTTCCACAGGAACTGCAGCTTTTTTTACATTTTCAACAGCAATGAATGAGGGTTCCACTTTCTCCATTTCCTCCCCAATATTCAACTTTCCTATTCATCTATTGATAGACACAGAGGTTGCTTCCATATCTCCACTACTATAAATAATGCTCTAATAAACCTAAGGGTGTATATATATTTTTGCATTTGTGTTTTTGTTTTACTGCCATTTAATGAAATAACTGGATTGTGTATTACCTCTATATTTAGTTTTTTTTGAGGAAATTTCATAGTATTTGTTCTAGTTTAGTGGAAAATGCTATTGGTATTTTTTATTTGAATCTTTAAATTGTTGTAGGTAGGGCAAGGCGCCTGGGTGGCTCAGCTGGTTAAGCATTTGCCTTCACCTTGAGTCATGATAATACGGTCCTGGGATTGAACCTCATGTTAGACTCTCTACTCAGTGGGGATCCTGCTTCTCCCTCTCCCTCTGCTCTTCCCCATTGTGCTCTCTCTCTCTCTCTCTCTGTCTTTCAAATAAATAAATAAAATCTTTTTTAAAAAGTGTTTTGGGTCATATGGACATTTTGACAATATTAATTCTTCCAATCCATAAGCATGGAATACCTTTCAATTTGTTTGTCTCATTTTCAATTTCTTTCACCAATGTTTTACAGTGTTTAGAGTTTAAGTCTTTAACCTTTTTGATTAAGTGTATTCTTTGGCATTTTATTCTTTTTGTTGGAATTCTAAATAGCTTTTAACAAAATTTCCAGTGACTTAATTTTAAGATTCATTGATTTATTTTATAGAGAGCGAGAGATCATGAGGTGGGGAGGAGCAGAGGAAGAGAAAAATTCCAGCAGGCTCCATGCTCAATAGAGAGCCTAACACAGGGCTCCATCTCATGACCCTGAGGTCATGACCTGAGCGAAAATCAAGTCAGAGGATTAACCAACTGTGCCCCTAGGCACTCCTCTGTGACTTTGTTTTTAGTGTAACGGAACACTACCATGTATGAATTTTGCTTCTGCCAATTTACTGAATACATTTATTCTAATATTTTTTTATGGAATCCTCAGGATTTTCTCTGTATTTTTCTGTAAATAGTGATAGTTTAGCTTCATCTTTACCAATATTGACATCTCCTATTTCATCAGAGATAATGGCCTGTAGTTTTCTTTTGTGTAGTGTTTTTGTCTGGTTTTGGTTTAAGTTTCTTTAACATTTTTTTATAAGGATGGTTTAATGGTAATAAACTCTTTTATCTGTTGCTTGTCTAGAAAACAATGCTTTTTTTTCCAAATCTGATAAAATTGCTGAATAAAGTATTTTTGGTTATAGGTTTGTTTGTTTTTCCTTTCAACACTCTGTATATATCATGCCACTCCCTTTGGCCCATAAAGTTTCTACTGAATATAAACTGATAGCCTTATATATTTCCCCTTGTAGGTATCTTTTTGTTTCTCTCTTGCTGCTTTTATGATTCTCTCTTTATCTTTAACCTTTTACATTTTAATTATATTTCATGGTGTGGAGCTCCATTAGTTAATCTTATTTGGAACTCTGTGATTCTTGGACATGGATGTCTGTTTCCATCCCTAAATTAGGGAGGTTTTCAGTTGTAGTTTCTTTGCATAAGTTTCCTACACATTTTTCTCTCCCTTCTTCTGAGACCTCTATACTGAGAATGCATCAATTCACTTGATGTTGTCCAAGACAACTCTTAATCTATTTTCATTTTTAAAGAGTTGTTTATTCATTTGAGAGGGCAAGGGGAAGGGCAGTGGGACAGAGAGATCTCAAGTAGACTCCATGCTGAGCATGGAACCTGATGTGGGGCTTGATCTTAAGATCCTGAGATTATGACCTGAGCCAAAATCAATATTTGTATCCTTAACTGACTGAGCCATCAAGGCACCCCTCTATCCTCATTTGAAAACTTATTTTCCCCTTTTGCTGTTCAATTTGTGTGTTCCCTATTACCCTGTCTTCCAGATTGTTGATACTTTCTTCTATATCCTGTTATCTACTGTTGACACTCTCTAGTGCGTGTGTGTGTTTTAATTCATCTATTGTATTAATCAACTTTGGTTATTTTTAAAATTTTCTATATGTTTATTAAAGGTCTGTCTGGTGTATACCCTTGCAAACATGACTTCACATTTTTTAACAAGTATATTGCTTATTTGTTTCATTTAGGTCTTTTTCTGTGGGTTTTTTCCTTGCTCTTTCTTTTGGAGCATATACTTCTCTCTCTCTAATTTGCCTGACTTTCTGTATTTGTTACTAGGGATTAAGTGGAATAGCTATTTCCCTTAAAGCTAAAAGACTGGTCTTGAATATGGTGTGTCTTATACAGATTGTGTGTGCTTGTTGACTTTTGCTGGCTGGCTGAACGGCTGGGCCTATGGTTGTGTATGTTAGTTTTCTCCTTTAACCATGGTTTTTTTTTTTTTTCAGAAAGAAGAAAGAAAAAAATAATACTAATAAAAAAGAAATAAAATAATAAAAGAACAATGGAAATTTAAAAGAGAAGAAAAAAAAGAATGAAATTTTAAGAATAAAAAACAGATAAGAAAACAAAAAGAAAAAAATAAATTTTAAAAAGTGTAAAATAGGGCAGCCTGGGTGCTTAGCGGTTTAGCACCACCTGGGCCCAGGGTGTGATCCTGGAGACCCAGGATTGAGTCCCGCATCAGGCTCCCTACATGGAGCCTGCTTCTCCCTCTGCCTGTGTCTCTGCCTCTCTGTTTGTCTCTCATGAATAAATAAATAAACTCTTTTAAAAAGTGTAAAATAAAAAAAAATTAAGAGTATTTAAATAACTCCACCACACAAAACTACAGCTTTTTTCTTCTGTGTTTCATCACCACAGAGCAACTGGTATGAGCTTGTGAACCCTGGGCTTGCTGAGGTTCCAAGCTCCCTGTGACAACTGGACCCACCAGTAATGGTACCTGAGCCTGCCAATTATGGCATCCAAACTCACCCCTTACAATGTATTACCCCAGATCTGGTCTGTGCTTTTAAGGTAACAGGAGAGAGAACTCAGCACTGGGTGATGTATGGAATTGTTAAATCACTATGTTATACACCTGAAATTAATATACTGTACTCTTAAATTCTAATTTAATTAGAATTAAAATAAAATAATGAAAAGAAAAAAATAAAATACGGAGTCAAATAGACATTTCTCCAAAGAAGGCATGCAAATGACTTAAAAGGATATTAAAATGCTCAACATCACTAGACTTTAGGAAAATAAAAAAAATAATGAAATATCACCTCACACCTGTTAGGATGATATATATATATATATATATATATATATATATATATATATATTACAAACCAAAAAAAAAAGGTAAAATAATTTGAATTTTTGTAAACAGTTGATGGAATGTAAAATGAAATGGTGCAGCTGCTATGAAAGATAGAATGGAGGTTACTCAAAAAATTAAAAACAGAACTAACATATGATAAAAATCCCACTATGGATATTCATCTGATATTGAATCAAGATTTCAAAGAAATATTTGCAACTCCCATGTTCAGAATTATGTACAGTAGCCAAGAGATAGAAACAACCCAATTTGACTAAAATTAATTTATTGAGCTATGAGCTAGTTTATTTGCCAATGGAAGCCACATCTGAAATATAACTGTTTAAATTCAATGATTTAAAATTAAATGTGCACAGCAGAAACATCTTCCTTTAACTCACCTAATGTTACCATGTATGAAAGTAAATGTCCTGTTATCCACCTAGAATCTGAAATTTCCCCAAATCCTTTATATTTTATCATATACTCACAGTAGCCCCTTGAGAATGAAATTCTCACGTAATGTCAAGTGAAATTAGGAGGTAAAGCAAGATTCTGAGAATTCTAATAAGGTTTAATAGCTGATAAGATAACTTGGGTTACAGCATTTCTGAAAAAATATTGTAGTCACATGCAGCAATAATGGAAATATACCACTCAGTTGTTAGACTGCAGGAAGTATATTTTATGAACAGCCCTAACTGCCATTTGTATGGATTACTGCTACATTCATGTCATGCCACTGCTATAGATTTCTCTCCAATCAATTACTGAGCACAGTAGGAACGCTAATACATGCTCATTTCTCTGGAATCCTCTATTAGACAATATTAGCTTCTTGTATTCCCATCAGCCTATCCAGAACTTTCTTTAGAACAATGCTACAGTCTGAGACTTTTCTTATCTAGCCTTCCTTTTCTTCTCTCCTTTTATAGTTATTAGTAAAGTATCACAGTGTGAAAATCCCTACTTACCAATGCCATCTCTCCTTTCCCATCATTAATGCTTCTTTCTCTCTCCAATAAATCTTCTGCACATATAATGTCATTTTGCATCTGCTTCTCAGAGAACCAAACTGATCAAGGTAGTACAAATAAGAAAGCGTTTGGGTATTCATATCCCAGCTAACAAAAAGGAACCCATGTAAGGGTTGGAATGTAAGGACTGGCATGTAAGGAAAAATTATCTTTGGAAAAAGTGACAGTCCAACGGCTGATGATTTTACTGGTAACAGCACTTTCCCAGGATAAAACACCCTTAAAGACAATAATTAAATCATCTAAAGTAATTGAGAGAAACAATGTCTACAAGGACAGTGGAGTTGTTTGCTTAGTGCGTAGTGAGATAATAAGAAACTGAGGGCAGTTAACCACCTGTTAAATGCTAAGTGTAAAAACCAGAGAGCATCTTTGGTAGCTTACAAAAAGACATGTGCTTCCTTTGGTAGGCATACCTAAGGTGCAGACACTGGATTTAATAGTAAAGCAGAACTTCAAAAACATTTTAACTTTTCAGCAACACAAGACTGTTGTGGTAAGATCAGGAGCTTTGAAATCTGATATGTGTACATATGGATGGATTCCCTGGAGGATTTTCACTCTGAGGGTCTTCTAGACCCTCTGAGCTTGCTGATAATACTACTTCTCCCTATTATGAGCTAAAACTTCTCCAATGTGAGCTCATAAAACCAATGAAAATGGGGAAAAGTCACAGATAGGGTAGCTCTTAGAAGTTTTAGGAAATGGGAAAACAGATATTTCAATGACTATTAAGCAAGGGACAAAGTTAACACTGGTGCCTGGAAACCCAAGGGATAATCACAGCTTCCTTATTAGAGTGGTGGCACACATGCGCTAAGTAATAAATGGAATCCTGCCTAAAGTTCAGGCCAAAGTGAGTGATTTGGATCCATAGACCCACATAGTAGTCATTTGCCCAATGTGTCTCCACATGAAATCAACATAACTTTCAGTTGGAATAATTCCCATATTGAGCCCTTGTCATGTTTAGTAAAATTTATCTGGTGGAGAAAGCAAAGCTTAAATCTCTGAAATTCCACTTGCCATAATTTCATATATATATACATATATGTCATATATATATGTATAATTATAGATATTTATGTCATTTTGCATGAGAAATGAGTGTTTTAACTATACTATAGATGAGGTATAGTGAGGCCAGATGCAGATTAAGAGAGAAATAAGCAAAAGTTTTAGTTTAGTATAGTCAGTTATCAGAAAAAACACAGATATCATTCAAGGCCACTTAGGGGAAGCATCAGAGTTAGTCGGAAGGCAGAAAGAGAGGAGAAAAATGGTCGTGTATTTATTGTGGTTTCTGTTAGAAGAAATGGGAGAGGCAGATTGTGAAAATAATAAAAAGGTGCCACTCAAATATTTGTCTTTCTATGAAGAGCATAGAAGACTGACGGCTCACCTTCATCTCTATATTCTCCATTGTATACATGTCAAGAATAAGGTTGCCAAGTTAAGCAGTAAAAAATACAGAAATACAAATTAAATTTGAATTCCAGTAAAATAACAAATACTATTTTGTATGCAGTATTAAGATGTTTGGGATATATTTTTACTAAAAATAATTTATTATTTATCTGAAATTTAAATTAAGTTATATCTTGCATTTTATTTGCTAGCCCTCGCCAAACTAAACCTAGCCTTTTTTTCTGGTGACAGGATTTACTTCTCTAATATAATTTAACTTCAAAAGACTGTGAGTGCAGATGACAACATGTGAATAAAGGGAGTGATAACTGAACAAAGGTCATATTTTCTGATAAGATTTCTGCAACTTTGCCACAGGAGAGATGTACCCTCTTCATTCCGGCTATATTTTAAGCTGCCATTAAGAAGTAATTAGAAATAAAAACAAAATTGAGTGACTTTAAAATTCCACTATATGCCTTTAACTAGCATTTTGTGATGATCTTTCTCTGTCTTAATGATGCAAAATGCCTTTCACTTTCTAGTTTCTTTTGTTTCTATCTGTGAAATATACCTTGATATGGCCTTCCTCTCTTTAGATGCAGAATAATTCTTAACCTTTCCCATTCCTGACTCCTCACTCTCTGGCTCCAGACTTTATGTCATTTCCATTTCTATTCTAATGCCTTCCACCATCAGTCATTGAGGATCTTTTATTTCAGCTACCACCTAGGATATATTATTTTGCCTCTTTCCTCTCTAACAAGTTTAAATTTCCACACTGGCAGATATCTGGAGTTCAGGATATCTTTATTATAGTATGGATGATATCTAAGTGAAGGGCATTACAATAATAATTATTAATTAGAAATCTCATACTACTTTTTGAGCCCTATTTGGTACACCTTCAAACGTTTATCAGCTATCCCTACTGCTTCTTTTCTAATTTGTGGGTTTTGAGAAAATAAGTCTCAAAATATTTTAGGAGAGTGGTCAAAGATTGGAAAACTTTAGGCTCAGAAATTTGTTTTGGCTCATAGAAAGTTATAAAATTCTATTTATCCATTGAGAGTTACTAATTTAGTAGTAAGTAAGCCTGAAGCATCTGAGAAGAGGCATTTGGGAAGAATTTGATAAGAAGGAAGCATAGAGTAAAGCATAAGGAAGAGAGAAGAGGAGAGAAAGGGAGACCAAGACAGAAAAATAGAAAGAGACAGAGAGATAGAAAGAAAAAGACAGTAGAAGTCCCATATTTCAGTAAAGCCAGTCTGAGTAGAATTTTCCATTATTTGCAAATATTACATATTAGATTAACACACAAGTTAAGGATTTTCTTTCAGAATTCTTAAATTATGCAATTATAACCCCTATTCTTTGCTGAGTTGGGAATTTGGTCTTTTTCATTGTTTATCCTTTAACCTTTAATTATTTTTAGTATACTTCTATTCTTTTTTACCTTTATCACACCTATCTTCTCTCTAGTAAGCAACTTCCTTCCACAAATTATCGTAGAGCACTTCTGACAAAGGAATTTTTTGTCTTTCTGGCTACTCAGTGAATACTGTAATGTCTTGGTATCAAGATTGCTAATATTTTTTTCTGATATCCTATACTAATTAATACATTCTCTTATTATATAGGTTTTATTCTCCAAGACTTTGCCTGATACCTTTATCTTAGTGGATGTACATAATTATTCAGAGGAGGTTCAACCCAAATACATTAAATGTGACAGGTTGAAGTAGAGAAATAGAGAGCTAAGCTTAGCACCCTATTGCCCAATATGCCTGTAATATTTACAACACGTTTTCCTTGCTTTCTATAGTCTTCCTATTTTTTTATTTTCCTGTCTTTGAACATATCATATTATTTCTTTTTATGTTTATGGTTGACCGACTTGCCTCATATGCGGCCAATCTTTTTCTCATAGTTCATTGTTTATTTGTATTCTATCCTGAATTTCCACAGTGACATTTTCTTGGTCTCTCTGTTCTTGATAGTTGCAACATATCTGTAAACTGCAAGATGATAATTCCTTCTTTACACAAGCCCCTTAATACTTAGTTGTGAACATCAAAGCTGTCTGTGATTCATGTTACCAAAAACAAGTGGCTTAGTAATTCACTAATGACCTAGCTTCCATATCCCTCTAAGGTACTTCTGGGAAGGCTTTTCTTTTTCTTTTTCTTTTCTTTTTCTTTTTTTTTTTTTTGTGCGTGTGTGTTTTGTTGTTGTTGTTGTTGGTGGTGGTGGTGGTGGTGTTTTTCTGGGAAGCTTTAAAGTCTCAATTTAGTTTTAAAAGTGACAAGAGTCCCAATGATTTAATAATATTTGTCTTTTTTTTTCTTTTTTCCCCTCTTTGACCAAATAAAAGTTCAGCTGATATAAGTTTCACTTATATTTGGTTATTTCAATATTGTACATAGTTTATGGGCAATCTCAAAATACTACATATTTCCTGTTGTGACATCACAATACTCAACCTAATGTTTGTTTTGCCTTAAACATGTGATTGCTTTTTTATTATTTTAATTCCAATATAGTTTACACGCAGTATTATATTAGTCAAGTGTAATATATAGTGATTCAACAATTCCATACATCACCCAGCTCATCACAATCCTTAGTCCCCAGCACATATTTCACCGACCCCCCACCCCCACCCCTCAGCTAACCATCAGTTAGTTCTATATAGTTATGAGTCTGTTCCTGGTTTCTGTCTCTGTCTCTCTCTTTATCTTTCTCTCTGTCCCTCATTCTCACTCTCTCTGTCTTTTGTTCATTTGTTTGCTTCTTAAATTTCACATATCAGTAAATTATATGCTATTTCTCTCTCTGACTGACTTATTGCATCTAGCATTATATCTGTAGCTTCATCCATGTCATTGCAAAAGCAAGATTTCATTATTTATGGCTGGCAATATTTCATTTTATATATATATATATATATATATATATATATATATATATATATATATATAATGTATTTTTATATACCCATTTGTCTATCTATGGACATTCAGGCTGCTTCCATAACTTGGCTATTGTAAATAATGCTACTATATGAATAGGGATGCATATATCACTTTGCATTAGTGTTCTTATATTTGGGGGGAAGATACTCAGTCGTGCAAATTACTGGATAGTAGGGAGGTTCTAGTTTTAACTTTTTAAGGGAACTCCACACTGTTTTCCATAGTGGCTTCAACAGTTTGCACTCCCACAACAGTGCATGAACACTCCTTTTTCCACAAGTCCTTGTCAATACTTATTTCTTGTGTTTTTTTTATTTTAACCAATCTGACAGGTCTGAAGCGATGTATCATTTTCATTTTCATTTGCATTTCCCTGATGATGAGTTATGCTGAGCATCTTATCATGTGTCTGTGGACCATTGTCAGAGAAATGTATGTTCATATCTTCTGCTCATTTTAATTGGATTATTTGTTTGGGGGTGAGGCACTACATAAGTAGGTTTTTTTTTCAGATATATATATATTTTTTATTGAAGTTCGATTTGCCAACATATAGTATAACACCCAGTGCTCATCCCATCAAGTGCCCTCCTCAATGCCCATCACCCAGTCACCCCACCTCCTGCCCGCCTCCCCTTCCAATACCCTTTGTTCATTTCCCAGAGTTAGGAGTCTCTCGCGTTTTGTCACCCTCTCTAATTTTTCCCACTTATTTTCCCTCATTTCCTCTATAATTCCTTTCACTATTTTTTATATTCCCCATATGCGTGAAACCATATGATTGTCCTTCTTGGATTGACTTCACTCAGCATAATACCCTCCAGTTCTATCCATGTTGAAGCAAATGGTGGGTATTCATTGTTTCTAATGGCTGAGTAATATTCCATTGTGAGATATATATATATATATATATATATATATATATATATATATATAATCACATCTTCTTTATCCACATCACTTGCCATCAAGGAAATACAAATTAAAACCACAATGAGATACTACCTCACATCAGCAAGAATGGTGAAAGTTAATAAGACAGGAAACAAATGTTGGGGAGGATGTGGAGAAAGGAGAACACTCTTGCACTGTTGGTGGGAATGTGAACACGTATAGCCACTCTAGAAAACTGTACAGCCACTCTAGAAAACTTTTAGGTTCCTAAAAGAGTTAAAAATAGAGCTACCCTATATAAGTCTTTAATATATTTTGAACAGTAACCCTTTGTTGTATTTGCCATTTGCAAATATCTTCTCCCATTCAGTAGGTTGTCATTTAATTTTGTTGATTATTTCCTTTTCTGCGAAGAACGTTTCATTTTGAGGTAGTTCCAATAGTTTATTTTTTGCTTTTATCTTCCTTTCCTTATGAGACATATCTAGAAAAATGCCATGATGGCAAATACCAGAGAAATTACTCCCTGTGCTATCTTACAGGATCTTTATGGTTTTAGGTCTCACATTTAATTATTTAATTCATTTTAATTTATTTTTGCATATGGTGCAGTAAGAAAGTGATTCAGTTTCATGTTTTTAAAGATTTCATTTATTTATTCATGAGAGGCAGAGAAAGAGGTAGAGACACAGGCAGAGGGAGAAGCAGGCTCCATGCAGGGAGCCCAATGTGGGACTCGATCTCAGGACTCCAGGATCATGCTCTGAGCTGCAGGCAGATGCTCAACTGCTGAGCCACCCAGATATCCCTTCAGTTTCATTTTTTAGCATATAGCTGACCAGTTTTCCCAGGATCATTTGTTGAAGTGATTATTTTTTTCAAAGATTTTATTTGTTTATTCATGAAAGACACAGAAAGAGAGAGGCAGAGACATAGGCAGAGGGGGAAGCTAAGGGGAGCCCAATGAGGGACTCAATCCTGGGATCACACTCTGAGCCAAAGGCAGATGCTCAACCACTGAGCCACCTAGGTATCCTAAGATTATTTTCTTCATTGTTATATGTCCCTGTTTTGTCAAAATTTAATTGACCATATAATTGTGGGTTTATTTCTGAGTTTACTATTTTGTTCCATTGATCTATATATGTCTATTTTTGTGCCAATACTATACAGATTTTTTTTATTTTAATTGAAGTTAGTTAACATATAGTGTAATATTTGTTTCAGGAGTAGAATTTAGCGATTCTTCAGTCACATATAATGCCCAGTGCTCATCTCAACATAGAACTATCTTTGATATGCATCAATCATTTATCAAATGGTGAGTATTTGTCATTTCTAACTCCTCTCTAGTAACCCATGGTTTGTTCTCTTAACTAAAGAGTCTCTTATGATTTTCCTCCCTCTCTGCTTTTATCTTATTTTACTTTTCCTTCTATTCTCCTATGTTCATCTGTTTTGTTTTTCTAAATTCCACAGATGAATGAAATCATATTCTAATTATCTTTCTCTAACATATTTCACTTAATATAATACATTCTAGTTCCATCTATGTTCTTGTAAATGCCAAGATGTCATTCTTTTTTGATAGCTGAGTAATATTCCACTGTATATGCATACGATTTTTCTTTATCCTTTAATCAATCAATGGACACTTCCAGACTTTGCATAATTTGGCTATTGTTGATAGTGAGAACATTGTACTGCATGAAACTCTTCTAAACAGCTCTTTCTATCCTTTGAATAAATTACTAGTACAATTGGTAGGTCATAGGATAGTTCTATTCTTTAATGTTTTTGGGAGCCTCCATACTGTTTTCCAGAGTGGCTGCCCCAATTTTCATTCCCATAAACAGTGCAAGAGGGTTCCCCTTTCTCTACAACTTCATAAACATCTCTTGTTTCTTGAGTTGTTAATTTTATCCATTGTGACAGGTATGAGGTGATATCTCATCCTGGTTTTGATTTGTATTTCTCTGATGATGAGTGATGTTGAACCTCTTTTCATGTGTCTGTTAACCATCTGGATATTTTCTTTGGAAAAGTGTCTGTTCTTGTTTTCTGCTCACTTCCTAACTGTGTTATTTGCATTTTGAGTGTTGAGACTGATGATTTTTTAAATAAATTTTGGATATTAACCTTTAACTGATATGCCATTTCCAAATATCTTCTCCCATTCTGTCCATTTCCTTTTAGTTTTCTTTCCTTCACTATGCAGAAGCTTTTCATCTTGATATAGTCCCAATATTCTGTTTATGCTTTTGTTTTCCTTGCCTCTGTAGACATTTTAGTAATAATTTCTTATGGACAAGAAAAAAAGAGGTTGCTGTCCATTCTCCCCTCTAGAACTTTGATGGTTTCTTATCTTACATTTAAGTCTTTCATCCATTTTGGATTTCTTTTCGTGTATGGTGTGAGAAAGTGGTTGAGTTCATTCTTCTGCATGTTGCAGTTTTCCCAACACAATTTGTAAAATAGACTGCCTTTTAACCATTGGATATTCTTTACTGCTTGTTATAAGATTATTTAACCATATAGTTGTGGGCCAATTTCTGGGTTCTTCTATTCTATTCTATTCTATTCTATTCTATTCTATTCTATTCTATTCTATTCATCCATGTATCTAGTTTTATGCCAGTACCTATTGTCCTGATGATTATAGCTTTATAATACAGTTTTATGTTTGGGATTATGATGTGTCAACTCATTGCTTTTCTTTTTCAACATGACTTCAATTATTTGAATTCTTTTCTGGTTCCACACAAGTTTAAGGATTGTTCATTCTATTTCTGTGAAAAATGCTCGTGTTATAATGTATTGCATTGAATGTGTAGATTCCTTCGGTAGTACAGACATTTTAACAATATTTGTTCTCCCAATCCAATAGCATGGAATGTTTTTACATTTCTTTCTGTTTTCTTCCATTACTTTCATAAATGTTCTATAGTTTGCAGAGTACAGATCCTTTACATCTTTGGTTAGATTTATTCCTAGACATCTTATGACTTTTGGTGCAATTTTAAGTGGGATCAATAACATCCTTTCTCTTTCTGCAGATTAATTATTGGTATATAGAATTGTAACACATTTCTGTACATTGATTTTATGTCCTGTGACTTTGCTGAATTCATGAATAATATCTAGCAATTTTTTTTTGTGGAATCTGTCGGGTTTTCTTCACATAGTATCATATTGTCTGTGAAGCATGAGAATTTGTCAGCTTTCTTGCCAATTTAGATGTCTTTATTTTTTGTTGTTGTCTGATTGCTGAAGCTAAGTTTTTCAGTACTATGTTTAGCAGCAATGGTGAGCATGGACATCCCTGTCCTGTTCCTGACATTAGGGTAATAGCTTTCAGTCTTCCCCCTTGAAGATTATTAACTATCTTTCATATATGGCCGTTATGATATTGAGGAATGTTCCTTATAATCTCTAATTTCTTAAAGGCTTTTTATCAAGAAAGGATGTTGTATTTATCAAATACTTTTTCTGCATCTGTTGAGAGAAGAATATGATTCTTATACTTTCTTTTATCAACGTCGTGTACCACATGGATTGTTTTGTGGATATTGAACCACCCCTGCAGCCCAGGAATAAATCCCACTGGATAATGTTGAATAATCCTTCTAATTTCCTGTTGAATTGGATTTGCTAGTGTCTTGTTGAGAATTTTTGCATTCATGTTCACTAGGCATATTGGTCTTTAATCCTCCTTTTCGATGGGGACTTTGTTTTGGAAACAAGATAATGGTGACCTCATAGAATGAGTTTGGAAGGTTTTTTTCCATCTTTATTTTTTTGGAACAGCTTCAGAATAGTAGGTATTAATTCTTCTTTAAATGTTTGTAGAATTCTCCCAGTAAGCTATCTGGCTCTGGACCCTTGTTTGGTGGAAGATTTTTAATTACTTATTCAATTTTTTGCTGATTAGGAGTCTGTCCAAATTTTTTATTTCTTCCTGTTTTAGTAGTGCATATGTTTCTATGAATGCATTCATTTCTTCCAAATTGCCCAATTTGTTGGCATATAATTGTTCATAATATTCTCTTATAATTGTTTGTATTTCTATGGCGTTGGTTGTGATGTCTCCTCCTTCATTCATGATTTTATTTGTTTGAATCTTTTTTCTTTTTGATAAATCTGTGTTTTATCAATTTCATTTTTTAAAAGAGCCAGCTCCTCATTTCGCTTATCTGTTTATTTTTAAATTTATATATCATGTATTCTTGCTCTGATCTTAATTATGTCCCTTCTTCTGCTCTTTTTTAAGGCTTTACTTGTTCTTTTTCCAGGTCCTTTTATATTAAGCTTTGGTTGTGTATTTGACGTTACTCATACTTCTTGAGGAAGGTCTGTACTGCTACAAATTTCCTTCTTAAGACTGCCTTTGCAGCAGAGGTATGTGGCCTTCTGCCTTTCCCCATAGGGTTGGTATGGGAGCACACACAACCTACTGACCACTCTCAATATGGGGCTCCTAAAAAGGGCAGAAATGACTGACCCTTCACCTTCCCCTGGGAGGATTAGTGTGGGTGAGCAACGCAGGAGCCTGCAAAGTATGGCATGCACAAAAGTTCACCATTTACCCCTGAGGATTTACTGAAGAAAGGGGATTTCGATCTTTCAGCACTGGGGCTGCAGATCAGGGTACTACCATTTTTATTCTCCTTCTCTAAAGAAGTACAGAAAACTTTCAGGGAACAAAAGCTACATAGAAAAAACAGAAACTGTGGTGTACACAGTGCCTGGACCCCTGGCAAGGGGTGGTGCTACTCCTCCCAGACAGAAACACTTAAGAATCAACATAGCAAGCCCATCCCCTATAAGCCAAGCTAGAACATGGAGCACTAAGTGTACAGAGAACACAGCACTGCAAAATTTCTGCTCCAGGGGAAAACAGTATATAGAATTTGAAATTGAGGTTTTTTTCCTCATGATTCATTTATATTTAAGTTTAAGATCTTTTTTTCTATGTTTCCTTTTCTTCTAGTTTCTTATTTTATCAACTATTTGTTTTAAAACTTTTTATATTTTTCTTTTTTACATTTACATTTTGTAGATATATTCTTCATTCATGGCAACATTTCACTGCATTCAACTTTATATATAGATATAGATACATATAAAGTTTTGCTTTCTTTACAATTTTGAGATTTAGTGTCTTCTAACACAAAGACTAAAATACACTCAAGAGCAAGTGGATTAACTTGCTTTGTCCACCTAGGAAATTATGTTTCATTCCATTTTTTCTTTTCTTTTTTCTTTTCTTTTCAGTTTTAGGAATTTGATCTCTTTGGATTTGTCTAGTGTGTGTTTTGCTCGATTTTAGAGTTGGTATTTTTTATTTTGTTCATTAGTTCATCCATTCTTCTCTGGAAAATGACTAGAAGAAGGAATTCATAACCAAGCAAAGACCCAGAGGCAATACTCTCCACAACAGATCTAATCAATATGGATATAAGTAAGAATTAGAGCTGGAATTGAGTGTAACACATGTAAAGTGTGACAAAGCATAAGAGACACCAGAAAATCTCAGAGTGCAGAAATAAGATCTAATCATGGCAAAATTAAAAATTCTCTAACTGAGACGCAGTCTAAATTGGTTGTTCTGAGATCTTGGGTAAATGAGACAGATGAGAGAGTAAGTGACATAGAAGACAAGTTGATGGGGCAGCCCAGGTGGCTCAGTGGTTTAGTGCTGCCTTCAGTCCAGGGCGTGATCCTGGAGTCTCGGGATCAAGTCCCATGCCTGCTTCTCCCTCTGCCTCTCTCTCTCTCTCTTTCTCTCTCTTTCTCTCTCTCTCTCTCATCTCTCTGCTGAATGAATTAATGAAATCTTAAAAAAAAGAATACAAGTTAATTGAAAGGAAGAAAGCTAAGGAAAAGACAAAAACAACTAATGGACCATGAAAGGAGGCTTCTAGAAAGCTACACCATAAAACAGAAACAGTATTATAATAATTGGGGTCCCTGAGGGAAAAAAGAGAAAGAGTGGTCCAGAAGGTATATTTGAGCAAATCATACCTGAGACCTTCCAATTATGGAGAATGAAACAGGTTTTCATGTCTAAGGTAGAGTTGACACCTCCAAAAATTAATTAAAATAGATCAACACCTCAAAATATAATAGTGAAGCTTGTAAATCTCAGAGATAAAGAGAAAATACTGAAAGCAGCTCACAAAAAGACTCCTTAAACTACAGGGGCAGGAACATTAGACTGGCAGCAAATCTATCCACAGAGACCTTGTATACCAGAAAGGGATGGCATGATATATTCAGGGAGCTAAGTGACAAACATGCAGCCAAGAATACTTTATTCAGCAAGGATGAATTCCGAATGGAACTAGAGATAAATGGCTTCCAGGACAGATGAAAACTAAAAGAATTTGTGAACATTAAAACAGCTCTGCAAGAAATAATAAAAGCGATCTTGTAAATGAAGAGAGAGTCTAAAAATAACATAGGCCAACCAGGAAAAAAAAAAAAAACAGAAAATGTACGGGAACAGTGATCTTACAGGAAATACAATGGCACTGAATCCATATCTCTCAATAGTTACTCTGAATACAAATGGGCTAAATGCTTCAATCAAAAGACACAAGATATCAGACTGGATGAAAAAGTAAGACCCATCCGTATGCTGTCTGCAAGAGACTCATTTTAGACCTAAAGACAACTTAAGACTGAAAAAGAAGTGGTAGATAACCTTTTACCATATAAATGGACTTCAAAAGAAAACTAGGGTACCAATCCCCATATCAGACAAATCAGATTTTAAGCCAAAGACTGTAGTAAGGGATAAAGAGTGACACTGCATCACACTTAAAGTTTATATCCAAGAAGAAGATCTAAATATTATATTCATTTATGCTTCTAATGTGGGGGCATCCAATTATATAAACCATTTAGTAAGTGAAGTAAAGAGACATATAATAATACAATAATGTAAGAGGACTTCAACATCTCACTCACATCAATGAACACGTAATCTAAACAGAAGATCAACAAAGAAACAAGGGCTTTTAATGTCACACTGGGCCAGATTAACTTCACAGATATATACAGATCATGCCACGCTAAAGCAAAAGAATACATATTATTCCTGAGTGTACATGGAACATTCTTCAGAATAGATCACATACTGGATCACAAGTCAGGTCCCAACAGGTACCAAAAGATTAGGATTATTTCATGCATATTTTCAGACCACAATGCTTTGAAATGAACTCAATCACAAGAGGAAAGTTAAAAGATACTAAACGATACCTGGAGGTTTTTGTTTTGTTTTAAAATATTTTATTTATTTATGAGAGACAGAGAGAGAGAGAGAGAGGCAGAGACACAGGCAGAGGGATAAGCAGGCTCCATGCATGGAGCCTGATGCAGTACTCAATCCCAGGACTCCAGGATCACACCCTGAGCCAAAGGCAGATGCTCAACTGCTGAGCCACCCAGGTGCCCAATACTTGGAGGTTAAAGAGCATCCTACTAAGAATGAATGGGCCAACCAGGAAATTAAAGAAGAATTTTTAAAAATCATGGAAGCAAATGAAAATGAAAATATAATAGTTGAAAACCTTTGGGATAAAGCAAAGGTGGTTGTAACCAGGAAGTACATAGCAATACAAGAAATTCTCAAGAAATCATAAAAGTCTAAAATACACAAGTGAACCTTACAATTAATGACCTGCAGAAAAAAAGCAAATAAAGCCTAAACCAAGCAGAAGAAGAGAAATGATAAAGATTAGAGTGGAACTCAATGAAATAGAGACAAGAAGTACAGTAGAACAAAACTAGAAGCTTGTTCTTCGAAAGAACTAATAAGTCCTATAAACACTTAGACTTATCAAAAAGAAAATGGAAAGGACTCATGCCACTCTCTTCTGGCTTGTCATGTTTCTTTGGATAGATTTATTGCTATCCTTATGGGTCTACCATTGTAGGTTAAGTATCTTTTGTCCCTAGCATCTTTCAGAATTCTCTCTTTATCTTCGTATTTTGTAAGTTTCACTATGATATATTGTGGTATTGACCCATTTTCCTTGATTTTGAGGGCAGTTATCCATGCTTTTTGGACTTCAATGCCGGTTTCTTTCCTCAAATTGGGGAAGTTATATTTTTTTTAATTAACTTTTATTGGTGTTCAATTTACCAACATACAGAAAAACACCCAGTGCTCATCCCGTCAAGTGTCCACCTCAGTGCCCGTCACCCATTCCCCTCCAACACCCGCCCTCCTCCCCTTCCACCACCCCTAGTTCATTTCCCCGAGTTAGGAGTCTTTATGTTCTGTCTCCCTTCCTGATATTTCCCAACATTTCTTTTCCCTTCCTTTATATTCCCTTTCACTATTATGCTGAGTGAAATAAGTCAATCGGAGAAGGACAAACAGTGTATGTTCTCATTCATTTGGGGAATATGAATAATAGTGGGGAAGTTATTTTTTTTTAAGATTTTATTTATTTATACATGAGACACACACACAGAGAAAGAGAGAGAGAGAGAGAGTGAGAGAGAGAGAGGAAGAGACATAGG
This sequence comes from Vulpes vulpes, assembly GCF_048418805.1. Lineage (NCBI taxonomy): Eukaryota > Metazoa > Chordata > Mammalia > Carnivora > Canidae > Vulpes > Vulpes vulpes. The sequence continues at coordinate 60,314,289 of NC_132796.1, forward strand.
CAGAGGGAGAAGCAGGCTCCATGCAGGGAGCCCCACGTGGGACTTGATCTCAGGTCTCCAGGATCATGCCCTGGGCCGAAGGTGGTGCTAAACCACTGAGCCACACAGGCTGCCCAAATTGGAGAAGTTCTTAGCTATACTTTGTACAAATAAACTTTCTGCCCTTTTTCCCATTCTTCTTTTGAGACTCCTATGGTATGAACAATATTGCACTTTTTAAGTCACTGAGTTCCCTAAGTCTACATTCATGATCTAATTGTTTTCTTTCCCTCTTCTTTCCAGCTTCAGTATTTTCTGTAATTTTATCTTCTATATCACCTATTCATTCTTCAGCTTTTTCCTTCCTCATTGTGATTACACCCAGTCAATTTTGTATCTCAGTTATACTATTTTTTTTGTATTTTGGCCTGAGTAGTTTTCAGGTCTTTTATCTCTGCAGCCAGGGGTTTTCTGTTGTCTTCTATGTTCTTTTCAAACCCAGCTAGTATTTTTACAACTGTTGTTCTAAATTATTTTTCATATATATTTCTTATATCTGTTTATTTGTTTATTTACTTATTTGAGTTCAATTTGCCAATATATAGCATAACATCCAGTGCTCATCCCATCAAGTGCCCCCCTCAGTGCCCAGTCACCCAGTCACCCTCACCCCCCACCCACCTCCCTTTCCACCACCCCTTGTTCATTTCCCAGAGTTAGGAGTCTCTCATATTCTGTCTTATATCTGTTTTGAGAAAATCCTTGCCTGTGATTTCTTCTTGATCCTTCTTTTGGTAAGAATTCTTACATCTTGTCAGTTTGTCTCAGTTTCTGTCTTTTGCATGTTATGAAAACTTGTTATGTTCCCTACTCCTGTAAATAATACAATATTAAGAAGTGGCCCTACACTGTGCAGGGCGGGGTTTTTCAGGAAGTGCTTCTGGTGCATGTTGTGTGCACTCTCCTGCTATGTTTTGGCTGCTTTTTCCCACTGGTGAGTACTCTGCAGAGTTCCTCCTTACTTGCAGTGTAGAGTGTTTGGGCCTTTAACAAGTTGTGTTTCATTTGTTTAAGATAAGCCTGATTTTTGAAAAACACCTAATCTAAGAAAAAAGAAAATTAAAAGGAACAAGAAAGCAAACAAAACTAGAGACAAAAATATAAGCCTCTTTCCAAGGAAATAGAAAGAAAGAAAGAGGGAGAAGAAATGCCTGATTCAAAAATGAGAAAAGGAAACAAAAAAGCCAACAAATGAACAAAGAAATATAAGCCTGAGGTCATATAAAAGAGAAAAAAAATAAAAATTAAATAAAATAAAACAATATAAAATAAAAAATAGAATTACAAGTTTAAAAAATAGAATAAAGAATAATTTAAAAAATGAAAGATAAAACCAAGTCTGGTCCTAATAGCACTGGATCTCACCTGAAACTTTGGAACACTCTATGATCAGTAGCCTCGATTCATGTGAAGGGCCTGAGTTGGTCTTTTTAGGGAGAGGCCTGCTTCACTGGCTAATAGTCAGTCCTGCCCTAATAAAGATGGCCTTTCCAAGCACTGAGGATGAGGTTTGGTGTGAGCAACTCCTACCTCCAGTGCAGGCACTGTTTCTCTTTGAAGTTTGTGCTGTTGGACAGGTTGGGAAGGAGGAAGGAAGATGGCATCACCCCACACTCTTATCTCTCTGGGGGGGGGAACTGAAGACCTCCACTGTTCAGGAGGTCCTCACAGAAAAGCAAACACTATTCTTTCTGTGTCCTGGGATTTTGTAAAATCCCTTCCCTCAATCTTTCTGTGCCCAGCCATCAACATGCCCCATGCCACAGTTCTGTGTTTTATCTTTGGGCAGCTGGGATTCAAAACAACACATCCTAAAGTATGTGGCAGCTCAGACCTGCTCCTTCTGCTGCTGTAGTAAAGCCTTGCAGCATTGCAACATGCTCATTTCTGTCCCAGAAAAGCAGTCACAAACTTGTGCAAGTGCCAGGATTCTATGTAGAAATGACAAAAATCTATGGCCAGGTTATCCATCCTCTGTGTACACCTCTGTCTCCTGCTATTGAATGGCCACTCAATACTGCCTGGTGGGTCTTTTGTTCTTGGAGAGGCAAAATACTCTCTTCTAAATGTACTCCAGAAAGGGGAATATTCTCTCTCCATGCAACCCAAAGGATCCTCACACCACTGTTCATTTTGTGATCCTTTATGCACAGCTTGCTCTCCCACTTTCTCCCTCTACTGCTGACTTAGTTTTGCAGAAAGGTCTCCCACCCATTCTCAGTTCCACAGATTTGTCTCTCCCAATTCACATCTCCAAACCCTGTATCTGCCATGTTCCCTCCCTCAAATTGTGAAGATTATTTTCTTAATCCTCAGATTCATTTCCTAGTTGTTCAAAATGATTTGATGTTGATCTAGCTGTGTTCACGGGATGAGGAAAGCCGAGGGTCCTTCTACTACTCCTCCATCTGAACTCACTCATTACTATACTCTTTTGATTGCTACAGTTTTCTAATATAACTTGCTATCCAGAAATGTGTTATAATCCCTCCAGCTTTGCGTTTCCTTTTCAAAAATTATTAAGCCATTTGAGTCTTTTGTAGTTACATATAAATTTTAGGATTGTTTGTTCTAGTTCTGTGAAAATTCCTTCATATTTTCATAAGGATTGCATTAAATGTGTAGATTGCTTTGGGTAACACAGACATTTTAACAATAATTGTCATCAGATCCACGAACATGGAATCCTTTTTATATATATTGTTTATTTTATTTAATTTTTTTAAGTTTTTAAAAATTTCAACTTAATTTCTATATGTCATCTTCAGTTTCTTTCCTCAATATGTTACAGTTTAGAGAATACAAATTTTTCACCTCTTTAGTTAAGCTTTTCCTCATATTTTATTATTTGGGTGGCAATTGTAAATGGGATTGTTTTCTTAATTTCTCTTTATGCTGGTTCATTATCAGTGTATAGATTTGCAACAGATTTTTGTACATTTATTTTATATCTGGCAATTTTACTGAATTCATTTATCCGTTCTATCAGGGGTTTTGGGTGGAGTCTTTGGGTTTTCTATATACAGTATCATGTGACCAGCAAATAGAGAAAGCTTTACTTCTTCCTTAGTTATTTGGATATCTTTTAAATATTTTTGTTTTCTGATTGCTGTGGCTGGGACTTACAGTACTATATGAGATGAGAGTGGTAAGGGTCATCCCTGTCTTGATACTGATCTTTGGAGGAAAGCTTTCAGTTTTTCCCCATTGAGTATGTTATCCATTCTGGGTTTTTCATATATGGCCTTTATTATGTTGTGGTATGTTCCCTCTAAACCTACTTTGTCAAGGAATTTTATCATGAGTGGATGTTGTACTTTTTCTAATGCTTCTTCCGCCTCCATTGAAATGATCATATGGTCGATGTGATATATTCTGTTTATTGCTTTGCAAATATTCAAACACCTTTGCATCCCAAGACTAAATCCTACATGATGATGGTGAATGCTTCGTTTTCTTTCTTTCATGCACTGTTCGATTTGGTTTGCTAGCATTTTTTGGAGGATTTTTGTATATGTTCATTAGAGATGTTGGCTTGTAGTTCCCTTTTATTGTGGTGTTTTTATTGAGTTTTGGCATCAGGGGAATAGTGGCCTCATAAAATGAATGGATTTGAAAGTTTTCCTTCCATTTATATTTTTCAGAATAGTTTGAGAAAAATAGGTGTTAACTCTTCTTTAAATACTTAGTAGCAAAAGTGAAATAAGTCAATCAGAGAAGGAAAACATTATATGGTCTCATTCATTTGGGGAATATAAAAAATACTGAAAGGGAAAAAAGGGGAAAGGAGAGAAAATGAGTGGAAATATCAGTGAGGATGACAGAACATGAGAGACTCCTAACTCTGGGAAACAAACAAGGGGTAGTAGAAAGGGAGGTGGGCAGGGGGTTGGGTGATTGGGTGATGGACGCTGAGGTGGGCGCTTGATGGGATGAGCACTGGATGATATGCTATATGTTGGCAAATTGAACTCCAATAAAAATTAAATAAAATTAAATAAATAAATAAATAAATAAATTTAATTTAATACATAACAAAAAATAAATAAATAAAAATAAATACTTAGTAGCAATCAATAAATCAATCAATCAACACTTAGTAGTGGCAGCCTGGATGGCTCAGTGGTTTAGCTCTGCCTTCAGTCTAGGGCATGATCCCGAAGACCCGGGATTGAGCTGCATGGAGCCGGTTTCTCCCTCTGCTTCTCTCTCTCTCTCTCTCTCTCTCTCTCTCTCACTCTGTGTGTGTGTGTGTGTGTGTCTCATGAATAAATAAATAATTTTTAAAAATACTTAGTAGAATTCACCTGTGAGGTCATCTGGCATGGACTTTTGTTTGTCAGGTGTTTCCTGATTACTGATTTAATTCACATGCTGATTTTAAGTCCGTTCAAATTTTGAATTTCTTCCTGTTTCAGTTTTGGTAGTTTATTTTCTTCTAGGAATTTATCCATTTCTTTATGTAAACTAATTTATTGGCACACCGAGTTTTTCATATTAGCCTATAAATATGTTACTTTTTAAATTTTTTTTTATTGGAGTTCAATTTGACAACATATAGCATAACACCCAGTGCTCATGCCTCCAAGTGCACACCTCAGTGCCCATCACCCAATCACTCCCACCTCCCGCCAACCTCCCTTTCCATTACCCCTTGTTCATTTCCCAGAGTTGGGTGTCTCTCATGTTTTGTCAACGTCACTGATATTTTCACTCATTATCTCCTTTCCCTTTATTCCCTTTCACTATTTTTTATATTCTCCAAATGAATGAAACCATATAATGTTTGTCCTTCTAGGATTCACTTATTCCACTCTGCATAATACCCTCCAGTTCCATCCACGTTGAAGTAAATGGTGGGTATTTGTCGTTTCTAATGGCTGAGTAATATTCCATTGTATACATAGACCACAGCTTCTTTATCCATTCATCTTTCGATGGACACTGAGGCTCCTTCCACAGTTTGGCTATTGTGGACATTGCTGTGATAAACATTGGGGTGCAGGTGTCCTGGCATTTCACTGCATCTCTATCTTTGGGGTAAATCCCCAGCAGTGCAATTGCTGGGTCATAGGGCAGATCTATTTTGAACTCTTTGAGGAACCTCCACACAGTTTTCCAGAGTAGCTGGAACAGTTCACATTCCCACCAACAGGACAAGAGAGTTCCCCTTCTCCACATCCTCTCCAACATTTGTTATTCCTTGTCCTATAATTTTCCCTATTCTCAGTGGTGTGAGGTGGTATCTCATTGTGGTTTTGTTTTTTTATTTCCCTGATGGCCAGTGATGTAGAGCATTTTCTCATGTGCTGGTTGGCCATGACTATGTCTTCTTTGGTGAAATGTCTGTTCATGTCATTTGTACATTTCATGAAATGTTTGTTTGTTTGTATCTTTGCTGTTGAGTTTCATAAGTTCTTTATAGATCTTGGATACCAGCCCTTTATCTGATACGTCATTTGCAAATATCTTTTCCCATTCTGTAGGTTGTCTTTTAGTTTTGTTGACTGTTTCTTTTGCTGAGCAGAAGCCTTTTATCATGATTAAGTCCCAATGATTCATTTTTGCTTTTGTTTCCATTCCTTCATGGATCTTGCAAGAAGTTGATGTGGCCAAGTTCAAAAAGGGTGTTGCCTGTGTTCTTCTCTAGAATTCTGATGGATTCTTGTCTCACATTTAGATCTTTTATCCATTTTGAGTTTATCTTTGTGTATGGTGAAAGAGAGTGGTCTAGTTTCATTCGTCTGCATGTGGATGTCCAATTTTCTCAGCATCATTTATTGAAGAGACTGTCCTTTTTCCAGTGGATAGTCTTTCCTGCTTTGTCAAATATTAATTGATCATAGACTTGAGGGCCCATTTCTGGGTTCTCAATTCTGTTACATTGATCTATGTGTCTGTTTTTGTGCTAGTACCACACTGTCTTGACTATCACAGCTTTGTAGTACAACTTGAAACTGGGCATTGTGATGCCCCCAGCTATGGTTTTCTTTTTCAATATTCCCCTGGCTATTCGGGGTCTTTTCTGATTCCACACAAATATTAAAATAATTTGTTCTAACTCTCTGAGGAAAGTCCATGGTATTTTGATAGGGATTTCATTAAATATGTAAATTGCCCTGGGTAACATTGACAGTTTCATAATATTAATTCTTCCAATCCACGAGCATGGAATATTTTTCCATCTCCTTGTGTCTTCCTCAATGTCCTTCAGAAGTGTTCTGTAGTTTTTAGGGTATAGATCCTTTCCCTCTTTGGTTAGGTTTATTCCTAGGTATCTTATGCTTTTGGGTGCAATTGTCAATGGGATTGACTCCTTCATTTCTCTTTCATTAGTCTCTTTCTTAGCATAGAGAAATGCCACTGATTTCTGGGCATTGATTTTGTATCCTGTCACACTCCCGAATTACTCTGAGTTCTAGCAATTTTGGGGTGGAGACTTTTTTATTTTCTACATACAGTATCATGTCATCTGTGAAGAGGGAGCATTTGACTTCTTCTTTGCCAATTGGAATGCCTTTTATTTCTTTTTATTGCCTGATTGCTGATGCTAGGAGTAGTACTATGTTGAATAGCAGTGGTGAGAGTAGACAGCCCGGTCATGTTCCTGGTCTTAGGGGAAAGGCTCCCAGTGTATCCCCATTGAGGATGATATTTGCTGTGGGCTTTTCATTGATGGCTTTTAAGATTCTGAGGAATGTTCCCTCTGTCCCTACACTCTGAAGACTTTTGAACAGGAATGGATGCTGTATTTTGTCAAATGCTTTCTCTGCATCTATTGAGAGAACCATATGTTTCTTGTTTTTTTCTCTTGTTGATATAATCTATCACATTGTTTGCTTTATGAGTGTTGAACCAACCTTGCATCCCGGGGATCCCACTTGGTTATGGTGAATAATCTTCTTAATGTACTGTTGTATCCTATTGGCTAGTATCTTGTTGAGAATTTTTGCATCCATGTTCATCAGGGATATTGGTCTATAATTCTCCTTTTAGGCGGGGTCTTTTTCTGGTTTGAGAATTAAGGTGATGCTGGCCTCATAGAATGAGTTTGGAAGTATTCCATCTCTTTTTATCTTTCTGAACAGCTTTAGTAGAATAGGTACAGTTTCTTCTTTAAATGTTAGATAGAATTCCCCTGGAAAGCCATCTGGCCCTGGAATTTTGTGTCTTTGGAGGTTTTTGATGACTGCTTCCATTTCCTCCCTGGTTATTGGCCTGTTCAGGTTTTCTATTTCTTCCTGTTCCAGTTTTGGTAGTTTGTGGTTTTCTTTTTTTTAAGTTCTTTTTATTGGACTTCAATTTGCCAACCTACAGCATAACACTCAGTGCTCATCCCATCAAGTTCCCCCCTCAGTGCCAGTCACCCAGTCACCCCAAACCCCTTCCAACCTCCCTTTCCACCACCCCTTGTTCGTTTCCCAGAGATATGTGTCTCTCATGTTCTGTCACCCTATCTGATAGTTTGTGGTTTTCCAGAAATTCATCCATTTCTTCTAGATTGTCTAATTTATTGTCATATAGATGCTCATAATAAGTTTTTAAAATCATTTGTATTTCCTTGGTTTTGGTTGTGATCTCTTCTTTTTCATCTGTGATTTTATTAATTTGAGTCTTTTTTTTTTCTTTTCAATAAGGCTGTCTAATGGTTTATTTATCTTATTAATTATTTCAGGAACCAACTCCTGTTTTGTTTTGTTTTGTTTTGTTTTGTTTTGTTTTGATCTGTTGTACAGTTCTTCTGGTCTCGATTTCAGAGTTCTACTCAAATATTTATTAACTCTCTTATTTTGCTTGGTGTAGAGTTTATTTGCTGTTCTTTCTCCAGCTTCTTTAGGTGGAAGGTGAGCTTGCATATTTAATTTTTTTCCAATTTTTTGAGGGATGCTTGTATTGCAATGTATTTCCCTCTCAGGACTGCTTTTGCTGTATCCCAAAGATTTTGAACTGTTTTATCTTCATTATCATTAGTTTCCATGGATTTTTTGAATTCTTCCCTAATTTCTTGGTTGACCCTTCCATCTTTTAGCAGGATGGTTTTTAACCTCCACGTGTTTGAAATCCTTCCAAATTTCTCCTTGTGATTTAGTTCTATTTTCAAAACATTATGGTCTGAAAATATGCAGGGGAGGATCCCAATCTTTTGGTATTGGTTAAGACCTGATTTGTAACCCAGTATGTGGTCTATTCTGGAGAAAGTTCCATGTGCACTTGAGAAGAATGCATATTCAATTGTGTTTCGATATAGAGTTCTGTAAATATCTGTCAAATCCATCTGGTCCAGTGTATCATTTAAAGTTCTTGTTTCTTTGGAGATGTTGTGCTTCAAATATGTGCCGATTGCAGAAAGTGCCATGTTCAAGTATCCCAGTATTAGTGTATTATTATCTAAGTATGTCTTAAATTTGGTTATTGGTTGATATGCTTGGCAGCTCCCACATTAGGGCCATAAATATTCATGATTGTTATGGCCTTTTGTTGGATAGATCCTTTAAGTATGCTATACTGTCCCTCTTTATCTCTTACTACAGGCTTTGGGATAAAGTTTAATTTATCTGATATGAGGATGGCTACCCCTGCTTTCTTTTGAGGACCATTTGAATGGTAAATGGTTCCCCAACCTTTTATTTTCAGGCTGTAGGTGTCCTTATGTCTAAAATGAGTCTCTTGTAGACTACAAATACATGGGTCTTGGTTTTTTATCCAGTCTGAAACCCTGCGTCTTTTGACGGGATCATTAAGCCCATACACACTCAGAGCTACTATTGACAGATATGAATTTAGTGTCATCATAATACCTATTCAGTCCCTGTTTTTGTCGATTGTTTCCTTGGACTTCCTCTTTCTTTTACACTTTACCGCTTAGTATTTCTTGGAGAGCAGGTTTGGTTGTCACATATTCTTTCAGTTTCTGCCTATCTTGGAAGCTCTTTATCTCTCCTTCTATTATGAATGAAAGCTTTGCTGGATAGAGTATTCTTGGCTGCACGTTCTTCTCCTTTACGACCCTGAATATATCCTGCCAGCCCTTTCTGGCCTTCCAGGTCTCTGTGCACAGGTCTGCTATTAACCTAATACTTCTCCCCATTAAGGTTAGGAAATTCTTGTCTCTTGCTGCTTTCAGGATCTTCTCTTTATCTTTGGTATGTTCAAGTTTCACTATGAAATGTCAGGGTATTGAACGGTTTTTATTGATTTTAGGGGGGATCTCTCTATCTCCTGGATCTGAATGCCTGTTTCCCTCCCCATGTTAGGGAAGTTCTCAGCTATGATTTGTTCAAATACACTTTCTGGGCCTCTGTCCCTTTCGGCGCCCTCTGGATCCCCAATTAAACGTAGATTTTTCCTTCTGAAGCTGTCATTTATTTCCCTTAACTTTTTCCTCATGGTCTTTTGTTTTTCTCTTTCCTCCTCAGCTTCCTTCCTTGCAATCAACTTGTCTTTTATGTTACTCACTTGTTTTTCTACCTCGTTAACCCTGTCGATAGGACCTCCAGTTTGGTTTGCATCTCATTTAATTGATTTTTAATTTCGGCCTGATTAGATCTAAATTCTACAGTCATGAAGTCTCTTTTTCCTTTATGCTTTTTTCCAGAGCCACCAGTAGCTTTATAATTTGCTTCTGAATTGGCTTTCTGACATTGAATTGTGATCCAAATTCTGTAACTCTGTGGGAGAGAGTACTGTTTGTGATTATTTCTTTTGTGGTAAGTTCTTCCTTCTAGTCATATTACTCAGTGCATAGTGGCTAAAAAAAAGTTGTAATGGAAAAAGGAAGAAAAAGGGGAAGAAAAAAGGGGGGGGGAACAAACAAACAAAAAACAAAAACCATGAGGGATATCTTCTGATTCTGTATATTATAAGTCCCTTGACTTCCCCCGGAGCTTTCCAGTGCAGCTTGATTAATAACTTGCTCTTCTCCTGTCTTTTCAGCTGGTCTTCTGGAGTAGGGGCCTGCTGTGGTGATTCTCAGGTGTGTGCACCTGGGGGAGCTGCCCTGTCCCCCCTGCCAGGTGCATGGTTCAGTGGGAGCTATCTTGTGAGGCTCCTGCTCCCTGCGGCACTGCTCAGTCCCAGGTACAAGGTGACACCAGGAGGAACAACCACAGTGGTAGCAGCCAGACCTCCAGCCCTAGAGTCAGCTCTAGCAGTAACTACCGCAGTCTCCCAGTCCACAGGGGCCTGGATGGCTGGGAGTGGGGAGCGCTGATCTGCACAGGTCGTGGGCACCTGGCAGCAGGAGCGTCATCATTGTCCTGTGTCCTCCTGTCCTCTTCCTGTGCCAGATCATGGGCTGTGTTCCCTGGCACCTTGTGCTCTGCAGCCTGCACTGCTGGAATCATGCTCCAGGACTGTGCAGCCCCCTCCATGGGGACCTGCAGCGTGAGCCACCACCTGAGATGCTCCTGGGGTTGTACAGCCTCCTCTGTGCAGAGCCTCCACCTGAGCTGCTCCTGAGGCCCCACCGGGAGTGCACTCCAGCCCTTTAAGGAGCTAGGCCACAGTGTGTGATGTGCTCTCCTCCAGTGTGCACTTCCTCTGTTAGGGACCCCGGGAACCTGGGGCCTCCACTGCCCCTCCTGGGATCCTGCCCAAGTTCCCTGTAAGTGCCTTTCTGTCCTGGAAGATTGGTAAATTTCTTGCTTCTCGGGCCCTGAGCTTTCCTGTCCTGGAGGCATTCGCTGCCCAGCCTTAGCCCAGCTCCTAGTGGGGGTCCCTCCCCCACTGGATGTTTATTTATTTATTTATTTATTTTTCCATCTTCCTACCTTGATAGAAGTATGAACTCTTCTCACTGTAGCATTCCAGCTGTTTTCTCTTTAAATCTCAGGTCGAATTCGTAGGTTTTCAGGATGATTTGAAAGTTACCTTGTAAGTTGTTGGGGACAGGTGACTTGGGGATCCTACTCTTCCACCATCTTGCCCTGCTGTATAATTGTGTTTCTGTGTTTTTTTTCTTCTCTCTTTTGTGATTAAGTGACAACTAAACAAGCCTGCAATAAATATTAATGGGAATTATTCAAGTATAAAAGAGAGACCAAATGTGATGAAGACAAGAAAGGAACATGGAAGGAACACCTGAGTCGCTCAGTTGGTTAAGCGTCTGACTCTTGGTTTTGGATCAGGCTCAGGTCATGAGATGGAGCCCTGCATTGGGCTCTGTGCTCAGCAAGGAGTTTGCTTCTCTCCTTCTTGCTCTCCCTCTGCCCCTCCCTCTCTCTCTCTAAAATAGATAGATGATAGATAGATAGATAGATAGATGATAGATAGATGATAGATGATAGATAGATAGATAGTAGATGATGATACATACATACATACATACATATTTTTTAAGAAAAGAATAGATAGATGATAGATAGATAGATGATAGATAGATAGATAGATAGATAGATAGATAGTAGATGATGATACATACATACATACATACATATTTTTTTTAAAAAAGAACAGGGACCATCTCCAGAAACCATGACAAAATAAGTAATATGATGGCAACACATACATATTTATTAAAAACATGACTTTAATATAAACAGACTAAGCCTTCAAATCAAAAGATGTCAAAATGCGTATTAAAAAAGAAGACTCATCTACATACTTCCTACAAGAGCCCCATTTTAGTCCTAATGACTTCTGGAGGTACAGAACCATTTATCATGTAGATGGATGCCAAAAGGAAACTGGGGTAGCAATATTTACATTCAACAACCTATATTTTAAAACACATTTTTAAAGGAGACAACGAAAGGCCTTGTATAATGATAAAGGTGAAAATACAAGATGATTTGATTGTAAATAATAATACAACATACATGGGAGAATGCAAATATGTTAACATTGTTTAACAAAGAAAAGAAACTAATGGATAATAACACAGTAATAGTAAGCTATTTTAACACCTCATTTACATCACAAACAGATCATCTAAACAAAATAAACAAACAATGGCTTTGAATAACACACTGGACCAGATTAACTTAACAGATATATTCAGAACATTCCATTATAAAACATCAGAATACACATTCTTTTTAAGTGCACATGGGATATTCTCCAGAATAGATCACATATTAGGTCACAAAACATGTCTTAACAAATATAAAATCACTGAGATTATATCATGCAATATTTCTGACCACAACTCTGTGAAACTTGAAGTCAATCACAAGAAAAAATTGGGAAATATCACAAATACATGGAAGTTAAAATACATTCTACTAAACAGTGAATAGATCTGATAGGAAATCAAAGAACAACTAGAAAATACATGGAATCAAATGAAAATGAAAACACAATGGCCCAAAACCTTTGGGATGTAACAAAGGCAGTCCCAGAGGGTAAGTATATAGGTATGCAGGTGTACCTTAAGAAGGAAGAAATATCTCAAACACTATACACTTACACATAAAGGAGCTAGAAACAGAATAACATATGAAGCCTAAATCCAATAGAAACAGGGGAATAATAAGGTTTAGAGCAGAAATAAGTGAAATACAAATTAAAAAGCAATAGAACATATCAATGAAACCAAGTTTGTCTTTGAAAAAATAATAAAATTGATAAATCTCTAGATACACTTATCAAAAAGAAAAGAGAAAGGGCCCAACTAAAAAAAAAAAGTATCACCACTTTATGCCATTCTGGTTGCTATTTGTCTTGGTGTAGACATCCTTTGGTTGATTTGGTTGAGGGATCTCTGTGTTTACTGGGTCTGGATGTCTGTTTCCTTCCTTAGATTTGGGAAGTTTTCAGTTATTTCCTCAAATAAATTTTCTACCTCTTTTTCTCTCTCTTCTCCTCAAGATCCCTATAATGTGAATGGCATTATGCTTGATGCAGTTACTGAGTTTCCAAAGTCTATATTCATTTTGCATAATTCATTTTTTCTGTAATTTAATCATTTTGATAACCTTCCATGTCTGTGTCTTCTAGTTCTTAATTTGTTCCTCTACATCTTCCACTCTGCTATTTATTTCATCAAGTGTATTTTTAATTTTTAATTTAATTGATTGCAGTATTCATTTCTCAATGTCTCATTTTGTGTTTCCTATCACTTTCTTAAGTGTCTCACTGATGTCCTCCACTCTTTTCTCAAGTCCAGGGAGTCTTTGTGATCATCGCTTCAAATTATCTATTATGCATGTTCCTTATATCCATTTTGCTTATGTGTCTTGTTGTGGTCTTGTCCTGTTGTTTTATTTGTGACATATTCCTCTGTTTCCTCATTTAGCCTAATCTCTGTGTTTACTTTTGTGTGTTAAGAATGTTAGCATTTATCACAGTTTACAATTTTATCTGTACTTCCACAATTATTTGATTAATGCCTATGTAACACATTAGACTGTAAGATTTATGAAAATCTGTTTTGACCACCATTGTGTCATTCAACAATTTTCACAATGTCTGAAATATAGTAAAAGGTTTAATAAATATTTATTGAATAAATAATCCAAATGATATAATGAAGGAGAAAAACTGAGTCTTATATGTAAATGATGAATCACTAAATTCTATTCCTAAATCCAATATTATACTATATGTCAAATAAATAGAATTTAAATAAAACTTGAAACAACAAAAAAAGTATTTGAAGTATAGTGGACAAACAATGTTGCATTAGTTTCAGGTGCACAACATAATGATTTTAGGCATTAAACTATGTTCAACACAAGTGTAGCTTTATGTCACCATACAACATTGTTACAATACCATTGACTATATTCCCTACCTTGTACTTTTCGTCTTTGTTACTTACTCATTCCATAAATAGAAGCTTACACCTTCTACCCCCCCATACCCATTTTTCTCATGCTCTCACCACACTCCCTGTTGGCAACCACCAGTGTGTTCTCTGTATCATGGGTTTGTTTCTGTTAGTTGTTTGTTAGATTCTGAATATAAGTGAAATAATATGGCATTTGTCTTTTTCTGTCTGACTTATTTTGCTTAGCACAATACCCTCTAGGTCATGTTGTCCCAAAGGCAAGATCCCATTATTTTTTAGACTGAGTGAAATTCCATTTATATATAATTGTTTATGATTGTAGGGGAGCATGTAAGGGAAAAAGAAGGCAATATCAACAGTAATGGGTAGGAGGTAAGTAAAAAAAGCCCAAGAAAAATTTACAAATATATATATATAAATAAAAAATATATGTTATATATCATATAAAATAAAATATATAAATATATTTAAATATTTAAATATATATTATGTATCATATATATTATATATCATATGATATATAATATATATGTATATCACATATTATTTATTCATACATCAGTGGATACAGATGCTTCCATATCTTGGCTATTTTAATAATACTGTAATAAACATAAGTCTGCATATATTTTTCTAAACTAGTGTTTGCATTGCCTTTGGGTAAATACCCAGAAGTGGAATTACTGAATCATATTATAATTTTATTTTTAAAATTTTGAGTAATATCTATGCTGTTTTTGACAGTGGTTGCACCAACTTACATCCCTACCAACAGTGCATGAGGGTTCTCTTTTTTTTTTTTTAACATTTTTTTTAATCTTTATTTATTTATGATAGTCACAGAGAGAGAAAGAGGCAGAGACACAGGCAGAGGGAGAAGCAGGCTCCATGCACCGGGAGCCCGACGTGGGACTCGATCCCGGGTCTCCAGGATCGCGCCCTGGGCCAAAGGCAGGCGCCAAACCGCTGCGCCACCCAGGGATCCCTCTTTTCTCTACATCCTTGCCAAAATTTGCTGTCTTGTCTTTTGGATACTAGCCATTCTGACTCATGTGAGGTGGTATTTCACTGTGGATTTTATTTTCATTTCCCTGATAATTAGTAATATTGAGCATCTTTTCATGTGTTTGTTGGCATCTCAGGAAAAAAATGTCTAGCCAGGTTTCCTGCTCATTATAAAAATCATATTATTATTATTACTATTATTATTATTTATATGGAGTTGTATAAGTTATTTATTTATTTTGAATATTAATCGCTTATAGTATATATCATTTGCAAATATTTTTTTTTCCTATTCAGTAAGTTGCCTTTTCATTTGTTGATGGTTTTCTTTACTGTGTAAAAGTTTTTACTTTTTATTTAAGTGTAGTCCTAATACTTTGTTTTGCTATTGTTGCCATTGCCTGAGGAGACATATATAGAAAAACATTGCTAAGGCTGATGCCCAAGGGATGTCTATGTTTTCGTTAAGGAATGTTACAGTTCCATGAAACTCTTCTGCACTTTAAAATGTTTTATATACTTCAAGTATGATTATTATTTTTATGATCAGTATTATTATATGATCTTTAGGTGCCTAGAAAAGTGCAAAACTATAGTATGTATTTAGTAAATATTTATTTAAGAAGGGAGAGAATATCAGAGAATATGATAATTTGTGACAGAATGAATTTATATAAAATTAGAAATATAAAGAAATGACACAGAAGTTTGCAGAGGGATACAGTTAGCATGAATAGCATTTCATCCAGATGCCAGGGAAGTTTTAACTACTAAAGAACCATGGCTCAGTGGTCTAAGGGAAGTCAGAAAGGCAGTGAGAATAAGAAGACACTAAGTTATAGATATACAAAAAGAATATTAAAGCCAGATAATTATGAATCCTATTCCCTACACTGTTGCTTTTACCCCAAGATTCGTGTGTCCATTTATGCCCAAGACTGAATTTGTTGAATAACTTTGATAAGATGCTAATTAGCCATATAACAAGGCTCTAGGAACTAAAACCTAGGCAAGAATGATCCAGAACAGTGGTATATGCATATAGAAATTAGTGGTGTTGTTTTTTTTTTTTTTTTTTTTTAGGAATCTACACTATGAAAACCTACAGTCAAGAAAGAGTATGAGCACATTTAATTGTTTATGATAGTAGGGGAGCATGTAAGGGCAAAAGAAGGCAATATCAACAGTAATGGGTAGGAAGTAAGTAAAAAAGCCCAAGAAAAAATTATCTTACAGTTTTGCCAAGGCAGTTCTACGTGTGTCATCCTACTGGATAAAGCCAAAATGCAGGAATGTAGAATTTCAACGAAATCAGAACACATTAGAATTTCATGTCTGGTAAAGTCTCTCCTTTTATAGTCAAGAGATTATTAGGGCAATCCTGTGGCATGAATATGTGGTTAGAAACAGGTCTCCATGAATTTCTTCTCTAAATGAAATCTAAAGTTTTGCCACTGAACCAGTACAAAGCATGAAACTTATAATGCATTAGAATCCATGGAAATGATGCCTTGTCACAAAGAAGTTAAAAGAGGGTGTTGTGTGTGGTTTTTAACTCATTTAATTTAATGTAAAACTCATTTTCAGTGATGATGATGATAATCGTGATGATGATTTTTATCCAGTGATGATGATTATCATCATTGTTATTATTATCATCATTAGTTGCAATCCTCAAACTTGACTAGTGAGAATAAAAACTGTACATAATTCAAAACTGTACATTACTCAAGGGAAATAGTCCTAGTAGGTGAATAAAATGAAACCAGCTACAGTTGTGTTATATATTTGCTTTGAAATTCCCTCTTACACACCTGTTAGTGATTTACCATTGTTCTACAACAAATAAACTTTACATGGAAGAATCAATTAATTTCAAACTCCTGGTGAGATTTATGATGCTATATTTTGCATGGTAATAAAACTGAAAATATACCAAAGGTTAGATCATGTGGATGCCATACTACAGATGATGGTCATATGATTCACATTTACATTTTGAGTTTATAACATATAAATATCTGATAGAATTTTTCTAAAATGTTCCTAAACTTCTTTATAAATGTATCTTCCTATTGAACTCAGCATATATAAATGGAACAATAATCTTAAAAGGTACCTACTTTGTGCCAGGGTCTATTCTAGGCATTTGAAAATAATGGGGCATACAGGTACTATTCCTTCATTCCCTCTAACTTGTGGTAGAAGTGTGCGTGTATGTGTATGTGTATGTGTATGTGTATGTGTATGTGTATGTGTAGGTGTATGTGCATGTGTAAGGGGGGAATGGCGACAACTAAACCACGAAATGCAACACAATAATGTTTAAAGTATAAATTTGGTGATATTATTAAACTTATTTTATAAGTGAGGAACTTGTAAAAAATATGAAAAAGTTAAAAAGGATGAAGTGTTTAACAGTGACAAACTCAAGTCTTTGGTGTAACAAATACTGTATTATTGTAGGTGTTGTTGTATATTGGTGGATATTGACCATTTTGATGTGTGTGGCAGTACCCAACTTGCTTTTCTGGCTGCCTCAGAGGAAGGAAAAGGTTTGGTGAAGGGAATAGAAAATGAGATGCCTTTTGCTTCTATATTGGGCAGGAGCTACTTGATAATGTCAGGGATCTTGCCATGAAATAAGAAACAACTTAACTAGAAGTTCAGAGTGTACAGTATATTCTAAATTAAAAAATGAAAACCAGGAGTATATAAGCATTAGTTTACCCAGGATAATTTCAATAAAAGAACCATTGTAGACTATAAAATTTTGCCATTGGGAAATACACTTGTAAAAGTTCTTTAGGAATAGCATATTTTTTGCAAGTGAAGTGAGTTAGTGTTTCTTGGTTGGAAGAGTATTCATCTTCTTTAGATTGGAACACGAATTCTCTCACTTTATTATAAAATATTATGATTCATTCGAAGTTATCACTGCAGAAGCTTATAGCTGATTTTTAAATAAATGAACTGCATCTTCTTTTACCCTCCATAGTTCCTTTTCCTTACTTACCACTTAGGTGAGCAAAAGTTTACATATAGGAGCCATAAAAATCAAACAGGTTATCTGTTTATGGGAGTCTATGGTTTCATAAAACAGAAAAAAAAACCCTCCACAATTTCTCTACAATATTTGTTGTAAATTTTTAGCAAAGAGTAACCAATGCAGAGCCAATTCTTGACAGGATACCTGAGACAATGGATTCCTCTCAAACATAGATGCTGAATTAAGATTCCAGACTCTAAGACATGTGTTTCTTGCTTGGGGTTATAATAAACAGGAAGGAAGCAATTACAAGATGCCAGGAATAAAATCTAACTAAGATGAAATTTTGGGGGCACATGGGTGGACTCAGTCAGTTAAGCCTTTGCCTTCAGCTCAGGTCATGATCCCAGGGTTCTGGGATCCAGCCCAGTGTCTAGCTCCCTACTCAGTGGGGAATCTGCTTCTCCCTCTTCCTCTTCCTCTAGCTCCTTCTCTCTCTCTCTCTCTCTCTCTCTCTCCCTCTCTCTCTCTCTCTCCCTCTCTCCCTCTCCCTCTCTCTCTCTCTCCCTCTCTCTCTCTCTCTCTCCCTCTCTCTCATAAATAAATAAAATTTGTATAACATATATTAAATTTTTCTCCTACCATCTCTGAAGGGAGTTGTCTTGCCAATAAAAATATTTGTTTCTGGAAGTTCTCTGAAACAATATGGAGACACTGATTTATGTCATTTCCAAGGCCAAATTATAATACAGACATAACTTCTGCCTGCTAATCTTTCTTGTATGATGTTAATACTTGGAATCCAGCTACTGATCAATGTGGAAGCCCCCTCTAGCCCACTGGAAAGACCACATGAAGAAATATACATGGAGAGTAATGGTAGCTCCCAACAAACATCTTGTATCAACTATATCAAACCTCTATATCTATATCTATCTATATCTATATCTATCTATCTTCAGCTGATTCTAGTCCCTATCCTTCAAGTCTTTGAAATGAGGGGTCAGAAAGTGTGGCGGCACCTGGGTGGCTCAGAGATTGAGCATCTTCATTTTGGCTCAGGTAGTGATTCTGAGATCGAGTCTCACATCAGGCTCCTGGCAGTGAGCCTGCTTCTCCCTCTGCCTATGTCTCAACCTCTCTCTGTGTGTTTCTTATGGATAAATAAAGTCTAAATAAATAAATAAATAAATAAATAAATAAATAAATAGATTTCCCCCAAATGATTACACTTTACCCTCATCTTTGTTATACCTTGAGGTTAGTACCTCTATATCAGTATTATAGATCACAGTACACTAAGACTATGATAATGAAAAGCACAAAGCAGTCCTGACACATACAGATAATTTACATACAACTGTGGCAAGACTTTGCTCCTGGGCACCCCAGAGGAGTTTCTCTTTTTGCAAGAGATTATGACTATTCTGTAAGAAAAGCACTCACAGACTTTGCCCTTTTAATCTTGAACAGCTCACCTAACCTGAGTCCAATCTTCCTCATCTGCCAAGTGGAGATAGCCTTGTTCTTTGCTCTTTCACTTTCCCTTCTAGAAATTATAATTTTTAGAAAATAGAATTTGCCATGAATAAATAGCAGCATACTCAGAACTTTAGACTTTTAGACTCAAAAGTTTACCATCCAGAAGCAGAATCAGCAAAGAAACACCCACTCATGATCATTATCATCATCACCATTATCATTTTTATTATCATATCATCATCATCACATCACCAACAACTCGCCTTTATCTGTAATCTTAGATTATCCCCTATTTAAATTGCCTCAAGTAGGCTTAAGGATAAAAACACTTTTTCAACTTTTAAAATAGCTTTTCAACACATATGACTGTACTCAAGGGTCACAAACACAGCCACAGATATATATATTTAGTAAGTGGAACACTGCGTTGTGTTCGGGGGATGTTTTAATAAAATTCATTTAGTTGGAGAAAGTACTCCATTTTCATTCCCAAGTCCCATTACTTTCACTCATACATGCAGCTTCTTCACATATTTATGGCACCTTCCCAGTCCCAGAGAATGTTTGAATTAGCAACGTAATCAACTGGCTTTCTTTACTCTTGACCCATTCATCCAGAATTTAATTACTTAGAAAATCAGCCCAGAATTATGCACCCTTTGACACATGATCAATTATGAAATTTCTGTTATAACTTTTACCATCTGCTGACCAATATTATTCTTCCAATGTAAATTTGGTTCCCGTTTTATCCTACATTGCTCAGAAACAATCTAGTATTCATTCTACCTTCATCTAGGGACTAGCCTTCCCAAACCTAGCTGGGGCTGCTAATTTCTACCATAAGACAATCAAACTGTAAACTAATGTGTTTTTCTTGTTACAACTTTCAAAATAAGTAAAACACTATTTCAAAGAACTAGTAAATATTATTATTAATTTTGGCTCTGTTTATTTTATTTTATTTTTAAAAATATTTTATTTATTTATTCATGAGAGACGGAGAAAGGCAGAGACACAGTCAGAGGGAGAAGCAGGCTTCTCAGAGGGAGCCCAATGTGGGACTCCATCCTGGACCCCAGGATCACGACTTGAGTTGAAGGCAGATGCTCAACTGTTGAGCCCCCCAGGCATCCCCTCGGTTCTGTTTATTTTATTTTTTTTATAAATTTATTTTTTATTGGTGTTCTATTTGCCAACATATAGAATAACACCCAGTGCTCAACCCATCAAGTTCCCCTTTGGTTCTGTTTAAATGTTAATGTTCTAGTTGGATTATTGGCATCTCTTTTTTTTTCACTGTAAATATGCAATATTTCTGCTGCTGGCTGAACTGAAACTATAATTATTCTTTTAAATGTTCTTAAATTAAGTACAATTAAGGCATGCAAATACATGTTGTATATAACTATAAATTGGAAATAAACATTTATTGATTTAATTGAAACTTATTAAAATGAAAATGGATTAAATAATATTCCTTAGTTACAATTAAACTTTTTTTGATTTTTTATTTTATTCATGAGAGACACAGAGAGAGAGAAAGAGAGAGAGAGAGAGAGAGGCAGAGACACAGGCAGAGGGAGAAGCAGGCTCCATGCAGGGAGCCTGATGTGGGATTTGATCCTGGGACTCCAGGATCAGGTCCTGTACCAAAGGCGGCATTAAACCGCTGAGCCACCCTGGCTGCCCCAGCTGCCCTACAATGAAACTTTTGAGCAAACTCTGTGGCATAATTTGAAGCATCATTTAATGAAGTCATCTTACCCATAATATCAATCTTTATGTCAGTATTTTAGTATTGTACCTCCTTACCTTTGGGCTTTGAATGATACTTTTCCATTTAAAGGTCACTGTACAAATGTAAATAAAGCAGATGTTAAGTCTTTGGAGATAACAAATTTATCCAATGTGATAGGCAAAGTCCTAAGAATTACCACTTGTGAATCATTCTCTTGTCTATGTCTCCCTCTTGAGTTTGGGTAGAACCTGTGAATATATGTGATATTACTCTCATTAAATGGTAATGAGAGTCTTTCTGGATATATCTAATCATATAAGTCCTTTAAAAGCTGTGAGTTTTCTATAGCTGGTGGCAGAAGTGGAAGTTGGGAATTTGAAGCAGAAGGAGGCTTTGAAGATGGAATAGGCCATGTGAGAGGGAAAGCAGGTAGACTTAAGGAACTAAGAGCAGCTTCTTGCATAACACACAGTAAAAAGAAAGAGAGAGAGAAAGAGAACCTTAGACCTGCAAAAATAAATCATATTTGGCCAATGATGTGAATGAACATGGAACCAGATTCTTCCCCAAGCCTCCAGATGACAGGCAAGCCTAAGAAATACCTTGATTTTATCTTTGTGAGAGTAGAGAATTTAGCTGAGCCTGCCAAGACTTTTAACCTATAGAACCCTGACCTACTAAATGGGGATGTTTAAGCTGCTAAATTTGTGATGATTTGTTATTCAGCAATATAAGACTAACGCACCTCACAACTATAATACCTAACATATTTATTGATAACTACTCACCAGAAGCAAATAAGATAAAGGTATATGAAATAGAGGGGAAATAGTTATGCAAATACAAACCAAATCTCATTCAGTTTTTCTGAGATCCCATCTTAAATACGGCTAACTTAATTGCCTTAAAGTATGCCATTTTTTACTTCTTAGTTTGGCCTAGTCAATTGTTTTCAGTAGTTTTCAGTCTGAGTCCCAAGTCATCAGGCATTTCTTATGACCACATAAAAAAGTTTAAACAAAAGTTTACTTAAGCATATTCTCCCTTACCAAGAATAAAGTCTCGTTACCAATTCAACTTACCGACACCTTCATTATTGACAGGTTGCCCATCATTTATATACTAATTAATCTTCACTACAGAGTTTAGTAGTAACAATTGAATGTTGACATTCACTTGGTACAATTTTAATAATGATTTTTTTCCAATTATTTTAGTCAAAATGTTCCAAGACTGAGCAAAGAAACTCACTCAAAATTCACTGAATGTATCTTCTGATTTCATTCTCAGTCATTTCTTTTTTTAAAGATTATTTATTTTATTTTATTTTATTTTAATTAATTTTTATTGGTGTTCAATTTACCAACATACAGAAAAACACCCAGTGCTCATCCCGTCAAGTGTCAGCCTCAGTGCCCGTCACCCATTCCCCTCCAACACCCGCCCTCCTCCCATTCCACCACCGCTAGTTCGTTCCCCAGAGTTAGGAGTCTTTATGTTCTGTCTCCCTTCCTGATATTTCCCAACATTTCTTTTCCCTTCCATTATATTTCCTTTCACTGTTATTTATATTCCCCAAATGAATGAGAACATACACTGTTTGTCCTTCTCCGATTGACTTACTTCACTCAGCATAATACCCTCCAGTTCCATCCACGTTGAAGCAAATGGTGGGTATTTGTCGTTTCTAATTGCTGAGTAATATTCCATTATATACATAAACCACATCTTCTTTATCCATTCTTATTTTGATGGACACCGAGGCTCCTTCCACAGTTTGGCTATTGTGGCCATTGCTGCTAGAAACATCGGGGTGCAGGTGTCCTGACGTTTCATTGCATCTGAATCTTTGGGGTAAATCCCCAACAGTGCAATTGCTGGGTCGTAGGGCAGGTCTATTTTTAACTCTTTGAGGAACCTCCACACAATTTTCCAGAGTGGCTGCACCAGTTCACATTCCCACCAACAGTGGAAGAGGGTTCCCTTTTCTCCGCATCCTCTCCAACATTTGTTGTTTCCTGCCTTGTTAATTTTCCCCATTCTCACTGGTGTGAGGTGGTATCTCATTGTGGTTTTGATTTGTATTTCCCTGATGGCAAGTGATGCAGAGCATTTTCTCATGTGCATGTTGGCCATGTCCATGTCTTCCTCTGTGATATTTCTCTTCATGTCTTTTGCCCATTTCATGATTGGATTGTTTCTTTGGTGTTGAGTTTAATAAGTTCTTTATAGATTTTGGAAACTAGCCCTTTATCTGATATGTCATTTGCAAATATCTTCTCCCATTCTGTAGGTTGTCTTTTAGTTTTGTTGACTGTATCCTTTGCTGTGCAAAAGCTTCTTATCTTGATGAAGTCCCAATAGTTCATTTTTGCTTTTGTTTCTTTTGCCTTTGTGGATGTA
The DNA here is from genome assembly GCF_048418805.1 of Vulpes vulpes. Lineage (NCBI taxonomy): Eukaryota > Metazoa > Chordata > Mammalia > Carnivora > Canidae > Vulpes > Vulpes vulpes. The sequence continues at coordinate 60,337,677 of NC_132796.1, forward strand.
TCTTGCAAGAAGTTACTGTGGCCAAGTTCAAAAAGGGTGTTGCCTGTGTTCTCTTCTATGATTTTGATGGACTCTTGTCTCACATTTAGATCTCTCATCCATTTTGAGTTTATCTTTGTGTATGGTGAAAGAGAGTGGTCCAGTTTCATTCTTCTGCATGTGGATGTCCAATTTTCCCAGCACCATTTATTGAAGAGATGGTCTTTCTTCCAATGGATAGTCTTTCCTCCTTTATCGAATATTAGATGACCATACATTTCAGGGTCCACTTCTGGGTTCTCTATTCTGTTCCATTGATCTATGTGTCTGTTTTTCTGCCAGTACCATACTGTCTTGATGACCACAGCTTTGTAGTACAACCTGAAATCTGGCATTGTGATGCCCCCAGCTATGGTTTTCTTTTTTAAAATTCCCCTGGCTATTCGGGGTCTTTTCTGATTCCACACAAATCTTAAAATAATTTGTTCTAACTCTCTGAAGAAAGTCCATGGTATTTTGATAGGGATTGCATTAAACGTGTAAATTGCCCTGGGTAACATTGACATTTTTACAATATTAATTCTGCCAATCCATGAGCATGGAATATTTTTCCATCTCTTTGTGTCTTCCTCAACTTCTTTCAGAAGTGTTCTATAGTTTTTAGGGTATAGATCTTTACCTCTTTGGTTACGTTTATTCCTAGATATCTTATGCTTTTGGGTGCAATTGTAAATGGGATTGACTCCTTAATTTATCTTTCTTCAGTCTCATTGTTAGTGTATAGAAATGCCATTGATTTCTGGGCATTGATTTTGTATCCTGCCACACTACCAAATTGCTGAATGAGTTCTAGCAATCTTGGGGTGGAGGCTTTTGGGTTTTCTACGTAGAGTATCATGTCATCGGTGAAGAGGGAGAGTTTGCCTTCTTCTTTGCCAATTTGAATGCCTTTAATGTCTTCTTGTTGTCTGATTGCTGAGGCGAGGACTTCCAGAACTATGTTGAACAGCAGTGGTGAGAGTGGATATCCCTGTCTTGTTCCTGATCTTAGGGGAAAGGCTCCCAGTGCTTCCCCATTGAGAATTATATTTGCTGTGGGCTTTTCGTAGATGGCTTTTAAGATATCAAGGAAAGTTCCCTCTATCCCAACACTCTGAAGTGTTTTGATCAGGAATGGATGCTGTATTTTGTCAAATGCTTTCTCTGCATCTAATGAGAGGATCATATGGTTCTTGGTTTTTCTCTTGCTGATATGATGAATCACATTGACGGTTTTACGAGTGTTGAACCAGCCTTGTGTCCCGGGGATAAATCCTATTTGGTCATGGTGAATAATTTTCTTAATGTGTTGTTGGATCCTATTGGCTAGTTTCTTGCTGAGAATTTTTGCATCCATGTTCATCAGGGATATTGGTCTGTTTCTCCTTTTTGGTGGGATCTTTGTCTGGTTTCAGAATTAAGGTGATGCTGGCCTCATAGAACGAATTTGGAAGTACTCCATCTCTTTCTATCTTTCCAAACAGCTTTAGTAGAATAGGTATGATTTCTTCTTTAAACGTTTGATAGAATTCCCCTGGGAAGCCATCTGGCCCTGGACTCTTGTGTCTTGGGAGGTTTTGGATGACGGCTTCAATTTCCTCCCTGGTTATTGGCCTGTTCAGGTTTTCTATTTCTTCCTGCTCCAGTTTTGGTAGTTTGTGGCTTTCCAGGAATGCGGCCATTTCTTCTAGATTGCCTAATTTTTTGGCGTACAGCTGTTGATAATATGTTTTTAAAATCGTTTGTATTTCCTTGGTGTTGGTAGTGATCTCTCCTTTCTCATTCATGATTTTCTTAATTTGAGTCTTCTCTCTCTTCTTTTTAATAAGGTTGGCTAATGGTTTATCTGTCTTATTAATTCTTTCAGAGAACCAACTCTTGGTTCTGTTGATCTGTTCCACAGTTCTTTTGGTCTCGATTTCATTTAGTTCTGCTCGAATTTTAATTAACTGTCTTTTTCTGCTGGGGGTGGGGTCCATTTGTTGCTTTTTCTCTAGTTCCTTTATGTGTAAGGTGAGCTTTTGAATTTGAGTTCTTTCCAGTGTTTGAATGGATGCTTGTATTGCGATGTATTTCCCCCTCAGGACTGCTTTTGCTGCATCCCAAAGATTTTGAACGGTTTTATCTTCATTCTCATTAGTTTCCATGAATCTTTTTAATTCTTCCTTAATTTCCTGGTTCACCTTTTCATCTTTTAGCAGGATGGTCCTTAACCTCCACGTGTTTGTGGTCCTTCCAAACTTCTTGTTGTGATTAAGTTCTAATTTCAAGGCATTATGGTCTGAGAATATGCAGGGGACTATCCCGATCTTAGAGAGAGAGAGAGAGAGAGAGAGAGAGAGAGAGAGAGAGAGAGAGAATGAGCAGGAGAGGCATAGAGAAGGGAGAACTCAAGTAGATTCCATACTGAGCACAGATTCTGACAGAAGGCTGGATTACATGACCGTTAGATCATGACCTGAGCCAAAACCGAGAGTTGGAGGTTTAACTGACTCTGCCACCCAGGAGCCTCTCATTCTCAGTCTTTTCAAGTGTTCAGTCAAGATACAATATGTATAATCTATGCTATTTTAAAGATCCATTTCACTTTTTATTTGTGGGTCTCTTCTATCTTGACAATTATAACTAAATGTATGACATATATGTTTTCTGCTGCTAATACTTATTTTTTTTATTTTTGCAAATAATTTTTTAATAGTCCCATTTTTCCTTCCAAAACCCTGTGGCTTTTCTCAATGACAATTTAGGATGTATATATTGTTCCTTTTTTTAATAACATGAGGGGAAAATTACCCTCATCCCTGAAATAATTCCTGCCAGTTAGAGATAGGCCATTTTTAAAATGTTTTCTCTTTTCAATTTTTTATTTAAAATTTAGTTACAGTTAAACATTGGTTTCAGGAGAATTTAGTGATTCATTACTTACAAGCAACACCCAGTGCTCACCATACAAATGCCCTCCTTAATACCCATCACCCAGCTAGCGTACCCACCTACCCCCATCAACCTTCAGTTCATTCTCTATCATTAAGAGTCTCTTATGGTTTGCTTTCCTCTTTTTGTTTTAATTTTTCTCTCTTCCCCTGGTTCATCTGTTTTCTTTATTAAATTCTACACATGAATGAAATCATATGGTATTCGTCTTTCTCTGACTGACTTATTTTGCTTAGCTTAATATACACTATCTCCATCAACTTCATTGCAAATGGCAAGATTTCAATTTTTTGATGGCTGAGTAATATCTATATCTATATCTATATCTATATCTATATCTATATCTATATCTATGTATATCTATATCTATATCTATCTATATATCTATATATGTTACATCTTCTTTATACATTTATCCATTACTTAGTCAATGGACGTTGGGCTGTTTCCATAGTTTGGCTATTGTGGATAATGCTGCTATAAACATTAGGGTGCGTGTACCCCTTTGAATCAGTATCTTTGTGTCTTTTGGATAAACACCTAGTATTATAATTGCTAGACCATAGTGTAGTTCTTTTTTTTAATTGTTCCATACTATTTTCCAGAGTGGCTGTACTGGTTTGCACTCCCATCAACAGTGAAAGAGGGTTACTCATTTTCTGCATCCTTGTCAACACCTTTTCTTGTGTTGCTAATTTTAGGCATTCTGACCGGTGTGAGGTGGTATCTCATCACAGTTTTGATTTCCCATTTCCATTTATTAGATTGCCTTTTAGTTTTATTGATTGTTTCCTTCACTGTGCAGAAGTTTTTTTTTTCATAATTTTTTTATTGGTGTTCAATTTGCCAACATATAGAATAACACCCAGTTGTGCAGAAGCTTTTTATTTTGAAGTAGTCCCAACAGTTTATTTTTTGCTTTTGTTTCCGTTGCCTTGGGAGACATATATACCTAGAAAGTTATCAAGATGAATGTCAAATAGGTTACTAACTGTGTTGTCTTTTAGGAATTTTATGGCTTCACGTTTCACATTTAGGTCTTCCATCCATATTGTATTTATGATTGTGTATAGTGTAAGAAAGTGGTAGTGTCTTACTTTTGTGTCTTAATGTCCAGTTTTCCCAATGCCATTTGTTGAAGAGACTTTTTCCCACTGAGTATTCTTTCCTACTTTCTGGAAGATTAATTGGCCATATAATTGTGTGGGTTTTTTTCTGGACTTTTTCTGTTCAATTGATCTATGTGGTTTTTTTTTTGTGCCAGTACTCTACTGCTTTGATCACTACAGTTTTACAATATAACTTCAAGTCCAGAATTATAATGTCTCTAGTCTTGCTTATGTTTTTCATGGTTTCTTTGGTAATCTGGGTCTTTTGTCATTCCATACTAATTTTAGTATTGGCTTGCTCAAATTTTCTATTTCTTTCTGTTTCAGTTGTTTTGTAGTTTACATGTTCCTGAGAATTTATCCATTTCTTCTAGGTTGTCCAATTTTTGGCATAGAGTTTTTCACAGTATTCTATTATGATCCTTTGTATTTCTGTTGTGTTTGTTATTTCTTCTCTATTATTTGTATTTCAATTTATTTGAGTTCTTTCTCTTTTTTTTTCTTTATAAGTCTGGCTATAGATTATCCATATTACTGATTTTTTTTAGAATAACATGCTTCTGGTTTCACTGATATGTTCTATTTTTTTCTAGCTTCTCTATCATTTACTTCTCTTCTAACTTTTATTATTTCATGTTTCCTGCCAGTTTTACGTTTTGATTGTTGTTCTTTTCATAGTTCCTTTAGATGCAATGTTAGGTTGTTTGAGATTTTTCTTACTTCTTGAAGTAGGCCTGTATTGCTATATGCTTCCCTCTTATAATCACTTTTGCTGCATCCCAGGGGTTTTGGGCCATTTGTTTTCATTTCTTTTTTTCCAAGGGTGTTATTAAAATTCCAGTTAATTAGCATGCAGTGTAATGTCAGAGTAACATATGCTTATTGAAACCTCATTTATAATACTGAAAAAAGTATAAATAACCTAAGTGTTCATTTGTATATAAATGGGTAAATAAATTGTGGCTTTTTCACACAAATTAATACTATACAACTATTTTAATGGATTAATATAGTTTCTAAGTTACAACAAGGATACAATTTAGAAAGAACTAAAAAAGATGCATGTCAAAGAATGTGATGTATAGTAAAAGTACAAAACTATTATGAAGTATAATATGCCTTAACTTTAAGATATTTTTCCCTCTGTAGAAATAGGGAATGAAGCCATTGAAGGGACGGGAGGGGGGATTTAGGTGTTTTTCTAATGTTTTCTCTTAAAAAATTATCAGAAAGAAAACAATGTAAACATGACAAAGTGGTAGACCTAGTATATACAATTGGTGGCTATATCTGCCACATTATTATTTTATTTATTTATTTTTTATTTATTTACGATAGTCAGAGAGAGAGAGAGAGAGAGAGAGAGAGGCAGAGACAGAAGCAGGAAGAGACAGAAGCATGCACCTGGAGCCCGACGTGGGATTCGATCCTGGGTCTCCAGGATCGCGCCCTGAGCCAAAGGCAGGTGCCAAACCGCTGCGCCACCCAGGGATCCCTCTGCCACATTATTTTATGAATATTGGGACATTGCATATTGTTTTCCTTGAAAGACTGTCAGCATTTGATGTCACTTAGATGGCAGATACTCTAATTATGGTGCTCTTTTTGGCTTACAGATATTTTGGTATTTCAATAAGTGAAAGAGCAATTGGCAGTACAGGAACAATTGGCAGCCAGATCCAGGATAAACACAAATGATTGTGTCATTATAGAAATGTTATTGCCAGTGATTTATTGATTCTTGAGAAGCATGGACAGTGCTAATACACAGCAAAAAAAGCCAAATCTGTAAAACAAAAGGAAGTGGAGTGGAAAATGATATGAGGAAGGCTGTCATCTGACCTTCTACTTCAGAATGCTTTCTGACTATTAACTTTATGGGGTAGCAAACAAACTTTCAGAAAGCAGTTTCTTGGGTGGGAGTAGATAGTGAGATTTGCCTTGCACTTTACTTGTATATCTAGGTGGAATAACTCAGTGATTTTACTTGGATACTAAGGTAGAATAGCATAGTGCCTAAGAGCACAAGGTCTGAGATCCTGGCTCTACCAACTTAGTAGGCTATTTCATTACTCTAAGTCTCAGTTCTCCTAGATGTAAAAGTGGTTGACAAAAATATCTCATTGTAATGATGAGAGGACAGTATAAGATAACCCACAGAAAATTATTAAGGCATTGTCTGGCATGTAGTAAGGGCTAAATAAATACTAGTTTTATTTTAGAGTCTACAAATGCCATTGTGCCATATTTGTAACTGCATATGAGCTCTGTATAAAAAATGTATATTCTGGCAGCATGTGTCTCAGATGGTGTAAGTATCCATGAGTACTTTCTCAGAATAACTGATTTGATTTGTGGGCCAGTCTCAGTCAGGAATGCTGGGGTGATAACTGTATCCCAAATGGTATTTTTATAGAGGAACATAATATATTCACATATGAAAGTGATTATATTCAAAGTAAATATGTTATCATTTACTGCTGCAGCACCAACAAACAGCACAATACTTAACTCACAGTAAACTCTAAAACATATTTGTCAAATGAATTAATGGATACAAAATATTTTACTAGTTTCTACTTAGTTTCTGATGTTTGGGCCAAAAGAGTGTCTGCCCTAGAAAGAATAATTTCTGAAAAAAGTTTATCTTTGTAAATATTGAGACCCTCACTATACTTTAAAACTTAGTAAACTGAAATAATGGCAAAAGGGTATACATAGAAAAACTAAGAAAAAAATTTTGGAAATGTTAATAACTAAATCGGAGAGTCCAATTAGGCATGGGATTTTTAAAAAAGATTTATTTATTTGTTTGTTTGTTTGTTTGTTTGTTAAGAGAGAGAAGGGAAGGGGCAGAGGGAACGAGAGAATCTCAGTCAGACTCTCCACTGAATGTGGAACACAACACAAAGCTTAATCTCAGGATCCTGAGATTATGACCTTAGCTGAAACTGTTAGTCACTTAACTGGTTAAGCCACCCAGGTGCCTCAGGCATGGGATTTTAGAATCTCTCCTGTCTTAGCCTTAGATTAAAACAACAAAGATGACAGAACATAGAGAGTAACTTTTTGTTGGTAATAGTTGCAAAAGGAAATGAAGTAGTGAAGTAATAGTGAAATGTTTCTACATGTCTAGACCTCTAAGGTATATTAGCTAAAATGTAGTAAAATGACTTCAAGTTCTCCTGGGAAGACAATCTTCCTTCTACTCCTTATCTACTCCTTCAACCCATCCTCAATCTTCATTTCAAAATAATGAATAAAGGCTTATTTATTTATGTTGTAATACTCTCTTTGGTTTCATAGAAGGTAAAAACCATTTTATAGAGTATGAAAGGATAATATTTTTAATGACAAATTTGTAAAAAAGGCAAAATGAGGGAATGTAAATATATCAAATAGTCATTTGATATAGTTAACACAGTTGAGCTATAATTTTAACACTGATAACCATGGAAGCTACAGGTAAAGAAGAATGAAATGAACCAACTTGCTGGGAAAGGAAAACATGTCTCTAGTACTGAATTTGGTTTTAATTTAATTTTATTCTTCTTAAAGTTTTATTTATTTATTATTATTTATTTATTTATTTATTTACTTACTTACTTACTTATTTATTTAAGAGGGAAGGAGCACAGAGGGAGAAAGAAGCAGGATTCCTGCTCAGGGTTTGATCACAGGACCCCAGGATCATGGCCTGAGCCTAAGGCAGACACTTAACTGACTGAGCCACCCAGGCACCTCTCTAGAACTAAATTTTAAAAGATATTAGGTAAATCATTATATAAGGATCATTGAGTAAAATAAAAGACACTGTTTTCAACAGTACTTTTTACTAAGGTTTCTGAGATATTGGTAATGTATGATGTGTTACCTTGAAAGTGCTGACAAAGTTTCTTGAGAGAGGAATTCTGGGCATTATGTTTTATTTTGCTAAGTTCTATAATATAATAGTGAAATTTAAATGTCAATTTATTCTATTTATAGCATTTCCAATGCACTATATTTATTATGGTGTGATTGACCTATGGTTTCTCCATCATTTACATTAACCACCTATGATAATTCATAATGTCCCCTAAATAATGTCTTCAGAAGTCAATAGTGCACAGTGAAATGTGTAACATTGCAGACTGCTTTTATTTACCCAGTGAAATGTTCCTTGATAAGATGACCTTATTAACATAACATCTCACTACCATAAGGCTTCAGGATGGGAGCTGGAAGGTGAAGGTGGTGGCAGCAATCTTATTTGTATCTCAAATAAATCTAGTGTTAGCAAGAGAAACACTTAAAACTAAAAGCAGCCTACACAATGAGAGAAGGTATCTGTAAATGACATATCTAATAAAGGATTGGTATGCAAAATATATAAAGAAGTTACCAAACTCAACACCCCAAAGAACAAATAATCCAGTTAAGAAATGGGCAGAAGACATGAATAGACATTTTTCCAAAGAAGATGTCCAGATTGCTAAGAAACTCATGAAAAGATGCTCAACACCACTCATCATCAGAGAAATACAAATCAAAACCACAATGAGACATTAACTAAAATGTGTCAGAATGGCTAAAATTAACAACACAGGAAACATGTTGGCAAGGATGTAGAGACAAGGGAACCCTCTTACACTGTGGGTAGGAATGCAAACTGGTGCAGCCACACTGGAGAACAGTATGGAGGTTCCTCAATAAGTTAAAAATAGAACTACCCTATGACCTAACAATGGCACTAGGTATTTACTTCAAAACACACACACACACACACACACACACACACACAGACACACAAAGACAAACTGATTCAAAAGGACACATGCACCTCAATGTTCATGGCAGCATTATCCACAATAGCCAAACTGTGGAAAGAGCCCAAATGTCCATTGACTGATGAATGTATAAAGAATAATTTATGTATACATACAATGGAATATTACTCAGCCATCAGAAAGAATGAAATCTTGACATTTGCAAGGACATGGGTAGAGCTTGAGTGTATTATGCTAAGTGAAATAACTCAGACGAGAAAGACAAATACCATATGATTTCACTCATATGTGGAATTTAAGAAACAAAACAGATGAACATAGGAGTAGGGAAGAAAAAAAGAGAGGCAACCAAACAATAAGAGACTCTTTTAAAAAAATATTTATTTGAGAGAGAGAGAAACAAAGTGAGTAGGAGTAGAGATAAAGAGACTCTTTGGGCAGCCCCGGTGGCTCAGCAGTTTAGTGCCACCTGCAGCTCAGGGTGTGATCCTGGAGACCCAGAATCAAGTCCCATGTCAGGCTCCCTGTATGAAGCCTGCTTCTCCCTCTGCCTGTGTCTCTGCCTCTCTCTCTCTCCCCTCTGTGTATTCTCATGAATAAATGAATAATATCTTAAAAAAAGAGAGAGAGACTCTTCAAGCAGACTCCCTCCTGAGGAGGAATCACAGCATGAGGCTCTATCCCATAAACCATCAAAACTCTTTCTTTTCCATAATGTAGTATTGTTGCCAGGGATTATATCACCAGTGGAGGGGAAGTGCTAAAGAGAAAATCTCAAGCAGACTCCATGCTGAAAATGGAGCCCAAGATGGGGTTCAATCACAGGACTCAGATCAGAACATGAGCTGTAACCAAGAGTCAGAGGCTTTACTGGGCCAACCAGGTGCTCCACCCTCCACCATGTCCCTTTAAAAAAAATTGGTATGATGTATATAATGCACTTTAGTAAAGAACCTTTTAAAGAGACAAAGTGTATAGTTACTAGATTAGGGTTTGTTGTGCTGCCACAGAATCAGTTCTTCCAATAGTTTGTTTTTTTAAAATTCAAAACCATTTCCGCTCGGCTGTACACATGATTACAGATTCAAATATAGCTTGGCTATATTTTCTTTCAACAAAATCTTACCTCATGTATTGGATACTCTTGAAAACTTGTGTAAAAGCTGAAGTTAAGTACTCAAAACTACTGAAGTTTAAGGAGAATTTAGGATCAGATGCAGCAAATTTTCCCATATAGTGACTATAATACTGTTATTCCTTTCTGGCTTTAAGTTAAAATATTTTTTCATCTCTTTACATGAATAATTAAATAGGCACTTCAAGAGTCTTCAAGATATTTGCAGTTTTGTTTATAAATGTCTGTATGTGGAAACTGGGAAATCAAATTGTTCTCCTCCCAAATGAAATTATTTAAAATTATTAAAATATTCTATGAGAGTCTCACATAATAAAGCTTGATACTGGTGATAAACAGTAAAGATGTATTTGCTTTTACCTTTAGTATTTTAAAAGCAGGCAATGATTTAGGACCCCATTTATGAGAATTTATTTACACAAGAAATACTCTGAATCTAGGGTAGTCAGGGAATAGATTTCAGACACAATTTACATTTTTGCTTGAATTGTTTAAACAATCTTGGAAGGAAAAATGGAGAGAAAGATATATAAGCAAATTATAATGATGGTTGAAAGGAATATATATATATATATTTTTTTCCCCCAGAAGTGAGTATTCTTCATGCCTTATTCATTTACAGATCAACTTCTAGGTAGCTCAAAATCAGTCTCTTGGCATCGACAAGAATTATAGGGTGAATTCAACAGAGGGCCTTTTCCTGGCTTGCCACTTTTCCCTAAAGATTCAACTCACAGTTTCATTGTAAAAAAATAGAAATTAAGTTCTTTTTAAAGATTTTATTTATTTATTCATGAGAGACACAGAGAGAGTGAGGCAGAGACACAGGTGGAGGGAGAAGCAGGCTCCACGCAGGAAGCCCAACATGGGACTCAATCCCAGAACTCCGGGATCAGACCCTGAGCTTAATGGCAGATTCTCAACCGCTGAGCCACCCAGGTGTCCCAAAATATATAGAAATTAACATATATATGTATATATAATATATATTACACATATATAGGAATTTATGCTATTATAATTTTTAAGTAATATATTTTATTAAAGTTATATTATTAATCAATTACATTATAATTGAACATATAATAATTCTTAATATTATAATAATTCTTAATTTTCACTACAATGCTATGTGTTAATGTAATATTTTATATATATATATATACACACATGTCCTGGATACAGGACAATTTAATAGAATTACAAGTGTTGGAGTTTCCCTTACCCTTTTGCACTGACTTCTCAGGGAAGTGGTTATTGGTATGCATGATTCAACGAATGAGTAAACTACCAAATCAATTTTATGGTGTGTCCTTATGCATTAAATAAATTTGTCAAGTTTTACTAACTTTATTAAAGCATTTTGAAAGAGTAGAAATAAAGTTTGACATTTTGTAAATTAAAACTGTGGGATTTATAAAGAAAAATATATTTACTAATAACCATTAATGCTTCCTTTAAGCCTATAATTAGCAAATAATGTTTCTCTTGTTTATTTGAGTATAGCTGTTGCTATGCTTTCATGTATACAAGCATAAACTTACATTAATTTTATATATCAAAGAAAAAAATAATTAGTGCCTTTAAACCAATGCCATACTTGCTCTGGTATAAACATGTGAGTAATTCACAAGTATTTATTTTGGATATTCTGCTTATATATAAACAAAAACATTCAGAGAATTTAGGTATTTTATTATTTTTGTTTTCGTAGTCATCATGTAAACACCATCTCTTAAACCAAAAGCATTCCTTACAAAACACAAAATAGTATACATATATAAGCTGTAAACTACAACAAATCCAAAGTTATGCACTGGGTGAGGTGTCAATGGGAAAGCAATCCAGACATCAGTTAAAGAGAAATGTCTGCCAAAGTAGACTGTAACTAATGTTGTCTGACAATGAAACAAAAGAGCTAGAGATGAACTGGGAAGGAACTTTAAGGATGGAAAATGGCAGACAAAAGAAATGAATTATTGTTTAATGAAAATCAGTAAAAATTCACTTTTAGTGAGCCAAAGGGTAAAAGTAAGGGAACAACCAAACATACAGAATTTAACGACTCAACAATGAATTCCAGAAAGATAGGAAGAAGGGCCACTCTGGGTATCACAATGAGGAATTGGAAAGACACTGTCAGGAAAAACTGGGGTGGAAATAATTTTTATATTTTCATGCATCATGACAGCATACCCAAGATTGGAAGCAGGAGAAGAGGTGGGGTTACAAAATTAAAATGTCAACCATTGACAATGCTATTTCATAATAAGTACTCTTATAATTATGTGGTTAGAATATTCTTAGTACACTGAAGAGCTTTAGGAGAGAGTCTATTTTAACAAAATGACATGAACGTATTTGACTGGGGAATTCATATTTTTAAATTTTTTTTTAATTTTTTATTTATGTATGATAGTCACAGAGAGAGAGAGAGGCAGAGACACAGGCGGAGGGAGAAGCAGGCTCCATGCACCGGGAGCCTGATGTGGGATTCGATCCCGGGTCTCCAGGATCGCGCCCTGGGCCAAAGGCAGGCGCCAAACCGCTGCGCCACCCAGGGACCCCGGAATTCATATTTTTAAAAAAGGAAATAGAAAAATCCTAACCGATGTATTATGGTGGTGCCCAACATCAAGCTATACTCAGACTTGTACTCATGAGTATGGATGACATTTCATGAACAACCTTCATCATATATATAACTTAATTCAAAATCTAGCTTAAAAATAACTGAAAATTACCCAAAAAGTCATTGATGATACAAAAGGAGCTTTTCAGGGTTAAATAAAATTCAGTATATCTAGAGGCTAATGGCAAAACTTTATATACATTATCTAAAATGGCAATAATATAGCACAACTTCAAATAAGAATGGAAAGTAGAAAGCAATCAACATGTGTTAATATCTATTGTGGAACCATTACTTTTTTTCCTAAGGATACATTGAAGTTAAACTCTACAAATTCTCTATTTCCCTTAGTACCTTTTTTCTTTCCCTTTGTGTAACTTGCTGCATGATGTAATGATGTTTTTATCATACTGATATACTGTGATAGAAGAGGAAATCAGTATTTTCAAGAGAAAAGCATTTTTTTTAGTCTTAAGTATGTTCCACTGTGAAGAACCTTATTTTTTAAGATTTTATTTATTTATTCATGAGAAACAGAGAGAGAGAGAGGCAGAGACACACAGGCAGAGGGAGAAGCAGGCTCCTCACAAGGAGCCCGATGTGGGACTGGATCCCAGGACCCCGGGATCACATCCTGAGCCGAAGGCACTTAACCACTGAGTCACTCAGGCATCCCTGTGAAGAACCTTAAAAGACATAAATCTATTCCTAAGGAAGAATATTGATGTCTCCATGTTTTACTCATGATTTTCCAGAATGGAGGCAGGATTTATGAGTTTCATGGTCTTATCTTCATTACTTGTTGTGAGAATGAGCAAGGTGCAAAAATGTGTCAGAATCCCAGTGTACAGAAGTATAAAATACAAAACAAAATAAAAAAAAAAGGAGAGAGAAAGAACCCCTAAGTACTTACCTAAGGCTCAATCTTTCAATGTATGTGATAGAATCTAAAAGGGACCCCATGATATTTGCACCCTGGAATTACTCTAGTTATTATATTATATGGCAAAAGTCATTTTTAGATGACTTACTAACCAAATAGTAATGTTATTCAGCAGGCCTGGCTTAATCACATGAACTCTTTAAAAAGTATAGAGTTTTTGCCAGTTGGATGCAAAAAAGGAAGTCAAAGTGATTCCAAGTTTGAGAAAAATTTAACATGTTTTATGGAATCTGATTTGTTTAGTGCCAGAAGACAGGACCTAAGTATGGCCTCTAGAAACTAAATGAAGTCCCTTGTCAATACCCAGGAAGAAAACAGGGACCTCGGTTCTATAACCATAAGAAAGTGAATTCTGTCACAAACCAGAATGAGCTTGAAAACAGATACTTTCTGTTAGATCCCATATAACAGTCCATCCTGGTCAACACCTTGATTTCAGTATTGTGAAAACCGGAGCAAGAGAACTAGTGAAGTCTGCCTGGCCTTGTGGCCTACAGAAATATGAGATAACAAATGGATAGTCTTTGTGGTTACTTTTTATGCAACAGAAATCAGATACAATGAGAAATTTGTGATTGTCTAAAAGTGTTTTATTTCTGTAATGAGTTATCCTTGCATGTCCTTCCAGATATTAAGGAGCATAACAGAGAGGTTATCCATGTACATTAGTTGGTTTTTACTGTTAGAATATAAGCCAATGAAACTTGAAAGAACTTACACACCCTCACAAAAAATAATAAAATGTACAGTTGACATTTTGGGTCCAGAAAAGCTGAAACAATGTTGTCAATATACTGATAATCCATTGATCCAGACATCAGATTTATAGTACTATCAATTGTCCCATTTCTTTAGAATGTAGAAATAAGAAAAATAGGGACTGAGCAGTAAATAGCAGCATCCAGCTTCATAAAATTGATTTCAGAAGAAATTCATGAAGTAATCCTCAGATTTTCACTCCCTCTTCAAAAAATGTACGTGTTGTAAGAAGATATAAAGATTGCACTTAAAAGCAAATGCTAATGGAGAAGAGAAAATAATACAAATTTAAATATTTCAAATAACTTTAAAAAACATATCAGTTTTAAACAATTTAAACATATTAGAACAGTTTAAGCAGTTCAGGGCTGTTTTGAGTGTGAATAAGTTCTCCCAATGCTAAGAAACATTCAAGGACATCATTCCATTACAGCACAGTAGATAATAAATCCTAAAAGGGGAAATTCTTTCTCATTTTTGTCCCTTGGTTTTCCTAAATTTTACATGAGTGAAAACATATGGTATTTGTCTTTCTGTGACTGACTTATTTTGCTTAGAATTATAAACTCTAGTTCTATCCATGTCCTTGCAAATAGCAATATTTCATTCTTTTTAATAGCTAAATAATATTCCATTGTATATAATGATTATATAATGACTTTTAACTAAGTCACTGTAGTTACTTTGGCTTCTGAGTCTGTTCTATCATCTGTAAAATAAAATAGACAAAATGTCCTTAAAGTTCCATTCTAGTTCCAAAATGTTTATATTTCTTTATGGTTTATACAATTATCCACTTCATTAGAAAAGAGTGACACTAGATATTTTTTAAGTATATTTTCTCCTGACAGGAATTATATTTTCTGTAAAGGAGAACGGATATGGGGAGGGGCAGAAAGCTAAGACTTTTCTCACTGTGCTTATTCCTTTGATCTTAAAATAACATTCCATCTGTCTCTAATAGAACTTTTAGCACAGGTGGCCTATTATCTGATTCTGATATTGAAGCTTGAAGAAAAGTTGCCATTATTATCAATTCTAAACTTGTTGTATACTTCTGGCATGTCAGGAATTATGCTAAGCACTCAACATTACATTATCTCATTTTATAATGACAACCCTATGAGATGCCTGTTGCTACCATCCTAAATTCAGTAAGGAGGCAACGAAGGTACCAAAAGGTTAAGTAAATTCCTAAGATAATACACAGCCAGTAAGTAAGTGAGGCAGAATTTGAGTTAAAACCTTCTAGGATCTTTTATTATAAATACAGAAAATCTGGTATCCAGTGTCTAAGTTACATACAGATATATAGACCTAGATATATCTATATTTTTACATATTAATATCTACATCAATATCAATATAGAAAAATATAAATATATACATATATTTGACAAAGTATAGTAAAAACAAATAAAAATCACATGGAGTTATTTTTGTATGCTTCTACTTATTCTGAATATGGATTTCTGGATGCCCAGCACAGTGTTCATTTGTTCAAAATTTCAAGGTACAGACACAAATTTCCTACCCAACACAGCTTAATTAATGAGCAAAAATGTCAAGAATTAGGAAGTATTTGTTGCAAGGAGTATAAATACTCAAATCTGTATTGATTGGTACTAGCAAGATAGTCTTTGGGTTGGCCAACATTATGAAAACAATAATGAGGGAAGAATAAAGCTGAAATGGAAAATTAGGAAGACTGAGTCGAATGACAACTGTCCATTAAGTAGAATATAGATAATATAATTTGCTTACTTTGTCACTGGCAAAATTACCATGTATCCACCTGAAATTATCAACATTAGGAGAGAATCTAGAGGCCATTACATCATTAAGCAATGAAAAAACAAAGTCTACATTGTTTTTTATTCCAAATTATTTTCCATTTATAGTGACTCTTTGCCACCACTGGTATCCAATAATCTGACCAACAGTGGTGTATTAATAAGATCATAGCTGCCATAAGCCACCATGACATAATGACCTTTAGATATTCAAGACTATTTTGAAAAACACATGAAAAAATAATCATCCAAATAGTTAAATCACACTGACCCAAGACATCAGCCAAATGCCAGGAAAAGGAAGCCCCATTTAATGTTTTCCCACAAAACACCAATATCAACAACCACTCATATAAAAATATCTCATGAAAGCTCTGGATTCCAGATAAGAGGTTACAGAACCCTGGCTGAGCACATAAATGAGAAAAAAACATGTTTAACAGGAAAGGAAGAAGTACTCACACTAGCTGACTCACTTTTCACCCAAGCATGGAGACTTCCTCTGCTTTGGAGTTCTTCCATAAAAGAGTGAGGTTAGTATTCAACTTCACTACAAATTCAACCTCCAAGCCTTCCCTAGTGGACCCTAGCACCAGACATACCACAATAGGCCAATATTTTGACACACATAAGTAGTTCTTGGCACTAGGCTGAGGCATGAAGACTAAAATTTGAGGTCTACCTTAGCACCAGGTGAGCCCCTGTAGACCTTGGCTCCAGAGCCCACACCAAGGCAGCCTCCATGAACCAAGGTTCAGGGACTAACCCAGCACCAGGCCACTCCCATGGACCCAAGCTCTGGGCCTATCTCAGAGAAAGTGGTGCCAGCCCTGGCTAGGCTAATTTAATGTCTTACATGTATGACACCATAGACCCACACTCCAAGCCTGTGCCAGTGCTCAGTTGGCTCCTAAAGAGCCAAACAGGAGGCCCATACCCACAAACCCAGGCATCAGACTAGCTTCAGTGGACCTTTATGTGAGTCCAGTCCATCTGGACCCACGCGTTCATCCACACATGGACCCATTTAACAAGGCTGCCCGCTCACAGACAGGAATCTGGTCTGTCTTCCCATGGACACAGACAACAGGCCATTCCTTAGTCACAATGAGCCACATCACCCAAATCTCTGTACAGTGAAGAATTTTACCTAAACCAGTATGTAAATAATGAAAGAGGTAACTACCTCAAAACAGCAGACACAAACACTAGGTAACAAGGGTCAAGGGAGACCAGAAAAGCATACCACTGAATGGAAAAGATAAATCATTAGTAGCTGATTATAAAGAAATGGAGTTCTGTGAACTACCTGAAAAAGAATGTATGGTATCATCTTCAAGGAGTGCACTGAACTACAAGAGAATGCAGAAACACAACTAAATGAAATTAGAACAAAACATGAATGAAATGAGAAGTATAACAAAGAAATATAAACAATAACAATAAAATAGAACTTCTGGGTCTAAATAATGCAATAAATTGAAACATTCAATAGACAGCTTTAAGACTAGACTTGATTGAGCAGCAGAAATAATCAGCAAGCTTGACGACAGATTACTTGAATTTACCAGTCAGAGAGAAAAAATAAAAATGAAAAAGAGTAAAGAAAGTCTATAGAAGTTATGGAACATCATAAACCAATATATATTATGGAAGCCTCAGAAGGAAAAGAGAAAGAAAAATATTGAGAAATTTGATTCAAAGAAACACTGGCAGAAAACACCCAAAATCTGGGGAGGAAAATAAACATACAGACTAATGAAGTCCAAAAATCTCCAAATGGGGAGAAACTGAAGAAGTTCACACAAATACATTATAATCAAATTGTCCACTGTCATGGATAGAGAGAATATTGACATCATAAAGATTTAAGTAACTTCACACATATAATGGGACACCCCCCATAAGACTAGTAGTGATTTCTTAGAAGAAACCTGGAAGGCCAGAAGAGAATGGGATGATATATTTAAAATTTTGAGATAAATACTTTGTATAAGAATACTTTATAGGGCAAAGTTGTTCTTCAGAAATGATAGTAAAATTTCTTCCTTAAAGTTATATTTCCCAGGCAAATAGAAGCTGAGAGATTTTATCACCATTAGACCTGTCTTATAAGAAATGCTAAAAGTAGTTATTCAAAGGTGATATGAAAGAATGCAATAGAAACATAAAAATTTGTGAAAATATAAAACAGTGATAAACATTTGTATTTAGTAAAATCTCAAATGTTCTTAAACTGTAATGGTGGTATATACATCACATTTGATTCAAGTATATAAATTAAAAGACAACAGTATTT
Source organism: Vulpes vulpes (assembly GCF_048418805.1). Taxonomy (NCBI): domain Eukaryota; kingdom Metazoa; phylum Chordata; class Mammalia; order Carnivora; family Canidae; genus Vulpes; species Vulpes vulpes. The sequence goes on from NC_132796.1 coordinate 60,356,068, forward strand.
CTAAAAATAGATTCAATAATTGTTGATAGAGCCACAATACAAAGACACATATACTGTGACATAAAATACATAGTGTGGAGAAAGAAATACAGAATTTTATATATGATCAAATTTAAGTTGTTATCTTCAAATAGACTGTTATAAGTACAAAAATTTTTTGTAAACCTCTTAGGAATTACAAAGGAATAACATGTAGATCCAAAGAAGATAAAGACAAAGGTATCACTTTAACACATTTTCAAATCACAAAGGAAGAGCCTGAAAAGAACAAAAGAAATGAAAAGATAGAAAACAACAAATTGGTAATATTAAGTCCTTACCTATCAATAATTACTTCAAATGTAAATGGGTAAAACTCTCCAGTCAAGTGACATGCAGAGGCTGAATGGATTAAGGAAAAAAAAAAAATTAAAACAAGATCAACTATATGCATTGTTACATAACACACAAAAATCAACCAAAAATCGATTAAAGACGTAAGTATAAGATCAGAAAGTCTTAAATTACTGGAAGAAAACAGAGAAAAGTGTCCTTGAAGTGATCTTGTCAATGACTTTTGGGATAAAGCATCAAAAGCACAGGCAACAGTAACAAAAATAAATGTAGGATGACATCAAATTATAAAACTTCTGGACAGCAAAGGCAACAATCAATGAAATGAAAAGTCAATCTATGTAATGAGAGAAAATATTTACAAACTATGTATCTGATAAGGAGTTAATATCTAAAATATATTAGTAGCTCCTACAATTGTAAAGAAATATAACACATAACTCGATTAAAAAAATAGGCCAAGAACCTAAATATATATTTTCTAATGAAGGTCCGCAGATGTCCAACAGGTGCACGAAACTGCATTCAAAATTACTAATTATCAGAAAAATACAAAGTAAAATCACTGTGACATCTCACCTCACTGTTGTTAGAATGGCTATGTTTTATTTGTTTGTTTGTTTTGTTTTAAGTATCCATGAGGATGTCGATATGAAAGAACTCCGGTACCCTGTCAAAAAGAATATAAATTGGAATGATGGAATGTACTGTGGAAAATTAAAAATAGAATTACCATATGACCTAGCAATCCTACATCTGGTTGTATATCCTAAGGGATTGAAATCAGCATCTCAAAGTGCTTCCTGTATTCCTTGGCACTGCAGCATCATTCATAACAATGAGGATATGGAAGCAATCTAAATGTCTATTGTCAGATGAATTGATGAAGAAAATGTGGTATATGCATACATTGGAGTCTTACAAAAGAAGAAAATCCTGCCTTATGTGTCAACATCGATTTACCTGGGGAACTATATACTAAGTGAAATATGCGACACACATTAAAAAACAATTACTGTATTATCTCGCTCATATGTAGAATCTAAAATAGTCAAACATATAAACATACAGTAAAGTGGTGATTGCAAGGGCTTGGGAAGAGTGGAAATTGGAGAGGCGATTATCAAAATGTAAGAAATATCATTTGTGTAAGAAGAATAAAAACTGGAGATCTAATATACACCATAGTGCCTATAGCTAAAAATATCATAATGTATACTTAATTTTTTTCTAAGTGTGTAGATCTTGTTAACTGTTCTTACTGTAAAAAAGTAACAATGAAGGTGAGAAGACACTTTGGAAGGTGATGTGATGTCTATGGTCTTGATGATGATGCTCATTTCATGGCTATATGCTTATCTTCAGACTCATGAAGATGTAAACATTGAATAAATGAAGCTTTTTTTACATATGAATCATACCTTACTAAAGTAGTATTATTTATTTGTCATTAATTTTTAAATTTAAATTTTGTTAGTTAAAATACAGTGCAATATTAGTTTCTGGAGTAGAATTCAGTGATTCATCACTTACATACAATACTCAGTGCTCATCAAAAGTGCTATCTTTAATATTCATCACCCATCTAGTCTATCCCCCCACCCTCTCCCTCCATCAACCCTCAGGTTGTTCTCCATAGCTTAGGGTCTTTTATGGTTTCTTTCCCTCTCTTTTTTATTTTCCCCTTCCCATATGTTCTTTTGTTCTCTTTCTTAAATTCCACATCTGAGTGAGATTGTATGGTATTTTTCTTCCCTGCTCGACTTATTTCACATAGCATAATACACTCTAGCTCCATCAACAATTTTTCAAATGACAGGATTTCATTTTTTGATGGCTGAGTAATATTCTACATCTTTATACGTTCATCAGTCAATAGATATTTGGGCTCTCTCCATAATTTGGTTATTGTTGATAACACTGCTACAAACATCTAGGGGCATGTATCCTTTCAAATCACTATTTTTGTATCCTTTTGGTAAATATCTAGTAGTGCAATTGATGGATCAAAGGAGAGTTCTATTTTTTTATATTTTATTTATTTGTTCATGAGAGACACAAAGAAAGAGGTAGAGACTCAGGCAGAGGGAGAAGCAGGATCCATGAAGACAGCCCTATGCAGGACTTGATCTTGAGACTCCAGGATCATGCCCTGGGCTGAAGGTAGGTGCTAGACTGCTGAGCCACCCAGGGATCCCCTGGGATTTCTATTTTTAACTTTTTGAGGAACCTCCAATCCTTTCCAGAGTGGCTGCACCAGTTTGTATTCCCAAAAACAGTATAAGAGCTTTCACTAACACCTGTTGTTTCTTGTGTTGATCATTTTAACCATTCTGACAAGTGTGACATGGTATCTCATCATGGTTTTGATTTGTAGCTCCCTGATGATGAGTGATGTTGAACATCTTTTCATGTGTCTATTAGCCATTTAGATGTCTTCTTTGGAAAAATGTTTATTCATGTCACCTGCCCATTTCTTAACTGGGTCATTTGTTTTGGGTGTTGAGTTTGAGAAGTTCTTTATAGGCTTTGGATTCTAACCCTCTATCAGTTATGTTATTAACAAATATCTTCCTCCATTACATAGACGGACTTTTAGTTTTCTTGATTGCTTCCTTTGCTGTGTAGAAGCTTTTCATCTTGATAAAGTCCCAGTAGTAAATTTTTGCATTTGTTTCAGTGGTCTCAGAGACATGTGTAGTAAGAAGTTGCTACAGCTGAGGCTAATGAGGTTACTGCCTTTGTTCTCCTCCAGATTTTGATGGATTCCAGTCTCACATTTAGGTTTTTCATCCATTTTTATTTTATTTTTCTGTATGGTGTAAGGAAGTGGTCCAGTTTCAATTCTTCTGAATATTACTATCCAGTTTTCCTAGCACAAGTTTTTGAAGAGACTGTCTTATTTTCGTTGGCTATTTTTTCCTGCTTTGTAGGTTAGTTGACCATACAGTTGTGTGTCCATTTCTGAGTTCTCTATTCTTTTTCATTGACATATGTGTCTGTTTGTGTGCCAGTGCCATACTAACTTGATGGCAACAGCTTTGTAATATAACTTGAAATCTGGAATCGTGGTATCTCCAGTTTTGTTTTTCTTTTTCAGAATTGCTTTGGCTACTTGCTGTCTTTTATGGTTCCATACAGATTTCAGGATTATTTGTTATATCTCTTTGAAAAATGCCAGTGGTACTTTGAAGGGTTTTTGGTGGGGTCTTTGTCTGGTTTTGGAATTAAAGTGATGCTGGCCTCATAGAACGAGTTTGGAAGTACTCCATTTCTTTCTATCTTTCCAAACAGCTTTAGTAGAATAAGTATGGTGTCTTCTCTAAACGTTTGATAGAATTACCCAGGGAAGCCATCTGGCCCTGGACTTTTGTGTCTTTGAAGGTTTTTGAAGACTGCTTCAGGTTCCTCCCTGGTTATTGGCCTGTTCAGGTTTTCTATTTCTTCCTGTTCCAATTTTGGTAGTTTGTGGCTTTCCAGAAACGCATCCATTTCTTCTAGATTGCCTAATTTATTGGCATATAGCTGCTCATAATATGCTTCTAAAATCATTTGTATTTCCTTGGTGTTGGTAGTGATCTCTCCTTTCTCATTCATGATTTTAGTAATTTGAGTCTTCTCTCTCTTCGTTTTAATAAGGCTGGCTAATGGTTTATCTACCTTATTAATTCTTTCAAACAAGCAACTCCTGGTTTTGTTGAACAGTTCCACAGTTCTTCTGGTCTCGATTTCATTGAATTCTGCTCGAATCTTTATCCTATTCTTCTGCTGGTTGTAGGATCTATTTGCTGTCTTTTCTCTAGCTCCTTTACGTGTAAGGTTAGCTTTTGTATTTGAGTTCTTTCCAGTTTTTGGATGGATGCTTGTATTGCGATGTATTTCCCCCTCAGTACTGTTTTGCTGTATCCCAAAGATTTTGAATGGTTGTATCTTCATTCTCATTAGTTTCCATGAATCTTTTAAATTCTTCCTTAATTTCCTGGTTGACCCTTTCATCTTTTAGCAGGATGGTCCTTAACCTCCACGTGTTTGAGGTCCTTCCAAACTTCTTGTTGTGATTTAGTTCTAATTTCAAAGCATTATTGTCTGAGAATATGCAGGGGACTATCCCAATCTTTTGGTATTGGTTCAGACCGGTTTGTGACCCAGTATGTGGACTATTCTGGAGAAAGTTCCATGTGCACTTGAGAAGAATGTGTATCCATTTGCGTTTGGATGTAAAGTTCTGTGAATATCTGTGAAATCCATCTAGTCCAGTGTATCATTTAAAACTCTTGTTTCTTTGGATATGTTGTGCTTAGAAGACCCATCGAGTGTAGAAAGCACTAGATTGAATTCACCAATTATAAGTGTATTATTATCTAAGTATGTCTTAACTTTGGTTATTAATTGATTGATATATTTGCAGCTCCCACAATGGGGGCATATATATTGAGGATTGTTAAGTCCTCTTGTTAGATAGATCCTTTAAGTATGATATAGTGTCCCTCTTCATCTCTTACTACAGTCTTCAGGGTAAATTTTAGTTTATCTGATATAAGGATGGCTACCCCTGCTTTCTCTTGTGGGCCATTTGAATGGTATATGGTTCTCCAACCTTTTATTTTCAGGCTGTAGGTGTTCATATGTCTGAAATGAGTGTCTTGTAGACAGCAAATAGATAGGTCCTGCTTTTTTATCCAATCTGAAACCCTGCGCCTTTTGATGGGGTCATTAACCCCATTCACGTTTAGAGTTACTACTGAAGTATATGAGTTTAGTGTCATCATGATACCTATCCAGTCCCTGTTTTTGTGGATTGTTCCATTGGACTTCTTCTTAAAGAGGAATTTTAAGAGTCCCCCTTAAAATTTCTTGCAGAGCTGGTTTGGTGGTCTCATATTCTTTCAGTTCTTGCCTATCTTGGAAGCTCTTTATCTCTCCTTCTATTCTGAATGAAAGCCTTGCTGGATAAAGTATTCTTGCCTGCATGTTCTATCATTTAGGACCCTGAATATATCCTGCCAGCCCTTTCTGGCCGGCCAGGTCTCTGTGGAGAGGTCTGCTGTTAATCTAATATTTCTCCCCATAAAAGTTAGAGATTTCTTGTGTCTTGCTGCTTCAAGGATCTTCTCTTTATCTTTGGAATTTGCAAGCTTCACTATTAAATGTCGAGCGGTTTTTATTGATTTTAAGAGGAGATCTCTCTATTTCCTGGATCTGAATGCCTGTTTCCCTTCCCATATTAGGAAAGTTTTCAGCTAGGATTTGTTCAAATCCATATTCTGGACCTCTATCCCTTTTGGTGCCCTCGGGAACCCCAATTAAACCTATATTTTTCTTCCTCAAGCTGTCGTTTATTTCCCTTAATCTATCCTCATGATCTTTTAATTGTTTGTCTCTTTTTTCCTCAGTTTCCCTCTTTGCCATCAATTTGTCTTCTATGTCACTTACTCGTTCTTCCACCTCGTTAACCCTTGTCATTAGGACCTCTAGTTTGGACTGCATCTCATTCAATTGATTTTTAATTTCCGCCTGATTGGATCTAAATTCTGCAGTCATGAAATCTCTTGAGTCTTTTATGCTTTTTTTCTAGAGCCACCAGTAGCTTTATAATAGTGCTTCTGAATTGGCTTTCTGACATTGAATTGCAATCCAAATTTTGTAACTCTGTGGGAGAGAGTAATGTTTCTGATTCTTTCTTTTGAGGTGAGGTTTTCCTTCTAGTCATTTTGCTCAGTGCAGAGTGGCCAAAATCAAGTTGTATTGGGAAAAGGAGAAAAAGAAAGGAGAGAGAGAAGGAAATAAAAGAGAAAAAGAAAAAAGAAAAAGGAAGAAAAAAATTTAAAAAGAGAGAAGAAAAAGAGAAAGGAAAAGAAAGAAAAGGGTGGCGGAAGCAAACAGAAATCAAAAAGCAAAAAAAAAAAAAAAACGGGGGAGTATCTTCAATTCTGTATACTGTAATTCCCTTGACTTCCCCTGGAACTTGTCCCTCTAGCTGGTCTTCTGGGGGAGGGGCCTGTTGTGCATATTTTCAGGTGTTAGCACTTGGGGGAGCTGCTCTGCCCCCTGCCTGGTGCAGGGCTCAGTGGGGGTTGTTTACCCTGTGATGCCCCAGGAGGAACAACCACAGTGGCGGCGGCCAGCTCTGGAACCCTGGATTCCGCTCCTGCAGTAACTTTAGAGCTCTTAGTCTGCAGGGCCCTGGATGCTCCGGGGTAGGGCTGCTGATTTGCTCAGCTTGGGCCAGGAGTGGCCTTACTGTCCTGTGTCCTCCTGGCCTCTGCCTGTCCCGGGGGGAGTGCCGGATCCTGGGCTGTGTCCCCGGCGCCCTGTGCTTCCGGGCCTGCGCAGCCCGCTCCCCGCCGGAGCCCCTCGGAGCTGCTCCCTGGTCGAGCCATGCGCGCTGCAGCCCTTTAGGGAGCTCGGCACACTCTCCCTGGGTCGCAGGTGTCTGTTAATGTCTCAGGGAGCCTGAGGGCATCCCCGCCCTCCTGGGGTTGTGCTCTAACTCCCTTGGAGCCCCTTTCTGTCTGGGAAGATTGGTGAAGCTCCTGCTTCTCCAGGACTGGGGTTTCCTGTCCTGAGGGCCTCACTGCGTGGCCTTAGCCTGGCTCCTCACAGGGCCCCTCCCCCTTGGATGCTTTTTTATTCATTTACTTTTTTCCATATTCCTACCTTGATAGAAGCGTGAACTCTTCTCACTGTAGCATTCCAGCTGTTCTCTCTTTAAGTCTCAGGTCGAATTCGTAGGTTTTCAGGATGATTTGAAAGTTATCTAGGTATTTTGGTGGGGACAGGTGACTTGGGTACCCTACTCTTCCGCCATCTTGCCCCACTTCTCTGGTCTCCTTTTCTATATTTTGTTGTTGTTGTTGTTTTTGTTGTTGTTGTTTGGGGGGATTTTACACATAAGTGAGAGCATAAAGTATTTGTCTTTCCCTATCTGACTTATTTCACTTATGTCAATTTTAAGTCAATAAAAATTAAAGAAAAATGTAAAACACAATTTTATGCTGTATGAAGGAATCTTACTATACATAAAATTATTTAGGTTTATTAAAAATTACAGCAATCCATATCATCAACACACTAATCAATATAAAACTATAATAACTATATTAATATCTATATAGCTATATTATATCTGATATAACTATATTATATCAGATAAAATAGACTTCAGAACATGAAATAGAGGGTTTTTATATCAATAAAATAATTAAATATTTTAAAAGCATAACAATCCTGAAAGTGTATGCATCTGAAATATTGCTTCAAAATATAGGAGATAAACAAAGCCACAATGATAGCTTGTGTCTTCAGCTTCCATTTCAATCATTGATAAAACATTTACACAATCACTAATCATGTAGAAGATTTTAAGACTATTAATCAGGTTGATTTAATTGACATTTATGTAACCCTCCACTCAATATCAGCAAAGTACCTGTTATATTTTTCAAATATATTAAAATGAATAAATACCACAATTTTTAAAATCTTTTAAATATGTACCACTCCAAATCACAGGCATGTATGTAATTGTAAAATATATACATGTAAAAACCTCTTTAGGAGCATAGTTTATAAAATGACATATTCTCCACCACAAAGCTATGTTACTCAAACTTTCTGAGCCTCAGCTTAATTTACTATTGATTATAAGCAAAAACAAATTTTTGGTCAGATTTTTATAAATACTAAATAAGTAATGTATGTAAAGAGCTTAGCATTTATGTAGGTATGTTATTATTTTGTAGACACTTAACAACTTAAATTCAAAGCACAGAAGAAGCAATACCAGAGTAGTGTAGGGTAAGAAAACTGCAATTTTTCCATTTTTGTCCTATGGCCGGTCAAATGAACTGAGCAATAGAGATGCCTTCTTTGTGATGAATTGGTCAATTGTTTTTATGTTAATAATTCAATTAAATTTATGGAATTTATGTATCCAGGATACTGTATAATGAATAGCAACAAAAAAGGAAAAGAGTTTAATGAAGATAGTATTCCATAAGGCCTCTTGCTTATCAAGCAGATCATAATATTAGACTCTTGATTGTAATAGTTCCTGAGTATGTTCTTTACTTAGCCCACAAAAGGTTTCTTGAAAATGACTAAGCCTATCCTCAAAGTCAGAACACATGTGATTTTAATGCATATGATTATAAATTGTAAAATATGGAAGGTAAAAATGAGGTTCTGATGTTAGGCCATCATCTTTCTTCAATAAGAAACTAAGAAGATCGCTTCAGCCTTTGAGGTAAGTGTAATATTCTAATAGGCATCCTGCGTTGCACTATTCCCACTGCATCTGACAAGTGCAGTTACAGGAGCTGCACTCTACCAAGTGGGTCAATATTTTGCTGTCTGTCCCTACCTCCTACCTACTAATGATAACATGGATCTAATACATACACCAAGCTGCCGTTAATCTTTAAGACTTTTTGTTTATTTTAGAGGGACAGAGAACATGAGTGGGAGGGGCAAAGAGGGAGAATTTCAAAGGGACTCCATTATGAGTGCAGAGCCCCACATGGGGCTCAATATCATGGCCTTGAGATCATCAATTGAGCCAAAACCAAGATTCGGATGCAAAACTGACTGTACCACACAGGACCCCCCCTGAATTGTCACTTAAACTATGATTTAACTTTGATAATAGAAGCCATTTACTAGGAAAAAAAGGTTAAAAGAACCTGCATGTATGATAACGAGAGACATAATATCAACTCTGATCACCTGCACCAGAAATTTTTGGTTTGTATTCTATTGTCATAAACATATAAATACTCTAAAGTACACCATATATTATTTTTAAAAAAAGTTGTTAAAGAACTTAAGGAACTTATGGACAAGAATTAATGAAAGGAGAAAAATCAAGCCTCATACAGAGCTCTTGCTTCTCTTTTATGTTTCCTTCCTCTTCACAGTTATTTCATTGGCACAGTTTACTATACTATTGACTTCTCTTCCTCACATCCAAATGAAAAATCTTTCTTATCTTCACAACCCAATGAAAAATATTTAAAATAATCCACATGCTGACAAATATTTTTACTTTTTAAAAAAATTTTAGTTCCATTTAACATATAGTGTAATATTAGTTTTAGATATAAAATAAAATGTTTTGACAATTCTACATATGACAAGTGCACTCCTGAAACCCCATCATCTATTTAACCCCACCCCCATCCTCTCCCCTGATAACCATCAGTTCATTCTCTATAATTGTCTGATTCTTAATCTCTGTCTCTTTCTGTCTCTCCCTCTCTTGTTTTTCCCCTTTGTTCTTTTGCTTTGTTTCTTAAATTCAACATATGAGTGAAATCATATGGTATTTGTCTTTCTTTGGGTGACTTACTTCCCTTAGCATCATACTTTCTAGCTCCATCCATGTCATTGCAAATGGCAAGACTTCATTGTTTTATTTGGCTAAATAATATAATGGAATATATTATACACATACCACTTATTTACCCATTCATCTACTGATGGACACTTGGGCTGCTGCCAATATCTTGACTATTGTGAATAATTCTGCTATAAATGGAGGAGTGCATATATCCCTTTGAGTTAATGTTTTTGTATTTATTCCTTGGGCCAATACCCAGTAGTGTGATTGCTGGATCATAGGACAGTTTTACTCTTAACTTTTTGAGGATCTTTTTTTTTGTATATTTTTTATTTGAGTTCTATTTGCCAACATATAGCATAACACCCAGTGCTCATCCCGTCAAGTGCCCCCTCGGTGCCTGTCACCCAGTCACTCCATCTCCCCCGCCCATCTCCCCTTCCACTATCCCTTGTTTGTTTCCCAGAGTTAGGAGTTTAAGGAACTTTCATACCATTTACAACAGTAGCTGCAGAAGATTGCATTCCCACCAACCACGCACAAGTGTTCCTTTTTTTCCATACTCTTTTGCCAATACCTGTTGTTTCTTGTGTTGTTGATTTTAGCCATTCTGACAGTGTGAGGTGAAACTTTATTGTGGTTTTGATGGACATTTCCCTGATCATAAATGATGATGAGAATATTTTCATACGTCTGTTTGCTATCTATATGTTTTCTTTGGAGAAATGCCTGTTCATGTTGTCTGCCTATTTTTTAATTGGATTATTTGGGTTTTGGAAGTTGGGTTTTACAAGTTCTTTACATATTTGGATATTAAGTAAGCCCTTATCACATGTCATTTGCAAATATATTTTCCCAATTTATAGATTGTCTTTTAGTTTGTTGATGGTTCCCTTCCCCATGCAGAAGTTTTGTTTTTATTTTTGTTTTATTTTGATGAAGTCCCAATAGTTTTTTAACTTTTGTTTCCTTTGCCTCAGAATACATATCTAGAAAAACTTCCTACGGCTGCTGCTAAAGCAGTTTCTGCCTATGTTTTGAGAATTTTCTGGTTTCAGGTCTCACATTTAGTTCTTTGATCTATTTTGAATTTATTTTGGTTTATAGTGTAAGAAAGTGGGCCAATTTCTTTCTTTTTCATATTGCTGTGCAGTTTTCCCAACATTATTTGTTTAACAGACTGGCCTTTTCCAATTGGATATTCTTTACTGCTTTGTTGGTTCGTCTCTGGGTTTTCTATTCTGCTCTATTGAACTATGTGTCTATTTTTTATCCCAGTACGATACTGTTTTGATTGATACAGCTTTGTAATGTAGTTTGATGTCTGATATTTGCGATGCCTCTAGCTTTGCTTTTCTTTTTCTAGTTTGCTTTAGCTATTTGGCTCTTTGGGTCTTTCATGGTTCCATACAAATTTTAGGATTATTTATTATAGTTCTGTGAAAAATGCTGGTGGCATTTTGATAGGGATTGCACTAAATATGTAGATTGCATTGGGTAGTACAGACATTTTAACAATACTTATTCTTCCATTTCATGAACATGGAATGTTTTTCTCTTTCTTTGTGTTGTCTTCAATTTCTTTCACCAATGTTTTATAATTTTCAGAGTACAGATATTTTGCCTCTTTGGTTAGGTTTATGCCTGGGAATCTTATGGCTTTTGTTGCATTGTAAGTGGGATTGTTTTCTTACTTTATCTTTCTGCTGCTTCATTATTGGTTCATAGATTTAACAGATTTATGTACATTGATTTTGCATCTCATGACTAAGTTAATTTATCAGTGCTAACATTTTCTAATTGAGTCTTTTAACTTTGCTATATATAGTATCATGTCATCTGCAAATAGTGAAGGTTTTACTTATGCTTTACTTATTTTAATGTATTTTTAAAGTATTTTATTTATTCTTGAGAGAGAGAGAGAGAGAGAGAGAGAGGTAGAGACATAGGCAGAGGAAGAAGCAGGCTCCATGCAGGGAGCCCGAAGCGGGACTAAATCCTGGGTCTCCAGGATCAGGCCTTGAGCTGAAGGCCGTGCTAAACCACTGAGCCACCTAGGCTGCCCTATTTTAATGTCTTTTATTTACTTTTTGTGATCTGACTGCTGAGGCTAAGTCTTCCAGTAATATGTTGAATAAAAGTGATGAGAGTGAACATACTTATCTTATTCCTGACCTCAGCTGTGAATTTTAATATATGTCCTTTATGACTTTGAGGTATGTTTCCTCTAAACCTACCTTATTGAGGGTTTTTTATCATGAATGAATGTTGTACTTTGTCAAATGCTTTCTTTGCTTCCATTGAAATAATCAAATGGTCCGTATCATTTCTTTTATTGATGTGTTTAATTACATGGATTGATTTACAAATTGAATCACCCTTACAACTGAGGAATAAATCCCGTTGATCATGGTGAATGATTATTTTAATGTATTATTGAATTTGTTTTACTAGTATTTTGTTAATTTTTTGGCATTTATGTTCATCAGGGATACTGGCGTATAGTTTTTTTTTTGTGGTGTCTTCATCTAGTTTTTATAGTAATGTTGAACTCATAGAAAGATTTTTTTAGTTTTTCTTCCTTTTCTATTTTTTGAAATAGTATGAGAAGGATAAATATTAACTCTTCTTTAAATGTTTGGTACAGGGACACCTGGGTGGCTCAGCGGTTGAGCATCTGTCTTTGGCTCAGGGCATGATCCTGGGGTCCCGGGATCAAGTCCCACATCAGGTTCCCCGCATGGATCATGCTTCTGCCTGTGTCTCTGCCTCTGTCTCTGGGTCTCTCATGAATAAATAAATAAAATCTTTTATAAATAAATAAATAAATAAATAAATAAATAAATAAATAAATAATATTTGGTACAATTCCCCTGTGAATTCTTCTGATCCTGGACTTTTGTTTGTTTGGAGATATTGATTACTAATTTAATTTCATTGCTGGTTATTGGTCTGTGTGAATTTTCTATTTCTTTATATTTCAGTCTTGGCAGTTTATATGTTTCTAGGAATTTATCCATTTCTTCCAGGTTTTCCAATTTGTTACCATATGGTTTTTCATAATATTCTCTTATAATTGTTTGTGTTTCTGTGGTGTTGATTGTTATTTATCCTTTATTATTTGTGATTTTATTTATGTGAGTCCTTTCTCTTTTTTTTTTTCGTGAGAAGACTACTCCGAAATTTATCAATTTTTTTGTTTTTTCTCAAAGAACTAACTCTTGATATCATTGATATATTTTATGTTTTGTTTAGTTTCAGTTTAACACTTATCTTTTTTATTATTTATTCTTTATCTTTCTTTAATTTTTATTAAAAATTAAGCTTTACGTTTATTAGCTCCTTCTTTCTGTTGGATTTAGGTTTTGTTTTTTGTTCTTTTTGACTCTATTACATGTAAGCTAAGGTTTGTTTGAGATTTTTCTTGCTTCTTAAGGTAAGCCTTTATTGTTATACACTTCCCTCTTACAACCACTTTTGATTTATCTCAGAGGTTTTTGAAAATTGTTCTTTTGTTTTCAGTTTTTCCCATGTACTGTTTAATTTCTTTTTTATTTCCTGGTTGGCCCATTTATTATTTAGTGACATGTTATTTAATGTCCATATATCTGTGGTCTCTCCATATTTTTTCTTGTGAATGATTTCTAGTTTCATAGTGTTGTGGTCAAAAAAGATGCAATGTTATGAATTTGATTCTTCTTGAATATGCTGAGATTTGTGTTGTGGGCATATATGTGATCTATTCTTGAGAGTCTCCCAAGTGTACTTGTAAAGAATATTTACTCTGCAGTTTTAAGATGGAATATTTTGTACATATCAGTTAAATCCATTTGTTCCTATATATCATTCAAAGACATTATTTCTTTGCTGTTTTTCAATTTAGATGGTATATCCTTTGATGTAAGTAAGGTATTAAAATCTTTGTATATTATATTATTATTATTGGTTAGTTACTTTATATTTGTTATTGTTTTATGTATTTAGATACTCCTACATTGGGTGCATACATATTTGCAATTGTCATATTTTTTGTTGGATTGTCCCCTTTATTATATGGTGTCCTTCTTTGTTTCTTGTTAATATTTGTTTTAAAGTTCAGTTTTTCTGATAGAAGTATTGCTACTCTTTGTTTTGACATCCATTTCATGATAGATGTAGTCCCATTCTCTCGCTTTCAATCTGCAGGTGTCAATTTAAAATTGACAATTTAAATTTAGATTTAAATCTAAATTGAGTCTCTTATATGCAAATAATTTTTTAAATCCATTACGTCACCTTAAGTCTTTTGATTGGAGCATTTAGATCATTTGTATTCAAAGTAATTATTGATAGATTTATGCTTATTACCATTTCATTGTCTGTTTTGTGGTTCTTTCTGAAGATTTTCTCTCATCCTATGCCTTTCTTTCATGGTTTTCCAATTTTCATTAGTGCTGTATTTGGATGTTGGTCTCTTTATCTTTGCATATTTATTTGTAGTTTTTTTATATACGATTGCCATAGATGTATATATAAACTCTTCTGTATATTACTGTATTATTTTGATGGTAGTTTACAGTTGAACCTATTCTTTAATCTTCCCTTCCCCACAATTTATGTATAATTTACATCCTTCTGTGTTGTGAGCTCCCAGAGTGTTTTTTACAGAAATATTTATTTTTACTACTTTGTTGTTTCTTGCCTTTATACTTTTGGTCTCTCCTTTCCACTCAAAATGTTCTCTTTAATATTTTCACAGAGCTGTTTTAGAGGTCATTATCTCCTTTAGGTTTTGTTTGTCTGGGAAACTCTATCTGTCCTTCTATTATGAATGATAGCCTTGTTGGATAGAGTATTCTTGGATAGACATTTTTCCCATTACACACTTTGAATGTATCATGCTGCCCACTTCTGGCTTGCAAAGGTTTTGTTGAAAAATTACCAGGTAACTTTATGGATTTTTCCTTTGTAAGTTACTGTCTTCTTTGTATTTGCAGATTTTTAGAATTTTTATTACTATATTTTGCAAATTTCATTACAGTATGTGTTGATATGTGTATGCTTTTGTTGATTTTTTAAAAGATTTATTTATTAATGAGAGAGAGGGAGGCAGAGACACAGGAAGAAGGAGAAGCAGGCTCCTCACAGGGAGCCCAATGTGGGACTCAATTCCGGGTCCCAGGATCAGGCCCTGAGCTGGAGGCAGCTGCTCAACCACTGAGCCACCCAAGAGATTCCGCTTTTGTTGATTTTAATGCCATTTTTCTGTGACTCCTGAATATGAATATCTGTTTCCTTCCCCAGATTAGGGAAGATTTCATCTATTACTTTTGAAATAAAATTTCTGCTCCCTTTGCTCTCTCTTCTTCTGCAACATTTTACTTTCCTTCTTTTTTTTTCAAATATTTGTCATTTTTTAATTAAAAAAATTTTTTTTTATTTATTTATGATAGTCAGAGAGAGAGAGAGAGAGAGAGAGAGAGAGGCAGAGACATAGGCAGAGGGAGAAGCAGGCTCCATGCACTGGGAGCCCGATGTGGGATTCGATCCCGGGTCTCCAGGATCATGCCTTGGGCCAAAGGCAGGCACCAAACCTCTGCGCCACCCAGGGATCCCCTACTTTCCTTCTTAATTGGACTTCAGCTTCTTGTATTTGTTTATATTAATTCAAGATTTTCTAACAGCCCTGGTAAAAGCATGTTAAAAAAGAAAAAGCTAATATCTTATTTTCAGGCTTTATAAAAAAGTATTCCTAATTATACTATCTGTTTGTCGGAGGCTATTTTTCCGAGACATCTTTTTTGGGGCCTTGCCTCCTACTGTTTCATTTGGAATCATTAGTTCTCTAGATCTCTCCTCAGATCGCATTCCAACACTTTTCATTACTGTTCTTTTGAGTTGTGTCCCCTTTTTCTTAATCTCAAGTTTTTTCCTCAGTGTTCTTTCTCTCTCTCCCTCTCTCATTCTCTCTCTCTCTCTGTCTCTCATTTTACTGAAGTAGAGACTGCAGTTAAAACTTTAGAAAATGTATGCTTGTATAGTTGAAAATCTACACACACAACATCATTTTACAATTTTGCTATGTCTGGGTATCTGGGACCAAAATCATTTTCCTTCAGGATTTTGAATCAATATTCTGTTATTTTCTACATCAAAGCTGCTTTTGAAAGAAAGCTTTAGGTCCTTATGAGAATTATGTCTCTTTACTTATGGCCTGTCTTTCCTCCTCTGAAAAATTTTGTTTTTGAGATTTATTTATTCTTGATATTTCAAATAGGGATATTTTTAATTAATTCGTTTTTAAAATTACTTGAGGGCCCTTTCATTATGAAATTATGTGTATTTCAGCTCTTAACATTTTTCTATTATTTTTACTTTTGTCTTTATTTCATTCTATTTACCTATTAGAACTCCAATTAATTGAATATCATAAATTAGTCTTCTATGCATTTTTTCCTATTCCCTCAACCATTCTGTTTCATATCTACATCTTTGAAAGTATCTTTTTATTTTAAGTATTTTTATTGAATTTGGGAGGGGAGTACATGTTCATGTTTCAACTCTATAATCATTCTTGGTCCCTGTTTTTTTTCATAATCTCATATTCATGTTTTAAGAGTACATCTTCTTGGCTCTTTTTAAATAAATCAATCAACATTTTATTTTGCTATTTTTATCAGTCTTTCATACTGAAGGTTTCCTCTACGTGTCTGAATATTTTTGGGTATTCATTCATACTTACGAATGATGTTCTAAATATTGATCGGATGAATGGATGTTGATAACTGGTATATTTTATTTTAAGTTGATCAGGTAGCAAGAAAGTTTTTTTTCCCATTTCAGAAATACCTAGTTATCTGAAGCTGTAGACCTTTTCTCAGGAGTAGTTGTGGTTTTTTTTTTTTATTTTTTTTCTCCAGAAAAAAAAGATCTCCTGACTTAGATATTTAAACCTGACATAGGGTGCTCCCAAACTTACCTCTTCACACAGACATACTGAATATACAGCTATATATAGAATAATATCTCTAAAAAAGGCCTGAAAACTGCCTGGCAAGCTCCTCCATATACAAAGGAAAAAGATGCCACATCAAGATAGATAAGACAGGAAAACACTAAGACTTACCAAAAGGCCCGCCCCAGGTTTGGTGACCCAAACCAAATAGAGATATCACAAAGCAGGAGCTTTACACCAAAGAGTGAGGATTTTGTGACCACAACAGGAATATCAACCCTTGAGGCCTATACTAGAAAAGTGAAACCCAAAATGTCTATGTTTGAATTGTCTGCATTTTGCTTATGTCCAAGAGACCCAAATACTGTAGAGAAGTGAGATAATATTCTTAAAAGGCTTACATGCAGACTCAATTTCCCTGTGGTCCAGTGCAAAAGCGGGATTTTGTAAAATGCCTCAAATATTTGTGAAGGAGATTCACTTGCTAATTTTAGAGAGTCAGCCAGGGAACCCTGGGTGGCGCAGCGGTTTAGCGCCTGCCTTTGGCGCAGGGCCAATCATGGGGACCCGGGATCGAATCCCATGTCTGGCTCCCGGGGCATGGAGCCTGCTTCACCCTCTGCCTATGTCTCTGCCTCTCTCTCTCTCTCCCTCTCTCTGTGTGTGTGACTATCATAAATAAATAAAAAAAGAGAGTCAGCCAGAAGCCAGGCCCCTACTGGGACTCTCTCCTAGATGCAGGCTCTGGTGGGCACCATTTTTGCTCTCTCTCCACCTGGCTAGTACAGGCAGGCATGGCATAGTTCTTGTAATCTGTCATTGCCCTGCTAAAGTCAGCAGGCAAGCCCCACCCTTGCACTTTTCAGGTCTTCTGCTAATGCCGGCAAGGATGTATAGTTCTGTACTCTCTAGCTGATCTGCAAAATCATGCAAATGCATGCAGTTCCTTCAGTCATCCACTCTTCCATTGCTAAGGTTTATGGGAACACCCTAACATTGTCTTCTTTAGCATCCTTGTTAAAGCCACCAAGTACATTTAGTTCCTTCACTCTCCAGCTGTCTTGCCAAAGCTGGCAGGTGTGTACAGCTTCTGCACTCTTCTTCTGCCTTGCTAAAGTTAGTTGGTGCTCATAGTTCCTGCACTCACCCTCTGCCTTGTGAAATTCAGAGGAGTGGAGCATGTCATCCCTGCATTGTCCTGTTGCATTCAGGATTCCTGTGATTTCAGAGTGCCCTGGTAAATTTGACAAAGACATTCAATAACTCCACTTTCCCACTGCCCTGGTAAAATGAACAGGTGCACACAGTTCCTGCAGTATCACAGAACCCTGTTAAACTCAGTGAGCACATCCCTTCTCCTGCACTCTCCAGCTGTCTTCCTAAAGCCAGTGGGCACACTCAGACCACACAGTGGACTTTCCTTGACCCTCTGACTGAAGTGGCCAAAAGGCTTGCATTCTTAAGTCCCACAGGAGTATAACAATTAGAAACATAGTTCTTTGGCAGGTTACCATGACAAATGCATTGCACAGACACCAGACTAACACATTCCCATGTTGGCTGGGGGATGCGTTATTTGTGGTCTCCCTAGGCATTTGTTGCTAAAACCTGCTGGTACTTTTGGGGGAGGGGGCTTATAGCTTAGTCTGGAGTCTCAATTTTTGCATCTGTTGCCAAGAGGAAAACTCCAGAATCCCTGACCCAGAGGCTAGCAGGTTATATGGCTGTTGATCCATGTGAATGCATATTTTTACATACTTTAAAAAGCTACAACCTGGGAGTCTGCCTCCTGATCTGCCTAAAACTAGGAGCTGACTAAGATCCCTTCCTTGGGAAATTTGACAGGTCTTAAGATACCCATGAATTTTAGGATATATCAAGAATAAATCAGACTGTTTAGACAATTACAAAGGCTTAAGAGACAAGTAAAAGCTAGGGGAAGGTCAAATGACAAATTTTATCACCTACATGAGGCCAAACCTTCAATATTGGGAGGTAGCCATTTCACCTAATATGTGATAACAAACACACAGAGAAAAGAAAATTGAAGAAACTGAGGAATATTTTCCAAAATAAAAAGCAAGATAAACTTTAGAAACATAAAATCTTAATAAAATAGTAATTTACCTGATAAATAGTTCAAATTAATGGTCATAATGATGCTCACAGAACTTTGGAGAAGGGATGAACATAGCAAGAATGTCAACAAAATGATAGAAAATATAAGAAAGTACCAAGCAAAAGTCACAGAGTAGATGAATGCAATAACTGAACTGAAAACACACTAGAGAGGTTAATATCAGATCAAATGAAGTAGAAGGAAAGGTTACTGAGCTAGAAACAAGGCAGTGGAACTTGCCAATAAAAAGCAACAAAAAGGAATAATAACTTTAAAAAGTGAAGATAGGGATCCCTGGGTGGCACAGCGGTTTAGCGCCTGCCTTTGGCCCAGGGCGCGATCCTGGAGACCCAGGATCGAATCCCACGTCAGGCTCCCAGTACATGGAGCCTGCTTCTCCCTCTGCCTATGTCTCTGCCTCTCTCTCTCTCTATCTGTGTGTGACTATCATAAATAAATAAAAAATTTAAAAAAAAAAAGTGAAGATAGCTTAAGGGACTAATGTGACAACATCAAATGGAAAATCATTTGCATTATAAGAGTCCAATAGGAGAAGTGATAGAGAAAAAGGCAGAAAATTTATTTAAAGAAATAAAGGCTGAAAAAAATATTTGCAATTCGAGGAGGAAACAAACATTCAGATCCAGAAAGCTCAGAGAGTTCCCATTAAGATGAAACCAAAGATATCCAACCAAGATGTATTATAAATAAAATGTCAAAAGTTAAAGAGAAAATCTTAATAGCATCAAAATAAAAACAACTTGACAGTATAAGGAAACCCTCACAAGACTATCAGTAGATTTTGTAACAGGAATTGTGCAAGGTTGGAAGGAAGGGAGTGGTGTGACATATTCAAAGTTTGAAAAGAAAACAAAAACAAAAATTTCCAACCAAGAACACTCTGTCAGGAAAGGTTATCATTTATAATTGAAAGATAGATAAAATGTTGCCGAAAATCAAAAATTAAAGGAGTGCATTTCCAGTACAATGATGTTACAATAAATACCAAAGGGACTTCTTTAAGTTGAAAATAAAGAGCACTAATTAGTAACAATAAAATATAAAAAAGTATAAACATCACTAGTTAAAAATATACTAAACATAGCAAATTAACCATCTATAGGCTACTATAAAGGTTAAAAGACAAACATAGTAAAATATAACAACTGTAAATATTAGTAAAGTGCATACACAGAAAGATTTACAATGTGACAACAAAAATTAAAAACGTATGGCAGGGGAAATGTATTTTTAGAATGTGCTTAAATTTAAATTACTAACATCTTATAACAGATTGTAAAATATACATACATGCATACAAGGAAGTTATTTGTGAATACCCTGGTAACCATAAAGTAAAAACTTAGAGTAGATAAACAAAAGATAATGAAAAAGGAAACAAAAATATAACACAAAGGAAAGTCCTCAAACCTCAAGGGGAAAAAAAAAGAAGAAAGAAACAGAATGGAAAAATAAAACAACAAGAAAATCACTAACAAAATGCGGTTAAGTATATTTATCCACAATTAATGTGAGTAAATTCTTCAATCAAAAGACATAGGGACACTGAATTGACAAAGAAACGAGACCCATCTATATGATGCTTATAAGTAACACATGTCAGATGAAAAGATACACAGACTACAAGTGAAGGGAGGGAAAAGATGTTCCATGAAAATAGAACTAAAATATGCTGGAGAAGAAATATTTACATTGAACAAAGAGAGTTTTAAAACTAATGTGATACAACATCACCAAAGAAACAGGAGCTTTAAATGATACTCTGGCCCAGATGGATTCCACAGGTATATACAGAACTTTGCATCCGAACGCATCTGAACGCAACTGAATACACATTCTTCTCAAGTGCACTTAGAACTTTCTCCAGAATAGACCACATACTGGGTCACAAATCAGGTCTCAACTGATACCAAAAGATTGAGATTGTCCCCTAATATTTTCAGACCATAATGCTTTGAAACTAGAACTCAATCACAAGAAGAAATTTGGAAGAATTTCAAACACGTGGAGGTTAAAGACCATCCTGCTAAAAGATGAAAGGGTCAACCAGGAATTTAGAGAAGAATTAAAAAGATACATGGAAACTAATGAGAATGAAGCTACAACCCTTCAAAATCTTTGGGATAGAGCAAAAGCAGTCCTGAGGGGGGAAAACATTGCAATACTAGCATCCCTCAAAAAATTGGAAAAAAATGAAATATGAAAGCTAACCTTGTACCTAAAGGAACTGGAGAAAGAACAGCAAATAAAACCCACAGCAAGCAAAACAAGAGAGTTAATAAATATAGAAGAGAGTTAATAAATATTCAAGTAGAACTCAGTGAAATAGAGACCAGAAGAACTGTCCAACAGATCAACAAAACCAGGAGTTGGCTCCTAAAAGAATTAATAAGAAAAATAAACCATTTGACATCCTTATTAAAAAGAAAAAAGATTCAAATTAAAAAAATCACAAATGAAACAGAAGAGATCACAACCAATACCAAGGAAATACAAACGATTTAAAAATGTATTATGAGAATAAATTAGACAATCTAGAAGAAATGGATGCATTTCTGGAAAAACAAACTACCAAAACAGAAACAGGAAAAAATAGAAAACCTGAACAAGCCAATAACCAGCCAGGATTTAAAGTAGTCATCAATAACCTCCCAAGCTTTGAACTTGTGCACAGCAAATTCTTGCAAGATACATCCATGAAGGCAAGGGAAAAAAAGCAAAAATGAATTATTGGGACTTCATCAAGATAAGAAGCTTTTGCAGAGCAAAAGAAACAGTCAACAAAACTCAAAGACAACCTACATAATAGGAGAAGATATTTGCAAATGACCTATCAGATAAAGGGCTAGTATCCAAGATCTATAGAGAACTTATTAAACTCAACAGAAAAGAAACAAAGAATCCAATCATGAAATGGCCAAAAGACATGAACAGACATTTCACCAAAGACATAGACATGGCCAACAAGCACATGAGAAAATGTTCCGCATCACTTGCTATCAGGGAAATACAAATCAACACCTCAATGAGATACCACCTCACACCAGTGAGAATGGGGAAAATTAACAAGACAGGAAACCACAAATTTTGGAGAGGATGTGGAGAAAGGGAACCCTCTTGCACTGTTGGTGGGAATGTGAACTGGTACAGCCACTCTGGAAAACTGTGGAGGTTGCTCAGAGAGTTAAATATACAACTGCCCTATGACCCAGCAATTGAAATGCTGTGGATTTACCCCAAAGATACAGATGCAGTGAAACGCTGGGACACCTGCACCCCGATGTTTATAGCAGCAATGTCCACAATAGCCAAAGTGTGGAAGGAGCCTCAGTGTCCATCAAAAGATGAATGGATAAAGAAGATGTAGTATAAGATGTAGTATATGTATACAATGAAATATTACTCAGCCATTGGAAACAACAAATACCCACCATTTACTTTGACATGGAGGGACCTGGAGGGTATTGTGTTGAGTGAAATAAATCAATCAGAAAAGGACAAACATTATATGGTCTCATTCATTTGGGGAATATAAAAATTAGTGAAAGGGAATAAAGGGGAAGGAGAGAAAATGAGTGAATATATCAGTGAGGGTGACAAAACATGAGAGACACCTAACTCTGGGAAATGAACAAAGGGTAGTGGAAGGGGAATTGGGCAGGGGGTTTTGGTGACTGGGTGATGGGCACTGAGGGGGGCACTTGATGCGATGAACACTGGGTGTTATACTATATGTTGGCAAATCAAACTCAAATAAAAATACAAAAAAGTAAAAATACTGTGACAAAACACAAACAAAGAGGTTGCCTAAGTGTCTCAATTGGTTAAATGTCTTCCTTTGGCTCAGATTGTAATCCCAGGGTCCTGGGATCAAGCATGGTGTCAGGTTCCTTGTTTAGCATGGAGCCTACTCCCTTCCCCTGTGCCCCTACCCCTGTTCATGTTGTATCTCACTCTCTCTTTATCTCAAATAAATAAATAAGTAAAATGTTAATAAGAAGATAAGTAAGGACATCATATAATGATAAATTGGTCAACTCAACACTAGAATATAACATTTATAAATATTTATACCCTCAACTTTGAGTTACCCAAATACATAGAGCAAATATCAATAGACCTAGAGAGAAAAACATTCAACTATAAAATAATAATAACGAGCTTTAACGCTCCACTTACATCAGTGAATAGATCATCCATATAGAAAATCAATAAGGAAACACCAGCCTTAAATGACACAGTAGGCCATATTGATTTAATAGATATATACAAAACATTCTATCCAAAAGCATTAAAATCCACATTCTTCTCAAATGCACATGGAATACTTTTCAGTATATATCATGTGTTAAGCCACAAAACAAGGTTCAGTAACTTTAAGATGATTTCAATCATATCAAACATCTGTTCTAACTGCACTAACATAAACTTTGGAATTAATTACAAGAATAAAACTGGAAAAATCACAAATATGTGGAGACTAACCAACATGCTACTGAGTAACTAAACTGTCAATAAAGAAATCTAAAGAGAAATGAAAAAAAATTACTATGAGAAAAATGAAAATGGAAATAAAACATATCATATTCTATGAAATAAAGAAAAAACACTTCTACGAAGGAAGTTCATAGCACTCTAAGCCTACTTCAATTACCAAGAAACCTTTTAAATAAAAAATCTAGCTTTACAACTAAAGGAACTAGAGAAAGAAGAACAAATGAAGCCCAAAGTTAGTAAAAGGAAGGCAATAAGATCAGAAGAAAAAATTAATTACAGTTTAAAAAGTCAATAGAAAGATAAATGAAAGTGAGACCTGATATTTTTAAAAGATAAGCAAAATGGACAAAACTTTAGCTAAAGAAACCAAGAAAAAAATAGAGCTCAAATAAATAAAATCAGAAATGAAAGATAAGTCACAATTGACACCTCAAAAATGCCAAGGATTATGAGACCACTATGAACGATTATGCATCAAAAATTTAGAAACTTTGGAGAAATGGATAAATACCTAGCAACATATAATCTTTTTTTTGCAACATATAATCTTCCAAGACTAAAGCATGAATAGATAGTAAATCTGAGTAGAATGATTACTACAGAAGAATCTCAGCCAGTAATTAAAAATCAACTCCTCTCCAAAGAATTTCAGGATCAGCAGGTTTTACAGATAATTTCAACAAATATTAAAAGAATATATAATGCTTATCCTCTTTATTTTTTTTAATTAATTTTTATTGGTGTTCAATTTACCAACATACAGAAAAACACCCAGTGCTCATCCCGTCAAGTGTCCACCTCAGTGCCCGTCACCCATTCCCCTCCAACACCCGCCCTCCTCCCCCCTTCCACCACCCCTAGTTCGTTTCCCCGAGTTAGGAGTCTTTATGTTCTGTCTCCCTTCCTGATATTTCCCAACATTTCTTCTCCCTTCCTTTATATTCCCTTTCACTATTATTTATATTCCCCAAATGAATGAGAACATACACTGCTTGTCCTTCTCCGATTGACTTATTTCACTCAGCATAATACCCTCCAGTTCCATCCACGTTGAAGCAAATGGTGGGTATTTGTCGTTTCTAATCGCTGAGTAATATTCCATTGTATACATAAACCACATCTTCTTTATCCATTCATCTTTCGATGGACACCGAGGCTCCTTCCACAGTTTGGCTATTGTGGCCATTGCTGATAGAAACATCGGGGTGCAGGTGTCCCGACGTTTCATTGCATCTGAATCTTTGGGGTAAATCCCCAACAGTGCAATTGCTGGGTCGTAGGGCAGGTCTATTTTTAACTCTTTGAGGAACCTCCACACAGTTTTCCAGAGTGGCTGCACCAGTTCACATTCCCACCAACAGTGTAAGAGGGTTCCCTTTTCTCCTCATCCTCTCCAACATTTGTTGTTTCCTGCTTTGTTAATTTTCCCCATTCTCACTGGTGTGAGGTGGTATCTCATTGTGGTTTTGATTTGTATTTCCCTGATGGCAAGTGATGCAGAGCATTTTCTCATGTGCATGTTGGCCATGTCCATGTCTTCCTCTGTGAGATTTCTCTTCATGTCTTTTGCCCATTTCATGATTGGATTGTTTGTTTCTTTGGTGTTGAGTTTAATAAGTTCTTTATAGATTTTGGAAACTAGCCCTTTATCTGATATGTCGTTTGCAAATATCCTCTCCCATTCTGTAGGTTGTCTTTTAGTTTTTTTGACTGTATCCTTTGCTGTGCAAAAGCTTCTTATCTTGATGAAGTCCCAATAGTTCATTTTTGCTTTTGTTTCTTTTGCCTTTGTGGATGTATCTTGCAAGAAGTTACTGTGGCCGAGTTCAAAAAGGGTGTTGCCTGTGTTCTCCTCTAGGATTTTGATGGACTCTTGTCTCACATTTAGATCTCTCATCCATTTTGAGTTTATCTTTGTGTATGGTGAAAGAGAGTGGTCCAGTTTCATTCTTCTGCATGTGGATGTCCAATTTTCCCAACACCATTTATTGAAGAGACTGTCTTTCTTCCAATGGATAGTCTTTCCTCCTTTATCGAATATTAGATGACCATACATTTCAGGGTCCACTTCTGGGTTCTCTATTCTGTTCCATTGATCTATGTGTCTATTTTTGTGCCAGTACCACACTGTCTTGATGACCACAGCTTTGTAGTACAACCTGAAATCTGGCATTGTGATGCCCCCAGGTATGGTTTTCTTTTTTAAAATTCCCCTGGCTATTCGGGGTCTTTTCTGATTCCACACAAATCTTAAAATAATTTGTTCTAACTCTCTGAAGAAAGTCCATGGTATTTTGATAGGGATTGCATTAAACGTGTAAATTGCCCTGGGTAACATTGACATTTTCACATTATTAATTCTGCCAATCCATGAGCATGGAATATTTTTCCATCTCTTTGTGTCTTCCTCAATTTCTTTTAGAAGTGTTCTATAGTTTTTAGGGTATAGATCCTTCACCTTCTTGGTAAGGTTTATTCCTAGGTATCTTATGCTTTTGGGTGCAATTGTAAATGGGATTGACTCCTTAATTTCTCTTTCTTCAGTCTCATTGTTAGTGTATAGAAATGCCATTGATTTCTGGGCATTGATTTTGTATCCTGCCACGCTACCAAATTGCTGTATGAGTTCTAGCAATCTTGGGGTGGAGGCTTTTGGGTTTTCTATGTAGAGTATCATGTCATCGGCGAAGAAGGAGAGTTTGACTTCTTCTTTGCCAATTTGAATGCCTTTAATGTCTTTTTGTTGTCTGATTGCTGAGGCGAGGACTTGCAGAACTATGTTGAACAGCAGTGGTGAGAGTGGACATCCCTGTCTTGTTCCTGATCTTAGGGGAAAGGCTCCCAGTGCTTCCCCATTGAGAATGATATTTGCTGTGGGCTTTTCGTAAATGGCTTTTAAGATGTCGAGGAAAGTTCCCTCTATCCCAACACTCTGAAGTGTTTTGATCAGGAATGGATGCTGTATTTTGTCAAATGCTTTCTCTGCATCCAATGAGAGGATCATATGGTTCTTGGTTTTTCTCTTGCTGATATGATGAATCACATTGATGGTTTTACGAGTGTTGAACCAGCCTTGTGTCCCAGGGATAAATCCTACTTGGTCATGGTGAATAATTTTCTTAATGTGTTGTTGGATCCTATTGGCTAGTATCTTGTTGAGAATTTTTGCATCCATGTTCATCAGGGATATTGGTCTGTAATTCTCCTTTTTGGTGGGGTCTTTGTCTGGTTTCGGAATTAAGGTGATGCTGGCCTCATAGAATGAATTTGGCAGTACTCCATCTCTTTCTATCTTTCCAAACAGCTTTAGTAGAATAGGTATGATTTCTTCTTTAAACGTTTGATAGAATTCCCCTGGGAAGCCATCTGGCCCTGGAGTCTTGTGTCTCGGGAGGTTTTTGATGACTGCTTCAATTTCCTCCCTGGTTATTGGCCTGTTCAGGTTTTCTATTTCTTCCTGCTCCAGTTTTGGTAGTTTGTGGCTTTCCAGGAATGCATCCATTTCTTCTAGATTTCCTAATTTATTGGCATACAGCTGTTCATAATATGTTTTTAGAATCGTTTGTATTTCCTTGGTGTTGGTAGTGATCTCTCCTTTCTCATTCATGATTTTATTAATTTGAGTCTTCTCTCTCTTCTTTTTAATAAGGTTCGCTAATGGTTTATGTATCTTATTAATTCTTTCAAAGAACCAACTCCTGGTTCTGTTGATCTGTTCCACAGTTCTTTTGGTCTCGATATCATTTAGTTCTGCTCGAATTTTAATTAACTGTCTTCTTCTGCTGGGGGTGGGGTCCATTTGTTGCTTTTTCTCTAGTTCCTTTATATGTAAGGTGAGCTTTTGAATTTGAGTTCTTTCCAGTTTTTGAATGGATGCTTGTATTGCGATGTATTTCCCCCTCAGGACTGCTTTTGCTGCGTCCCAAAGATTTTGAACGGTTGTATCTTCATTCTCATTAGTTTCCATGAATCTTCTCAATTCTTCCTTAATTTCCTGGTTGACCTTTTCATCTTTTAGCAGGATGGTCCTTAACCTCCATGTGTTTGTGGTCCTTCCAAACTTCTTGTTGTGATTAAGTTCTAATTTCAAGGCATTATGGTCTGAGAATATACAGGGGACTATCCCGATCTTTTGGTATCGGTTCAGACCCGATTTGTGACCCAGTATGTGGTCTATTCTGGAGAAAGTTCCATGTGCACTTGAGAAGAATGTGTATTCAGTTGAGTTTGGATGTAAAGTTCTGTAAATATCTGTGAAATCCATCTGGTCCAGTGTATCATTTAAAGCTCTCGTTTCTTTGGATATGTTGTGCTTAGAAGACCTATCTAGTATAGAAAGAGCTAGATTGAAATCACCAAGTATAAGTGTATTATTATCAAAGTATTTCTTCAGTTTGGTTATTAATTGATTTTAATATTTGGCAGCTCCCACATTTGGGGCATATATATTGAGAATTGTTAAGTCCTCTTGTTGGATAGATCCTTTGAGTATGAGATAGTGTCCCTCTTCATCTCTCACTATAGTCTTCAGGGTAAATTTTAATTTATCTGATATAAGGATGGCTACCCCTGCCTTCTTTTAAGGACCATTTGAATGGTAAATGGTTCTCCAACCTTTTATTTTCAGGTTGTAGGTGTCCTTCTGTCTAAAATGAGTCTCTTGTAGACAGCAAATAGATGGGTCCTGCTTTTTAATCCAGTCTGAAACCCTGCGCCTTTTGATGGGGTCATTAAGCCCATTCACGTTCAGAGTTACTATTGATAGATATGAGTTTAGTGTCATCATATCTATTCAGTCCTTGTTTTTGTGGATTGTTCCACTGAACAACTTCTTAAAGGGGAGTTTTTAGAGTCCCCCTTAAAATTTCTTGCAGAGCTGGTTTGGAGGTTACATATTCTTTCAGTTCCTGCCTGTCTTGGAAGCTCTTTATCTCTCCTTCCATTTTGAATGAAAGCCTTGCTGGATAGAGTATTCTTGGTTGCATGTTCTTCTCATTTAGGACCCTGAATATATCCTGCCAGCCCTTTCTGGCCTGCCAGGTCTCTGTGGAGAGGTCTGCTGTTACCCTAATATTCCTCCCCATAAAAGTCAGGGACTTTTTTTCTCTTGCTGCTTTAAGGATCTTCTCCTTATCTTTGGAATTTGCAAGCTTCACTATTAAATGTCGAGGTGTTGATCGGGTTTTGTTGATTTTAGGGGGGGATCTCTCTATTTCCTGGATCTGAATGCCTCTTTCCCTTCCCAGATTCGGAAAGTTTTCAGCTAGGATTTGTTCAAATACATATTCTGGCCCTCTGTCCCTTTCGGCGCCCTCGGGAACCCCAATTAAACGTAGGTTTTTCTTCCTCAGGCTGTCATTTATTTCCCTTAATCTATCCTCATGGTCTTTTAATTGCCTGTCTCTTTTTTCCTCAGTTTCCCTCTTTGCCATCAGCTTGTCTTCTATGTCACTCACTCGTTCTTCCACCTCGTCAAGCCTCGTCGTTAGGACTTCTAGCTTGGATTGTATCTCATTTAATTGATTTTTAATTTCTGCCTGATTGGATCTCAATTCTGCAGTCATGAAGTCTCTTGAGTCCTTTATGATTTTTTCTAGAGCCACCAGTAGCTGTATAATAGTGCTTCTGAATTGGCTTTCTGACATTGAATTGTAATCCATATTTTGTAACTCTGTGGGAGAGAGGGCTGTTTCTGATTCTTTTTTTTGAGGTGAGGTTTTCCTTCTAGTCATTTTGCTCAGTGCAGAGTGGCCAAAAACAAGTTGTATTGGGAAAAGGAGAAAAAGAGAGAGAAGGAAAGAAAAGAGAAAAAGAAAAAAGAGAAATAAGAAAAAAAAGGGGGGGGAAAGAGAAGAAAAAGAAAGAAAGGAGAAAAAAGAAAAAAAGGGGGGGGTGGGGGACGCAATCAGAAATCAAGAAGAAAGAGAGAAAAAAAAAAGCACAAAACAAAACAAAACAAAACAAAAAAAAACAAAACAAAAAAAACACGGGGGCGTATCTTCCGATTCTGTGTTCTTTAAGTCCCTTGACTTCCCTTGGAACTTGTCCCTCTAGCTGGTCTTCTGGGGGAGGGGCCTGCTGTGCTGATTCTCAGGTGTTAGCACTTGGGGGAGCTGCTCATCCCCTGCCTGGTGCAGGGCTCAGTGGGGGTTGTTCACCCCGTGAGGTCCCGGGAGGAAGCCACAGTGGCGGGGGCAGCTCTGGGACCCTGAAGTCAGCCCCCGCAGTAGCTCCGGGGCTCTCCGTCTGCAGGGCCTGGAGGCTCCCAGGCGGGGCCGCTGATCTGCTCAGTTCCAGGCAGGAGCGTCCTCGCTGTCCTGGGCCCTCCCGGCCTCTGCCTGTCCCGGGGGAGGCCGGATCCTGGGCTGTGTCCCGGCGCCCTGTGCTCCGGGGCCTGCGCTGTTGGATTCGCGCTCCCGGCGGTGCAGCCTCCTCCGCGGAGCCGCCGCCCGAGCCCCTCCGAGCTGTTCCCGGAGTCGCGCCGCCCCCTCCGGGCTGAGCTTCTTCCTCCGCCCGAGCCGCCGCTGCCGAGCTGTTCCCGGAGCCGCGCCGCCCCCTCCGCGGAGCTTCTTCCTCCGCCCGAGCTGCCGCCGCTGAGCTGTTCCCGGAGCCGCGCAGCCCCCTCCGCGGAGCCTCCGCCCGAGCCCCTCCGAGCTGCTCCGGGTCCCGCCGAGCGCTGCAGCCCTTAGGGAGCTCGGCGCATCTCCGGGGCGCAGTTCCTCTGTCACTGTCCCAGGGAGCCCGAGGGCATCCCCGCCTTTCTGGGGATCCTGCTCCAATTCCCCGGAGGCCTTTCCGCGGGGAAGGTCGGTGCAGCTCCTGCTCCTCCGGGACGGGGCTCTCCTGTCCTGGGGACACTCGCCCCGGCCTCAGCCCGGCTCCTCGTGGGGCCCCTCCCCCTTGGAGGCCTTTTGTTCCTTTATTTCTTTTTCCCCGTCTTCCTACCTTGATAGAAGCGCGAACTCTTCTCACTGTAGCGTTCCAGCTGGTCTCTCTTTAAATCTCAGGCTGAATTCGTAGATTTTCAGGATGATTTGAAGGTTATCTAGGTAATTTGTTGAGGACAAGTGACTTGGAGACCCTACTCTGCCGCCATCTTGCCCCTCCTCCGCTTATCCTCTTTAAACTCTTCTTGGGATGCCTCTGGCTAAGGGCGTGGTCCCAGAGTCCTCGGATCAAGTCCTACATCAGGCTCCCTGCATGGAGCCTGCTTGTCCTTCTGCCCGTGTCTCTGCCTCTCTTTTTCTGTGCCTCTCATGAATAAATAAATTAAATATTTTAAAAATAAATGAACTCTTCTAAGATGTTGGGGAATAGGGATCACTCTCAAACTCATTTCATGTGGTTACCATTAACCTGATAACTAAACCAGATAATAGCCCCACAAATAAAAAGAATTTTATAGGGCAAAATTTCTGATAAGCAAAGATAAGAAAATTATCTCATCAAAACATTAACAAACCAATTTAATAATACATTAAAAATACCATAAATCATGACCTAGTGAAATTAATTCCAGGGATACAAGGATGTATTGACAAGTTAATCAACAGGATACACATTAACAAAATGAAGGGTAAAATCATATGATCACCTCAATAGATGTGGAAAAAAAAACATTTGACAAGATTCAACATCCATTCATGATAAAAACTCAACAAAATATAAAACACTGATAAATTAACAGCAGCACAAATAAATGGGAAGATATTCTATGCTCATGGACTCGAATAATTAATATTTTCAAAATGTTTATTCTACCCAAAACATCAAGATGCTAAAGGTATTTTTCACAGAACTAGAAACAAAAATCTCAAAATTTGTATGGGAACACAAATGACACCAAATAACCAAAGCAACTTTTTAAAAAGCTGAAGGTAAAATGGTCCCTGATTTCAAACTATATTATAAAGTGATAGTATCAAAACAATATGATACTGACATGGAAACAAATACATAGATGAATGGAGTAGAATAGAAAGTCCAAAAGTAAATATCTTCATATATGGCCAATTAATCAAAGACAAATAGAGAAGAATATACAATAAGGAAAAGGAAGTCTCTCTAATAAATGTTGCAAAAACTGGACAGACACATGCAAAATAATGAAAGTGGACTATCTTACATGTCATACAAAAATAAATTCAAAATGGATTACTTACTTAAACATAAGACGAGAAACAATAACAGAAGAAAACATAGGCAGTAAACTCTGATATTGTTCTTAGCAATATTTTTGGACCACTCTTCTCAGTCAAGGGCAATAAAAACTAAAATAAACAAATAGGATTTCATCAAACTAAAAAGGTTTGCACAATAAAGGGCACCATTGAGAAACTAGAAAGCAAATCACTGAATGAAATACTTGCAAATCATACATTCAATAACGGGTTAATATCTAAATATATAAAGAATTTATACAACTTAATGTCAACAAACAAGAACCTAATTAAAGAATACGCAGAGGACTTCTAAAACAGTTCCCAAAGAAGATATTGGATGATCAACATCACTAATCATCAGGGAAATGAAAATCAAAATAATAACAGATATCACCTCACACTTGTCAAATTGGCTGTAATCAAAAATATAAAAATAACAAGTGTTGTTGAGGTTGTGAAAAAAAGAGAGAAATTCATTCACTGTTGATGTGATTGTAAATTGGTACAGCCACTCTATAAAACAGTATGGGGGTTCCTATAAATATTAAAGTTAGAACTGCCATATGAACCAGGAATTGGACTTATGGGTATATATATCCAAGAAAATGAAAATACCAATTTGAATTTATATATATATATATATATATATATATATATATATATATATATATAATTGCAGCATTAATCCCCTTTACCTACTTTGCCAGCCCTTTTAGCCCTTCCTCCTTTGGTAATCACCAATATTATCTATGATGCTGTTTTTGTTTTGTTGTATTTTGTCTCACTCTCTTGCTCTCTCTTTAGATTTTACACATAAGTGAAATCATATAGTATTTGGGGTTTGTTGTTGTTTGTCTGTATGTGTGTGTTTGTGTTTCTGTGTGTGTGTGTGTGTACGTGCATGGTTTGGTTTTTTAGTTTGTTTGTTTTTACTTATTTCACTTAACATAATACATTCTAGGTCCATACATGCTCTTACAAATACAATATTCTACATTTTATGGATGCATAGCATTCCATTTTAATATATACCACATTTTCTTATCCATTCATTTATTGATGAACACTAACATATTAAAGACTTAAATTTAAGACTGAAAACCATGAAATGTCTAGAAGAAAACATAGGAAAAAGGCTTTTGGACATACATTTTAGTAATGATTTTTTTTTTTTTTTGGAAATCACATCTAAAACATGATAAACAAAATAAGCAAGTGGGACAATATCACACTAAAAAACTATGTGCAGCAAAGAACTATCACAAAGTGAATAGACAAACTATGGAAAGGAAAGAAATATTTGTAAACCATATATATAATAAGAGGTTAAGACACAATATATATAAATAACTCATAAAACTCAATAGCAATTGGAATGAAATGATTACAATAATAAGGATAATAATAATAATATAAAAATTAGGCAAGCATTACCCAAATACCAAAACAAGATAAAAACACCACTAAAAATGAGAATTTATGGTCAATATCAAGGATATTAACCATAAACACAGATGTGAAATTTATCAATAAAATACTAGCACACTGAATCCAACAGTACATTAGAAGTATCAATAGCCACAATCAAGTGGGATTTATTCCTGGGTTGCAAGGGTGGCTGAATATACACAAACCAATCGACATGGTACACCACATTAATAAAGGAAAAGAACCATATGATCATTTGAATAGAGGCAGAAAAATCACTTGAAAAAGAACACCATACATCCATGGCAAAAATTCCCCAAAAAAGTAGGATTAGAGGGAATATATCTTAAATTAATAAAGGCCATATGGGGGGAATCAAGGAAA
This sequence comes from Vulpes vulpes, assembly GCF_048418805.1. Taxonomy (NCBI): domain Eukaryota; kingdom Metazoa; phylum Chordata; class Mammalia; order Carnivora; family Canidae; genus Vulpes; species Vulpes vulpes. The sequence goes on from NC_132796.1 coordinate 60,389,283, forward strand.
GATTGTGGAAGAGTAGGGGTCCTCAACTCATCTGGTCCCACAAACTTACCTAGATAACTTTCAAAACATCCTGAACACATAAGAATTTGACCTAAGATGTAAAGAAAGAAGAGCTAGAATGCTACACAGAGAAAAGTTTTTGCTTCTGACAAGGCAGGAAGTTTGAAAAGAAAAATAAAGTGGAGGAGAATCCTGCCAAATGGGGTGGAAATAGAGCCACAAAAGTCCTTTGGGGCACAAAAGGCCAGCCCTGGACAAGTGTGAACTTTAAAAATACATGCCTGCATTTCCCTTACTGAAAAGTGCTTAGCAGGGAAATACGGCAGAATTGCAAGAGGGGCAGTGAAGCTTCAAGATTCCTGGAGACACTATAAGAGTATGGCCCCTTAGAAGAATTCTCACTGTGGTCCCACCTTGGTAAAGTGCTGGAGCACCACAATCTTCCAGGGCATTTGGGAGAAACCAGCTGGTTAATCCGGACAGCTCCTGAAATCCTTTTATCCTAGAGCCAGACAACAGATGGTGATGGCTGTCCTCTAATCCCTTCAGGAGAGGCAGTCCCCAGGAGTGTGGGTCCAGTGGTGTTGGCCCTCAGAGAGTGCTGAAGTGGACAAAGCCAGCTATCTTCTGTTCCCCTTGGAACAGACAGAAGCAAGGAGGGCAAAGGAAAGCAAGAACTCTCTTGCCCCTGGGCAGCCTGCATGCTGTGTAGATCAGTGCAACTGTGCCTGCCCCCAGGAGCATCTAGGCCAATGTGGACTGGGAGACTGTGGTTCAGTAGTCAGGCAGAGCTCTTGGCTCCGGAGCTGGAGAGTGGGCCACTGCCAATTTTATTCTCTATTGTTGCCTTTCACCTGGAAGAGGTAGGGCCTCTAGGGAACAAAGCCTCACAGGATAAACAGATCATACTGAATCCAGCACCTGGAAAAGGGTGGGGCATCTCCACCCAGGCACAGACACCTGAGAATCAGCACAACACACCCCTCCCCCAGAAGAACTGCTGGAAGAACAAGGGAAGAGCAAGTTTATTGACCAAATAGTACTGGAAAGCTCCAGGAGTGAGGGAAAATAGTGTATAGAACTAGAGGGTCTGTTTTTTAAATCTTTTTTCCTTTTATAATTCTTTATCCAATATGACTTATTTTTATATCAGACTAAAAATTTCCAAATTTTTTTCTCTTTTCCCACCTTAACTATTTTCCCAGCTCTTCATTTTTAAGTTTTTTTTTCTTTTTGACTTTCATATTTACAGTTATATGTCTTAGATATATTTTTCACTTCTGGATTCCCTTCAACATATTCAATTTCATTGTGGTAGATATACAAAATATGGGTTTTTGTTTTTTTTTTTTTTTGTTTTGTTTTCTCTGCCTTGTTTTGTTTTAAAATGGTGGAAATTAGCACCTTCTAAAACATGAACAACATACACACAGAACCAAGTGGCACACCCTGTGGGTTCATTCTGTAAGATTATATTCTCTCTTCCTTCCTATTCAGCCCCCTTCTTTTATCTTATTTATGTTTTGCGGTCAGTTTTGGAGCTTTCTATAAGTATTGCTAGTTTATATAAATTTAGGATTGAACATCTTGTAACACACAAAACAAAATAAACTCAGAACCAAGAATCACACTCTAGGACCCCTCAGGGAGCCTACATTCTCTCTCCAATGCCACTTCCTCACCACCACCATCCTCCCTTTTTTTCCTCTTTTCTTTACATTTTTTTCTTTTTTCTTCTTTGTTTCTGGATTTATAGTTTTACTACTTTGCTTTAAAATTTGTTTTTCACAGGGATCCTTGGGCGGCTCAGCAGTTTAACACCTGCCTTCTGCCCATGGTGTGATCCTGGAGTCCCATGACCAAGTCCCGCATTGGGCTTCCTGCATATAGTCTGCTTCTGCCCCTGCCTGTGTCTCTGCCTCTCTCCCTCTCTCTGTATCTCACGTGAATGAATAAATAAAATCTTAAAAAATGTTTTTTGCTTTAGTTATCCTTTTATTTTATTCTGTTCTTTTATTTTCTAGCCTCTGTCCAATTTGGAATCATCCAGGCTGTTTTTTATTTGGTTTGTGGTTGATATTTTTGACTCACTCATGCATTCACTCTGCACTGGACAAAATGATTATAAGGAAGAATTCACCACAAAAGAAAGAACCAGAAGCAATACCACAGAATTACTGAATGTGAATTTAAAAGCAATGTCAAAAATTCAAATCAGAAGTACAATTATAAAGTCCCTGATGGCTCTGGAAAAAATCATAAAGGATGCCAAAGACTCTGTTATTGAAGAATTGAGATCTAAAGAGGCCAAAATTAAAAATATTTTCACTGAGATGCAGTCCAAACTACATAATATAATTGCTAGGATTAAATAGTAGGAAGAGAGAGTAAGTGGCATAGAAGACAAGTTGATGGGAATAAAAGAAGCTGAGGGAAAAAAAGACAAAAACAATTAAGAACCCATAAGGAAAACCTTAGGGAAGTAAATGATAGCTTGAGAAAGAATAGTATAGGCTAATTGGGATTCCAGAAAAGGCTGAGAGAGACAGAGGACCACAAAGTATATTTGAAGACATCATAGCTGAGAACTTCCATAATCATGGGATAGAAACAAGCATTCAGATCCAAGAGGGGGAGAGGACCCTCTGCAAATCAAGAAAGACTATTCAACAACTTGAGATTTAATAGTAAAAATGGAAAATTTCAAAGATAAAGTAAAAATTCTTACAGTAACTCGAGACAAGTGATTTTTAACTTATATGGGAAAAAATGTCAGATTAACAGTAGACTTATCCACAGAGACATGGAAGGCCAGAAAGGGCTGACAAGATATATTCAGGGAACTCAATGAGAAAAACATGCAGCCAAGAATACTTTATCCAGCAAGGATATTCAGAATAGGACAGATAAAGAGCTTCCAGGATATACAGACACTGAAATATTATGTGCCACCAAACTGGATCTGCAAGAAAAATTAAGCAGAAACCTGTGAAAGAAAGAGGGAGGCCAAAGAAAAAAATCCACAAAAACAAGGACTGTATAGGTAATATGATGACATTAAATTCCTATGTTTCAACAGTTACTCTGAACATGAATGGGCTAACTTATCCCAGCAAAAGACACAGGGTATCAGACTGGATAAAAAAAGCAAGACTCATCTATATGCTGCCAAGAAGAGACTCATTTCAGACCTAAGGACACCTCCAACCTGCAAATGAAGTGATGGAGAACAATTTACCAATCAAATGGTCCTCAAAAGAAAACTGGGGTAGAAATTCTCATATCAGATAAATTAAAGTTTATCCCAAAGACCGTAGTAAGAGATGAAAAGGGACACTATATCATCTTTAAGGGTTTATCCAACAAGAAGACCTAACATTATGAATGTTCATGGCCTTAATGTGGGAGCTGCCAAGTATATAAATCAATTAATAACCAAAGTAAAGGGATACATAGATAATAATACATTAATAGTAAGGGACTTCAACACGGCACTCTCATCAAATAACAGATATAAGCAGAGCATCACCAAAGAAACAAGGGCTTTGTCAGATACGCTGGACCAAATAGATTTCACAGATATATACAGAACATCCCATCATAATGGAACTGAATACACATTCTTCTCAAGTGCAAATGGAACATTCTCCAGATGAGACCACATGCTGGGTCATAAATCAGGTCTCAACTGATACCAAAAGATTGGGATTGTCCCCTGCATATTTTCAGATCCCAATGCTTTGAAACTAGAACTCAATCACAGAAGAAACTTGGAAGAAACAAGGAGGTTAAAGAGCATACTACTAAAAAAAGAAAGGGTCAGCCAGGAAATAAAAGAATAATATAAAAAAATCATGGAAACAAATGAAATAAAAGAATAAAAAAAGAAACAAATGAATTTGAAATACAATCATTCAAAATCCTTGGGATACAGCAAGTGTCTCTAAGAGGGAAATCCATTACAATACAACTCTCCCTCCAAAAATTGGAAAAAAACCTCAAATACACAAGCTAACCTTGCACCGAAAGGAATTGGAGAAAGAACAGCAAATGAAACCTACACCAAGCAGAAAAATAGAGATAATAATGATTAGAGCAGAATTCAATGAAATAAAGACCAGAAGAACTTTAGAACAGATAAAAAAAAAAAACCAGGATCTTATTCTTTGAAAGAATTAATGAGATAGATAAACACCTAGCCAGCCTTATTACAAAGGAAAGAGAAAAGAAACATATTTCTAATAATACATTTATTCTTATTGGTGTTCAATTTGCCAACATACAGAATAACACCCAGTACTCATCACGTCCAGTGCCCCCCTCAGTGCCCGGCAACATTCACCCCCACCCCCAACCACTTTCCACTCCACCACCCCCAGTTCGTTTCCCAGAGTTAGGAGTCTTTATGTTCTGTCCCCTTTCTGATATTTCCGATTCATCTCTTCTCCCTTCCCTTCTGTTCCCTTTCACTATGATTTATATTCCCCAAATGAATGAGAACATACAATGTTTGTCCTTCTCCGATTGACTTACTTCACTCAGCATAATACCCTCCAGTTCCATCCACATTGACGCAAATGGTGGGTATTTGTCATTTCTAATGGCTGAGTAATATTCCATTGTATACATAAACCACATCTTCTTTATCCATTCATCTTTCGATGGACACCGAGGCTCCTTTCACAGTATGGCTATTGTGGACATTGCTGCTATAAACATCGGGGTGCAGTTGTCCCAGCGTTTCATTGCATCTGAATCTTTGGGGTAAATCCCCAACAGTGCAATTGCTGGGTAGTAGGGAAGGTCTATTTTTAACTCTTTGAGGAACCTCCACACAGTTTTCCAGAGTGGCTGCACCAGTTCACATTCCCACCAACAGTGTAAGAGGGTTCCCTTTTCTCTGCATCCTCTCCAACATTTGTTGTTTCCTGCCTTGTTAATTTTCCCCATTCTCACTGGTGTGAGGTGGTATCTCATTGTGGTTTTGATTTGTATTTCCCTGGTGCAAAGTGATGCAGAGCATTTTCTCATGTGCTTGTTGACCATGTCTATGTCATCCTCTGTGACATTTCTGTTCATGTCTTTTGCCCATTTCATGATTGGATTGTTTGTCTCTTTGGTGTTGAGTTTAACAAGTTCTTTATAGATCTTGGAAATTAGCCCTTTATCTGATATGTCATTTGCAAATATCTTCTCCCATTCTATAGGATGTCTTTTAGTTTTGTTGACTGTATCCTTTGCTGTGCAAAAGTTTCTTATCTTGATGAAGTCCCAATAGTTCATTTTTGCTTTTGTTTCTTTTGCCTACGTGGATGTATCTAGCAAGAAGTTACTGAGGCCGAGTTCAAAAAGGGTGTTGCCTGTGTTCTCCTCTAGGATTTTGATCAAATCTTCTCTCACATTTAGATCTTTCATCTATTTTGAGAGTTTATCTTTCTGTATGGTGCAAGAGAGTGGACTAGTTTCATTCTTCTGCATGTGGATGTCCAATTTTCCAGCACCATTTATTGATAGGCTGTCTTTCTTCAAGTGGATAGGATTTCCTCCTTTATCGAATATTAGTTGACCATAAAGATGAGGGTCCACTTCTGGATTCTCTATTCTGTTCCATTGATCTGTGTCTGTTTTTGTGCCAGTACCACACTGTCTTGATGACCACAGCTTTGTAGTACAACCTGAAATCTGGCATTGTGATGCCTCCAGCTATGGTTTTCTTTTTTAAAATTCCCCTGGCTATTCGGGGTCTTTTCTGATTCCACACAAATCTTAAAATAATTTGTTCTAACTCTCTGAAGAAAGTCCATGGTATTTTGATAGGGATTTCATTAAACGTGTAAATTGCCCTGGGTAACATTGACATCTTCACAATATTAATTCTGCCAATCCATGAGCATGGAATATTTTTCCATCTTTTGTGTCTTCCTCAATTTCTTCCAGAAGTGTACTATAGTTTTTAGGGTATAGATCCTTTACCTCTTTGGTTAGGTTTATTCCTAGGTATCTTATGCTTTTGGGTGCAATTGTCAATGGGATTGACTCCTTAATTTATCTTTCTTCAGTCTCATTTTTAGTGTATACTAATGCCCCTGACTTCTGGGCATTGATTTTCTATCCTGCCACGCTGCCAAATTGCTGTATCCATTCTAGCAATCTTAGGGTTGAGGCTTTTTGGTTTTCTATGTAGAGGATCATGTCATCGGTGAAGAGGGAGAGTTTGACTTCTTCTTTGCCAATCTGAATGCCTTTAATATCTTTTAGTTGTCTGATTGCTGAGGCTAGGACTTCCAGTACTATGTTGAATAACAGTGGTGAGAGTGGACATCCCTGTCTTGTTCCTGATCTTAGAGGAAAGGCTCCCAGTGCTTCCCCATTGAGAATTATATTTGCTGTGGGCTTTTTGTAGATGGCTTTTAAGATGCTGAGGAATGTTCCCTCTATCCCTACACTCTGAAGAGTTTTGATCAGGAATGGATGCTGTATTTTGTCAAATGCTTTCTCTGAATCTAATGAGAAGATCATATGATTCTTGCTTTTTCTCTTGCTGATATGATGAATCACATTGATGGTTTTACGAGTGTTGAACCAGCCTTGTGTCCCGGGGATAAATCCTACTTGGTCATGGTGAATAATTTTCTTAATGTATTGTTGGATCCTATTGGCTAGTATCTTGTTGAGAATTTTTGCATCCATGTTCATCAGGGATATTGGTCTGTAATTCTCCTTTTTGGTGGGGTCTTTGTCTGGTTTTGGAAATAAGGTGATGCTGGCCTCATAAAATGAATGTGGAAGTACTCCATTTCTTTCTATCTTTCCTAACAGCTTTAGTAGAAAAGGTATGGTTTCTTCTTTAAACGTTTGTTAGAATTCCCCTGGAAGCCCTCTGGCCCTGGACTTTTGTGTCTTGGGAGGTTTTTAATGACCACTTCAATTTCCTCCCTGGTTATCGGCCTGTTCAGGTTTTCTGTTTCTTCCTATTTCAGTTTGGTAAGTTGTGACTTTCCAGAAATGCATCCATTTCTTCTAGATTGCCTAATTTATTGGCGTATAGCTGTTCATAATATGTTTTTAAAATTGTTGGTATTTCTTTGGTGTTGGTGGTGATCTCTCCTTTCTCGTTAATGATTTTATTAATTTGAGTCTTCTCTCTCTTCTTTTTAATAAGGCTTGCTAATGGTTATCTATCTTATTAATTCTTTCAAGAACCAACTCCTGGTTCTGTTGATCTGTTCCACAGTTCTTCTGGTCTCGATTTCGTTGAGTTCCGCTTGAATCTTTATTAACTCTCTTCTTCTGCTGTGTGTAGGATCTATTTGGCCCTTTTTCTCTAGCTCCTTTAGGTCTAAGGTTAGCTTTTGTATTTGAGTTCTTTACAGTTTTTGAATGGATGCCTGTATTGCGATGTATTTCCCCCTCAGGACTGCTTTTGCTGCATCCCAAAGATTTTAAACAGTTGTATCTTCAGTCTCATTAGTTTCCATGAATATTTTTAATTCTTCCTTAATTTCCTGGTTGACCCTTTCATCTTTGGGCAGGATGGTCCTTAACCTCCACGTGTTTGAAGTCCTTCCACATTTATTTTTGTGATTTAGTTCTAATTTCAAGGCATTATGGTCTGAGAATATGCAGGGGACGATCCCAGTCTTTTGGTATGGGTTCAGATCCGATTTGTGACCCAGTATGTGGTCTATTCTGAAGAAAGTTCCATGTGCACTTGAGAAGAATGTGTATTCAGTTGAGTTTGGATGTAAAGTTCTGTAGATATCTGTGAAATCCATCTGGTCTAGTGTATCATTTAAAGCTCTCATTTCCTTGGAGATTTTGTGTTTAGAAGACGTATCGAGTGTAGGAAGCACTAGATTAATGTCACCATGTATAGTGTCTTATTATCTAACTATGTCTTAACTTTGATTATTAATTTATTGATATATTTGGCAGCTCCCACATTGGGGGCATATATATTGAGGATTGTTAAGTCCTCTTCTTCGATAGATCCTTGAAATATGATATAATGTCCCTCTTCATCTCTCACTACAGTCTTCGGGGTATATTTTAGTTTATCTGATATAAGGATGGCTACCCCTGCTTTCTTTTGAAGACCATTTGAATGGTAAATGGTTCTCCAACCTTTTATTTTCAAGCTGTAGGTGTCCTTCTGGCTAAAATGAGTCTCTTGTAGACATAAAATAGATGGGTCCTGCTTTTTTATCCAGTCTGAAACCCTATGCCTTTTGATGGGGTCATTAAGCCCGTTCACATTCAGAGTTACTAGTGACAGATATGAGTTTAGTGTCATCATGATATCTATTCAGTCCTTGTTTTTGTGGATTGTTCCATTGGACTTCTTCTTAAAGGGGAATTTTGAGAGTCCCCCTTAACATTTCTTGCAGAGATGGTTTGGAGGTCACATATTCTTTCAGTTCCTGCCTCTCTTGGAAGTTCTTTATCTCTCCTTCCGTTTTGAATGAGAGCCTTGCTGGATAAAGTATTCTTGCTTGCATGTTCTTCTCATTTAGGACCCTGAATATATCCTGCCAGCCCTTTCTGGCCTGCCAGGTCTCTGTGGTGAGGTCTGCTGTTACCCTAATACTCCTCCCCATGAAATCAGGGATTTCTTGTCTCTTGCTGCTTTAAGGATCTTCTCTTTATCTTTGGAATTTGCAAGCTTCACTATTAAATGTCGAGGTGTTGAACGGTTTTTATTAATTTTAGGGGGGGCAATCTCTCTATTTCCTGGATCTGAATGCCTGTTTTCCTTCCCAGATTCGGAAAGTTTTCAGCTAGGATTTGTTCAAATACATATTCTGGCCCTCTGGCCCTTTCGGCGCCCTTGGGAACCCCAATTAAACCTAGGTTTTTCTTCCTCAGGCTGTCATTTATTTCCCTTAATCTATCTTCATGGTCTTTCAATTGTTTGTCTCTTTTTTCCTCAGTTTCCCTCTTTGCCATCAACTTGTCTTCTATGTCACTCACTCATTCTTCAACCTTGTTAAGAATCATCGTTTGGACTTCTAGTTTGGATTGCATCATTCAATTGATTTGTAATTTCTACCTGATTAGATCCAAATTCTGTGGTCATGAAGTCTCTTGAGTCCTTTATGATTTTTTCTAGAGCCACCAGTAGCTGTATAATAGTGCTTCTGAAATGGCTTCCTGACATTGAGTTATAATCCAGATTTTGTAACTCGGTGGGAGAGAGGACTATTTCTGATTCTTTCTTTTGAGGTGAGGTTTTCCTTCTAGTCATTTTGCTCAATGCAGAGTGGCCAAAATCAAGTTGTATTGGGAAAAGGAGAAAAGGAGAGGAGGCAAAGAAGGAAAGAAAAGAGAAAAAGAAAAAAGGAAGAAAAAAAAGGGGAAAAAAAGAGAAGAAAAAGAGAAAGAAAAAGAAAGAAAGGAAAAGAATAGGGTGGGGAAAGCAAACAGAAATCAAAAAGAAAAAAAAAAAACACGGGGAAGTATCTTCGGATTCTGTATACTTAAAGTCCCTTGACCTCCCCTGGAACTTGTCCGTCCAGGTGGTCTTCTGGCGTAGGGGTCTGTTGTGCTGATTTTCAGGTGTTAGCACTTGGGGGAGGTACTCTGACCCCTGTCTGGTGCAGGGCTCAGTGGGGTTGTTTACCCTGTGAGGCCTCAGGAGGAACAACCCCAGTGGCAGTGGCCAGCTCGGGAGCCTGGATTCAGCTCCGGCAGTACCTGCGGAGCTCTCAGTCTGCAGGGGCCTGGATGCTCCACGGTCGGGGCTACTGATATGCTCAGCTCGGGGCAGGAGCGTACTTGCTGTCCTCGGCCCTCCTGGCCTCTGCCTGCCCTAGGGGTTTGTCGGACCCTGGCCTGTGTCCCCGGTGCCTTGTGCTCCCAGGCCTGGGCTGTTGGATTCACGCTCCCAGCGGTGAAGCTCCCTCTCAGCGGAGCCGCCCCACGAGCCCCTTTGCTGCTCCCTGGTCTCGACGTGCGCGCTGCAGCCCTTTAGGGAGCTCGGCCCACTCTCCTGGGTGCACAAGTGTCTGTTAGTGTCCCAGAGAGCCTGAGGGCATCCCCGCCCTCCTGGGGTCCTACTCTAACTCCCTGGGAGCGCCTTTCCACCCGGGAAGGTTGGTGAAGCTCTTGCTTCTCCTGGACGGGGCTTTCCTGTCCTGGAGACACTCACCCCCACCTTAGCCCGGCTCCTCGCAGGGCCCCTCCCCCTTGGATGCCTTTTGCTTCTTTATTTCTTTTTACCTCTACTTCCTACCTTGATAGAAGCGTCAACTCTTCTCATTGTAGCATTCCAGCTGTTCTCTCTTTAAATCTCAGGCCGAATTCGTAGATTTTCAGGATGATTTGAAGGTTATCTATGTAATTTGGTGCGGACAGGTGACTTGGGGACCCTACTCTTCTGCCATCTTGCCCCTCCTCAAGAAAAGACACAAATTAATGAAATCACAAAAAAGAAGAGAGATCACAAGCAATATCAAGAAAATACAAATGATTTTACAAACGTATTATGAGCAACTATATGCTAACAAATCAGGAAATCTAGAAGAAATGGATGCATTTCTAGAAACTCACAAATTACCAAAACTGGAATGGGAAAAATAGAAAACCAGAGCAGGCCATTGACCAGCAAGAAAGTTAAAGCAGTTACCAAAAAACTTCTGAGATACAAAAGTCCAGAGCCAGGGTGTTTCTCAGGGAAAATCTACCAAACATTTAAAGAAGAAATAACACCTATTCTACTACAGATGTTTTGAAGGATACAAAGGGAGGGAATACTTCCAAACTCATTTTATTAGGATAGCATTACCTTGATCTCAAAACCAGAAAAAAGACCGCACCAGAAAGGAGAATTATAGACCAATATCCATGATGAACATGGATGCAAAAATTCTCATCAGGATACCAGCCAATAAGATCCAATAGTACATTAAGAAGATTATTCACTACAACCAAGTGGGATTTATCCCCAGGATGCAATGGTGATTCAACATTCACAAAACAACGTGATAGGTCACATCAATAAGAAAAAGAAAAAACCAAGAATATATGATCCTCTCAATAGACACAAAGAAAGCATTTGACAAAATACAGCATTCATTCTTGTTTAAAACTCTTCAAAGTGTAAGGAAACGATACGCAATATATAAACGATACGCAATATATAAACCATCTATGAAAATCCCATAACAAATATGTTTCTCAATGGGTAAAACCTGAGATGCTTTCCCCTTAGATTAGGAACATGACAGGGCTGTCCACTCTAGCCACTGTTATTTAACATAGTACTAGAAGTCCTTGCCTCAGCAGTTATACAACAAAAAGAAATAAAAGGCATTCAAATTGGCAAAGAAGTCAAATTCTCCTTCCTCACAGGTGACATCATAGTGTATATAGAAAACCCAAAGGATGCCACCCCAAGATTGCTACAATTCAATTCATTAATGTGGCAGGATAAAAATCAATGCACAGAAATCAGTGGCACTTCTGTACAGTAATAATGAGAGTGAAGAAAGAGAAATTAAGGAATAAATCCCATTTACAATTGCACTGATAAGCATAAAATACATAGGAATAAACCTATCCAAATAGGTAAATGATCTTTACAAATGAAGCCAAAACCATACAATATCTAGGAATAAACCTAACCAAAGAAGGAAAGGATCTATACTTTAAAAACTACAGATCACTTGTGAAAAAATAGAGGAAGACATACAGAGATGGAAAAGATTCCATGATCATGGATTTGAAGAATAAAATTGTGAAAATGTCGATGCTACCCAGGGCAATTTACACATTCAATGCAATACCTATCAAAACACCATGGACTTTCTTCAGAGAGTTGGAACAAATCATCTTAAGATTTGTGTGGAACCAGAAGAGACCCCAAATAGCCAGGGGAATATTGAAAAAAAAAAAACAATGATGGGGGCATCATTATGCCTGATTTCAAGCTGTATTACAACACTGTGATCATAAAGATAGTGTGGTACTGGCACAAAAACAGACACATAGATCAATGGAACAGAATAGAGAATCCAGAAATGGATCCTCAATTCTATGGTCAACTCATCTTCAACAGAGCAGTAAAGAATATCCACTGTAAAAAGGACAGTCTCTTCAATAAATGGTGTTGGAAAAATTGGACAGTCACATGCAGAAGAATGAAACTAGACCATTCTCTTACACCATACACAAATATAAACTCAAAATGTTTGAAAGATCTAAGTGTGCAACTAGAATCCATCAAAATCCTAGAGGAGAACACAGGCAACAACTTTTTTGAACTGTGCAACAGCAACTTCTTGCAAGACACATCTGTAAAGGCAAGGGAAACAAAAGCAAAAATGAACTATTGGGACTTCATCAAGATAAAAAGTTTCTTCACAGCAACAGGAACAGTCAACAAAACTAAAAGACAACCTACAGAATGGGACAAGATATTTGCAAATGACATATCAAATACAGGGCTAGTATCTAAGATCTTTAAAGAACTTTTCAAACTCAATACCCAAGAAACAAACAATCCAGTCATGAAACAGGGAGAAAATATGTACAGAGATTTCTCCAAAGACCTCCACATGGCCAACAAGGACTTGAAAAAAATGCTCCACATCACTTGCCATCAGGGAAATACAAATCAAAACCACAATGAGATACCACCTCACACCAGTGAGATTGGCTAAAATTAGAGACAGGAAACAATAAATTTTGAAAGGATGTGGAGAATGGCTAACCCTCTTGCACTGCTGGTGGGAGTGCAAACTGGTACAGCTACTCTGGAATACAGTGTGCGAGTTCTTCAAGCAGTTTGAAATAGAGCTACCCTACAACCAAGCAATTGCACTACTGGGTATTTACCCCAAATATACAGATATAGTGAAACAATGGGACACCTGCATACCAATGTTCATATAAGCAATGTCCACAATAGCCAAGCTGTTGAAGGAGCCACGATGTCCTTTGACAGATGAATGGATAAAGTAGATGTGGTATATATACACAATGGAATATTACTCAGCCATCAGAAAGGACAAATACCTACCATTTTCTATAACATGGATGTAACTGGAGGGTATTATGCTGAGTGAAATAAGTCAATTGGAGAAGGACAATCATTGTATGGTTTCACTCATACGTGGACTATAAGAAATATTAAAAGGGATTATAAGGGAAAGGAGGGGAACTGAGTGGGAAAAATTAGAGTGGAAAACAAATCATGAGAGACTCCTAACTCTGGGAAACAAAGAAAGGGTTTCAGAAGGGAAGGTGGGTAGGAGAATGGGTTAGCTGTGTGATGGAAAATGAAGAGGGCACGGGATGGGATGAGCAGGTGTTATATTATATATTGGCAAATTAAATTAAAATATAATAAAGGGCATATGTGAAACATACACAGATAATATTATCTTAATTGGGGAACAACTGAGATCTTTTCCCTTATTTAATTTATTAATTTATTTGAGAGAGATTACATAAACTGGGAGGAGGGTCAGAGGGAGAGTGAGAATTAGACCCCCCACTGAGCAGGGAGCCTGATGCAAGGCTCTATCCAAGGACCCTGGGATCATGACCTGAACCAGAGGCAGACTATGAACAAACTGAGTCACCCAGTTGCCACTTGAGTCTTTTCCTTTTCCTTGTTCATGAATAAGACAGGTATGTCCAACCTCGCCACTGTTATTTTATATAACGCTGGAAAGTCCTAGCCACAGCAATCAGACAACAAAAATAAAAGGCATTGAAATCAATAAAGAATAAAATTAAACTTTCACTATTTGCATATGACATGATACTGTATATAGAAAACCCAAAACACTACACCAGAAAAAACTACTGGAACTGATAAATGAATTCATTAAAGTCGCAGGATACAAAATCAATGTACATAAATCTGTTGCATTACTATACACCACTAATGAAGCAGCAGAAAGAGAAATTAAAGAATCAGTTCCATTTTTACAACTGCACCAAAACCCAAAGGATACCTAGGCATAAATTTAATCAAAAAAGTGAATGACTGTACTCTAAAAACTATTAAATATGGATTAAATAAATTGAAGAGACACAAAGGAATTCAAACACATTCCATACACATTGCCTGGAAAAACAAATATAGGTATAATTTCTATACTGTCCTAAGCAATTTACACATTTAGTGCAATCCCTATCAAAATACCACCAACATTTTTCACTGGGCTGCAATAAACAATCCTAAAATTTGTATGTAACCACAAAAGACCCCAAATAGCTAAAACAGCCTTGAAAAAGAAAAAATAAGTTGGTGGCATCACAATTCTAGATTTCAAGTTACATTAAAAAGCTGTAGTGATCAAGACAGTTTTGTACTGACACAAAAGTAGACACATAGATCTGTGGAATCATATAGAGAACCCAGAAATATAGCTACAACTCTATGGTCAAATAATCTTTAAGAAACCAGGAAAGAATATCCATTCAGAAAAGGAAAGTTTCCTCAAAAAATGGTACCAGGAAAACTGGAAAACAGTATTCCAAAAATGAAACTTACCACTTTCTTTTGCTATTAACAAAAATTAAATTCAAAATAGCTCAAAGAACTAAATGTGATACCTGAAACCATAAGAATCCTGGAAGAGAACACAGGCAATAACTTCTTCAGTAGTGATTGCTTTGAGGATAAATCTCCTCAGGGTAGGGAGAGAAAAACAAAAATAAACAATTGTGACTTCATCAAAATCGCTTCTGTACAGCCAGAAAACAACAACAACAACAACAACAACAAGAACGTGGAGGGTGCACTTGGATGGCACAGTCAGTTGACCGTCCAACTCCTGATTTCTGCTCAGGTCATGATCTCAGGATTATAAGATGGAGGACCACATCAGGCTCTGTGCTCAGTTCAGAGTTAGATTGAGATTTTCTCACTCCTCTCTCTGTGTCCTCCCCCCATTCATGCACACACTCTCTCATAAATAAAATAAAATAAAATGGAAAAGAAAATAATAAAATAAAATAAAAATCAACAAAATTAAACAGCAACCTATAGAATGGGACAAGATATTCGCAAATGACATATCTGAAAAAGGGTTAGTATTTAAAATAAGTAAAGAAATTATACAGCTGAACACCCAGACAAAATAATTCAATTGAAAATGGGCAGAATACATGAAAAGACACTTTTCCAAAGAAGTCATCCATATGGCAAACAGACATATTAAGGATGCTCAATATTACTCATCGTCATGGAAATACAAATCAAAACTACAATGAGATATCACATAACATCAGTCACAACGGCTAACAACAACACAAGAAATAAAGTCTTGGTGAGGATATGAAGAAAGAGTATTGGTGGCAATGCAACCTAGTGTAGTTATTGAGGAAGACAGTATGGAGATTCTTTAAAAGTTAAAAATAGAACTACCCTATGATCCAGCATTGCAGTACTATGTATTTACCCTAAAGAATATAAATATACTAATTGAAAGGAAGACATGCACCCAATGTTTAGAGCAGCATTATCTACACTACCAAATTACGAAAACAGCCCAATTTCCATCAACTTATGAATGGATAATGACAATGTGGTATGCTTGGGATGGGGCAAGATGGCAGAGGAGTAGGATGCCCAAGTCATCTCTCCCCACCAACTTACCTAGATAACTTTCAAATTATCCTGAAAACCTACGATTTCGGCCTGAGATTTAAAGAGAGAACAGCTGGAATGCTATGAGAGAAGAGTTTGCACTTCTAACAAGGTAGAAAGATGGAAAAATAAATATACAAATAAAAAAGAATCCAGTGGGGGAGGGGCCCCCGCGGGGTCCTGAGCTAAGGCTGGGCAGTGAGAATCTCCAGTCCCGGAGAAGCAGGAACTTTAAAAATCTTCTCAGATGGAAAGGCGCTCACTGAAAACACGGGCAGGATCCCAGGAGGGGCAGTGGAGCCTCCAGATTCCCAGGGTCATTAACAGGAAGTGCGCCCCGGGGGAGAGCACACCACACAGCATGGGCCGAGCATGTAAAGGGCTGGAGCACGCGCTCAGTGTGGCCTCGGGAGCAGCTCAGGTGGCGGCTCCGGGTAGAGGGGGCTGCACCGCAAGAGCGCGATTCCAGTGGTGCAGGCCCCAGATCCCAGGGTACCGGGGGACACAGCTCAGAATCCTGTGCTACCCCTGGGACAGGCAGAGGCTGGGAAGACACAGGGCAGCAAAGACGCTCCTGCCACCCAGCGGCCGGGAACTCTGCAGATCAGCGTCCTGCCCCCAGCGCATCCAGGCCCCTGCAGACTGGGAGACTGTGGTAGTTACTGCTGGAGCTGAATCCAGGGCTGGAGAGTTGGCCGCTGTCAATGTTGTTATTCCTCCTGATGTCACCCTGTGCCAGGGAGAGTCAGGCAGCCAGGGAACAGAGGCCTCACAGGATAAACAGCTCCCGCAGAGCTGTGCTCCTGGCAGGGAGCGAGGCATCTCCCCAGATGCACACACCTGAGAATCACCACAGCAGGCCCCTGCCCCAGAAGACCAGCTGGAAGGACACGGAAAGAGCAAATTCTTGACCAAGCAGTGCCGGAAAGCTCCAGAGTAAGACGAGGGATTTACAGTATAGAGAACCAGAGGATATGCCACCTTGATTTTTTTGTTTTTGTTTTTTGTTCTTTTTTTTTTTGTTTCCCCCTTTTTCTCTTTTTTCTTCCTTTTTCCAGTACAACTTGTTTTTAGCCACTCTGCACTAAGAAAGATGACTAGAAAGAAGAACTCACCACAAACGAAAGAATCAAAAAATGTACTCTCTCCCACAGAGTTACAAAATATGGATTACAATTTAATATCAGAAAACCAATTCATACCACAATTATAAAGCTACTGGTGGCTCTGGAAAAAAGCATAAAGGATTCCAGAGACTTCATGACTGCAGAATTTAGATTTAATCAGACTGAAATTAAAAATCAATTAAATGAGATACAATCCAAAGGCAGGTCCTAACAATGAGGGTTAATGAGGTAGAAGAATGAGTGAGTGACATAGAAGACAAGTTGATGGCAAAGAAGGAAGCTGAGGAAAAAAGAGAAAAACAATTAAAAGAATATGAGGAAAAGTTAAGAGAAATAAACGACAGCCTCAGAAGGAAAAATCTACGTTGATTTGGGGTTCCAGAGGGTGCCGAAAGGGACAAAGGACCAGAAAGTGTATTTGAACAAATCATAACTGAGAATGCCCATAACTTGGGGAGGGAAATAGGAATTCAGATCCAGGAGATAGAGAAATCCCCCTGTAAAATCAATAATAACCATTCAACACCTCAACATTTAAGAGAGAAACTTGCAAATTCCAAAGATAAAGAGAAAATCCGTAAAGCAGCAAGAGACAAAATATTCCTAACTTCTATGGGGAGAAGTATTACATTAACAGCAGACCTCTCCACAGAGAACTGGCAGGCCAGAAAGGGCTGGCAAGATATATTCAGGGTCCTAAATGAGAAGAACATGCAGAGAAGAATACTCTATCCATCACAGCTCTCATTCAGAATAGAGGGAGGGATAAAGAGCTTCCAAAATAGGCAAAACCTGAAAGAATATGTGACCACCAAACCAACTCAGCATCAAATATAAAGGGGGACTCTGTAAAAGAAAGAAGAAGTCCAAGGAAACAACCCACAAAAACAGGGACTGAATAGGTAATATAATGACACTAAATTCATATCTTTCAAAAGTAACTCTGAACGTGAATGGACTTAATGATCCCATCAAAAGACACAGGGTTTCAGACTGGATAAAAAAGCAAGACCCATATATTTGCTGTCGACAAGAGACTCATTTTAAACCTAAGGACAGCTCCAGGCTTAAAATAAAAGGTTGGAGAACCATATACCATTGAAATGATCCTCAAAAGAAAGCTGATGTAGCAATCATCATATCGGATAAATTAAAATTTATCCCAAAGACAGTAGTAAGAGATGAAGAGGAACACTATATCATACTTAAAGGATCTATCCAACAAGAGGACCTAACAATCATGAATATTTATACCCCTAATGTGGGAGCTGCCAAGTATATCAATCAATTAATAACCAGAGTTAAGACATACTTAGATAATAATACATTTATACTAGGAGATTTCAACATGGCGTTTTCCGTAAATGACAGATATTCTAGGTACAACATCTACAAAGAAACAAGAGCTTGAAACAATACACTGGATCAGATGGATTTCACAGATATATACAGAACTTCACATCCAAACACAACTGAATGCACATTTTTCTCAAGTGCACATGGAACTTTTTCCAGATTAAACCACATACTGGGTCACAAATCAGGTCTTGACTGATACCAAAAGATTGAGACTGTCCCCTGCATATTTTCAGACAAATGCTTTGAAACTAGAACTAAAACACAGGAAGAAATTTGGAAGAAATTCAAATACGTGCAGGATAAAGACCATCCTGCTAAAACACTAATGGGTCAACCAGAAAATTAGAGAAGAATTAAAAAGATTCATGGAAACTAATGAGAATGAAGATACAACCATTCAAAATCTTTGGGATACAGCAAAAGCAGTCCTGAGGGGGAAATACATCGCAATACAAGCATCCATCCAAAAACTGGAAACAACTCAAATACAAAAGCTAACCTCGCACCTAAAGGAGCTGGAGAAAAAACAGCAAATAGATCCTACACCCAGCAGAAGAAGAGACTTAATAAAGATTTGAGCAGAACTCAATGAAATAGAGAGGAGAAGAACTGTGGAACCAATCAACAAAACCAGGAGTTGGTTCTTTGAAAGAATTAATAAGATAGATAAACCATTTGCCAGCCTTATTAAAAAGAAGAGAGAAAAGACTCAAATTAATAAAATCATTAATAAGAAAGGAGAGATCACCACTAATACTAAGGAAATACAAATGATCTTAAAAACTTATTTTGAGCAGCTATATGCCAATAAATTAGGCAATCTAGAAGAAATGGATGCATTTCTGGAAAACCACAAACTACCAAAATTGGAACAGAAAGAAATAGCAAACCTGAACAGGCCAATAACCAGGGAGGAAATTGAAGCAGCCATCAAAAACCTCCCATGACATAAAAGTCCAGGGCCAGATCCTTCCCAGGGGAACTCTATCAAACGTTTAAAGAAAAAACAATGCCTATTCTACTAAAGCAGTTCTGAAAGAGAGAAAGGGATGGAGTACTTCCAAAGTTGTTCTATGAAGCCAGCATCACCTTAATTCCAAAACCAGAAGACCCCACCAAAAAGAATTATAGACCAATGTCCCTGATGAGCGCAGATGCAAAAATTCTCAACAAGATACTAGCCAATAGGATCCAACAGTACATTAAGACGATTACTAACCAGGACCAAGTGGGATTTAACCCTGGTATACAAGGCTGGTTCAACATTTGTAAAGTTATCAATGTGATAGATCATATCAAGAAGAGAAAAAACAAGAACCCTATTATCTTCTCAATAGGCACAGAGAAAGCATTTGACAAAAGACAGCATCCATTCCTAATCAAAACTCTTCAGAGTGTAGGGATAGAGCGACCCTTCCTCAGCATCTTACAAGCCATCTATTAAAAGCCCACAGCAAATATCATTCTCAATGGGGAAGCACTGGGAGCCTTTCCCCTAAGATCAGGGACACGACAGGGATGTCCACTTTCACCACTGCTATTCAACATAGAACTAGAAGTCCTAGCCTCAGCAATCAGACAACAAAAAGACATTAAAGGCATTCAAATTGGCAAAGAAGAAGTCAAATGCTCCCTCTTCGCTGATGACATGATACTCTACATAGAAAACCCAAAATCCTCCACCCCAAGATTGATAGAACTCATACAGCAATTTGGCAGTGTGGCAGGATACAAAACCAATGCCCAGAAATCAATGGCATTTCTATACACTAACAATGAGCCTAAGGAAAGAGAAATTAAGCATTCATTCCTATTTGCAATTGCACCCAAAAGCATAAGATACCTAGGAATAAACCTAACTAAAGAGGTAAGGAATCTATACCCTACAATCTACAGAACACCTCTGAAAGAAATTGAGGAAGACACAAATAGACGGAAAAATATTTCATGTTCATGGATTGGCAGAATTAATATTGTGCAAATACCAATGTTACCCAGGGCAATTTACTCATTTAATGAAATCCCTATCAAAATACAATGGACTTTCTTCAGAGAGTTGGCACAAATCATCTTAAGATTTGTGTGGAATCAGGGATCCCTGGGTGGCGCAGTGGTTTAGCGCCTGCCTTTGGCCCAGGGCGCGATCCTGGAGACCCGGGATCGAATCCCACATCGGGCTCCCGGTGCATGGAGCCTGCTTCTCCCTCTGCCTGTGTCTCTGCCTCTCTCTCTCTCTCTGTGACTATCATAAATAAATAAAAATTTAAAAAAAAAAAAAAAAAGATTTGTGTGGAATCAGAAAAGACCTAAAATAGCCAGGGTAATATTGAAAAAGAAAAAAAAAAACTATAGCTGGGGGCATCACAATGCCAGATTTAGGTTGTACTACAAAGCAATGATCATCAAGACAGTGTGGTACTGGCACAAAAACAGACAAATAGATCAATGGAACAGAATAGAGTATCCAGAAATGGGCCCTCCACTCTATAGTCTACTAATATTCAACAAAGCAGGAAAGGCTATCCACTGGAAAAGGGACAGTCTTTTTAATAAATGGTGCTCAGAAAACTGGACAGCCACATGCAGAAGAATGAAACCAGACCATTGTCTTACACCATACACAATGATAAACTCAAAATGGATGAAAGATGAAAATGTGAGACAAAAATCCATCCAAATCATCGAGAAGATCACAGTCAAGACCCTTTTTGAACTTGGCCACAGTGACTTTTGCAAGATACATCCCTGAAGACAAGGGTAACAAAAGCAAAAATGAACTATTGGGACTTCATCAAGATCAAAAGCTTCTCTACAGCAAAAGAAACAGTCAACAAAACTCAAAGACAACCTACAGAATGGGAGAGGATATTTGCAATGATGTATCAGATAAAGGGCTAGTATCCAAGATCTATAAAGAACTTATAAATTCAACAGCAAAGAAACAGAAATTCAATCATGAAACAGTCAAAAGACATGAACAGAAATTTCACCAAAGAAGGGCAACCCAGGTTGCTCAGTGATTTAGCGCCTGCCTTCGGCCGGGGCGTGATCCTGGAGACCCAGGATCGAGTCCCACGTTGGGCTCCCAGGATGGAGCCTGTTCTCCTTCTGCCTGTCTCTGACTCTCTCTCTGTCTCTCTCAAGAATAAATAATTAAAAGTCTTAAAGAAAGGGAAATTTCACCAAAGAAGACACAGACATGGTGAACAAGTACATGAGAAAATGCTCGAAACCATTTGCCATCACGGAAATACAAGTCAAAACTACGATGAGATACCACCTCACACCACTGGGAATGGGGAAAATTAACAAGACAGGAAACAACACATGTTGGAGAGGATGTGGAGAAAGGGGAACCGTCTTGCACTGCTGGTGGGAATGTGAACTGGTGCAGCCACTCTGGAAAACTGTGTGGAGGTTCCTCAAAGAGTTGAAAATAGATCTGCCCTACAACCCAGCAATTGCACTGCTGGGGATTTACCCCAAAGATACAGATGCAGTGAAATGCTGGAACACCTGTACCCCAATGTTTATAGCAGCAATGTCCACAATAGCCAAACTGTGGTAGGAGCCTCGGTGTCCATGGAAAGATGAATAGATAAAGAAGATGTGGTCTATGTATACAATGGAATTTTACTCAGCCATTAGAAATGACAAATACCCACCATTTTCTTCAATGTGGATGGAACTGGAGGGTATTATGCTGAGTGAAGTAAGTCAACTGAAGACGGACAAACATTATATAGTTTCACTCATGCAGGGAACATAAAAAATAGTGAAAGGCATTATAGGAGAAAGGAGAAAAAATGATTGGGAAAAATCAGAGAGGGTGACAGAACATGGCAGACTTCTTACTCTGGGAAATGAACAAGGGGTAGTGGAAGGGGAGGTGGTTGGGGGGATGGGTGACTGGGTGACAAGCACTGAGGGAGGCACTTGATGGGATGAGCACTGGGTGTTATGTTATATGTTGGCAAATTGAACTCTAATAAAAAATAATTATAAAAATAGACTACAAAGGAATAAAAAAGTCATCAATGGTAAGACCTAATTGCATATGCAATATAAATTCAGTTATATTGTTTTTTCATATCAAATAATGTCTGATATATGGAACAAAAAATAAAAATATAAAAAATATAAAAGTTACAAATATAACCCGGAAAAAAATAAAAAGAAATAAATAAAAAGAATGCCTTGTCATAAAAAAAAGATAATGTGTTACAAGTATACAATGGAATATTACTCGTGCATAAAAATGAATGAAATATTGCTTTTTGAAAGGACATGGATGGAGCTAGAGAGTATTCTGGTGAAATAGAGAAAGACTAAATATATGATTTCATTTATATATGGAATATAAATAATAAATGAGGAAAGAGAAAAAAAGAGAAAGGTATACCAAGAAACATAGTTTTTCTTTTTCTTTTTGAAAGATTTTATTTATTTATTCATGAGAGACACACAGAGAGAGTCAGAGACACAGGCAGAGGGAGGAGTGGTCTCCCTTCAGAGAGCCCAATGTGGGACTCGATCCCAGTACTCCAGGATCATGCCCTTAGTTGAAGGCAGATGCTAAACCACTGAGTCATCTAGGTGTCCCAACATACTCTTTTTTTAAAAAACTTTTTACAGGCTTTTTAATACTTTGTTTTTAATGAGTTATTTTTACATTATCTGACTTCTAAATTAGGGTCTATCAGACAATACTTAGATTATTCTCCTTAAAAGCTTAAAAAAAGAGGTAAAGTAGACTGATAAGGGCTATATTATTAATCATCTAAAAGCTGGGTCTCTTAACCATAGAGAACAAACTGTTGGTTACCAGAGTTGAGGTGAGTAGGGGCGATGGATCAATTAGGTGATGGTGATTTAGGAGTGCACTTTATGTGATGAGCACATAGTTTGGTATGGAAATGTTGAATCACTATATTTTAACACCTGAAACTAATATTGTACTGAATGCTAAATAACGAATTTAAATTAAAATTTAAAAGACAAAAAAAAAGACAAAATTTAGGCAAAAGATTAGAGGAGATTTCTTTTTCTAATTAATATATATAAATGGCTAACAGATAAATGAAAAGATGCCCAACCTTACTAGTCATTAGAGAAAGGCAAATACAAAGCCTAGGGAAGTAGCACTTCACAGCTGTTAAAATTGCTAGCATTAAAAAAATAAGAGATGACAAATGCTGACAAGAATGTGGAGAAAGAGAACTCTTTTGCATTGTTGGTGGCATTGTAAATTGTTATAACCACTATATAAAACACTATGGAGGTTCCTAAAAAATTAAAAACATAATACCCTATGTTCCATCAATTCCACTTTGGGGAAAACATCCAAAGGATGAGAAAGCAGTAATTTGAAATGGCGTCTGCCCCCCTGTGTTCTTAGCCACATGATTCACAAGAGCCAATACATGTCTACTAATGGATAAATGGATAAAGTGTTATCTATCTATCTATCTATCTATCTGTCTATCTATCTATCACATTTTCTTTATCCATATATAATATCTATATTATATTGATTGATATATATCACATATATAAAGAAAATATGCTATGTATTTATATATCACATATAATATATAAATATGTATAAATCCACATGCACAGTGGAATATTACTCAGTGATTAAAATAAACAAGAAAATACTACCATTTGTGACAATGTGAATGTACCATAAAAAATCATTATTTTTTGTGGAATAAGTAAAATAGATACTATATGATCCCACTTATATGTGGAATTCAATAAAAACAAAAAACTCAAGAAACTCACAAGAATAAAGATCAGATTTGTGGTTACCAGATGCAGAGGGTTGATGGGGGAGAAAAAATTGGAGAAAGGTAGTCAGAAAGTGTAAACTTCCAAGAATAAGATATAATAAGTTCTGGGATATAACACTACACATGATGATTGTAGTTAACACTGCTCTATGATATACAGGAAAGCTGTTAAGAGAGTAGATTCTGAAAGTCCTCATTACAAAAATATTTTATTTTATTTTTATTATATCTGTGTGAGCTGATGGATGTTAACTAAACCTATTATGGTAATCATTTAAAAATATATCTAAATCAAACCATGATGCTCAAAAAATGGAAAAAATAAAATATTTCACTGACCACAGATTTTTATTAGAATGAGTTCATGTATTTGATGACTATCAGGCTTGATCCTTATTTAGTAAATATCTTTGGGAAAGAGGAAGAGAAGCAGGGAATTGGAAATCTTGGAAAAGATGAAGTGAGCACTAAACACAAATTTCAACAATGAAGTGTTTCCCATAGACCTAACCTCATAAAACAGGTATTTATTTTGTTTTGTTTTGCTTTATGGTTATTGTTATATTTTTTCTCTTTAACTTCCTTGTCCTTGTTTTTTAAATTAAGTTCTTAATTTTAATTCCAGCATAGTTAACATATATTTTTAGGTGTCCAATATACTGATTCAACAATTCTATACATCACTCAGTGCCCTTCATCATAGCTGTACTCTTAAATCTCCATTATCCATTTCATCCAGTCTAACCCCTCCTCTCTGTCAGCCATCCATTTGTTCTCTGTAGTTAAGAGTCTGCTTCTTGGTTTGTCTGTCTCTCTTTTTTTTCCTTCACTCTTTGTTTCATTTCTTAAATCTCATGTATGAGTGAAATAATATGATATTTATCTTTTTCTGACTGATTTGCCTAGCATTATACTCTGGTTTCTCTTCAAATTGTATAAATCTTTTGCCTTTTACTTTTCCTTGTCTTATATTTCTTTCCCTTGAAGGCAGGCCAAGAACAATTTTTGCCTATGGCAGTAGGACAAAGTTGTTTCTCCCACCTCTATAATGCATAATTCATTGGTGATATTTAAAAAATGTTAGTATCATCACAATAATACAATGCTACTGAAATATAGTGTTCAGTGAATTAAGTGAGGAAGTCATATTCAGTTTAAATGATCTTGAGTAAATTAGAAACAAAATAAATATTGTCAGAGAAAAGCATGCTTTTTACTTTTAAGTACTCCAATTTTGGATTAATTTGGCTTTTTTTGTACTTGTTAAGCTTTCCATACTTCTATCATTTTGGCAATAATCCCAAATGCTGAAAAGGAATGAAAGTCAATGTCTATCCTCCTTTAAATTATCTTCTCATAAGGGATGTGAGTCACCTGTGATTCTCATGTTTTATATATAACATAGTGGTTAAGGAAGTTAAGATAACAGGCAGAACTAATTAAGGATCCAGGTCTATCACAAATTACCTGTGTGACCTTAGGGATCAATTGCATATTTTCTCTGTGCTCCTATTTCTTCACCTACAAAACAGAGATATGATGTCATCTACTTCATAGATCATTGTGAAAATTAAATATGACATCACAAATAAAATAAATGTTAGATAATTAATACTTATAATGATTTTTATGGTCTAGTTAATTATCAAAGGTGGCTGGCAAAGATTTTAACAACATGATGAAAAAAATTCCAGAGGTGTTACTGTCTACTGGCCTTAACCCTAATCAGGCAGTTTGATCTGTTCCTATGCGATTGTATAATCAGCATTTCCTGGAAATAGTCTAAAAAATATCCTCCCCACACACTTATGTACTTCACATGTCCCTAGATAAATGCACTTCAATGACTCTAAGTAAAACAGCAACATATGTATCCAGACCTTTCATCCTTTTAAAAGATCTGCTTATTAAATATTAAATAGATCCTACTATGAGTTAAACATTTTGTTAAGCTCTTGAAGTGAAATAATGATCAGTGTATAGTTTATGAAACCAAGTATTTCATAGTCTAAAAAGTAATGAAAAATCAACATTATGGTGGTGATCATATTGCAGTATGTAAGAATATATAAGTATTAAACAACACATTGTTTGGCATAAGCTTACCCAATGTTAAATGTAAATTATATCTCAGTAAATTTAGAAAAAACTAACATAACTAAAATTTATTAAATTCTTATTATAGGTTGAACTCAGAAATTAAGTTACTTGTCCAGGAGGGGTCTTAAAACTAGTGTGCCAATCTAGGAGTAGTGGTAAATTTGTGATTTGAATAGCAACTGTTTGACTTCAAAGCTCATACACTTAAGCACCACTGCCATATTGCCCCAATAAACACTCAATTTTAATACAATGTGATTAATTTGTAAATATTTCATGAGCTTTGGCCTCAAGGCCTAATTCTTGATGGTACTTTTGTCAGGAATATTCTTCTACATTTTCATTATATTTCTTATGCAAGACACTTCTAAATCCTTCAGATTTCAGCTTTAAAAGTCACCTCATCAGAATGGTCTTCTCTGTTCACCTTTTCTAAAATACTGTCAATTTCTTATTCTGTACTCCAACATGTTAATTTTATTCATTGTTCTTACCTTATTTGTAGTTATTTTATGTGTGTATTTACTTTGAAAAAATTCTGACTCCCCCACAGGCTCCATGAATGTTGGAAGCCTGTATTTTCCGTACCACCGTTTTCACAATATTTATCTACGTCTTTGTGACGTAGTAAGTGCTTAATGCATATTGAATCAATAAATGAAAGGATATTCTAAGACCAGTAAGCCTAGGAAGAGCTTACTATACTCTAAATCTCTACATTCTTTGAAACCCAAAGAAAAGAAATAATTACCATTTATGATGAGGCAATTCCTAGTGTGTAATTTGTTCCCTTATAATAACACAATTTTTATATATTTTTGTATTGAAGTTCGATTTGCCAACATATAGTAAAACACCCAGTGCTCATCCAATCAAGTGCCCTTTTCAGTGCCAATAACCTAGTCACCCCATCCCCTGCCCGTCTCCCCTTCCACTACCCCTTGATTGTATCACAGAGTTAGGAGTCTCTCATGTTTTGTCACCCTCTCTAATTTTTCCCATTCGTTTTCCCACATTCACCAATAATGCCTTTCACTATTTCTTATATCCCCTGAATGGTGAAACCATATAATGATTGCCCTTCTCCAAGTGACTTCACTCAGCATAATACTCTTTAGTTCCATCCACGTCAAAGCAAATGGTGGGTATTCATCGTTTCTAATGGCTGAGTAATATTCCATTATATATATATATATATATATATATATATATATATATATATATACCACATTTCCTTATCCATTCATCTGTTGATGCACATGGACATAGAGGCTCCTTCCACATTGTGGACATTGCTGCTATAAACATCGGGGTGCAGGTGTGTTGGCATTTCCCTGCATCTGTATCTTTGGGGTAAATACCCAGTAGTAAATTGCTGGGCCATAGGGTAGCTCTATTTTTAACACTTTGAGAAACCTCCACACAGTATTCCAAAGTGGCTGTAGCAGTTTACATTCCCACCAACAGGGTAAGAGGATTTCCCTTTCTCCACATCATTTCCAACATTTGTTGTTTCCTGTCTTGTTAAATTCCACCATTTTCACTGGTGTGAGGTGGTATCTCATTGTGGTTTTGGTTTGTATTTCCCAGATGGCAACTGATGTGGAGCATTTTCTCATGTGCTTGGTGGCCATGTGGATGTCTTCTTTGGTGAAATGTTTGTTCATGTCATTTGCCCATTTCACGATTGATTTGTTTCTTTGGTGTTGAGTTTCATAAGTTGTTTATAGATCTTGGATACTAGCCCGTTAACTAACATGTCACTTGCAAATATCTTCTCACATTCTGTAGGCTGTCTTTTAGTTTTCTTGACTGTTTCTTTTGCTGTGCAGAAGCTTCTTATCTTGATGAAGTCCCAATACTTCATTTATGCTTTTGTTTCCCTTGCAAGATGTATCTTGCAAGAAGTTCATATATGTATCTTGCAAGAAGTTGCAGTGGCCAAGTTCAAAAAGGGTGCTGCCTGTGTTCTCCTGTAGAATTTTGATAGTTCTTGTCTCACATTTAGAACTTTCATCCATTTTGAGTTTATCTTTGTGTATGGTGTAAGAGAATGGTCTAGTTTCATTCTTCTGCCTGTGGCTGTCTAATTTACCCAGCACCATTTATTGAAGAGACTGTCTTTTTTCCAGTGGATAGCCTTTCCTACTTTATAGAATATTAGTTGGCTATAGAGTTGAGGAGACATTTCTGGGTTCTCTATTCTGTTCCATTGATCTATGGCGTCTGTTTTTCTGCCAGTACCATACTGCCTTGATGATCACAGCTTTGTAGTACAACTTGAAATCCGGCGTTGTGATGCCCCCAGCTCTGGTTTTCTTTTTTAATATTCCCCTGGCTATTTGGGGGCTTCTTGATTACACACAAACCTTAAGATGATTTGTTCCAACTCTCTGAAGAAAGTCCATGGTATTTTGATAGGGATTACATTGAACATGTAAAGTGCCCTGGGTAGCATAGACATTTTCACAATATTAATTCTTCCAATCCATGAGCATGGAATATTTTTCCATCTCTTTGTGTCTTCCTCAATTGCTTTCAGAAGTGTTCTGTATTTTTTAGGGTATGTATCCTTTACCTCTTTGGTTAAGTTTATTCTTAGGTATCTTGTGCTTTTGGGTGCAATTGTAAATGGGATTGATTCCCTAATCTCTCTTTCTTCAGTCTTGTTGTTAGAGTATACAAATGCCACTGATTTCTGTGCATTGATTTTGTATCCTGCTATATTGACAAATTGCTGTATGAGTTCTAGCAATCTTGCGGTGGAGTAATTTGTGTTTTCTATATGCAGTATGATGTCATCTGTGAGGAAGGTGAGTTTGATTTCTTCTTTGCCCATTTGAATGCCTTTTATTTCTTTTTGTTGTCTGATTGCTGAGGCTAGGATACTTAGTACTATGTTGAATAACAGTGGTGAGAGTGGACATCCCTGTCGTGTTCCTGATCTTACGGGTAAGGCTCTCAGTGCTTCCCCATTATGAATGATATTTGATGTGGGCATTTCACTGATGGCTTTTAAGATGTGGAGGAATGTTCCCTCTATCCCTACACTCTGAAGAGTTTTGAGCAGGAATTGATGCTGATTTTGTCAAAAGAGTTTTGAGCAGGAATTGATGCTGATTTTGTTGTTCTCTGCATCTATTGAGAGGATCACATGGTTCTTGTATTTTCTCTTATTTATGTGATCTATCACATTGATTAATTTACGAGTATCGAACCACCTTTGCATCCCAGGGATAAATCTCACCTGGTCATGGTGCATCATCTTCTTAATTTACTGTTAGAATCCTATTGGCTAGTATCTTGTTGAGAATTTTTGCATCTATATTCATCAAGGTTATTGGTCTATAATTCTTTTTGGTGAGGTCTTTGTCTGGTTTTGGAATCAAAGTGATGATGGATTCATAAAACTACTTTGAAAGTATTCTGTCCTTTTATATTCTTTGTAAGAGCTTTAGTAGAATAGGTATTACCTCTTCTTTAAACATTTCATAGAATTCCCCCTGGGAAACCACGTGGCCCTAGACTTTTGTGTCTTGGGAGGTTTTTGATGACTGCTTCAAATCCTGGCTGGTTATTAGTCTGTTCAGGTTTTCTATTTCTTCCTGTTCCAGTTTTGGGATTTTCTGGTTTTCTAGAAATGCATCCATTTCTCCTAGATTGCCTAATTTGTTGGCATACAGCTACTCATAATACATTTTTAAATTGTTTTTATTTCCTGGATATTGGTTGTGCTCTCTCCTCTTTTTTATTTCATTAATTTTAGTCGTTTCTCATTCTTTTTTAATAAGGCTGGCTAGGTGTTTATCTATCTTATTGATTCTTTCAAGAAAGAAGCTCCTGATTTTGTTGATCTGTTCTAAAGTTCTTCTGGTCTTTATTTCATTGAGTTCTGCTCTAATCATTATTATCTCTATTTTTCTGCTTGGTTTAGGCTTTATTTGCTGTTCCTTCTCCAATTCCTTTAAGTGCAAGTTTAGCTGGTGTATTTTATTTTTATTCCAATTTTTGGAGGGAGACTTGTATTGCAATGGATTTCCCTCTTAGGCCCACTTTTGGTGTATCCCAAGGATTTTGAACGGTTGTATTTTTCATTTCATTAGTTTCCACGAATCTTTTTTAAATTCTCTCATTTCCAGGTTGACCCATTCATCTTTTAGTAGCATTAGCTTTAACCTCCACATGTTTTAGTTTCTTCCAAATTTCTTATGATTGAGTTCTAGTTTCAAAGCATCAGGGTCTGAAAATATGCAGGAGACAATCACAATTTCTTGGTATTGGTTGTGATCTGATTTCTGACCAAGTATGTGGTATATTCTCGAGAAAGTTCCATGTGCACTTGAGAAGAATGTGTATTCAGTTTCTTTAGGATGGTATGTTCTCTATACATTTGTAAAATTTATTTGGTTCATGGATCTCTCAAAGCCCTTGATTCTTTGGTGATGTTTGGCTTAGAATATCTGTTATTTGATGAGAGTGCTGCATTGAAGTCCCCTACTATTAGTGTATTATTATCTATGTATTCATTTACTTTGGTTATTAATTGATGGATATACTTGCAGCTCCCACATTAGGGGCATAAATATCCATGATTGTTAGGTCTTCTTGCTGGATAGACCGTTTAAATATGATATTGTGTCCCTCTTCATCTCTTACTCTAGTCTTTGGGATAAACTTTAATTTATCTAATATGAGAATTGCTACCCCAGCTTTCTTTTGAGGACCATGACCATGTGAATGGTAAATCGTTTTCCAACCTTTCATTTTCAGGCAGGTGTCCTTAAGTATAAAATGAATCTCTTGTAGACAGCATATAGATGGGTCTTGCTTTTTTATCCAGTCTGATTCCCTGCGTCTTTTGATGGGATCATTTAGCCCATTCACGTTAAGAGTAACTATTGAAAGATATGAATTTAGTGTCATAATATTAACTATTCAGTCCCTGTTTTTGTGGATTATTTCTTTGGGCCTCTTTTTTAAAAGGGTCCTTCTTAATATTTCTTGCAGAGCTGGTTTGGTGGGCACATATTCTTTCAGTTTTTGCCTATCTTGGAAGCTCTTTATCTTTCCTTCTATTGTGATTGACTGCCTTGTTGGATAAAGTATTCGTGGATGTATGTTTTTCTCATTGAGTACCCTGAATATATCTTCCCAGACCTTTCTGGCCTGCCAGGTCTCTATGGAGAGGTCTGCTATTAATTTAATATTTCTCCCCATAAGTTAGGAATCTCTTCTTTCTAGCTGCTTTAATGATTTTCTCTTTATCTTTAGAATTTGCAAGTTTCAGTATTAAATTTTGAGGTGCTGAACAGTTTTTATTAATTTTTTTTTCAAGGAGGAACCTCTTTATCTCCTGGGTCTGAATACCTGTTTCTTTTCCCAAGTTAGGGAAGTTATCAGCTATAATTTGTTCAAATATATTTTCTGGCCCTCTCTCCTTCTAGGCATCTTCTGGATCTCCAATTATATGTAGATTCTTCCTTCTCAGGCTATCATTTATTTCTCTTAGACATTCCTCACATTCTTTTTTAAAGATTATTTATTTACTTATTTCTGAGAGAGAGAGAGAGAGGCAGAGCCACAGGCAGAGGGAGAAGCAGACTCCATGCATGGAGCCCGATGTGGGACTTGATCCCAGGTCTCCAGGATCCCGCCTTAGGCTGAAGGCAGCACTAAACTGCTGAGCCACCTGGGCTGCCCCTCCTCACAGTCTATTAATTGTCTTTCTCTTTTTTCCTCAGCTTCCTTCCTTACCATCAACTTGTCTTCTATGTTGCTCACAATTTCTTCCACTGCATTAACCCTAGCCATTAAGACATCCAGTTTGAATTGCATCTCATTTAATTGATTTTTAATTTTGGCCTGATTAGATCTAACTTCTGTAGTAATGAAGTCTCCAGAGTCCTTGGTTCTGGGTGTATGTTGGTCATATTTTGAAGGTATTAACTTCTGCCATTGTAGAACAGAACGAGGCAGAGAAAACGAAGAACACATACACAAAAAAACCATATATTGTATATCTCCCAAAATTAAATGGAGTATGTTGAAGGGAATCCAGAAGAGAAAAACATATCTAAGACATGTAGATGTAGAAATATTAAATTCAAAAAGGAAGAAACTGAAAAATGAGGAGGAGGGGGCAAGATGGCTGAAGAGTAGGGTCCCCAAATCACCTGTCCCCACCAAATTACCTAGATAATCCTCAAATCATCCTGAAAATCTATGAATTCAGCCTGAGATGTAAAGAGAGACCAGCTGGAATGCTACAGTGAGAAGAGGTCGTGCTTCTATCAAGGGAGGAAGACGGGGGGGAAAGAAATAAAGAAACAAAAGGCATCCAAGAGGGAGGGGCCCCGTGAGGAGCCTGGATAAGGCCGGGGCGAGTGCCCCCAAGACAGGAGATCCCGGTGCCAGAGAAGCAGGAGCTTCACCAATCTTCCCGAGCGGAAAGGCGCTCGCAGGGAGTTAGAGCAGGACCCCAGGAGGGCGGGGATGCCCTCAGGCTCCCTGGGACACTAACAGACACCTGCGTGACCAGGAGAGTGGCCATACCCCATGGCCTAGCTCCCTAAAAGACTGCAGCGTGCACAGCTGGACGCGGAGCAGCTCAGGGGGCTCGGGTGGCGGCTCCACGGAGGCCACTGCACAGCCGGGAGCGCGAATCCAACAGCGCAGGCCCCGGAGCACAGGGAGACGGGACACAGCCCAGGATCCGGCCTCCCCCTGGGACAGGCAGAGGCCGGGAGGGCCGAGGACAGCAAGGACGCTCCTGCCCCGAGCTGAGCAGATCAGCGGCACCGCCCCGGAGCCTCCAGGACATGCAGACAGAGAGCTCCTTAGTTACTGCGGGAGATGAATCCAGGGCTCAATCCCAGCCACTGGGGTTGTTCCTCCGGGGGCCTCAGGGGGTAAACAGCCCCCACTGAGCCCTGCACCAGGCAGGGGGCAGAGCAGCTCCCCCAAGTGCTAAAACCTGAAAATCAGCACAAGCCCCTCCCCCAGAAGACCAGCTACAAGGACAAGTTCCAGGGAAGTCAAAAGACTTAAAGTATACAGAATCAGAAGATACTTCCAGTGTAGTTGTTTTTTTTTCTGTTTGTTTCCCGCACCCTTTTGTTCTTTCCCTTTTTCTTCTCCTTTTTTCTTTTTTTCTTCCTTTTTTTTCCTTCGTTTTCTCTTTTCTTTCCTTCTTTCTCTCTCTTTTTCTCCTTTCCCCAATACAATTTGTTTTTGGCCACTCTGCACTGAGCAAAATGACTAGAAGGAAAACCTCACCTCAAAAGAAAGAATCAGAAATAGTCCTCTCTCCCACAGAGTTACAAAATCTGGATTACAATTCAATGTCAGAAAGCCAATTCAGAAGCACTATTATACAGCTGCTGGTGGCTCTAGAAAAAAACATAAAGGACTCAAGAGACTTGATGACTGCAGAATTTAGATCCAATCAGGCAGAAATAACAAATCAATTGAATGAGATGCAACCCAAACTAGAAGTCCTAATGACGAGGGTTAATGAGGTGGAAGAATGAGTGAGTGACATAGAAGACAACTTGATGGCAAACAGGGAAAATGAGTAAAAAAGAGACTGACAATTAAAAGACCATGAGGATAGATTAAGGGAAATAAATGACAGCCTGAGGAAGAAAAGCCTAATTTTATTGGGGTTCCGGAGGGCGCCGAAAGGAACAGAGGTTCAGAATAAGTATTTGAACAAATCCTAGCTGAAAACTTTCCGAATCTGGGAAGGGAAACAGGCATTGAGATCCATGAAATAGAGAGATCCCCCACTAAAATTAAAAAAAACAGTTCAACATCTCGACTTTTAATAGTGAAGCTTGCAAATTCCAAAGATAAAGAGAAGATCCTTAAGCAGCAAGAGACAAGAAATCCCAGACTTTTATGGGGAGGAGAATAGGGTAACAGTAGACCTCTCCACAGAGACCTGGCAGGCCAGAAAGGGCTGGCAGGATATATTTGGGGTCCTAAATGAGAAGAACATGCAACCAAGAATACTTTATCCAGCAAGGCTCTCATTCAAAATGGAAAGAGAGATAAAGAGCTTCCAAGACAGGCAGGAACTGAAAGAATATGTGACCTCCAAACCAGCTCTGCAAGAAATTTTAAGGGGGACTCTTAAAACTCCCCTTTAAGCAGAAGTTCAGTGGAACAATCCACAAAAACAAGGACTTAATAGATATCATGATGACACTAAACTCATATCTGTAAATAGTAACTCTGAACATGAACGGGCTTAATGATGCCATCAAAAGGCGCAGGGTTTCAGACTGGATAAAATAGCAGGACCCACCTATTTGCTGTCTACAAGAGACTCATTTTCTTTTTTTTTTTTAATTTTTTTAAAATTTTTATTTATTTATGATAGTCACAGAGAGAGAGAGAGAGAGAGAGAGAGGCAGAGACATAGGCAGAGGGAGAAGCAGGCTCCATGCCCTGGGAGCCTGATGTGGGATTCGATCCCGGGTCTCCAGGATCGCGCCCTGGGACAAAGGAAAGCGCCAAACCACTGCGCCACCCAGGGATCCCAAGAGACTCATTTTCGACAGAAGGACACCTACAGCCTGAAAATAAAAGGTTGGGGAACCATGTACCATTCAAGTGGTCCTCAAAAGAAAGCAGGGTTAGCCATCCTCATATCAGATAAACTAAAATTTACCCCAAAGACTATAGTAAGAGATGAAGAGGGACACTGTATCATACTTAAAGGATCTATCCAACAAGAGGATTTAACAATCCTCAATATATATGGCCCGAATGTGGGAGCTCCCAAATATTTAAATCAATTAATAACCAAAGTTAAGACATACTTATAAAAATACACTTATACTTGGTGACTTCAATATAGCTCCTTCTCTACTCGATAAGCCTTCTAAGCACAACATCTCCAAAGAAACAAGAGCTTTAAATGATACACTGGACCAGATGGATTTCACAGATATCTACAGTACTTTACATCCAAACGCATCTGAATACACATTCTTCTCAAGTGCACATGGTACTGTCTCCAGCATAGACCACATACTTGGTCTCAAATTGGGCCTGAACCGATACCAAAAGATTGGGATCGTCCCCTGCATATTCTCAGACCATAATGCCTTGAAATTAGAACTAAATCACAACAAGAAGTTTGGAAGAACCACAAACACTTGGAGGTTAAAGACCATCCTGCTAAAAGATGAAAGGGTCAACCAGGAAATTAAGAAAGAATTTAAAAGATTCATGGAAACTAATGATGATACAACCATTCAAAATCTTTGGGACGCAGCAAAAGCAGTACTGAGGGGGAAATACATAGCAATACAAGCATCCATTCCAAAACTGGAAAGAACTCAAATACAAAAGCTCACCTTACACAAAAAGCAGCTAGAGAATAAACAGCAGTTAGATCCTACACCCAGCAGAGGAAGAGAGTTAATTAAAATTCAAGCAGAACTCCACAAAATCGAGACCAGAAGAACTGTGGAACAGATCAACAGAACCAGGAGTTGGTTCTTTGAAAGAATTAATAAGATAGATAAACCATTAGCCAGCCTTATTAAATAGAAGACAGAGAAGACTCCAATTAATAAAATCATGAATGAGAAAGGAGAGATCACTACCAACACCAAGGAAATACAAACGATTTTAAAAACATATTATGAACACCTATACGCCAATAAATTAGGCAATCAAGAAGAAATGGACGCATTCCTGGAAAGCCACAAACTAACAAAACTGTAACAGGAAGAAATAGGAAACCTGAACAGGCCAATAACCAGGAAGGAAATTGAAGCAGTCATCAAAAACCTCCCAAGACACAAAAGTCCAGGGCTGGATGGCTTCCCAGGGGAATTCTTCAAACGTTTAAAGAAGAAACCATACCTATTCTACTAAAGCTGTTTGGAAAGATATAAAGAGATGGAGTATTTCCTAATTCATTCTATGAGGCCAGCATCACCTTAATTCCAAAACCAGACAAAGACCCCACCACAAAGGAGAATTACAGACCAATATCCCTGATGAATATAAATGTAAAAATTCTCAACAAGATACTAGCCAATCAAATCCAACAATACATTGAGAATATTATCCACCATGACCAAGTAGGATTTATCCCCGGGACACAAGGCTGGTTCAACACTCGTAAAACCATCAATGTGATTCATCATATCATCAAGAGAAAAACCAAGAACCATATGATCCTCTCATTAGATGCAAAGAAAGCATTTGACAAAATACAGCATCCATTCCTGATCAAAACTCTTCAGAGTGTAGGGTTATAGGGAACATTCCTCGACATCTTAAAAGCCATCTACAAAAAGCCCACAGCAAATATCATTCTCAATGGGGAAGCACTGGGAGTCTTTCCCCTAAGATCAGGAACAATACAAGGATGTCCACTCTCACCACTGCTATTCAACATAGTACTGGAAGTCCTCACCTCACCAATCAGACAACAAAAGACATTAAAGGCATTCAAATTGTCAAAGAAGAAGTCAAAGTCTCCCTCTTCGCTGATGACATGACACTCTATATACAAAACCCAAAAGCCTCCACCCCAAGATTGCTAGAACTCATACAGCAATTTGGTAGCGTGGCAGGATACAAAATCAATGCCCAGAAATCAATGGCATTTCTTTACACTAACAATGAGACTGAAGAAAGAGAAATTAAGGAGTTAATCCCATTGACAATTGCACCCAAAAGCATAAGATACTTAGGAATAAACCTAACCAAATAGGTAAAGGATCTATACCCTAAAAACTATAGAACACTTTTGAAAGAAATTGAGGAAGACACAAAGAGATGGAAAAATATTCCATGCTCATGGATTGGCAGAATTAATATTGTGAAAATGTCAATGTTACCCAGGGCAATTTACATGTTTAATGCAATCCCTATCAAAATAGCATGGACGTTGTTCAGAGAGTTCGAACAAATTATTTTAAGATTTGTGTGGAATCAGAAAAGACTCCGAATAGCCAGGGGAATTTTAAAAGAGAAAATCATATCTGGAGGCATCACAATGCCAGATTTCAGGTTGTAGTACAGAGCTGTGGTCATCAAGACAGTGTGGTACTGGCACAGAAACAGACATTTAGATCAATGGAACAGAATAGAGAACCCAGACGTAGACCCTGAACTTTATGGTCAACTAATATTCGATAAAGCAGGAAAGACTATCCATTGGAAGAAAGACCGTCTCTTCAATAAATGGTGCCTGGAAAATTGGACATCCACATGCAGAAGAATGAAACTAGACCACTCTCTTTCAACATACACAAAGATAAACTCAAAATGGATGAAAGATCTAAATGTGAGACAAGATTCCATCAAAATCCTAGAGGAGAACACAGGCAACACCCTTTTTGAACGTGGCCACAGTAACTTCTTTCAAGATACATCCACGAAGGCAAAAGAAACAAAAGCAACAATGAACTCTTGGTACTTCATCAAGATAAGAAGCTTTTGCACAGCAAAGGATACAGTCAACAAAACTGAAAGACAACCTACAGAATGGGAGAAGATATTTGCAAATTACGTATCTGATAAGGGGCTAGTTTCCAAGATCTATTAGGAACTTATTAAACTCAACACCAAAGAAACAAACAATCTAATCATGAAATGGGCAAAAGACATGAAAAGAAATCTCACAGAGGAAGACATAGACATGGCCAACACACACTTAAGAAAATGCTCTGCATCACTTGCCATCAGGGAAATACAAATCAAAACCACAATGAGATACCACCTCACACCAGGGAGAATGGGGAAAATTAACAAGGCAGGAAACAAGAAATTTTGGTGAGGATACGGAGAAAAGGGAACCCTCTTCCACTGTTGGTGGGAATGTGAACTGGTGCAGCCACTCTGGAAAACTGTGTGGAGGTTCCTCAAAGAGTTAAAAATAGACCTTCCCTACGACCCAGCAATTGCACTGTTGGGGATTTACCCCAAAGTTTCAGATGCAATGAAACACCGGGACACCTGCACCCCAATGTTTATAGCAGCAATGTCCAGAATAGCCAAACTGTGGAAGGAGCCTCATTGTCCATCGAAAGATGAATGGATAAAGAAGATGTGGTTTATGTATACAATGGAATATTACTCAGCCATTAGAAATGACAAATACCCACCATTTGCTTCAACATGGATGGAACTGGAGGGTATTATTCTTAGTGAAATGAGTCAGTTTTAGACGGACAAACATTATATGGTCTCATTCATTTGGGGAATATAAATAATAGTGAAAGGGAATATAAGGGAAGGGAGAAGAAATGTGTGGGAAATATCAGAAAGGGTGACAGAACATAAAGACTCCTAACTCTGGGAAATGAACTAGAGGTGATGGAAGGGGAGGAGGGCAGGGAGTGGGGGTGAATGGGTGACAGGCACTGAGGGGGGCACTTTAAGGGATGAGCACTGGGTGTTATTCTGTATGTTGGCAAATTGAACACCAATTAAAAATAAATTCATTATTTAAAAAAAGGATTTTGTATCTAAAAAAAGAAACTTAAAATGAAGAGGTGGTAAAATATTGTAGTTAAGGTGGGATAAGAGGAAAATAATTGGAAAATTTTAGTCTGATACAAAAAATGTGTTGTAATGGAAAAAGGAAAGAAAAGGAGGAAATTAAAAAAAAAATGGGGAGTGGAGAGACCCTCTAGCTCTATTACCTATATTCCCTGGATTTTCCCTTGGTCCTGGAGCTTTCCTTCACTGCTTGGTCAAGAACTTGCTCTTATCCTGTTCTTCCAGTAGGTCTTCTGGGGAAGGGGTCTTTTGTGTTGATTCACAAGTGTGTGTGTCTGTGCAGAGCTGCCCCATCCCCTCCCTGGTTCTGGGCTTAGTGGAGGCTATTTATCCTGTGAGGCCTTTGTTCACTGGAGGCCCTGACCCTTTCAGACACACGGTGAAACAAGGAGGAAAAACAATGGCGGTGGCCTGATTTCTGGCTCTGGATTCACCTCCCCACTAGTAAGTAATGCAGTCTCCCAGTCTGCACCTGCCTAGTTGCTGCACAGGCCAGCAGGGGTGTACTGATCTACATAGCTTGTGGGGCGCCCAGCAGCAGGAGAGTTCTCACTGTCCTGTGTCTTCCTTGCTTAGGCCTGTCCTGGGGGAACACAGGATTGCCAGCTTTGTTAGCTCAGGCACCCTGGGATCCAGAGTCCTCTGGGGTCTGCAGCTCACGAAGGCAACAGGGCACAGCCAGCTCCATCCAGAGCCAGCCTGCCTAATGACTGGCTTATCCCAAATGTACCGAAGGCTGTGGCACTCCAGTCCTTTACCAAGATTGGTCTGTGGTTTGTGGTGGTATTTCCCCGGGGTTTACTTCCTCAAATAGTGATTCTGGGAATCTGGGGGCTTCACTGCCCCTCCTATGATTCTGTCTGATTTCTCTGCTAAGGACTTTTGTGCCCGGGAAGAATCCAGCTCGGATTTTTAAAGTTCCCACTTCTCAAGGGTTGGGCTTTCCTGTCCTGGAGGCTTTCACTGCTCTGCTTTAGTCCTGCTCCTCACAGTGTCCCCCTCCCACTCTAGTCTTTTTTATTATTTTTTTTCTGCCTTCCTACCTTGCTATAAGCAAAATCTTTTCTCTCTGTAGCATTCTGGCTTTTTTCTCTTTAAGTCTCAGGTTGAATTCATACATGTTCAAGATGCTTTGAAAGTTATCTAGGTAAGTTGGTGGGACCAGGTGAGTTGAGAACTCCTACTCTTCTACCATTTTGTCCACCCTCCAGCACATTTTGATCTTGTTATAGCTAATTCCATTAAGACAGTTCTCAGCCAAAATGATGCATAATTTTCAAACTTTCAAAAGAAATTATTTTCTACCTATTCAAAAATGGTCAATCTTCAGTTATTTTACAGTAAAGATGTACAAGGTAAGTATAGAAGCATGATCTTTTAATACGTTAAAATGATCCTTGGTCTCAATTATATTAACTTAAAACCAGAATAAATTTTCATAACAAAATAAGTGAAAGGTTTGACCCATAATTTTCTGTTTGTCAGATAACAAATAAAATTGTTCAATGAATATTCTTTCCAGATGGTCTTTTTCCCCCACTTTAAATCCTGACTATAGAAGAATTTTAGCTTGTGTATCTCACAGTTTAAGGCCCCTGATTTTTTCTTTCACATTTTTTCTTTCATTTATTACAGCTGCCTAAGCAGCCTAAAACAGAGCCCATACACTTTCCCTCTAGAATATCACTTCTTATTCCTCCATTTTCTAAGTACTCTAGTACCCAGAAATTCCTTCCAACAGAATTTTCAGTCTAGAAACATTATAACACAATACTCAAACATTTTAGTATGTTGCCATTTCTTTTTTTAAAGATTTTATTTATTTATTCATGAGAGACACAGAGAGAGACAGAAAGAGGCAGAGACAGGCAGAGGGATACCCTCTAGTTCTATATAATGTTAATCTGTCGACTTCCCCTGGAGCTTTCCAGCGCTGCTTGGTCAAGAACTTGCTCTTCCCCTGTCCTTACAGCTGGTCTTCTGGGGGAGGGGTCTGCTGTGCTGATTCTCAGGTGTGTGTGTGCACCTGGGGAAGATGCTTCGCCCTCTTCCAGGTGCCAGGCTCAGTAGGAGCTGTTTACCCCATGATGCCTTTTTTCCCTGGCTCCCTGCCTCTCCCAGGCACATGGTGACACCAGGAAGAACAACACCACTGGCGGCCGCCAGAATTCCAGCTCTGTAGTTAGCTCTGTGTTTGTAACTAATGCAGTCTTCCAGTCTGCACTGGCATAGATGCTCATGGGACCCACGCAGCTGTGATGATCTGCACAGCTTGGGGTGCCAGTGGCAGGAGAATTCTCACTGTCCTGTGATATCCCCACTTCCATCTGTCCTGGGGGGAGTGCAGGATTGCTGGCTGTGTCTGCTCTGTGCCCCTGGGATCCAGGACCCTGTTC
This sequence comes from Vulpes vulpes, assembly GCF_048418805.1. Taxonomy (NCBI): domain Eukaryota; kingdom Metazoa; phylum Chordata; class Mammalia; order Carnivora; family Canidae; genus Vulpes; species Vulpes vulpes. Next base: position 60,430,192 of record NC_132796.1, read on the forward strand.
TGCTGGAATCATGCTCCTAGGTCACATGGCTCCCAAAGGCAGCAGAGCACAGACACCTCCGCTTGGATCCCCTGCCTAAATGACTGGCTTCTCCCAGATGCCCTACCAGGTGCACTCCCCAGCCCTTTACCAAGATCGGCCCTCAGTTTATGGTGTGGTTTTCCTCGGGTGCACTTTCTCTATTAGTGACTCCAGGAAACTGGAGGCTTCACTACCCCTCCTGTGATTCTGTCCAAATTTCCTGCTAAGTCCTTTTCTATCCAGGAAGAATCTAGTGCAGATTTTTAAACTTCCCGCTTCTCTGGGCCTGGGCTTTCCTGTTCTGGGGGCTTTCGCTGCCAGGTTTTAGCCCAGTTCCTTGCAGTGCCCCTCCCCAACTTGATTTTTTTTATTTTATTTTTGTCTGCCTTCCTACCTTGCTAGAAGCAAAAACTCTTCTCTCTGTAGTGTTCTGGCTGTTCTCTCTTTGAATCTCAGGTGAATTTGTAGGTGTTAAGGATGATTTGAAAGTTATCTAGGTAAGTTGGTGGGGCCAGGTGTGTTAAGGACCCCTTCTCCTCTGCTATCTTGCCTCACCTCTGCTCTTTGTATTTATTTATTTTTTATATTTTTAAAGATTTATTTATTTATTCATGAGAACACACAGAGAGGGGAGAGAAAGAGGCAGAGACACAGGCAGAGGGAGAAGCAGGCTCCATGCAGGGAGCTGGACGTGGGACTCGATCCTGAGTCTCCAAGATCACGCCCTGGGCTGAAGGCGGCACTAAGCTGCTGAGCCACACAGGCTGCCCTGCTCTTTGTATTTAGATATGGTTTGTATTAAATGTTTAGATTGCTTTGGATAGTATAGATATTTTACTGATGTTTGTTCTTCGTTTTATATTATTTTTTTATTCATTTGAGACAGAGAGATGGAGAGAGAGAGAGGGGGCATAAGAAGGGGTATAGGCAGAGAAGAGGGAGAAGCAGACTCCCTGCTCAGCATATTCTGAGCAACTATACACCAATAAATTATGCAATCTAGAAGAAATGGATGCATTTATGGAATACCACAAACTACCAAAACTGGAATAGGAAGAAATAGAAAACCTGACCAGGCCAATAACCAGGGAGGAAATTGAAGCAGTCATCAAAAACCTCCCAAGACACAGAAGTCCAGGGCCAGATGGCTTTCCAGGGGGAATTCTATGAAATATTTAATGAAGAAATAATACCTATTCTACTAAAGTTGTTCTGAAAGATAGAAAGGGAAGAAATACTTCCAAACTCTTTCTATGAGGCCAGCATCACCTTAATTCCAAAACCAGACAAAGACCACACCAAAAAGAATTATAGACCAATGTCCCTGATGAGCGCAGATGCAAAAATTCTCAAGAAGATACTAGCCAATAGGATCAAACAGTACATTAAGAGGATTATTCACTATGACCAAGTGAGATTAATCCCTGGAATGCAAGAGTGGGTCAACACTTGTAGAACAATCAACGTGATAGATAATATCAACAAGAGAAAAAGCAAGAACTGTATGATCCTCTCATAGATGCAGAGAAAGGATTTGACAAAAATAGAGCATCCATTCCTGATCAAAACTCTTCAGCGTGTAGGGATAGAGAGACGTTCCTCAGCATCTTACAAGCCATCTACGAAAAGGCCACAGGAAATATCATTATCAATGGAGAAACACAGAGAGCCTTTCCTCTAAGATGAGAAACAAGACGGGGATGTCCACTCTGACCACTGCTATTCAATATAGTACTAGAAGTCCTAGCCTCAGCAGTCAGACAACAAAAAGAAATAAAAGGCATTCAAATGGGCATAGAAGTCAAACTCTCCCTCTTTGCAGATGACATGACACTGTACATAAAAACCCCCAAATCTCCACCCCAAGATTGCTAGAACTCATACAGCAATTTGGCAGGGTGGCAGGATACAAAATCAATGCTCAGAAATCAGGGGCATTTCTATACACTAACAATGAGACTGAAGAAAGAGAAATTAAGGAGTCAATCCCATTGACAATTGCACCCAAAAGCATAAGATACTTAGGAATAAACCTAACCAAAGAGGTAAAGAATCTCTACCTTAAAAACTACAGACCACTTCTGAAAGAAATTGAGGAAGACACAAAGAGATGGAAAAATATTCCATGGTCATGGATTGGTAGAATTAATATTTTGTAAATGTCAATGTACCCAGGGCAATTTACATGTTCAATGCAATCCCTATGAAAATACCACGGACTTTCTTCAGAGAGTTGGAACAAATCATCTTAAGAGTTGTGTGGAATCAGGAAACACCTGAGTAGTCAGGGGAATATTAAAAAAGAAAACCATAGCTGGGGGCACCACAATGCCAGATTTCAGGTTGTACTACAAAGCTGTGATCATCAAGACAGGGTGGTACTGGCACAACTACAGACACCATAGATCAATGGAACAGAATAGATAACCCAGAAAAGGGCCTTCCACTCTATGGTCAACTAATATTCGATAAAGCAGGAACAACTTCCCACTGGAAAAAAAGTCTCTTCAATAAATGGTGCTAGGAAAATTGGACAGCCACGCACAGAAGAATGAATGTGGACCATTCTCTTATACCATACACAAAGATATGGATGAAAGATCTAAATTTGAGACGAGAACCATCAAAATTCTAGAGGAGAACACAGTCAGCACTCTTTTTGAACTTGGCCACTGCAACTTCTTGCAAGATACATCTATTAACTTCTTGAAAGATACATCTTGCAAAGGAAAGAAAAGCAGAAATGAACTATTGGGACTTCAAGATAAAAAAAATTCTACACAACAAAGAAAAAGTCAACAAAACTAAAAGACAGCCTACAGAATGGGAGAAGATGTTTTCAAATAACATATCTGATGAAGGGCTAATATCCAATATCTATAAATAACTTATTAAACTCAACAGCAAAGGAACAAACAACCCAGTCATGAAACAGTCTAAATACATGAACAGACATTTCACCAAAGAAGACATAGACATGGCCAACAAGCACATGAGAAAATGCTCCACATCACATGCCATTAGGGAAACACAAATCAAAACCACAATAAGATACCACCTCTCACCAGTGAGAATGGTGAAAATGAACAAGACAGGAAACAACAAATATTGGAGAAGATGTGGAGAAAGGGGAACACTCTTGCACTGTTGGTGGGAATGTGAACTGGTACCACCACTCTGGAAAACTGTGTGGAGGTTCCTCAAAGAGTTAAAAATAGAGCTACCCTATGACCCAGCAATTGCACTACCCTGGATTTACCCCAAAGGTACAGATGCATGAAAAACCGAGATACCTGGACTCCAATGTTTATATGTATCAAACTGTGGAAAGAGCCTGTATATACAACGGAATATTTCTCAGCTATTAGAAACGATGAATACCCACCATTTACTTTGACGTGGATGGAACTGGAGGGTATTATGCTGAGTGAAGTAAGTCAATCCGAGAAGGACAATCATCATTTGGTTTCACTCATATTGGGTATTTAAAAAATATTGAAGGGAATTATACGGGAAGGATAGAAATTAAGTGAGAAAAATCAGAATGGGTGACAAAACATGAGAGACTCCTAACTCTGGGAAATGAACAAGGGGTAGTGGAAGGGGATGTGGTCAGGGTTATGGGGTGACTGGATTTCAGGCACTGAGGGGGGGGATTTGACTGGATGAGCACTGGATGTTATACTATATGTTGGTAAATCAAACTCTAATAAATATATATACAAAAAAGGAAGAAACCCTAAATTTAAAGATACAAATATAATTATACAAAAATAAAATATTAATAATACTTAGTATTCCAAACATATAAAGAAAAACTCAACAACATTTACAACTTTATAACAAGAATAAAAATTACCCAATTTAAAAACGCACTTTGGGAGGCACTGGATGGGTGTTATATGTTGGCAAATCGATCTCCAATTAAAAAAAAAATGGACAGAGGGCTTTAATGGCTCTCCAAAGATGTAAAATTGGCCAATAAGCACATGAAAAGTTTCTCAACATCTTTATTAATTAGAGAAATGAAAATCAAAACTACAATGAGATACCACTTAATACCTACTAGAATGTATATATCAATTTATGAAAAGACATGGAGGAAACTTAAAGTATTTATTATTAATTGAAAATGGCTTTCTGAAAAGTTAAATACTCTCTGATTCTAAGGGCATGTAATTTTGGAGAAAGCAAAACCATATAGAAGTAAAAATATTAGTGGTTTCCAGAGGTTAGGGGGAAGGGAGGAATCAATAAATGGACTGAGAAACTTTAGGGCAGTGAAATTATTCAGTATGATACTATAATAGTGGATGCATGCCATTATTCATTTGTCCATATTCTTAGAATGTAGAACATCAAGATTGAATCCTAGTGTAAACTTATGGACTCTGGGTGATAATAATGCTTTAATGTAGGTTCATCCATGTTAACAAATGTACTATTCTGGTGGAGGATGTTCATAATGGGAGAGGCTATCCATATGTAGGAACAGGGTACATGATAAATCTCTGTACCTTCTGCTCAATATTTCTGTGAACCTAAAATTAAAAATAAAGTCTATTAAAACCAAGTAACTATTGTAGATTTAAGTTTTTTACATATAGTTCCAATTTTCTTACATTTTAAATTCCTTTTCAGGGAAATAGACAAGATTCTAAAGTGTATGTGACTGGTTCTGACAGTTCTATTCTGTTTAACTAACATCCTCAAATATTTCTATCTATTTCAGGTGTGGTTCACAGGTGTCTAAAACTCCAAACCAAATGATTCGCTGAGATATTTTGGGTCCACATGAGAATGAATACAAGCATCTCAGGGAGTAGTAAACTAGAAAGGCAAACATTAAAGTGGAGTCACAGATACTTCTCTTAATTTGACCTTCTTTTCTTATTGAGTAAAGCTATCCAGTGTCTACTCCAGAACGTGAAAAAAAAACACCAGTTGTATGTAACAAAAGATAAATTATTTTAGACTCAGACATTCCAAGGAATCCACCACTTTCTAGCTGTATAGTCTATGCAAGGGATTTCTTTTTTTTAATTTTTTATTTTTTATTTTTGATAGTACACACAGAGAGAGAGAGAGAGGCAGAGACATAGGCAGAGGGAGAAGCAGGCTCCATGCACCGGGAGCCCAACATGGGATTCGATCCCGGGTCTCCAGGATCACTTCCTGGGCCACAGGCAGGCGCCAAACCCCTGCGCCACCCAGGGATCCCTATGCAAGGGATTTCATCTGTCTTAGCCTCAGTTCTCTTATCTGAAATATGATAATAATAAATGTCTACAGATAGTAATGTACCTATTAATTGAGGTACGATGTAGAGCAACTAGCCCAATATATGATGGCTAATAATATCTAATATAGTCGTAGAATAATTTTCCATTTTATAAAATAATTTGTAAAAAAAAATAATTTCTTACTCCTCTATATAGCAACACAAATCTATGAAGTTTTTGCTCTTACCAACCATGGAAAGGAAAGATCAGAGCTGAATCTAATGTAACTGCTAGGATGAACCGAGCCTCTAGGAATAAATAATCTCAGACTTTTTGGTCTTGACTGAGAGTAACTATAATTCTATTGGAGGTACAATTAGAGATGGTCAACGGACACAAGGGTTAATAATAGAATTCACTGTCTAGCTCAATGCCTTAAATTCGGAGTTGTGAAACTACACTTAGAAATCATGTTTGTACATTGTTTTTAATACCTTTGTGAAATATGTACTTGTTATTTAAGATTCCGCTCATTTCTTACTTTCTTCATGATATCTTTGCTTATCTTGCTATCTTATTCATACTTAAAAAGTCTTTTTTTGTACTGAAGTTACAGCTCTTAGAAAATCTTCCTCAGAACAAACATTTTTTTGTGTGTTGGTATCTGTCCTCCCATTATATAAAGAGCTTTGTGAGAGAGAAAGATCTCTGTTTTTAATCTTTCATGCATTCTGGGTAATACCTAACACAGAACTTGGGACATATTAGGCAATTAGTTAATATTTTTGAACACCAATAAAAATTAATTAAAAAAATAAAATAAAAAATAAAAAAAAAAGGGCTGCAAACTATGGTTGTACTTGCTCTGGGAATGCTAAATGCAGAGGGTTGAAGTGGACTTTTGATATATTAAGTAATAATTATTAATTCTGAGTGGTGAGAATATGGGTGTAGGTTATGTTATTCTTTGTACTTTTCTATATTGTTTAATGTTCTCAAAATAAAGAAAGAGCACCTAGTTAAATCAAAAAAAATATTTTTGAACTGTCTCTCTTGTTTGGTTATCAGTATAACTCATATGTACTGCAGATTTATCTGTGTTGTCTGTAAATTATTCAGTCCTTTGAATTACAGAAAAACAGTGTCAGAATATCTCAACCAGAAACTTTTTCACCGGTGTCACAGGAGAAAAATTAACATAGTTATATTTGTTTCTAGATGTTTTTGTTTATTCTTTGTACAATCTACTTTCTAAATTTATTACCTCACCCAAACACCTACTGAAGGACCTGGAAACTCAAATTATTTCTTGTTGTGGTTTAAGTATGCCTGCTTCTGGATACAAGATAAGAATATAAAGGCTTTGCTACTATACTGTTTTTATACACAGGCGTAAGTTATGGATATGGTAGAGGTTCTTTATGTTTCTCATTGGCTTCAGTTTGCTACCCTAAATGGATTGAGTCAAGGCCATGTTTTCATGCCATAGACATGCCACTCAAATATCAGTGTGACCATTTTTGAAAAGCCACTATGTACCACTTTATTGCTGCAGATGTCTTTTACATCTGGCAAGGGCCATTTCTCTGCATGTCAACAGTAATTCAATTTAACAGCTGCCTCTTTTGACAAGCTTAGTGTCAGACTCTAAAATGACAGGGTGACAGTTTTCTTTTTCCTGAACAGAACATAGTGCAAATTAACTATTTGAATGCAGGAGAATTAAATGCATTTAGAGCACATTATTTTTTTCTGAGTAATCTGAATAGGCTTGGGATATTATTTGTGTGAATATATGGTCTATAGAGCTACTGAAGCTGATGATTCAAGGTGTTTTTCAGGACGTTTTGATTTGTACCTGAAATATGCTAGTATAAAACTAAAAAAATTAAATGAATATAAAGCAATTACTAAATAGAAACAGTGGAAATTGAGAAATGTGTAGAATAAGCACTTGAGTTACATTGTCTAAATTCCTTAGGGTTCTTTGTGGATTCAGATTTAAAGTGTGTGCTAGTACCACAGCTGATGGCATCATAAGCTAAACTTTTCTATTGTAGCCATTGTGCATACCATTTTCTCTTTAAAAAGCTAGCTATGAGAGATGGCCTTGCATGTAATCATAAACCTAATGACAATACTGGTCTTTGCTACTTTCATGGCTATTCTTTATGTGCATTTCTTTTTTTCTAAAGTCTGCCTGACTGGAAGCAAGAACCTAGGAACTTGGTTCTACCTCCCTCCCTCCTGTTTGATTCTCTTGAGATGAAAACATTTTGATTGAAATACTTTCTTTTTAAATATATATATATATTATATGTATATAGACATATGTATATGTATATATAGATATATATTCATGAAAGATACAGAGAGAGAGGCAGAGACATAGACAGAGGGGGAAGCAGGCTCCTCACAGGGAGCCCAATGCAGGATTCAATCCCCAGACCCGGGATCATGTCCTGAGCTGAAGGCAGATGCTCAACAACTGAGCCACCCAGGTTTCCCCAAAATATTGTTATTTTTATTTTGTTAGAGAGAGAGAAAAAGAAAACACAAGCAGGGGAAGGGGCAGAGGGAGAGAGACAGACTCCCTACTGAGTGGGGGGCCTGATGTAAGGCTTCATCCTAGAATCCTGAGATCATGAGCTGAGCCAAACTCTTATGCTTAACCAACTGAGCTACCCATGCACCCCTTAACTGAAGTGCTTTCTGCCAGTCACTGAGCTGCACATGGGGACACTCAGGGGAAATAAAAGCAGATATAACCCCTGCCTTCATAGTGTTTGCAGTCTATTACAGTATTAATTTTCTATGACTGCCATAACAAATTATCATAGACTTAGTTTAAAACAGCGCAGGTTTATTTTCCTATAGTTCTATAAGTCAAAGAAGCCTGAGCATAGATTTCTGAATTAGTTCCTCTGCTTGGAGTTTCACAATGTTGAAATCAAGGTATCAGGGTGCTGTAGTCCCTTCTGGCGACTGTAAGAGAGAGTATGTTTCTTTGATCACACTAGTAATTGGTAGAATTTAATTCCTTGTCACTGTAGCACTGAGTTCCCCATTTTATTGCTGGCTGTCAACTGACAGTCATTTCTAGTTTTCAGAAGCCACCTATGTTTCTTGGCTCATGGCCTTTTTTTGATATATTTATAGCCAGCAATGGTAAATCAAGTCCCTCTCATGCTTTGTTTCTTTCCTTTTCTTCTACCATAGCTCTCTGACTTCATCAGGGAAAATGTTTCTATTTTTAAGGAAACATATTATTAGATTGGCCCAACTAGATTATCTCATCCCAGTTCCATAAATTTAATAACATCTATAAAGTGCCTTTGTCTTCTATGGTAAGCACAGTCACAGAATTTGGGAATCAGGTCATCAACATATAGGGGGAAACATTATTCTCTCAACTTCATGGGGGAAATAGAAATGGAAAAAGTCCAATAATTTATAAAAGAAGCACGGAATGGTATTTTGAAAATGTTATGAGGAGGAATAACCAGAGGTTCAGGAAATATCTTCCTAAGGAAGTACTTTCTAAGCTAAAAGAGTAGGAATTAGTCAGAAAAATAAGATTGTGCAGGAGAAAAGTTTCAGAAAGAGGGAAAACTAGGTATACATGACTAGAGATAATGAATATAATACTGAAGATACAATAGATTTTATTTAAGATAATAAATAAAACAAGCATTACTGCATCATTATAGGAAGTGGAGGAGTATAATGTAATAGACCAGAGAAGTGAACAGGATCCATATTATTTAGGCCTCTTTGTGCTTTGTTGAAAATGTAGATCTTTGTCCTACAAACAATAAGGTCCACTGAAAAGTCCTACCTTGAAATGCCCTGAGGCCTAACATCTGTGACATAAGACTTAAGATTAAGACCCAGTATTACATGGGCCTTGACATCTGGAAAAAACTGGGAAGACCTTGAATGACCTAGTTGCAAGATTCTATCTTTATTGTTATCCTGAAAAATGGTACTGTATCCAAGCATCTGTTATTATCATAGGGAAGGCAAAATGCCCATAAACCTTATGTATAAGGCTTTAGTTCTCTGCTAGGCCATGGATGTATTCAAACAAGCCAATTATACTACCCTATGTTATACCTCACCTTCTTAATACTACAGTGGCTGCTCCCCATGTTCCTGGTTTACTCTGTTCCTGAGGAAAACCTCATGTCACCAGCTATTCATGATATGTGGTCTCCTTCTTCACTAAACTGTGAGTATATGTGATTAATATACTACTGTAAATTTCATCTTTCCAGTCTCAGTATTGTGTGTTTGTCCATCCATATAACCCTAGGTTAGGAATCCTTTACTCACCAAAGAGTTAAAGTGCACATGAATAAAACTAAATCTAGACTTCGTTTATCACTCATAATTTTAATCTGACCTTTAACTACTTAAGAGGAGAAATATGGTAAAAATAATGAGTTGCACTTAAAAATTTAGGGACAGGTAACTGCTTAACATCCTCCCTTAACTTATGTGGCTTGGTAGAGAGAAGATTTGTATTTTTATACAGGAAAATCAGAGCAACTATGCTCCTTCCCCAAAGGATGTTTTAGGTGTATAAACACGTTTATACACTTAGCAGTAGGAGAAATACTTGGGTCATGGAGTTTTGACTGGTAGCCTTTATTATACCATTTAAGCAACTGCATATCCATGCATACAGTAGGTCTAGCTGGCCAATCAAGAAAATTATTCCAGGCCCAAAGTGGAAACAGTACATAATAAAAGGCCAAAACCTCTATTGTTTTAGAATCCATATCTGTTATTAATTTTCAGTATGATCTTATATAGATCATTTTTCTTCCCTGTGTTTCAATAATTCTATTTGGAGAGAATACATGGAGTAGTTAGAATCAATGGTCTCTATAGTTTAATTACTTTCTGATGTATAATTCTGCAAAAGTTCATGATTAAGACTTTAAAGGGATCAACTTATTCCTGAACTTATAGACTGTAATAATTATTGTGTGGCCTGTTGTTAAGTGGTGAGCTATTAACAATTGAACCTCTGTGGTACAAGAGGATGCTGTTTCTTTTTAGCTTTTTAGAGTTTATAAAAAGCAGAAAAGTTATCAGCTGTTACTTTTTACCTTTTCCAATAGCATTTGTGAAGATCACCTGAAATGGGTTATTGTGTGTTCCAGAGTTAATGTTTTTTGTGATATTATTGCAGCAAAATGGCACAATTGAGAATTGATTTATGAGGCTCTTTTGCTAAATGAGAGTTTCTTTAATCAATTTGTACTTTTCCATCTTAATCAGTGTCATCTAACAGGAAGAAGAAAACAAAAGTGACATATGACTAAATTACAAAGGATGAGCCCACCTTTTACTACAGACTTCTGCCTTCTCCTAATTGGTTATAGTTTAAATTCAGTTCAACATTAGGTCTCAACTTACCTCTTCTAAATTAGGACTCAATATAGCTTCTAGGAGCTGAAGCTCAGGAAATTAACAAATAATCGCTATGGGTATTCTATATTTTTATAAAAATAAACACATACCCATGATGAATCATATCCAGGACTCCATCTCTAAGAATGAATCAAGGTCATAGTTTTCCCTTATCACAGCTACCTTAATATTCAGAGGTAAGTACCAATCACCATAAACTTCTCTCCATATTATTTTATGCCTCTGTCATGCATAGGATTTCCTAAGTACTTCTTAAATATAGTGACATCTTCAGCCTCTATTATTCATTGTAGAAAATAAGTAAATGCAAAACAAGGTGGGACAAAATTATTTTTGACATTTGAGAGCAGAGGATGGTAAAAGTTGGTAATGAAAACATGTAAATTAAGCTTATCCTACATGATATTTACATTTTAAAGACATAACCATGTTACTCATCTTTCTATAATAACTTATTCCTCTAAGAATAATATTCTCAAGGTTCATCCATGTTGTGACATGTGTCACAATCTCATTATTTTTTAAGGCTTAATAATATCCTGTTGTAGGTATATGCCACATTTTTAAATCCATTCTCCCATTGATGGACACTTGGGTTGGTTCCACCTTTTGGCTCTTGTGAATAATGTTGCTCAGGACATGGATATACAAGTATCTGTTATCTATAAGTCTCTTAATTATGTGGAATATAAATAATTTAGAAGTGGAATGCTGGATCATATGGTAATACTGTGTTTATATTTTAGGAAACTGCCAAAATGTTTTCCATAGCAGCTGTATCATTTTACATTCCCACCAGGCAATGGATTAGGGTTTCAAATTAAACAACACCCTCAGTACCAAAATTTTTAATAGTCAACCCTAATGAGTGTGAAGTAATATCTTCTCATCATTTCAATTTGCAGTTCCCAGTTGCTACTAATGTTGAACATAGTTACATGTGCTTATTTGGACATGCACATGTCTTTTTTAGAAAAATGTCCTGCAATTCAACAATACACAAGAAGGCAACTCAATTAAAAAATGTGTAACAGACTTGGATATACAAGAAAATGCTACTTTATGCAAGAGCTACATAAATGTCTAGGATCTACTATGTGTCATGAAGAGCCTTATTTCCTATAGCCATAAGGCTAAAATTGCTCAAAGCCAAACCTAGAAATTCACCCTGTATTTGGTTAAATTCCAAAGCAAGGTAAACTTTCAGAATCACAATGTATCTACTGTTAAATGAGGGCATTGATTTTAAAATAAGGAGATCATGTATATTTGAATGAAGACTTTGGGGAAGATGCTGATGAAGCTGGGGACACTGACTTCTTAAATTCTGATTATCTTTGCCAGTAGAAAAGGTTTTTGCATCCCCAGGAGAAATAACCTCCTGATCCCCAGCAAAAGTTGTTTCCTCACTCCTAGGAGAGATGACCTCCCCACTCCCAGTGGCAGCCTCATCCACAGTACTATTGGCCTTTTCAATTCTATCTGGGGGGATTAGCCCAACCTTGCCTGAAGAAATGGTAATCACGTCCCCTGATGCAACTGTCATGGAAGAGAATGCTGACTTTCCTCTGGATCCACACCTACCACACTTCTTTGCTTCCAGACTTATAACTAGACTTAAGTCTAGCTGGTCCTTTTTTTAAAAATAAATTAATTTGTATTGGTGTTCAATTTACCAACATACAAAAAAACACCCAGTGCTCATCCCATCAAGTGTCTCCGTCAGGGCCCATCACCCATTCCCCCCACCCCCCGCCCTCCTCCCCTTCCACCACCCCTAGTTCCTTTCCGAGAGTTAGGAGTCTTTATGTTCTGTCTCCCTTCCTGATATTTCCCACACATTTCTTCTCCCTTCCCTTCTATTCCCTTTCACTATTATTTATATTCCCCAAATGAATGAGAACATACACTGTTTGTCCTTCTCCGATTGACCTACTGCACTCAGCATAATACCCTCGAGTTCCATCCACGTTGAAGCAAATGCTGGGTATTTGTCGTTTCTAATGGCTGAGTAATATTCCACATAAAACACATCTTCTTTATCCATTCATCTTTCGATGGACACCAAGGCTCCTTCCACAGTTTGGCTATTGTGGCCATTGCTACTAGAAACATCGGGGTGCAGGTGTCCCGGCGTTTCATTGCATCTGAATCTTTGGGGTAAATCCCCAACAGTGCAATTGCTGGGTCGTAGGGCAGGTCTATTTTTAACTCTTTGAGGAACCTCCACACAGTTTTCCAGAGTGGCTGCACCAGTTCACATTCCCACCAACAGTGTAAGAGGGTTCCCTTTTCTCCGCATCCTCTCCAACATTTGTGGTTTCCTGCCTTGTTAATTTTCCCCATTCTCACTGGTGTGAGGTGGTATCTCATTGTGGTTTTGATTTGTATTTCCCTGATGGCAAGTGATGCAGAGCATTTTCTCATGTGCATGTTGGCCATGTCCATGTCTTCCTCTGTGAGATTTCTCTTCATGTCTTTTGCCCATTTCATGATTGGATTGTTTGTTTCTTTGGTGTTGAGTTTAATAAGTTCTTTATAGATTTTGGAAACTAGCCCTTTATCTGATATGTCATTTGCAAATATCTTCTCCCATTCTGTAGGTTGTCTTTTAATTTTGTTGACTGTATCCTTTGCTGTGCAAAAGCTTCTTATCTTGATGAAGTCAAAATAGTTCATTTTTGCTTTTGTTTCTTTTGCCTTTGTGGATGTATCTTGAAAGAAGTTACTGTGGCCACGATCAAAAAGGGTGTTGCCTGTGTTCTCCTCTAGGATTTTGATGGAATCTTGTCTCACATTTAGATCTCTCATCCATTTTGAATTTATCTTTGTGTATGGTGAAAGAGAGTGGTCCAGTTTCATTCTTTTGCATGTGGATGTCCAATTTTCCCAACACCATTTATTGAAGAGACTGTCTTTCTTCCAAAGGATAGTCTTTCCTCCTTTATCGAATATTAGTTGACCATAAAGTTCAGGGTCCACTTCTGGGTTCTCTATTCTGTTCCATTGATCTATGTGTCTGTTTTTGTGCCCGTACCACACTGTCTTGATGACCACAGCTTTGTAGTACAACCTGAAATCTGGCATTGTGATGCCCCCAGGTATGGTTTTCTTTTTAAAAATTCCCCTGGCTATTCGTGGTCTTTTCTGATTCCACACAAATATTAAAATAATTTGTTCTAACTCTCTGAAGAAAGTCCATGGTATTTTGATAGGGATTGCATTAAACATGTAAATTGCCCTGGGTATCATTGACATTTTCACAATATTAATTCTGCCAATCCATGAGCATGGAATATTTTTCCAACTCTTTCTGTCTTCCTCAATTTCTTTCAGAAGTGTTCTATAGTTTTTAGGGTATAGATCCTTTACCGCTTTGGTTAGATTTATTCCTAGGTATCTTATGCTTTTGGGTGCAATTGTCAATGGGATTGACTCCTTAATTTCTCTTTCTTCAGTCTCATTGTTAGTGTATAGAAATGCCATTGATTTCTGGGCATTTATTTTGTATCCTGCCACGCTACCAAATTGCTGTATGCGTTCTAGCAATCTTGGGGTGGAGGCCTTTGGGTTTTCTATGTAGAGTATCATGTCATCAGCGAAGAGGGAAATTTGACTTCTTCTTTGCCAATTTGAATGCCTTTAATGTCTTTTTGTTGTCTGATTGCTGAGGCTAGGACATCCAGTACTATGTTGAATAGCAGTGGTGAGAGTGGACATCCCTGTATTGTTCCTGATCTTAAGGGAAAGGCTCCCAGTGCTTCCCCATTGAGAATGATATTTGCTGTGCGCTTTTCGTAGATGGCTTTGAAGATGTCGAGGAAAGTTCCCTCTATCCCAACACTCTGAAGTGTTTTGATCAGGAATGGATGCTGTATTTTGTCAAATGCGTTCTCTGCATCTAATGAGAGGATCATATGGTTCTTGGTTTTTTCTCTTGTTGATATGATGAATCACATTGATTGTTCTACGAGTGTTGAACCAGCCTTGTGTCCTGGGGATAAATCCTAGTTCGTCAGGGTGAATAATTTTCTTAATGTGTTGTTGGATCCTATTGGCTAGTATCTTGTTGAGAATTTTTGCATCCATGTTCATCAGGGATATTGATCTGTAATTCTCCTTTTTGGTGGGGTCTTTGTCTGGTTTTGGAATTAAGGTGATGCTGGCCTCTTAGAACGAATTTGGAAGTACTCCATCTCTTTCTATCTTTCCAAACAGCTTTAGTAGAATAGGTATGATTTCTTCTTTAAACGTTTGGATAGAATTCCTCTGGGAAGCCATCTGGCCCTAGACTCTTGTGTCTTGAGAGGTTTTTGATGACTGCTTCATTTTCCTCCCTGGTTATTGGTCTGTTTGGGTTTTCTATTTCTTCCTGCTCCAGTTTTGGTAGTTTGTGGCTTTCCAGGAATGCGTCCATTTCTTCTAGATTGCCTAATTTATTGGCGTATAGCTGTTCATAATATGTTTTTAAAATCGTTTGTATTTCCTTGGTGTTGGTAGTGATCTCTCCTTTCTCATTCATGATTTTATTAATTTGAGTCTCCTCTCTCTTCTTTTTAATAATGTTGGCTAATGGTTTATCTATCTTATTAATTCTTTCAAAGAACCAACTCCTAGTTCTTTTGATCTGTTCCACAGTTCTTTTGGTCTCGATTTCATTGAGTTCTGCTCGAATTTTAATTAACTCTCTTCTTCTGCTGGGGGTGGGGTCCATTTGCTGCTTTTTCTCTAGCTCCTTTTTTTTTAATTTTTATTTATGATAGTCACAGAGAGAGAGAGAGGCAGAGACACAGGCAGAGGGAGAAGCAGGCTCCATGCACCAGGAGCCCGATGTGGGATTCGATCCCGGGTCTCCAGGATCGCGCCCTGGGCCAAAGGCAGGCGCCAAACCTCTGCGCCACCCAGGGATCCTATTCTCTAGCTCCTTTATGTGTAGGGTGAGCTTTTGTATTTGAGTTCTTTACAGTTATTGAATGGATGCTTGTATTGCAATGTATTTCCCCCTCAGGACTGCTTTTGCTGTATCCCAAAGATTTTGAACAGTTGTATCTTCATTCTCATTAGTTTCCATGAATCTTTTTAATTCTTCCTTAATTTCCTGGTTGACCTTTTCATCTTTGAGCAGGATGGTCCTTAACCTCCACGTGTTTGTGGTCCTTCCAAACTTCTTGTTGTGATTAAGTTCTAATTTCAAGACATTATGGTCTGAGAATATACAGGGGACTATCCCGATCTTTTGGTATCAGTTCAGACCCGATTTGTGACCCAGTATGTGGTCTATTCTGGAGAAAGTTCCATGTGCACTTGAGAAGAATGTGTATTCAGCTGAGTTTGGATGTAAAGTTCTGTCGATATCTGTGAAATCCATCTGGTCCAGTGTATCATTTAAAGCTCTTGTTTCTTTGGAGATGTTGTGCTAGAAGACCTATCGAGGGTAGAAAGAGCTAGATTGAAGTCATCAAGTATAAGTGTATTATTATCAAAATATTTCTTCAGTTTGGTTATTAATTGGTTAAAATATTTGGCAGCTCCCACATTCGGGGCATATATATTGAGGATTGTTAAGTCATCTTGTTGGATAGATCCTTTGAGTATGAGATAGTGTCCCTCTTCATCTCTCACTATAGTCTTTGGGGTAAATTTTAATTTATCTTATATGAGGATGGCTACCCCTGCTTTCTTTTGAGGACCATTTGAATGGTTCTCCAACCTTTTATTTTCAGGTTGTAGGTGTCCTTCTGTCTATAATGAGTCTCTTGTAGACAGCAATAGATGGGTCCCGCTTTTTTATCCAGTCTGAAACCCTGCGCCTTTTGATGGGGTAATTAATCCCGTTCACGTTCAGAGTTACTATTGACAGATATGAGTTTAGTGTCATCATGATATCTATTAAGTCCTTGTTTTTGTGGATTGTTCCGCTGAACTTCTTCTTAAAGGGCAATTTTAAGAGTCCCCCTTAAAATTTCTTGCAGAGCTGGTTTGGAGGTCACATATTCTTTCAGTTCCTGCCTGTCTTGGAAGCTCTTTATCTCTCCTTCCATTTTGAATGAAAGCCTTGCTGGATAAAGTATTCTTGGTTGCACGTTCTTCTCATTTAGGACCCTGAATATATCCTGCCAGCCCTTTCTGGCCTGCCAGGTCTCTGGAGAGGTCTGCTGTTACCCTAATATTCCTCCCCATAAATTCAAGGACTTTTTTTCTCTTGCTGCTTTAAGGATCTTCTCCTTGTCTTTGGAATTTGCAAGCTTCACTATTAAATGTCCAGGTGTTGGACGGTTTTTACTGATTTTATGGGAGGATCTCTCTATTTCCTGGACCTGAATGCCTGTTTCCCTTCCCAGATTCGGAAAGTTTTCAGCTAGGATTTGTTCAAATACATATTCTGGCCCTCTGGCCTTTTCGGTGCCCTCGGGAACCCCAATTAAATGTAGGTTTTTCTTCCTCAGGTTATCGTTTATTTCCCTTAATTTTTCCTCACGGTCTTTTGTCTGTCTCTTTTTTCCTCAGTTTCCCTCTTTGCCATCAACTTGTCTTCTATGTCACTCACTCGTTCTTCCACCTCGTTAAGCCTCGTCCTTAGGACTTCTAGTTTGGATTGCATCTCATTTAATTGTTTTTTTTTTAAATTAACTTTTATTGGTGTTCAATTTACCAACATACAGAAAAACACCCAGTGCTTAATTTCTGCCTGATTGGATCTAAATTCTGCAGTCATGAAGTCCCTTGAATCCTTTATGCTTTTTTCTAGAGCCACCAGTAGCTGTATCATAGTGCTTCTGAATTGGCTTTCTGACATTGAATTGTAATTCAGAATTTGTAACTTTGTGGGAGAGAGGACTGTTTCTGATTCTTTTTTTTGAGGTGAGGTTTTCCTTCTAGTCATTTTGCTCAGTGCAGAGTGGCCAAAAACAAGTTGTATTGGGAAAAGGAGAAAAAGAGAGAGAAGGGAAGAAAAGAGAAAAAGAAAAAAGAGAAAGAAGAAAAAAAGGGAAAAAAGAGAAGAAAAAGAGAAAGAAAAAAGAAAGAAAGGTGAAAAAAAAGGGGGGTGGCGGAAGCAATCAGGAGTCAAAAAGAAAGAAAGAAAAAAACACAAAACAAAACAAACAAACAAACAAAAAAAAACATGGGGGAGTATCTTCTGATTCTGTATACTTAAGTCTCTTGACTTCCCCTGAAACTTGTCAGTCTTGCTGGTCTTCTGGGGGAGGGGCCTGCTGTGCTGATTCTCAGGTGTTAGCACTTGGGGGAGCCGCTCTGCCCCTGCGTGGTGCAGGGCTCAGTGGGGGTTGTTTACCCCGTGAGGCCCCAGAAGGAACAGCCACAGTGGCGGGAGCAGCTCTGGAAACCTGGATTCAGCCCCCGCAGTAGCTCCGGAGCTCTCCGTCTGCAGGGCCTTCGGGCTCCCGGCCGGGGCCTCTGATCTGCTCAGCTCCGGGCAGGAGCGTCTTTGCTGTCCTCGGCCCTCCCGGCCTCTGCCTGTCCCGGGGGGGAGGCCGGATCCTGGGCTGTGTCCTTGCGCCCTGTGGTCCAGGGCCTGCGCTGTTGAATTTGCGCTCCCGCCCCACAGCCCCCTCCGCGGAGCCGCCGCCTGAGCCCCTTCGAGCTGTTCCCGGAGCCGCGCTGCCCCCTCCATGCGGAGCTTCTTCCTCCGCCCGAGCCGCTGCCGCCGAGCTGCTCCCGGAGCCCCGCAGCCCCCTCTGTGGAGCCGCCGCCCGAGCCCCTCCGAGCTGCTCCGGGTCCCGCCGAGCGCTGCAGCCCTTAGGGAGCTCGGCGCACTCTCTCCGGGGCGGGGCGCAGGTGCCTGTTAGTGTCCCAGGGAGCCCGAGGGCATCCCCGCCCTCCTGGGTCCTGCTCTAACTCCCTGAGAGCCCCTTTCTGCGGGGAAGGTTGGTGCAGCTCCTGCTCCTCCGGGACGGGGCTCTCCTGTCCTGGGGACACTCGCCCCGGCCTCAGCCCGGCTCCTCGCGGGGCCCCTCCTCCTTGGAGGCCTTTTGTTTATTTCTTTTTCCCCATCTTCCTACCTTGATAGAAGCGCGAACTCTTCTCACTGTAGCATTCCAGCTGGTCTCTCTTTAAATCTCAGGCCGAATTCGTAGATTTTCAGGATGATTTGAAGGTTATCTAGGTAATTTGGTGGGGACAGGTGATTTGGGGACCCTACTCTTCTGCCATCTTGCCCCTCGTCCCAGTCTAGCTGGTCCTTAAAGGTCTTAAAAGCGAGGTATAATATACTCCAAAAGAACTACTTGATCTTTCTAATTTATACAAGCAGAACTCTGAGGAACATGGAGAAGAATGGATACTAAGGACGTAAGATAATGGTAGAAAGAATATAAATTTGGATCAGGATGTATTTATCAATACAGTCCTACTAAGTAGAAATTCTGAATTTAACTTTGCAGCTTTGGGAGTTAAAAGGGACTCCAAAACTTTGGTTGATTGGCTGAAATGTTGATAGAAAATAGCCCCCTGTGTGATTTAGAAATGCCTGATAAAAAAAAGTGCCTGATAAAAAAAAATGCCTGATATTTCCTGGTTTAATATAGAAAAAATGATTCAGAGGTTTGGAGAGACTGGAATATTAGAAGGAATATACCATTTAAGATCTATTCACTCACATTGGGAGAGTCTAGAAGACATACATACCTTCATCAATATTTTGAGAAATAAATTTCTATGGGGAGCCTCTGTATCCTTAAAGAGCCTGATGGTATTTCTTTTTTACAGGCAAGATATTACAGTGAAAATTATACCCACTCAACTGGAAAACCTAAATTCAATGACAGTAATTGGATCTTGGAGTGGCCAGAGCCACATAGCAGCACTCAATAGCCAAAGGCAAGGTGGGTATGATTACATATACCAGTTGAACCTAGCAACAGAGAAGTAGAAACTGCTGTACATTTATTGCTAAGACATTTACATAACAGTCATGACAGAACTATGCAAGTAAATCACAGAACAACCGTTTATAATTTTGGAGCAAAGCACTTTTGTAATATGAAGATCACTAGTTTCCTTTTGAGAACAGGTCCTAGCCTACTATTGGGCTTAGTAGAGATTGAACACTTAACCAAAGGCCACAAAGTTACCATGCAAACTGAGTTGACCATAATGAATTGAGTATTATCTGACTTACCAAACCATAAACCTGAGTGTGCACAGCAGCACTTCATCATCAGATGGAAGTAGTATATACATGATTAGGCCAGAGTAGGTCCTAGCAGCACAATTAAGTTACATGAAGGAGTGGTCCAAATGCCCATGATCCTCACTTTTGCTACACTGCATTCTGTATCCCATTCTGCACCTATGACTTCATGGGGATTTCCTTATAATCAGTTGAGAGAAGAAGAAGACTTGGGCCTGGTTTACAAATAATGCCGCATGATATGCAACCACCAACTGAAAGTGGACAGCTATAGCACCCCAGTCTCTATAGAACAACCTTGAAGGACACTTATGAAA
Organism: Vulpes vulpes; assembly: GCF_048418805.1. Classification (NCBI taxonomy): domain Eukaryota; kingdom Metazoa; phylum Chordata; class Mammalia; order Carnivora; family Canidae; genus Vulpes; species Vulpes vulpes. The sequence goes on from NC_132796.1 coordinate 60,450,345, forward strand.
GGAAATCCTCCCCATGGCACCAAGTTGTTCACTTTGCTTGGAAGGAGAAATGGCCAGGGGTATGATTATATAACAATTTATGGGCTTTTTCCAATGGTTGAGTTGGATGGCCATGGACTTAGAAGGAACATGATTGGAAAATTGGTGGCAACAAAATCTGGAGAAGAATATGAATTCTCTATTTTCATCACTCCACAGCACATTTATTTTGACAACCACCCATGGACAATAGTACTTTTGTGGAAGTTCAGGAGTCCAGCAGAGAAATTAAGAAAAAAAAACATTGGGACAAAAAAGCCTAAGGATAGATGCATTGAAGAATGTAAGAATAGTTTCAAAAAATCCATACTACCCCTTCCATGAAACAAAGCTCAGTTTTAAGAGAGACCACCTTGACCTGTGATTTCTCCCACAGGGAAAAGTGAGAGTGTAGTTAGTGAATGCCTGGCTTCCCTAGACAAGTGAGACACTGACCAAGAGCACATTCCTTTCATGCCTCTCTTGTAATGCTGAGGTGATTGGGAAAGCTGAAGGCTTTGGGAGAGTCTGACAACACGGTAACAAGAGTTTAGAATTCATGAAAATTACACCGAAATTACTAAAGGTTTTTATTTTTTAATGGACCTTATCAGGAAGCCTGTCCGTGAGATGTCCATGGGTGCCCTGCCTACTAATTCCTTCAATTGGTGCATGGGCACCCCTGATGCTCCACACATTTCATCACATCCCTGACAATAAAGTGCAAGTTTTTATAGAATCACAAGCACACAAAGTAAACCAGCCCAACTTATCAGAACTGGAAAAAAAAAAACATTCAAACTTGAGCATTTTAGGGTATCTTCCTCCAGAGAAAATAAATGTGAGGCTCTCATCACCCAGAGTGAGTTTGCAAGATTGAGATAAAAAAAATTAAATCTTGAGGATCAACGAGGAGGAAGCAAGATATGTGGAGTGGTTGCATCTGTAAGGAGGCCTAAAAGAGCCTCAGAATGCCTATCTGGGCAGACTCATCAGAGAAAAGCAAATACCATATGATAAAGGTATTTCTCTCCCAAAGCCGGTCAGTAAAGGCTAGAGTAGGTGACTGCATCTACAAATGTGAGGACAATGATGCAAAACTACAAGAAATAAAATCAAGGAAACATGACATCACAAAAGCAACACAATATTTTTTAGTAACCAACACCAAAATGGAGATATATGAATTTCCTGACAAAGAAATAAAAATAGCTGTCTTAAAGAAGAGCTACAAAAGAATACTGATAGACAACTCAGTGAGCAGAAAAACAATACATGAACAAAATGGGAAGTTTAACAAAGAAAGTGGAAGATGAAAAATACAAAAAAATGAAAAAAATGAAACCACACTCCTTTGAATACAAAGGAGTTAAAAACATATGTCCACCTAAAATTTGTCACAAGGGTGTTCATGATAATTTTATACATAAGGATAAAGCATGGATGCAACTACAATGTCTTTCAAAAGGTAAATGGATAAATAAACTGTGGCATATTCAGATATTGGAATATTCAACATTAAAATGAAATGAGCTATCAAACCATAAAAAGACATGGAAGAACCTTAAATTCATATTATTAAATGGAAGAAGCCAATCTGGAAAGTCTACATAATGTATAATTCCAACAAAATGACATTCTGGGAAAAGCAAAACCATGAAGACAATATGGACAGTACTTGTAAGGGTTTGGTAGGGTCAGGAAAAGAATAAATATGTGGGACACAGGATTTTTAGGGAAATGAAAACACACTGTTTAATTTTATAATAATGGATATATAGCATTATAAATTTGCCTAAACATTTAAAATGTACAACACCAAGAGTGAACTGTAATGTAAACTATGGGTTTGGGATGCTTATATTGTGTCAACATACGCTCATCAATTGTAACAAATGTACCATTCTGATGGGGAATGTTGATAATTAGAGAGGCTATGAATGTGTGTGGGCAGGAAACAAATGGGAAGGCTGTACCTCACCCTCAATTTTTCCTTGAACTCTAACTGCTCTAAAAAAATTACAGTCACACACACACACAAAACCCCACAGTAGAGAATGTCAATATTAGACTTGATCAAGCATAAAAAAGAATATATGAAGTAAATGACAAGTTATTTGAAAATAAACAATCAGAAGGACAAAAGAAAAACAAAAATCCAAGAAAAACTACGGGGTTTATGGAATATCAGAAAAAATAAGTAATATAAACTTTATGGGAGTCCTAGAAGTAGAAGAGAGAGAGAGAAGATGCAAAAGTTTTACTGAAAGACATAATGGCTAAATACTTTCCAAATATGGGAGAAATATGAACATCTAGGTACATGAAGCTCAAAATTCCCCAGAGATTCAACATAAAGACTTCACCAAGACACATAACCTAAATCAAAATCAAAGAAAAAGAAAGAACTTTGAAAGTTGAAAAAGAGACTCCTAAAATACAAGCTACCTGCTATCTGTCACCATAAAATACTATGACAATATCATTGAGTATATTTCCCATGATATGACTTTTCCTCCCATGATTACATATTCCATAACTGGAAACTTGTATATCACACTCCATGTCATCCATTTTGCCCATCCTCCACTTCTCTGGCAAACATCAGTGTGTTCTCTGTATTTATAAGGCTGCTTCTTTTTTTTTTTTTAATTTTTTTTATTTTTATTTATTTATGATAGTCACAGAGAGAGAGAGAGAGAGGCAGAGACACAGGCAGAGGGAGAAGCAGGCTCCATGCACCGGGAGCCTGATGTGGGATTCGATCCCGGGTCTCCAGGATCACGCCCTGGGCCAAAGGCAGGCGCCAAACCGCTGCGCCACCCAGGGATCCCTATAAGGCTGCTTCTGCTTTTTGTTTGTTTATTCATTTGTTTTGTTTTTTTTATATCATGTGTAAGGGAAACCAGTCTTTCATTATCATACTTATTTTATTTAGCATAATACCCCCTAGGTACACCCATGCTTTGGCAAATGGCAATAAGTCATCTGCTTTATGGCTATGTAAATTCCAGTTTATCTACATGTGTGTGTATCTCACATTTTTCTTATCTATTTGTCTATCAATGGACACTTAGATTGTTTTTATATATTGGCTCTTGTAAATAATGCTGCAAGAAACAAAGGGGTGCATGTATCTTTTTGAATAAGTGTTTTTGTTTTCTTTTTGTTAAAAAAGCCATCTCTCAGTAATGGAGTTATTAAATTATATGATATTACTATTTTATAAATTTTTTGAGGGACTTTCATACTGTTATCCACAGTGGCTGTCTCCAATTTACATTTTCAACAAGAGTGCACAAGGATTCCTTTGTCTTCACATCTTTGCCAACACTTGTCATTTCTTGTCTCTGATTTTAGCCATACTGACAGATGGTTTTGATTTACCTTTACCTGATGATTAGTGATGCTATCTTTTCATGTGTCATTTGGCTACCTGCATGTCTTCTTTGGTAAACATGTCTATTCAGATCCTGCGTCCATTTTTAAAATTGTCTTTTGGTGTTAAGTGGTAGAAGTTAGATACTAACCTCTTATCGGATATATTATTTGAAAATATCTTCTCCCATTCACTAGGTTGCCATTTTCTAAGCTGATTTTCTTTCCACTGTGCTAAAGGGTTTTTTTGTTTTGTTTTGTTTTGTTTTGTTTTTCCGATGTAGTTCCAATAGTTTACTTTTGCTTTTGTTTCTCCTACTTGAAGATCTGTATCTAGAAAAATGTTGCTACAGCTGATGTTAAATAAATCACTGCTTGTGTTCTTATCTGGTATTTTTTATGCTTTCAAGTTTCAAATTTAGCTCTTTAATTCATTTTTAAGTTATTGTTACCTATATTGTAAAAATGGGTCTAGTTTCATTTTTTTAATGTAGCTCTCAAGTTTTTCCAGCCACATTGAAGTATTCTGATGCAAAATGACAATGGATGGACTTGTGTAATTTTATGTGTCAACTTGATTGAGCTATGGGATGACAAGATATAGATTAAAACATTATTTCTATGTATATCTGTGAGGATGTTTATGTATATTTGAAATGGTAGACTAAAGATTACCCGACCAATGCCAGTAAGCATATCCAATCTACTGAGAACCTGAATAGAACACAAAGGCAGAAAAAGGACAAATTTATTATCTTTTGTTGGGCTGGGAAATCCATCTTTTGCCCTTGGACACCATCAGCACTACTAGTTTTTAATCTTTTGGTCATAGAATGGGACTTATCAGTCCTCTCATTCTCAGGCCTTTGGTCTTGAAATAGTATACAATTGCCTCCACCAGTTTTCAAGCCTTCTGATTCATTCTAAAATACACCACTGGTTTTCTTGGTTCTCCAGCTTACAGATGTCACATCATGGGGCTTCTTGACCTTTGTAATCATGTGTACCAATTTCTTTTTTTTAATATTTTATTCATTTGGGAAAATGCATGAAGGAGCAGGGGAAGAGCAGGAGGGAGAGGGACAAGCAGACTTCTTGCTGAGCATGGAGCCCATCACAGAGCTTGATCCCATAACCCTGAGATCATGACCTGAACCAAAATCAGGAGTCTAATACTTAACCAACTGAGCTACCCAGGTGCCACACGTATGCCAATTTCTAAATAAGTAATATACAAGAAAATAAGATTATATCTATATTATACCTATTTTATCATGTTATATATAGTGAAATATATATATTATATAAATATATAATTAATATATAATACCATGTTATATATAGTGTAATATACATATTACATATTATATATATAATTTGTTCTATTTTTCTGCAAGATCCTGACTAATAAAGTGTCATTTTATGTTATTAATGTTTATTTCTCATCAGATACATGATTTGTAAGTATTTGATTTTATTCAGTAGATTACCTTTTCACTTTCTTGGTTAAGAACATATATGTTAAAGTTCTCTTTTTTTTTGGTATTTCCTATTCTTTATACTCAATCTATATGTCTGTTCTTATTCCACTCATGGTTACCATCCTGTAGTAAGTTTTGAAATAAGGAATTGAGAGTCTTTGTTCTTTCATTTTCTTTTTAAAAATTAGTTATTTTGGGACCTTTGGAGTCCATATGAATTTTTGGATGATTTTTTTTTTTATTTCTTCATAAAATGCCATTGGGATTTTGATAGGGATTGCAGTAAACATTTAGATCACTTTGGGTAGTCTTGTCATTTTATTAATGTTAAATCTTCCAATCCATGATTGAGGAATGGCTTTCTAATTTGTCTAATTTAATTTCTTGCAGCAACGTTTTGTACTTTCTAGTGTAGAAGTTCTTGCCTCCTTGATTTTTATTCCTAAGCCATTTTTTTCCTTTGAGTTTATTGTAAATGGAACTGTTTCTTCATTTCCTCTTATGTATTGTTCATTTTAAGCTTAGAAATGCAGTTGATTTTTAAATGCTGATTTTGTATGTTGTCTTTTTGTTGAATTTGTTTTTAATTTTAGTAGTTTTATGGTGGGATACATATAATTTCATGTCATTAGTGAACATAACTAATTTTACATCCTTTTTTTTTTTCAATTTTGGCTCTTTTCTTTCTTTTTTGTTGATTAATTTATATGGGTAGAACTTCCAATACTATTTTGAGTAGAAGTGGTGGAACTAGGCATCCTTCATTTGTTCCTGTTTTTAGAGGCAAAGCTTTTAATCTTTCACCAATGATTAGATGTTAGTCATGGGCTTATCATGATAGAGCTGCTTTCACTTATGGACTGAAATGTATCTTCCAAAAATTTGTAACTTGAGGTCATAACTCCCACTGTCTCAGAAATCTATCATATTTGGAGATATGATGGCTATAAAATTAATCAAATTAAAATGGGTTTATTATTTTTGGGTTCATATCCAATATTTTTAGCAGCAATGATATAAAAATGGAAAACTTGGAGACAGAGAAGAAAATGCAGGGAGAAAGCTTTGAGAAGATGAAGACTGAGGATGGATTTATGCTTCTACAACTCAAGGGATGACACAAATGCTGTCACAACACCAGAAGCTAAGGGAGAATTATAGAACAGATTCTCCCTCAAAGCTCTCAGAATGAACCAACCCTGATGGCACCTTGCTTATGTACTTCTAGGCTTCATAACTGTGGGACAATTGATTTCTGCTGTAAAGCATCCTAGTTTGTAACACTTAGTAACATTGGCCCTAGCAAACTGATACACTTCCAATTCTAATTTATTGTATGTCTTTAACCATAAATGGTGTTAAATTTTGTCAAATATTCTTTCTGCAACTATTTAGGTAATCAAGTGATTTTTTCCATCGTCCTTTTAATGTGGCATATTACATTGACTTATTTTTATATATTGAACAATCCTTGCATTTTGTGAATAAACTTCATTTGGCCTTGGTGTATAATCCTTTTGATACGTTGGTGAATTCAGATTACTAGTATTTTGTTGGGGGAATGTACCATAAATATTGGTGAGGGATACTTGTTTGCTTTCCTTGCTGTATTTTTGTTTAGCCTTGGTATCAAGGTAATGCTGAACTTATAGACTGAATTAGGAGGTATTCCCTCCCTTTAGTATTTTTTGGAGGAATTTGAGAATTGGTGTTAATTCATCTTAAATGTGTGCAGAATTCACCAGTGAAGCTGTCAGGTCCAGGACAAATCTTTGCTGAATGTTTTTTTATTGCTATTTTAATATACTTATTGTTTATGTCCATTTAATTTTTCTGTTTCTTCATGATTCAGTCCTGGTAGTTTGTTTCTAGTACATTTTTCATTTAGTGTAGCTTATTTATATGAATACAATAGTTTATATTATTTACATAATTATTTTTTAAAATAGTTTTATTTTAAATGCAATCTAGTTAAAATATGGAGTTATATTAGTTTCAGATATAAAATATAGTGATTCAACTCTTTCATACGTCTTCCAATGGTTATCACAAGTACACTCTTTAATGCCATCACCTATATCTCAGCATTCCACTCACTTTCCCTCTGATAACCAACAATTTGTTCTCCAAAGTTGAGAGTCTGTTTCTTGGTTTGTCTTTCTCTCTCTTCTTCCTTTGCTCATTTATTAAATTCCACATATGAGTGCAATCATATGTTGTCTTTCTCTGACTTATTTTGTTTAGCATTATACTATCTAGCCCATCATATTGTTGTAATTAGCAAGATTTCCTGCCTTTTTATGGCCACATAATACTTATTCTTTATCCATTCATCTATCAATGAAAATTTTGGCTTCCTCCATGATTTGGCTATTGTAAATAATGATTCAATAACAAGAGGAGTACATGTATCCCTTCAAATTAGTGTTTTGTATTTCTTTGATTAAATACACCTTAGTGTAATTACTGGATTGTAGGGTAGTTCTATTTTAATTTTTTGAGGAACCTGCATACTGTCTTCCAGAGTGGCTGTACCACTCTGTATTCCCAAACTTCCTTACTTTCCATCTTCTAACCAACACTTCTTTCTTGTATTTTTTTTATTTTAGCCATTCTGACAGATGTGAAGTGATATCTCATTGAGGTTTTGATTTGCATTTACCTGATTATGAGTGATGTTGAGCATCCATTAATGTGTCTCCTGGCCATCTGCATGTCTTTGGGGAAATGTCTGTTCATGTCTTCTGCTCATTTTTTAATTGGCTTATCTGTATTTTAGGGTGTTGTATTTTGTAAGTTCTTTATACAGGATGGATACTAATCTTTTATTGGATATGTCATTTACACATATTTTCTCACATTCACATAGGTTGTATTTTAGTTTTATTGATTGTTTCCTTCATTGTGCACAAGTTTTGCATTTTGATATTCTCACAATACTTAAATTTTAGCTTTTATTTTCCTGGCATCAGGAAACATCAAGAAAAATATTGCTATGTCACATGGCAGAGAAATTGCTCCTGATGCTCTCTTCTAAGATTCTTATCCCTTCAGGTCTCACATTTAGGTCCTTAATTCATTTTGAATTTATTCTGTGTATGGTTTAAGTAACTGGTCGTTTCATTTATTTGCATATAACTGTCCACTCCTTCTGCCCCCACATTTGTTGAATAGACTTTCATTTTTCTCATTGTATGTTCTGGCTTCTTTTGTCAAATGTAAATTGAGTATATAATTATAGGTCTGTTTGGGGGCTTTCTATACTATCCATTAATCTGTTTCAATTTTTGTGCCACTACCATACTATTTTGATTACTAAAGCTTTGTAATACAACTTGAAGTCTGGAATCGTGATACTTGTAGTTTTGCTCACTTTTTTTCAAAGTTGTGTCAGCTATTGGGATCTTTTGTGATTCCATAAAATTGTAGTATCATGTGTTCTAGTTCTGTGAAAAATACATTTGGTATTTTGGTATAGATTGCACTAAATCTGTCCATTACTTTGGGCACTGTGGACATTATAACAAAATTTGTTCTTCCAATTGATGAACAGGGAATATTTTTCCTTTTTTAGGGGGTTGTCTTCAATTTTTTTATTTTTTGTGTTTTAAAAAAGATTTTATTTATTTATTTGAAAGAAAGGGAAGGAGAACACAAGCAGGGGGCATAGCAGAGGGACAGGGAGAAGCAGTCCCTCTGCCCCGCTGAGCAGGGAGCCTGTTGTGGGGCTTGATCCCAGGACCCTAGGATCGTGACCTGTGCAAAAGGCAAACACTTAACCGACTAGGGCCACCCAGGTGCCCCTATGTTCAATTTTTTAAATCAGGAAAGCCTGGGTGGATCAGCGGTGGAGCACCTGCCTTTGATCCTGGAGTCCCCCGCTCAAGTCTCAGATCTGGCTCCCCACATGGAGCTTTGTTTCTTTATCTGCCTCTCTCTCTCTCTCTCTCTCTCTCTCTCTGTCTCTCATGAATAAGTAAAATCTTAAAAAATTAAATCATTTCTTTATAGAGTACAGGCCTTTTACTTCCTTGGTTAGTTTTATTCCTACATATTTTTTAAATATTTTTGGTGCAATTTTAAATGAAATTACTTTCGACAGGAGGGGCAAGATGGCAGAAGAGTAGGCTCCCCAAGTCACCTGTCCCCACCAAATTACCTAGATAACCTTCAAATCATCCTGAAAATCTACGAATTCAGCCTGAGATTTAAAGAGAGAACAGCTGGAATGCTACAGTGAGAAGAGTTCTCGCTTCTATCAAGGTAGGAAGACGGGGAAAAAAGAAATGAAGAAACAAAAGGCATCCAAGGCGGAGGTGCCACTCGAGGAGCTGGGCTAAGGCCGGGGCGAGTGCCCCCAGTATGGAAAGCACTCTCCTGGAGAAGCAGGAGCTTCACCAATCTTCCCGGGCAGAAAGGTGTTTCCAGAGAGTTAGAGCAGGACCCCAAGAGGAGCGGGGATGCCCTCAGGCTCTCTGGGATACTAACAGACACCTGCGCCCTGGGGGAGAGTGCGCTGAGCTCCCTAAAGGGCTGCAGCGCACGCATGGCTGGCCCCGGGAGCAGCTTGGAGGGGCTCAGGTGGTGGCTCCGTGGAGAGGAGGCTGCCCAGCCAGGAGAGAGAAAACAACAGCACAGGCCTGGGAGCACAGGGTGCCGGGGACACAGCCTAGGATCCAGCCTCCTCCCGGGACAGGCAGAAGCCAGGAGGGCCCAGGACAGCAAGTACGCTCCTGCCCAAAGCTGAGCAGATCAGTGGCCCCGCCCCTGGAGCATCCACGCCTCAGCAGGCTGAGAGCTCCATAGTTACTGCCAGAGCTGAATCCAGGGCTCCAGAGCTGGCTGCCACCACGGTGGTTGTTCCTCCTGGGGCCTCACAGGGCAAAAACCCCCACTGAGCCTCACAGTGGCCTCAACGGATAAACAGGATAAACATTACTCACTGAGCCCTGCATCAGGCAGGGGGCTGAGCAGCTCTCCCAAGTGCTAACACCTGCGAAACAGCACAACAGGCCCCTACCCTAGAAGATCAACTGGACGGACAAGTTCCAGGGGAAGTCAAGGGACTTAAAGTATACAGAATCAGAAGATACTCCCCCGTGTTTTTTTTTGTTGTTGTTGTGGTTTTGTTTTGTTTTGTTTTGTTTTTTGCTTTTTGATTTCTCTTTGCTTCCCCAGGCTTTTTTTTTTTTTTTTACCTCTCTTTCTTTTTCTTTTTCGTTTTCTTCTCTTTTTTCTTTTTTTCTTCCTTTTTCCTTTTTTCTTTTTCTCTTTTCCTTCCTTCTTTCTCTCCTCTCTTTTTCTCCTTTTCCCAATACAACTTGTTTTTGGCCACTCTGCACTGGGCAAAATGACTAGAAGAAAACCTCACTTCAAAAGAAAGAATCAGAAACAGTCCTCTCTCCCACAGAGTTACAAAATCTGGATTACAATTCAATGTCAGAAAGCCAATTCAGAAGCAATATGATACAGCTACTGGTGGCTCTAGAAAAAAGCATAAAGGACTCAAGAGACTTCACGACTGCAGAATTTAGATCTAATCAGGCAGAAATTAAAAGTCAATTGAATGAGATGCAATCCAAACTAGAAGTCCTAAGGACGAGGGTTAACGAGGTGGAAGAACGAGTGAGTGACAAAGAAGACAAGTTGATGGCAAAGAGAGAAACTGAGGAAAAAAGAGACAAACAATTAAAACAACATGAGGATAGAGTAAGGGAAATAAATGACAGCCAGAGGAAGAAAAACCTAGGTTTAACTGGGGTTCCCGAGGGTGCCGAAAGACAGAGGGCCAGAATATGTATTTGAACAAATCCTAGTTGAAAACATTCCTAATCTGGGAAGGGGAACAGGCATTCAGATCCAGGAGATAGAGAGATCCCTCACTAAAATCAATAAAAACCATTCAACACCTCGACATTTAATAGTTAAGCTTGCAAATTCCAAAGATAAAGAGAAGATCCTTAAAGCAGCAAGAGACAAGTAATACCTGACTATTATGGGGAGGAGTATTAGGGTAACAGCAGACCTCTCCACAGAGACCTGGCAGACCAGAAAGGGCTGGCAGGATATATTTGGGGTCCTAAATGAGAAGAACATGCAACCAAGAATACTTTATCCAGCAAGGCTCTCATTCAAAATGGAAGGAGAGATAAAGAGCTTCCAAGACAGGCAGGAACTGAAAGAATATGTGACCTCCAAACCAGTTCTGCAAGAAATTTTAAGGGGGACTCTTAAAATTCCCCTTTAAGAAGAAGTCCATTGGAACAATCCACAAAAAACAAGGACTTAATAGATATCATGATGACACTAAACTCATATCTGTCACTCTGAACGTGAATGGGCTTAATGACCCCATCAAAAGGCGCAGGGTTTCAGACTGGATAAAAAAGCAGGACCCATCTATTTACTGTCTACAAGAGACTCATTTTACACAGAAGGACACTTAGAGCCTGAAAGTTAAAGGTTGAAAAAACATTTACCATTCAAATGGTCCTCAAAAGAAAGCAGGGGTAGCCAGCCTTATATCAGATAAACTAAAATTTACCCGAAGACTGTAGTGAGAGATGAAGAGGGAAACTATATCATACTTAAAGGATCTATCCAACAAGAGGACTTAGCAATCCTCAATATATATGCCCCGAATGTGAGAGCTGCCAAATATATCAATCAATTAATAACCAAGGTTAATACATACTTAGATAAGAATACACTTATACTTGGTGACTTCAATCTAGTGCTTTCTACACTCGATAGGTCTTCTAAACACAACATCTCCAAAGAAACGAGAGCTTTAAATGATAACCTGGACCAGATGGATTTCACAGATATCTACAGAACTTTACATCCAAACTCAACTGAATACCGATTCTTCTCAGTGCACATGGAACTTTCTCCAGAATAGACCACATACTGGGTCACAAATCGGGTCTGAACTGACACCAAAAGACTGGGATCATCCCCTGCATATTCTCAGACCATAATGCCTTGAAATTAGAACTTAATCACAACAAGAAGTTTGGAAGGACTTCAAACACATGGAGGTTAAGGACCATCCTGCTAAAAGATGAAAGGGTCAACCAGGAAATTAAGGAAGAAATAAAAAGATTCATGGAAACGAATGAGAACGAAGATACAACTGTTCAAAATTTTTGGGATGCAGCAAAAGCAGTCCTGAGGGGGAAATACATCATAATACAGGATGCCATCCAAAACTGGAAAGAACTCAAATACGAAAGCTAACCTTACACCTGAAGGAGCTAGAGAAAAAACAGCAGATGGACCCTACACCCAGCAGAAGAAGAGAGTTAATAAAGATTTGAGCAAAACTCAACGAAATCCAGACCAGAAGAACTGTGGAACAGATCAACAGAACCAGGAGTTGGTTCTTTGAAAGAATTAATAAGATACATAAACCATTAGCCAGCCTTATTAAAAAGAAGAGAGAGAAGACTCAAATTAATAAAATCATGTATGAGAAAGTAGAGATCACTACCAACACCAAGGAAATACAAACGTTTTTAAAAACATATTATGAACAGCTATATGCCAATAAATTAGGCAATCTAGAAGAAATGGACGCATTTCTGGAAAGCCACAAACTACCAAAACTGGATCAGGATGAAATAAAAAACCTGAACAGGCCAATAACCAGGGAGGAAATTGAAGCACTCATCCAAAAGCTCCCAAGACACAAAAGTCCAGGGCCAGATGACTTCCCAGGGGAATTCTATCAAACGTTTAAAGAAGAAACCATACCTATTCTACTAAAGCTGTTTGGAAAGATAGAAAGAGATGGTGTACTTCCACATTCGTTCTATGAAGCCAGCATCACCTTAATTCCAAAACTAGACAAAGACCCCACCAAAAAGGAGAATTACGGACCAATATCCCTGATGAACATGGATGCAAAAATTCTCAGCAAGAAACTAGCCAATAGGATGCAACAGTACATTAAGAAAATTATTCACCATGACCAAGTAGGATTTATCCCTAGGACACAAGACTGGTTCAACACTCGTAAAACAATCAATGTGATTCATCATATCAGCAAGAGAAAAACCAAGAACCATATGATACTCTCATTACATGCAGAGAAAGCTTTTCACAAAATACAGCATCCATTCCTGATCAAAACTCTTCAGAGTGTAGGGATAGAGTGAACATTCCTCAACATCTTAAAAGCCATCTATGAAAAGCCCACAGCAAATATCATTCTCAATGGGGAAGCACTGGGAAACTTTCCCCTAAGATCAGGAACAAGACAGGGATGTCCACTCTCACCACTGCTATTCAACATAGTACTGGAAGTCCTAAGCTCAGCAATCAGACAACAAAAAGACATTAAAGGCATTCAAATTGGCAAAGAAGGAGTCAAACTCTCCCTCTTTGCCGATGACATGATATTCTACATAGATAACCCAAAATCCTCCACCCCAAGATTGCTAGAACTCATACAGCACTTTGGCAGTGTGGCAGGATAGAAAATCAATGCCCAGAAGTCAGGGGCATTAGTATACACTAAAAATGAGACTGAAGAAAGAGAAATTAAGGAGTCAATCCCATTTACAATTGCACCCAAAAGCATAAGATACCTAGGAATAAACCTAACCAAAGAGGTAAAGGAAATTTGGATAAGTATACTTCAACCATACAAAATAGACATGAAGCCAAAAACAGGAACATAATACAAAGTCATTACATAATGATAAAAGTTTTAATTCATCAAGAAGACATAACACTTAAAAATATATATGCTCCCAATTTTGAATAACCTAAATATATTAACCAAATACTAATAGATATTAAGGGAAAATAGATAACTATACAATAAGAGTAGGGGAATTCAATGACCCACTTTCAGCAATGCATAGATCAATTGATCATTCACATAGAAAATCAACAAGGAAACATTGGGTTTGAACAATACATAAGAACAAATTGACATGACAGATATAAACAGAGAATTTCATTCAATAGCATTAAATTACACTTTTCAAATGCTCTTGAAATATTCTCCAGGACAGATAATATGATAGGCCACAAATCAAGTCTCAGTAAATTTAAAATGATTGAAATCATACCAAATGCCTTTTCTGACCAAAATGGTATGAAACTAGAACTCAATAAGAGGAAAGCTGACAATGTGTCAAGTATGTGGAAGATATACTTCTTAAACCACCAATGGATCAAGAACAAGTAAAAGGAAGATCAAGAAATATATTGAAACAAATTAAAATGCAAACACAGCATATCAAAACATATTGCATGCTGCAAAGGCAGATAGAGAACTTTATTTTTGATGAAAGCTTATACTAATAAACAAGAAAGAACTCAAACAAGCTCACTTTATACCTCAAGGGGAAAAAAGAAGCTCTGAAAGAGAAGTTTTTAGAGATAAATGCATTTATTAAGAAAATAGAGGTATTGATTGTCACCCTCTTGAGACAACAATGCCTAAAATGAAAAAGTCCCCATCAGGTTTAATCTGATTGGTAGTTAAATGAAATAGGCCAGGCTTTTAAAAGTTGGTCAAGGCAAACTTTTAATGGGACACCCTCTCGGTGGAGGTTTCGTGGCCTGCAGAGGAGGGAGAGAGCAGGGAAGTTGCCACTCGGGGAAGTGTCATGCAGGGGAGCACAAGTGGGCTTTTTTAAGGGGGAGGAGTAAGGGGTTGTGTGTCTGTATGGGGTGATAGGTATAAGGGCATGTTACTGGTGGAATCGGTATGGGGCAATAACTGCTTATGCCCTTATATGGGGTCTGGGTAAAGTGTGATTCAGGTTTCCTGCATAGATCAGTTCTCCCCCTGATGTCCTGTCCTTGGGCAGTCTGCCACTGGTGGGAAAGTTTAAGGCGAGGGTAACAGAGAGTAACAGATCCACAGGTCCACTGCCATTTTGTTGTTGCCTGTGGATCCCTCTTGATGCCGCTGGCCCATCAGTCCCCACAGCCTCTGATATTATTCCTGTCACTAGATTACTATTTCCTGAAGACTGAGATAAGGAATATAAAGAAAAAAGATAAAAAATAAATGAAAATAAAATGCGAATATGAAATAATATGAAATCTACCTCTGAGTATTAGGAGTCCCTTTATCGAATTTTAAGCCAGAACAAGGAAATTTTCCTGGAGCTCTTTCTGTTTCATGCTGGTGCCCCTTCAAGGGTCCCAACTGCCTTGAGTGCAGGCCATGAAAAATTGAAGGAAAAATAGGAAACTCACTATTGGCTTGATGATACATCAAGTACTATGTCTCTCTCATTCTCACTTCTATGATTTACTTTTCTAACTATCGTATAGTTGTTCTTCCCTTGCCTCCAGACCTATAGTGGCATTAAATTGGTGAAATGGTGGTGTATGTTTATTATATCTTAAGTGGAACCTGAGAATGATAACATTATTTATTTAGAAAATTTAATCAACCTGAACCACACAGTGGGCAGGCAGAGTTGAAAATTAGTTTTAAAAGCTTTCTAAGGAAAAAAACAAGGAAGGGATTTTTTACAATGTTTCTATTGCTTCAGTATTCCAGGGAAAAGATGTCATTATTATTATGGCATTTGCAGATGATGAGGTAATAGAAGAAAACCAAAACAAAAATCAAAACAAAACATGTCTATAATCAAAGAAATAAGGATGGGTAGAATAAGATCTTGGATAATACAAAGTTAACAAATACCTTCCTGTATGAGAAAAAAAATGTCTTATTTTCAAATCTGCACTTCTTTCTCTGATAAATCTTTCTATAGTCATTTACAATGGGTAATTAACATTTTTCATTTTCCAGGCTGACAATCAGTCTCAGAGAAAAGGCAAATGTCTTGCTCAATAATGAAAGGGCGGGAGATTTCTGGGAAGATGACAGTGTAGGAGGACTCTGAGTTTGCCTCCTCCCAACGTCACACCAAAAAAATGACACATTAGAGCAACTAACCCTTAAGATGATCCCAAGCCTGGCAGAATAGACTTTCCACAGTTAATTGTAATGAGGAGACCAGGATGAAAGAAGCAAGACGGATGAAGACACAATTAGGAACCAAACTCCCACCAAGACTAACTGTAAATGGGATGGACACACAAGATGTAGCAGAAAAAGGATCAGACCCCAAGCCAGGCATCTCAGGCTTGGGCTATCTGCAGGAGGATGACAAGTCTCCAATACATTTAGCTTTGCAAACCAATGGTGCTTCACTTTGGGTACTTTAAAAATCAGTGGGCTTATCTCCAGGAAAGTCAGAACACAATGGAAAAACGAGTCTTCACTCTTAAAGAGCCAGTATAACAAATAACCCTGCAGAGACAGAGGAGGGACAAAACATAAGAGCAGCAGTTTGAAAAGCACCTGAAAAATACATGAAAAAATTCCTTACTAACTTCAGAATGTGTGCTGGAGAGGCAGGGATCTTTAGAAGATTTATTCAAGAACAAAAGAGCTGGTAAGCACAATTTCTCTCCCCACCAGTCCCACTGCCCTCTTAGATAGAAAGACACTTACCAGATCCAGTGAAAACACTGTCTCCTTATCTTCCTAACACCCAGTTCCCTGTCCCCATGTTACTGTGGATCCCACCCCATCCAGTCCATCCTATGCAGAAGCATCCCTCCAAAACATGATCTTCCTGACACACCTTTCAAGCAAATCCAACAGGACTGACTACACTCCAAAATGACTCCTGCTCTAGGTGGGGGGGGGAAGATATCCACACACACCAGTGTGCTCACAGTCCCAGAAACTGAATCTCATATCTGCCAGTGCAAAGAGAGCACTCTGACAATTAGATGGACTAAGAGTAGGTAGCTGGTCTGACCGACTGCCCCACCCACCCATAAAATCATCTGAATAGACAGAATGGAGAGAGCACCCAGTAGTTCAACATAATGGCAGCCCCAATGGAGAGATTAAGGGCAGGCATCCAGTCTTACTGCCAACCCAGCCCACCAATTGAAACCTCACAGGGAGCATCTCAAGGGGCTAGTGCAATGCAACTGTGGCACCTCTAGATGGACATGGCAGGTATCTAGTCTGATTATTTACATTGCCTGACTACAAGCCAGCAGTATCCTCAGATAGGACCCATAACAGCAAAAAGAACAAACCCTTCTGAAAGCATCCACAACTGGCAAAGTAGGACATTGAAGTTAACTGCATGAAAAGCAAATGTAGCTATTACAACTGCACACAGCTCAATAGGTAACACTTCCGAAGCTGCTGGTTCTGGTTAACAGGGAGGATTAAGCTACATGGTAACACAAGACATCTTCTTCATAATACCACTACTTTCAAGATTAGGAGACATAGATGACTTTCCTAATATATAGATATAAACACAGAGTTACAATATGTCCCAAAAATGACCCAGTTAAAATATGATCACAAGACATGAATAAACATTTTTCAAAAGCAGATAAGACATACATATGATGAACAAACACATGTAAAGATGCTTAACATCACTCATCATCAGGAAATTGCAAATCAAACCTATAATATCACCTCACACCAGTCATAATGATTAAAATTAAAACACATGAAAAAATAGGTGCTGGCAAGGATGCAGATAAAGGGGAACCCACTTACATTGTTGGTGTGAATGCAAACTGGTACACTCTGGAAAACAGTATAGAGGCTTCACTAAAAGTTAAAAATATAACCACCATAGACCCCAAAATTATACTACTAGGTATTTACACAAAGGATACAAAAGTACTGATTCAAAGGGAAACACACACCTCAACGTTTAGAGCAACTTTATCAATGATAGCCAAATTATGAAAAGAGCCCAAATGTCCAATCCACTGATGAATGGATAAAGAAGTTGCAGCATATATATATATATATATATATATATATATATATATATATATATAATGTAATATTACTAAACCATAAAAGAATGGAATCTTGCCATTTACAACGATGTGGGTGCAGCTAGAGAATATTATGCTAAGCCAAATAAGTCAGTCAGAGAAAGACAAATACCATATGATTTCACTTATATGTGGAATTTAAGAGATGTAACAAATAAACATAAGGGAAAAAAAGAGAGAGGCAAAGCATAAAACAGACTCCTAACTATAGAACATAAATTGAGGGCTGTTGGAGGGAAGGTGGGGAAGGGTATTGGTGATGGGTATTAAGGAGGGCACCTGTTATGAGCATGGGCTGTTGTATGGCAGTGATGGATCACTAATTCCAACACCAGATACTAGTATTACACTGTACATTAACTAACTGTGATTTAAATAAAAACTTGGAAGACAAAATAGGTCATGGGTATTAAAGAAGTCACTTACTGTTTTGAGCAATGGGTAACGTAGGTGATGAATTACTAAATTCCACACCTGAAACTAGTATGGCACTGTATGTTAACCAAATAACCAACTAGAATTTAAATTAAAACTTGAAAAAAAAACACAGAGAGATAAAATGAGGAGAGAGAGAAGAATATATCCTATATGAAAGAACAGGACAACACCACACCAAAAGAGCTAAATGAAACAGAGATAAGCAACATTCCTTATAAGAACTCAAATCAATGGTTATAAAAATATTCACTGGACTTCAGAAAAGAGTGGAGGATCTCAGAATGACCTCCAGTAAAGAGGTAGAAAATATTTCTGGAAAACCTGTCATACATGAAGAACTTAAAATAACACAGAGAAAATCAGTGGCAGATTACAGGAGACATGACAGATCAGCAATCTGTAAAACAAGGTGTTCAAAAGCAAACAAGATGAACAGCAAAAAGAAAAAATACATATATAATAATAAGAATAGATTACACAAACTCAGGACATGATCAAGCATAATAACATTTGCATTATAGGGATCACAAAATGAGAAGAGAGAGAGAAATGGGCAGAATATTTATTTGAAGAAACAATAGCTGAAAACTTCCCTAGTCTGGGGGAAGAAAACAGACATCAGGATCCAGGAGGCAGATTCTCCAAGAAAGTCAACCCAAAAAGATCCATATCAAGACACATAATAATTAAAATAGAGGGAAAAAGTAACAGTAAAGAGAGAATTTTAAAAGCAGGAAGAAAAAACAGTAACATAAAAATGAAAACCCATAAGGCTATTAGCTAATTTTTAAGCAGAAACATGGCTAGGGTAGAAGAAAGTATCATAATATACTCAAAGTGCTGAAAGGAAAAAAAAATCCTGAAACAAGAATACTCTACACTACAAGGTAATCATTCAAAATAGGAGAGCTAAAGAATTTCCCAGACAACCAAAAGTTAAAGAACTTTATTACCACTAAACCAAACTTACAATAATTGTTAAAGGGAACTTTTTTGACTGGAGAGAAAAGGACATAATCAAGAGTAAGAAGATTAAAGAAGAAAAAAAAAATCACAGGTAAAGGCAAACAAAAAAAGCAGTAGATTAATAATCACTTACAAAACCCGTATGGAGGTTAAAGCATAAAAGCAGTAAAATTAATTCCATCTACAAATTCAGTCAAGAGACTCACAGAATAGAAGGATGTAAAGAATGACATCATATACATATTTAACACAGAAGATCAATGGATGAAACATAAAAATCAGGCTTTCCCTAATTCAACAAAGTTGGTGACTCAGATTCCTTCCACTTAATCACACTTTCCCCTCCTTCACTCATCTCCTACAACCCGCTCTCAAGTTGGTTCTGATATAATACCTTGGAATCACCTTGGATTCTGAGAATCACAATTCAAAAGTAATACCATGCTGCTCCATATTACGGGGCACATAGTAGGAAAGAAAAAAAAAACTGACTATATTTAGACTTTCACTGACCTATGGAAAACTTTTGGCAAAGAGAACAGAAGAAAACCTGTTTCTTACAAGGCTAAGGTAAAAAAAATAAAAATAAATGAAAAGTAGTGGAAGATATAAGGTTTAAAATAAGAGAGGGAAGCTGCACTTACAGGGTGGGAGAAACACCACATCCTTTAAGGTGAATTTCTCAGTTAGAGTTTATTCTCGGCTTTTGAGATTTGTTAGTCCCTTTTATTTTCCCATTAAATGTGAAATTTGATTCCACTACCTATAGTTTGCGGAGTGGTACTCCACTGGTGCTCTTTCCTAGCAATGAGTGTTCAAGCAAGAGACCAATTCAGTGTTTTGGATAGCAGAGAGGTCCTATGCAATATTTCAAGAGTGTTTAGCAGGTGAGGAATAAATAAAATAAAATAATTTAATTATATAAAATAAATAAAATAAAAATAAGTGTAAGATGATTGCTCATTATGGTTTTGAGTTGCATTTCCTTGATGATTAGTGGTGTTTAGTATCTTTTTTCATGTGTCCCTTGGACATACATATGTCTTCTTTGGAAAAATATCTATTCAGGTCCTCTGCCCAATTTTAAATCAGATTTTTGGGGGTGTTGAGTTGTATATGCTCTTTATATCTGTTGACTATTAATCCATTATCAGATATGCAATTTGCAAATTATAACTGTAAATAAATCACATACAAATAAATTCTGCCATTCAGTAGACTGTCTTTTTGTTTTGTTGAAGGTTTCCTTTTCTGTTTAAAATATTTTCTATTTTTGATCTTGGGAGCGGGCGGGTGGTCCACTAGGAGGTGAGCCACCGACCGTCCCACCCCTTGCCTCTCAGCCCCCGCCTCGATGCTCTTAGCTGAGTGTCCCGTGGGGCCCAAAGCGTTTACTTTGAAAAAATTAGAGTGTTCAAAGCAGGCCCAAGCTGCCTGAATACCGCAGCTAGGAATAATGGAATAGGACCATGGTTCTATTTTGTTGGTTTTCGGAACTGAGGTCATGATTAAGAGGGACGGCTGCGGCTAGAGGTGAAATTCATGGACCCGTGCAAGACGAACCAGAGCAAAAGCATTTGCCAAGAATATTTTCATTAATCAAGAACGAAAGTCGAAGTCAACCAGATACTGTTGTAGTTCCGACCATAAACGATGACAACTGGCGCCATGTGGGGGTGATATTCCCATACAAGCTCTGCAAGAAATTTTAAGGGGGACTCTTAAAATTCCTCTTTAAGAAGTCCAATGGAAAAATCCACAAAAACATGGACTGAATAGGTATCATGATGACACTAAACTCATATCTTTCGATAGTAACTCTGAATGTGACCGGGCTTAATGACCCCATCAAAAGGCACAGGGTTTCAGACTGGATAAAAAAGCAGGAGCCATCTATTTGCTGTCTACAAGAGAGAGACTCACTTTAGACAGAAGGACACCTACAGCCTGAAAATAAAAGGTTTGAGAACCATTTATCCTTCGAATGGTCCTCAAAAGAAAGCAGGGGTAGCCATCCTTATATCAGATAAACTAAAGTTTATCCTGAAGACTGTAGTGAGAAATGAAGAGGGACACTATAACATACTTAAAGGATCTATCCAAGAAGAGGACTTAACAATCATCAATATATACACCCCGAATGTGGGAGCTGCCAAATATATCAATCAATTAATAACTAAAGTTAAGACATACTTGGATAATAATACACTTGTACTTGGTGACGTGAATGTAGCGCTTTCTACAATTGACAGGTATTCGAAGCACAACATCTCCAAAGAAACAAGAGCTTTAAAAGACACACTGGACAAGATGGATTTCACAGATATCTACAGAACTTTACATCCAAACGCAGCTGAATACACATTCTTCTCAAGTGCACATGGAACTTTCTCCAGAATAGACCACATACTGGGTCACAAATCGGGTCTTAACTAATACCGAAAGATTAGGATTGTCCCCTGCATATTTTCAGACCATTATGGTTTGAAATTAGAAGTAAATAACAAGAAGAAGTTTAGAAGGATTTCAAAAACGTGGAGGTTAAGGACCATCCTGTTAAAAGATGAAAGGGTCAACCAGGAAATTAAGGAAGAATTAAAAAGATTCATGTAAACTAATGAGAATGAAGATACAACCATTCAAAATCATTGGGATACAGCAAAAGCTCTCCTGAGGGGGAAATACATCACCATACAAGCATCCATCCAAAAACCGGAAAGAATCCAAGTACAAAAGCTAACCTTACACCTAAGGGAGCTGGAGAAAAAAAGAGCAAACAGATCCTACACCCAGCAGAAGAAGAGAGTTCATAAAGATTCAAGCAGAACTCAATGAAATAGAGACCAGAAAACGGTGGAAGAGATAAACAAAACCAGGAGTAGGTTCCTTGAAAGAATTAATCAGATAGATAAACCATTAGCCAGCCATATTTAAAAAAAGAGAGAAAAGACTCAAATTAATAAAATCATGAACGAGAAAGGAGAGATCACCACCAACACCAAGGAAATATAAACGATTTTAGAAACATATCATGAGCAGCTATATGCCAATATATTAGGCAATCCAGAAGAAATGGACGCATTCCTGGAAAAGTACAAACTACCAAAAGGAACAGGAAGAAATAGAAAACGTTAACAGGCCAATAACCAGGGGGTAAATTGAATCAGTCATCAAAAACCTCCCAAGACACAAAAGTCCAGGGCCAGATGGCTTCCCAGGGGAATTCTATCAAACGTTTAAAGAAGACACCATACCTATTCTACTAAAGCTGTTCGGAAAGACAGAAAGAGATGGAATACATCCCAACTCCTTCTATGAGGCCAGCATCACCTTAATTCCAAAACCAGACAAAGACCCCACCAAAAAGGAGAATTATAGACCAATATCACTGATGAAAAAGGATACAACAATTCTCAACAAGATACTAGCCAATAGGATCCAACAATACATTAAGAAGCTTATTCATCATGACCAATTGGGATTTATCCCTGGGATCCAAGGCTGGTTCAAGACTAGTAAAGCAATCAATGTGATTGATCATATCAGCAAGAGAAAAAACAAGAACCATATGATACTCTCATTACATGCAGAGAAAGCATTTGACAAAATACAGCATCCATTCCTGATCAAAACTCTTCAGACTGTAGGGATAGAGGGCACATTCCACAGCATCTTAAAAGCCATCTACGAAAAGCCCACAGCCAATATCATTCTCAATGGGGAAACACTGGGAGCCTTTCCCCTAAAATCAGGAACTCGACAAGGATGTCCACTCTCACCACTGCTACTCAACAGAGTACTAGAAGTCCTAGCCTCAGCAATCAGACAACAACAACAACAACAACAACAACAAAAAAGGCATTCAAATGGGCAAAGAAGAAGTCAAACTCTCCTTCTTCGCAGATGACATGATACTGCACCTAGAAAACCCAAAAGACTAGATTGCTAGAACTCATACAGCAATTTGGCAGTGGGGCAGGATACAAAATCAATGCCCAGAATACAGTGGTATTTCTATACACTAACAATGAGACTGAAGAAAGAGAAATTAAGGAGTCAATCCCATTGAGAATTGCACCCAAAAGCATTAGATACCTAGGAATAAACCTATCCAAAACGTAAAGGATCTCTACCCTAAAAACTACAGAACACCTCTGAAAGAAATTGAGGAAGACACAAAGAGATGGAAAAATATCCGATGTTCATGGATTGGAAGAATTAATATTGAAAATGTCAATGCTACCTAGGGCAATTTATACATTTAATGCAATCCCTATCAAAACACCACGGACTTTCTACAGAGAGTTGGAACAAATTATCTTAAAATTCGACGTGGATGGAACTGGAGGGTATTATGCTGAGTGAAATAAGTCAATAGGAGAAGGACAAACATATGGTCTCATTCATTTGGGGAATATAAAAAATGGTGAAAGGGAATAAAGAGGAAAGGAGAAAAAAAATGACTGGTAAATATCAGAAAGAGAGACAGAACATGAGAGACTCCTAACTCTGGGAAAACAACTAGCGGTGGTGAAAGAAGTGGGCGGAAGGTGGGGGTGATGGGGTGATGGGCATTGAGGGGGGCACTTGATGGGATGAGCACTGGGTGTTATTCTCTATGTTGGCAAATTGAACAATAAAAAATCAATTAAAAAAAAGAAAAAAAGATTTGTGTGGAATCAGAAAAGACACCAAATAGCCAGGGGAATTTTAAAAGTGAAAACCATAGCTGTGGGCATCAAAATGCCAGATTTCATGTTGTACTACAATGCTGTGGTCATCAAGACTGTGTGGTACTCGCACAAAAACAGACACATAGATCAATGGAACAGAAAAGAGAACTCAGAAGTGGACCCTCAACTTTATGGTCAACTAATATTCGACAAAGGAGGAAAGACTATCCATTGGAAAAAAAGACAGTCTCTTTAATAAATGGTGCCTGGAAAATTGGATTCCACATGCAGAAGAATTAAACCGGACCCTTCTCCTATACCATACACAACGATAATTTCAAAATGGATGAGAGATCTAAATGTCAGTCAAGATTCTATCAAAATCCTAGAGAAGAACACAGGCAACACCATTTTTGTACTTGGTCACAGTAACTTCTTGCCAGCTACATCCATGAAGGCAAGAGAAACAAAGCAAAAATGAACTTTTGGGACTTCATCAAGGTAAGAAGATTTGCCCAGCAAAAGAAACAGTCAACAACACTAAAAGACAACCTACAGAATGGGAGAAGATATTTGCAAATTACGTATCAGAAAAAGGACTAGTATCCAAGATCTATAAAGAACTTATGAAACTCAACACCAAAGAAACAAACAATCCAATCATGAAATGGGCAAAAGACATGAAGAGAAATCTCACATAGGAAGACATAGACATGGCCAACAAGCACATGAGAAAATGCTCCGCATCACTGGCCATCAGGGAAATACAAATCAAAACCACATGAGATACCACCTCACACCAGGGAGAATGGGGAAAATTAACAAGGCAGGAAACCACAAATGTTGGCGAGGATGTGCAGAAAGGGGAACCCTCTTGCACTGTTGGTGGGAATGTGAACTGGTGCAGCCACTCTGGAAAACTGTGTGGAGGTTCCTCAAAGAGTTAAAAATAGACCTGCCCTATGACCCAGCAATTGCACTGCTGGGGATTTATCCCAAATATACAGATGCAGTGAAACATCGGGACACCTGCACCCCTCTGTTTATAGCAGCAATGTCCACAATAACTAAACTGTGGAAGGAGCCTCAGTGTCCATCGAAATATAAATGGATAAAGAAGATGTGGTATATGTATACAATGGAATATTACTCAGCCATTAGAAATGACAACTACCCACCATTTGCTTCGAAGTGGATGGAACTGGAGGGTATTATGCCGAGTGAAATAAGTAAATCAGAGAAGGACAAACATATGGTCTTTTTTATTTGGGGAATATAAAAATAGTGAAGTTGAATAAAGGGGAAAGGAGAAAAAATGAGTGGGAAATATCAGAAAGGGAGACAGAAGAGGAGGAACTCCTAACTCTGGGAAACGAACAAAAGGTGGTGGAAAGGGAGGTGGGAGGGGGATGGGGGTGACTGGGTGATGGGCACTGAGGCGGGCACTTGATTGGATGAGCACTGGGTGTTATGCTATAGTTGGCAAATTGAACTCCAATAAAAAAAAAAACAGAAATGTACCCACAACTGTACGTTCAACTAATATTCATCAAAAAGTAAAGAATATCCAATGGAAAAAAGTCTCTTCAACAGTGTTGGGAAAACTGGGCAGCAACATGCAATAGAAGGAAACTTGTCCACTTTCTTACATCATACACAAAAATAAATTCAAAGTGGATGCAAGCCCTAAATGTGATACAGGAAATCATCAAAATCCTTGAAGAGATCACAGGCAGAACTTTTTTGACTTTGGCCTTGGAAACTGCTTACAACTTCTTTCATTTCCTGAGGCAAGGGAAACAAAAGCAAAAATGGCCTATTGGGAGTTCATCAAGATAAGGTTTCTGCATTGTGAAAGAAATAATAAAACTAAAAGACAAGTTTTGGAATGGGAGAAGATGTAAATTACCTATCTGATAAAGGGCTAGTATTCAAAATATATAAGAACTTTTCAAAATTAACACCCCAAACAAATGATCTAGTTACTCAATGGGCAGAAGACATGAACAGACACTTTTCCAAAGAAGACACACAGATGGTCAACAGACACATAAAAAGATGCTCAACATCACTGATCATCAGAGAAATACAAATCAAAACTAAAATGAGATATATCACCTGTCATCTGTCAGAATGGTTAAAGTTAATAACACAGGAAACAACTGTGTTGATGAGGATGTGGACATAGGGGAACCCTTTTA
This sequence comes from Vulpes vulpes, assembly GCF_048418805.1. Classification (NCBI taxonomy): domain Eukaryota; kingdom Metazoa; phylum Chordata; class Mammalia; order Carnivora; family Canidae; genus Vulpes; species Vulpes vulpes. Next base: position 60,476,367 of record NC_132796.1, read on the forward strand.
CAGGTTTGTTGGGAAGGCAAACTAGTGCATTCACTCTAGAAAACAGTATGACCTTTCCTCAAAAATTAAAAATAAAACTCCCCTATGATCCAGCAATTGCACTACTTGCTATTTACTCAACAGATACAAAAATACTGATTCATAAGGATACATGCACCCTGATGTTTTTAGCAGCATTATCTATAGTTGGCAAATTATGAAAAGAGCCCTACTGTCCATCAACTGATGAATGGAAAAAAGATGTTTTATATATTACTCTGTCATAAAAAAATAATGAAATCTTACCATTTGCAATGACATGGATAGAGCTAGACTGTATGTTAACTGAAAGAAGTTAGAGAAAGAGAAATATATGATTTCACTCTATGTGGAATTTAAGAAATGAAACAGATGAAGATAAATGAAAAAAAGAGTGAGGCAAGCCATAAAAGAAACTCTTAAATATAAGAGAACATAATGATTGTTATGAGAGGGGAAGTCAGTGCAATGGTTTAAATAGGTGATGGGTATCAAGGAGGGCTCTTATGATGGGCACTAAATGTTGCATGTAAGTGGTGAATCACTAAATTCTACACCTGAAACTAATATTACAATTATGTTAACTAACTGGAATTTAATTAAAAACTTTAAATTTAAGAAAATAAGTAGAAGTAACCTTTTTGTAGCACCAGGTGATGTATGTAAGTGATGAATCACTAAATAACACATGAGAAAATTTTTAAAATGAACAAAAGAAAGAAGAAAGAAAGAAAGAAAAGGAGGAAGAGAAGAAGAAAAGGAAACAAGTGTAGAAACTTATGGAAAAGGTTGTTTTACCACTTGAGATGAAACTCTTTATAAAGCATGTTCCTAGTGTTAAGAAAAACTATACTCAAAATGTAAAAATAAAAATAAGGTGAAGTAAGGGGAGTAAGAGAAATATAAACTTAAGCTTTTTGAGCCCAATAAAGTCAAGAATAAGTAAAAAGTAAATGGTTGAGCTCATTAAATCAGTTATTGGGTGGCTAAGCTATTCCAAACACAAATTCTTTGCATAGTCAGTTATGTCAACAAGTAGTCCTCACATATTCTACACTAGAAGGTCACATCAGGTTTTTGAGTTATAACAGAAAGAAATACCTAGAAGTAGCAACCATATATTTCCTTTCTGATACTTGGTAAGGGATCCTTTCTAGATGGATGTACATAGTTTTCCATTTGACATCAAAAATAACTAATCCTTTTGGTCATATCAAACAAATGCCAAGTCTAACTTGTCATTTTAACACATAATTGGCAATACATAATAGGATAAACTGATCCAACTTAAACATTTACCTCTGTCAAAGAACTTAAACAGAGGAAAATCTTGCAGTGTCATATAGGAAAGAGTACAAACAGCCAAGATTAATACTTTAACTAATATAATGTTATAGAGAAATTATACTTCAAGAAAAAACATCCCACTCTATATTAGATTTCTCTTCCAAAAGTTTTTGGTTTTACATAACTGGTCTAGAATAGGGACATCTAATTCCAGATGGGGCACTATTTATTAGCTAGAGAGGTATTAAGAATTCTCCATTGTAATTCATTCCAATTATTTAAACAGTAGATTTAATGTTATATTTTGTGGAGGGATGACTTTTAAAATATATAGACATCAGGTAATCAAGTAAATATCAGAGATTTAAAAATAAAGTAGACTGTTGTTAAAGGGTTGCTTTTCAAATTAAAGTCTTAGGTTTCCATAGCTTTTTACTTAAGGCTTCAATTGTCATTGTTATAGTCAATATCGAAGTCATTGTCAATGTTATAGACTATAATTGAGCATATTCAGAAATATCTTTTTTGTTTTGAATATCAAATGATAAGTCCCATCTACCTAATATAAGGCAAATAATATGTACTTCCTCAAATTATTCATAAATCAGCAGTTTAGGAACTTCAGGAAGATCATAGTGGAGTAGGGCGACCCTAGGCATGTCATCCCATGAATACAACAAGTTAACTATCAAACAATTATTAATACCCAAGAAATCAACCTGAAGGCGGACAGAACAAACCCCTCAGCCAGAGGGAGAGAACAGGCCACATGAAAAAGGTGGAAAGAGTAGATATGTGGTTCAGGGAGAAACAAATCATGAGTATTGTAGAGGGGAACGTGCTATGACCATGTACAAAGGCAAGAGAGTACCAAACAAGGAAAAGCAAGAAGATAACATTTCCCCAAAGCCCTTGGCTGGGAAAAAAAGAAATACTAACTTTCATGAGTTCTTACAACCAGGGGTGGTTAAAGCCTGGAGTTTTAAACCTAGGCAGGATTGGCTGGGAAAAGGCCCTGAGGGCACTGGAGAACACAGGCCAATTAAAAAAAAAAAAGACAGGGGTAGACAAGGAAACAGTGACTTAAAGAAGCATGGAGTATACACCGGGAGAGTGTTTGCTCTTCTTGGAGCAGGTCTTTCAGGAGCAGCATTCAGTGAGACACATCTTTATGAACAAAGAAGTTGGTCCGTGACATTTCTCTGCCACACTTCTCAATATAAACATTGAACCACCTACTAGAGGAAGCAGAACACAGACTCTGGCTGCCTAATTTGCTTACACCAAGCTACATAGACCTGCAGTCTGGCTTCTCAGGCAAGCTTGCATTAGTACAAGCACAGAAGACCCCCTCTCAAGAAGACAAGGAGAAATACCAGTCCATCCATATCTCCTGACCAGAGACTTCTGCAGAGGCTTCAGATCTAGTTGTGGGTAGTATTCAGTCCCGTTTAACAAGCTGACCAAAGCACACCAGTTAAAACCTGCCACATTCTGGCTAAGGACCAAACACGGCCCATTGCAGGCATGGAGAACCTCTGTAGATGAGGGGCCTGAAGGATAGAACCACCAAAATGCAACAGTAGAGTGCATACAGCACACACCAGAGATACTCCCTGAAGCACCGGGCCCTGGATGGTAAATGACCTCTTCTTCATAAAGCCAATACCTGAAGGAGCAGGAAACATAATGTGCTTTTCTAGAAGAAGGCAGAGACTTAGACAAAATGCCAAGATGGAAGAATTCATCCCAAATGAAAGAACAAGATGAGGTCATGGCCAGAAATCTAGGTGACACAAATATAAGTAGCATGCCCGATAGAGAACTTAAAGCAACAAACATAAGGATACTCACTAGGCTTGAGACAAGAATGTCAGACTTCAGGGGGGCTCTTACTGCAGAGATAAAAGACTTCAGAATGAATCAGTCAGAAATGAAGAATGCAATAGCTGAGATTGTAACCAGGCTTGATGCAATAAACACAAGGCTAGAAGAAACAGAGGAAAAAATAAGTGATATAGAACACACAATAATGGAAAATAATGAAATGGAAAAATAAGAATAACTGTGGAATTCAAGAATATACTTAGGGGGGCAGCAGGCGGCTCAGTGGTTTAGCACCACCTTCAGCCCAGGGCCTGATCCGGGAGAACCAGGATCAATCCCATGTCAGGTTCCCTGCATGGAGCCTGCTTCTCTCTCTGTCTCTGTCTCTCTCATGAATAAATAAATAAATAAAATATTAAAGAAAAGAATACACTTAGGGAACTCAGTGACCCCATCAAATGTAATAGCATTTGTATTATAGGAGTCCAGAAGAAGAGAGACAATGTGGGGTAGAAAATTTATTCGAGGAAATACTAGTTGAAAACTTCTCTAATCTAGGGAAGGAAACAGACATCTGGATCCAGGAGGCACAGAGAACAGTCATCAAAATCAACAAAATTGAAATAAATCAGAGAAAAATAAATAGTAATAAAATGGCACTAAACACATATCTATCAAAAACTACTCTGAAATTATATGCACCAAACTTTTCAATCAAAAGACATAGGGTGCCAGAATGGATTAAAAACCCAAGACCCATCTATATGCTGTCTATGAGAGACATATTTTAGACTTAAAGACAACTACATATTAAAAGTGGGGAAATATTTACTACACAAATGGACATGAAAAGAAAGCCAGAGTAGCAATACTTATATTGGACAAACTACACTTTAAAACAAAGACTGCAAAAAAAATAATAATAATAAAAATAAAAAAATAAAAAAATAAAAAAATAAAAAAAATAAAACAAAGACTGCACAAGACATGAAGTACTATATCATCATAAAGGGGACCATTAAAGAAGGGAATCTAACAATTGTAAATATTATGCCCTGAACATGGAAACACCCAAATATATAAAATGATTAATAACAAGCATAAAGAAACTCTTGATAGTACAATAATAGTAGGGGATTTTAATACCCAACTTACATCAATAGACAGACTAAGCAGAAAATCAGCAAGAAAGCAATGGCTTTGAGTGACACAATGGACCAGATGGACTTAACAGATATATTCACAGCTTATCATCTTAAAGCAGCAGAATGCACGTTCTTTTCAAGTGTACATGGGACATTCTCCAGAATAGATCACATACTAGGTCACAAATCACACCTCAAAAAGTACAAAAAGAATGAGATAATACTATGTATATAATCTGACAAAAGCAGTATGAAATTTGAAGTCAATCACAAGAAAAAAAATGTAGAAAACTGAGAAATACATGGAGGAAAAACCACATGCTACTAAAGAGTGAATGGGTCAACAAGAAAATCAAAGAAGAATTTGAAAAATACATGGAAACAAGTAAAAATGAAAACAACAATCCAAAACCTTTGGCATACAGCAAAAGCATTCTTAACTGGTGACATATACAGCAATGTATGCCTAACTTAAGAAACAACACAAATCTCTCTTTTATTTTTAAGATTGTATTTATTTATTCATGAGGGACACACACACACACACACAGAGGCAGAGACATAGGCAGAGGGAGAAGCAGGCTCCATGCAAGGAGCCTGATGTGGGACTCAATTCCAGGATTCTGGGATCTCTCCCTGACCCAAAGGCAGACACTTAACCTCTGAGCCGCCCAGGTGTCCCACAACACAAATCTCAAATAGATAACCTAATCTTGCATGTAATAGAGCTAGAAACAAAACAATAAACTAAACCAAAAGTCTGATGAAGGAAGGAAATAATAAAGATTAGAGCAGAAATAAATGACATAGAAACAAACAAACCAAACCAAAACAAAACAAAACAAAACAAAAACAATAGAACATATCAATGAGACCAGGAGCTGATTCTTTGAAAAAATAAATGAGCTTGATAAACTCCTAGCCAGACTTATCAACAAGAGATGAGAAAGGACCCAAGTAAATAAAATCACAAATGAGAAAGGAGGAATAACACCAACACCACAGAAATACAAACAATTACAAGAGTATGAAAAACTATGCCAACCAATTTGACAACCTGGAAGAATTAGATAAATTCCTAGAAGAATATAAACTACGAACACTAAAATAGGAAAAAACAGAAAACTTGAGCATTCTGACAACCAAAAAACTAATTGAATTAGTACTAAAAAACACCTCACAGGGATCCCTGGGTGGCTAAGCGGTTTGGTGCCTGCCTTTGGCCCAGGGCGTGATCTTGGAGACCCGGGATCAAGTCCCACATCGGGCTTCCTGCATGGAGCCTGCTTCTCCCTCTGTCTGTCTCTGCCTCTCTCTCTGTGTGTGTGTACTCATGAATGAATAAATAAAATCTTTAAAAAAAAAAAAAAAAAAAACCTCACAACAAACAGAAAGTCTAGGGCCAGATGTTTTCACAGGTGAATTCTACCAAACATTTAAAGGAGAGTTGATACCTATTTTTCTCAAAGTATTAAAAAAAAAAAAAAACGAAATAGATAACATCCAAACTCATTCTATAAATCCAGCATTACTATGATTCCTAAAATGGATAAAGACTTCACAAAAAAAAGAGAATTCTGGGCCAAAATCCCTGATGAACATGGATGTGAAAATTCTCAACATAATACTAGCAAATTGAATCCAACAGTACATTAAAAGACTCATCAACTATGAACAAGTGGGATTTCTACCTGGGCTGCAAGGCCAGTTCAATATTTGAAAATCAATCAACATGATATACCACATTAATAAAAGGAATGATAAGAAACATGATCATTCGGACAAAAAGACTTTCACAAAGTTCAAAATTAATTCATGATAAAAACCTTTACCAAAGTAGTGCTAGACAGAACATACTTCAACACAATAAAGGCTATACATGAGAGACTTTGAGTTAAATCATCCCCACTGGTCAGGAACATTCATTCCTCTATGGTCTGGAAGAAGACAGGGGTGTCCACTCTCAAAATTGCTATTTGACAGTACTGTAATTACAGCCTCAGCAATCAGACAAAAGAAATGAAAAATATAAAGTTCATCAAGGAAGGAGTAAAACATCCACTATTTGCAGATGACATGATAATCTACATAGAAAAATCTGAAATAATGTGCCAAAATTGCTAGAACTAATACACATATTCAGGAAAGTTGAAAGATACAGAAGCAACATATAGAAATCTGTTACATTTCTATACACCGATAATGAAGGAGCAGGAAGAAAAATTAAGAAAACAATCCTATCTTCAATTGCACCAAAAAACATAAGATACTTAGACATAAATCTAACTAAAGTGGTGAAAGACCTGTATTCTGAAAACTCTACAACACTGATGAAAGAAATTGAAGAAAACACTATTAAATAGAAACACATTCCATGTTCACTTATTAGAAGAACAAATATTAAAATGTCTATACTAGACAAAGCAATCTACACATTTTAATGAAATCCCTATCAAAATACCAACAGCATTTTTCATAGAGCTAGAATAAACACTTCTAAAATTTGTATGGTACCATAAAAGACCCCCAATAGCAAACCAACCTTGAAAAAGAAGATTTTATATATATATATATATAACAATGCTGTAGCACAGTATATATATATATATATATATATATATATATATATATATATATATTACAATGCTGTTGTAACCCAAGTGTTTGGTTTTGGTACACAAATGGACAAATAGAGGAATGGAAGGAATAGAAAGGAATAGAAAACCCAGTAATGAATCTATAGCTGTATGGTGAAGTAATCTTTAATGAAGCAGGAAAAAGAATATCTAATGGAAAAGAAGGCAATCTCTTCAACAAGTGGTGTTGGGAAAACTGGACAGCAACATGCAAAAGAAAGAAGCTGGCTCACTTTCTTATACCATACACAAAAACATATTCAAAATGGATGAAAAACCTAAATTTGATACAGAAACCTTTAAAATCCTAGAGAATAACACAGGCAATAACCTTTTTGACATTGGCCTTAACAACTTCTTTCTACATAGGTCTTGTTAAGCAAGGGAAATAGAAGCAAAAATAAACTACTGAGACTTCACCAAAATACAAAGCTTCTGCACAGTGAAGTAATAATGAACAAAAGTCAAAGGTAACCTACAGAATGGGAGAAGACATTTGCAAATGACATATCTGGTAAAGGATTAGTATTCAAAATATATAAAGAAGTTATACAAAAACCAAAATAATAAAAAACCAAATAATCCGATTAAAAATGGGCAGAAGATATGAATGGACATTTGCCCAAAGAAGGCATACAGATGGCCAACAGACATATGGATAGAAGCTCAACATCACTCATAATAAGGGAAATAGAAATCAAAAGTACAATGAGGTAAAACTTCACACCTGTCAGAATAAAAAAATCAAAAAGTGGTGTTGGCGAGGATGTAGAAGAAGGGAAATCTTACGATGCTGGTGGAATGCAAACTGGTGTAGGTACACTAGAAAACAGTATGGATGGGGCACCTGGGTGGCTCAGTGGTTGAATGTCTGCCTTTGGCTCATGTCATGATCCCAGGGTCCCAGGATCAAGACTTGCATTGGGCTCCCTGCAGGGAGCCTGTTTCTACCTCTGCCTATATCTCTGCCTCTCTCTGTGTGTCTCTCATGACTAAATAAATAAAATCTTAAAAAAATAAAAAAGTATGGAGTTCCCTCAAAAAGTTAAACATAGAACTACCATGCAACTCCTAGGTGTTTATCCAAAGAATACAAAAATACTAATTTGAAGGAATACATATACCCTGATGTTTATAGCAGCTTTATGTACAAAAGCCAAATTATGGAAAGGTCCCAAATGTTCATTTTCTGATGAATGGATAAATAAGAGGTATGTGTGTGTGTGTGTGTGTGTGTGTGTGTGTATAATAACACTTCTTTATATACATATAATACATGCAATGGAATAATACTCGGCAATAAAAAGAATGAAACCCAAATGTCCATTGACTGACGAATGGATAAAGAATACATATATACATATATACATATATGCATATATGTATTCATATGCATATGTATATATACAAGCAATATTTGGTGTATAATTATGTATTTTTATATATACACAATACTTGATATGTAATTCTATATATATATATATAATGGAATATTACTCATCCATTAAAAATGAAGCATTTTCATTTGGAATGATGTGAATGGAGCTAGAGAATATTATGCCTATGTCAAGCAAAATCAATCAGAGAAAAATAAATATCATATGATTTCTCTCATATGTGAAATTTTAGAAAGAAAACAATCATAAGGAAAAAATAGGCAAACGAAGAAGCATATTCTTAACTTATAGAAGCAAATAATGTTTTTCAAAGGGGAGGTGTGTGGGTAGATGCTTTAGATAGGTGATAGAGATTATGGGGTGTACATGTTGTGATGAACAAGAGATATTGTATGGAAGTGGTGAATAACTAAATTGTGCACCTGAAATTAATATCAAACTTTATGGAAACTGACTGATATTTAAATAAAATCTTAAAAAAAATTGACCAGTAGAGATATCTGGGTCTAAGCTTGTTTTGTGGGAATATTTTTCAGTACTAATTTAATTTCTTTACTTGTCATACTTCTATTAAGAATTTGTTGTTGAGGAAATTGTGTTAGATTGTGATTTACTGGAATTTACTCATTTCATCCAAGTTATCAAATTTGTTGGTATGAAGTGTTTCATAGTATTCTCTTATAATTTTTTAATCCGTATGGAATCAGTCTGTATATTCTTTTTCTCTTGATTAATTTATGTAGTCAACTTTGTTAAAATTTTGAAGAAAAAACTTTTGATCTCATTTATTTTCCCTTTAGTTTTTCTATTTTACATTTTATGAATTTCTGTTCTAATCTTTATTTTTGTCATTTTTATTACCTCCAGTTCAATTTCTTCTTTCATATATTTTTAAGGGGACATCTAGACCATCAGTTTGAGAACACTCTCTTTTCTAGCTTGGATGTTTAAATCTATAAATTTCACTCTAAATTTAAATCTATAAATTACTTCAGTTGTCTCCCATACATTTTGACATTCTGTGCTTTCATTTTTATTCAAACCAAAATTATGTCTATATTTATTCTACTTTCTATATTCTAATTTAGAATTAACTATTACATTCCTGGAGGAGCTTAGGGAAATGACAGAATAGGAGGACCCTGACCTTAACTCATCACACTTTTACAACTAGATATCATCTACATCCACCTACCTCCTGCCACCAGAGCATATTGGGGGATCCAGTGTAGGAGTAATGATCCAACTCAAATTTTGATAACACTGACTCCCTACTCGCACATTTCCCAGTGTCATGGACTTGCAGAGCTGGCTGGTCTAGGTCTCTCTAACACCACAAAGAACAAACAGTCCACAACATGCATAGAGTTAGTGCAGATGAATGCACTAAAAAAAGTGACCCAAACACAACAGGGCATAACTAACACATATAGGATACTCTCCTGAAGTGGCAGGTTCTAGGTAACATAGGACACTATACTGTAGAGTACTCTAAGACCTCTTCTTCATAATATCACTACTTTTAAGAGTAGAAGAAACATACTTGATAAAATGAGGAGCAGGCTGGTAGCAGCAAACAAACAAATTGTTTTTATATGTGTATTTTTTATTGGAGTTCGATTTGCCAACATATAGCATAACACCCAGTGCTCATCCCGTCAAGTGCCCCACTCAGTGCCCTGCATCCAGTCACCCATTCCCACCCACCTCCCCTTGCACTACCCCTTGTTCGTTTCCTAGAGTTAGAACTCTTTCATGTTTTGTCACCCTCTCTGATTTTTCCCACTCATTTTTTCTCCTTTCCTCTATAATACTTTCATTATTTTTTATATCCCCCCGATGAGTGAAACCACATAATGATTGTCTTTCTCTATTTGACTTATTTCACTCAGCATAATATCCTCCAGCTCCATCCACATTGAAGCAAATGGTGAGCATTCATTGTTTCTAATGGCTGAGTAATATTCCATTATATACACCATATATTCTTTATCCATTCATTTTTCAATGGACACCAAGTCTCCTTCCACAGTTTAGCTATTGTAGACATTGCTTCTATAAACATTGGGGTGCAGGTGTCCCAGCATTTCACTGCATCCATATCTGTGGGGTAGTGCATTACTCAGTATTCAGTAGTGCATTACTAGGTCATAGAGTAGCTCTATTTTTGACTTTTTGAGGAACTTCTACACAGTTTTCCAGAATGGCTATACCAGTTCACATTTGCACCAACAGTGCAAGAGGGTGATCCTTTCTGCCCATCCTGTCCAACACTTTTTGTTTCCTGTCTTGTTAATTTTCACCATTCTCACTGGTGTTAAGTGGTATCTCAGTGTGGTTTGTATTTCCCTGATGGCCAGTGATGGGGAGCATTTACTCATGTGCTTGTTGGCCATGTCTATGTCATCTTTTGTGAGATTTCTGTTCATGTCGTTTGCTCATTTCATTATTGGATTCTTTGTTTCTTTTCTGTTGAGTTGAATAAGTTCTTTATAGATCTTGGATACCAGCCCTTTATCTGATAGGTCATTTGCAAATATCTTCCCCCATTCTGTACGTTGTCTTTTAGTTTTGTTGAACTTTCCTTTTGCTATGCAGAAGCTTTTTATCTTGATGATGTCCCAATAGTTCATTTTTGCTTTTGTTTCCCTTGTCTTCATAGATGCATCTTGCACGATGTGACTGTGGCCAAGTTCAAAGAGGGTGTTGCCTGTGTTCTCCTCTAAGATTTTGATGGGTTCTTGTATCACATTTAGATCTTTCATCCATTTTGAGTTTATCTTTGTGTATGGTGTTAAGAGAATGGTCTAGGTTCATTCTTGTGCATGTGGCTGTCCAATTTTCCCAGCACCCTTTATTGAAAATACTTTTTTTACAGTGGCTAGTCTTTCCTACTTTATAAAATATTAGTTGGCCATAGATTTGAGGGCCCATTTCTGGGCCATTGAACATTGAAAGAATCACTTAAAAATTTTGGAAGTTGTATCAATACTACCTTCTTCTGCTTTCTTCATCAAGTCATCAAGTAAGATTTTCTGATGCTCTTCACCATCATTAAAACTATATAATGCCAATTTCTTCAACAGAGTTTCTCCTTCACCACAGATGTCAATCTCTAGCAATCCAGGAAACCATTCTTCCATCAGAGAATGTGGTCCACAACTTGGCCCAAAAGAATACAGCCTACATGATCCAAAGAAGAGCTCATCAACACCCTATCTGAACCTTATTCTGTTGCAAAGCTAGAAAGAGGGACTAAAAAGTTTGAAAAAAATGTTTAGATTTCTTTAGTGGTACAATTCAAAGTTTTGAATTAATTTCCTTACCTTTTCTACAAGAAGGAACTGTAATTTTTAAGAAACTCTCTGGGTGATTGTCTAAGACCTCAGATCCTACCAGACAATAAGCTTCAGGAGACCAATTCAAGTAGATGCCTTGTCACCAATACATTCTGTTTGGGCGAAGTGCTCGTTTTGAAAGAAGTTTAAATGGACCCAAATGTATCCATTAATTATGAACTTCATAAATTAAAACAGCAAAAAATCACTGCAAATGCCACAAGTAAGTAATAGACAAACATATGTTTTGAAACAAAGTATTGGAATTGTTAATGACACAACTCCTCATTCATATCTATTGTGCATGAAATTAAATATTTTAGCCTCAATTTTGCAAGGCAGTAAAATAAAATGCCCAGCAGGTAACTTAAAAAAATGGATTCACTATTCTGTTCCATTGATCTATGTGCCTGTTTTTATGCCAGTAGCACAGTGTCTTGATGATCACAGCTTTTTAGTACAAATTGAAATCCGACATTGTGATGCCCCCAGCTATAGATTTATTGTTTAATATTCCCCTGGCTATTCGGGGTCTTTTCTGATTCCACACAAATCTTAAGATAATTTGTTCCAACTCTCTGAAGTAAGTCCATGGTATTTTGATAGGTATTGCATGAATGTGTAAATTGCCCTGGGTACGATAGGCATTTTCACAATGTTAATTCTTCCAAACCATAAGCATGGAATACTTTTCCATCTCTTTGTGTCTTCCTCAATTTCTTTCAGAAGTGTTCTATAGTTTTTAGGGTATAGATCCTTTACCTCTTTGGTTAGGTTTATTCCTAGGTATCTTATGCTTTTGGGTGCAATTGTCAATGGAATTGACTCCTTAATTTCTCTTTCTTCAGTCTCATTGTTAGTGTGTAGAAATGCCATTGATTTCTGGGCATTGATATCATATTCTGCCACATTGCCAAATTGTTATATGAGTTCTTGCAATCTTAGAGTGGAGTCTTTTGGGTTTTCTATGTAGAGTATCAGGTCATCTGTGAAGAGGGAGAGATTGACTTCTTCTTTGCCAATTTGAATGCATTTTATTTCTTTTTGTTGTCTGATTGCTAAGGCTAGGACTTCTAGTCCTATGTTGAATAACTGGTGAGAATGGACATCCCTGTCATGTTCCTAATTTTAGGGGAGAGGTTCTCACTGTTTCCCCATTGAGACTGATATTTGCTGTAGGCTTTTCATAAATGATTTTAAAAACATATTATGAGCATCTATACACCAGTAAATTAGGCAATCTAGAAGAAATGGATGCATTTCTGGAAAACTGCAAATTACCAAAACTGGAACATGAAGAAATAGAAAACCTGAACAGGCCAATAATCAGCCAGGAAATTGAAGCAGTCTTCAAAAACCTCCCAAGACTCAAATGTCCAGGGCTAGATGGCTTCCCAGGGGATTTCTATCAAACATTTAAAGAAGAAATAATACATATTCTACTAAAGCTGTTATGAGGTTTAGAAAGGAACAGAATACTTCCAAATTTGTTTTATGAGGCCAGCATCACCTTAATTCTAAAACCAGAGAAAGACCCCACCAAAAAAGAGAATTATAGACCAATATCCCAGATGAACACAAGTGCAGAAATTCTCAACAAGATACTAGCCAATAGGATATAACAGTACATTAAGAAGATCATTCACCATGACCAAGTGGGATTTATCCTCGTGATTCAAGGGTGATTCAACACCCATAAAACAACCAATGTGATTGATCATATCAAGGAGAGAAAAAAACAAGAAACATGTGATCTTCTCAATAGATGCAGAGAAAGCATTTGACAAAATACAGCAACCATTCCTGATCAAAACTCTTTAGAGTGTAGGTATAGAGGGAATATTCCTCACCATCTTAAAAGCAAAGGAACAAATGGTAACCTAGGAGACAGAAATAGAAAGTTATCAAGCTAAACAAAAGAGAAAAAAAGAATTATGTAACATAAGAATAGACTTAGGGAACTCAGTGACTCCATGAAATGTAGTAGCATTCATATTATGAGTTCCAGAAAAGAAGAGAGAGAGGGAGAAGGGAGAAGAAAGTTTGTTTGAAGAAATGGTAGCTGGAAATTTCCAAACTGTGGGGAAGGAAACAAATATCCATACCCAGGAGTCACAGGGAACGCCCACCAAAATCAATAAGAGCAGACCTACAACACGATATATTGTAATTAAATTGGAAAAATGTATTGTGATGAAGAAAAAAAAATTAAAAGGAGCAAATCCAAAGAAAACAGTACCTTTCGAGGGAAAACCTATAAGGCTAGCATGAGATTTCTCAACAGAAGCCTTAAAAGCCAGAAGCCAGTTGTATGATAAGTACAAGGAACTGAATGGGAAAAAATAAACTGTAGTAAAGAATACTCCAGGACAGAACATGAGAGACTTCTAACTCTGGGAAATGAACAAGGGGTGGTGGAAAGGGAGGTGAGTGGTGGGTGGGGGTGACTGGGTGACAGGCACTGAGGGGGGCACTTGATGGGATGAGCACTGGGTGTTATGCTGTATGTTGGCAAATTGAACTCCAATAAAATAATACTCCTGGAAGACTATCATTCAGAATAGAAGGAAAGATAAAGATTTCTGAGACAAACAGAAATTAAAGGAGTTAATGCCCACCAAAGCAGCCATGCAAGAAATATTAAAGGGGACTTTTTGAGTGGAAAAAGACCAAAACTAAAGATATAAAGATACAAAACACAAAAGTAGTAAAAATAAATATTCTGCAAAAATCAGTCTAGGAACTCAAGAGATAAAGAGATGTAAAATTTGACAACATATATATAAAATGTGTGGAAGAGAGGACTAAAAAATGGGTTCAACATTAAACAATCATCTACATTGTAACTCACTACATACAGAAGTGTTTATATACAAATTGAATGGTAACCTTATACTAATAATACTAGTATAAATAGGAAAAGAATAAAGAGAAAGAAATTCAAATATATCACTAATGTAAACCAGCAAACAATGAAAGAGACACAGACAAAAAAGGATCAGACAAAATCTCCAGAACAGCCACAACAAATAATAAAATGACTATAAATACATATCTATCAATAATTATTTGACTGTAAATTGACCAAGTTCTTAAAGCAAAAGTCATGGGATGAAAAATGGATTTAAAAATGTTATGTACATGCTGCTTTTAGGGGACTCATTTTAAACCAAAAAACACATGCAGTTTGAAACTGGGGGGATATAAAGAAACATCAACTATGCAAATGGATGTCAAAAAAAATCAGAATAGCAATACGTAATTCAGACAAAATGAACTAAAACAAAGACTTTAATAAGATGGAAAGAAAGATACTATATAATAATGAATGGAACAAATGAACTAGAAAATCAAATTCGTATGCACCCAAAATATGCACATCCAAATACATAAGACAATTAACAACAAACATAAAAATCCATAATAATAGTAGAGGATTTTAACACTTCACTTACATCAATGGACAGATAACCTAAACAGAAAATTAAGAAAAGACTGTTTTTTTTAAAAAAGATTTTATTTATTTATCCATGAGATACAGAGAGAGGCAGATATATAGGCAGAGAGAGAAGCAGACTCCCTGCAGGGAGCCTGATGCAAGACTCAGTCCCTGGACCCGGGGATCAAGACCTGAGCTTTTCCAAATGGCAAAATTTTACTTCTTTTATGACTATATAATATTCCAGTATATATATATATTTTTAAATGTTTTTTTATGCATAAACTTGATGCAAGTTTACAAAATTTACTGTACATTGCCAAATAAATCTGCAGTGAAAAATAAAACCCCCAAAAAACAAAGCATGCCAAGTGTGCAGCTGTCGATCTGCTAGCCATCAGGATATTAAAGAATTCAATAATGTATTCAAGATTTAGCCTTAGGTTTAAGGAACTTTAATGCTTTTAAAGAATCCTGGCTGGTCACTTATTATCTCAGCCACTGGCGATCAGAACTTTATACAAATGTAACCCAAGTACACAAAAATGCCAGAAAATATTTTTCTACTGTTCTCTTAACCAAAATAGAGCAAAAACAAGTCACACACACACAGTAAAGCAGAAGTGCCAAGTTTCTCTGATGTGGTCTACAAAGTTAAGAATCGAAACTTAGAGCAAATGTGTAAGAAACACTTTTGAATTTTGTAACATGTTTGTGCAGAAAAATGTGCTTCTGGATTTCATTTTAAAAGTGCTTAATAACTAGAATTTGCTTTTAAGTCAAACTTGGGTAGATAAAAAAAAAAATCGATCACCAGCCTAAACCGGACTGATTCAAGTAAGGCAATAAAATGGAGGTATGCTGATTTGAGTCACGTTTTATAAAAGAATGAACATGGCAGAATTCCTATTAGTCTTTCAATGTAAAAGCCATCGTTATGACTCTAGCAAAAATTTTAAGAGTGTCCAAATTAGATATCTTTTTGTACTTCGCTGTGCAACTTTTTGCTCAAGGATTCTTTTTGTGCCAATCACTTTACAAGTATATATATATATATATATATATATATATATATATATATATATATATACCACTTCTTTATTCATTCATAAATTGATGGATAAGTGGGCTATTTGCATACTTTGACTATTGGAGATAATGATGCTGTAAACATTGGGGTGTATGTATCCCTTTGAATTAGTATTTTTGTACTCATTGGTAAGTACCTAGTAGTGCAATTACTGGATTTTAGGGTACTTTTATTTTTCACTTTTTGTGGGATCTCTATACTGTTTTCTCTAGTGGCTACACCAGTTTGCATCCCCACTAAAAATGCAAGAGTGTTCCCTTTCTCTATATCCTTGTCAATACTTGTTCTTTCTTGTGTTGTTGATTTTAGACATTCTGACAGGTATGAGGTGATATCTAATTGTAATTTCTTTTTTTGAAGATTTTATTTATTTATTTGAGGGGGGATAGGAAGAGAGATAGAGAGATTATGAGTATATCACTGAGGGTAAGACTTCCAGTACTCTGTTAAATAAGAGTGGTGATAGTGTATATCCCTGTCTTGTTCCTGACAGTAAAGTAAAAGTTCTCAGTTTTTCTCCATTGAGGATAATATTAGCTATGGGGTTTTCATATACTAATCTTATTTTGTTGAGATATGTTCCCTCTAAATCTATTTTGTTGACAGTTATTATCAGTGAGGAATCTTGTGCTTTGTCAAATGTTTTTTCTGCATTTATTGAAGGGATCATATGGTTCTTATCCTGTCTATATTTTATAAATTTATTTTTTATTGGTGTTCAATTTGCATACATATAGAATAACACCCAGTGCTCATTCCATCAAGTGTCCCCTCGGTGCCCGTCACCCAGTCACCCCCACCCCCCGCCAACCTCCCCTTCCACCACCCCTAGTTCGTTTCCCAGAGTTAGGAGTCTTTCATGGTCTGTCTCCCTTTCTGATATTTCCCAATCATTTTTTCTCCTTTCCCCTTTATTCACTTTCACTATTTTTTATATTTCCCAAATGAATGAGACCATATAATAATTGTCCTTCTCCAATTGACTTATTTAACTCAGCATAATACCCTCCAGTTACATCCACGTTGAAGCAAATGGTGAGTATTTGTTGTTTCTAATGGCTGAGTAATATTCCATTGTATACATGTCTTTTAGTAATTTGGTGTATCACTTTGATTGATTTGCTGGTATTCAACCAACTTTGCAACCCTAGGATAAATCCCACTTGATCATGGTGAATGATTCTTTTAATATACTGTTGGATTGAAATTGCCAGTATTCTATAAAGAATGTATGCATCCATGTTCATCCTACTGGCCAATAGGCCAGAAGTTCTCTTTTTTTGTGTGTGGAGTCTTTACCTGCTTTTAGTATCAGGGTAGTGCTGGCCTTATACAGCTAAGTTGGAAGTTTTACTTCCTTTTCTATTTTTTGGAATGATTTGAGAAATATACTCTTCTTTAAATATGTGATATATTTCACTTGTGAATCCATATGGCTCTGGGATTTTGTTTCTTTGGAATTTTTTCATTACTGATTCAATTTCTATAGTGGTTATCAGGCTGTTCAAGTTTCCTTTTTCTCCCTATTTCAGGTTTGGTAGTTTATATATTTCCAGAAATTTATCCTTTTCTTCTAGGTTGTCCAACTTGTTGGAATATAGTTTTTCACAATATTCTCTTCTAATTGTTTGTATTTTTGGCACTGGTTGTTTTCCTCTCTTGTTTGTGATTTTATTTACTTAAGTCTTTCCCTTTTCATTTTGATAAGTCTAGCTGGATATTTATCAAATTTTTCATTTTAATCAAAGCATCATCTCCTAGTTTCATTGATTTTTGTTTGTTTGTTTCTACATCCTTTATTGATGCTCCAACTTTTCTATTTCCTTTCTCATGCTGGCTTTAGGTTTCATTTTTCTTTGTTTTAGCTAGTTTAGGTTGTTTATTTGAGATTTTTCTAGCTCATTAAGGTAGACCTGTATTACTATATACTTCCCCTTTAGGACTTCTTGAGCTATTTTATTTAAATCATTGATTTTATTCTCATTTCTTTCTATGTAGTTTTTAATTTCTTCTTTCTTTTCCTTTTTGACTCATCAATTCTTTGGTGGACTGTTGTTTAATTTCCATGATTGTGTTACTTCCAAACTTTCTTGTGGTTGATGTCTACTTTCATAGTGTTGTGGTTAGAAAAGATGCATGGTATATGATTTCAATCATTTTGTATCTATTGAGACCTGATTTGTGACCTAGTATGTGGTCTATTAGGTAAAATACCCAATTTTACTTTGAAAAGAATATGTGCTCTTCTCCTTTAGGATGGAATGTTCAGAATATTTGAGCTAAGCACATTTGAGCCAGTTTGTCATTAAAAGTCATTGTTTCCTTATTGATTTTCTGCTTAAATGCCTTATCCATTGATGTAAAGGGGGTGTAAAATCCCTTACTCTTTTTATATTAATATCAATGAGGTACTTTATGTTTTCTATTAATTTTTATGTATATTTGGGTCCTCCCATGTTACGTAAATATTTAAATTGTTTTATATTCCTGTTGCATTGTCCCCTTTATGATGAGATATAGTGTCCTTCTTTGTCTCTTGTTGCAGTCTCTCCTTTAAAGTCTAGTTTGTCTGATACAAGATACTCTACTCTGGCTTCCTTTTGAAATCCATTTGTGTGATAATTGTTTCTACACCCCTTCACTTTCAATCTACATGTATCTTAAGTCTAAAATGAGTCTCTTGAGGGCAATGGGTCTTGTTGTTTTGGCGATTCTGACATTCTATGTGTTTTCATTGGAGGATTTGGTTCATTTATGTACAGAGTACTTTTTTATATTTTATTTTATTTTTTTTATTTTATTGGAGTTCAATTTGCCAACATATAGCATAACACCCAGTGCTCATCCAATCAAATGTCCCCCTCAGTGCCCGTCAACCAGTCGCCCCCAACAACCCGCCTACCTCCCTTTCTACCACCCCTAGTTCATTTCCCAGACTTAGGAGTCTCTCATGTTCTGTCTCCCTCTCTGATATTTCTCACTAATTTTCTCTCCTTTCCGCTTAATTCACTTTCACTATTTTTTATAATCCCCAAATGAATGAGACATATAATGTTTGTCCTTCTGCGATTGACTTTGTTCAGAGTAATTGTTGACAGATATTTATTTTGTGTCATTTTGTTACTTGTTTTGTCATAGTCTTTGGAAATTTTCTCTGTTATTTTTCTTTGTCACTTTTGGTCTCCCCTTTAATATTACTTCCGCAGCTGGTTTAGTGGTCAAAAACATCTTTATTTTTTGTTTGCCTGGGGATGTTTTTTTTTTTTTTTTAATAGAGTTCAATTTGCCAACATATAGCATAACACTCAGTGCTCAACCCGCCAAGTGCCCCCATCAGTGCCTGTCACCAAGTCACCCCAAACCCCCGCCCACTTCCCCTTCTACTATCCCTGTTCATTTCCCAGAGTTAGGTGTCTTTTTCTCACCCTCACTGATATTTTCATTAATTTTCTCTCCTTTTCCTTTATTCCCTTACATTAATCTTTATATTCCCCAAATGAATGAGACCATATACTGTTTGTCCTTCTCCGACTGACTTATTTCACTCAGCATAATACCTTCTAATTCCATCCACTTGAGGTAAATGGTGGGTATTTGTCGTTTCTAATGGCTGAGTAATATTCCAGTATATATATATATATATATATATATATATATATATATATATATCACATCTTCTTTATCCATTCATTTTTCGATGGACACCAAGGCTCCTTCCACAGTTTGGGTATTGTGGACATTGCCGTTATAAAGATTGGGGTGCAGGTATCCAGAGTTTCACTGCATCTGGATCTTTGGGGTAAATCCTCAGCAGTGCAATTGCTGGGTCATAGGGCAGACCTATTTTTAACTCTTTGAGGAATGTCTACACAGTTTTCCAGAATGGATGAACTAGTTCACATTCCCGCCAACAGTGCAAGAGGGTTCCCCTTCTCCACATCCTCTTCAACATTTGTTGTTTCCTGTCTTAATTTTCACCATTCTCACTGGTGTGAGGATGTATCTCATTGTGGTTTGATTTGTATTTCCCTGATGGCCAGTGATGCAGAGCATTATCTCATATGCTTGTTGGTCATATCCATGTCTTCCTCTGTAAAATTTCTGTTCATGTCTTTTGCCCATTTCATGATTGGATTGTTTGTTTCTTTGGTGTTGAGTTTAATAAGTTCCTTACAGATTTTGGATACTAGCCCTGTATGTGATATGCCATTGCAAATATCTTCTCCCATTCTGTAGGTTGTCTTTTAGTTTTGTTGAGTGTTTCTTTTGCTGTGCAGAAGCTTTTTATCTTTATGAAGTACCAATAATTCATTTTTGCTTCTGTTTCTCTTGCCTTCATGGATGTATCTTGCAAGAAGTTGCTGCGGCCAAGTTGAAAAAGGGTGTTGCCTGTGTTCTCCTCTAGGATTTTGGTGGAATCTTGTCTCACATTTAGATCTTTCATCTATTTTGAGTTTTTCTTTGTGTATGGTGTAAGAGACTGGTCTAGTTTCATTCTTCTACATATGGCTGTCCAATTTTCCTAGCACCATTTATCAAAGAGACTGTCTTTTTTTCCAGTGGATAGTCTTTCCTGCTTTGTCGAATATTAGTTGACCATAAAGTTGAGACTCCATTTCTGGAGTCTCTATTCTGTTCCATTGAACTATGTGTCTGTTTTTGTGTCAGTACCACAGAGTCTTGATGACCACAGCTTTGTAGTACAACCTGAAATCTGGCATTGTGATGCCCCCAGCAATGGTATTTTTCTTTAATATTCCCATGGTTATTTGGGGTCTTTTCCAATTCCGCACAAATATTAAGATAATTTCTTCCAACTCTCTGAAGAAGGTCCATAATATTTTGATAGTTATTGCATTAAATGTGCAAATTGCCCTTGGTAACATTGACATTTTCACTATATTAATTCTTTCAATCCATGAGCATGGAATATTTTTCCATCACTTTGTGTTTTCCTCAATGGCTTGTAATTTTTAGGGTATAGATCCTTTACCTCTTTGCTTAGGTTTATTCCTAGGTATCTTATCCTTTGGGTGCAATTGGAAATGGGATTGACTCCTTAATTTCTCTTTCTTCAGTCTCATTGTTAGTGTATAGAAATTCCACTTACTCTGGGCATTCATTTTGTATCCTGCCACACTGCCAAATTGCTAGATGAGTTCTGGCAATCATGGGGTGGAGTCTTTTGGGTTTTCTACGTAGAGTATCATGTCATCTGTGAAGAGGGAGAGTTTGACTTCTTCTTTGCCAACTTGAATAGCTTTTATTTCTTTTTGTTGCCTGATTGCTGAGGCTAGGACCTCTAGTACAATTTTGAAGAGCAATGGTGAGAGTGGACATCCCTGTCTTGTTCCTGATCTTAGGGGAAAGGCTCCCAGTGTTTCCCTATTGAGAATGATATTTTCTGTGGGATTTTCATTGATTGCTTAAGATGCTGAGGAATGTTCCCTCTATCCCTACACTCTGAAGAGTTTTGATCAGGAATGGATGCTGTATTTTGTCAAATGCGTTCTCTGCATCTCTTGAGAGGATCATATCGTTCTTGATTTTTTCTCTTGCTGATATGATCAATCACACTGATTGCTTTACAAGTGTTGAACCAGCCTTCCATCCTGGGGATAAATCCAACTTGGTCATGGTTAATAATTTTTTAATGTACTGTTGGATCCTATTGGCTAGTATCTTGTTGAGAATTTTTGTATCCTTGTTCATCAGGGATATTGGTCTATAATTTTCCTTTTTGGTGGGGTCTTTGTCTGGTTTTGTAATTAAGGTGATGCTGGCCTCATAGAACGAATTTGGAAGTATTCCATCTCTTTATATCTTTCCAAACAGCTTTAGTAGAATAGATATGGTATCTTCTTTAAACGTTTGATAGAATTCCCCCTTGGAAGCCATCTGGCCCTGTACTTTTGGTCTTGGGAGGTTTTTGATGAATGTTTCAATTTCCTCCCTGGTTATAGGCCTGTTCAGGTTTTCTATTACTTCCTGTTCCAGTTTTGGTAGTTTTTTTGTTTTCTAGAAATGTGTCCATTTCCTCTAGACTGCCTAATTTATTGGCATATAGCTTCTCATAATAAGTTTTTTCAAATAGCTTGTATTTCTTTCGTGTTGGTGGTGATCTCTCCTTTCTTGTTCATGATTTTATTAATTTGAGTCTTTTCTCTCTTCTTTTTAATAAGGCTGGCTAGTGGTTTATCTCTCTTATTAACTCGTTCAAAGAACCAACTCCTGGTTTTGTTGTTATATTCCACAGTTCTTCTGGTCTCTATTTCATAGACTTCTGCTTGAATCTTTATTGATTATCTTCTTCTTTTGGGTGTATGATCTATTTGCCGTTTTTTCTCTAGGTCCTTTAGGTGCAAGGTTAGTTTTGTACTTGGGTTCTTTCCAGTTTTTGGATGGATGCTTGTATTTCCTCCTTAGGACTGCTTTTGCTGTATCCCAAACATTTTGAATAGTTGTATCTTCATTGTCATTAGTTTCCATGAATCTTTTTAATCCTTCCCTAATTTCTCGGTTGTCCCTTTCATCTTTTACTAGGATGGTCCTTAACATCCATGTGTTTGAAGTCCTTCCAAATTTCTTGTTGTTGTTCAGTGCTAGTTTCAAAGCATCGTGGTCTGAGAATATGCAAGGGATAGTCCCAATCTTTTGGTATCACTTAAGACCTGGAATGTGACCCAGTATGTGGTCTCTTCTGGAAAAAGTTGTGCACTTGAGAAGAATGTGTATTCAGTTGCCTTTGGATGTAAAGTTCTGTAAATATCTGTGAAATCCATTTGGTCCAGTGTATCATTTAAAGCTATTCTTTTTTTTGGAGATATTGTGCTTAGAAGACCTGCTGATTGTAGAAATTGCTACATTCAAGTCACCAAGTGTCTTATTATCAAAGTATGTCTTAACTTTAGTTATTAATTGTTTGATATACTTGGCAGCTCCCACATTAGGAGCATAGATATTCTTGATTGTTAGGTCCTCTTGTTGGATAGATCCTTTAATTATGATAGAGTGTCCCTCTTCATCTCTTACTACAGTCTTTGGGATAAACTTCTATTTATCTGATGTAAGGATGGCTACCCCTGCTTTCTTTTGAAGATCACTTGAATGGTAAATTGTTCTCCATCCTTTTATTTTCAGGCTGGAGGTGTCTTTATGTCTAAAATGAATCGCTTGTAAACAGCAAATAGTTGGGTCTTGCTTTTTTATCCAATCTGAAACCCTGCACCTTTTGATGGGGTCATTAAGCCCATTCCCGTTCAGAGTTACTATTGAAAGATATGAAGTTAGTGTCATCATGATACCTATTCAGTCCATGTTTTTGTGGATTGTTTTCTTGGACTTCCTCTTTCATTTACTGGATCCCCTTTAATATTTCTTGCAGCGCCGGCTTGGTGGTCTCATATTCTTTCAGTTCTTGCCTATCTTGGAAGCTCTTTATCTCTCCTTGTATTCTGAATAAGAGCCTTGCTGGATAAAGTATTCCAGGCTGCAGGTTATTCTCATTCAGGACTCTGAATATAACCTTCCATCCCTTTCTGTCATGCTAGGTCTCTGTGGAGAGGTCTGCTGTTATTCTGATACACTCCCCATAAAGATTATAGATTTCTTGTCTCTTGCTGCTTTAAGGATCTTCTCTTTTTCTTTGGAATTTGCAAGTTTCACTATTAAATGTCGAGGTGTTGAGTGGTTTTTATTGATTTTAGAGGGGAATCTCTCTTTCTCCTATATCTGAATGTCTGTTTCCCTTCTCACGTTAAGGAATTTCTCTGTTATGATTTGTTCAAATACAGTTTCTGGACTTCTGTCCCTTTCAGCACCCTCAGGAACCCAACTAAGTGTAGATTTTTCCTTCTGAGGCTGTCATTTATTTCACATAATCTATCCTCATGATCTTTTAATTGTTTTTCTCTTTTCTCCTTAGTTTCCTTCCTTGCCATCAACTTGTCTTCTATGTCACTCACTCATTCATCTACCTCATTAACCCTCGTCATTAGGACTTCTAGTTTGGATAGCCTCTCATTCAATTGATTTTTAATTTCTGCCTAATTAGATCCAAATTCTGTAGTCATGAAGTCTCTTGAGTCCTTTATGCTTTTTTCTAGAGCCACCAGTGGCTTTATAATAGTGCTTCTGAATTGGCTTTCTGACATTGAATTTTAATCCAAATTTTGTAACTCTGTGGTAGAGAGGACAGTTCCTGATTCTTTCTTTTGTGGTGAGTTTTTCCTTCTAGTCATTTTGCTCAGTGCAGAGTGGCTAAAAACGAGTTGTACTGGAAAAGGAGAAAAAGAGAGGAAAAAAAAGGAAAATAAGAATTAAAAAGGGGGGTGGGAACAAACGGAAAACACAAAACAAGTGGGAGTATCCTCTGATTCTATGTACTGTAGATCCCTCAACTTCCCCTGGAACTTTCCAGTGCTACTTGGTCAATAACTTTCTTTCCCCCAGTCCTTCTACCTGGTCTTCTGGGGGAGGGGCCTGCTGTGCTGATTCTCAGGTGTGTGCACCTGGAGGAACTGCCCAGTCCCCTGCCAGGTGTTCAGCTCAGTGAGAGCGGTTTATCCTGTGAGGCCCCTGCTCAGTCCTAGCTACAAGGTGATACCAAGAGGAACAACAACAGTGGTGACAGCCAGCTCTCCAGTCCTGGAGTCAGCTCCCGCAGTAACTACCACAGCTCCCAGTCTGCAGGGGCCTGGATGCTCTGGGGGCAGGGGCCACGGATATGCACAGCTCAGGGCCACCTGGGGGCAGGAGCATTCTTGCTGTCTTGTGTAATCCCGGCCTCTGCCTGTCCCGGGGAGAGTGCTGGATCTAGGGCTGTGTCCCCCACCGCCCTGGGCTCCGAGGTCTGTGCTGCTGGGATCGCCTTCCCGGGGCCGTGCAGCCCCCTCTGAGCAGATCTGCAGCCTGAGTCGCCCAAGCTGCTCTTGGGCCATGCCAGGCGTGTGCTCCATCCCTTTTGGGAGCTAGGCCTGCAGTGTGTGGAGTGCTCTCCCCCGGTGGTGCAGTTCCTCTGTTAGTGCCCCTGGGAGACTGAGGGCATCCCCGCCCCTCCTGAGATCCAGCTGGAGCTCCCTGATAGCGTCTTTTTGTCTGGGAAGATTGGTAAAGCTCCTGCTTCTCCCGGTCTGGGCTTTCCTGTCCTGGGGGCACTGGCTGCAGGGCCTTAGCCTGGCTCCTCGCAGGGGGCCCCTCCCCTTTGGATGCTGTTTAAATTTTTTTTTTCCGTCTTCTTACCTTTATAGAAGCGCAAACTCTTCTCACTGTAGCATTCCAGCTGTTCTCTCTTTAAATCTCAAGCCGAATTCGTAAGCTTTCAGGATGATTTGAAAGTTATCTAGGTAAGTTGGTAGGGACAGGTGACTTGGGGACCCTGCTCTTCTGCCATCTTGCCTCATGTTACCCCTTTCTTTCCTTTTAGTTGTGGAGTTTATGTGTTAATCTTCAGGTTGATTTCTGGGGTATTAAGATGATTTGATTGTTATCTACTTGTGTTCAAGGGACTAGACAAGCCTAGGGTCCTCCTAGTCTGTGCCCATCTTCCTGCTCTTCTCTGTAGCAAATTTTTTCTAGATATATCTCTGGTGATAAGGGACATAAAAGCAACAGTTGACTATTTTGACTTCACCAAAATGCAAATTTCTGCACATCAAAGGAATCAATCATCCAAACTGAAAGGCAACCTACAGAATTGCATAAGATATTTTCAAATGATATAGCTATTAAAAGGTTATTAAACAAAATATATAAATAACTTATAAAACTCGACACCCCAAAACTAAACAATCCTGTTAAAAATATGCAGGAGATATAAAGAGATATTTCTGCATAGAACATATACAGATGGCCAACAGATCATTAAAAGATACTCAACATCACTTAACGTCAGGGAAATGCAAATCAAAACTATAATGAGATATCACCTCACACCTGTCAGAATGGCTAATGTTAACAACACAAGCAAAAGCAGGTCTTATTGAGGGTGTGGAGAAATAGAAACACTCCTGCACTGTTGGTGAGGATGTAAACTTATTCAACCACTGTTGAAAACAGAATAGAGTTTTTTCAGAAAGTTAAAAAATAAAACTACCCCACAATCCAGGAATTATGGATGGTAAATATCCTGCCTGCATGGCTTTACCCTATGGCTTTCCTCCTGCTCCCTCCCCTCCCCATCCACCAGACCCATGCCTTGCTGCTCTGGGTATCAGAGTTGACTGAGCCCAGCTGCAGCCTCCTGGCCATCTGGACTCTGTTCTCTGGATATCCATATGGTACATTGCAGGGTGGAGCCTGTTTGCCTCCCTTGCTCTACAGTTTGTCATCATGGGAAAGGGAAGAGGAGGTGGTGGGACAATCCTTGCACCCCACTCTATGCTGTACACTCCACATTCCTCCTGTTTATCTCTTATTGAAAAGGAGAGGAAGAGACATTGAGGGATGGAGGAGACTATGTTTTTTACCATTTCTGAATAAATATTTGTTATTACCTAATTTTTCACAACAACGTGTGGAACAGGATTTTACATAAAGAAGATCACCGCTGTGAATGTACTTACTATATGTATTCTAATTTCTTTTGAGAACAAAGATGCCTTTTATAAATGCCATTGATTTTAACATAGAATTCTGTGCTATATCTTGATCATTCACAAGTGAAAATACTCTGTGTAACATTTTTTTGTAACAACCTTTTAAATTTTAAAATCTAAATCTTGATTCCAATATTCCTGACCTGTCTTTTGTTATCACGTGAAAAGGATAAGGTTTTTTTTAAAAAACACAAGTTCCAATTCAGAATTTTTATAAATAACAACAACAAAAAAAATCTCATGCCTACCTAGAACCACTGTATATTCACAAATAGCAAGTTTCAGGAAAATAAAACATGGTTTACAAAAGGCACTAAATTTAACAAAAATTGGTAGAGCTTTCCATTTTGGATCAAATGCTGGAAATGTTCTCAGAGCACCATCAGTGTGTGAGCAATCATGTACAGTGAACAAAAGTCAGTCCTTAACTCGGGTGCATGGTTTTGGATGTCAGTCATGGCAGTGGTTCTAAAGTGAACCTCATGTTCCAGGTTCACCCCCCAGAATGTCATGTCTAAGAGGAAGCTAAAATAAATTCAGTAAGGTAACTGACCATGACTCAAACTTCTAGTTTCTGTACTAAAACGCAATACACTTCTATAAAGGAAATTCAGTGGAAGTGAATTTGAAAATATGCAATAAATTTCAAAATTGGAGAACATTAAGATCATTTTATTGGCTGTACGCTGGCAACTGGATATTTACCTAAAGAACACAAAAACACTAATTCAAAGGGATACATTCACCCACATGTTTATAGAAGCATTAGATACAATAGCCAAAATATGAAAGTAGTCCAAGTGTCCATTGACTGGTAATTGGGTGAATGGATCAAGATGATTTGGTATATATAATGGAATATTATTAATCCATAAAAAGGATTAGTTTAGTGGTCAGATAATAATTAGACAAATACTTCCTTGAATGCCTAGAGCCAATAACCCTTCTGAATTTTGCCAAGGGGCCCTGTGTGTTTGGGGGCATGTCTTCATCACTCCTGTAGTATACAACTCTGCCATAGGTTTCACTTCCTTTTTGTACATTTGTTTGATGTCAGCAAGAAGTAAAAGATTGGGGTTCTCTGAATGCACATAGCCCTGCACATGTGTCTGGCCATCTATTTCCCTAGGAACATGTCAGAGTTTGTCAAAGCTCTCTATGGGCATTATGTTTCCTAGATTTCCCTTCTAAATTTTTGGCCACTTTTTAACAACTATGGTTATAGCCTCACACAGTTTCAATATTAAAAATATTAAACTGTTTGACAAACATTTTGGGGATATAACTTTTTCTGCAGAATTAGCTGAGTTAGATGAAAACACAAACACCTGAGACTGGGAGGTTATACAAAGATCTCAAATAGTGATAAGACATTGAGGATGGGGCTTTTTCAGGAACCCTGAACCTGGTCTACTTTCTACAGTGACTGTAAGACAGATGGTTTCACAACAACCATAACTGTGAACTTGCTGGGTTTTAATACTACAGTGAAACTGAGAAGAAAGGGATAAGAGTAGGCCAAATTAAAACATTACAAACTCTACCGACCTTACTAAGCATACAAGAGTAACAGAAGTAGAAGAAAATTTTATTAAAGTGAAAGTATGCTCTTGAGATGTAAGAGTGAGAGACAGACACAGAGAGAGAAAAAATGAAAGGCAGAGAGAGAGGAACAAATACTACCTAGATTTTTGGAGGCCTTTGATTATTTGTAAGAGTTTTATTAAAGTTTATTTTGACAAATTTTGTCAAGGTTTTGGTTTATCAAGGATTATATTTATAAAGGTCATCACTTCATTATTCAAGAAGTTCTATCTATGTAATTTAATTTTAGTGCATAACATTGTTTCTTTGTCAAAGATAAATATATAAAATATTATGCCTGTATACTAAATTAACCTTCATTTCATTATTCATCACAATACATTAGGCATAAAAATATACACATAATATGTTGAGCCTGGGGGAAAATTTATTCTGAGTCATGCACTCAAAATCAAAGGACCACATACCATTGTATTTTGCAGAATCATACTGGGGTATTTTATGACTAAATTTACTAAAATACCACAGTGAATCTACCTAAATATCAATCAATAAGGTGTTTCCCGTATGAAAAGTGAGAGCTACATATATTCAAGAGAAGAAAAGTTACTCACCCATGGGTTACTGCATTATATGCTTGAAGATCGTGTTTTATTTTAACCTTTGGTAATTTTTATTTGTTTTTATTTGTTTAATCGAAGTTCGATTTGTCAACATAGAGTATAACACCCAGTGCTCATCCCATCAAGTACCCTCCCTAGTGCCCATCACCCAGTTACCTCATCACCCCCTCTGACCTCCTCTTCCACTATCCTTTGTTTGTTTCCCAGAGTTAGAAGTCTCTCGTATTTTATCACCCTCTCTAATTTTTCCCATTCATTTTTCCTTCTTTCCCTTATAATCTCTTTCACTATTTCTTATATTCCCCATATGAATGAAACTATATGATGATTGTCCTTTTCAGATTGACTCACTTCACTCAGCATAATACTGTCCAGTTTCATCCACATCAAAGCAAATGGTGGGTATTCATCCTTTCTGATGGCTGAGTAATATTCCATTGTTTATATAGAGCACATATTCTTTATCCATTCATCTGTCAAAGTACATCAAGGCTCCTTCCTTTGGCCTTATTGGCATTAAAGTTAAATGTCCTATAGCCTTGGTCCAAAAGATACCTAACAACATACATATCTTATTATTTACTATTTTTCTTTCTTTGAAAAGTTTGGTGGAGGGATATTTGGGTGGGTCAGTGGTTAAGTGTCTGCCTTTGGCTCAGAGTGTGATCCTGGAGTCCTGAGATCAAGTCCCACATCGGGCTTCCTGTATGGAGCCTGCTTCTCCCTCTGCCTGTGTCTCTGCCTCTGTGTGTATGTGTGTGTGTCTCTCATAAATAAATAAATAAAATCTTAAAAAAAAGTTTAGTGGAGAAGATCTTATCTCTAACTATCATTATTCATTAGTCCTTTTAAAAAATGAACAAGTGATTTTTTTTTCTTTAACTCCATAGCATATCAAAATGTCTACTATATATATATTAGAGTAAGCAGTTAAGTTCTAATGGATACCTAGAAGCCAGATAGAGGAAGTCATGGCCAATTATCTGGAAAATCAAAGGCCTGTCCTGGCAGCATTCCACAAGAAGCTGGATCATCAGACAGACCTAAGATGGCAGATGCCATGACTGAGAAACCTCTGACCAAATAAGGGGAACAAAAGGAATGAAATCTTACTTCCAAGAAATCTCTCCACCAGGTAATGAAAATTCCACTCTCCAGTTAACAACAGTGAATAAAATATAGAGACCAACTGCCAAGGTGTGCAGAACTTTGTCTCTCTCTCTGCCTTTTATTTTCTCTCTGTGTCTCTCACTCTTACATCTCAAGAGTATACTTTCACTTTAATAAAATTTCTTGTATTTCTGTTGCTCTTGTCTGCTGTCTTGTGTCTGTCCTTGAATTCTTTCTTGTGATGAGACCAAAAACTTTCACCAATATCTTTGGGATGGCTGGATTGAGTCTTCAGGGACCAGGTCTCCTCAGCTCACCTGGCAACATATAGCAAGTATTCAATTAATAGTTCTTAAAAGTAAACAAAAATTGTCATTCATGAATAAAAACACTAAGCAAAAGCTAAATAGTAAAATATTGAATAAAGACTTATTTAGTGTTTACCAAGTATCAAACACTGTTGTAGATATATTACATGCTGTAATTCATTTAACCATTTTAGAAAACAAATGATTAATAGAAAGATATTTTGTATTTGAAAGCACTGCAGATGGCTTCCCAGGATAATTTTACCAAACATTTAAAGAAGAATTAATACCTATTTTTCTGAAGTTGTTTGAAAAATAAAAATGGAAGGAAAAATTCCAAACTCATTCTGTGAGATTGACATTACCTACTCCAAAAACTGGACCAAAACACCCACCAAAAAGGAGAATTACAGATCAATACCCCTGAGGAACATGGATCTCAAAATTATTGCCAAGATTCTAGCCAATAGAATCCAACAGTACATTAAAAGAATTATTCACTACAACCATGGAATTTATTCCGGATGACAAGGGTGGTTCAGTATTCACAATTCAATTAGAGTAACACATCATATTAATAAAAGAAAGGAGGAGAACCATATGATCCTCTCAAGGGATGTAGAGAAAGTATTTAACAATACACAGCACTCTTTCTTGATTAAAACTCTCTACAGTGTAAGGATTGAGAGAACATACCTCAATATCATAAAAGTCATCTACCAAAAGCCCACAATGAATATCATTCACAATGGTGAAAAACTGAGAACTTTTTCCCTAAGGTCAGGAACATCACAGGAATACCCACTCTCAACATTGTTGTTCACCATAGTACTAGAAGTCCTAGCCTCAGCAATCAGACAGTAAAAGAAATAAAGGCATTCAACTTGGCAAAGAAGAAGTCAAACTTACTATTTGTAGATGACATGATAATTTATGTGGAATATCCAAAAGATTCCACCCCAAAATTGCTATAACTTATACATCAATTTAGCAATGTGGCAGGATATAAAATTGAAGCATGGAAATCAGTTGCATATTATATACATTAACAACAAGACATAAGAAATAGAAAGTAAGAAATTGATCCCATTTACAATTGTACCAAAACCCACAAAATAACTAGGAATAAACCTTACAAAGATATGAAGGATCTATACTCTAAAAAATTAGAGATTACTTGTGAAAGAAATAGAGGAAGACACAAAGAAATTGAAAATATTCTATACGCATGGATTGGAAGAATGAATATTGTTAATATGCCTATACAACCCAGAGTAATCTACACATTCAATGTAATTCCCATCAAAATGTCAACAACATTTTTCACATAACTGGAACAAATAATCCCAAAATTTCTATGGAATCATAAAATACCACAGATAGACAGAGGGATGTTGAAAAAGAAAACCAAAGCTGGTAGCATCATAATGCTGGATTTCAAGCTCTATTACAAAGCTGTAATCATCAAGGCAGTATGGTCCTGACACAAAAACAGACATACAGATCAATGAAACAGAATAGAGAATCCAGAAATGGACCCTCAAATCTAAGGTCAACTAATCTTTCACAAAGCAGAAAAGAATGTCTAATGGAAAAAGAAAGCCTCTTCAATAAATTGTGCTGGGAAAATTGGACAGCCACATGTACAAGAATTAAACTAGACCACTGTCTTACACCACACACAAAGATAAACACAAAACAGATGAAAGACCTATATATGATACTGGAATCCATCAAAAAATCCTAGATGAGAACACAGTCAGCAACCTCTTAGACCTCGACGGTTGAAACTTCTTGTTAGACATGTCTCCGAAAGCAAGGGAAACAGAAGCAAAATGAACTATTGGGACTTCATCAAGATTAAAATCTTCTGCAAAACAGAGGAAATAGTCAACAAAACTTAAAGACAACCTACGGAATAGGAGAAGATATTTGCAAATACTCTGTCAGATAAAAGGCTAGATCTATAAATAACTTATCCAAATCAATAGCCCCCTAAAAAAAGAATCCAGTGAAGAAATGAGCAAAAGATTAGAACAGGCATTTCTCCATAAAAGCCATACAAATGGCCAACAGACATATGAAAAAAAATGCTCCACATCACTTGGCATCAGGGAAATACCAAAGAAAACCACAATGAGATACCAATTCACACCAGTCAGAATGACTAAAATTAACAAGTCAGGAAATGATAGATGTTGGCAAGGATGAAGAGAAGGGGGGACCCTCTTACACTGTTGGTGGGGATGCAAGCTAGTTCAGTCAGTGTGGAAGACAGTATGGATGTTCCTCAAGAAGTTAAAAATAGAGCTTCCCTCTGACCCAGCAATTACATTACTAGGTATTTATTTACCCAAAGGATACAAATGTAGTGATCCAAAGGGGTACTTTCACCCCAATATTCATATCAGCAATATCCACAATGACCAAACTGTGAAAAGAGTCAAGATGTCCATCAGCAGAGGAATGGATAAAGAATATATGAGCTATATAAATAAATAAATAAATAAATAAATAAATAAATAAATAAATAAATAAATTCAAAGGAATATGACTCAGCCATCATAAAGGATACTTACCATTTATATGGACATGGATGGAACTGGTGGGTATTATGCTGAGTGAAAGAAATCAAGCAGAGAAAGACAATTATCATATGGTTTTACTCATATGTGGAATATAAGAGATAGTACAGAGGATTATAGGGTAAGGGAGGGAAAACTAGGAAGTCACCACAGAGGGAGAAAAACCATGAGAGATTCTTAACTACAGAAGAGAAACTGAGGGTTGCTGAAGGGGAAGTGGATGGTGGTATGGGGTTATTTGGTGATGGGCAGTAAGAAGGGCCTATCGTATGATGAGTACCAGTGTTATACACAACTGATAAATTATTGAACGCTTCATCTGAAACTAATGATATACTATATGTTGGGTAATTGAATTTAAATTTAAAAAGTTGGCTAAAAATTTTTTTCAATTTGTAACTGTTTTGAATTTCATTAGACTTGAAATGTCTTTGACATAAATAGAATTCAGACAACCCTTTGTTACCCCCACCTCATTAAATAGAACAACAAAAACAGTAACAAACTTCTGAATCTCCAGTTAATGATATATATATTAAATATGGAAATTTCTACATGGCTTGGTCCTATGTTTCCTCAAAATCAGAATTTTGCTCCTTTTTTTTTTTTTTTTTTGGTCATTTTTTTTTTTTATTGGAGTTCGATTTGCCAACATATAGTATAACACCCAGAGCTCATCCCATCAAGGGCATTCTTCTCACTGTCATTTTATAGGAACATCTGAGTACTTTTACTGATTTCAACTTAAATTTGAACTGATTGTTATAGTTGGCTAGTAGGCTATAGTTGTTACTATAAAACAATTTGGGCTTAATTATGTACAGCTTTTTCCCAGTTCCTGTCTATCCTGCAATTATACTCAAAGTGTTATTCATACTTATTGCTTGGAAATGATGATAGTTTTAGACCTTATCCTAGATTTATTAATTAATCCTATATGAGAAACACAAATATCACTATATCATAAATTTGTTATTTAAAATATTTTGGCTCTGTACTTCAGAATAATTGGTTTACTTTGGTCCCTTTAAAAATTTTATGCATTTTTTAAAAATTTGAAAGGAGATTGAGATCCCAGACTACCTAGAGGGTTCATGATACAAAAAAGAAGTTAAGAACCCCTGGACTAGAGAATTTGGAGCAGAGTAATAATGTAATTTACACTTTTAAAGTATCACTCTGGTGGTGACCAGGCACATTAAGAGATGCTCAACATCACTTATCATCAAGAGAAATACAAATCAAAACTACAATGACATGCCACCTCACACATGTAAGAATGATTAAAATTAATAACACAAGAAACAACAGGTGTTGGCAAAGATGCAGAGATGGGGAACCTTCTTACACTGTTGGTGGAAATGCAAAGTGGTGTGGCCACTCTGCAAAACAGTATGGAGGTTCCCAAAAAGTTAGCAATAGATCTACCCTATGATCCAGCAATTCCACTGCTAGGTATTTACCCAAAAAGACACTAAAATACTGATTTGAAGGGACTCATGCACCCCAATGTTGATAGCAGTATTATCAACAAAAACCAAATTATGGAAATATCCCAGGTGTCCATCGACCAATGGACAGATAAAGAAGTGATATATATTCCTCAGCCATCAAAAAGAATGAAATCCTGCCATTGCAACACTCTGTATGGAGCTAGAAAATATTATGCTAAGTGAAATAAGTCAGAGAAAGGCAAAACTATATGATTTAACTATTAAGTATAATTTAAGAAACACAACGAATGAACATAGAGGGAAGTAAAAGAGACAGAGGCAAACCACATAACAGACTCTTAACTATAGAGAACAAATTGAAGATTGCTGGAGGGGAGGTATTTGGAGGATGGTTTAAATGGGTGGTGGGTATTAAGGAGGGCACTGGTTCTGATGATCACTGGGTATTGTAAGTGATGAATCACTAAATTCTACAGTTAAAGCTGATATTACACTGTACCTTAAGTAACTGGAATTCAATTAAAAATTGGAAAATTTTTAAAAAATAGAAGAAAATAATTAGAAGTAACCTTTTTGTAGGAGACATTTACATATATAAGGGAAATTTCCCCTTGCCAGCGTGTCTCCCTTTTCTGTACCAGGAAGAGAAAGATGACGCTAAATCTCTAAAAATATTATCATTAAAGAAGTCATGAACTTAAATGCATAACATTTTTTTGCATTTCTGCATTAACATTATTTTACTATGCTTTTTTTGGTAAATTTGCACAACTGACTCCCAACCTCTAACATCTTTCTGTCTTTAGTTCAAGATAGTATTCAAGTGAAGGATTCTGCCATTTTAGGGAGTTTCTCCATTTTCCTGGATCTCTCCCATGTGTTATCATGTTATCAAACTTCTGTTTGTTTTTCTTCTGATAATCTGTCTCATGGCAGTTAAATTCTAAAACAGGCAGAAGAAATTTGAAGGATGGAACAAAAATTTTCCTCTGCAACTAGACATAGGATAAATGCATCAATCTCTCCAATTTACTCTAAAATGCATAAAAATTAAGATTCCTTAGTGGATGGATTCATGGACAGATATACAATAAAGTACAGTACAATTTTAATTGTATAAATTAAATGATGTATTCATAGTGTTGCCGTACAATTCTTTAATCATTTCTGTATGTTTGAAATGTTTGTATGCTTGAAATTTTTGATGCTAAAATGGGAGATAAGAAAGTTGTCGCAAAAAGGTGTGAATTTCCTACCTGCTTTGAAATTAGAAAATGATGTAACAGCTAATTATACCCAAGAAGCAGTAAATTTGAAGAAAAGTATTCTGCTTTCTAAATGAGAGGAAGGAGGATGTCTGGGTGGTTCAGTAGTTGGTTGAGCATCTGCCTTTGGCTCAAGACGTGATCCACGAGTCCTGGGATCAAGTCTGAGCTCAGAATTGGGCTCCCTGTAGGGAGCCTGCTTTTCCCTCTCCCTCTCTCTCTCTCTGTGTCTCTCATAAACAAACAAATAAATAAATAAATAAATAAATAAATAAATAAATAAATAAAATCTTAAAAACAAATAAAATAAATAAGAGGAGGGACATTTGGTTTGCAGATCACCTTCCCATTGTAAAGGCCAGAATCCTCCCCCTCACCCCCGGCCCACATCCTCCTTCCTTCAGCCTTTGTATAACCAAAAAAGAATATGTACTTTGGAAATTTAAAATCTAGGCTTTACCATATATTAGTTGTGTGGCCTTGGAATAATTACTTAATCTATATGGCCCAATAGTCTATTCATATCCAAAATTGGAAGGAGTGATAACATTTATGCCACTTATTGTTGTGGGTAAAAATAAGACTCTATATGAGAGCACATAGCAAAATATTGGGCATAGATTTTTTGTTTCAAATATTTTTGTTTTTCTAAATGTGCTGTTGGATCCTATTGGCTAGTATCTTGTTGAGAATTTTTGCATCCATGCTCATCAGGGATATTGGTCTGTAATTCTCCTTTTTGGTGGGGTCTTTGTCTGATTTTGGAATTAAGGTGATGCTGGCCTCATAGAACGAATTTGATAGAATTCCCCTGGGAAGCCATCTGGCCCTGGACTCTTGTGTCTTGGGATGTTTTTGATGACTGCTTCAATTTCCTCCCTGGTTATTGGCCTGTTAAGTTTTTCTATTTCTTCCTGTTCCAGTTTTGGTAGTTTGTGGCTTTCCAGGAATGCGTCCATTTCTTCTAGATTGCCTAATTTATTGGCGTATAGCTGTTGATAATATGTTTTTAAAATCGTTTGTATTTCCTTGGTGTTGGTAGTGATCTCTCCTTTCTCATTCATGATTTTATTAATTTGAGTCTTTTCTCTCTTCTTTTTAATAAGGTTGGCTAATGGTTTACCTATCTTATTAATTATTTCAAAGAACAAACTCCTGGTTCTGTTGATCTGTTCCACCATTCTTCTGGTCTCGATTTCGTTGAGTTCTGCTTGAATTTTAATTAACTCTCTTCTTCTGCTGGGCGTAGGGTCCATCTGCTGTTTTTTCTCTAGTTCCTTTATATGTAAAGTTAGCTTTTGTATTTGAGTTCTTTCCAGTTTTTGAATGGATGCTTGTATTGCAATGTATTTCCCCCTCAGGACTGCTTTTGCTGCATCCCAAAGATTTTGAATGGTTGTATCTTCATTCTCATTAGTTTCCATAAATCTTTTTAATTCTTCCTTAATTTCCTGGTTGACCCTTTCATCTTTTAGCAGGATGGTCCTTAACCTCCACGTGTTTGAGGTCCTTCCAAACTTCTTGTTGTGACTTAGTTCTAATTTCAAGGCATTATGGTCTGAGAATATGCAGAGGACGATCCCAATCTTTTGGTATTGGTTCAGACCCGATTTGTGACCCAGCACCCCGATGTTTCTAGCAGCAATGGCCACAATAGCCAAACTGTGGAAGGAGCCTCAGTGTCCATTGAAAGATGAATGCATAAAGAAGATGTGGTTTATGTATACAATGGAATATTACTCAGCCATTAGAAATGACAAATACCCACCATTTGCTTCAATGTGGATGGAACTGGAGGGTATCATGCTGAGTGAAGTAAGTCAATCGGAGAAGGACAAACAGTGTATGTTCTCATTCATTTGGGTAATATAAATAATAGTGAAAGGGAATAGAAGGGAAGGGAGAAGAAATGTGTGGTAAATATCAGAAAGGGAGACAGAACATAAAGACTCTAACTCTGGGAAATGAACTAGGGGTAGTGGAAGGGGAGGAGGGCGGGGGGTGGGGGTGACTGGGTGACGGGCACTGAGGGGGACACTTGACGGGATGAGCACTGGGTGTTTTTCTGTATGTTGGTAAATTGAACACCAATAAAAAATTAATTTATTAAAAAAAAGAAAAAAAGAAAAAAAAAACAAATATTTTATGTTTTTATTTAAATTCCAGTTGGGACACCTGAGTGGCTCAGCAGTTGGGCATCTGCCTTCAGCTCAGGGCATCATTCCAGTATTGGGGATCGAGTCTGGCATTGGGCTCCCTGTGGGGAGCCTGCTTCTCGCTCTGCCTGTGTCTCTGCCTCTCTCTGTGTCTCTCATGAATAAATAAATAAATAAAATATTTTTTAAAAAATCCAGTTAGTTAACATATACTATTATATTGGTTTCAGGAGTAGATTTTAGTGATTCATCACTTACATGTAACACCCAGTGCTCATTGAAAGTGCCCTCCTTATCCTTAATACTTATCAATCATTTAGTCCATCTCCTACCTACCTCCCCTCCAGCAACCCTCAATTTCTTCTCTATCATTAAGAGGCCTATATGGTTTGCCTCCTGTCTTTGTTTCCCTCCCTTCCCATGTATTCATCTATTTTGTTCCTTAAATTCCACATTCGAGTGAAATCACACAGTATTTGTCTTTTACTGACTGACTTGTTTCACTTAGAATAATACTCTCTAGCTCTATCTATGTCATTGCAAATATCAAGATTTCATTCTTTTTGATGGCTGAGTAATAATTATATATAATTATATATTATATATAAAATTTTCTTTGTTTTATATTATTCATATTATATTTATATTAATTATATGTAATATATTACATATATGAAATATATATAATATAGATATACATATATATGTAAATATGTATATAAATATACATATATCTAAATATATAAATTTCTTCTTTATCCATTCATCAGTCAATGGACACATGGACTATTTCCATGATTTGGCTTTTGTTAATAATGCTGCTATAAATATCAAAGTGTATGTGTCCCTTTGAATAAATATTTTAGTATCCTTTGGTTAAATAACTAGTAGTGCAGTTGCTGGGTTGTAGGGTAGCTCTATTTTTCACTTTTTCAGGAACCTCTATCTTGTTTTCCAAATTTGTATTCCTTTTCTTCAACCAAGTCACAAGCATGCTTTGGTCAATAACAAAAGTTTCATATAGCAATGTTACTTAACAGCTACTTGCCACTTTGTGCCCCTGGCATTTGCGCTCTTACAGCCCAAGTCTTCTCCTCTGACTCATAAACAGATCATATAAAGCCCTGCTAATTCTGAAGAACATTGGTTGTCTCACAAGAAACAATGGTTTGATTTTCTTCCTCAGATATACAGCATTTTGGGGTCAGAGGATACAAGACTATATATGTATTTAGGGCCTGGCTTATCTTTGTTAATAGAGGGAAGGGGAATGGTTGGACTAAGAATTTGTTGAAAATCTTTATTCAGGGAAATTTTATTGCTGGTCTCTTTTGTGAAAAGCAGAACCTGGACTAAAGTAGATCAAGATCTTGTAGCTAAAATGAATTGTGCAGATTGGCATGCTTTTTATTAGCTATAATAGAATAAAAATATTTACACACACAAAAAGAGTTTAGTTTTGAACCACAGCCAAACATATTTTTGAAAGCTATTAAACTGCAATTATTCTATAACATCAATGATTCTAACTAAACCTAAATATTCCAAAGTTCTGTAACATTTGCCTTGTGTTCTTGATGGAGAAAAAGCAAAAATTTTATGTTGAAAACTCAAGTTCCCCTATGAACTTGGCTTATTAACAGGGAAATTGTCACTTGGCATAGGGCCTTGCCAATGCAGAGAAATCTTGTTTCATGGTTACAAAAGAAAAAAATAATAATTATAATAATAAATTTTAGCTACGTAAAAATCACAACTTAAAAGAAGTTTAAAAATCTCATTTTACCTGATTTTAATTAAGTCCATTTTAATTTATTAAAAAACCATTATTTTAAAATCAGCTCATTTATTTTCAAATTAATTAATTAGATTCAGAACACTCACACTTTCATTACTTAAAACAAAAGATGTAGTTTGTCTTCTAAATTTAGAGCTCCTTTTTACCAATTGATAAATGCACTTATTTTACATACAATCCTTATTAAATTCAATACAGCCAATTAAATTCAATTCTTATTCTCCTTTACTCTCCTTTGTCAAATTTTATGGATCTAGTAAAAGTTAATTTATTAGTGTAACATTATAAACCACATTTTTGCTTGTTTTATTTATTTTTTAAACAATACCAGTAATAGAGAAATCCACAGTAAGCACTGAGGAAAGTATGTATTAATGGAACTTCCTTATCAGAGTATCTTCTGAAAGGGCCAGTTCTACATGCTTATAGGAGTTAGAAAAATTTATTTGAAGATTTCCACACTACAGATTTTCTGTAAGACCGAGCATTAATATTGCTAAAATATAGGATAAAAATTATTTGAGGCTAACTTTATAGAAAGGTGTGAAATTTGAAGGAACTCAAAATGCTAACAAAATCAGAAATAATACCCTGAAAAAAGTAGAAATAAAGAAAAGTATAAATTTCAACTTCAATTTACTTCCCTTTTAAGAAAAAATATTTTATGCACATATGATGCTTACGGAAAAGAAATTAGAATTTTGTTGCTTATTTAGGGGTAAGAGAGACCACTTGGTTTGTGTTCCTTCCAGTAATAATTTTTTTTAAATTATTAAATATAAATTCAATTTAATTACCATATACTGTATTATAAGTTTCAGAGGTAGAAATTCAGTGATTCATCAGTTGCATAACACACAGTGCTCATTACTTAATATGCCTTCTTTAATGCCCATCATGTAAATATTCCATTCTATGACTCACCTCCACTCCAGCAACACTCAGTGTTTCCTAGAGTTCAGAACCTCTTATGGTTTAACTTTGTATTTTCATCTTTTTTATTTTTCCTTCCCTTCCCCTATGTTCATCTGCTGTTTCTTAAATTCCACATATAACTGAAATCATATGGTAATTATCTTTCTCTGACTGACTTTTTTCACTTAGCATGATACCCTCTATTTCTATTCATGTCATTGCAAATGGAAAGATTATAGTCTTTTGATGGCTGAGTAATATTCCACTGTATAATTATACCACATCTTATCTATCCATTTAATTTCCATGAAGATCTGGGCACTTTCCATATGTTGGCTATTGTAGACATTGATGCTATAAACATTGGGGTGCATGTGCCCCTTCAAATCAGTATTTTTGTATCCTTTGGATAAATACCTACTATTGCAATTACTGGGTTATAGGATAGTTTGAGTCTTAAAACTTTGAGGAAACTCCATACTGTTTTCCAGAGTGGTTGCACCAGTTTGCATTTCTACCAACAGTGTAAGAGGGTTCCCCTTTGGGGAACCTATGTGGCTCAGTCTGTTAAACATATTTCTCTGGCTGAGGTCATGATCCCAGGGTCCTGGGGAATGATTTCCACATCAGACACTCTGCTCAGTGGGGAATCTGCTTCTCCCTCTCCTTCTACCAGCCACTCCCCCGATTGTGTTCAGTCAAAAAATTAATAAAATATTTTTTTAAAAAAGAGGGTTTGCCTTTCCCCCCTTGCTTGCCAACATCTGTTGTTTCCTGAGTTATTAATTTTTGCCATTTTCACTGGTGTGAGGTGGTATCTTATTTGTATTTCCCTGATGCAGAGTGATGTTGAACATTTTTTTCATGTGTCTTTTGGCTATGTGTATG
The DNA here is from genome assembly GCF_048418805.1 of Vulpes vulpes. NCBI lineage: Eukaryota > Metazoa > Chordata > Mammalia > Carnivora > Canidae > Vulpes > Vulpes vulpes. The sequence continues at coordinate 60,517,786 of NC_132796.1, forward strand.
GCTTCTTTAGAGAAATGTTTATTCATATATTCTGCCCATTTCATGACTAGATTTTTGGGTTTTGGGTTTTAAGTTTGATAACATCTTATAGATTTTGGATACTAGCCCTTTATCTGATAAGACATTTGTGAGTATCTTTTCCCATTCTGCAGTTTGCTTTTTAGTTTTGTGGACTGTTCCCTTTATTGTGTGAAAGCTTTTTATTTTGATGAGGTCCCAATATTTCATTTTTGCTTTTGTTTCCCTTGCCTTTGGTGTGGTGTCTAGAAAGACATTATTGTGGCTGAAGTCAACATGGTTGCTATCTGTGTTCTTCTCTAGGATTTTGATGGATTCATGTCACACTTTTAAGTTTTCATCCATTTTTTAAATATTTTACTTATTTATTCATCACACACACACACACACACACAGAGAGAGAGAGAGAGAGAGAGAGAGAGAGAGAGAGAGGCACAGACTCAGGCAGAGGGAGAAGCAGGCTGTATGCCGGGAGCCTGATGTGGGACTCGATCCCGGGTCTCCAGGATCGGGCCCTGGGCTGAAGGCAGGGCTAAACCGCTGAGCCACCCAGGCTGCCCGGTTTTCATCCATTTTATCATTGTGTATGGAGTAAGAAAGTGGTCCACCTTCATTATTCTGCATGCGGCTGTCCAATTTTCTCAAAATCATTTTTTGAAGAGACATTTTGCTGTGCAAATCTTCTTATCTTGATGAAGATCCAATAGTTCATTTTTGCTTTTGTTTCTCTTGCCTTCATGGATGTATCTTGCAAGAAGTTACTGTGGCCAAGTTCAAAAAGGGTGTTGCCTATGTTCTCCTCTAGGATTTTGATGGAATTTTGTCTCACATTTAGATTTTTTATCCATTTTGAGTTTATCTTTGTGTATGGTGAAAGAGAATGGACTAGCTTCATTCTTCTGCATGTGGATGTCCAATTTTCCCAGCACTATTTATTGAAGAGACTGTCTTTTTTCCAGTGGATAGTCTTTCCTCCTTTGTCGAATATTAGTTGAACATAAAGTTGAGGGTCCACTTCTGGATTTTTTATTCTTGTTCCATTGATTTATGTGTCTGTTTTTGTGCGAGTACCACACAGTCTTGATGACCACAGTTTTGTAGTACAACCTGAAATCTGGCATTGTAATGACCCCAGATATGGTTTTCTTGTTTAATATTCCCCTGGCTATTCAGGGTCTTTTCTGATTCCACATAAATCTTAAGATAATTTGTTCCAACTCTCTGAAGAAAGTCCACAGTATTTTGATAGGGATGCATTAAATGTGTAAATGGCCCTGGATAGCATGGACATTTTCACCTTATTAATTCTTCCAATCCATGAGCATGGAATCTTTTTCCATATTTTTATGTCTTCCTCAATTTCTTTCAGAAGTGTTCTGTAGTTTTTAGGGTATAGATCATTTATCTCTTTGCTTAGGTTTATTCCTGGGTATCTTATGCTTTTGGGTGCAATTGTCAATGGTATTGACTCCTTAACTCCTCTTTCTTCAGTCTCATTGTTAGTGTATAGAAATGCCACTGATTTCTGGGCATGGATTTTGTATCCTGCCACATTACTGAATTGGTATATGAGTTCAAGCAATCTTAGGGTGGAGTCTTTTGGGTTTTCTCTGTACAGTATCATGTCATCTGCAAAGAGGGAGAGTTTGACTTCTTCTTTGCCAATTTTAATGCCTTTTATTTCTTTTTGTTGTCTGATTGCTGACGCTAGGACTTCCAATACTATGTTGAATAACAGTGGTGAGAGTGGACATCCCTGTCTTGTTCCTGATCTTAGGGGAAAATCTCCTCACTGAGATTCCCCATTGAGAAAGATATTTGCTGTGGGCTTTTCATAGATGGCTTTTAAAATGTTGAGGAATCTTCCCACTCTCCCTACACTCTGAAGAGTTTTGATCAGGAATGGATGCTGTATTTTGTCAAATGCTTTCTCTGCATCTATTGAGAGGATCATATGGTTCTTGTTTTTTCTCCTGCTGATATGATCCATCACATTGATTGCTTTACAAGTGTTGAACCAGCCTTGCATCCCAGGGATAAATCCCACTTGGTCATGGTGAATAATGTTATTAATGTATTGTTGTATCCTATTGGCTAGTATCTTGTTGAGAATCCATGTTCATCAGGGATATTGGTCTATAATTCTCCTTTTTGGTGGGGTCTTTGTCAAGTTTTGGAATTAAGGTGATTCTGGTCCCATAGAACGAGTTTGGAAGTATTCCATCTCTTTCTATCTTTCTGAACAGCTTCAGTAGAATAAGTATGTTTTTTTTCTTTAAACGTTTGATAGAATTACCCTGGGAAGCCATCTGGCCCTGGATTCTTGTGTCTTGGGAGGTTTTTGGTACTTCATCAAGATAAGAAGCTTCTGCACAGTAAAAGAAACAGTCCATAAAACTAAAAGACAACCTACGTAATGGGAGAAGATATTTGCAAATTACGTATCAGATAAAGGACTAGTATCCAAGATCTATAAAGAACTTATGAAACTCAACACCAAAGAAACAAACAATCCAATCATGAAATGGGCAAAAGACAATAACAGAAATCTCACAGAGGAAGACATAGACATGGACAACAAACACATGAGAAAATGCTCTGCATCACTGGCCATTATGGAAATACAAATCAAAATCACAATGAGATACCACCTCACACCAGTGAGAATGGGGAAAATTAACAAGGCAGGAAACCACAAATGTTGGAGAGGATATGAAGAAAGGAGAACCCTCTTGCACTGTTGGTGGGAATGTGAACTGGTACAGCCACTCTGTAAAACTGTGTGGAGGTTCCTCCAAGAGTTAAAAATAGATCTGCCCTACAACCCAGCAATTGCACTGCTGGGGATTCACCCCAATGATACAGATGCAGTGAAACATCGGGTCACCTGCACCCCAATGTTTATAGCAGCAATGTCCACAAAAGTCAATCTGTGGAAGGAGCCTCAGTGTCCATTGAAAGATGAATGCATAAGGAAGATGTGGTCTCTGTATACAATGGAATATTACTCAGCCATTAGAAATGACAAATACCAAACATTTGCTTCAATGTGGATGGAACTGGAAGGTATTATGCTGAGTGAAATAAGTCAATCGGAGAAGGACAAACATTATATGGTCTCATTCATTTGGGGAATATAAAAAATTGTGAAAGGGAATAAAGGGGAAAGGAGAAAAAATAAGTGGGAAATATCAGAAAGGGAAACAGAACGTGAGAGACTCCTTACTCTGGGAAACAAATAAGGGGTAGTGGAAAGGGTGGTGGGAGGGGGGTAGGGGTGACTGGGTGAGGGGCACTGAGGGGGGCACTTGATGGGATAAGCACTGGGTGTTATGCTATATGTTGTCAAATTGAACTCCAATAAAAAAAAAGATGAGACTTTTTTTTTCCCATTGGCTATACTTTCCTGCTTTGTCAAAGATTAGTTGATCATAGACTTTTTGGTCCATTTCTGGATTCTGTATTCTGTTCCATTGATCCATTGATCAATATGTCTGATTTTTGCCAGTACTATACTGTGTTGAGGATTACAGCTTTATAATACAGCTTGATGTCTGGAATTGTAGTGTCTCCATCTTTGGTTTTCTTTTTCAACATTCCTCTAGTCATTCAGTGTCTTTGGCATTTGATATAACTTATAGGATTGATTATTTCAGCTGTGTGAAAAATGCTGTTGGTATTTCGATAGCAATTGCATTGAATGTGTAGATTGCTTTGGGTAGCATAGACAATTTAACAATGTTTCTTCTTCCAATCCATGAATATGGAACTTTTTCCTTTCTTTGTGTCTTCCTGAATTTCTTTCATAAGTGTTCTATAGTTTTCAGAGTACAGATCCTATATGTATTTGGTTAGGTTTATTTCTAGGTATCTTGTTTCTGGAGCCGATGTAAATGGGATTGATTCTTTGATTTCTCTTTCTTCTGCTTCATTGTTAATGTATAGAAAAGCAACTGAAGTATGTTTTTATTTTATATCCTGAGAATTTGCTGAATTCTTGTATCAGTTCTAATAATTTTCTTTTGTGGATTCTTTTGGGTTGTCTACAGAGTATCATGTCATCTCTGAAGAGTGAAAGTTTGACTTCCTAGCAGATTTGTATAGTTTTATTTGTTTTTTGTTGTCTGATTACTCAGGCTAGGATTTCGAGTATTACATTGAGTGATAGTGGTGACAGTGAACATCCCTATTAAGTTCCTGACCTTAGGGGAAAATCTCTCAGTTTTTCCCTGTTGAAGATGATATTCACTGGGTCTTTTGTATATGGCTTTGATGATGTTGAAGTATGTTTCCTCTATCCCTGTACTGCAGACAGTTTTTGTCTTCTTTTGTTTTTAAGATTTTATTTATTTATTCATGAGAGACACACAGAGAAAGTGGCAGAGACACAGGCAGAGGGAGAATCAGGCCCCATGGAGGGACCCTGATGCGAGACTCGATCCCGGGACTCCAGGTTCATGCCCTGGGCCAAAGGCAGGCGCTAACCCGCTGAGCCACCCAGGGATCCCCAAGACAGTTTTTTTGAAAGAAAGAATGCTGTATTTTATCAATTTTTTCCTGCATGTTTTGAGAATATCATATAGTTCTTGTCCTATCTTTTACTAATGTGATGTATCGCATTGATTGATATGCAGATGTTCAACCACCCTTGCAGCCCAGGAATAAATACTACTTAATTGTGGTGAATAAACCTTTTAATGTACTGCTGGATATATTAGCTAGTATCTTGGTGGGAAATTTTGTATCCATATTCAGCAGGAACATTGGTCTATAATTCTCCTTTTCAGTGAGGTCTTTATTTATTTTGGGATCAGGGTAATGCTTGCCTCATAGAATTAATTTGGAAATTTTCCTTCCATTTCCATTTTTGAAGGGTTTCATAGTGCTTATTAATTATTTAAAAGAACCAGTTTCTAGTTTCATTGATCTGTTTTACTGTTCTGCTGTCTATTCCATTGATTCGTTCTCTTATCCCTATTATTTCTCCTCTCCTGCTTGGTTTAGGCTTTATTTGATGTTCTCTCTCCAGCTCCTTTAGCTGTAAAGTTAGCTTGTGTATTTGTGATTTTATTTTATTTTTTGAGAAAAGCTTGTATTGCGGTTTATTTCCCTCTTGGGACCACCTTTGCTGTATCCCAAATATTTTGAACCGTTGTGCTTTCATTTTAGTTAGTTTGCACGAATTGTTATACATTGCTCTCAAATAAATAAATTTTAAAAATCTTTAAAACGAATTTGTCTGATACAAGGATTGCTACCCCAGCTTTCTTTGAGGTTCATTCTCATGATAAAAGGTTCTCCAACTCCTCACTTTCATTTCATTTCAGCTTGATTAGATTTCATTTCTACACTAAGAGATTCTCTAGTGTCCTTTATGCTTTCTTCAAACTCAGATAGTAACTTTATAATTGTCATCCTGAATTCCAGCTCTGACATGTTAGTTATAATCCATGTCAATTAGACCTGTGTCAGAGAATATTACCTCTGTTTCTTCCTTTTGTTGTGAATTCCTCTTCTAGTCAAAGAATGGATGGGGAAAAGAGAGAATAGAATCTCACAGAGTAGACAAAACAGTGTTATCCACTGTTATCCACTTTGTCCTGAATGTCTTTTGGGCTCTGTTAGAAGACACTAAATCCCAACATTGTAAAGAAAGCAGAAAAAAATATATATATACATATATAATAATAAAATAAATAAAAATATATATACATATATAATTAAAATGAATACAGTGAAAGGAAGCCAAAAGTAAAGAATGTATCTATAAATTGTAATTATAAAAAATGAAAGTTAAAAGACTTAAAAACAAATTATTGATAAAATAAGAAACTAGTTGAAAATGGAAAATGAAAAAAAAAGAAAAAAGAAATGGAAAATTTTAAACTGAGAGATAAACAAATCATGAGAAAAAGAACACTCAAGTTATGTATACTATTTTCCTTTAATGCTGGAGTTTTGCAGTCCAAATTTGGTCTCTAAATTTGCTATTCACATGTTCTTCCAGGTAATCTTCTTGTGGAGAGGTCTGCTGGTCTGATTCTCAGGTGTCTTTGCCTGGGAAGAATTGCACCACCCCTTACTGGGGGGCCAGGATCAGTTTAAGCTGTTTGCTGTGTTTGGCTTTCGTTCCTTGAAGGTTTTCTGTGCCTCTTTAGAGGGCGAAAATTAAAATGGTCATGCCCTCATTTCTAGCTTGGAACTAAAAGATTGTGATCTGTGCCAAATTCTGCCCACGTCTATGGTATGTACCCACTCTGATCCTCCTGGGGAAAGGCAGAGGTTCTCCAAGTTTGTGCACTTTGCAGGGCCCTGGGACACAGAGCATTTGCCCAATTTTGTGTGGACCCACTCCACCCATCCTGGGGGAGGGCAATAGGTTGCTGTATTCTCATCCTTTGCAGTACCCCCACTCAGAAAGAAGTCACCCTAACAGGCTATGGTTCAAGGTTTATGGTGAATCTAGCTGACAGATCCCTCCTGGGCTCCCTGATTAAAACCAGTTTCCCCACTGCAATGTTTGGGAACTCTGTAGGCTCATGCAGCCCCATTCTTTCTCTGACTCCAGGGATCTTGAGACCACACTATCCCACCTGGAATTCTTCCCTGCTTCAATATTGAGCACCTCTTAGGCAAGGACATTTCTCATTTGAGTACGCTTAAAAATGTTCCAATTTTGTGCTCCAAGGTTATATAACTTTCCAGTAGCTGGCTTACAGAGGCACCCCTCCCCCACTGTTTATCTTCCAATACATTCCCCTCAGTTTTGCTTCTTCATGCTCCTACCTTGCAAAAAGTGATCGCTTTTCTATTTGTAGACCTCCAGCCATTCTTTTCTTAAATCTCAGGGGTTTTTTTTTTGTTTGTTTGTTTCCTTGTTTCTTTGTTTTAGATCTCAATTTGAATTCATAGAAGTTCAGAATGATTTGATAGTTATCTATCTAAATTCAGGGGACGAGATGAAATGAGTTCTCTACTCTTCTGTCATCTTGCCTCCCAGCTAAACAACTATTTTTTTAATTTAAATTCCAGTTGGCTAATATACAGTATAGTTTTAGTTTCAGGTGTACAATTTAGTGATTCAAAACTTATATACAACTCTTTTAAGAATATTATCTCAATGAATTATATAATAAATACAACCATTTAGTTTCTAAACTCTATTTTTTTTAATATAGAAGATTTGGAGTTTACATGAAGCTTTGGAATGATCCAGAATATATAATCAAATAATTACTTCTTTTTAAAGAATAGTAAGGCAAGAAATGCCTCTTCTTTTATTCTTACCTACATCTTTTTCTGGGTTCGTTTTCATCAATAATATTACATTTTCTGAAAGATAATCCCTGAATAGGAGAAACTGAGTTAGAACTGACTGGGGATATTTATTATTAGATTTGGTATACTTTAATCTGATCATGGTTACCAGCCAGGAAAATCAAGTTTGACGTGTGGATGTTTACTGAGACCTTGATTTGTTGTGTATTATGGATTTTTAGTTTATTCTGACTAATGCCTCCAATCCTTTTGCAACTTGCTAATCGAAAATAAATGCGAATTTATACTATGAATGATCAGTGTCAAGATTCAGTCAATGTGACTGGGTTAAACCATTCAAATCTACCATTCCCACTCTTTCATTCACTATTATAGACATCAATAGACAGCATGGAGGAAATGAGTTAATGTTAGGATAGGTGGATTTTTCTCTTTTGGGATTCTATCTTTTGGGAATTAGAAAGTTCTAAAATAGACTTGCTCTTCAACCACCACTATGAAATCCAAATCCATGTATTCATAGATGGGGTAATGGAACATATCACTTCTCTACCAAAACTACTGTAAACATTTAAAGGCTGAATTACCTACTAGAATGCCACTATTATTTGTTGTTTTCATTTACACTTTAATGTTTTTCCAGCATGTATCACCTTTCCCAGAGGTCCTGTAAATTTGAAAATGTAGATAAATAAAAATATCAAATCAAATACAGTAGGTGCCCTTTTACTCAAATAAATTGAAAATTGAAACATTTTGGTTTAATATATTGGTTAAGTCAGTTTACAATTTACCATACATTAATTCCTAACTTTTGAGGACCTATAAGAAAATAAATAAAAGAAAAACATGCAATGATAAAACTATACTGAGCTTACTTATATTTTATTTAGAATATTTGGAATGTACTTTGATATCTTACAGTGCCTCTGAATCGTCACCATAAACACAAGTTATCATTGCCTTTCAAACTGTATGGATACAGCTGTTTAATGAAATATTCATATCTTAATGTTTTTCCATAGCAATACATCTAGTATGATTGAAAGAACTGACTGATCTGAAGGTGATCTTGATTAACATATAAATAAAATTAATTTAAAAAAAAAAGACCCTGAGATCATGACCTGAGGTGAAATGAAGCATAGGATGCTTAACCAACTGAACCACTCAGGTGCCCCACAATAACAATTTTGTTTAAAGTACAATAGCAGATTAAATTCAAAGTATTTGACAGAAGATTTTATTTTTTTTTCTTATTTGCACAAGGGACATATGTCCTTCTTTTTTTTTAATAAATTAATTTTTATTGGTGTTCAATTTACCAACATACAGAATAACACCCAGTGCTCATCCTGTCAAGTGTCCGCTTCAGTGCCCGTCACCCATTCCCCCCCACCCCCCGCCCTCCTCCCCTTCCACCACCCCTAGTTCATTTCCCAGAGTTAGGAGTCTTTATGTTCTTGACAGAAGATTTTAAATTCCACCTTCCTATAACATATATCAATGACAGGATTGGGGGTACACATAATAAGTAAAAGAAAATAGAATACAAATAAAATGTCCATAATCTCTGCTATCACTACCAGTCTTGATTTTAAAGATTATTAAAAACATTTGAATAGTCTGTGGTTCATTTCTACCCTTAAAATATTTTGCAGGTGACAACATATCTCCAGTCACATTAAAGATAAAACGTTTTATTTTATTTTTTTAAGATTTTATTTATTTATTCATGAGAGACAGAGAGAGGGAGAGGCAGAGACACAGGCAGAGGGAGAAGCAGGCTCCATGCAGGGAGCCTGATGTGGGACTTGATCCTGGGTCTCCAGGATCACACCCTGGCTGAAGGTGGTGCTAAACCACTGAGCCACCTGGGCTGCCCAAAACGTTTTATTTTTTAAAGATTATTTCTTTATCTATTTTAGAGGGGATGTGAGGCAGAGGGAGAGAAAGAATCTCAAGCAGACTCCATCTTGAGCATGGAACCTGACATGGGGCTCGATCTAATGACCCTGAGATTGTAACCAGAGCCAAAACCAAGAATTGGATGCCTAACCTATTGAGCCAACCAGGTACCCCTAAAGACACAAAGTTTAAATTAAAGTACTGGAGTGGCTAAAACTTTCTTAGAATTAAGATAAATAGACTTCCCTGGAGGAAAACATGTATTTTTACAGCTGTGTAAATATATTTTATTAATTCTAATCTCTTGTATTTTACATATATTATGGAAAGAGAGGTAGTAGAAAAGGAATGCTGCTGACAACAAATCACTGTAGTGTTAGACTTCAAGTGGTACTACCTAAAATCTAGTAAAGAATGCTCTTTATCTCCTTTCAGTTCCATTTGTCTGAAAGAATGACTCTCCTAAAATACACACAAACACACACATGCTTACTTTTCTGAGTTCTTCATTTTAAGTACCAATCAGAATACTCAAAAAGCTTTTATTACAGTTTGGAAATTGACACCTCATTGCTTTTTTATCTTGACATTTTATTGAGTGAGTTCAGTTTAAGACTTAGTCAATTCCTGGGGTACATGCATGGTTCAGTTGGTTAAGCATCTGGCTTCAGCTCAGATCATGAGCTCAGGGTCCCGGAATGGAGCCTATGTTGGGCTCTATGCTCTGCAGGGGATCCATTTATCTCTCTCCTTCCTTCTCCTTCTCCTTCTGCCCTTACCCCTGTATGCTCTCTCTGTCACTCTGTCTCTAAATAAATAAATAAATAAATAAATAAATAAATAAATAAAATATTTAAGAAAAAAAAAACTTAGGGAGGCTGGGTGGCTCAGTCATTTGAGCATCTGCCATCAGCCCAGGTCATGATCACAGAATCCTGGGGTTGAGTCCCACATAGGGTTCCCTGCTCTGTGGGGAGTCTGCTTTTCCCTTTCACTCCCCCTTCTTGTGCGCTCTCTCTCTCTTTGTCTCTTTGTCAAATAAATCAATAAATTATTTTAGAAGAAGACTTAGTGAATTCCTGGAGAAACAACACAAGACCTGGCTAAATAATACAATTGTCTTAAGAATGTTCCCGCTGAATAATTGCCATAAATTACAAAGATATATAAAAGGATCTGCCCCACTGCAGATAGGAATACAGGTCTCCACTTTAAAAGTGAATGCATATATGAACAATACATAAATGTAACTTTGAGTGGGCTCAAAGAAAAAAAATGAAGTTGGTATGCATGTATACATGGAGAAAGAGGGGCTTAGCTTCTTCTAAAAGCCAAACCAAACTAAATTCAGAGGCCTCATTGAATTTGGGTCAATTTCAGATAGCCTTTCTAATTTTTCATCTACAATTGTGGTGCTGGGTCACAGCCATATCCTATCACTCCACATTCTATCATTGCTATTTGTTTGGCCCAGTTATTTTGCATGGATTTTCCTTGTAAAGTAAACAATATCAAGTGTTGACATTTTCCAGCAATATCTACAAACATGCTTAGCAATTGATAGGTTATGGTACTTCTAGATCAAAGTTTCTCAAGAGTGTCACTGTTGACATTTGGGGCTAGATAATTATTTGTTGTGAGGAGTTGTCTTATATGTTGAAAATATTTATTTAGCATCATTGATAGCCTCTACTCAATCACTACATGTCAAATAACATCTCACCCGAAATTCAGTTGTGATAACCAAAAGTGTGTCCACATATTGCCAAGTGTTCCTTGGAGAACAATATCACTCTCAGTTGAGTACCACCGCTCTTAACAGAAAACTAGTCAGTTATCTACATTTCTTAAATTACTCCCTCAACAAATTCACCCTCCTTTACAATGGAATAATTTGTTATCCATGGTTGAATACTGTGCTGCTGCTTGGAAATTTCAGATACAGTTAAAACATGGAAGCTTCACTACTCCATGGAGTGGATCTTAGCAATTATTTTAACTTGAGTTTTAAATAAAGTCGTGAATATTAATTTGAGTATTTATTCTATGTCCCAGATATGGAACACACAGACACCCAGAGACACACACAGACACAATTAATAAATATACAGTCTATGTCTTCTGCATGACCATATTTTCATTCATGACTGCATATGTATGATTCAAAAACAACTATTTAATATACTAAAATATATAGAATAAGAAATTGCTCTCTGATTCATTTATTTCTCCCCTTATCCTTTTCTCTGACAAATACTTCCTTAAGGTTCAACTGTGGCAGGGATGGAGAAGGGAGTCCTTTATGAAGAACTCATTCATCTGCTTAGACCAGCAGTGTAAATTTGATCTTGTAATTAGTATTCAACTCAGTATCTTGGACAGAAACCAGTGTTACAGCCAAGAGGTGGTTTGAATCACATAAATCATAGATCAATGGCAGAATTCAAAGCACTGGATAGATTATAAAAGTAAAGCTTTAGTTAAAAATAGATTAACTGTTACTCTACAGGAATTCATAAATCTTCCAAAAACATATAAAGCAAATAAAATTAGATATAATAATTTTGGGTAACATATGCATATAAATTGAAATATACTTTCCTTTCACAGTCACATTGATGTTTTGGAAATACAGAAATGTAAATGTATTCTCTTACCATGAAAATATTCCACATTTCTAAGACTTAATTGTGCATGATATTTTAAGAACCACAAAATACATATGTTATAGTAGCAACTACAATAATGATTTGAAACCTGTTTTACATTACTTTATGAGAATCAGATTTTTAACTTAAAACTCAAACTAAAAAATATGTTTCTATTTTTGAAGAAACAATGGATATCTTTCAGTCTAAATTTTATAAATACCAAAGTTAGATTTTGATGTTATAGTAAATAAAACTACTAAAAATGATAGGTTGTATGAGCTTCGGAATACAAAATCATCCCCTTATGAAATAATCATCTCAGTAACTCCCTTATTTTTCTTTTAGAATTCAGAATCTTTTAAAACTACACAAAAATGGTTTGTAATCATTTAAATACATACATCTTATAATCCTGACACTGAGAAACATAACCACAGTAAAAAAGGAAAGTATTTCTCATATGATTTCAGATCACTATCAACAACAACAAAAATGAAATAGGGTAAAATGAAGACAGTTTAGACACATAACCCTGTTAATTTAGATACTTTTTCTTGGGATAGGAAAATTAACTTAAATATTAAATTTGATGGAAAATGATCAGATATAATGGAAGAAACCAACATTATGAAATTGAATTTTACAAATGTTACTTCAAAGGAAAAATATTTCTGACATATACCAATTACAAAATTACATTGGCATGTTAAAAACAGCTTTGTGTTAAAATGAAGACAGCATATAAGTAATTTTTTCACTGTGTTTCCTCTCAAGTTTTATACATATGGAGTAATCTTGTGGTTTTTCTTTATGAGGAAAATGCAAATGTCTTCAGGTTATATTATTACATTATTAAATAAGAAACTAAATAAAAGTCTTTGGCAATAAGTTTTTTGTGTATATTTTTAAAATACAACTAGCCAAAAGGATTTTTTTTATTTTAAAGTGTTTCTATTAATGGCTACATAAAAATATGTTCAAGTTAAAATTAGTAAGAAAGCATGTTAACTACTGCTTAGTATATATTATTTGCTACTTAGTTAAGTTAGATTAAGTTTTATTATTATAAGTTTCTGAAAGAATAATGTAAAATTCAGAGTGTATCTCTGATGTTTGGGTTGGTTTATGTAAATGTGTAACTAGTAAATAACAATAGGATAAATAATTAAATATGATATTGTATGTTTTCCTTTTTGGATTCAAAGTTTCCAGTCCTGCCTATGGTTAACTTATTCTAAATTATATCAGTTTCCACTTTTTGTCTGCAGTAATCAAAACCTTAAGATTTGTCTAAAAGTACAATCTATGTAGAGAGTTATTAAAAAGCCTTGTCACATTACTAGATAGCCACTTAAAACATATTAAATATCCACAGGGTGCTCAACCATGTGCCATCAATGGTATACAAATCACAAAATCTTCTTTTGATAGTTTTAGATGGTAATTTTTCACGATTTTCACTGTTCAGATATATTTAACAGGTGATGTAAACAACAGATACACCCAAGTTCAAAAGAAAAAAATAATTTCCCAAAAATATGGTTGCATCAGAGGGGGGAAAAAGTCAATAGAAACTACTATTTCAGGATGTAAACAGACATTCAAAATTGGCATTTGAAATATTTCTTTTCAACCATTAGAAATGAAAATTCTGGCGTGAGATAAGTTTACAGCACTTGAGTCTTCCTTCTGCACAATTTATAAGAAGTAAAAGGATGCCACATTTCCTTCAGTATTCACCTGATGAAACATGGGAGGCATTAAATGAATGAAACAGGGAATGTAAGCATGAAAATTCATCATTTTATCCAGTGACACCATTATGTCAATTTCTAAGTTACATTTTTCAGTCAAAATGGAAATAACTAAAAAATAATGGAAATAACTAATATATCATTGAGATAGTTTTTCAAAGGATTCAAATGCACAAATATGTATGCATTTTAATGAGTCAAGATAACAAATGTTTTATAAGAAAAAATAAAGGAAGAGAGAAGAGTTTAGGAAACTCTCTGATCTGTTGCAAACTAAAGGAATTTTTAAATACCATCTAATGCAAACCACACTCTAGCTAGTCATAATATTAAAACCTTTCAAGTTGCTATCTTGGGAAATTTCTTTCAAGGAAATTACTACAAAGCCTTGTTTTAGTATGTTCCCCAACTGTGCTTCCCACTGTGTTTTTTTAATAAGGAAAGCTAGCCAACCATAGAGGTATATCCTGTTCTCTATGCCTTAGTGTCTAGGGGCATGCAGATACAGTATATGCTGAGGTATTTGACTCGTTAATTTTCACTCCATAATGTTGATTCCTGCTTTTGCTGAGTGATGCATGTATCTTCATAGTTGTTTAATTATAAGTGGGGACAGATTTTCTCCACACCATAAACTTACCCTTTATAGTTATCCTCAACCAAAAAAATACATAGAGGTGTCTCTATGTAAATAAAGTGATAGACAACTGGTGTAATCATAAACAAAAAAGTCAAACTCTACAGTTCAAATTATCGAAAAACAGAGGGAAAATTTAGTTATATAGGATCAAAGCACTTTATTGTTAATATACAAAAGGTAAATATCAGAAGTTACTTAAAAATTCTACATTTTAATGTTTATTTTATGTTTTCAAATTATGCAGGACAGCCATCAAATAAAATATCATTGAAAAAAATTTATTAAGGACTCCGAGTGTCTTATCAAAATTTGTACTCATACCATCAAAAGTCAAATTATCAGGATGAAATTAACAGAGAAGAAAAATATTTTTAGCATATAAGGATCTCTTTGTTATTTTGAAGTTAAAATATCAATTGTCCTTTTTTTGGAAAAAAAAAAGTCAAAGACCCTTTTGATTAAACAAAATCATAAAATGATGTGTTTTTTTTCCAAAACAAGAACAAAAAAATGTATACTCACAAATAAGGATATAACATATTGGGCATTACACATTCTAAGCAACCAACTATGGATTTGGCAATTCTCAGATTAATTTACTCTGTCTTTAGAAATACTTTGTGTTATTGTATAACAAAAAGTAATTACTTGATAATCCTAAAATTCTTACCTCCTGTTGAGTTGTGTATTGTTTTTAAAGGCCCAGATATGGTAATCAGGTCTGCAGCAAGCATTTTTGTGACTTTTTTTCTCTATTAAGAATAGTTACAGCAAGAAACTGTACTTTTTATGACTTAATAAGTTCTTTAGAACTGACAGCATAGATTTTATTAAAAGATTCATGAAAACTGTAATGGTCTCTACAAATTCAGAAAACATACATACTGTTTTTATCAATTATTTATAAAATACAACTAAGTCTTCCCACACAACTTGCCCACAAAAGAGTATACACTGACTCAAGGAAAAAAAATGAGTTCTTCATAATAAAAAGCAATAGTCTTCATGAATTTGTTTCTGATTTTCATAACAAATAGTGACAGAAACTTTTGCTTAATAATAATCTTTTAAAATAGATTCTTAGATAATTTTTCAAAAGATTCTATATTTTAATGCTTCAAATATCAAATAAATAGCAATTATTTAAATTATAGTGATAGAATTTCACATGCAATGAACTTAAAATTGGTAGATAAAAATGAGATTGTACAAAATCTAGTGATACAGTGCCACCAGTATTGGGTTGTGCTGCATCCATGACAACAGAATAGAAGGTTGTTTTTAATACTATTATCTTACATACTCACAGCTGAATGCTAATGCAGCTATACTGAGAAAAATCAAGTTTCAGGTTTGAAGCTACTGAACTTGCATACTGCATAGAGTTGCAAATATAGGTAGGAACAGAAAATCTATTATAGGTTAAAAATCTCTCAGTCACTTTTCAAAATGTACATAGATGAGTTAATTGCCAAATACTCAAATATTTATTAATGCAAAACCAAATTCTGTAAAAAAGGAATGTTTTGCTGCTAGTTTGATTTTGAGAGCAAGCTAAGAACTTAATTTTCCTCTTTAGTGAAGTTGATGATTATTTCTTTCAAATAAATATTGAATCAATAGAATATTGTCTGATCTACCTTTGAAAAAGACCTAGAGAATAGGGGAAACAAAATCCAACTATATGTCTTTTACTGACTTTATTAAATAAACCCTAGCTGCCTTGAAAAACAAAAAAGAATACAGTATTCAAGTTTAAGATTCCACACTTCCCTTGTTGTAAAGATGAAAATTTAGTATTATATATAAATAGATGATAGAGAGATAGATGATAGATGATAGAGAGAGAGAGAGAGAGAGAGAGAGAGAGAGAGAGAGAGAGATGCTCATGAAACCTTTGTCTGAGGCTGAGGCAATCCAATTATTTGGACCCAAAGTATCCAGGTGGCAGTAACTTAGTAAAATCCATGACTAAACTTGACTGCCTTATATGCAGACTCTAATTACATTATTGTTAACCTTGCAATTTTCTCAGAAACTAAGAGAAACTTTCTATAAATGTCTTTCTATGTAATATTTCCCTTTTATTCTATAGTGGAATGATTTCTTTATCAACACAGGCAGTGTGAAATATAAATTAAAGCTAATTCTATCCATTATAAAATTTTTAAAAAAGAGACTTGGAAATTGCCCAACTAACTGAAAAAAAAATCTACTGTTAAACTAGAAAATCCAATACAAATAGAAATACACAAACACAGTATGAAGTAAAGCTTGAATTATGCAGCAGTACTTTCAAACAAAAATATCACAGCATAGTCCAAAAAGTTAAATGTTTAGATCTAAGATTTCTTTCCACCCTATCTACCTTGACAGTAATTATACTGCAATTTTTAGTAATAAATTTAGAAGACTAGTCTATGGAATAATTTAAAATGTGGAATGTTACTCTCTAGTCAAGTGTTAGATGGATCTGAAATTATCCCTTTTTCCTTTCACTTTTTTATTATTATTAATATTTTATTTATTTATGCACTAGAGACAGAGAGAGGCAGAGACATAGACATAGGGAGAAGCAGACTCTCAACCACTGAGCCACCCAGACATTCCCCTTTCACTTTGTTTTAGGAAATCCTCAGTGTGTGGTTTCAGCGATTACAAGAACAACTTATGCAAAGAAGATATTATTGAGGCAAAAGTGTGCTATATGTTTTGCCTGGTAATTTACACTGATTAATTGCAGTGGATAATTGCCCAGCTTTCTTCTTTATTACTACACTAACATGGTCAGATTGTTCTACAGATTTGGCTAACTACATTAATTCATTCATTTTCTCTCATTCATTCAATAAATGTTTACCAAGCACTTGTTGTGTGTGTCAGGTAAGTTATCAGCTACTGAATTTTCTAATAGGAAGTGGTGCAGTATAGTTTCATGGATTCTTGTGTGAAACTGCCTGAGTTCAAAATCCAGTTTACTTAATAGATTTATGTGGCCTTGGGTAAGTGGTTTTTCTTCTGTGTTTTCTCATCTGTAAAATAAGGATTATAATATTACCTATCCATAGGATATTGTAGGATTAAATTAGGTAATTTATTTAAAGCTGTATTAAATGTCAACTACATTTCAACTTTTAAAAATATTTTAAATATTAAATATTATCATTAAATATCAAAATATTAATTATAATATGATTCTAATTAATTTAATATTAATATTGAATATTAAAATCAACATCAATATCGAAATTAATTAAATTAATAATCAGATTATATTAATCATATCATTAATTAATTGTATTAATTATATTAATCAATAATTACTTATATTATTAATCAATTACATTAATTGATATTAAAATTAATTAAATTAATTAATAATATTTAAAATGGCAAAATTAATTAAAATACTAAAAACATAATTAATATTAAAATTCAACATTAAAAATTAATTCAACATTAAACATTAAATATTAAAATTCAACATTAAAAATTAATTCAACATTAAACATTAAATATTAAAATTCAACATCAAAAATTAATTCAACATTAAAATTCAATATTAACATTTCAACTTTTAAAAATATTTTAAATATTTTAAATATTAAATATTATAATTAAATATTAAAACATCAATTATGATATACTTATAATTAATTTAATATTAATATTTAATATTAAAATTAAATATTTAAAATATTTATTTAAAAATAAATAAAAATAAAAATGGTTTTTGAATCATTGGGAGGATGCTATATCTACAGTGTAGCTTTATTTCAGTAAAGTCCTTGATAATTTTCCATGATATCCTTGTGATCAAGATGAAAAGCATCAACTATATAATGTACTATTAGGCGAAGTTGTGGTTGGTTGAATAATCATACAAAAATATGAATTTACCAATGAAGATCAACCTGAAAGAAACTCCCTCTCCTGTTCAAAATTTATAGATAATTTAAACAAAAATATTAATGGTTTGTTGGTCAACTCAATGTATGACAAAAATATAAGAAATAAGATAAGATTCACATATCTAGACTAGAAGAAAACAGGATGGAAAATGGACAAGAAAAAAATCTAAGTTCTCTACTAGGAATTGTATATTGTGCAAGTACAGACTAAATTTAATTATTATTTGTGTAAAATCAAAGATCCCAAGATTATGTACAGTAGTAAAATGAATCAGCAATAAAGGGAAAATGAATCAGTCACTCAGGTGGCATGGGAGGCAGCATAAAGTAGAAGTTTATGTAGCCATCTTTGGAGTTAAACTAGCTTGAGTTCAAATCTGCTGTCTATAAGCTATGAATTCTTGGGCATCTTGCCATCTGTAGTTCTCAGTATCTTCATCTATGAAATGGTAATAATAGAGCACATACCTCATTGGGTCCTAGTGAAGAATAAATTAGGTAATCCATACAAAGTACATAGAAATTTCTGATACATAGTAAACACTCAAAATAATGATATCTCATAGCAGGAAAAATGTTTCTCTAGATAAAAGTTATCCTTCTCTGCACTGCTCAGAATAAATCTATAATATCATCCCCACTGGTAATTCATTTTTAAGAGAAATTTGACTCAGTGGAGATGATGTAGCAAGAGCTCATGGGATCTAAAAGGATCTGAAAATGTTTTCATATAAGAAATTGAAAGAGATTGGAAGACAGGAAGGGTATGATTGTGTTTTCTTACATGTTGAAATACCATCCTATAAAATAGAAATTAAATTTGTTCCATATGGTCCCACATGGGATAAAAATATCTGTATATGCAAATAACAAAGAGGCAAATATCAGGTTAATATTTGAAAGCATTTTCTAGCAATGTTATAATAAATTAGGCTGCTTTATAAAAAAAAAGACAAACTCCTCATTTTGAAGGTACTCAAGCAGAAGCTAAGTGAATTCTCATTAATGATGCTGAAAAATAGGGGTACCTGTGTGACTCAGTTGGTTAAGTGTCTGCCTTGAGCTCTCAGCATGATCCCAGGGTTCTGGGATCCAGCTCTGAATCAGGCTCTCTGCTCAGCGAAGAGCCTGCTTCCGCCTCTCCCTCTGCCTTCCACTCTGCCTACTTGTTCTCTCTCTCTCTCTCTGTCAAATACATAAATAAAATCTGAAAAAAAAAAGATACTGAAAAATAGATTCCTATACTGGTAGGACTAGATACTTTCAATGGTAACATTTTCTGATTCCTTTTTTTTTAAAGATTTTATTTATTTATTCTTGAGAGACACAGAGAAAGAGAGAGAGGCACAGAGACACAGGCAGAGGGAGAGGCAGGCTCCATGCTGGGAGCCCAATGTGGGACTCGATCCTGTGACTCCAGGATCACTCCCTGGGCCAAAAGTGGCACTAAACCGCTGAGCCACCCGGGCTGCCCATATATTTTCTGATTTCATAAAACAAAGACTATATTCATATAAGACAAATAAGCTACTATTGTGAGCTCTGAATTTTTAAATTTACACAAATAATTTATTGTTTATCAACAAAAAAGTCAATCAAACTGACCAACAAGGGATGAAGTCGGTAGTGATTGAATGTAATTTAAGGAGTTGATCTAGGGATCCCTGGGTGGCACAGTGGTTTAGTGCCTGCCTTTGGCCCAAGGCGTGATCCTGGAGACCCGGGATCGAATCCCACGTCGGGCTCCCGGTGCATGGAGCCTGTTTCCCCCTCTGCCTGTGTCTCTGCCTCTCTCTCTCTCTGTGTGTGTGTGTGTGTGTGACTATCATAAATAAACAAATTTTTTAAAAAAAATAAGGGGTTGATCTATACACATCTGCATAGTGTAGTGGAAAGAACATAGATCTGGGAAGACTACATATTAACTAACTATCTGTGTATCCTTAATGAGATGTTCACTTTTATCTGGTCTCGGTTTTCTATCCATAAAATAAGCAAGTTGAAATAAATAGTCTTTAAGAGTCTTTTCCTCTATTACAGCAAACAATTATTTACTTCTTGGAGTATCATTTACCTATGCATCATTGATAGCCAACCAAAACCATAAAAAAGGTCAAAATTGACCACTCTCCTTCCACACCATTATACTCATATGAAATCTCTTGTTCAAGCATTTTGAGTAGGCTGTATTCCTCATTAGTGCTGAACCCATTTGTTTCAACTAACATTTTGAGGAAGAGTTTTCAATAGTGAATGGTTCTATTCAAATCTCACAATCACAAATATTTGCCAAAACTTTGGTTTGCACTAATATAATATTACATACCATCAGTGAGTGGGGTGCAACTTCTTCCCAGTCAAAACATATTTCTGTGGGAGTTCAGAAAATAGAAATGAAAACTGAAAAAATGTTTTCAATGTTTGTAGTATGAGCCAAAGAACAATATATTTTTCCCACTCATTTTCCCTCCTTTCCCTTATAACTCCTTTCACTATTACTTATATTCCTTGTATGAGTGAAAACATATGATGATTGTCTTTCTCTGATTGACTTACTTCACTCAGCATAATACCCGGGGGGAAATTAGAGACAGTGAAAAAAACATGAGAGACTCCTAACTCTGGGAAATGAACAAAGGTTAGTGGAAGGGGAGGCAAGTGGGGGGAATGAGGCAACTGGGTTATGGGCACTAAGGAGGGCACTTGATGGGATGAGCACTGGGTGTTAAACTGTATGTTGGCAAAATGAACTTCAGTAAAAAAGGGGGGGAAGAACAATATGATAAATATAATAAATTAAATTATTTTATATTAGAAAAATAAATTGTAAGCCTGAAGATATACCCCATTGCACACTCTGCACATATTTGTTCTAATGTTCTCTCTCTCAAGTTTCTTAACATATGTATTAATTGCAATTAGTTCTATACGCTAGGTGCCCAACTGTTTCTTTCTTCTTTGGGAAAAAATAACAGCTTTTCTTTTCCCTCACCTACCTTTAGTAGCAAATTAATCAGTCACTGGGAGTCAAAAGAGATTTTAATTTTCCATTTTGAAGGGCTTCGACTCATGGAATTAGCACTTTGGACTGTTGCCAAGGGGAAACTAATCTCCAAGAAAATAAAAGAAGGCCTAGAGGTGGAGAAAAGGCTTTAGTTTTTGCTAATGGCCCAAGGTGGCACAACATCTGACCTTCTAATGTCCCCATTGAGGACAGATGGGTTGTAAGTGAAGGCATCTTCTATCTATTCACTCTTTCTATATTCATATTTCTAAATGAGCACCATGAAGAAATTCCATTATTGTTAATGTTCTTTTTCTAGATCTACATTTCAGATAATACCCATCCTTATGCTTGATCAGTTCAACAAAAAGGAATTTGAAGCAGGAAGCTGGTGAGCTCATTTTCCAGTTCAGAAATTCTGAAAAGAAATTAGCCCTCAGTTAGGTAGGCATTTTACTGTAAATTAATTTTAGATACTGTAAGAAATGACCTCTGATATTACCCCATATATCTCTTTTGATGACAGTCTTGGTATTTGAAGTTTTTTTCAAATTTTGCCAGCTCAAGGAGAAGAGTTTCTTCTTGGAAAGTTCCAAGAAGAATCTCCACCCCAACAAATATTGTCATTAGCTCTCCAGAGGCATTAAAATTTATTAGGGCTTCCTCCTCCCATCTGGGTAAAATTCGAGAGGAGTATATGATTAAAACACTGCCAAGAGTCTAAAACTACACATTTTTGTTAAGTTTAAAACATGTTTATAAACTATCTTTCATACTGACTGTACAGTCAGTCTTTTTAGAACCTGAAAAAATCTTTAGGGACATAAATATATTACTATTTGTTAATACAGTAAAAATATAAATGTGAAAGAGCAAAAAAAAAAAGTGTGGAAAACATTGGAATGGTAAGTTAGTTGTTCTATCATTTAGTCTATGGCGAGTTTTGTTGACCAAATCATGACATTAATGAGACCATGGCAATAAGTCTTATCTCCATGAGGGCAAATTAGCATCACATCTTTTCAATAACACAAATTGCAACCATTGTCTTAGTGAAACAAAAGCAAACACCTAATTTTGCCACAAAGGAAACCAGGTGAGTATGACTAGCTCAGTGAAAACTCAGGCCCATGACCAGGAAACTTCTTTTAAATGGCAAGCTCTCCCAATAACTCTCCATGTACAAAAGCCAGCATAAATAGGAAGAGAAAAACAATTAGCATTTGTGTAACATATTTTTGCCTATAAAGGATATTCACATATATTTTGATATTTGAACCTCACAACTGTTATAAGAGGAAAGTTATTACCTTCTTTCCACAGAGAAGGAAACATTTGCTATGCTTTTTTTCAGACTATGATGAGCCCTATAAAGTCCACAGGTAAAAAGAGTATTTCACAGCTTTAAGTACTAAAAGGAATAAAAATACTTTTGCAGCTTTGAAACACTCTATATAGGAGTAACATTTTAACTTTTATAGAGTCTGCATAAAAAGAAAGGTAAATGTAAAGCTGGCTCAAATCACAAAAAGCATTTCCTATAAAATCATCAATAAACTACGACTAAAGTGCGTTTTCTATTCTGATTTTCTGTACAATTGCTTCAATTTACCACTTCATTGCACGTATATACAAAATACAATATTAAAGCCTTTCAATCAGATAAGGCTTAAAAACTCTTTATTCCCATTCTAACACAATAACTCTATAAAGTAAATATTATTTGATATATTTTTACACGTAAGGAAACAAATTCAGATATTATGTGACTTGCACATTTTAGGTACATAATTTATTTGCATTTGGACTTACACAATTAAAGATCTATAAACGATGAAACCACTCCTCAGACAACATTAAATTAGCCATCAGGTAAGAACTGTCTGATTTTTAGTTCCACCTTGACTTTCACATAATTCTATACAGCCAGCCTAATATATAAGCAATTACCATAAATAGGCAGAAGGAATTCTTGGATTTTTTGTAACCCGAATTTTTGACTAGTCTTCCCTTCTGTAAATGCTGTAGTTCTAATTTTACAGATATTCTAAGTAACACCTTTTCTCTTTGTCTAAGATTAAGAAAGGATTTACTTTTTCATACTAAAATTTTTTTAAAAATGAGTTACAGAACCATGTTGGGAGCAGAACTAACAGCTGAATACTCTTTCTTAGGTTATTTGTTTAATTTCTTGGTTACCAAATTGATAGACTGTATAAGCAATTCCACAGGGTTTGTTTTAATTTTTATTTTTCTTCCTTTCTTTCTTTTTGCCACTTCTTTCTTTCTTTCTTTCTTTCTTTCTTTCTTTCTTTCTTCTCCTTTTTTCTTTCTTTCTTTCTTTCTTTCTTTTTTCTTTCTTCTTTCTTCTTTTCTTTTCTTTCTTTCTTTCTTTCTTTCTTTCTTTCTTTCTTTCTTTCTTTTCTTTCTTTTTTGTCACAGTTTTTTTTTAATTCCATTTTTTCATAACACTCCACCATCTTCCAGGTCACATGCCAAAGAATTTTTTGTGGGGAAAATAAATATTTTAGAAGTGTTAAAATATAGTACTTATCTCTATTCTATGTATTTCTCTAGCCTCACTGTCTGCCACAAAGGGGAAATATTCAAAAGAGAAAAATAGATTTTTGTAGAGAAAAAACCTTGTCAACATTATAATGGCAAAACCACTTTTTTCATTTACATAATTTTGCAGATCCAACAAAGTGTAAAATTTATCAATTTTGCTTTAGATGGAAGGCTTTCTGTTCAATACAACTGTCTTATAACCCATTCTGATTAAATTTGCAAAAGTCCACCAATATTTCAGATATATTGCATTGTAATTATCCATGTTAATATAAGAAAGAAATCTTTAGAAGATCTCATTAGAAAATTAATATGATAGTTGCTGGTAACCTAACATTTTTAGAGAGGGGGAAAATAACATTTTTTCCAGATTTCCATATTGTTAATTATCAATGAAGTAAAAATTTAGTCTTCTTCTTTTAGGGCAATATATTTGATGGAACAAGGAAAAATCCCTAAATAACATTAACTTTATATAATCAATTCAAAACAGAAAAATTCTGTCTTACTTTGAGGCAAATATCCTAGACATTAATGAACTCAGGCAATTGATTCCATCTTGTTAAGTCAAAGTGGTACCAGAGTGTTGCAAAAACTACATATAGTTAACAGCATTACTTTTTATTATTTTTTTTAATTTTTATTTATTTATGATAGTCACAGAGAGATAGAGAGAGAGGCAGAGACACAGGCAGAGGGAGAAGCAGGCTCCATGCACCCGGAGCCCGAGGTGGGATTCGATCCTGGGTCTCCAGGATCGCGCCCTGGGCCAAAGGCAGGCGCCAAACCGCTGCGCCACCCAGGCATCCCAACAGCATTACTTTTTAAAGAACGAAGCTCATCAGGCTTAAAATAGTTTTTGGCTTGTTTATTTATTTAATTTTAATTTTTATCTAGAAAAATAAATAAACCCTGGGGAATTGCTTATACAGTCTATCAATTTGGTAACCAAGAAATTAAACAAATAACCTAAGAAAAAGTATTCAGCTGTTAGTTCTGCTCCCAACATGGTTCTGTAACTCATTTTTAAAAAAATTTTAGTATGAAAAAGTAAATCCTTTCTTAATCTTAGACAAAGAGAAAAGGTGTTACTTAGAATATCTGTAAAATTAGAACTACAGCATTTACAGAAGGGAAGACTAGTCAAAAATTCGGGTTACAAAAAATCCAAGAATTCCTTCTGCCTATTTATGGTAATTGCTTATATATTAGGCTGGCTGTATAGAATTATGTGAAAGTCAAGGTGGAACTAAAAATCAGACAGTTCTTACCTGATGGCTAATTTAATGTTGTCTGAGGAGTGGTTTCATCGTTTATAGATCTTTAATTATGTAAGTCCAAATGCAAATAAATTATGTACCTAAAATGTGCAAGTCACATAATATCTGAATTTGTTTCCTTACGTGTAAAAATATATCAAATAATATTTACTTTATAAAGAGAGGTGAAATAATATTTAATCAGAACTTTTTAATCACTACATCAGTATTTGAGAGTGTACAGAGCAGTATACTTGAAGGATTCTTTTATGAGAGATTGTCTTTTTTTGGAATAAAATATTCTTATGTATGATAAACTGCTTCATAACAACGGACATTTCTGCTTACATCCTTAGTTTCCAGTTAAGTATGTATAGAAAACAGCCACTGTTTTCTATGATTTTAAGAATCATTTTCCGAATCAAAATATTTGATTTTTAACAGCCTACATACTTTCCCTTTAATATTCTCTATAGATTTTAAATACATAAAATCTCTATTTCAATATTCTAAAATTCATCACTATTCCAACCCCAAAAAAGTAATTTAAATACCTCTACACCACATAGTAACTTTAATCTCCCCTATTTTTCAATTTCAAAATTCTAGTTTGAAGCAGAAATAAAGGCAGAAAGCCAAATCATAATACTACAATGAAACAGTCATCTAACTTTATAAAACTATATCTATGGAAACTAAATTTCAATTCTGTGTGTGTGAGCATGCTTGCTGACAAACATACTCTCAAGTGTGAGTTTGAGTATGTAATAATTAAAAATTTACCAAAGCCACGTATGCCATTTCGCTTTCTCTTCCCTTGATTAACCTTCACCTGACCTCACTCCCTAAGGCAATTTAGGATTTTTTGGTTTCTTCAGTCAAACAATTAAGTTTATTAAAAGTTGGTCATTAAAAAGAATTCTTAAGAAGCATTTTTAAAATAATTTTCACAGGAGGAGGGGCAAGATGGCAGAAGAGTAGGGTCCCCAAATCACCTGTCCCCAACAAATTACCTAGATAACCTTCAAGTCATCCTGAAAATCTACGAATTCGGCCTGAGATTTAAAGAGAGAACAGCTGGAACGCTACAGAGAGAAGAGTTCGCGCCTCTATCAAGGTAGGAAGATGGGGAAAAAGAAATAAAGACACAAAAGGCCTCCAAGGGGGAGGGGCCCCGCGAGGAGCCGGGCTGAGGCCGGGGCGAGTGTCCCCAGGACAGGAGAGCCCCGTCCCGGAGAAGCAGGAGCTGCACCAACCTTCCCGGGTGGAAAGGCCCCCCGGGGAATTGGAGCAGGATCCCCAGAAAGGCGGGGATGCCCTCGGGCTCCCTGGGACAGTAACAGAGGAACTGTGCCCGGGAGAGTGCGCCGAGCTCCCTAAGGGCTGCAGCGCTCAGCGGGGCCCGGAGCAGCTCGGAGGGGCTCGGGCTGCGGCTCCGCGGAGGGGGCTGCGGGGCTCCCGGAGAGCTCGGAGGTGGCCCGGGCGGAGGGGGCTGCGCGGCCGGGAGCGCGAATCCAAGAGCTCAGGCGCCAAAGCACAGGGCGCCGGGACACAGCCCAAGATCCGGCCTCCCGGCGGGACAGGCAAAGGCCGGGAGGGCCCAGGACAGCAAGGACAGTCCTGCCTGGAGCTGAGCAGATGAGCGGCCCCGCCCCGGAGCCCCCAGGCCCTGCAGACGGAGAGCCCCGGAGTTATTGCAGGAGCTGAATCCAGGTATCCAGAGCTGCTCCCGCCACTGTGGCTTCCTCCTGGGGCCTCACGGGGTAAACAACCCCCACTGAGCCCTGCACGAGGCAGGGGGCAGAGCAGCTCCCACAAGTGCTAACACCTGAGAATCAGCACAGCAGGCCCCTCCCCCAGAAGACCAGCTAGAAGGACAAATTACAGGGGAAGTCAAGGGACTTAAAGTATACAGAATCAGAAGATACTCCCCCGTGGTTTTTTTGTTTGTTTTGTTTTGTGTTTTTTTTCTTTCTTTCTTTCTTTTTGATTTCTGATTGCTTCCCCCACACCCCTTTTTTTCCTCCTTTCTTTCTTTTTCTTTCTCTTCTTCTTCTTCTCTTTTTTCCCTTTTTTCTTCTTTCTCTTTTTTCTTTTTCTCTTTTATTTCCTTCTCTCTCTTTTTCTCCTTTTCCCATACAACTTGTTTTTGGCCACTCTGCACTGAGCAAAATGACTAGAAGGAAAACCTCACCTCAAAACAAAGAATCAGAAACAGTCGTCTCTCCCACAGAGTTACAAAATCTGGATTACAATTCAAGGTCAGAAAGCCAATTCAGAAGCACTATTATACAGCTAATGGTGGTTCTAGAAAAAAGCATAAAGGACTCAAGAGACTTTATGGCTGCAGAATTTAGATCCAATCAGGCAGAAATTAAAAATCAATTGAATGAGATGCAATCCAAGCTAGAAGTCCTAACGAGGAGGCTTAACGAGGTGGAAGAACGAGTGAGTGACATAGAAGACAAGTGGATGGCAAAGAGGGAAACTGAGGAAAAAAGAGACAGACAATTAAAAGACCATGAAGACAGATTAAGGGAAATAAAGGACAGCCTGAGGAAGAAAAACCTACGTTTAATTGGGGTTCCTGAGGGTGCCGAAAGGAACAGAGGGACAGAATATGTATTTGAACAAATCCTAGCTGAAAACTTTCTGAATCTGGGAAGGGAAACAGGCATTCAGATCCAGGAGATAGAGAGATCCCCCCCAAAAAATCAATAAAAACCATTCAACACCTGGACATTGAATAGTGAAGCTTGCAAATTCCAAAGATAAGGAGAAGATCCTTAAAGCAGCAAGAGAAAAAAAGTCCCTGACTTTTAAGGGGAGGAATATTAGGGTAACAGCAGACCTCTCCACAGAGACCCGGCAGGCCAGAAAGGGCTGGCAGGATATATTCAGGGTCCTAAATGAGAAGAACATGCAACCAAGAATACTTTATCCAGCAACGCTCTCATTCAAAATGGAAGGAGAGATAAAGAGCTTCCAAGACAGGCAGGAACTGAAAGAATATGTGACCTCCAAACCAGCTCTGCAAGAAATTTTAAGGGGGACTCTTAAAGTTTCCCTTTAAGAAGAAGTTCAGTCGAATAGTCCACAAGTACTGAATAGATATCATGATGACACTAAACTCATATCTGTCAAGAGGAACTCTGAACGTGAATGGGCATAATGACCCCATCAAAAGGCGCATGGTTTCAGACTGGATAAAAAAGCAGGACCCATCTATTTGCTGTCTACAAGAGACTCATTTTAGACAGAAGGACACCTACAACCTGAAAATAAGAGGTTGGAGAACCATTTACCATTCAAATGGTCCTCAAAAGAAAGCAGGGGTAGCCATCCTCGTATCAGATAAATTAAAATATACCCCGAAGACTATAGTGAGAGATGAAGAGGGACACTATCTCATACTCAAAGGATCTATCCAACAAGAGGTCTTAACAATCGTCAATATATACGCCCCGAATGTGGGAGCTGCCAAATATTTAAACCAATTAATAACCAATCTGAAGAAATACTTTGATAATAATACACTTATACTTGGTGACTTCAGTCTACCTCTTTCTACCCTCAATAGGTCTTATAAGCATAACATCTCCAAAGAAACGAGAGCTTTAAATGATACACTGGACCACATGGATTTCACAGATATCTACAGAACTTTACATCCAAACTCAACTGAATACACATTCTTCTCAAGTGCACATGGAACTTTCTCCAGAATAGACCACATACTGGGTCACAAATCAGGTCTGAACCGATACCAAAAGATCGGGATAGTCCCCTGTATATTCTCAGACCATAATGCCTTGAAATTAGAACTTAATCACAACAAGAAGCTTGGAAGGACCACAAACACGTGAAGGTTAAGTACCATCCTGCTAAAAGATGAAAAGGTCAACCAGGAAATTAAGGAAGAATTAAAAAGATTCATGGAAACTAATGAGAATGAAGATACAACCATTCAAAATCTTTGGGATGCAGCCAAAGCAGTCCTGAGGGGGAAATACATCGCAATATAAGCATCCATTCAAACACTGGAAAGAACTCAAATACAAAAGCTCACCTTACACATAAAGGGACTAGAGAAAAAGCAGCAAATGGACCCCACCCCCAGGAGAAGAAGAGAGTTAATTAAAATTCGAGCAGAACTAAATGAAATCGAGACCAAAAAAACTGTGGAACAGATCAACAGAACCAGGAGTTGGTTCTTTGAAAGAATTAATAAGATAGATAAACCACTAGCCAGCCTTATTAAAAAGAAGAGAGAGAAGACTCAAATTAATAAAATCATGAATGAGAAAGGAGAGATCACTACCAACACCAAGGAAATACAAACGATTTTAAAAATATATTATGAACAGCTATACGCCAATAAATTAGGAAATCTAGAAGAAATGGACGCATTCCTGGAAAGCCACAAACTACCAAAACTGGAGCAGGAAGAAATATAAAATCTGAACAGGCCAATTACTAGGCAGGAAATTGAAGCAGTCATCCAAAACCTCCCAAGACACAAAAGTCCAGGGCCAGATGGCTTCCCAGGGGAATTCTATCAAAAGTTTAAAGAAGAGGGATCCCTGGGTGGCGCTGTGGTTTGGCGCCTGCCTTTGGCCGGGGGCGCGATCCTGGAGACCCGGGATCGAATCCCACGTCGGGCTCCCGGTGCATGGAGCCTGTTCTCCCTCTGCCTGTGTCTTTGCCTCTCTCTCTCTCTCTGTGTGACTATCATGAATAAATAAATAAAATCTTAAAAAAAATCGTTCAAAGAAGAAATCATACCTACTCTACTAAAGCTGTTTGGAAAGATAGAAAGAGATGGAGTACTTCCAAATTCGTTCTATGAGGCCAGCATCACCTTAATTCCGAAACCAGACAAAGACCCCACCAAAAAGGAGAATTACAGACCAATATCCCTGATAAACATGGATGCAAAAATTCTCAACAAGACACTAGCCAATAGGATCCAACAACACATTAAGAAAATTTTTCACCATGACCAAGTAGGATTTATCCCTGGGACACAAGGCTGGTTCAACACTCGTAAAACAATCAATGTGATTCATCATATCAGCAAGAGAAAAACCAAGAACCATATGAATCACTCATTAGATGCAGAGAAAGCATTTGAGAAAATACAGCATCCATTCCTGATCAAAACACTTCAGAGTGTTGGGATAGAGGGAACATTCCTCGACATCTTAAAAGCCATCTGTGAAAAGCCCACAGCAAATATAATTCTCAATGGGGAAGCACTGGGAGCCTTTCCCCTAAGATCAGGAACAAGACAGGGATGTCCACTCTCACCACTGCTATTCAGCATAGTACTGGAAGTCCTCGCCTCAGCAATCAGACAGAAAAAAGACATTAAAGGCATTCAAATTGGCAAAGAAGTCAAACTCTCCCTCTTCACCGATGACATGATCCTCTACATAGAAAACCTAAAAGCCTCCACCCTAGGATTGCTAGAACTCATACAGCAATTTGGTAGCGTGGCAGGATACAAAATCAATGCCCAGAAATCAATGGCATTTCTATACACTAACAATGAGACTGAAGAAAGAGAAATTAAGGAGTCAATCCCATTTACAATTGCACCCAAAAGCATAAGATACCTAGGAATAAGCCTAAACTAAGAGGTAAAGGATCTATACCCTAAAAACTATAGAACACTTCTGAAAGAAATTGAGGAAGACACAAAGAGATGGGAAAATATTCCATGCTCATGGATTGGCAGAATTAATATTGTAAAAATGTCAATGTTACCCAGGGCAATTTACACGTTTAATGCAATCCCTATCAAAATACCATGGACTTTCTTCAGAGAGTTAGAACAAATTATTTTAAGATTTGTGTGGAATCAGAAAAGACCCCGAATAGCCAGGGGAATTTTAAAAAAGAAAACAATAGGTGGGGGCATCACAATGCCAGATTTCAGGTTGTACTACAAAGCTGTGGTCATCAAGACAGTGTGGTACTGGCACAAAAACAGACACATAGATCAATGGAACAGAATAGAGAATCCAGTAGTGGACCCTGAACTGTATGGTCAACTAATATTCGATAAAGGAGGAAAGACTATCCATTGGAAGAAAGACAGTCTCTTCAATAAATGATGTTGGGAAAATGGACATCCACATGCAGAAGAATGAAACTGGACCACTCTCTTTCACCATAGACAAAGAGAAACTCAAAATGGATGAGAGATCTAAATGTGAGACAAGATTCCATGAAAATCCTAGAGGAGAACACAGGCAACACCCTTTTTGAACTTGGCCACAGTAACTTCCTGCAAGATATAACCACAAAGGCAAAAGAAACAAAAGCAAAAATGAACTATTGGGACTTCATCAAGATAAGAAGCTTTAGCACAGCAAAGGATACAGTCAACAAAACTACAAGACAGCCTACAGAATGGGAGAAGATATTTGCAAATGACATATCAGATAAAGGGCTAGTTTCCAAAATGTATAAATAACTTATTAAACTGAACACCATAGAAACAAACAATCCAATCCTAAAATGGGCAAAAGACATGAAGAGAAATCTCACAGAGGAGGACATGGACATGGCCAACATGCACATGAGAAAATGCTCTGCATCACTTGCCATCAGGGAAATACAAATCAAAACCACAATGAGATACCACCTCACACCAGGGAGAATGGGGAAAATTAACAAGGCAGGAAACCACAAATGTTGGAGAGGATGTGGAGAAAAGGGAACCCTCTTACACTGTTGGTGGGAATGTGAACTGGTGCAGCCACTCTGGAAAACTGTGTGGAGGTTCCTCAAAGAGTTAAAAATATACCTGCCCTAGGACCCAGCGATTGCACTGTTGGGGATTTACCCCAAAGATACAGATGCAATGAAACGCCGGGACACCTGCACCCTGATGTTTCTAGCAGCAATGTCCACAATAGCCAAACTGTGGAAGGCGCCTCGGTGTCCATCGAAAGATGAATGGATAAAGAAGATGTGGTTTATGTATACAATGGAATATTACTCAGCCATCCCACCATTTGCTTCAACGTGGATGGAACTGGAGGGTATTATGCTGAGTGCAGTAAGTCAATCGGAGAAGGACAACAGTGTATGTTCTCATTCATTTGGGGAATAAAAATAATAGTGAAAGGGTATATAAAGGAAGGGAGAAGAAATGTGTGGGAAATATTAGGAAGGGAGACAGAACATTAAGACTCCTAACTCTGGGAAACGAACTAGTTGTGGTGGAAGGGGAGGAGGGCGGGGGGTGGGGGGGAATGGGTGACGGGCACTGAGGCGGACACTTGTCGGGATGAGGACTGGGTGTTTTTTTGTATGTTGGTAGATTGAACACCAATAAATATTAATTTATTAAAAAAAGAAAATAAATAAAAATAAAATAAAATAAAATAATTTTCACAGATATTTGTTAAAAAATAAGATTATTTTCCATAAATGTAACAATGTAAGGTGCAGTTATTCAATTGGCAGGGCAACTCAGCTTACTGAGGACGTACATAAACTACAGCTGTTCTGCAGTTTTAGCAATTCTTCTTAGGTCAGTGAAATCAACACAAACGTTACATAAGAATAAGGACAGAAAGGACATTAGTATATTCATACTAAATGGTTTGCTGCAACAAAGTTGGATATATATATATATATATATATATATATATATATAGTATACATTGAAATGAAAAATAAATGAATAACTGTTTTAAAAAATCCCAAATTATTTTCTGTACTTTACTGCATCATGGTCTTGAAAATCACTGTTTTATTTTTTAAACAGCTGCCAGAAAACATGGATTTTTAGGTAATTTCCTACTTATTGTCATAATTAAAAGCAAATATTTGAATTTCCTTTGTTTATTTCCAAAATAATACAACCAGAAACATGCCAATATTCATAGAGAAAGCAAGAATATAGGAAAGGAGAGAGGATAGTCTTAAGCACTAAAAATAAAAATATCCTTTGAAAAGAATTTAAAAGATAAATCATCACATTCTATGATTATTTTCCTTTTACTTATTTATTTTTGTATATTTTTTATAGGAGATGGATTTGCCAACATATAGCATAACACCCAGTGCTCAGGACACCAGTCAAGTGCCCCACTCAGTGCCCATCACCAGTCACCCCCCCACCTCCCTTTCCACTACCCCTTGTTTGTTTCCCAGATTTAGGAGTCTCTCCTGTTCTGTCAGCCTCTCTGATATTTCCCACTCATTTTCTTTCCTTTCCCCTATAATCCCTTTCACTATTTTTTATATTCCACAAATGAATGTGACCATATAATGTTTTTCCTTCTCCAACTGACTTACTTCACTCAGCATAACACCCTCCAGTTCTATCCACGTTGACACTCAGCATAACACCCTCCAGTTCTATCCACGTTGAAGCAAATGGTAGGTATTTATTGTTTCTAATGGCTGAGTAATGTTCCATTGTGTGTGTGTGTGTGTGTGTGTGTGTGTATATATATATATATATATATATATATATATATATATATATATATCACTGCTTTATCCATTCATTTTTCAATGGTAGCCTCAGTGTCCATCGAAAGATGACTGGATTTTTAAAATATACCTCTTATCCTTAATCCTCCTTTCATCTTTTAAAAGTCACATGGTCAAAATATCATTTTACTTGCTAGTTGCAAGAGAGAAAATAAAACTTTACAGTGGAGAGAATGAGTTGTTACCACCCTAAGCAACAATCACCATCAGTAATAGTGGAATAACCACACAATATATGTCTCTTCATAAAATGTGATGAGTATGCAGGAACAACTATGCAATATTTTTTTCCAGAATCTAATCCAGGCTTTAGACCTAATTTTCAGTTTCAGAAAAAACAGTGATATGAGGAATGCATTAAATGCCACAAGAAAGAAAGTATCTAAACCAGAAGATCAAACATTCTGTATAACCATGGTCTCCATCTCTTTAATAACTCAAATTTGAAAAGAAAAAAAAAAGAGAGAGAAAGAGAAATCTGTTATGTTAGAAAAATTATGCATGATGTTTGATTGCATCCTCATTTCCATAAGCTATAAACAACATTTTATAGCAATATCAAGATTTGCATATAGTCTAAAATTATATCAAGAAATTTATTGTTTTTATTGCTCATTAAGTGTGATAATGACAGTTTGGTGGTATAGAAATATGTATTCATTTTCAGAGATGAATATAGGTAAAATATCGTGATGTTTAAAATTATCTTTAGAATAGTTATGGGACAAGTGGATGGTTTAGCCAAATAAGCATCCAACTCTTGATTTTTGGCTCAGGTCATGACCTCAGGGTCCTGAGATTTAGCCTTACATCAGGCTCTGTGCCCAGTAGGGAGTCTGCTTGAGAGATTCTCTCCTCTCCTTCTCCCTCTGCCCCTCCCCCCAAATAAAAAATACTTTTAAAGTATTAAAAGTCCATGAAATAAGTCAATCGGAAAAGGACAAACATTATATGGTCTCATTCATTTGTTGAATATAAAAATTAGTGAAAGGGAATATGGGGAAAGGAGAGAAAATGAATGAAAATATCAGGGTGACAGAACATGAGAGACACCTAACTCTGGGAAAAGAACAAGGGATAGTAGAACGGGAGGTGGGCGGGGGGTTCGGGTGACTGCATGATGAGCACTGAGGGGGGCACTTGGAGGGATGGGCACTGGGTGTTATGCTATATGTTGGCAAATTGAACTCCAATAAAAAAAAGTCCATGAATCAAACATGGCAAAATATTAAGGGTTATTAAATCTTAGTAGTGGGTACACAAAGTTCATTTTATGATTCTTTTAGCCTTCCTACATGTTCAAAATATTTTAGAATAGATTAAAACACACACACACATGCACACACCCAAATATCTTAAAGAAACCAGAGATTACATTAGCCAACATTGAAATTCTACCACAGCACTAATTTCTTCTTTTCTCTTCTCTTCATGTGCACCTTAGGTAGCATTCAGCATCACCACAACCACAAACCCCCTACCAAATTCAGGATCCAGAGCCTGTTATTCATGGTTACTCTGCTCCCACAACTATTTTCTACTTCCTTATGAAAATATTTTTCAATTTAGGGTCTTTGTATATGTGACTCTTAGGGTCCTCATACAAGCAAAAAGTTATCTCTTTCAAGAGAACTTGAGGGTATGTCTTGGACCAGAACTATTTGAGATCATTTTAGGCCTTAGATACTCTTAGATTTAAAAGCTTTATCTTGGAGGTGGGGCAAGATGGTGGAAGAGTAGGGTCCCCCAGTCACCCGTCCTCACCAACTTACCTAGATAACTTTCAAATCATCCTGAAAACCTACGAATTAGCCTGAGATTTAAAGAGAGATCAGCTGGAATGCTACAGTGAGAAGAGTTCACGATTCTATCAAGGTAGGAAGACGGAAAAAATTAAGAAATAAAAAAGCATCCAAGGAGGATGGGCCCCCCTGCGAGGAGCCAGGCTAAGGGGGGCGGCAAGAGCCGCCAGGACAGGAAAGCCCAATCCTGGAGAAGCAGGAGCTTTACCAATTTCCCAGATGGAAAGGCGCTCGCAGGGAGCTCGGGCAGAATCCCAGGAGAGGCGGGGATGCCCTCAGGCTCCCAGGAGCACTAACAGAGGAAGTGCACCCCGGGGAGAGCATGCCACACACCGCAGACCAAGCTCCCTAAAGGGCTGGAGTGCTCACCTGGCGGGCCCGGGAGCAGCTCTGGCGGCGGCTCAGACAGCAGCTCTCTACGGAGGGGGGTGCACAGCCCCGAGAGTGCGATTCCAGCATTGCAGGCCCCAGAGACAAGGGCGCCAGGGGACAAAGCCCAAGATCCGGCGTTGCCCCAGGACAGGCGGAGGGCGGGAGGACACAGGGCAAGCAAGGATGCTCCTACCGCCGTGTAGCCCCGAGCTGGGCAGATCATCGCCCGCCACCCCTGGAGCATCCAGGCCCCTGTGGACAGGGAACTCCAGTAGTTACTGCGGGACCTGAATCCAGAGCTGGAGAGCTAGCAGCCGCCACCGTTCTTCCTGCTCCTGGTGTCACCTTGTACCTGGGACTCAGCAGAGGCCTCACAAGATAAACAGCTACCACTGAGCCTGGTACCTGGCAAGGGGCTGGGTGACTTCCACAGGTGCACACACCTGAGAATCAGCACAACAGGGCCCACCAGAAGAAGACCAGCTGGAAGGACGAGGAAAAGCAAGTTATTGACCAAGCAGCACTGGAAAGTTTCAGGGGAATTCGAGGGATTAACAGTATAAAGAATCAGAGGATACTCCCCTTTGTTTTGTTTTTGTTTTCTGTTTGCCCCCCTCCCTTTTTTTCTCTTATTTTCAGGACAACTTGATTTTAGCCACTCTGCACTAAGGAAAATGACTAGAAGGAAAAACTCACCTCAAAAGAAAGAATCAGAAACCGTCCTCTTTCTCACAGAGTTACAAAATTTGGATTACAATTCAATGTCAGAAAGCCAATTCAGAAGCACAATTATAAAGCTACTGGTGGCTCTAGAAAAAAAGCATAAAGGATTCAAGAGACTTCATGACTGCAGATTTAGATCTAATCAGGCTGAAATTAAAAATCAATTAAATGAGATGCAATCAAAACTGGAGGTCCTAACGAAGAGGGTTGAGGTAGAAGAAGGAGTAAGTGATATAGAAGACAAGTTGATGTCAAGGAAGGAAGCTGAGGATAAAAGAGAAACACAATTAAAAGATCATGAGGATGGGAAAAGGGAAATAAATGACAGCCTCAGAAGGAAAAAAATCTATGTTTAATTGGGGTTCCAGAGGGTGCCGAAAGAGACAGAGGACCAGAAAGTGTATTTGAACAAACCATAGCTGAGAACCTCCCTAACTTAGGAAGGGAAACAGGCATTCAGATCCAGGAGATAGAGAGATCCCCCCCTAAAATCAATAAACACCACTCAACACCCCGACATTTAATACTGAAACTTGCAAATTCCAAAGATAAAGAGAAGATCCTAAAAGCAACAAATGACAAGTGATCCCTAAATTTTATGGGGAGAAGTACTAGGTTAACAGCAGACCTCTCCACAGAGACCTGGCAGGCCAGAAAGGGCTGGCAGGATATATTCAGGGTCCTAAATGAGAAGAACATGAAGAACATGCAGTCTATCCAGAAAAGCTATCATTCAGAATAGAAGGAGAGATAAAGAGCTTCCAAGATAGGCAGAAACGGAAAGCATATCTGACCACCAAACCAGCTCTGCAAGAAATTTTAAGGGTGACTCTTAAAATTCCTCTTTAAGAAGAAGTCCAATGGAACAATCCACAAAAACAGGGACTGAATAGGTATCATGATGACATTAAATTCATATCTTTCAATAGTAACTCTGAATGTGAATGGGCTTAATGACTCCATCAAAAGGCACAGGGTTTCAGACTGGATAAAAAGCAAGACCCATCTATTTTCTGTCTACAAGAGACTCATTTTAGACCTAAGGACACCTACAGCCTTAAAATAAAAGGTTGGAAAACCGTTTACCATTCCAATGGTCCTCAAAAGAAAGCAGGGATAGCCATCCTTATATAGGATAAATTAAAGTTTATCCCAAAGACTGTAGTAAGAGATGAAGAGGGACACTATATCATATTTAAGGGATCTATGCAACAAAAGGATCTAACAATCATGAATATTTATGTCCCAAATGTGGGAGCTGCAAGTATATCAATCAATTAATAACCAAAGTTAAGACATACTTCAATAATAATGATACACTTATACTTGGAGACTTGAACACAGTGCTTTCTATAATTGACAGATCTTCTAAGCACAACATCTCTAAAGAAACAAGGGCCCTAATTGAAACACTGGACCAGATGGACTTCATAGATATATACAGAAGTTTACATCCAAACACAATTGAATACACATCCTTCTCAAGGGCACATTTAACTTTCTCCATAATAGACCACATACTGGGTCATAAATCAGGTCTTAACCCATACCAAAAGATTGGGATCATCCTCTGCATATTTTCAGACCATAATGCTTTGAAACGAGAACTAAATCACAAGAATAAGCTTGGAAGGATTTCAAACACGTGGAGGTAAAGGACCGTCTTGCTAAAAGGTGAAAGGGCAACCAGGAAATTAGAGAAGAATTTAAAAGATTTATGGAAACTAATGAGAATGAAGGTACAACCATTCAAAATCTTTGGGATCCAGCAAAAGCAGTCCTGAGGGGGAAATACATCGCAATACAAGCATCCATCAAAAACTGGAAAGAACTCAAATACAGAAGCTAAACTTGCACCTAAAGGAGCTGGAGAAAAAACAGCAAATAGATCCTACACCCAGCAGAAGAATAGAATTAATAGGGACTCGAGCAGAACTCAATGAAATAGATACCAGAAGAATTTTGGAACAGATCAACAAAAGCAGGAGTTGGTTCTTTGAATTAATTAATAGGATAGATAAACCATTAGCCAGCCTTATTAAAAAGAAGAGAGAAGAGAATCAAATTAATAAATATCATGAATGAGAAAGGAGAGATCACCACCAATACCAAGGAAATACAAAAGATTTTAAAAGCTTATTACGAGCAGCTATACACCAATAAATATGGCAATCTAGAAGACATGAACGCATTTCTGGAAAAACACAAACTACCAAAACTGGAACAGGAAGAAATAGAAAACCTAAACAGACTGATAACCAGGTTGGAAATGGAAGCAGTCACCAACCTCCCAAGACACAAAAGTCCAGGTCCAGATGGCTTCTCGGGGGAATTCTATCAAACGTTTAAAGAGGAAACCATACCTTTTCTACTAAAGCTGTTCAGAAAGATAGAAAGAGATGGAATACTTCCAAATTCATTCTATGAGGCCAGCATCACCTTGATTGATTGATTGATTGATTAATTAATTAATTAATTTTAAAATAGAACTCTTTGAAATCTAGCAAAATTAGATTTTTTTCTCTAACTCAATTAAATATAGGTTATTTATGCACTCCGCATACTAATAAAGATAACTGCCATAAAATATATATAAATCTTGGGACAGGCAAATCTATTCTCTAAGATTAGTTGTTCTATTTGATGGGCTCACATTTTTAAAAAAGATTTTATCTTTTTGTTCGACAGAGAGCAAGAGAGAGAGCATGAGTGGGAGGGAGAGGAGAGGTATGTTCCCTCCTGAGCAGGGTGCCCAATGTAGGTCTTGATGCCTGAACCCCAAGATTATGATCTGAACTGAAAGCAGATGCTCAACCAACTAACCCAACCAGGCACCACTGGGCTCACAATTTCATGTGCAGGTCAGGGGCTTCAAGCCTTTCAAGAACTTATAAACATGCTCAGAAGCTGAAAAAAAGTATCAGTTGCAAAATATGAAAATAAAATGACAATATTGATAGATAACATAAACACATCAACTAGTTAACTATTACTCAATTATTAAATAATTATATAAAATATGATGAAGTTTAAATCACAATATCTTTTCCTAAAAAAACTCCAAATTATGAGACTCCTTATATATTTTTCGCCAAAAATATATTTAATAAACAATGATATATATTTTAAAACTTTGATATAATGAAGATAAAGCTTTTATTTTATTTTTTTAAATTTTTTATTGGAGTTCAATTTGCCAACATATAACATAAAACCCAGTGCTCATCAGGACAAGTGCCACTCACTGCCCATCACCCACTCACCCAAAACTCCCGAACACCTCCCTTTCCACTACCCCTTGTTCATTTCCCAGAGTTAGGTGTCTCATGTTTGTCGCCCTCACTGGTATTTTTACTCATTTTCTCTCCTTTCCCTTTATTCCATTCCACTAATTTTTATATTCCCCTAATGAATGAGACCATATAATGTTTGTCCTTTTCCTATTGACTTAATTGACTCAGGATAATACCCTCCAGGTCCATCCACATCGAAGCAAATGGTGTTTTTTTTTTTTTTATCGTTTCTAATGGTTGAGTAATGTTCCATTGTATACATAGGCTATATCTTCTTTATCCATTCATCTTTTGATGGGCACCGAGGCTCCCTTCACAGTTTGAATATTGTGGACATTACTGCTATAAATATCAGGGTGCAAGTGTCCCGGCTTTCACTTCATCTGTATCTTTGGGGTAAATCTAATCCCCAAAAGTGCAATTGCTGGGTCATAGGGTACATCTATTTTTAACACTTTGAGGAACCTCCACACGGTTTTCCAGAATGGCTGTACCGGTTAACATTCCCACCAACAGTGCAAGAGGGTTCCCCTTTCTCCACATCCTCTCCAACATTTGTTGCTTCCTGCCTTGTTAATTTTCACCATTCTCACTGGAATGAGGTGGTATCTCACTGTGGTTTTGATTTGTATTTCCCTGATGGCGAGTGATGCAGAGCATTCTCTCATATGCTTGTTGGGCATGTCTATGTCTTCCTCTGTGAGATTTCTCTTCATGTCTTTGGCCCATTTCATGATGGTATTGTTTCTTTCTTTGGTGTTGAGTTTAAGAAGTTCTTTATAGATCTTGGAAACTAGCCCTTTATCTGATATGTCACTTGCAAATATCTTCTCCCATTCTGTAGTTTGTCTTTTAGTTTTGTTGACTGTTTCTTTTGCTGTGCAGGAGGTTTTTATCTTAAGTTCCAATAGTTCATTTTTGCTTTTGTTTCCCCTGCCTTCATGGATGTATCTTGCAAGAAGTTGCTGTGGCCAAGTTCAAAAAGGGTGTTTCCAGTGTTCTCCTCTAGGATTTTGATGGATTCCTGTCTCATGTTTAGATCTGTCATCCATTTTGAGTTTATCTTTGTATATGGTGTAAGAGAATGGTCTAGTTTCATTCTTCTGCATGTGGCTGTCCAATTTTCCCAGCACCATTTATTGAAGAGACTGTCCTTTTTCCAGTGGATGTTCTTTCCTGCTTTGTCAAAAATTAGTTGACCATGGATTTGAGGGCCCATTTCTGGGATCTCTATTCTGTTACATTAATCTATGTGTCTGTTTTTGTGCCACTACCACACTGTCTGGATGACCACAGCATTGTAGTACAACCTGAAATCTGGCCTTGTGATGTCCCTGGCTCTGGTTTTCTTGTTTAATATCCCCCTGGATATTAAGGGTCTTTTCTGATTCCACACAAATCTTAAGATGATTTGTTCCAACTCCCTGAAAAAAGTCCATGGTATTTTGATAGGGATTGCATTAAATGTATAAATTGCCCTGGGTAGCATGGACATTTTCACAATATTAATTCTCCCAATCCACGAGAATTGGATATTTTTCCATCTCTTTGTGTCTTCCTCAATTTCTTTCAGAAGTGTTCTGCAGTTTGTAGGGTATAGATCCTTTACCTCTTTGGTTAGGTTTATTGCTAGGTA
Source organism: Vulpes vulpes (assembly GCF_048418805.1). Lineage (NCBI taxonomy): Eukaryota > Metazoa > Chordata > Mammalia > Carnivora > Canidae > Vulpes > Vulpes vulpes. Next base: position 60,559,120 of record NC_132796.1, read on the forward strand.
TCTTATGCTTTTGGGTGCAGTTGTAAATGGGGTTGACTGCTTAATATCCCTTTCTTCAGTCTCATTGTTAGTGTTTAGAAATACCACTGATTTGGGGGCATTGATTTTTATCCTGCCACACTGCTGAATTGCTGTATGAGTTCCAGGAATCTTGGGGTGGAGTTTTGGGTTTTCTAGGTACAGTATCATGTCATCTGGAAAGAGGGAAAGTTTGACTTCTTCTTTGCCAGTTTGCATGCCTTTATTTCTTTTTGTTGCCTGATTGCTGAGGCTAGGATTTCTAGTACTATGTTGATTAGCAGTGGTGAGAGAGGACAACCCTGTTGTGTTCCTGATCTTCGGGGAAAGGATCCCAGTGTTTCCCCATTGAGAATGGTATTTGCTGTGGGCTTCTCGTAGATTCATTTTAAGATGCTGAGCAATGTTCGCTCTATCCAGACACTGAAGATTTTTGCTCAGGAATGGATGCTGTATTTTGTCAAATGCTTTCTCTGCATCTATTGAGAGGATCATAGGGTTCTTGATTATTGTCTTGTTGGTATGATCTATCATGTTGATTGTTTTATGAGTGTTGAACCAGCCTTGCATCCTGGGGATAAATCCCACTTGGTCGTGTTCATCAGGAATATTGGTCTATAATTCTCCTTTTTGGTGAAGTCTTTGGTTTTGGAACTAAGGTGATGCTGGCCTCATAGAATGAGTTTGGAAGTATTCCATCCCTTTCTACCTTTTGGAACAGCTTTAGTAGAATAGGTATTGTTTCTTCTTTAAACATTTGAGAGAATTCCCCCGGGAAGCTATCTGGCTCTGGACTTTTTTGCTAGGAGGTTTTTAATGACTGCTTCAATTTCCCTCCTGGTGATTTGCCTGCTCAGGATTTTTATTTCTTCCTGTTCCCATTTTGGTAGTTTGTGGTTTTCCAGAAATGCGTCCATTTCTTCAAGGTTACCTAATTTATTGGTGTATAGCTGCTCATAATATTTTTTAAAATTGTTTGTATTTCCTTGGTATTGGTTGTGATCTCTCCTTTTTCATTCCTGATTTTATTAATTTGAGTCTTTTCTCTTTTGTTTTTAATAAGGCTTCTAATGGCTTATCTATCTTATTAATTCCTTCAATGAACCATCTCCAGGTTTTTTTGATGTGTTCTACAGTTTTCTGGTCTCTGTTTCATTGAGATCTGTTTGAATCTTTATAAACTCTCTTCTTCTGCTGGGTGTACGTTTTATTTGCTGTTCTTTCTCCAGTTCCTTTAGGTGCAAGATTAGCTTGTGTATTTCAGTTTTTTCCCAATTTTTTGAGGGATGCTTGTATTGTGATATATTTCCCTCTCAGGACTGGTTTTGCTGTGTCCCAAAGATTTTGAATGGTTGTATTTTTCATTTCATTAGTTTCGATGACTTGTTTTAATTCCTCTCTAATCTCCTGGTTGACACTTTCATCTTTTAGCAGGATGGTCTTTAACCTCCATGTGTTTGAGTTTCTTCCAAATTTCTTCTTGTGATTGAGTTCAAATTTCCAAACATTATGGTCTGAATATGTGCAGGGGACAATCCTAATCTTCTGGTATCGGTTAAGACCTGATTTGTGACCCAGTATGTGGACTATTCTGGAGAAACTTCCATGTGCACTTGGGAAGAATGTGTATTGAGTTGCCTTTGGATGGAAAGTTCTGTAATTTGCAAGTTTCTCTATTAAATGTTGAGGTGTTGAGCGGTTTTTATTGATTTTAGGGGGGATCTCTCTATCTCCTGGATCTGAATGCTTGCTTCCCTTCCCCAGTTAGGGAAGTTCTCAGCTATGATTTGTTCAAATACACTTTCTGTACTCTGTCCCTTTCGGCACCCTCGGGAACCCAAATTAAATGTAGATTTTTCCTTCTGAGGCTGTCATGTGTTTCTGTTAACCTATCCTGATAATCTTTTGTATTTCACTTTTTTCCTCAGCTTCCTTCCTTGACACAACTTGTCTTCTTTGTCACTCACTCGTTCTTCTACCTCATTAACCCTCCTCATTAGGACCTCCAATTTCAATTGCATCTCATTTAATTGATTTTTAATTTTGGCCTGAGTAGATCTAAATCTGCAGTCATGAAGTCTCTTGAATCCTTTATGCTTTTTTCTAGAGCCACCAGTAGCTTTATAATTGTGCTTCTGAATTGGCTTTCTGAAATTGAATTGTAATCCAAATTTTGTAACTCTGTGGGAGAGAGGAGTGTTTCTGATTCTTTCTTTTGTGGTGAGTTTTCCTTCTAGTCATTTTGCTCAGTGCAGGGTGGCCAAAAACAAGTTGTACTGGAAAAAGGACAAAAAGAGAGGAAAAAAAGAAAAAGGTTTGGGGGGCAAACAGAAAACAAACAACAAGGGGTGTATCCCTTTGATTTTGTATACTGTAAATCCCTCGACTTCCCCTGGAACTTTACAGTGCTGCTTGATCAAGAACTTGCTTTTCCCCTGTCCTTTTAGCTGGTCCTCTGGAGGAGGGGCCTGCTGTGCTGATTCTCAAATGTGTGCACCTGGGGGAGTTGCCCAGCCCCCTGCCAGGTGCATGGTTCAGTGGGAGCTGTTTATCCTTTGAGGACCCTGTTCAGTCCCATGTACACGGTGACACCAGGAGGAACAACAACAGTGGTGGTGGTCCGCTCTTCAACTCCGGAGTCAGCTCTTGTAGTAACTACCATAGCTCCCAGTCCACAGGGGCCTGGATGCTCTGGGTGTGGGCCGTGCCGAACTGCACAGCTCAGGGCTGCCCAGGAGAGGGGCTTCCTTTCTGTCCTATGTCCTCTCGGCCTCTGCCTGTCCCAGGGGGGAGCGCCTGATCTTGGGCTGTAACACCAGCGCCCTTGTCTCTGGGGCCTGCACCACTGGAATCACGCTCTTGGGGCTGCGCTGCCCCCTCCCTGTGGTGCAGCCCCCAGAGCCGCCGCCTGAGCTGCTCCTGGGGCCATGCCAAGTGCATGCTCTAGCCCTTTAGGGAGCTAGGCCTGCAGTGTGTGGTGCGCTCTCCCCTGGGGCGCAGTTCCTCTGTTAGTGCCCCTGGGAGGCCTGAGGGCATCCCTGCCCCTCCTGAGATCCTGCCTGAGCTCCCTGCGAGTGCCTTTTGGTCTGCAAGATTGGTAAAGCTCCTGCTTCTCCGGGCCTGGGCTTTCCTGTCCTGGGGGCACTCGCCACCTGGCCTTAGCCTGGTTCCTCACGGGGCCCCTCCCCCTTGGATGCTTTTTTATTTCTTTATTTTTTTCCATCTTCCTACCTTGATAGAAGCACAAACTCTTCTCACTGTAGCATTTCAGCTGTTCTCTCTTTAAGTCTCAGACCGAATTCATAGTTTTTTAGGATGATTTGAAAGTTATCTAGGTAAGTTGGTAGGGACAGGTGACTTGGGGACCCTGCTCTTCCACCATCTTGCCCCACCTCCCTCAGAAGAGAATTTTTAAATGGAATGGAGAAGTAAGTAGGAACATAAATCTCATAAAGTTTCCATTCTGAAAATTCACTTGTGTACATTTAAGAAATTTACTTATTTAATTAAATCACTGACTGTAGTTAATATGTCCAGATATTGAACTTTAATCTAGAAACTTCTAGTGGAGAAGACATTTCTTCCTTTTTGCATTAGTTTCTGGTTTGAAACTCAATAAAAACTGCACATATGGAACATATATGTCAACAGAGTTCTGCTTAGATACCAAAAATAAAAGTATTGAACAGTAGGGAATGGTTTTTTTTTCATGATAATCATTCAAACTTATTGAATTTAAAAGTTAATAGATCCCCGTTGAAGTACAAAGTGCTCATTGATTTTATTTTATTTTTAAGTTTTTATTTCAAGTTTGTACTTTATTTTATTTTTTTTTAATTTTTTTTTAATTTATTTATGATAGTCACACACAGAGAGAGAGAGAAGCAGAGACACAGGCAGAGGGAGAAGCAGGCTCCATGCACCGGGAGCCCGACGTGGGACTCGATCCCGGGTCTCCAGGATCGCGCCCTGGGCCAAAGGCAGGCGCCAAACCGCTGCGCCACCCAGGGATCCCTCAAGTTTGTACTTTAGATTATTTTTAGCTAACATACTGTGAAATAGTGGTTTCAAGAGTAGAATTTAGTTATTCATTATTTACATATAATAGTACTCATCACCACAAATGATGAACCATCACCCACAACCTTCTTTAATCATCACCCACAATCAGCAAAGAAATTGAATCAGTACTCAAAAATTTCCCAACAGGGGCACCTGGGTGGCTCAGTCAGTTATGAATCTGCCTTCAGCTTGGGTCATGATTCCAGAGTCCTTGGATTGAGCCCCACATTGGGCTCCCTGCTCAGTGGAGAGTCTGCTTCTCCCTCTCCTTCTGTTTTGGTTATGCTCTCTCTCTCTCTTGCTCTCTCTCAAATAAATAAATTAATTAAAAAAAAAATCTCCCAACAAACAAAAGTCCAGAGCCAGGTGGCTTCCCGGGGGAATTCTACTAAACATTTAAAGAAGAGTTAATCCCTATTCTTCTCATACTGTTTCAAAAACTAGAAATGGAAGGAAAACTTCACCTTGATTCCAAAAGCAGACAAAGACCCCACTAAAGAGTAGAATTACAGGACAATATCCCTGATCAACATGAATGAAAACATTCTAAACAAGATGCTAGTAAATTGAATGCAATAAAACATTCAAAGAATTATTCATTAAGATCAAGTGGGATTTATTCCTGGACTGTAAGGCCAGCTCAATATTCACAAATCAATCAGTGTGATATACCACATTAATAAAAAAAGGATAAGAACCACATGATCATTTTAATAGATGCAGAAAAAGTACTTCATAGAATACAGCATCCGCTCTTGATAAAAACCCTCAGTAAAGTAAAGATAGAAGGAAAATACCTCAATATCATAAAGACCAAACAGAAAAAACCCACAGCTAATATCCTTCTCAATGGTGAAAAACCAAGAGGTTTTCCTGTACAGTCAGGAACAAGATAGTGATATCCACTCTCAACATTGCTATTTAACATAGTACTGGAAGTCATAACCTCAGCAATCAGACAACAACAAAAATAAAAGGCACCCAAATCAGCAAGGAAGAAATCATATTTTCACTATCTGCAGACAACATGATACTCTATATAGCAAACCTGAAAGGCTCTACCTAAAAATTGCTAGAACTGATACACAAATTCAGCAAAGTCACAAGATACAAAATCAATGTACAGAAATATGTATTATTTCTATACACCAATAATGAAGCAGCAGAAAGAGAAATAAAGGAATTGGTCCCATTTATAATTGCACCAGAAACCATAAGTTACCTAAAAATAAGCCCAACCAATAGGTAAAATGTCTTCTCATTGATTTTAAAAAGAAAAATCTCTTAACTCTATCTCTACTCATTCAATAAATTTTACAAGGAAGAATAACATGTTGATATCTTTGTTTTTCAATTAGGCCTATTCAAAAATTCATTATTTTTTTTCTGTTTCTTCCCTTCTCCATTACCACCTCACTGGTAGAAGTCAGAAGGATGTCCAACCCCACAGGAGTTTAGATGACAGAAAAGAGAGGACATATTTTACTGCAAGCGTATTTGAGTAAAATTGCAGAAATTCTGAAAATAGATGCTGAAATAAAGAATGGGTTTTTATGCTGTTCTCAGACATTGATAACCTTCAACTTGTATGCATATTTGCATTTGTGTATTTCACTATTAATTAAGAAATGGTTACCACAGAAAACCACTTGGTAATTCACCTGGAAGCTTTGCTATTTCAATAAGTCCATGAGATTCTCATAGAAAAAAATACACATATATAGCAGGAAAAACAATGTTGTATATAGTGCCTTTATCGTGGAGGTCATTTATTGCACATTATTCTTGTTTATATCATACCCCTGGTTAATGATAAAACTTGAGGATGTGTTCCAGGGCTTTAATCTGCATCTCTTCCTATTTTTCATTCAATCCCTACTGAAGTTAATAATATTTTCAGTGAGTTAATATTGGTAAAATATTTTTCAATTTGCCAATACTCATTTGAATAGAGGGCATATTCATTGGTATATGATATCTTCATTTGGGCTTTTCACTTTTACTCTATTATTATATGAAGGCTTGTTTTAAATATTGTGTCAGCCAATAACAGTGCATTCAGCTTTAATGTTTACACAATAGGGAAGATGAAATAATTAGGTTGTTAAAAGAATAAGTCCACATAATACTTTTTAGTAGAGTTTAGCTCAAATTGCTGTGTGGGTTTCAAGTAACTTTAAGAACTGAAGTCTTTAAAATGTAAGGTATATCCAATAGCAGCCTTCAGTTAGTTTCAAGCACATAATTTCATCACAATTTGTTAAAAAATACAATTGTAATGGCAAATAAAGTTTCTTCATTTCCTGAGAGTTTTGTTTTCTATTTCCGTTAAACTGCTTTTAGTTTCATGTGGTGAAGATTTGTCTCTTTCTGCCTTAATTACATGAAACATAATTCTGTGGCAGTATTTGCATTTCTGGTCTACAGCGCTACAATCTGTATATCTCAATATCAATTTCCTTTGGACCTTTTTTTACAGCTTACAGACATAATTCAATTTATTGTACCTGACTGTATTATACTTCAAAGATATTGTACTATTTACAAATTGAAGGTTTGTGGCAACTCCATGTCATGCAAATCTATGGCAACCATTTTTCCAACATTGGCTCACTTTGTGTCTCTGCCACATTTTGGTAATTCTTGCAATATATGAAACTTCTTACTCATTATTATAGTTCTTATGGTGAACTGTGAGTACTGATCTTTGATGTTATTATTGAAATTGTTTTGGGGTGCTACAAAACATGCCCACATAAAATCTCAAACTTAATTGGTGAGTGTTGTATGTGTTTTGATTGCTCCACCCACCAAGCCATTCCCCCACCTCTCTCCTTTTTCTTGGGCTCCCCTATTCCATGAGACACAACATATTGAAATTGTGTCAGTTAATAACTCTACAAAGCCCTGTGAGTGTTCAAGCTATAAAAGAGTTTCATATATCTCACTTTAAATCAAAAGTTTAAAATAATTAAGCTTCATGAGAAAGGCATGTGGAAAGCCAAAATAAGTCAAAAGGTAGGCCTATCACATCAGTTAGCCAAGTTGTCAATACAAAGGAAATTAAAAGTGCTACTTCAGTGAACACACAAACCAAAAGGAAACAAACTGGAGGGTATTATGCTGAGTGAAGTAAGTCAATTGGAGAAGGACAAACATTATATGTTCTCATTCATTTGGGGAATATAAATAATAGTGAAAGGGAATAGAAGGGAAGGGAGAAGAAATGTGTGGGAAATATCAGAAATGGAGACAGAACATAAAGACTCGTAACTCTGGGAAATGAACTAAGGGTGGTGGAGGGGAGGAGGGCGGGGGGTGGGGGTGAATGGGTGACGGGCACTGAGGGGGGCACTTGACGGGATGAGCACTGGGTGTTATTCTGTATGTTGGTAAATTGAACACCAATAAAAAATAAATTTATTTAAAAAAAAAAGAAAAAGAAAACAAAGCAGGCTTATGGTTAATATGGAGAAAGTTTTAGTTGTCTGGATAGAAGAATAAACCAACCACAATATTCCCTTAAGCCAAAACTTAATCCAGAGGAAGGTCCTAATTCTCTTCAATTATTTGAAAGCTAAGAGAGGTAAGGAAGCTGTAAAAGAAAATTTTGAAGCTAGAAGAGTTTGGTTCATGAGGCCTAAAGAAAGAAGCCATCTCCACCCATCACTTAAAAATGCAAGGTAAAGCAGCAAGTGCTTATGTAGAAGCTGCAGCAAGTCATCAAGAAGATCTAGCTTTGATAATGAGTTGCAAATAGCAAGATTTTTTTTTTTTTTTTTTATGATAGTCACAGAGAGAGAGAGAGAGGCAGAGACACAGGCGGAGGGAGAAGCAGGCTCCATGCACCGGGAGCCTGATATGGGATTCGATCCCGGGTCTCCAGGATCGCGCCCTGGGCCAAAGGCAGGCGCCAAACCACTGCGCCACCCAGGGATCCCAAGATTTAATTCTTTTTAATGGCTGAATACTCCGTTTCTTTGTCCACATTTCTTTATTCATTCATCTATCACTGGACACTTTGCTTCCATAGTTTGGCTATTTTAAATAATGCTGCTATGAACATAGAGATTCACGTACCCTTTTAAATTAGTGTGGGTTTTTTGTTGTTTTTTTTTGAGTAAATACATAGTAGTGCAATTACTTGATCAAGGTAGTTCAATTTTCAATGTTTTGAGGAACCTCAATATTGTCTTCCACAGTGGCTGGCCCAGTTTGAATTCCCTCCAACAGTGCAAGATGACTCCTTTCTCTCCTCGTCCTCACCAACACTTGTTTCTTCTGTTTTGTATTTCATCCATACTGACAGCTATGAGTTCATATCTAATTGTGGTTATGATTTACATTTCCCTGATACTGAGCAATGTTGAACATCTTTTCATGTGTTTGTTGGCTAGCTATCTATATGTCTTATTTGGAGAAATGTCTGTTCATGTCTTCTCACTATTAATTTGATTATTTGTTTTTGGTGTGTTTAGTCATAAAACTTTAGGTATTTTGGATGCTAACACTTTATCTGATATATCATTTACAAATATCTTCTCCGATTCCATAGGTTGCCTTTTAGTGTGATGAACTTTTCTTTCTTTTTTTTAAGATTTTAAGTAATTTCTACAACCAACATGGAGCTTGAACTGACAACCACAAGATGAAGAGTCACACACTGAGCCAGCCACGCATCCCATTTGGTGACCATTATTTTGCTATGCACAAACTTTTTATTTTGACAAATCCCAATAGTTTATTTTTTTATTTTATTTCCCTTGCCTCAGGAGACATCTAGAAAATTGTTGCTATGACTGATGTCAGAGACATTACTGGCTATGCTCCCATCTAGGATTCTTATGGTTTCAGGTATCACATTTAAGTCTTTCATCCACTTTGAATTTATTTAGGGGCATAATATAATAAAGTTTCATTCTTTTGAATGTAGCTGTCCAGTTTTCCCAACACCATTTATTGAAGGGACGGTCTTTTTCTCGGTGGATAACTTTTCCTGCTTTGTTGAAGATTAATTTACCAGAGAGCTGTGGGTTTATTTCTGGGTTTTCTATTCTGTTCCATCAATCTATGTGTATATTTTTATGATAGTACCATAAAAAGTTTGATTGGTACAGATTTGTAATATAAATTGAAGTCTGAAATGGTGATACCTCAAGCTTTGCTTTGCTTTTTAATTTTTCTTTGACTACTCATGACAGATCGTGGTTTCATTAGAATTGTTTGAGCTTTGTGGAAAATGCTGTTGATATTTTTTTAGGAATTGCATTAAATGTGTACATTGTTTTGGGTAGTATACACATTTGAACAATATTGTTTTTTTTCCAATCTATAAGAATGGGATGTCTTTCCATGACTTTGTGTTTTTTTCAATTTCTTTTATCAATGTTTTATAGTTCTTAGAGTACAGATCTTTCAACTCTTTGGTTAGGTTTCTTCCTAGGTATTTTATTATTTTTGGTGCAATTGTAAATGGGATTTTTTTAATTTCTCTTTTTTGATGCTTCATATTAGTGTAGAGAAATGCAACACATTGCTATACATTTATTTTGTAATCTGCAATTTTTTTTAATTCATTTATCCATTCTAGTAGTTTTTTGATTAGTGTTTTAGGCTTTTCTTTATACCATGTCTTCTGTAAATAGTGAAAGTTTGACTTCTTCTTTAACAAGTTGGATGCCTCTTATTTATTTTTGTTGTCTGGTTGCTGTAGCTAGGACTTTCAGTACTGTGTTGAATAAAAGTGAGAGAGGATATCCTTAGTTTGTTCCTGACCTGAAAGCTTCAAGTTTTTCCCCATTAAGTATGATGTTACTTGTGGATTTTTTATATATGTGCTTTATTATGTTGAGGTATGTTCCCTCCAAACCTACTTTGTTGTATTTTTTAAAATCATAAATGATTGTTGTATTTTGTGAAATACTTATTCTGTATCTATTGAAATGATAATAAGGTTATTATTCTATCTCTTATTCTTGTGATGTATAATGTTGATTGATTTGTGAGTATTGAGCCACCCATGCAACCTAGGAAATAAATCTTACTTTATCTTGTTAAATGATTTTTTAAAGGTATTGTTGGATTCAGTTTGCTAGTATTTTTAAAGGAGGTTTCATATAAATTCATCAGCAATATTGACCTATAGTTTTCTTTTTTTGTGGTGCCTATCTGGTTTTGGTATTAGGGTGTGATATTGGCCTCAGAGAATGAACTTGGAAGTTTTCCTTCTTTTATTTTTTTGGATTAGCTTGAGAAAAATAAGTATTAACTCTCTTTTAAGTGTTTGGTAGGATTCTTCTGTGAAGCCATCTGGTCCTGGAGTTTGCTTGCTAGGGGTTTTTGATTACTAATTTAATCTTCTTGCTGGTAAAGTTCTGTTTAGGGATCCCTGGGTGGCGCAGCGGTTTGGTGCCTGCCTTTGGCCCGGGGCACGATCCTGGAGACCCGGGATCGAATCCCACATCGGGCTCCTGGTGCATGGAGCCTGCTTCTCCCTCCGCCTGTGTCTCTGCCTCTCTCTCTCTCTCTGTGACTATCATAAAAAAAAAAAAAAAAGTTCTGTTTAAATTTCCTATTTCTTCCAACTTCAATTTTTGGTAAGTTATATGAATCTAGGAATTTATTCATTTCTTCTAGTCTAATTTTTGCATATATGTTTTCATAATATTCTCCTAAAATAGTTTGCATTTCTGTGGTATTAATTGTTATTTCTCCTCTTTCGCTGGTGATTTTGTTTATTCGAGTATTTTCTGTTTGTTTGTTTTGTTGTTGTTGTTGTTGTTGTTGTTGAGTCTGGCTAGAGATTAAACAATTTTGTTGATCTTTTTAATAAACCAGTTCCTGAATTCATTGATCTGTTCTATTGATCCTTTTTTCTTTTTAAGGTTTCACATTATTTATCTGCTGTGTTCTTTATTATTTCCTTCCTACTACTGATTTTGGCTTTAAAAAAAGTTTGATTGATTAATTAATTAATTTGAGAGAGAGCACACACAGAGGGAGAGGGAGAAGCAGACTCCCCACTAAGCAGGAAGTCCAAAGTGGGATTCAATTCCAGGACGCTGGGATCATTATCTGAGCCGAAGGCAGACGCTTATCTGACTGAGCTACCAGGTGTCCCCCAATTTTGGTTTTTGTTTGTTTTTCTTTTTCTAGCCCCTTTAGGTGTAAGTTTCAGTAGTTTATTTGAGATTTGTTTGTTTCTTCTTTAAATAACTATATAGCTATAAACTTCTCTCTTCAAACTGCTTTTGCAGCATTCTAAATGTTTTGGACCATAGTGGTTTCAGTTGCACTTGTTTCCATTTCTTTAGTTATTTCGTCTTTGATTTCTTGGTTGGCCCATGCATTGTTTCATAGCATGTTAACTTCCATGTATTTGTGATTTTTCCAGATTTTTTTCTTGTGATTGTTTTCTTATTTAATACCACTGTTCTTAGAAAAGATGCATGGTATGACTTTGACCTTGTTGAATTTGTTAAGGCTTGCTTGTAGCCTAATATGTGACCTATTCTGAACAATGTACTGTAGACACATGAAAGAATGTATATTATGCTTTTTTTTATTCTGCTGTTTTAGAATGGAATGTTTTGCATATATCTGTTAAATCCATCTGATCCATTATATCATGCAAAGCCTTTCTTTCTTTCTTTCTTTCTTTCTTTCTTTCTTTCTTTCTTTCTTTCTTTCTTCTTTCTTTCTTTCTTTCTTTCTTTCTTTCTTTCTTTCCCTTTTTTAGGATTTTGTTCATTTATTTCAGAGATTGAGAGTGAGTGTGCAGGCAAGAGAGCACCATCAGGGGAGTGGGGCAGAGGTAGAGGGAAAGTCAGGCTCCCTGCTAAGCAGAGAGTCCAATGAAGGGCTCAATCCTAGGACCCCAGGATCATGACCTGAGCAGAAGGCAGATGCTTAACCAACTGAACCACCCAGGTGCCCCTCAAAGCAACTGTTTCTTTGTTGTTTTTTTTCTGTTTTGATCATCTGTCCATCAATGTAAATGGGGTGTTAAAGTCCCCTAGTATTATTATATAGTTATTGATAAGGTTTTTTTTTAATGTTTGTTAACTGCCTTATGTATTTGGGTTCTCCCTTGTTGGGTGCATCAATATTAACAATTGTTATATCCTCTTATTGCATTGTCCCTTTTATTATGACATAGTATCCTTCTTTATATGTTGGTATAGTCTTTGTTTTAAATTCTATTATGTCTAAGATGGCTTTCTTTTGAGATCTATTTGTATTATAAATGCTTCTCCATTCCCTGACTTCCAATCTGCAGGTGTTTTAGGTCTGAAATGAGTCTTACATAGGCAGCATATGGACTTTTTTATATACTCTGTCATGCTCTATCTTTTGATTGGAGCATTTAGTCCATTTACATTCAAATTAATTATTGATAGATGTGTATTTATTGCCATTTTGGTTCTTGTTTTGCCATTATTTTCATAGTTTTTCTCTAATCCTTTCATATCTTTCATTGTTTGTTGGTTTTCTTCAGTGATATATTTAATTCCTTTATCTTTATTTTTGGTATAATTATTACTGATTTTTGGTCTGTGATAACCATTAGGTTTGTATATAACGTCTTCTGCATATATAAGTCTATATTAAGTTGATGATTGCTTAAGTTTGAACCCAATCTTTACCCCTTTGGCTCCCCAAGTTTTGGTGTCGTATTTTGCACCCCTTCAATTTGTATATCCTATAATTTTGTTTTTTAAAAGAAATACTTATTTTTACTGCTTTTGTGTTTCCTACTTTTCATACTCTCACTTATGGTCTTTTCTTCCCACTCAAAGACTTCCCTTTAATATTTTCTGTAGGGTTGAACTCTATGGTTTTTCTTTGTCTGAGAAGCTGTTTATCTGCCATATTATGAATAATCTTGCTGGAAAGAGTATTCTTGAATGCAGATTTTTTTCCATTTCTCACTTTCAGGAATGTGAATATATTATGCCACTTTTTTCTGACTTGTAAAGTTTCTGCTGAAAAATTCACTGATAGCTTTATAAGGTTTTCTTTGTATGTAACTGTCATCTTTTCTGTTGCTGGTCTATTTTTTTTTTCTTTATCACTACTTTTTGCTATTTTGATTACTTTGTGCCTTAGTGTCAACCTCCTTTAGTTGATTTCATTGGGGATCTCTGTACTTCTGGATTTGGTTATCTGTTTGCATCCTCACACTGGGTACATTTTCAGCTAATTTTTTTTTCAAATGAATGTTCTGACCATTTTTATCTCTTCTCTTTCTGGGAAGCCTATAATGTGAATGATATTAAACTTGATGGAATTGCTGTGTCCCCTAAGTCTATTCTCATTTAGTATAATTCTTTTTTTTATCTCATTTGTTCAGGGTGATTAGTTTCCATTACTTTGTCTCCTATTTCATCAATTCTTTCCTCTGCTTCTTCCAGCGGGTTATTTATTCTACAAAATTTATTATTAATTTCATTTATTGTGTTCTTTATCATGATTGGTTCTTTTTTATATATGTGTTGGGGTATCACTGATGTCCTCCACTCTTTTCCCAAGTCCAGTGAATATCTTTATGATCATTATTTTAAATTCTCTATCAGGTATGTTAATTCTACCTATTTTGTTTAAGAGTCATGCTGTGTTTTTTCCTGTTCTTTCATTTGTGACATATTCTTCTGTCACTTCATTTAACCTAACTCTGTGTCTGTTTCTCTATGTTAGGAATATCAGCTATGTGTCTTATTCTTGAAAGTAGTGAGTGGGACATGCACTTCGAATTAGATGGTGCTGGGTTACCTCCACAGGGGACACACATCTCCTCCAGAGACTTGGGCTTGTCAGGCTGCTCCACAAATTGCAAGTGGGAAGACAGAGTTGTGGTTTCACAAGCTGAGAGTGTCAGTTCTCCTTCACAGGTGATGATAACCCACAATAGAGACTAAGTTTGGTGGAGGCCAGTCTGCACAGCATGCATGGAAGGGGGCATTTTAATAAGGTGCATACATCCTCTATGGGAGGTCAGGCAATGCAGTATTGGCAAGGTTTGCATGAGTCTTCTGGAGATAGGATTCTGCATCCAGGACTGAGGCAGGTATGGCTGGAGATGGTGGTGTGGGATGCAGTGTAATCAAGTTAGGTGGTGTGAGCCAGCTCTGCACTGATTCCGATAGGTGGCTATGTGTTCCTCATAAGGGGGCGGAGAAGGAAGGGGCAACTGTCAGTTCCTTTTTCCTGGAGACATCCATGAGGGAAACTACATTTTTGTCTTAATTGAAGAAATTATAACAGCAACCCCAATTAGCAATGTACCACCCAGATCAGTACATAGTTGTCAACATTGAAGAGGCAAGATCATCCATAAACAAAGATTAGGACTCCCTGAAAGCTCAGATGTTGGCTAATATCATTTACCAGAAGCATTTTGAATAAAAATATGTACTTTTTGATATAATGCTATTACACACTTAACTATAGCATAGTGTAAACAAAAGTTTTATATGCTGTGAGGAAATACAAAATTTATTTGATTTACTTTATTATGATATTTGCTTTAAATAATGTTGAGTGACTCAAATTTTCAACTAATTTTTGGAAAGGGAGTTTAATCTTTATTGTTTTTTTTATAATAAATTTATTTTTTATTGGTGTTCAATTTACCAATATACAGAATAACACCCGGTACTCATCCCATCAGTGCCCCCCTTAGTGCCCATCACCCATTCACCCCCACCCACAGCCCTCCTCCCCTTCCTTTCCCAGAGTTAGGAGTCTTTATGTTCTGTCTCCCTTTCTGATATTTACCACAGATTTCTTCTCCCTTCCCTTATATTCCCTTTCACTATTATTTATATTCCCCAAATGAATGAGACCACATAATGTTTGTCCTTCTCTGATTGACTTATTTCACTCAGCATAATACCCTCCAGTTCCATCCACGTTGAAGCAAATGGTGGGTATTTGTCGTTTCAAATGGCTGAGTAATATTCCATTGTATACATAAACCACATCTTCTTTATCCATTCATCTTTCAATGGACACCGAGGCTCCTTCCACAGTTTGGCTATTGTGGCCATTGCTGCTATGAACATCGGAGTGCAGGTGTCCCGGGGTTTCATTGCCTCTGAATCTTTGGGGAAAATCCCCAACAGTGCAATTGCTGGGTCGTAGGGCAGGTCTATTTTTAACTCTTTGAGGAACCTCCACACAGTTTTCCAGAGTGGCTGCACCAGTTCACATTCCCACCAACAGTGTAAGAGAGTTCCCTTTTCTCCGCATTCTCTCCAACATTTGTGGTTTCCTGCCTTGTTAATTTTCCCCATTCTCACTGGTGTGAGGTGATATCTCATTGTGGGTTTGATTTGTATTTCCCTGAAGGCCAGTGATGCAGAGCATTATCTCATGTGCATGTTGGCCATGTCTGTGTCTTCCTCTGTGAAACTTCTGTTCATGTCTTTTGCCCATTTCAGGATTGGATTGTTTGGTTCTTTGGTGTTGAGTTTGAGAAGTTCTTTATAGATTTTGGAAACTAACCCTTTATCTGATACATCATTTGCAAATATCTTCTCCCATTCTGTAGGTTGTGTTTTAGTTTTGTTGACTGTATCCTTTGCTGTGCAAAAGCTTCATATCTTGATGAAGTCCCAATAGTTCATTTTTGCTTTTGTTTCTTTTGCCTTCGTGGATGTATCTTGCAAGAAGTTACTGTGGCCATGTTCAAAAAGGGTGTTGCCTGTGTTCTCCTCTAGGATTTGGATGGAATCTTGTATCACATTTAGATCTTTCATCTATTTTGAGTTTATCTTTCTGTATGATGAAAGAGAGTGGTCTAGTTTCACTCTTTTGCATGTGGATGTCCAATTTTCCCAGCACCATTTATTGAAGAGACGGTCTTTCTTCCAATGGATAGTCTTTCCTCCTTTATCAAATATTAGTTAACCATAAAGTTCAGGGCCCACTTATGGGTTCTCTATTCTGTTCCATTCATCTATGTGTCTGTTTTTGTGCCAGTACCACACTGTCTTGATGACCACAGCTTTGTAGTACAACTTGAAATCTGGCATTGTGATGCCCCCAGCTATGGTTTAGTTTTCTTTTTTAAAATTCCCGTGGCTTTTTGGGGTCTTTTCTGATTCCACACAAATCTTAAAATAATTTGTTCTAACTCTCTGAAGAAAGTCCATGGTATTTTGATAGGGATTGCATTAAACGTGTAAATTGCCCTGGGTAACATTGACATTTTCACAATATTAATCTGCCAATCCATGAGTATGGAATATTTTTCCATTTCTTTGTGTCTTCCTCATTTTCCTTCAGAAGTGTTCTCTAGTTTTTAGGGTATAGATCCTTTACCTCTTTGGTTAGGTTTATTCCTAGGTATCTTATGCTTTTGGGTGCAAATGTAAATGGGATTGACTCCTTAATTTCTCTTTCTTCAGTCTCATTGTTACTGTATAGAAATGCCATTAATTTCTGGGCATTGATTTTGTATCCTGCCATGCTACTAAATTGCTGTATGAGTTCTAGCAATCTTGGGGTGGAGGCTTTTGGGTATTCTATGTAGAGTATCATGTCATCGGTGAAGAGGGAGAGTTTGACTTCTTCTTTGACAATTTGAATGCCTTTAATGTCTTTTTGTTGGCTGATTGTTGAGGCGAGGACTTCTAGTACTATGTTGAATAGCAGTGGTGAGAGTGGACATCCCTGTCTTGTTCCTGATCTTAGGGGAAAGGCTCCCAGTGCTTCCCCATTGAGAATGATATTTGCTGTGGGCTTTTCATAGATGGCTTTTAAGATCTTGAGGAAAGTTCCCTCGATCCCAACACTCTGAAGAGTTTTGATCAGGGATGGATGCTGTATTTTGTCAAATGCTTTCTCTGCATCTAATGAGAGGATCATATGGTTCTTGGTTTTTCTCTTGCTGATATGATGAATCACATTGATTGTTTTACGAGTGTTGAACCAGCCTTGTGTCCTAGGGATAAATCCTTCTTCGTCATGGTGAATAATTTTCTTAATGTACTGTTGCATCCTATTGGCTAGTTTCTTGCTGAGAATTTTTGCATCCATGATCATCAGGGATATTGGTCTGTAATTCTCCTTTTTGGTGGGGTCTTTGTCTGGTTTTGGAATTAAGGTGATGCTGGCCTCATAGAACGAATTTGGAAGTACTCCATCTCTTTCTATCTTTCCAAACATCTTTAGTAGAATAGGTATGGTTTCTTCTTTAAACGTTTGATAGAATTCCCTTGGGAAGCCATCTGGCCCTGGACTTTTGTGTCTTGGGAGCTTTTTGATGACTGCTTCAATTTCCTCCCTGGTTATTGGCCTGTTTGGGTTTTCTATTTCTTCCTGCTCCAGTTTTGGTAGTTTGTGGCTTTCCAGGAATGCGTCCATTTCTTCTAGATTGCCTAATTTATTGGCGTATAGCTGTTCATAATATGTTTTTAGAATCGTTTGTATTTCCTTGGTGTTGGTAGTGATCTCTCCTTTCTCATTCATGATTTTATTAATTTGAGTCTTCTCTCTCTTCTTTTTAATAAGGCTGGCTAATGGTTTATCTATCTTATTAATTCTTTCAAAGAACCAACTCCTGGTTCTGTTGATCTGTTCCACAGTTCTTCTGGTCTCGATTTCGTTGAGTTCTGCTGAAAAATTAATTAACTCTCTTCTTCTGCTGGGTGTAGGATCTATTTGCTGTTTTTTCTCTAGCTCATATGTGTAAGGTTAGCTTTGTATTTGAGTTCTTTCCAGTTTTTGAATGGATGCTTGTATTGTGATGTATTTCCCCTTTAGGATTGCTTTTGTTCTATCCCAATGATTTTGAACGGTTCTATCTTCATGTTTAATCTTTATTGTTAAAAATATTTCTAATGCATATTGAAGAATGAATGTGTAAATGTACATTTGGTTTGGGATATAATTTAGAATTCTACAGCAAAATAAGAGAAAGGGATTATTAAAGCTTGTTATTACATACATGGAAATTAATAACTTATTTTCCTTTATGCATTTGGATATATTTAGAATTGTTCACAACAAAGTACAAAATATCAAAGATAGTAGTTTCAAGATTTTTCCTTAGTAGAGTTTGGTAAATAAAATTTAATCTAGTTTTACTTGAATGAAGAAACATAAATACATGCAAAAACCTTTACTCAGGTTATGTCATTTAATTTCCACAACATCTATTTTATGTAGATATTAGTGACTTTTACCAATAAGGAATTTAATGGTGAAAATTGTTGGCAGGAATCTTTGACTACAAAATCCATTTGGTTCTGAATATTTTCACATTAATAAAGATCTATCCATCACATTTGGGACTGGACACAGTAGTGATTATGAGATAATAGACTAGATATGGCCTAAGACCTGGCATGTATTTATTTATTTTTGGTTTGTGTTTTAGTAATTTCTTAATAAATTTGTTTTGATATTTTTAATTATTAGTTTCCTTCTTTATTTTGTAAGTATTTTATTTATTTACTCATGAAAGACACGGAGAGAGAGAGAGAGAGAGAAAGAGAGAGAGAGAGAGAGAGGCTCCATGCAGGGAAGCTGACATGGGACTCGATATTGGGTCTCTAGGATCAGGCCCTGGGCTGAAGGCAGCACTGAACTGCTGAGCCACTCAGGCTGCCCAGTTTCATTTTTTAAAAGGAAGAGAATAACTTTAAGGTTTGGGTTATAAATTTGAAAGTTAAAATACAGGACAATATTTGAAGAAAACTGTACTAATAAAATAGTTAATTTAGGTGTGCATCCAATTGTATTTTTTTAATCTCTAAATATGACAATCATAGGTAAATTATTTGGATCATTGTGAATTGAAATTTTAATAAACATGGACAGGAAAATGTAAACAGTGTCTCCAATAAAATGGAGAGGCACTCTCATATCTGCTATATTACTGAAAATTATGATGTTCCCCAAATCATCCAAAATACTAAGTATAATATGATAGAAATTATCCATAATGAATAGGTACTGTTTTGTTTATAAGAAATAAGTCATTTTCACAAACAAATGGAAAGATATCCAATGCTCATGGATTGTCAGAACCAATATCATTAATATGTCCATATTACCCAAGTAAATCTACACATATAATCCCTATCAAAATACCAACAAAATTTGTCACAGTATTAGGTTAAATAATACCAAAGTTTATGTGGAGCCACTAAAGTACCAAAGAGGTAATTCAATCTTAAGAAAGAAAACCACTGGCAGCATCACAATTCTAATTTTCAAGATGCACTACAAAGATGTAGTAGTTGAAACAGTATAATAGTGGCACAAACATAAATACATAGATAAATCAAAAAGAATAGTAAAACCACTCTTATGTGGTCAATGAATCAATGACAGAGGAGACAAGAATATTCGTTGCATAAATGACAATCTTTTCAACAAACAATGATGGAAAAACTGCACATATATATGCAAAAGAATGAAACTAGACCACATTCTTAAACTATACATAAAAATAAACTCAAAATGCATTAAAACTTAAATGTGAGACCTGAAACTGTAAATCTCTTAAAAGGAAACATAGGCAGTAATTTCTTTGACATTAGCCATAGATATATGCTTTCTCAGGCCAGGTAAACAAGAACAAGTGTAAACTACGGAGATTATACCCCGCCCCCCAGAAAAAGCTTTTGCATGACAATGTAAATCATCAAAAAATGAGAAAGCAATTTTGCTTTCTCCAAATGGAAAAAATTGCAAATGATACATCTTATAAGGGGATAATATCCAAAATAAAAAATATATATGACTAGACCTCTGGATAGTGGTGCAGAGCTCTGAGATGCAGTTCAAATAAGCCAGGCTCCCAGAACTCAGCAACTCCAATCCAGTGTTCTCTTATCTTCAGGGTACTTTTGTTTCTGCACGGATGCAAAGTGTCGAGAGTTCATCTCCGGAGACCAGATACAGGCTTATCTGTACAAAGTAATCAAAGCATACCAGTTAAAAGTCCAAATACTCCTGACTACAAGCAAAGAGGAACTCTGTAGAGAATGAACCAGTCGGAAAGAAAAACTAAAACTCAACAGCAGAGTGTACACAACATATGCCAGCAGTAATTCCTGTAGTTTTTGTTGTCATTGTTGTTTTTGTTTTCCTTTCTTGTTTATTTTCTGGGAAAAATAATGAGATGGAGAAAATCACCCCAAAAGAAGGAACAGGATGTACTATTCACAGCCAGGGGTTTAATCAATTTGGATATAAGTGAGAGGTATGAACTAGAATTTAAAACAATGACTATAGTTGGGCTTGATAAAAGCAAGCATAGAAGACATAAGACTATCCTTTAATGTAGAAATAAAAGCTAAAATCTAGTCAGATTGAAATTTAAAATGCTATTATCTAGAGGCAGTCCAAAATGGAGGCTATAAAAACAAGGATGACCACGGCAGAAGAGTGAGTCAGTGAAATAAAAGGTAAAAGATGGAAAATAAGGAAATTGAAAAAGAAGACAGAAAGAAAGCTATTAGATGATGAAAGGAGATTTAGAGATCATAGATATTCCACAAAGCAAAACAATATCCATATAATAAGGGTCTGAGAAGATGAGGAGTGGGAAAGAGGGGTAAAATATTTATTTGAACAAATTATAGCAGAGAAGTTTCATAATCTGGGGAAGGAATCAGGCATTCAAGTCCAGGAGGCACATACAACCTCCCTCAAAATCAACACCTCTATATAAAATAGTGAATCTTGAAATTTTCAGAGATAAGAGAAAATCCTGAAAGCATCTTGGGACAAGAGGTTTTTAACTTACAACTTACATACTGGGTCATAGATCAGATTTATTTTTTTATTATTTTTTATTTTTTTGCTGTTTCCCTTTTATTTTATTTTACTTTATTTTTATTTATTTTAATTTTTTATTGGAGTTCAATTTGCCAACATATAGCATAACACCCAGTGCTCATCCCTCCAAGTGCTCCCCTCAGTGCCCATCACCCAGTCACCCTAACCCCCCAACCACTTCCCTTTCCACTACCCCTTGTTCATTTCCCAGAGTTAGATGTCTCTCAGGTTTTGTCACCCTCACTGATACTTTCACTCATTTTCTCTCCTTTCCCCTTTATTCCCTTTCACTAATTTTTATATTCCCCAAATGAATGAGACCATATAATGTTTGTCCTTCTCTGATCATATCAGATTTCAACTGGTACAAAAAGACAGATTGTACGATGCATATTTTTCAGAACACAATGCTTTAAAACTTGGAGTCAAACACAAGAAAAATTTTGGAAGGATCACAAATACAGAGAAGTTAAAGAGCATCCCACTAAAGAAAGAGTCAATCAGGAAACTAAAGAGGACTTAAAAATATATATGCAAGAAAATAAAATGAAAACACAACAGTTTAAAACTTTGAGATTCAGCAAAGGTAGTCCTAAGAGGGAAGTATGTAGCAAAATAGGCCTTCCTCAAGAAGCAAGAAGAGTCACAAATATACGACCTAAAGTTATACCTGAAGGAGGTGGAAAAAGAAAAGGAAATTAAGCACAAATTCAGCAGGAGAAAAGAAATGATAAATATCAGATCAGAAATCAATGACATGGAAATTGAAAAAAAACACAAACAGTAGAACAGATCAACAAAACTAGGAGGTAGTTGTTTGAAATCATTAATAGGATTGATAAACAACTAGACAGAATTATCAAAAAGAAAAGGACAAGGACCCAAAAAGACATAATCACAAGTGAAAGAGGAGAGATCACAATGAACCAAAGTAATACAATTATAATAGAATTGATAATATTGATAAACCCTTAGCCATAATTATCAAAAAGAAAACACAAAAGACCCAAATAAATAAAATCAGAAATGAGAGAAGAGAAATAATAATTAATACCATAGAAATACAACTATAAGAATACTATGAAAATTATATGCCAACATATTAGGCAATCTTGAAGAAATGGATAAATTCTAAACATATAAACTACCAAAATTGAAACAAGAAGAAATAGAAAACCTGAACTGACCCATAACTAGCAAAGAAATTGAGTTAGTAATCAAAAATCTCCCAACACACAAGGGTCTGGGGCCACATGGCTTTCCAGGGGAATTCTACCAAACATTTAAAGAGGAATTAACACCTATTCTTCTGAAGCAGTTTCAAAAAACAAAATGGAAGGAAAACTTCCAACCTCCTCCAATGAGTCCAGCATTACCTTGATCCCAAAACCAGACAAAACCTCACCAAAAAGGAGAATTACAGAGCAAAATCCCTGATGAACATGGATGCAAAAATTTTCACCAAGATATTAGCTAATAGGACCCAGCAGTACATTAAAAAGATTATTTACCACAAGTAAGTAGTATTTATTTCTGGGCTACAAGGGTGATCTAATATCTGCAGATCAATGAATGTGATACATTACATTAGTAAAAGAAAGGACAAGAACCATATCATCCTGTCAAGAGATGCAGAAAAAGCATTTGTTCAAAGACAGAATCCTTTTTTGATAAAAATCTCTCTCCAGTGTAGGGATAGAGGGCACATACCTCAACATCATCAAAGCCATATATGAAAGACCCAGTGATTATCATACTCAACAGGGAAAAAAATGAGAGCTTTACCCCTAAGGTCAGGAACATGACAGGGATGTCAACTTTCTCCACTGTTGCTCAACATACCACTGGAAGTTAAAAATCTGACAACAAAAGAAATAAAAGTCATCCACACCAGCAAAGAAGTAAAAATTTCAGTCTTCACAGACATGATACTCATATAGAAAACCCAGCAGACTTCAATGCTAGACTGATAAAGGAATTCAACAAAGTCACTGGAAATAAAATAAATCTACATAAATCAGTTGCATAACTATACACTAACAATGAAACAGAAGAAAGAGAAATCAAGGGGTGACTCTCATTTACAATTGCACCAAAACCCACAAATAACTAGGAATAAATCCATCCATAAAGGTATGGATCTGTACTCTGAAAACTATAGAACACATATGAAAGAAATTGAAGAAGACACAGAAATGGAAAAACATTTCATGCTCATGGATCAGAAAAAAATATTGTTAAATCGTCTATATACCCAAAGTAGCCTACACATTCAATGCAATTCCTATCAAAATACCACCAGCATTTTTCACAAACCTGGAACAAACAATCATAAAATTTGCATGGAACCACAAAAGACCCCAAATAGCCAAAGTAATGTTGAAAATGAAAACAAAAAATGGAAGCATAACAATTCTGAACTTAAAGCTGGAATGCAAAACTGTACTCATTAAGATAGTATGGCCCTGGCACAGATACAGACACATATATCAATGGAACATATTACAGAACCCAGAAATGGGCCAACAAAGATCAACTAATCTTTGACAAAGCAGGAAAGAATAAATGATGGAAAAAAGACAGTGTCTTCAGAAATTGACTTTGGGAAAATTGGACATGAAGAATAATGAAGGTGGACCACTTTCTTACACCATATACAAAGATAAACTCAAAATGGATGAAAAACCTAAATGTAGGCAGGATTCCAACAAAATCCTAGGGACAAACACAGGCAGCAACGTCTTCAACCATGTTCACAGCAACTTCTTCCTAAACACATCTCCAAAGGTAAGGGGAAAAAAAGCAAAAATTAACTATTGGGATTTCATCAAGATAAAAAGTTTTTTGAGAGCAAGGAAACAATCAGCAAAAGTTAAAGGCATCCTACAGAATCAGAGGAGATATTTGTGAATGTCTTATCAGCTAAAAGACTAATATCCAAAACCTATAAAGAACTTATTGAACTCAAAACCCAAAAAGAAAAAAAAACAAATCAAGTAATGGGCATAAGATATGAACAAACATTTCTACAAACATTTCTCCAAAGAAACCATACAAATGGTCAACAAACACATGAAAATAATGCTCAACATCACTGGGCATGAGGGAAATACAAATCCAAACCACAATGAGATACCACTTGAAACCTGTCAGAATGGCTAAGATTAACAACTCAGGAAAGAACAGATTTGGATTTGGGCAAGTATGCAGAGAAAGGGGAATCCCCTCACACTGTTGGTGGGCATAGAAGGTGGTACAACAACTCTGGAAAACAGTATGGAGGTTCCTCAGAAACTTAAAAATAGACATACCCTACAATACAGAATTTGCAGTACTATGTATTTGTCCAAAGGATAGAAAAATACTGATTCATAGGGACGCATACACCCCAATGTTTATAGCATCAATGTCTACAATAGCCAAAATATGGAAGAACCCAGATCTCCATGAGAATTAAATGATTAAAGAAAAAGTGGTGTAGATATATAGAATGGAATATTAATCAGCCATCAGTAACAATGAAATCTTCCCCTTAAAAATGATGTTGATGAAACTAGAGGGTATTATGGTAAGTGACAGCAGTCAGTCATTGAAAGACAAATACTATATGATTTCACTCATATGTGGACTTTAAGAAACAAAACACATGAATATAGGGGAGGGAAGGGCAAATAAAATAGGATAAAAAAGAGACTGAGGCAAAACATAAGAGACACTTAACTCTCAGAAAAAAGAAAACCCCTGAGAGTTCTTGGAAAGAGGTGGGTAAATGGGTGATAGGAATTAAGGAGGGCACTCAATGTAACGAGCACTGAATGTTACATGCAACTGATGAATCACTAAATTCTATCCCTGAAACTAATAATACTGTATATGTTAACTAAGTTGAAGCTAAATAACGAATTTAAAAAAATAATATATAAATCTCACACCAAACATTATGATAAGAAATGGGAAGAGGGCTATATATGAGAAGCCCACAGCAAATATAGTCTACAGTGAAAGATTGAATGATTTTCCTCTAAGAAGAAGAAAAATACAAAGGTGCCTACCTACATTACTCTTATTCAACACAGTACTGAAAGTTATAGCCAGAAATCAGTCAAGAAGAAGAAAAAATATTTGATACAGAAAAGGAGTAAAACTGTGACTCTGTAAAAAACGTGAGCTAGGAAATCTTAAAGACGTTGCAGACACACACACACACACACACACACACACACACAATAAATGCAGTAAAGTTTTAAGAAGCAAAATAAATACACAAAAGTCAGTTGTGTTTTTATACAGTAATAATGAACTATCAAGAAGGAGAAATAAAGACAACTTCATTTATACTATCATCTAAAAGTAAAAAGTTATTAGGGATAATTTAAGATGTAAAAAGTTAGTACACTAGAACCTATAAAGACATTTTTGAAAAAAAATTAAAGAAACACAAAAGTAGGAAGGTATTCTGTACTCACAGATGGGAAGAATTAAAAATGTTAAAATTTCCATACTACTGGAACCATTTGCAACAGCAAGCTGGAGAGTATTATGCTAAGTGAAATAAGTCAGTCAAAGACAAATGTCATATGATTTCACATATATGTGGAATTTAAGAAATAAAACAAGTGAACATTGGGTAGAGTGGAAAAGGGAGCATACTAAACAACAAACTCAACTATAGAGACCAAATTGATGATTAGCAGAGGGAGGTGGTTGGGATATGTGTCAAATAGGTGATGGAGATTAAGGAGTACACCTGGTATGATGAGCACCAGATGTTGCAGGTAAGTGCTGAGTCACCAAACTGTATACTCAAAACTAATAGTACACTTTAAGTGGAATTCATTCACTTGTTTATTTCTTTGATTTTAAAATATTTTATTTATTTATCCATTTTAAAAAAAGAAAGAGAAGGGAAAGGGAGGAGCAGAAGAGGGACAAGCAGATTGCACTGAGCACAGACCATGACACAGGGCTTGATCCCCATGACCCCAAGATCATGTCCTGATCCAAAATCAAGAGTTGGACACTTAACCAACCAAATGAGTCACCCAGGTGCCCCTTAAGTGGAATTTAAATACAAAGTTTTAAAAAAGAAAAAAATATATCCATATACAGCAATCTACAGAATCAATGAAAACCCTATCAGAATTCCATTGGCACTTTCTAGAGAAATAGAAAATACAATCCTAAAATTCATATAGAACCACAAAAATTTCAAATAACCTGAGGAATCTTAAAAGGAATACAAATGAAAGCATCACACTTCCCAATTTTAATACTTTTGCAAGGCTATAGTAACCAACACAGTATAGCATTACCATAAAAGCAAATATATAGATCAATGGAACAGAATAGACAGTCCAGAAGTTAACACAAGCATTTATGGTCAATTAATTTTTTACAAAGAAGCCAAACATGTACAATAGGGAAATATTAATCTCTTCAGTAAATGGTGTTCAAGAAACTGGATAGCCATATTCAAAAGAATGAAACTGAAATCCTTATCTTACAGTATTCTCAAAATTCAACTCAAAATGAATTAAATACTTGAATGTAAAACTGCAAATCATATAATTACCAGCAGAAAATATAGAGGGCAACTTTCTTAACATTGGCCTCTCTAATAATTACTTGTATTTAACACCAAAAGCAAGAAACAAAAACAAAAATAAACAAGTGGCACTACATCAAACTAAAAAGGTTCTGCACAGCAAAGGAAACAAACATCAAAATAAAAATGCTTTCTTAGGAATGGGTGAAAATAATTGCAAATACTGTATCTGATAAAGAGTTAATATCCAAAATATATTAATTCATACAATCCAATAGGGAAAAGGAAATAATCCAATTAAAACTGAAGAAATAGGGGGATCCCTGGGTGGCTCAGAGGTTTAGCCCTGCCTCACGCCCAGGGCGTGATTCTGGGGTCCCGGGATCAAGTCCCGAATCGGGCTTCCTGCATGGAGCCTGCTTCTCCCTCTGCCTGTGTCTCAGCCTCTCTCTCTCATTCTGTGTCTCTCATGAATAAATAAATAAAATCTTTTTAAAAAAACTGAAGAAATACCCTGACTAGAACTTTTTTTGCAGATAAGACATACAAAAGGCTAATGGATAGATATAAAGGTGCTCAGCATCACTAATCATCAAGGAGATGCAAATTAAATACACAATGATATATAACATCTCACCTATAAGATGTTTGTTATCAAATAAGCAAGAGATAACAAATGCTAGTGAGAATTTGGAGATCACTTGTACATTGTTGGTAAGAATATAAACTGATTGAGCCACTATGGAAAACAGTAAAAAGTTTCCAAAAGAATTTAAAAATTGAACTACCAGATGATCCACCAATCCCTCTTCTAGATATATATAGAAAGAAAGAAAAACACTATCTTGATGAGATATCTGTACTTTTGTGTTCATTGCTGTATTATTCACAATAGCCAAGGTATAGAAA
The DNA here is from genome assembly GCF_048418805.1 of Vulpes vulpes. Taxonomy (NCBI): domain Eukaryota; kingdom Metazoa; phylum Chordata; class Mammalia; order Carnivora; family Canidae; genus Vulpes; species Vulpes vulpes. The sequence continues at coordinate 60,586,448 of NC_132796.1, forward strand.
CAAACTAATGCTCAATACACGACAAATGGTTAAAGAAAACACATATATGTAATGAAACATTGGTTATCCTTAAAAGAATGATGAAATCCGGCCATTTGTCACAAAACAAATGAAACTGGAAGGCATTATACTAAGTGCAATGAATCAGATTAAAAAAGAAAAATACTGTATGATATATTTATATGTGCAATTAAAACCATATTTGAAATCAGAAAAATAAAGTATAAAATTGGGATCCCTGGGTGGCGCAGCGGTTTGGCGCCTGCCTTTGGCCCAGGGCGCGATCCTGGAGACCCGGGATCGAATCCCACATCTGGCTCCCGGTGCATGGAGCCTGCTTCTCCCTCCGCCTGTGTCTCTGCCTCACTCTCTCTCTCTGTGACTATCATAAATAAATAAAAAATTAAAAAAAAAAATTAAAAAAAAAAAATAAAGTATAAAATTGGTTGCCAGGAAACGGGGATTGGGAGAAACAGGGGAAGTTTGTGAAAGGATACAAAATTTTAGTTGGAATATAAATAAGGTCTAATGATCTAATGAATAACATGTGAGTGTAGTTGGTAAGAATGTATTGTATAACTGAAATTTGCCAAAAGATAAGTTAAATGTTCACACCGCCCCCTCCCAGAAAAAAGAAAATGAAAATATGTGAGATGAGGGATGTGTTAATCCAATTGGAGAGCAATTCTTTCCCACTGCACATGTACATTAAATTATCAAGTTTGCACTTTACATATCTTACAATTTTTTTGTCAATTATACTTCAATAAAGTTGAAGACCAAAAAAGAAAAGAAAAAATAAAGATTTCAAATTAACAAGCTAACATTGCACTGTATGTAACCAGGAAGAAATATATACACATTTTTAAACTTTATGAAGTTTAATTCCTAATATGGTACATATTAATAAGTAGGACTCACAAAATAAATGTTGGTTACAATACACAATATACTCAATATGTTCAAGTGTAGAGTTTTTGAAACCAAAGCATTTGTATACCACACTTCTAGAATTTTCAAGAGTGCTATATTTTCTGTACGCTTATATTTTTTTACTCTTAGCAATAGAAGCTATCAAACAAAATCTTACTTAGAATCTCAACATATAAAACAGATTTTATATGTACTACTCTGATTGAAGGTGGTCATGAAGCTAGCCTTTTTTATAGCTTTCTGTATTTCCTAGGGTTTTATAAAACCAATTGAAACCTGTTGTTCCAAGGTTTCAGTAAGTACAAGTATTATCTGAGCTTGGCTTCTTTATAGCATCTTTTACTGTTCAACTACATTTTCCACAAATAACCTCTATATATTTTGTACAAGTTAACTTTTTCATCACCCTTTCTTTACCTGGGAAAGTATGCTTCCATGTCTTATATTCCTGCCCTTCTTCCTGGATTGGTCTTATGACTCACTCCTCAAGTCTCAATCAACCTCCAACACTTAAGATCTATTACCTTCTATAATCTGGCTATTTTCCTAAAATATTTAATTCAATTACTCTTAATATTCAGCAATTCTACTGCTATAAATTTATTCTCCAAATATACTTAATCATTTACAAAAGATAAATGTACAAGAAAATTTAATGTTGCAATGATTGCAATGTAAAAATGCTAGAAACAACCTAAATGTCCATCAACAAAGGACTATTAAAATAAAATATGGCATAGTCCAAATAATGGGAAGGTGTACAGATGCTAATAAGTAAGGTTAATGTATATACATTGACATGGACAATATTAAGTGGATACATTACATTGTAGACTAGAATGTACAATAAAATTCTAAAAGTTTACAAAATTACATGAGACAAATCATACCACAATCAAGGTTAAAAGACCAATGAAAAACTAGTTAGAGATATTTGCTCTACATATGACAAAAGAGCAAGTATACAAAACATATAAAGCATTCTTGTAAGTGTATAAAAATATCAAATTCTGAGAGAAATAGTAGCTTAGAACATAAATGAGGAAATCATTAAAAAAATCACTTTTAACTACAGAGAACAAACTGGTGGTTGCCAGATAAGAGGTGGGTGGAGGATGGGTGAAATGGATAAAGGAGATTAAGAGTACACTTATTTTGATTAGCACTGAGTAATGTATAAAATTGTTGAATTGTTATATTCTACACCTGAAACTAATGTAACCCTGTATCTTAATTATGCTTCAAGTAAAAAAATAAAATAATAAATAAAAATAAAAATAATAAATGAACTTAAAAACTTTTGTATATACAAATGACTTATAGACATGAAAGTTGTTTCATCATTCATAATTAAAGGAACACAAAGTAAGAAAAGCGTTTAAAGTTTTCTATCAAAATTAAACATTTCAAAAAGTACAATAATTCACACTATGTAAAAGAGTATAGGTAGTTCCACAAAATGTTCATGGAAGTGTGAATTAACAGACTTCTTTGTAGGGCAAATTGATAGTATCTACCTAATCTTAAAATGTTTATACTATTCAACTAAGTAATTCCAAATCTAGGAATGTATGCTAGATTTACTTCTGCATTGTAGAAAACTTACATGTAAGGATATTTAATGTAACATTGCCATAAGAACCATAGTATGATGGTTAAATAGATCATGGTGAATCCAAACAATTGAATGCTGAGCAACTTTATTTTATTAAGCTCCTTTGATTTTAAAAAATTGCATTTAAGGGGTGCTGGGGTGGCTCAGTCTGTTAAGCATTCAACTCTTGGTTTCAGCTCAGGTCATGGAATCAGGGTCATGAGAGTGAACCCCACCATGGGTTCTGCACTCAGGGCAGAGTTGGCGGGAGTTTCTTTCCCTCTCTGCCCTCCCTCTGCACTTTCTCTCTCTCACTCTCTTTCAAATAAATGATCTTTAAAAATTGACATTGAAGAGTCCTTCTCACCCAACCTCTCTCTCAATCTCAAAAAGAGATGGGTGGTTAAAAGGAGAAAATATTAGATTTCTCTTTTGTTAACATTAATGAAATATAATTGTCTTCAGTACTACACTGTCTTGTTACTAGTGTTATAATAAGTCTTGACGTCAAGTAGTGCAAGTCCTCCAACTTTGTACTTCTTTTTCAAAGTCATTTTGATTATTCTACATCCTTTCTATTACCATGTGAATTTTAATATTAACTTGACAATTTCTAGAACAAAATTCTTATGGAACTTTGACTAGGACTATATTGAATTTACAGAAGCAATTAGGGAGAACTGATTTTTTAATAATAGTGATCCACTGGGTGTATGAATATGATATATTAATACTTTATTTAGATCTTTAATTCCTCTTATAAAAATTTTGTGCTTTTTGGTTACAGGTCTTACATCTTTTGTGATATTTCTGTTTTTAAATTACATATTTTACATTATAAATGATAAAACTTTTTAAATTGCAATATCTAAAAATGCTTTGCTAGTACATATAAATATAATTAACACTGAAGAACCCGCATTTCCAGAGAGACATATCAGGGGGCTTAAAAATGGGTATGGGTATAAGCACTGGGTGTTGTATGGAAGTGTTGAATCACTCTATTGTACATCTAAAACTAATATTACACTGTATGTTAACAAACAATCATCTATATAAGAACTTAAAAAGCTAATTTTTAAAAAATGGGCACTGCCACAAGATTAATAGTAGATCTACCAGTAAACTCTGTCCACAATATGAAAAGACATATATTTGTCAGATATTTCATAAGTCAGGCACTGTGCTGAGTAATTTATATGCATTGTCTCACTTTCTTTTCTTTTTGGTTTCACACTTTTATTCAAATTTCAGTTAGTTAACATACAGTGTAATATTAGTGTCATGGATAGAATTTAGTGAATCATCACTTATTTACAACATCCAGGGCTCACCACAAATGCCCTCCTTAATACTCATCACTACTTTTTTCTATATATTTGTTTTATTGAAGTTCAATTTGCCAACATATAGTATAACACCCAGTGCTTATCCCGTCAAGTGCCTCCCTCAGTGCCCATCACCCAGTCACCCCATGTCACTGCCCTCCTCCCCTTCCACTATCCTTGTTAATTTCCCAGAATGAGGAGTATATCATGTTTTGTCACCCTCTCTAATTATTTTTCCCACTCATTTTCCCTATTTAAAATATCCCCTTCACCTCCCCTTCAACAAACCTCAATAGTTCAGAATCTGTTTTATGGTTTGCCACTTTCCCCCTTATATTCATTTTTTTGTTTCTTAAATTCCACATATGAATAAAATTGTATGGTATTTGTCTTTCTCTGTCTAACCTGTTTCCTTTAGCATGATAGACTCTAGATCCATCTACGTCATTAAAAATGTCAAGATTTCATTTGTTTTGATGGCTGAGTTATACTACTTCTTCTTTATCCATGCATCAGTAGATGGACTTTTCAGTTCTTTCCATAATTTGGCTATTGTTGATAATGCTGTAATAAATATCAGGGTGCATGCATCCCTTCAAATCAGTATTTTTGTATACTTTGCATAAATATCTAATACTGCAATTCCTCAGTTATAAGCTAATTCTATTTTAACTTCTTGAGGAATCTCCATACTGTTTTCCAAAGAGGCTGAACCAGTTTACATTCTCAACAGTGTAAGAGAGTTCCCCTTTCTCCACATCCTCAACAATATCTGGTGTTTCCTGTGTTGTTAATTTTAGTCACTCTAACAAATGTGAGGTGGTATTTCATTATAGTTTTGATTTGTATTTCTCTGATAATGAATGATATTAAACATTTTTCACATATCCATTAGGCATTTATATATCTTCTTTGGAGAAATCTCTTTTCATGCCTTCTGCCCATTTCTTACTGGGTTATTTGCTTTTTTGGATATTGCATTTTATAAGTTCTTGATATGTTTTGGATACCACGCCTTTATTATATATGTCACGTGCATATATTTTGTCCCATTCTGTAGATAGCCTTTTAGTTTTGTTGATTGTTTCCTTCACTCTGCAGAAGCTTCTTATTTTGATGAGGTCACAACAGTTTATTTTTCTTTCATTTTCCTTGCCTCAGGAGACCCACATAGAAAAGTGTAGCTATGGCCAATGGCAAGGAGATTACTTCCTGAGGTTTTCTGTAGGATTTTGGTACTTTCCTGTCTTACATTTAGGTCTTTCATCAATATTAATTATTGTGTATGGTTTAAGAAAGTGGTCCTGTTTCATTCTTTTATATAGTGCTGTCCAGTTTTTCCAACACCATTTTTTTAAGAAATTGTCTTTTTTCCCTTGGATATGCTTTCTTGCTTAGCCAAAGATTAGTTGAACATATATCTGTGGGTTCATATCTGGATTTTCTATTCTTTTCCATTGACTTTGTGTCTGTTTTTGTGCTAGGACCATAACATCTTGATCACTACAGCTCTTTGATATAGCTTGAAATCCAGAATTGTGATGCCTCCATCTTTGCTCTTCTTTTTGAAGATTGTTTGGCTATTTGGGTCTTTTGTGGTCCCTTGTGCATTTTAGAATTGTTCTAGCTATGTGAGAAGTTCTGGAAGTATCTTGATAAGAATTGCATTTAGTGTGTAAATTGCTTTGGGTAGTATAGACATTTTAACAATATTTGTTCTTCCGATCCATGAGTATGTAAAGTTTTTTTTTTCCATTTCTTTCTGTTATCTTCAAATTCTTTCATCAGTGTTTTATAGTTTTAAGAGCAGAACCCTTTTTCCCTCTTTTTCTTTAACAATAAGAACTATATTTTAATCGTTAAATATCTACTAGTAATCATCTGTACTCTTCATATACATTTACTACACCCATACATTTACATCAATACTTTAACTTGATAAGTGGAAACAATAAGTTTCTCTTAATTATTGCTTTCTAATTGAACATATTAGGCAGATTATCACTACATTTTTAAAATGTTTTCCTTGTTAATTTCTTTTTATTTTTTTTTAATTTTTATTGGTGTTCAATTTACCAACATACAGAAAAACACCCAGTGCTCATCCCGTCAAGTGTCCGCCTCAGTGCCCATCACCCATTCCCCTCCAACACCCGCCCTCCTCCCCCCTTCCACCACCCCTAGTTCATTTCCCAGAGTTAGGAGTCTTTATGTTCTGTCTCCCTTGCTGATATTTCCCAACATTTCTTTTCCCTTCCTTTATATTCCCTTTCACTATTATTTATATTCCACAAATGAATGAGAACATACACTGTTTGTCCTTCTCCGATTGACTTATTTCACTCAGCATAATACCCTCCAGTTCCATCCACGTTGAAGCAAATGGTGGGTATTTGTCGTTTCTAATTGCTGAGTAATATTCCATTGTATACATAAACCACATCTTCTTTATCCATTCATCTTTCTTTTTTTTAATTTTTTTTTATTTATGATAGTCACAGAGAGAGAGAGAGAGAGAGAGAGAGAGAGAGAGGCAGAGGGAGAAGCAGGCTCCATGCACCGGGAGCCCGATGTGGGATTCGATCCCGGGTCTCCAGGATCGCGCCCTGGGCCAAAGGCAGGCGCCAAACCGCTGCGCCACCCAGGGATCCCTCCATTCATCTTTCGATGGACACTGAGGCTCCTTCCACAGTTTGGCTATTGTGGTCATTGCTGCTAGAAACATCGGGGTGCAGGTGTCCCAACGTTTCATTGCATCTGGATCTTTGGGGTAAATCCCCAACAGTGCAATTGCTGGGTCGTAAGGCAGGTCTATTTTTAACTCTTTGAGGAACCTCCACACAGTTTTCCAGAGTGGCTGCACCAGTTCACATTCCCACCAACAGTGTAAGAGGGTTCCCTTTTCTCCGCATCCTCTCCAACATTTGTTGTTTCCTGCCTTGTTAATTTTCCCCATTCTCACTGGTGTGAGGTGGTATCTCATTGTGGTTTTGATTTGTATTTCCCTGATGGCAAGTGATGCAGAGCATTTTCTCATGTGCATGTTGGCCATGTCCATGTCTTCCTCTGTGAGATTTCTCTTCATGTCTTTTGCCCATTTCATGATTGGATTGTTTGTTTCTTTGGTGTTGAGTTTAATAAGTTCTTTATAGATTTTGGAAACTAGCCCTTTATCTGATATGTCATTTGCAAATATCTTCTCCCATTCTGGAGGTTGTCTTTGAGTTTTGTTGACTGTATCCTTTGCTGTGCAAAAAATTCTTATCTTGATGAAGTCCCAATAGTTCATTGTTGCTTTTGTTTCTTTTGCCTTTGTGGATATATATTGCAGGAAGTTACTGTGGCCAAGTTCAAAAAGGGTGTTGCCTGTGTTCTCTTCTATGATTTTGATGGACTCTTGTCTCACATTTAGATCTCTCATCCATTTTGAGTTTATCTTTGTGTATGGTGAAAGAGAGTGGTCCAGTTTCATTCTTCTGCATGTGGATGTCCAATATTCCCAACACCATTTATTGAAGACACTGTCTTTCTTTCAATGGATAGTCTTTCCTCCTTTATCGAATATTAGTTGACCATATATTTCAGGGACCACTTCTGGGTTCTCTATTCTGTTCCATTGATCTATGTGTCTGTTTTTGTGCCAGTTCCACACTGTCTTGATGACCACAGCTTTGTAGTACAACCTGAAATCTGGCATTGTGATGCCCCCAGGTTTGGTTTTCTTTTTTAAAATTCCCCTGGCTATTCCGGGTCTTTTCTGATTCCACACAAATCTTAAAATAATTTGTTCTAACTCTCTGAAGAAAGTCCATGGTATTTTGATAGGGATTGCATTAAACGTGTAAATTGCCCTGGGTAACACTGACATTTTCACAATATTAATTCTGCCAATCCATGAGCATGGAATATTTTTCCATCTCTTTGTGTCTTCCTCAATTTCTTTCACAAGTGGACTATAGTTTTTAGGGTATAGACCTTTTATCTCTTTGGTTAGGTTTATTCCTAGGTATATTATGCTTTTGGGTGCAATTGTAAATGGGATTGACTCCTTAATTTCTCTTTCTTCAGTCTCATTGTTAATGTATAGAAATGCCATTGATTTCTGGGCATTGATTTCGTATCCTGCTACGCTACCAAATTGCTGTATGAGTTCTAGCAATCTTGGGGTGGAGGCTTTTGGGTATTCTATGTAGAGTATCATGTCATTGGCGAAGAGGGAGAGTTTGACTTCTTCTTTGCCAATTTGAATGCCTTTAATGTGTTTTTCGTTGTCTGATTGCTGAGACGAGGACTTCCAGTACTATGTTGAACAGCAGTGGTGAGAGTGGACATCCCTGTCTTGTTCCTGATCTTAGGGGAAAGGCTCCCAGTGCTTCCCCATTGAGAATGATATTTGCTGTGGGCTTTTCGTAAATGGCTTTTAAGATGTCGAGGAAAGTTCCCTCTATCCCAACACTCTGAAGTGTTTTGATAAGGAATGGATGCTGTATTTTGTCAAATGCTTTCTCTGCATCTAATGAGAGTATCATATGGTTCTTGGTTTTTCTCTTGCTGATATGATGAATCACATTGAAGGTTTTACGAGTGTTGAACCAGCCTTGTGTCCCAGGGATAAATCCTACTTGGTCATAGTGAAAAATTTTCTTAATTTGTTGTTGGATCCTATTGGCTAGTATCTTGTTGAGAATTTTTGCATCCATGTTCATCAGGGATATTGGTCTGTAATTCTCCTTTTTGGTGGGATCTTTGTCTGGTTTCGGAATTAAGGTGATGCTGGCCTCATAGAACGAACTTGGAAGTACTCCATCTCTTTCTATCTTTCCAAACAGCTTTAGTAGAATATTTATGATTTCTTCTTTAAACGTTTGATAGAATTCCCCTGGGAAGCCATCTGGCCCTGGACTCTTGTGTCTTGGGAGGATTTTGATGACTGCTTTAATTTCCTCCCTGGTTATTGGCCTGTTCAGGTTTTCTATTTCTTCCTGCTCCAGTTTTGGTAGTTTGTGGCTTTCCAGGAATGCGTCCATTTCTTCTAGATTTCCTAATTTATTGGCATATAGCTGTTCATAATATGTTTTTAAAATCGTTTGTATTTCCTTGGTGTTGGTAGTGATCTCTCCTTTCTCATTCATGATTTTATTAATTTGAGTCTTTTCTCTCTTCTTTTTAATAAGGCTGGCTAATGGTTTATCTACCTTATTAATTCTTTCAAAGAACCAACTCCTGGTTCTGTTGATCTGTTCCACAGTTCTTTTGGTCTCGATTTCATTGAGTTCTGCTCGAATTTTAATTAACTCTCTTCTTCTGCTGGGGGTGGGGTCCATTTGTTGCTTTTTCTCTAGTTCCTTTATGTGTAAGGTGAGCTTTTGAAATTGAGTTCTTTCCAGTTTTTGAATGGATGCTTGTATTGCGATGTATTCCCCCCTCAGGACTGCTTTTGCTGCAACCCAAGGATTTTGAACGGTTGTATCTTCATTCTCATTAGTTTCCATGAATCTTTTTAATTCTTCCTTAATTTCCTGGTTGACCTTTTCAGCTTTTAGCTGCATGGTCCTTAACCTCCATGTGTTTGTGGTCCTTCCAAACTTCTTGTTGCGATTAAGTTCTAATTTCAAGGCATTATGGTCTGAGAATATACAGGGGACTATCCCGATCTTTTGGTATCAGTTCAGACCCGATTTGTGACCCAGTATGTGGTCTATTCTGGAGAAAGTTCCATGTGCACTTGAGAAGAATGTGTATTCAGTTGAGTTTGGATGTAAAGTTCTGTAGATATCTGTGAAACCCATCTGGTCCAGTGTATCATTTAAAGCTCTCATTTCTTTGGAGATGTTGTGCTTAGAAGACCTATCTAGTATAGAAAGATCTAGATTGAAGTCACCAAGTATAAGTGTATTATTATCAAAGTATTTCTTCAGTTTGGTTATTAATTGGTTAAAATATTTGGCAGCTCCCACATTCGGGGAATATATATTGACGATTGTTAAGTCCTCTTGTTGGATAGATCCTTTGAGTATGAGATAGTGTCCCTCTTCATCTCTCACTATAGACTTCGGGGTAAATTTTAATTTATCTGATATAAGGATGGCTAGCCCTGCTTTCTTTTGATGACCATTTGAATGGTAAATGGTTCTCCAACCTTTTATTTTTATGTTGTAGGTGTCTTTCTGTCTAAAATGAGTCTCTTGTAGACAGCAAATAGATGAGTCCTGCTTTTTTATCCAGTCTGAAACCCTGCACCTTTTGATGGGGTCATTAAGCCCGTTCACGTTCAGAGTTACTATTGACAGATATGAGTTTAGTGTCATCATATCTATCCAGTCCTTGTTTTTGTGGATTGTTCCACTGAACTTCTTCTTAAAGGGGAATTTTAAGAGTCCCCCTTATAATTTCTTGGAGAGCTGGTTTGGAGGTTACATTGGATTGCATCTCATTCAATGGATTTTTAATTTCTGCCTGATTGGATCTAAATTCTGCAGCCATAATGTCTCTTGAGTCCTTTATGCTTTTTTCTAGAGCCACCATTAGCTGTTTAAAAGTGCTTCTGAATTGGCTTTCTGACATTGAATTGTAATCCAGATTTTGTAACTTTGTGGGAGAGAGGACTGTTTCTGATTCTTTTTTTTGAGGTGAGGTATTCCTTCTAGTCATTTTGCTCAGTGCAGAGTGGCCAAAAACAAGTTGTATTGGGAAAAGGAGAAAAAGAGAGAGAAGGAAAAGAAAAGAGAAAAAGAAAAAAGAGAAAGAAGATAAAAAGGGAAAAAGAGAAGAAAAAGAGAAAGAAAAAGAAAGAAAGGAGAAAAAAAGGGGGTGGGGTGGGGGAAGCAATCAGAAATCAAGAAGAAAGAAAGAAAAAAAAGCACAAAACAAAACAAAAACAAAACAAAAACAAAAACAAAAAAACACGGGGGAGTATCTTCCGATTCTGTATACTTTAAGTCCCTTGACTTCCCCTGGACCTGGTCCGTCTCGCTGGTCTTCTGGGGGAGGGGCCTGCTGTGCTGATATTCAGGTGTTAGCACTTGGGGGAGCTGCTCTGCCCCTGCCTGGTGCAGGGCTCAGTGGGGGTGTTTACCCCGTGAGGCCCCGGGAGGAAGCCACAGTGGCGGGGGCAGCTCTGGGACCCTGGAGTCAGGTCCCGCAGTAACTCCGGGGCTCTCCGTCTGCAGGGTCTGGGGGCTCCCGGGCGGGGCTGCTGATCTGCTCAATTCCAGGCAGGAGCGTCCTTGCTGTCCTGGGCCCTCCCGGCCTCTGCCTGTCCCGGGGGAGGCCGGATCCTGGGCTGTGTCTCGGCGCCCTGTGCTCCGGGGCCTGCGCTGTTGGATTCGCGCTCCCGCCCCGCAGCCTCCTCCGCGGAGCTGCCGCCCGAGCCCCTCTGAGCTGCTCCGGGTCCCACCGTGCACGCTGCAGCCCTTAGGGAGCTCGGCGCATCTCCCCGGGGCGCAGTTCCTCTGTTACTGTCCCAGGGAGCCCGAGGGCATCCCCGCCTTTCTGGGGATCCTGCTCCAATTCCCCGGGAGGCCTTTCCACCCGGGAAGGTTGGTGCAGCTCCTGCTTCTCCAGGACGGGGCTCTCCTGTCCTGGGGACACTCGCCCCGGCCTCAGCCCGGCTCCTCGCGGGGCCCCTCCTCCTTGGAGGCCTTTTGTTTCTTTTTTTTTTTTTTTTCCCGTCTTCCTACCTTGATAGAGGTGTGAACTCTTCTCACTGTAGCGTTTCAGCTGTTCTCTCTTTAAATCTCAGGCCGAATTCGTAGATTTTCAGGATGATTTGAAGGTTTTCTAGGTAATTTGTTGGGGACAGGTGATTTGGAGACCCTACTCTTCCGCCATCTTGCCCCCCCCCCCCCCGTTCCCTTTTTCCCTCATTAATTAAGTTCATTCCTGGGTACTTAATGGTGTTGGTACAATAGTAAGTGGGATTGATTCTTTGATTTCCCTTTCTGCTGCCTCATTATTGGCTTATAGAAATACAACAGATTCCTGTACATTACTTTATTTATATCCTGTGTCTTTACTGAACTCATGTACCAGTTCTAGCAATTTTTGTTGGTCTTTGGGGTTTTCTGTATAAAGTATAATGTTATCTGTGAATAGGGAAATTTTGACTTCTTCCTTGCTGATTTGTATGCCTTTTATATATTTTTGTTGTCTGATTGCTGAAGCTAGGACTTCCGATACTCTGTTAACTGATATTGGTGGTCAGCCTTGTCTTGTTCCTGATGAAAGAGGGAAAGCTCTCAGTTTTTCCACATTGAAGATGACATGAGCTGTGTGTTTTTTTATATGGCCTTTCTGATGTTGAAATATCCCTACCTTGTTGAGGGTTTTATCAAGAATGGATGCAGTACTTTGTTTAAAGCTTTTTCTGCATCTGTAGAGAGGATCATATGGTTCTTTGTAGAAAGGATCATATGGTTCTTAACTTTCCTTCTGTTAATGTGGTGTATCATGTTGATTAACTTGTGAATATTGAACCCTCCTTACATCCCAGGGAAAAAAATTCCAACTTGATCATAGTGAATGATTATTTTAATGTACTGTTGAATTTGATTTCATACTATTTTTTGAGAACTTTGACATCCATTTTCATCAGGGATTATTGGCCTGTATTACTCTTTATTTGTGTGGTCTTTATCTGGTTTGGAAATGAAGGTAAGCAACCCAAGCCTTACAGTAAGGTTTTGGAAGTTTTTCTTCCATTTCAATATTTTGGAATATTTTGAGAATAGGTATTAACTTTTCTTTAAATATTTGGTAGAATCTCCCTGGGATGCCATCTGGCTCTGGAACTTGTTTGTTGGGAGATTTTTTATTACTGAGTCAATTTCCTTGCTGGTATGGCTGTTATCAAGTTTTCTATTTCTTCCTATTACAGCTTTGGTAGTTTATATGTTTCTATGAATTTATGCATCTCTTTCTGGTTGTCCAATTTGTTGGCATATGATTTTTCATAATGTTGTCTTATAATTGTTTGTATTTCTATTGTGTTGTTTATGATTTCTCCTCTTTCATTTGTGATGTTTTTATTTGGGTCCTTTTTTCATTTTGATAAATCTGGCTACGATTTTTTTATATCAATTTTAGTTTTTTTTTTTCAAAGAATCAGCTCTAATTTCATTCTACTGCTATTTTAGTTTCTATATTATTTATTTCTACTCTAACCTTATTATTTCCCTTCTTCTGGCTTTAGGCTTTGTTTATTGTTCCTTTTCTAGCTCCTTCAGGTGTAAGGGTAGTTTGTATATTTGGCATTTTTATTATCTCTTTTTTAAGATTTATTTTATTAATTCATGAGAGACACTGAGAGAGGCAGAGACATAGAGGGAGAAGCAGGCTTTCTGCAAGGACCCCGATGGAAGACTCAATCCCGGGACCCTGGGATCATGTCTTGAGCTGAAGGCAGTTGCTCAGCCACTGAACCACCCAGGGGTCTCAAGAATTTTCTTATTTCTTGAGGAAGGCCTTTATTGCTATACACTTCCCCTTATTACCATGCCTCTTGGATCTACATATTCATTTCCTTCCCCAGATGAGGGAAGTTTTCAGCATTATTTCTTTAAATAAACCTGCCCCCCCTTTCCCTCTGTTTTTCTAGGAGTCCTATGATATGAATGTTATTATGTTTGATGGAGTCACTGAGTTGCCTAAGTATATTTCATGATCCATATTTCTGCTATCTTTTGTTAAGCTTCATTATTTCCCATTATTTTGTCTTCTTATCACTTATTCATTCCTCTGCTTCTTCTATCCTTGTGATCATTACATCCAGTTGGTTGGTTTTAAATCTCAACTACTGCCTTTTTCAAGGCTGATTGATTATTTTTTAACTCTTTTATGTCTGTGGTAAGGATCTTTCTGATTCTCTCAAACCCAGTGAGTATCCTTATGATTGTTACTTTAAATTTTCCATAAGGCATATTATTTATCTCTTTTGATTATATCTCTGCCTATGATCTTTTCTTATTCTTTCTTTCTGAATGAATTTTTCTATCTTTGAATTTTATCTAAGTCTCTGTCTTCTCTGTGTCAGAAACCCTGTCATGTTTCCTGATCCTGAAAATAATGGCTTTATGAAGAAGAGATAATATATTTTCCAGGGCCTAGTCATTCAGGGAGTTTCTCTGATGTGTTCTGGGTGCACTTTGTTGCTGTGTTTCATCTACTGCATCCTTCAGGCCAGTAGTCTGCATAAACTCTCCTTGCCCACTGTGGGCAGTGTTTAGACATTGGCCAGAGTGTGATGGGTTTTAAGTAGGTATGCTCTGGTCTGCTTGTTAAATGAGACCTGACATTACTTACACTAGAACTGAAGCCCTGCAGAATCCTCTGGTCAGCAGACATGATGTGTTTATGTGTAGTTGGAGAAGGAGCATTCTGCTGGTTTTCTGGGGAAGGGATCTGCTGTGCTGGGCCTTAGGCCCACTTGCCCAAAAATAACAGTACCAGCAGGGTGAAGTAAAGTAGAATTTGGTGTAAGCAGGTGAAGCAGCCAGTGTAGTCACTGTGCTGTTTACTGATGTTGGTTTATGCTAAAGCGCTGAGGAGGAAATGGTGTAAGCCAGCTTCTTTGTCCCCTGAGTGGGGCCTCCATCCTTGATGTTCTCAGGGAAGCACTCCCAGAAGTGCAAAGCATTTCCCCTTGTGCATCCCAAGTCTCTTTCAGATCAGTTTTCACACTCTCTGTTCTGAGTTGTTTGCCTGGAGCAGTGCAGGGCACTTTGGGTTCTCACTTAGTCAAGACTGCTGCCTTTTAAAACTCCAAACTTTGGAGACCTGCTGTGACAGTGACCTGCACTGGTTCAGAGGTGGGAAGGGGGTGTCTCACTGCACTGGGACTGATGCAGGTTTGACCAGAAAGGGCACTGTTGCTTCAGAATTTATGAGCAAGGGATTTGGAGCAAAGCAGGCTAAACAACCAGTGTCTGGGTTAGAAGCCCTCAAACAGGTGTCTCTACACCTATGCTGAGGGGCAGGAGAGTGAAAAGGCACCCACTGGTTCTTTGGTCCCCAGAAAGACAATGCCATCTCTCACAGATTTCCTCCAAGAAGAGTACACAAACTCTCCCTGTGCACCTTAGGGATCCTCAAACAGAGCCATCTACCCTGGGGTTTGCCTGCCTTCTTTCCAGGACTAGGTCAGCACCCTGAAGTTTCTACCCCAGCCAAGCTCACTGACCTTTAAAACTCCAATCTTTGAACCCCAATGGTTGCAAAGCTCATGTAAATCAACCCTTCTTATTTTCCTAGCCAATGTCTTTGAAGAAGTGTTCTCCTTGTGCATATCCCTGTGCACTCTATTCTCTCTCACATTTACCTGTGAACCAGGTTCCCTTCCCTCCACAGTACCCATGACCCATTCCTCCCCCAAACCACATCTTCACACTTCCCACCTTGCTTGATAGGGCCTCTTCTCTCCCTCTAGTTGTGCAGTTTTTTCTATCAGTCTTCACATGGATTCCTTGCACATTCAGAATGACTCAATAGTTACCTAGTTGCATTCAAAGGATGAGATAAAACTATGCCACTATCTTAGCTCTCTTCAGGCCATAGGCATTAAATCAGGATGCTAATGGACTGAATTCTGCCTTACCAAGTCCATAAATTCAAGTTCCAACACCCAAGTACCTCAGAATATGAATATATTTGAATATATTGTCTAAAAGTGTGATTAACCTAAAATAAGATCATTAATGTGGGCCCTAATCCAGTATTACTGGTGTCCTTATATTACAGGAAAGTAGAATATAGGCAAAGGGCATACGAACACATGGGGAGATAAGGTCATCTACAAGCCAAGAAGAGAGGTCTCAGAATAAATTAACACTCTTGATCCCTAGATCTCAGATTGCCAGACCCCCATAATTAAGTAAAACAACTTGAGTTTTTTTGCTTGTTTGTTTAAGGAAGCCAAATTTTTAAACTTTATTTTTGTGGTTTAAGTCACCCAGACTGTAGTACTTCATTATGACAGCCCTAGCATCTAATACACAAGAACTACTTAAGGGGACATTCTTGAGATCAAAGAGCTGATAAAATCTATTTTTTCAACTTCTCAAAGTATATCATTTCATAATTCCTTTCAAATAAAGTTATTCTATTTCTACAATTAATTTTCTATGTTACACAACCATTAATATTATAAGCACCTTTAATCCTGTTGAAATCAGGTAATATGTAACAGTGTGGGAGAAAAAAATCTGTCTAATAGCATACTACAAACAGGTCATAATTAAATAAGTGTTAGAAATCTTTTATATTTGTCAATACAAATCCCCAGTAGGCCATTTTATAAAGATAAACATTTTATACAGGACAAGGACCTTGATACATAAGGAACAACACAGAGTAGGGTCCCCAAATCACCTGTCCCCACCAAATTACCGAGATAACCTTTAAATCATCCTGAAAATCTACGAATTCGGCCCAAGATTTAAAGAGAGAACAGCTGGAACGCTACAGTGAGAAGAGTTCGCGCTTCTATCAAGGTAGGAAGACGGGGGAAAAAGAAATGAAGAAACAAAAGGCATCCAAGGGGGAGGGGCCTCGCGAGGAGCCAGGCTAAGGCTGGGGAGAGTGTCCCCAGGACAGGAGAGCCCCCTCCCAGAGAAGCAGGAACTTCACCAATCTTCCCAGGCGGAAAGGCATTCGCAGGGAGTTAGAGCAGGACCTCAGGAGGGCGTGCATGCCCTCGGGCTCCCTGGGACACTAACAGACACCTTGGCCCCGGGGAGAGTGCACCGAGCTCCCTAAAGGGCTGCAGCACGCACGGCGGGACCCAGAGCAGCTCGGAGGGGCTCGGGCGGCGGCTCCGCGGAGGGAGCTGCGCCAATTGGAGTGCGAATCCAAAAGCACAGGCCGGAGAGCACAGGGCGTGGGGACACAGCCCAGGATCCGACCTACCTGCGGGACAGGCAGAGGCCGGGAGGGCCCAGGACCTCAAGGACGCTAATGGCCGGAAATGAGCAGATCAAGGGCCCCGCCGCCAGAGCCATCAGGCCCTGCAGCCTGAGAGCTCTGTAGTTACTGTGTGAGTTGAATTCAGGGCTCTAGAGCTGACCGCCACCACTGGGGTTGTTCCTCCTGGGGACTCACGGGGTAAACAACCCCCACTGAGCCCTGCACCAGGCAGGGGGCAGAGCATGTCCCCCAGTGCTAATGCCTGAAACTCAGCACAGCAGGCCCCTCCCCCAGAAGATCAGCTAGAAGGACAAATTACAGGGGAAGTCAAGGGACTTAAAGTATACAGAAACAGAAGATACTCCACCGTGTTGTTTTTTTTTTTTTTTTTGCTTTTTGATTTCTGTTTGCTTCCCCCACCCTTTTATTCCTTTCTTTCTTTCTCTTTCTCTTTTTCTACTCTTTTTTCTTTTTTTCTTTTTTCTTTTTTCTTTTTCTCTTTTCTTTCCTTCTTTCTCTCCTCTCTTTTCCTCCTTTTCCCAATACAACTTGTTTTTGGCCACTCTGCACTGAGCAAAATGACTAGAAGGAAAACCTCACCTCAAAAGAAAGAATCAGAAACAGTCCTCTCTCCCACAGAGTTACAAAATCTGGATTACAATTCAGTGTCAGAAAGCCAATTCAGAAGCACTATGATAGAGCTACTGGTGGCTCTAGAAAAAAGCATAAAGGACTCAAGAGACTTCATGACTGCAGAATTTAGATCCAATCAGGCAGAAATTAAAAGTCAATTGAATGAGATGCAATCCAAACTATAGCTCCTAACAACAAGGATTAACGAGGTGGAAGAATGAGTGACATAGAAGACAAGTTGATGGCAAAGGGGGAAACTGAGGAAAAAAGAGACAGACAATTAAAAGACCATAAAGACAGATTGAGGGAAATAAACGACAGCCTGAGGAAGAAAAAACTACGTTTTTCTGGCAGAGAGCCAGAATATGTATTTGAACAAATCCTAGCTGAAAACTTTCCGAATCTGGGAAGGGAAACAGGCAGTCAGATCCAGGAAATAGAGAGATCCCCCCCTAAAATCAATAAACGACAGCCTGAGGAAATAAACAACAGCCTGGGGAAGAAAAACCTACGTTATTCTGGCAGAGAGCCAGAATATGTATTTGAACAAATCCTAGCTGAAAACTTTCCGAATCTGGGAAGGGAAACAGGCATTCAGATTCAGGAAATAGAGAGATCCCCCCCTAAAATCAATAAAAACCGTTCAACACCTCGACATTTAAAAGTGAAGCTTGCAAATTCCAAAGTTAAAGAGAAGATCCTTAAAGCAGCAAGAGACTTTCCGAATCTGGGAACTTTCCGAATCTGGGAAGGGAAACAGGCATTCAGATCCAGGAAACAGAGAGACCCCGCCCTAAAATCAATAAAAACCGTTCAACACCTCGACATTTAATAGTGAAGCTTGCAAATTCCAAAGATAAAGAGAAGATCCTTAAAGCAGAAAGAGCAGCAAAAGTACCTGACTTTTATGGGGAGGAGAATAGGGTAACAGCAGACCTCTCCACAGAGACCTAGCAGGCCAGAAAGGGCTGGCAGGATATATTCAGGATCCTAAACGAGAAGAACATGCAACCAAGAATACTTTATCCAGCGAGGCCCTCTTTCAAAATGGAAGGAGAGTTAAAGACTTCCAAGACAGGCAGCAACTGAAAGAATATGTAACCTCCAAACCAGTTCTGCAAGAAATTTTAAGGGGGACTCTTAAAATTCCCCTTTAAGAAGAAGTTCAATGGAACAATCCACAAAAACAAGTACTGAATAGATATCATGATGACACTAAACTCATATCTGTCAAGAGGAACTCTGAACGTGAAAGGGCATAATGACCCCATCAAAAGGCGCATGGTTTCAGACTGGATAAAAAAGCAGGACGCATCTATTTGCTGTCTACAGGAGACTCACTTTAGACAGAAGGACACCTACAACCTAAAAATAAAAGGTTGGAGAACCATTTACCATTTGAATGGTCCTCAAAAGAAAGCAGGGGTAGCCATCCTTATGTCAGATAAACTAAAATTGACCCCGAAGACTGTAGTGAGAGATGAAGAGGGACACTATATTATACTTAAAGGATCAATCCAACAAGAGGACTTAACAATCTTCAATATATATGCCCCGAATGTGGGAGCTGCCAAATATATCAATCAATTAATAACCAAAGTTAACAAATACTTAGATAATAATACACTTATACTTGGTGACTTGAATCTAGCTCTTTCTACCCTCGATAGGTCTTCTAAGCACAACATCTCCAAAGAAACGAGAACTTTAAATGATACACTGGACCAGATGGATTTCACAGATATCTACAGAACTTTACATCCAAACTCAACTGAATACACATTCTTCTCAGGTGCACATGGAACTTTCTCTAGAATAGACCACATACTAGGTCACAAATCAGGTCTGAACTGATACCAAAAGATTGGGATCGTCCCCTGCATATTCACAGACCATAAGGCCTTGAAAGTAGAGCTAAACCACTACAAGAAGGTTGGAAGGACCTCAAACACGTGGAGGTTAAGGACCATCCTGCTAAAAGATGAAAGGGTCAACCAGGAAATTAAGGAAGAATTAAAAAGATTCATGGAAACTAATAAGAATGAAGATACAACTGTTCAAAATCTTTGGGATACAGCAAAAGCAGTCAGGAGGGGGAAATACATCGCAATACAAGCATCCATTCCAAAACTGGAAAGAACTCAAATACAAAAGCTAACCTTACACATAAAGGAGCTAGAAAAAAAACAGCAAATAGATCATACACCCACTAGAAGAGGAGAGTTAATTAATATTCGAGCAGAACTCAACGAAATCGAGACCAGAAGAATGGTGGAACAGATCAACAGAACCAGGAGTTGGTTCTTTGAAAGAATTAATAAGATAGATAAACCATTAGCCAGCCTTATTAAAAAGAAGAGAGAGAAGACTCAAATTAATAAAATCATGAATGAGAAAGGAGAGATCACTACCAACACCAAGGAAATACAAACGATTTTAAAAACATATTATGAACAGCTATACACCAATAAATTAGGAAATCTAAAAGAAATGGACGCATTCCTGGAAAGCCACAAACTACCAAAACTGGAGCAAGAAGAAATAGAAAACCTGAACAGGCCAATAACCAGGGAGGAAATTGAAGCAGTCATCAAATACCTCCCAAGACACAAAAGTCCAGGGTCAGATGGCTTCCCAGGGGAATCCTATCAAACGTTTAAAGAAGAAACCATACCTATTCTACTAAAGCTGTTTGGAAAAGAAAGAGATGGTGTACTTCCAAATTCGTTCTAGGAAGCCAGCATCACCTTAATTCCAAAACCAGACAAAGACCCCACCAAAAAGGAAAATTACAGGCCAATATCCCTGATGAACATGGATGCAAAAATTCTCAGCAAGAAACTAGCCAACAGGATGCAAGAGTACATTAAGAAAATTATTCACCATGACCAAGTAGGATTTATCCCAGGGACACAAGACTGGTTCAACACTCATAAAACAATCAATGTGATTCATCATATCAGCAAGAGAAAAACCAAGAACCATATGATCCTCTCATTAGATGCAGAGAAAGCATATGACAAGATACATCATCCATCCCTGATCAAAACTCTTCGGAGTGTAGGGATAGAGGGAACATTCCTCAAGATCTTAAAAGCCATTTACAAAAAGCCCACAGCAAATATCATTCTCAATGGGGAAGCACTGGGAGCCTTTCCCCTAAGATCAGGATAAGACAGGGATGTCCACTCTCACCACTGCTATTCAACATAGAACTGAAAGTTCTAGGCTCAACAATCAGACAACAAAAAGACATTAAAGGCATTCAAATTGGCAATGAAGAAGTCAAACTCTCCCTCTTCGCTGATGACATGATACTCTACTTAGAAAACCCAAAAGCCCCCACCCCAAGATTGCTAGAACTCATACAGAAATTTGGTAGCGTGGCAGGATACAACATCAATGCCCAGAAAACAATGGCATTTCTATACAGTAACAATGAGACTGACGAAAGACAAATTAAAGAGTCAATCCCATTTATAATTGCACCCAAAATCTTAAGATACCTAGTAATAAACCTAACCAAAGTGGTAAAGGATCTATACCCTAAAAACTATAGACCACTTGTGAAAGAAATTGAGGAAGACACAAAGAGATGGAAAAATATTCCATGCTCATGGAGTGGCAGAATTAATATTTTGAAAATGTCAAGGTTACCCAGGGCAATTTACACGTTTAATGCAATCCCTATCAAAATACCATGGACTTTCTTCAGAGAGTTGGAACAAATTATTTTATGATTTGTATGGAATCAGAAAAGACCCCGAATAGCCAGAGGAATTTTATAAAAGAAAACCATATCTGGGGGCATCACAATGCTAGATTTCAGGTTGTACTACAAAGCTGTGGTCATCAAGACACTGTGGTACTGGCACAAAAACAGACCATAGATCAATGGAACAGAATAGAGAACCGATAATTGGACCCTGAAATGTATGGTCAACTAATATTTGATAAAGGAGGAAAGACTATCCATTGGAATAAAGACAGTCTCGTCAAAAAATCGTGCTGGAAAAATTGGACATCCACATGTAGAAGAATGAAACTAGACCACTCTCTTTCACCATACAGAAAGATAAACTCAAAATAGATGAAAGATCTAAATGTGAGACAAGATTCCATCCAAATCCTAGAGGAGAACACAGGCAACACCCTTTTTGAACCTGGCCACAGTAACTTCTTGTAAGATACATCCACGAAGGCAAAAGAACAAAAGCAAAAATGAACTATTGGGACTTCATCAAGATAAGAAGCTTTTGCACAGCAAAGGATACAGTCAACAAAATTAAAAGGCAACCTACAGAATAGGAGAAGATATTTGCAAATGGCGTATCAGATAAAGGGCTAGTTTCCAAGATCTATAATGAACTTCTGAAACTCAACACCAACGAACCAAAAAATCCAATCATGAAATGGGCAAAAGACATGAAGAGAAATCTCACAGAGGAAGACATAGACGTGGCCAACATGCACATGAGAAAATGCTCTGCATCACTTGCCATCAGGGAAATACAAATCAAAACCACAGTGAGATACCACCTCACACCAGTGAGAATGGGGAAAATTAACAAGGCAGGAAACCACAAATGTTGGAGAGGATGTAGAGAAAAGGGAACTCTCTTACACTGTTGGTGGGAATGTGAACTGTTGCAGCCATTCTGGAAAACTGTGTGGAGGTTCCTCAAAGCGTTAAAAATAGATCTGCCCTACGACCCAGCAATTGCACTGTTGGGGATTTACCCCAACGATTCAGATGCAATGAAACGCCGGGACACCTGCACCCCAATGTTTATAGCAGCAATGTCCACAGTAGCCAAACTGTGGAAGGAGCCTCGGTGTCCATCGAAAGATGAATGCATAAAGAAGATGTGGTTTATGTATACAATGGAATATTACTCAGCCATTAGAAACGACAAATACCCACCATTTGCTTCAACGTAGATGGAACTGGAGGGTATTATGCTGGGTGAATTAAGTCAATCGGAGAAGGACAAACATTGTATGTTCTCATTCATTTGGGGAATATAAATAATAGTGAAAGGGAATAGAAGGGAAGGGAGAAGAAATGTGTGGGAAATATCAGAAAGGGAGACAGAACATAAAGACTCCTAACTCTGGGAAATGAGCTAGGGGTGGTGGAAGTGGAGGAGGGCAGGGAGTGGGGGTGAATGTGTGACGGGCACTGAGGGGGGAACTTGATGGGATGAGCACTGGGTGTTATTCTGTATGTTGGTAAATTGAACACCAATAAAAAATAAATTTATTTTAAAAAAATGGAACAACACATTTGTAAGTTCCCTGGGTTTTCTTTTTTCCTGTCACATTCCAAAATTTTTGATGGGGTCTTTAAAAATCCCGGAAAAATATAAAGAGAAAACAAAAAATATCCCAATACACACCTGCTCTCTGTAGCCAAAAATAAGAGTAACCAACCAAGACAAAACCATTTTTGACAATATCTGTCTTAATTCAATCAAATGCCATAGAAAAATATGCTTTACAGATTTCCTTCAGTAAACACAGAAGAATATCTGCCCCTATCTATCTATAACAAGGATAAATTTCCTCCTTTAGTGTTAATGAAGGTCAAGCGTGAGTATAGAATCCCATTCTTACCTAGTAGTAAGAATGCACCTTCCTCTTCTCTGTAATGTCAGCAGAGGTCAGGTGAGGAACCTGAACTTCCTTCCCACTCTGTGGTGAGGAAGCATCCTTGCTCCTCTCTGTCAGTTAAAAATGAGTGGAGAGTCTAGACTTCTATCCTTGTCGAGTGGTCATCAAGGTTTTCTTCTCCTGTATCATATCAAATGTAAGTGGAGGCTTAGTGGGAAGCCTGGACTTCTATATACACTCAGCAATAATGAAACAGCATTCTTCACTTCTCCCACTTATGCACTATGAGAATTTTGTTCAGATATACAATTAAATATATAGTATATAACCTAAAAATGCTCACAATATCCATGTTACAATTGAATGTCTTTCATCAGGGATTCCTGGGTGGCTCAGTGGTTTAGTGCCTGCCTTTGGCCAAGGGTGTGATCCTGGAGTCCTGAGATGGAGTCCCACATTAGGCTCCCTGCATGGAGCTTGCCTCTCCTTCTGCTTGAGTCTCTGCCTCTCTCTGTCTCTGTGTGTGTCTCTCATGAATAAATAAAATCTTTAAAAACATGAAAATCTTTCATCATATTAGGAAACAGAATAGTCTCAGATTGAATGAGAAAAAAACAATCAACAAATGCCAACAACTGAATGACGGTAGTGTTAGAACTACCTGGCAAGATTATAAAGCAGCCATTATAAATGAACTTCCAAATTCCTAATTTGTTGACATATAGTTGCTCATAATACGTTTTTAAAATGGTTTGTGTTTCCTTGGTATTGTTTGTGATTTCTCTTTCGTTTGTAATTTTATTATTTTGAGTCTTTTCTCTTTCCTTTTTAATAAGGCTGGCTAGTTGTTTATTTAACTTATTAATTATCTCAAAGAATCAGCTCCTGGTTTAGTTCTAACGTTCTTTTGGTCTCTATTTCATTGAGTTCTGCTCTAATCTTTAATCTTGCTTCTGCTTGATTTAGGCTTTATTTGCTGTTATTTCTCCAGTCCCTTTAGGTGTGAGGTTAGCTTGTGTATTTGAGGGTTTTTTTTTCCAATTTTTTGAAGCAGGCTTATATTGTGATATATTTCCATCTTAAGATGGCTTTTGCTGTATCCCAAAGATCTTGAACAGTTTTATTTTTCATTTCATTAGTTTCCATGAATCTTTTTAATTCTTCTCTCATTTCCTGGTTGACCCAATCATCTTTTAGTAGGATGCTTTTTAACCTCCATGTGTTTGAGTTTCTTCCAAATATCTTCTTGTGATTGAGTTCTAGTTTCAAAGCATTGTGGTCTGAAAATATGCAAGGGACAATCCCAATCTTTTCGTATGAGTTGAGACCTGATTTGTGACCCAGTATGTGGTCTATTCTGGAGAAAATTCCATGTGCACTTGAGAAGAATGTGTATTCAGTTGCACTCATGGGATGTTCTGTATATATCTGTGAAATCTATTTGGGCCAGTGCATCATTCAATGCCCTTGTTTCGTTGGTGATGTTCTTATAAAATCTGTCTTTTGTTGAGAGTGCTGTGTTGAAGTCTTCTACTATGAGTGTATTATTATCTAAGTATGTCTTTACTTTAGTTATTAATTGGTTGATATACTTTGCAGCTCCCACATTAGGGGTATATTCATGATTGATAGATTTTCTTGTCAGATAGACTCTTTAAGTATGATATACTGTCACTCTTAATTTCTTACCAGTCTTTAGTATAAACTATAATTTATCTGATATGAGGATTGTTACCCCATCTTTCTTTTGAGGACCATTTGGATGGTAAATGGTCCTTCACCCATTCATTTTCGGGCTGGAAGTGTCCTTAGGTCTAAAATGAGTCTCTTGAAGACAGCATATAAAATATAGTGAAAGGGATTATAAGGGACAAGAGGGGAACCAAGTGGAAAAAATTAGAGAGGGACACAAATCATGAAGTACTCCTAACTCTGGGATACAAACCAAGGGGTGCGGGAGGGGAGGAGGGTGTGAGGATAAGGTTACTAGGTGACAGACACTGAGGAAGGCACTTGATGGGATGAACACTGGATGTTATACTATATGTTGCCAAACTGAATTTAAATTTTAAAAAGTAAAAAATAAAATACAAATAAATGTACTTCCACAAGAAATTATGAACATCCTTGAAAGATAACAAACTAAGAATAAACAGTTATATGACTTACTCCTCATCAAACTGAGAGGCTAAAATTATAACTTCTATCTCTTGACTCACAATATTGCCACAAACATGAAACCTAAAATAAATTCTAAAACTAGTCACTTAATACAGTTTATTTGGTTTATCATTAAAATTGATAGATTATTTTCAAAAAACAAAATTTTTTGTATGCCCAAGGTTAAATTTGGAGTAAAAACATAACACTGAAAATTGGTATATTTTTATTCATTTACTTATATGTATATTTGTCTTTTTCCACTCATAGATAAGTTGCTTGAGGGCAGAGATAATCTTTCAGGCTAATATACATTTCTTATAGTGACAAAAATAGTACTAGAAAAATTAGTGTAAATTGTTGAAACACTTGGAATAAAGAATTGTGGGTATATATGTATATGTATGTTTAATGGTATGAAGCTGGTATATTTATTTACTTGCCCACTTGTATATGACAGTGGATTCCATCAGGTTACTATTTCTCTCCAGATGTAGCCATACATTCCCTTGTTCTCTTGTGGGACCAGCGTTATGGTTATTACCAGAATCATCACCAGGGATGTTTTTGCCAATAAATGAATGAATGAGTGAATGAATGAATGAATGAATGAATAAAAATAAAAAAAGTAATTAGGACAATTATTTTGATACCTTTTCTGAGGGAGAGCCTTGATTCCCCCTAGGGTACTGCTACTAGTCAAATGAAGAGGAGCATCTATCTACCTGATCTGGGTTGAATGTTTGTGTACCCTGAATATTTATGTTGAAATCTCAGTCTCCAATGTGATAGCATTTGGTTAGGTGGGACTTTACAGAACAAATATGGTTTTAATGAGATCATGCAGGCAAAGTCCTCATGATAGGATTAGTGTCCTTATCAGGAGATAAAAGAGACTGGAACTCTGTTTCCACTATGTGACGTTATAACAAGAAGGTGTTCATCTGCAAACCAAGAGGGGTCCTCACCAGACACCAAATATGTCACCACCTTGATCTTGGATTTCCCAGCCTCCAGAACTGTGAAAAATAATTTTTTTGTTGTTTAAGCCATTCAGTCTCTAGTAACTTGTTAGGCAGCCTGAGCTAAGATACTACCCTGTACCAAAATAAGTCAAAGTAGTAAAAATGTGTAAAATTGGTTATTAAGTAAAATTAAAGAAGCAATTGGCTTATTAAATCATTCACTTCTATTCATTATAACATTATGTAGACACAATGTTAAAATATGTTCATTTAACATAATTTTAGGCTGAGCAATGACATAAATTTAATATGAGATACATGATCCTTTACAATGTGTATCAGTCATCTAAAATATTTTACAAATAGTAAATTGGATGAACCATTTAAGTCAAAACATCATATTTTAGCCTTTCTGCACAGAGCCATAAGAATCAAAAGAGATCTTGAGATACAGTAGCCCAATTTTTCATTTCACATATTAGAAAACCCAAAGTCCAGAAAAGTGATGTGATTCACCTATATCCCAAAATCTGTGGGAGGTAACTAAGATAGAAGAAAGATTTCCAGGATCATACAATATGGTTCTTTTCAATGATCTTGAAAGCTTTCCTTTGAAAACATTTTGATAGGTAATGATATGCATTTGGGAATAACATGAGGAGTTAGCATAACAAAGAAAAGCCCAGGACCAGATAGTTTCAGCAGAGAATTCTACCAAACTTTAAAGAATAATTTGGCCAATCCTCTAAATTCTTAGAAAACTGTGAAGATAAACACTTCCAAATCCATTATATGAAGCCAGCATTACTCTGATATTGAAGCCAAACAAGGACACCGCAGGAAGAGAGAATTACAAATCAATATGTATAATAGCTATGGACGCAAAAATCCTCAAAATAATACACCCAGATTTCAGCAGCACATAAAAAATATGCCATGACCAAATGAGTTTTATTCCTGGAATTCAAGAATGGTTACCCATATGAAAATCAATTAATAAAAACAAACAAACAAAAATCCATGAGACTAAATTCAAAACACTTTCATGGTAAAAAATAATTAATAATTTAGGAACAGAAGAAAACTACTTTAACATAATAAAGTTTATAAATAAAGAACTCATAGACAACATCATACTCCAAGGTAAAAGACTGAAATATTTTCCTTTAAGATCAGGAACAAGATAAGAATTTCCTCCGTGGTTATCTAAATTCAACATTGTACTGGAATTTCTAGCCAGACCCTTTATACACACACACACACACACACACACACACACACACACATATCGATGGCATCAAAATTTGAAAGGTAAGTAAAATTATCTCCATTCAAAAATGACATATTCTTCTATGAAAAAAAAGCCTAAGAATTTCCTATGTGCATGCATATGCACACACGCAAAGTGTTGTGAATAATCAAACAGCAAACTTATAAGATACAGTTTAACACAAAATCAGTTACATTTCTGTTTATTAACAATGAAAAGTCCAAAAAGGAAATTAAGAAATACATTTTTTTTTGGGGGGGACACCTGGGTGGCTCAAAGGTTGGGCACGGTCTTTCGACTCAGGTCGTGATCTCAGGATCTGGGATCAAGATCCACATTACTCCATTGCAAGGAGGAGCCTGCTTCTCCTTATGCCTATGTCTCTGCCTCTCTCTCTCTCTCTCTCTCTCTCTCTCACGATAAATAATTCTTTTTGAAAAAAGGAAATACATTTTTCTTTTTATTTTAATTCATTAGTTAATGTACACTCTTATGCTAGTTTCAGGTGTAAAATATAGTAATTCAACAATTCTATACATCACCTCCTGCTGATCACAAGTGCGCCCCTTAATCCACATCACCTGTTTAACACTCCCCTTCTCCCTCCCTCTGGTAACCATCAGATTGTTCTCCATAATTAAGAGACTGATTCTTGTTTTGTCCTCTGTCACTTTTTTCTCCTTTGTTCATTTTTTTTTCTAAATCCCACATATAAGTGAAATCATGTATATGTCTCACTGTGACTTCTTTCACTTAGCAATATACTCTAGCTCCATTCATGTCATTGAAAATAACAAGTTTCCATTCTTTTTAATGGGTATGTATTATTCCATTTGTGTGTCTGCGTGTATATAATACATATATACATGTGTGCATATATATAGATATATGATATATAGATATATTATATATAAATGTATACATATATATGTATATCGTTTATTCTTTATACATCCATCAATTGATGGATATCTTGGTTGCTTTTATGACCTTATTGTAAATTATGCTGGATAAGCATAGGGGTGAATTCATCCAATTGAATTAGCATTTTTATATTCTTTGGGTAAATATCCAGCAGTACATTTGCTGGATCATAGGGTAGTTTTATTTTAACTTTTTGAAGGACCTCTATACTGTTTTCCGAGTGGCAGCACCAGTTTGAGTTCCCAGAAAAAGGAGTGTTCCTTTCTTTCCACATCCTGGCCAATTCTTGTTGTTTCTTGTGTTTTTTATTTTTGCCATTCTGATAAGTATGATGATGTATCTCATTGTATTTTTGATTTGTAATTCCCTGTTGATGCATGAGGATGAACATCTTATGTATGTGTTGGCCATCTGCATGTCTTCTTTGGAGAAAGGTCTATTCATGCCTTCTGTCTATTTTTAATTAGATTATTTGTTTTTTGGATGTTGAATACTAGTATTTTGAATACTAACCCTTTATCAGAAATGTCATTTGGAAATATCTTCTACCATTATGTAGGTTGCCTTTAGTATTGTTGTTTGTTTCTTTCAGGTGCAGAAGTATTTTATGTTGACATACTCCCAATAGTTGATTTTTGCTTTTGTTTCCCCTGCCTCTGGAGACATCGAGAAAAAAGTTGCTTTGACTAAAGTCCAAGAACTTATTGCCTATGTTCTATTCTAGGATTATTATAGTTTCCTATCTCACATTTAGGTCGTTCCTCCATTTTGAGTTTATTTTTGTGTCTGGTGTAAGAAAGTGACCCAATTTCTTTCTTTTGCATGTTGCCATTCAGTTTTCCCAATAAAATTTGTTAAAGAGAATGTCCTTTCACATTGGACATTCTTTCCTTCTTTCTCAGTGATCAACTGGCCATATGATTTTGGGTTTCTTTTTCTTTTCTTTTTTTAATTTTGGGTTGATTTCTGAGTTTTATACTCTGGTCTATTTAATTACGTGTCTATTTTTGTGCCAATACCCTTTTTAATTATTAAAGCTTTGAATTAGACCTTAAAGTCTGGAATTGTGATTCCTCCAACTTTGTTTTACTTTTACAAGATTGTTTTTGTTATTTGCGATCTTCAGTTCCATACGAATTTTAGAATTGTTTAGTACAGCTCTGTGAAAAATGCTGTTGGCATTTTGATAGGGATCACAGTAAAAGTGTAGGTTGCTTTGGGTATTCTAAACACTTTAACAATATTTGTTTTTCCAAGCCAAGAGCATGGACTGTCTTTCTGTTTTTTGTGTCAAATTCTGTTTTTTTCATCATTGTTTTATAGTTTTCAGAGTACAGTTCTTTCACCACTTTGGTTAGGTTTATTCCTGGGTATCTCATTATTTTGGATGCAATTGTAAATGGGATTGATTTCTTAAATTCTCTTTCCATTTCTTCATTATTGATGTATAGAAATTCCAAAGATTTCTGCACATTTTGTATCCTGCAACTTTACTGGTTTCATGTATCTGTTCTAGCAGTTTTTTGGTGGTCTTTTTTTTTTTTTTTTGTAGAGTATGATGCCATGTGCAAATAGAGGAAATTTTACTTCTTCTTTACCAATTTTGATGCCTTTTATTTTGTTATGTTGTCTGATTGCCACAGCTAGGATTGCTAGCACTATGGTGAGTAAAAGTGGTGAGAGTGGACATGCTTGTCTTGTACCTGAACTTAGGAGAAAAGCTTGCAGGTTTTCCACATTAATGATGATGTTAGCTGTAGATGGCTTTTATTTTTTGCAGTATATTCCCTCTATCTCTATTTTGTTGAGGGTTCTATCATAAATGGATGTTATACTTTGTTAAATGCTTTTTGTGTCTATTGAAATGACCATTTTATTCTTGCGAATTCTCTCATGGTGTGATATATCACATTGAATGATTTGTGAGTATTGAATCAAACTTAAAACCTGGAAAAAATCCCACTTGACCATGGTGAATGATTGTTTTAATGTATTGCTGGATTCCATTGACTTGTATTTTTTGAGTATTGTTATTTATGTTCATCAGAGATATTGGCCTGCAGTTTTCTTTTTTAACGATGTCTTTATCTGGTTCTGATATGAGGGCAATGCTAGCCTTGTAGCATGAATTTGGAAGTTTTCCTTCTTATTGTATTTTTGAAATAGTTTGAGAAGAACGATTAATTCTTCTTTAAATGCTTAGTAGGGGTCACCTGAGTGGTTCAGTTGGTTGAGCATCTAATTCTTAATTGCAGCTCAGGTCATGTTCATGGAGTCATCAGATTGAGACCCACATCAGGCTTCACACTCAGCACAGAGTCTGCTTATCCCTGTTTCTTGGCTCCTCCCACACTCATGCTCTCTCTAATAAATAAATACATAAACAAGCAAAAAATACATACATACATACATACATTCATACATACATACATAAAATCTTTAAATGTTTGGTAGAAATCACCTGTGAGGCTAGCTGGCACTAGACTTCTTTATGTTCAGAGATTTTTGATTATAGATTCAGTTTCCTTGCTGGTTTTCAGTGTATTCAAATTTTCTATTTTTTCTTATTTAAGTTTTTGTAGTTTGTACTTTTCTGAGAATTTACCATTTCCTCTAGATTGTCCAATTTTTGGCATATTGTTTTTCATGATATTCTCTTATAATTGTATTTTTGTGGTATTGGTTGCTATTGCTCCTCAATAATTTCTGGTGTTATTTATTGGAGTTTTTTATTTATTGATAAATATATCTGACAATTTTTCAATTTTTTAATTTTTTTCAAAGAATCAGCTCCAGGTTTCATGGATTATTGGCTATTTTGTTTTCTTGTTGTTGTTGCTTGGTTTTGTTTTTTTTAATTTCAATATCATTTATTTTTATTCTCATTTTTATTATTCCCTTCCATTTACTGATTTAGGTTTCATTTGTTGTTCTTTTTCAAGTTCCTTTAGGTCATTTATTTGAGATTTTTCTTGGTTCTTAAGCTAGGCTTGTATTGCTATAAACTTCTCTTTTAGAACTTCTTTCATTGAATCCCAAAGCTTTTGGATAATTGTGTTTTGGTGTTCACTAGTTTTGATGCAAATTTTTATTTCTTCTTTTATTTCCTGGCTGACTAATTCTTTGTATAATAGATTGTTATTTAACCTCCATGTATTTGTGGTCTTTCCATATTTTCTTCTCATGGTTGACTTTTAGTTTCACAGTGATGTGATCAGAAAAGATGCACGGTATGACTCCAATATTGTTAAGTTTTTTGAGGCCCAATTTGTGGGCTAATATATGATCTATTCTGGAGGATGTCCCATGTGCATTTGGAAAGTGTATCCTAATGTTTTAGGAGAGATTCTTCCGGATATATCTGTTAAGTCCATCTGTTCCAGGGTGTCATTCAAAGCCAGGTTTTCTGGTTGATTATCTGTTTAGATGGTCTATCCATTGATGTAATTGAGGTGTTAAATCCCCTATTATTATTGTATTATTATTTATTAGTTCACTTATATTTCTTATTAAGTGTATTACATATCTACATATCCCATGGCAATTTAATCACAAGATGAATCTGCATGTGTGATAAAATGATGAAAAACTACACATACACAATGATAACTTCATGGTTTTATAATTGTGTAAGATGTATCCATTAGAGGAAACTGAGGTAAGGGTATATGGAATATTTATGCATTATTATGCAACTGGTGTTGAGTTTAGAGCCATTGCAAAGAAAAATGAAAAAAAAAGGAACTTCATACACAATCTTCTTCACTTTTGCCCATCTCCTGGCTGTATGAGCCTCAAAACAATGCATTGAAAATGACTGAGCCATAAAGTGTAAAAAGCTTATGTTCTTGAATCAATTTTTTCATGATGAATTTCAATATTTTATGAAGTAAAATAAGTTTCTACTATGCCTTTTCTCAGAGTTTATCTTTAATGAAATGTAACAATACCTAATACCATACTCTACAAAATACAATAAATTTGAAATACTTCTATGGCATGTTTCCTAAAGTATCATGTAACTTTGAGAATCAAACATATGAGAGTAATGTAACCAAAATGGTGACAAAGGAGACACCAGTCCACATTCTCTTACAAAGACTGACAGGTAGTTATCTATGAAAAAAACAGCTCTGGGAGAATTCTTCAGTCTAAAACTTTAGAAACATGTTGGAGGGATCCCTGGGTGGTGCAGCGGTTTGGCGCCTGCCTTTGGCCCAGGGTGTGATCCTGGAGACCCGGGATTGAATCCCATGTCGGGCTCCTGGTGCATGGAGCCTGCTTCTCCCTCTGCCTGTGTCTCTGCCTCTCTCTCTCTCTCTCTGTGACTATCATAAATAAATTTTAAAAATTAAAAAAAGAAACATGTTGGAACAAAAATCTTCAATATAACCATGTAAGAATAGAAGTGAAACAATTTCATTTTGCCTGCATCATTCCATCATCCATACTAGCATTACTCAGCATCAAAAGGAAATTCCCTAGCTAGCAAAAGATCTTCTCACCAGGAAAGAAAGAACAGGATGAATGACAAGCATTTCCAGCCTTTCTGGGTGCCACATAAAGATACCTTATCCATTTTACCCACCAAATGTGAAAATCTAAGAAGTATATAGACGGCTAGGGAAAATGACAACAACAACAACAACAACAACAACAACAACAACAACAGGGGTTGCCAACAGCAGACAAGCGGTGGGAGCAATCACTCTTCACAGTGACCTACTCTGCAGTCAAACTTGACTCATTTCATTACTGAAGAAACTAATGGTCATTATAGATACCACTGATATCCTGCAGATTTCACGTTTTCAACCCAAAAGTACTTGTTTGATGATGCCAGCTGAGTTCTTCCCCAGATCCTGCCATCCCCACCTCTTCCAGAGAACAAAAACTACACTAGCATCCAGCCTATAACTTTGTAGCGGAGTAAAATCAGGATACTAGCCTAGACTCCTAAAGCTAACATGCACATGGGGCTAACCCCAACAACTGTGCATTTGCATACCACTACTTGATGCCTGGCAAAGCCCTCTAAGCAGTATACAAGCCCAGGGAGAGACAGTGCAGCCATAGGAAAATATGCCAACTAGGGCCCCTATAGTTTCCAGTGAAATTATAGTTGGGCTCAGTTCTTACTGCATGCACTGGCACGCACCACTATATATGTATCTGCAAATGGCACCTGCCACTACACAGGAATCTGCAGCTGGTCCCCACAGTAGCGTGTGTGCACACCACCAGCTCCAGCCATCACCACTGCTTGAGCTGATTCATAGCCAGTGAAACTGAAGAGGAAACCAGCTTTGCATCAACTCCAGTCTACCCACAGTACAATCCAAGGTCAATGCAGTTTTTAATAAAATGGACTCCAATGGATTTAGCTGAAGATATTAATGCCTCCCTGGACCCACTGCTGCCATTTGCCCCTGCACTTGTCAACCTGCATCACTAGAAATGGAGTGACAGCACATTCCAGTGTGCCCCTTCCCATAAGTAAACTCATCTTTTTTAAAAAAATCATTCATAAACTCTACAAGAGGTGATTACTTTATCAAGCGCAAATACCTACACAATACTACAGACATCACAATGAATCATAGAGACATGACTCCATTCCAAAATATACAATGAGAAGATGTGGTATATGTATACAATGGAATATTACCCAGACATTAGAAATGACAAATATCCACCATTTGCTTCAATGTGGATAGAGCTGGAGGGTATTACGCTGAATGAAATAAAACAATCAGAGAAGGACAAACATTATATGGTCTCATTCATTTGTGGAATATAAAAAATAGCAAAAGGGAACAAAGGGGAAAGGAGAGAAAATGAGTGGGAAATATCAGTGAGGGTGACCGAACATGAGAGACTCCTAACTCTGGGAAACAAACAAGGGGTGGTGGAAGGGAGATGGGTGGGGGGTTGGGTTGTCTGGTGACGGGTACTGAGTGGGGCGCTTGATGGGATGAGCACTGAGTGTTATGCTATATGTTGCCAAAATGAACTCCAATAAAAATATACAAAAAATATACAATGAGAAAAGGACAATCTCATCAATAAATTTAAAAGAATGAAACTGGACCACTATTTTACATCATACACAAAAATTACATCAAAGTGCACTCAAGACTTGAGTCTAAGACCTGAAATCATAAAATTCCTAGAAGAAAACATTGGCAATAAGGTTCCTGACACAAGTCTTGACAAATATTTTTTGGGATTTGACACCAACAGCAAATGCAATGTAATCAAAAATAAATGAGTGAAAAAAAACATCAAACTAAAAAGTTTTACAAAAATAAAAGGAAAACATCAACAAAATTAAAAGCAATTTACTGAATGGGAGAAAATATTTACAAATCATGTGTGAAAAAAGCTAATATTCAAAATATACAAAATTAATATAACTCAATGACAAATTAATGATAATAATAATGGTAATAAACAATCAAATAAAAATGGTTCTGAGTTGATATTTTTCCAAAGAAGATATAAAGATGGGCAATGGGGAATTATGGAAATACAAATCAAAACCACAGTGAGTTATCACCTCACACACGTTAGAGTGGTTATTATTAGAAAAAGGGAATAAAAGCAAACTAGTGTTGGTGAGGATGTGCAAAGAAAGGAACACTTCTATATTGTTGGTGGAAATGTAAATATGTACAGACACCGTGGCAAAAAGTATGGAGATTCTTAAAAAAAAAAAATTAAGACACAGAAAAAAGAAAGTAACATATGATCTCACTTAGATGAGAAAACTAAAATCAACAAAAATAACAAAACAAAACAAAAAAAATAAGTCATGATCATAGACATAAAGATCAAATTGGGGGTTACCCAAGCCATGGGAGGACATGATGGAATGGGTGAAGAAGAACAAAAGATGCAAATTTCCAGTTATAAAATAAATAAATAAAGGGAATGTAATGTACTGCATGATGATTATAGTTAGAATTATATCAAATATTTAAAAAAAGGAAGGTGGATCATAAAAGCCATTGTCACAAGAAAAAAAATCTAATATGACAGTGATAAATAGTAACTGGCCTTACTGTGGTCATCTTAACAATAATGCAAGTATTGAAACATTATTTTACATCTGAAAGTAGTATAATATTATATAAACTATACTTTGATTTGAAAAATGAATGAATCAATAAACGAAACAAAAACTTTGGAGCTAAAGTATAAAATAATTGAACTAAGGAATTCAATAGAGAAATTCAGAATGACAAAGCAAAAGAAACAAATCAGGGTGCTGTAAAACATATCAATTGAAATTATCCAATCAAAAAGTATGAGCACTGGCTATTATATACAACTGATGAATTATTGACACTACATCTGAAACTAATGATGGAATACATGTTGGCTAATTGAATTTAAATTTTAAAAGGAAGTAAGCAAATAAATAAATGAAATAGAAAAGGAATGAAACATAATAAGGAAAGTTAATGGCATATTTGTGACTTCATAAGGAGAATCTATCTACATATTCTTGGAGTCCCACAAGAAGAAATGATGGAGAAAGTGATAGAAAGTATATCTTAAGAAATAATGACTGAGAAATTTGAAGCCACAGGAAGAGATTCGGAAAACCAATTTCATGAAGTGAATACGTCAGAAAATTTTAGTGCAAAATATTTAATTCTAGATAAATTATTCTAAAACAGTCTAAAATCAAAGACATAAAATATATTTTAAAAGAAGCAAGTACCCCCTCAGTGCCCATCACCCAGTCACCCCAACCACCTGCACACATCCCATTCCAGTACCTTTTGTTCATTTCCCAGAGTTAGGTGTCATGTATTGACACCCTCACTGATATTTTCATTCATTTCCTCTCCTTTTCCTTATTCCCTTTCACTAATTTTTATATTCCCAAAATGAATGAGACCATATAATGCTTGTCCTTTTCCAATTGACTTATTTCACACAGCATAATACCCTCCAGGTCCCTCCATGTCGAAGCAAATGTTGGGTATTTGTCATTTCTAATGGCTGAGTAATATTCCATTGTATACAGATAGCACATCTTCTTTATCCATTCATCTTTCGATGGACACTGAGGCTCCTTCCACAGTATGGCTATTGTGGACATTGCTGCTAGAAACATCGGGGTGCAGGTGTCCCGGCGTTTCACTGCATCTGTATCTTTGGGGTAAATCCTCAGCAGTGAAATTGCTGGGTCATAGGGCACGTCTATTTTTAACTCTTTGAGGAACCTCTACACAGTTTTCCAGAGTGGCTGCACCAGTTCACATTCCCACCAAAAGTGCAAGAGGGTTCCCCTTTCTCCACATCCTCTCCAACATTTGTTGTTTCCTGTTTTGTGCATTTTCCCAATTCTCACTGCTGTGAGGTGGTATCTCATTGTAGTTTTGATTTGTATTGCCCTGATGGCAAGTGCTGAGGAGCATTCTCTCATGTACTTTTTGGCCATGTCTATGTCTTCCTCTGTGAGATTTCTCTTCATGTCTTTTGACCATTTCATGATTGGATTGTTTGTTTCTTTGCTGTTGAGTTTCATAAGTTCTTTATAGATCTTGGAAACTAACCCTTTATCTGATACGTCATTTGCAAATATCTTCTCTCATTCTGTAGGTTGTCTTTTAGTTTTGTTGACTGTTTTCTATTGCTGTGCAGAAGCTTTTTATCTTGATGAAGTCCCAATAATTCATTTTTGCTTTTATTTCTCTTGCCTTCATGGATGAATGTTGCAAGAAGTTGCTGTGGCCAAGTTCAAACAGGGTGTTGCCTACGTTCTCATCTAGGACTTTGATGGATTCTTGTCTCATGTTTAGATGTTTCATCCATTTTGAGTTTATCTTTGTGTATGGTGTAACAGAATGGTCTAGTTTCATTTTTCTGCCTATGGCAGTCCAATTTTTCCAACACCATTTATTGAAGAGACTGTCTTTTTTCCAGTGGACAGTCTTTCCTGCTCTGTCAAATATTAGTTGACCATAAAGTTGAGGGTCCACTTCTGGATTCTCTATTCTGTTCCATTTGTCCAAGTGTCTGTTTTTGTGCCAGTACCACACTGTCTGGGTGACCACAGCTTTGTAGTACAAACTGAAATCTGGCATTGTGATGCCCCCAGATATGGTTTTCTTTTTTAATATTCCTCTGGTTATTCGGGGTCTTTTCTGATTCCACATAAATCTTAAGATGATTTGTTTCAACTCGCTGAAGAAAGTCCATGGTATTTTGATAGGGATTACATTAAAAGTGTAAACTTCCCTGGGTAACATTGATATTTATGCAATATTCATTCTGCCAATCCATGAGCATGGGATATTTTTCCATATCTTTGTGTCTTCCTCAATTTCTTTCAGAAGTGTTCTGTAGTTTTTAGGGTAGAGATCCTTTCCTCTTTTGTTAGGTTTATTCCTAGGTATCTTATGCTTTTTGGTGCAATTGTAAATTGGATTGACTCCATAATTTCTCTTTCTTCAATCTCATTGTTAGTGTATAGAAATGCCACTGACTTCTGGGCATTGATTTTGTA
Organism: Vulpes vulpes; assembly: GCF_048418805.1. Taxonomy (NCBI): domain Eukaryota; kingdom Metazoa; phylum Chordata; class Mammalia; order Carnivora; family Canidae; genus Vulpes; species Vulpes vulpes. The sequence goes on from NC_132796.1 coordinate 60,624,288, forward strand.
TCCTCCCACAATGCTGAATTGCTGTATGAGTTCTAGCAATCATGGGGTGGAGTCTTTTGGGTTTTCTAGGTACAGTATCATGTCATCGGTGAAGAGGGAGAGTTTGACTTCTTCTTTGCCAATTTGAATGCCTTTAATGTCTTTTTGTTGCCTGATTGCTGAGGCTAGGACTTCTAGTACTATGTTGAATAGCAGAGGTGAGAGTGGACATCCCTGTCATGTTCCTGATCTTAGGGGAATGGCTCCCAGTGTTTCCCCAATGAGAATGGCATTTGCTGTGGGCATTTCATAGATGGCTTTTAAGATGCTGAGGAATGCTCCCTCTATCCCTACACTCTGAAGAGTTTTGATCAGAAATGGATGCTGTATTTTGTCAAATGCTTTCTCTGCATCTATTGAGAGGATCATATGGATCTTGTTCTTTCTCTTGCTGGTATGATCAATCACATTGATTGCTTTTCGAGTGTTGAACCTTCCTTGCATACCGGGGATAATTCCCACTTGGTCATGGTGAATAATCTTCTTAATGTGTTGTTGGATCCTATTGGCTAGTATCTTGTTGAGAATTTTGCATCCATGTTCATCAGAGATATTGGTCTATAATTCTCCTTTTTGGTGGGGTCTTTGGTTTTGGAAGTAAGGTGATGCTGGCCTCATAAAACAAGTTTGGAAGGACTCCATCTCATTATGTCTTTCTAAACAGTTTTAGTAGAAAATGTATGGTTTCTTCTTTAAAGTTTGATAGAATTCCCCTGGGAAGCCATCTGGCCCTGGACTTTTGTGTCTTGGGAGGTTTTTGATGACTGCTTCAATTTCCTCCCTGATTATTGGCCTGTTCAGGTTTTCTATTTCTTCCTGTTCCAGTTTTAGTAGTTTGTGGTTTTGCAGAAATGAGACCTTTCTTCTAGATTGCTCATAATAAGTTTTTAAAAACATTTGTATTTCCTTGGTGTTTGTGATCTCTCCTTTCTCATGCATGATTTTATTAATTTGAGTCTTCTCTCCCTTCTTTTTAATATGGTTGGCTAATGGTTTATCTATCTTATTAATTCTTTCGAACAACCAACTCCTGGTTTTGTTGATCTGTTCCAGTTCTTCTGGTTTCATTGAGTTCTGCTGGAATCTTTATTAATTCTCTTTTTCTGCTAGGTGTAGGAACTATTTGCTGTTTTTTCTCCAGCTCCTATTTTCCTGTTTTTGGATGGATGTTTGTATTGCGATGTATTTCCCCCTCAGGACTGCTTTTGCTGTATCCCAAAGATTTTGAATGGTTGTATCTTTATTCTCATTAGATTCCATGAATTTTTTAATTCTTCTCTAATTTCCTGGTTGACCCTTTCATCTTTTAGCAGGATGGTCCTTAACCTCCACGTGTTTGAGGTCCTTCCAAACTTCTTGTTGTAATTTAGTTCTAATTTCAAAGCATTATGGTCTGAAAATTTGCAGGGGATGATCCCAATCTTTTGGTATTGGTTAAGACTTGATTTGTGACCCAGTATGTGTTCTCTTCTGGAGAAAGTTCCATGTGCACTTGAGAAGAATATGTATTCAGTTACATTCGGATGTAAAGTTCTATAATATAAGTGAAATCCATCTGGTTCAATGTATCATTTAAAGCTCTTGTTTCTTTGGAGATGTTGTGCTTAGAAGAGCTTTTGATTATAGAAAGCACTGTGTTCAATTCACCAAGCATTAGTGTATTATTATCTAAGTATGTCTTAACTTTAGTTATTAATTGATAGATATGCTTGGCAGCTCCCACATTCAGGGCATAAATATTGATTGTTAGGTCCTTTTGTTGGATAGATCCTTTACGTATGATAGAGTGTCCCCCTTCACTCTTACCACAGTCTTTGGGATAAACTTTAATTTATCTGATATAAGGATGGCTACTCCTGCTTTCTTTTGAGGATTATTTGGATGGTAAATGGTTCTCCAACCTTTTATTTTCAGGCTGTAGGTGTCCTTATGTCTAAAATGAGTCTCTTGTAGACAGCAAATAGATGAGTCTTGCTTTTTTATCCAGTCTGAAACCCTGCGCCTTTTGATGGGGTCATTAAGCCCATTCACATTCAGAATTACTATTGAAGGATATGAATTTTGTGTCATCATGATACCTATTCAGTCCCTGTTTTTGTGGGTTGTGTCCTAGGACTTCTTCCTTTTACCAAGCCCCTCTTAATATTTCTTACAGAGCCGGTTTGGTCGTCCCATATTCTTTCTGTTTCTGCCTATCTTGGAAGCTCTTTATCTCTCCTATTCTGAATGAGCTTTGCTGACTAAAGTATTCTTGGTTGCATGTTCTCATTTAGGACCATGAATATAACTTCCAACACTTTCAGCCTGCCAGGTCTCTGTGGAGAGGTCTGCTATTAACCTAATACTTCTCCCCATAAAATTTAGGGATCTCTTGTCTCTTGCTTCTTTTAGGATCTTCTCTTTATCTTTGGAATTTGCAAATTTCACTTAAATGTCGAGGTGTTGAGTGGTTTTTATTGATTTTAGGGAGGGATCTCTCTATTTCCTGGATCTGAATGCTTGTTTCTCTTCCCGAGTTAGGGAAGTTCTCAGGTATGATTTGTTCAAATACATATTCTGGATCTCTGTCTCTTTTGGCACCCTCTGGAACCCCAATTAAACATAGATTTTTCCTTATGAGGCTGTCATTTATTTCCCTTAACCTATCCTCATGATCTTTTAATTGTTTTTCTCTTTTATCCTCAGCTTCCTTCTGTGCCATCAACTTGTCTTCTATGTCACTCACTTGTTCTTCTACCTCATTGACCCTCATCTGTAGGACCTCCAGTTTGGATTTTATCTCATTTAATTGATTTTTAATTTCGGCCAGATTAGATCTAAATTCTGCATTCATCAAATCTCTTGAATCCTTTATGCTTTTCTCCAGAGCCACCAGTAGCTTTATCATTGTGCTTCTGAATTGGCTTTCTGACATTGAATTGTAATCCAAATTTTTTAACTCTGTGGGAGAGAGGACTGTTTCTGATTCTTTCTTCTGTGGTGAGTTTTTCCTTCTTGTCATTTTCGTCAATGCAGAGTGGCCAAAAACAAATTGTACTGGAAAAATGAGAAAAAGAGAGGGGAAAAGGGGTGGGGAACAAACAGAAAACAAAAAACAAGGGGGGAGTATCTTCTGATTCTCTATACTGTAAATCTCTTGACTTCCCCTTGAACTTTCCAGCGCTGCTTGGTTAATAACTTGCTTTTCCCCTATCCTTCCAACTGGTCTTTTGGGGGAGGGCCTGCTCTGCTGATTCTCAGGTGTGTGCACCTGGGGGAGCTGCCCAGCCCCCTGCCAGGTGTAGGGTTTATACTGTGAGGCTCCTGCTCAGTCCCAGGCACAAGGTGACACCAGGAGGAGGAACAACCGTGGTGGTGGCCATCTCTGCAGCTCTGGAGTCAGCTCCCGCATTAACTACCACAGCTCCCAGTCCGCAGGTGCCTGGATGCTCCAGGGCGGGGGGTGCTGATCTACACAGCTTGGGACTGCCCCACAGCAGGAGCGTCCTCGTTGTCCTGGGCCCCCCCCCCAGGCTCCGCCTATCTCGGGAGGAGTGCCGGATGTTGGGCTGTGTCCCCCAGTGCCCTGGGCTCTGGGGCCTGCACCGCTGGAATCACGCTTCCGGGCAGCGCAGCCCCTTCCATCCAGAGCCGCTGCCTTTGCCACCACCCGAGCTGCTCCTGGGCCCAGCTGGGCGTGTGCTCCATCCCTTTACGGAGGTAGGTGGGCAGAGTGTGTGGCCCGCTCTCCCCCAGGCACACTTCCTCTGTTGGTGCCCCTGGGAGACTGAGGGCATTTCTGCCCCTCCCACAATCCTGCCCTAGCTCCCTGCAAGTGCCTTTCCATCTGGGAAGATTGGTAAAGTTCCTGCTTCTCCGGGACTGGACTTTCCTGTCCTGGGGCACTCGCCACCTGGCCTTAGCCCGGCTTCTTGAGGAGGGCCTTCCCCCTTGGATGGTTTTTTATTTATTTTTTTCTGTCTTCCTACCTTGATAGAAGTGCGAAGTCTTCTCACTGTAGCATTCCAGCTGTTCTCTCTTTAAATCTCAGGCCAAATTCCTAGGTGTTCAGGATGATTTGAAAGTTATCTAGGTAAGTTGGTGAGGACGGGTGACTTGGGAACCCTAGTCTTCCACCATCTTGCCCCGCCTTCTACTCTACCTCCTCTTTTTGCTCCTCTTCAACCTTTTGGGTTGATAGGGGTTACATTAAATGTGTAGATTGATTTGGGTAGTAGAGACATTTAAACAATATTTGTTTCCCCACTCCATGAACATGGAATATTTTTCCACTCATTTGTGTCATCTTCAATTTCTTTCATTAATGTTTTATACTTTTCAGAAAATGGGCATTGCATCTTCTTTGTTAAGTTTGTTCCTACGTATTTTACTATTTTTGATGCAATTGACAGTGTGATTGTTTTCTTAATTTCTCTTTCTTCAACTTATTAGTTTATATAAATGCAACATATTCTTGTATATTAATTTTGTATCCTGTGATTTCACTGATTTAATTCATTAGTTCTAGTAGATTTTTGCTGGAATCTTTAGGGTTTTCTCTATATACTGGCATGTCATCTATAAATAGTGACAGATTTACTTCTTCTCTTCCAATTTGGATGCTTTTTATTTCTTTTTCTTGCCAGATGCTCTGGATTTTCCACTGTTATTATGAGCAAAAGGGAGAGCAGACAAATGGATGTTGGGGCCCAGATCATTCTTTGACCAAACATTACTCAGGCCTCAAAGCTACTATTCTGCATTTCATTCTCTGGATCCCAGATTACACTTTGTCCTCCCATTATTTGTGTGTGTTGCTCCTGCTCTGTGCCCTGATACCAGATCACAGGTCATTATTTTATTCAATGTTACCAAGGTTTGTGGTTACTACTCTGAGTTGTATCACTGGATCCCATATCATGGCTTTGATCTTCCATCACCAAGGACAAGCTCTGCATTCTGCCTCCTGGATCCTGACATGTAGTATTACTAGGCTATCACTGGAAATGTTTTGCTGCTTTTCCTAACCTCCCCCTAATGCAAGGGTGGGGATCTTACTCATCATTCTCAGGCTATGCTACTACTGTACCCCAACCCAAGCCACCATTGCACTCTTCATCTCTGCTCTCATGCCACTGGTGCATCCACCTCCTCCCCAGGTTTGAGTCACAGCACTGAGCCCCAGAGGCACAGACTCAATTACACAAGAGATTAGCACAGCCTTGCACCACGGATACCAGCACCATTGACATAAAAATTGTACTGGTGCTCTAAGACCCAGCATTGTGAGATTTTTTCATGTGCCTGATTTCTGAACCCACACACCTTTGCCACTCTGACTACCAGTGTTTCATACCAGGCACCAAAAATGATCCCCTTGGCTAGATTTTTTCCCCTGTGAATAAAAAAAGGAAAACAAAAAGTCATCACCTCTGGGAATCACAAAAGCCCTAGCCACAAATACTACCCGTGGGATCTCTGTAGTTTTGGCCATGGAAGACCCCCATATGTTTCACCAATTTTGACTTCAGGTCGTAGTGCATATGTCACTGTGTACTTCCAGGATCCAAAGATACTGACCCTACCAGCTAATGCCCTAGCAGTCACCTTCAAATGAAAGTCTTTCTACACCAAAGCCAGTCCAAAAGGCTGAAAAAAAATTACATCCTCAAATATACAGACATCAAGACAAAGCCACGAGAAACATGAAAAAGAAAGGAACCATGACATCCCCAAATTAACACAATTTTCCACTAACTGTCCACAAAGAAATGGAGATCTTCAAGTTATCTGGAAAAGTATCCAAAATGGGTGACGGGCACTGAGGGGGGCACTTGACGGGATGAGCACTGGGTGTTATTCTGTATGTTGGCAAATTGAACATCAATAAAAAATAAATTTATTATTAAAAAAATAATTATTTTAAGGAAGCTCAGTGAGATTCAAGAGAACACATGTAGAAAAGCAAATAACCCCAGGATAACAATGTAAGAACAAAACGAGAAGCTCAGCAAAGAAAAATCATTAAAAAGGGACAAAATAGAAATTCTGGAACTGAAAAATATAATAAATAGAAATTTTAAATGAAATAAGAAGGTAGAATCAGCAAACTTGAAGATAGATCCCTTGATATTATCCAGTCAGAGGGAAAAAAAGAAATGATTTAAATAGAGTGCAAAATTCCTACATGAATTATGGGACATCAAATGATATATTATTCACAGTAAGCAGTACCAAAGGAGAAGAGAGAGAGAATAGGACAGATAATTATTTAAAGAAACAATGATTGTAAACTTCCAAAATCTGAAGAGACATATAGCCATCCAGGTACGTAAAGCTAAGAAATCTACACACAGTTTCAACACAGAGATTTCTACCAAGACACATTCTAATCAAATTCTCAAAAATCAAAGGCAAATAGAGAGTTTTGAAAGGAGAAAGAGAATAAATAACGAACATAGAAGGGATGTCCCAAATAGCTATGGACATATTTCTCAGGAGAAAACTTGCATGGAAGAGAGTGGGATGTTATATTCAAATTACTCAAAGGAAAAAAAAACTGCCAGCCAAGAACACTTTAGGCAGCAAAATTGTACATTAAAAATAAAGGGAAGATACGTATTTTCCTGAAAAAATAAAATGCAAGTGAATGTATCACCTCTTGATCCGACTTACAAGAAATCCTATAGGTAATTCTTCAAGCTTAACTGATGCTCAATACCACTAATTATCAAAGAAGTACAAATTAAAACCACAATTAGATACTACCTCACACATGTCAAGATAGCTACTATCAAAAATACAAGAAATATCAAGTGTTGACAAAGATACAGAAAAAAAAGGGACCCCTGTACACTGTTGGTGGGAATGTAAATTGGCGCTATCAGTGTGGAAAATACTATGGAAGTTTCATTAAAATCGAAATACGGTATAATCCAGCAATTCCACTTAGGGATATTTGTCTAAAAAATCAGATTATATATATATATATATTCACAGTAGCCAAGATATAAAAACAACCTAAGTTTCTATCAAAAGATGAATGGATAAAGACAATGTGGTATACGTATACAATGGAATATTACTCAGCCATTAGAAAAGACAAATACCCACCATTTGCTTCGACGTGGATGGAACTGGAGGGTATTATGCTGAGTGAAATAAGTCAATTGGAGAAGGACAAGCATTATATGGTCTCATTCATTTGGGGAATATAAAAAATAGTGAAAGGGAATAAAGGTGAAAGGAGAAAAAATGGGTGGGAAATATCAGAAAGGGAGACAGACCATGAGAGACTCCTAACTCTGGGAAACGAACTAGGGGTGGTAGAAAGGGAGGTGGGGGTGACTGGGTGACGGGCACTGAGGGGGGCACTTGATGGGATGAGCCCTGGGTGTTATTCTGTATGTTGACAAATTGAACACCAATAAAAAAATAAATTTATAAAAAGAAACAAAGTAAAACACAGGGACATAAATTATAGCATACAGAAGATAGTCAATAATATTATAACTTTGTATAGTGACAAGGGCAGCTACTGATATGATGACTTCATAGTATATAAAAATATTGAATCAGTATATTGTACACCTTAAACTAATGTAGTATATTGCCAATTATAATTCAATTTTAAAAATTATAGAAAATTACTGGTCAATATCCCTGATGAACACACATGCAAATTCCTCAAAAAAAACACTAGCAAACCAAATTCAAGATCATAATTTGATCATGTGTCATTCATTCATGGAATATAAGGATGGTTCATTATACAGATATTCATATATGTCATATATCACATTAACAGAAGGAAGGATAAAAAATTATATGATCATTTCAGTACATGCAGAAAAAGCTTTTGAAAAAATGCAACACCCTTTCATAATATAAATCCTCAACAGATTAGATGTAGGAGAAACACACCCCAACACAAAAAGGCCACATAGGACAAGCCCACAGCTAATATCACATTTAACAAAAAGATAAAAGGCTTTCCTCTAAGATCAGGAACAAGAAAATTATGTCCACGCTTGCCTTTTTTATTCAACATAATATGGAAGTCCTGGCCCTAGTAATTAGGGGGGAAAAAGTAAAAAATGCATCAAATCAGAAAAAGATGTAAGATTATCTCTTTGCAAATCACTTGATATTAAATACAGGACAACTTAAAGACCCCATCAAATAATTGTTCGAACTAATAAAATTTATAAAGTTATAGGATACAAAAGAAACATACAAAGTTAATTGCATTTCTATATATCATAACAACATATCTGCAAGAGATATTAAGAAAGCAACCCTATTTACTTTACAATATAATAAAAAACAATATAATACTTAGGAATAAATATAACCAGGGAGATGAATTACTTGTACACTAAAAATTATAAGATGTTGGTGAAAAAATTGAAGAAGACACAGATAAATGGAAAGGTATCCTGTGTTCTTGGACTGGAAGTATTAATATTGTAAAAATGCTTATATTACCCAAGTAATTTACAGATTTAATGCAATCCTAATCAAAATTATGATTACATTTTTCTAAGAAATAGGAAAAAAACTATTCAAAAACCTATTACTATTTCAAAGTAATCTTGAAAAATAACAAAGAATTATCACACTTCCTGATTTCAAGTTATATTGGAAAGCTATAGTAATCAAGATAGTATAATACTGGTATAAAAATAAGTCTCTATACCAGATGATCAGAAAGGAGATACCAGACATCAACCCACACATATATAGTCCCCTAATTTTTGACAAGAGCACCCCATATACACAATGCAGAAAGGATAGTTTCTTCAGTAGGTGGTGTTGGGAAACTGATATCCACATGTAAAGTAGTAAAATGAACTTGTACCTTACACCACTTACAAAAATTGAAATTGATCAAAGGTCTAAATATAAATGTTGAATTCATAAAACTAGAAGAAAATAGAGGTGGATGGGCACTGAGGAAGGCACTTGATGGGATGAGCACTGGGGTTATACTATATGTTAGCAAATCTAACTTCAATATAAAAAAGAAAAAAGAAAAAGAAAAAAAGAAAATAGAGTGGGAAATCATTGATATCAATCTTAGGGAAAAAATATGGATATGATACCAAAGCACAATAAAAGCTAAATTACACAAGTGAAACTACATCAAACTAAAGAGCTTCTGCCCAATAAATTAATCAATAAATTGAAAAGGAAACTGATAGTGTGGCAGAAAATATTTGGAAACCAAATATGGAGTTACTATCCATAGTACATACTATCCACAACACATTTTAAAATCTCATGCAACTCAATAGCAAGGAAATAATACAACTAATAAATAGGTAGAAGATCTGAATTCATTTTTTCAAAGAATAAAAACAATTGGCCCATAGATATATGGACAGGGGCTCAACATTGTTTATCATCAGTGTTGATTTACAAGCCTTTCAGAAACTTCCCAGGTGTGATCTTAAACTAGTCCCCATATGAAGAGGTCAGGGAGAGACCAAAGAAAGAGGCAGGCCATTCCAGGTTTATAGTTGGAAGTTTTAAGGAGCAAAGGGAACTTATATACAAGGCTTGTCTTGGGTGACAGCAAGGTGAGTGGATCCCCACACCCACCTGCCAAATCTTAACAGTTTATATAGAGGCCTTAACTAGGTTCAGGAGCATAAACCATGCAACACTACATCATTATCTCAAGACTATGTCCTTGGAGCAGCCTTTGGGAGTAGGAAAGGCAAGTGGAAGCCACATTCCAAAGACAAAGTATGGATGAGGATCCTCTAAGTGCTGAGGTAGGTCATGGGCCAACCAATAGTTACACCTTTTCGATGACCTTCCCCAACACTCCACCCATCATGACTAACTCTTACAATTTCATATGTTCATTTTTTTCTATAAGCCATGATTAGTCAACAAAAGTTTCCGTTAGTGTGGCTGTAGCTGCTTCAGCAGCTATCTGGCTGCACTGGAGGCAAATGCCACAGCAACAATGCAGACACATGCAAGAGAAAACACAGATTAAGATAATAATTCCTAAAATTTGGGATTTTTTTCCCACTAAGACCCCATGTCCTTAACCATTGCCTTTACAAGTCCCCTAAACTGGGGCCCAGATCACTCAGGGCATTCACTTGTGTCCTCATGTGATTTAATAAAGATGATACATTAGCAGACTCATCAGGTATAAACACACAACATTCTTTTTGGATAGTGGCACAGGTGCCTCCTTGTGAGGCAGTAATAATGCACAAGGCTGTCCTATTTTGGAGTTTAGCTTTTCTCATTAGAGATATTTCAGTATTCAGTAAGGATAAGTTTTGTTGACTATCATTTAAGGCTTGTTGGGTAAATTTGTAAGGGTTTTTATGAGTGCTATAATGTCCTCCAGGCCAACAGACAGAAAAAAAGACCAAATGATAATACTAGTGGAAATCAGAATGTGTCCACCTGATCTTGAAGAGAAGAAAATTGACAGCTTTAGAAACTGGACCTGGTTATACATACCATACATATTGGCCATAGGAGGCAGCAGTGTTAGGCATGAGGCAATGGACTGGGTGGAGAGGGGCAAAATATGCCAGAACTTCTCCCCTCTTTTGAGGTGGCATGTGGTTTAGTACATTTCAACAGATGAGATTAGTTCTCTCTTATCCAGGGTTGTGAAGTAATTCACCTATCGTGGTGGAATGTCTGACTGCACACTCCATTAGATAATTCCTGCCCCAGTTGTGATGGGGTTTGGTGTTCTCAGCAGCATAACATGTTGATCCATGGTGAGAGTTGGGGCAATGGCTGTTTCCCTTGGCTTTCATACATTTATGGTACTGAGTGTTTTGGCAACAGTCCCCAGTCTACCATATGAGGCAACAGTCCCTGCTGGTTTGATCATTTAAATGTATTAAAGCCTGGAATAATACTTTAATCTACCCAGGAGAGGTGGTTTTCCCCATTTACAATTTAATTTGCTTCTTTAAGGTTCCATATTTCTTTTTTACCAACTCTGCTGTTTGTGGGTTATAGGGGAGATGGAACCTCCATTCAGTGTCATATTTTTCCCTGTGTTGCACACCATTGCCTTTTGTGACCCCCAATCACAATATATTCAATGAGGGTATCCATTCATGGTACTCAATTTCTGTAATGCCATAATGTTAGCAGCCGGGTTGGCATGATGACAGGGGAAACTTGGATCAGGCCAGACAGTTCCACACAAACAAAAACATATTTAGAACTCCCACTCAGAGGGAAGGTACCAATACATTTAATTTTCCAATCCCTCACTCAATGGGATCTCTGGTGGATGGCCCCAGATTCTTTATGAAGTTGCCTTGGGTGTTGTTTAGAAACAAAGGGCATGCTGTTATGGCAAATCACTATACTTCAAAGGCAATCTGGTATCCTTTGCAATATGACATTCTATTTAGGCACTGCAGTGGCCAGACTTTCTATGTGCCCAATCTTCTGTATCTACTGAAGTGTCAGTAGATAGAATTTGTACCCAAGCTAAGCCATCAGCCTCCTGACTGCCAGGGAATGTCTGTATCTTATGAACTGGGACACGAAAATCAGTCCATAATGCCTCAGATTTTTGCAGACAGATCCCAGTATCTTTTCACATATCCTGTCCCATACAAGGGCTTATTTATGATTATTCACCCTGTGGCTTCCCACTGTCCAAGTCTTAGGGTTAATCTCTTTAGAACAGCTTAACTGTCAGTGCAAGTTGTTAATGCCCAGCACTCATAAGTAATTACCAGCCAGACCTGTTCTGAGATCAGACCATTGGCTGCTGCACTGGCTGTTGTGTTGGAGGCTCTACCAGGAGAAGTGCTGTGTATATTGATAAGAGCTATTGTTCTATGGGGTTATATTGTTTTTTTCCAGAACTGGGATAAAAATTCTATGGACATTCTCCCCTTTGTTGTCTCTTCCACAACATCTGCCCCTAACTTTGAGTCACGGATGCATTTGACTCAAGTAGGAGACCTGCTTAGGAAATTCCCAGATCTTTAATCTGTTTTACTAGTATTATTGCCTTTCAAAGACAACTTGCTGTTCTGGTCCCCAGTCCCACACATGGTCTTCCTTTACCAGCTAGCATAAGAGACAGAGGCTCTGTGCCAAGTAGGGAATAAAAGTCCTCAAAATCCCCCAAATACCTACAAAGGCATGCACCTTATTAATCAGAACTTTTGGGACAACATGAGTCTTACCCAACCAGATGAAAACCAAAACCTATCAGCAGCACCTGGGCCTGAAATATTTTGTGATTCATGGTACATCCCCTCTCTCACAAATGCTTTGGCAAAAATAAATAAATAAACAAACAAACAAATAAATAAATAAATAAATAAATAAATAAAAATAAATGCTTTGGCAAAGCTTGCAAGGTGTCCAGCAAGACATATTATCATCAATGTGATAGGCCCACTTTACTTATATGGGGAAGGACAATAGAGACAGGTCCCTAGCTACTATCCCATTACATATTGTAGGGTTATGAAGGTAGCCTTGAGGGAACACTTAAAGTGTTTATCATTGTCCCTCTCACGTGAAAGCAAATTGCTCTTACTTATCAGAAACCTATACTTGTCAAAGTCTTTCCCATTAATCTCCTTGAAGATGAAGCACTTTCATAAGAACTTTATTTATTTTAGCCAAAGAATCAGAGTAAAATAACAATTATCTGCAAAAGACACAAGACTTAAAAATGACCATTGTTAAAGATCTGATAAGAGTTTATTATGATGCAATTGGCATGGGAAATTTTACAGCAATCTGGATTTTATTAATTTTTTAAGAATATTTTATTTATTTATTCATGAGAGACAGAGAGAGAGAGAGAGAGAGAGAGAGAGAGAGAGAGAGAGAGAAGCAGGCTACATGCAGGGAGCCAAATGTGGGACTTGATCCCAGGACTCATGGTTCATGTCCTGAGCCTAAGGCAGATGCTCAGTCGCTGAGCCATCCAGAGGTCCCACATCTGGATTTTAGGAAGTTTCCTTCAGTTTGATCCACAGTCTCCATGGGCAATATTTGGGTTTTCTTGTGAAGTGTTTACATTTCAAAGACATGACAAGAATTGTGACTTCAAGGGACAGAGAAAGAATGAAAGCTTTATCATAGAGGTTTTGGGATAATTGTTATTTAAAACTCTCCTTTGTATTAGGGTTCAGAAAGTATGGGGCATTTCATCTGTTTCTTCATCAATTAGCACAACATCTTCCTCTTTATTTTCAATGCTTTCTCATAGATTTTAAATTTTGGCATCTTTATCAGGCCTTGTCACAAGAGCCCAGTCCTTAACCTGAGGCACATTGGGCCCTCCTAGCTTTGCAGAACAGTATAGAGAGCCCTCTGACTTAATACACTGCTCTCCCACCTTGTCTGCCAATCCTGAAGCTTGCAGAGTATGGGACATTCCCACAACCTTCTCTAATCTCAGTTCTTCTTCTAACTTTCTAACTTTAATTTCAGCCTCTAGTTGAGCAACAGTGGCAAGCTGAATTGCCCACATTAGAAGTAAGCCCACTGCAGCAGTCATTTGTTTCCCTTTTTTGGCATAGTATGCTATGCAGTTTCTCCAACAAATAAATTATACTGCCTGGCAGTTTTGAGTGTCCCTGTACTCAAGTGTTGGTTTTCAAGCATCTAACATACAGACCACCTCTCCCCATATAGAAGTTGTTGGCCAAGTTGGATTTTCCCACAGAGATGCCTCATTTCCAAGACCCATTTCTTCATTCTCTTGGCTGGCTTTCCAATTGCTGCTTTACAATCCTCTCAGGAACTTCCCAATTGTAATCTGAAAGCAACCACAATATATGTAGATCAGAGTGAGATCACTGAAAGATATAGACCACACCAGGTTGGTGCGTGGCAGTTGTAATAAAAAAAAGGAACTTGCATATGAGGCGTATTCTGGGTGGCAGCAAGACAAATGAATCCCCCACATTTCACATAACTAGGTTTAGTCACATATACTATGAAAATGTTCTCAACACCACATAATTTCAAGGTTCTGTCCTTGGAAAACCCTCTGGGAGCAGGAAAGGCAAGTGTACCCCATACTCTGAGGACAGGGGAAAGGGAAAGGAGCCTCTGAATGCCTGGGTCCAAAGTAATGGAAGGACATTTCATGCTCAAGGGTTGGAAGACGAATTATTGTTAAAATGGCTGTACTACCCAAAGAAATTTACATATTTCTTGCAATCCCTATCAAAAGACCAATGTCATTTTTCACAGATCTGGAAAAAAAAATCCTAAAATTTGTATGGAATCACAAAAGACCCCAAATAGCCAATGTAACCTTGAAAAATAAAAGTAAAGCTGGAGGTATCACAATTTCAGACTTCAAGTTACCTTACAAAACATAATAACCAAAATAGTATGGTACTGGCACAAAAATAGACACATAGGCTAATGGATTAGAGTAGGAGACCCAGAATGAACCAGAAATGGACCCACAACAATATATAGTCAATTAATCTTCAACAAAGCAGGAAAAAGTATTCAACGGGGAAAAGGCAGTCACTTCAATAAATGGTGTTGAGAAAACTCGACAGCAACATGCAAAAGAATGAAACTACACCACTTTCTTACACCAAACACAAAAATTAATTTGAAATGGATCAAAGGCCAAAATCTGATACCTGAAACCATAAAAATCCTAGAGGAAAACACAGTTAGTAACCTCTTTGACATCAGCCTTACCAACTTCATACTATGTATGTCGTCTGAGGCAAGGGAAACAAAACCAAAACAAACCATTAGGACTTCATCCAAATGAAAAACATCTGCACAGCAAACAATTAACAAAACAAAAAGGCACCCTTTGGAATTGGAGAAGATATTTGCAAATGACATATCTGATAAAGGGTTAGTATCCAAAATACATAAAGTTTTTATAAAACCAACACCTAAGGACGTCTGGGTGGCTCAGTGGTTGAGCATCTGCCTTCTGCTCAGGGCATGATCCTGGAGTCCCGGGATTGAGTGCCACACCGGGCTCCCTGCATGAGGTTTACTTCTCTCTGCCTATGTCTCTGCCTCTCTCTTTGTCTGTCTCTCATGAATAAATAAGTAGAATCTTTAAAAAAAAAAAACCCTAAAAAATGAATATCCAATTAAAAAGTCGGCAGAAGACATGAAAAGATACTTTCTTTTTTAAAAAAGATTTTATTTACTTATTCATGAGAGACACAGAGAAAGGCAGAGACACAGACAGAGGGAGAAGCAGGCTCCATGCGGGGAGCCTGACATGGGACTCATCCCAGGTCTCCAGGATCACGCCCTGGACTGAAGGCAGTGCTAAACCACTGAGCCACAGGGACTGCCAACAAACAGGTATTTTCTAAATAATACAAATAGATAGCCAACAGACACATGCTCAACATCACTGATCATCAGAGAAATACAAATCAAACCTACAATGAGATATCACATCGCATATGTTAGAATGACTGAAATCAACAACATAAGAAATGACAGGTGATGGCAAAGATGTGTTGAAAGGGAACTCTCTTGAACTATTAGGAATGCAAACTGGTGCAGCTACGCTGTAAACCAGTATGGAAGTTCCTCAAAAAGTTCAAAACATAACTACCCTAAGACTCAGCAATTGCACTACTAGGTAATACCTAAAGAATACAAAAATACTAATCGAAGGAATACATACGTCCTGGTGTGTGTGTGTATGTGTGTGTGTGTATTACTCTGCCATTAAAAAATGAAATCTTGAGGGAGGGGCAAGATGGCCAAAGAGTAGGGTCCCCAAGTCACCTGTCACAACCAAATTACCTAGATAACCTTCAAATCATCCTGAAAATCTACGAATTCGGCCTGAAATTTAAAGACAGAACAGCTGGAATGCTACAGTGAGAAGAGTTCCCGCTTCTACCAAGTTAGGAAGATGGGGGGAAAAGGAAATAAAGAAACAAAAGGCATCCAAGGGGGAGGGGCCCCACGAGGAGCCGGGCTAAGGCTGGGGCGAGTGTCCCCAGGACAGGAGAGCACCGTCCCAGAGAAGCAGGAACTTCACCAATTTTCCCAGGTGGAAAGGCGCTGGCAGGGAGTTAGAGCAGGACCCCAGGAGGGTGGGGATGCCCTCGGGCTCCCTGGGACACTAACAGACACCTGCACCCCTGGGAGAGTGCACCGAGCTCCCAACAGGGCTGCAGCGCGCACACATTGACCCGGGAGCAGCTCGGAAGGGCTCAGGCGAAAAAGAGGCTCCGCGCGGAGGGGGCTCCGTGGCCCCCGGGGCAGCACGGAGGGGCTCGGCCGGCGGTTCCGCGGAAGGGGCTGCGCCAATGGGAGCAGGAATCCAAAAGCGCAGGCCCGGGAGCACAGGGCCTGGGGACACAGCCCAGGATCCGACCTACCCGCGGGACAGGCAAAGGCCGGGAGGGCCCAGGACCTCAAGGACGCTCCTGCCCCAAAATGAGCAGATCAAGGGCCCCGCCGCCAGAGCCTCCAGGCCCTGCAGGCTGAGAGCTCTGTAGTTACTGTGTGAGTTGAATTCAGGGCTCCAGAGCTGGCCGCCGCCACTAGGGTAGTACCTCTTGGGGACTCACGGGGTAAACAACCCCCACTGAGCCCTGCACCAGGCAAGGGGCAGAGCAGGTACCCCAAGTGCTAATGCCTGAAAATCAGCACAACAGGCCCCTCCCACAGAAGACCAGCTAGAAGGACAAATTACAGGGGAAGTCAAGGGACTTAAAGTATACAGAAACAGAAGATACTCCCTCGTGTATTTTTTTTTTTTTTTTTTTTTTTGCTGATTTCTGTTTGCTTCCCCCACCCTTTTTTTTCCTTTCTTTTTATTTCTCTTTTTCTTCCCTTTTCTTCTTTTGGTCTTTTTTCTTTTTTTGTTTCCTCTTTTCTTTCCTTCTTTCTCTCCTCTCTTTTCCTCCTTTTCCCAATACAACTTGTTTTTGGCCACTCTGCACTGAGCAAAATGACTAGAGGAAAACCTCACCACAAAAGAAAGAATCAGAAACAGTCCTCTCTCCCACAGAATTACAAAATCTGGATTACAATTCAATGTCAGAAAGCCAATTCAGAAGCACTATTATAGAGCTACTGGTGGCTCTAGAAAAAAGTATAAAGGGCTCAAGAGACTTCATGACTGCAGAATTTAGATCCAATCAGGCAGAAATTAAAAATCAATTGAATGAGATGCAATCCAAACTAGAAGTCCTAACGATGAGGGTTAACGAGGTGGAAGAACGAGTGAGTGACATAGAAGACAAGTTGATGGCAAAGAGGGAAACTTAGGAAAAAAGAGACAAACAATTAAAAAACCATGTAGATTATGGGAAATAAACGACAGCCTGAGGAGAAAAACCTACGTTTAATTGGGGTTCCCAAGGGCGCCGAAAGAGACATAGGGCCAGAATATGTATTTGAACAAATCCTAGCTGAACACTTTCCTAATCTGGGAAGGGAAACAGGCATTCAGATCCAGGAAATAGAGAGATCCCCCTAAAATAAATAAAAACCGTTCAACCCCTCGACATTTAATAGTGAAGCTTGCAAATTCCAAAGATCAAGAGAAGATCCTTAAAGCAGCAAGAGACAAGAAATCCCAGACTTTAATGGGGAAGAGAATAGGGTAACAGCAGACCACTCCACAGAGACCTGGCAGGCCAGAAAGGACTGGCAGGATATATTCAGGGTCCTAAATGAGAAGAACATGCAACCAAGAATACTTTATCCAGCAAGGCTCTCATTCAAAATGGAAGGAGAGATAAAGAGCTTCCAAGTCTGGCAGGAACTGAAAGAATATGTGACCTCCAAACCAGCTCTGCAAGAAATGTTAAGGGGGACTCTTAAAGTTCCCCTGTAAGAAGAAGTTCAGTGGAAAAATCCACAAAAACAAGGACTGAATAGATATCATGATGACACTAAGCTCATACCTTTCAATAGTAACTCTGAATGTGAACGGACTTAATGACCCCATCAAAAGGTGCAGCGTTTCATACTGGATAAAAAGAGCAGGACGCATCTATTTGCTGTCTACAGGAGACTCATTTTAGACAGAAGTACACCTACAACCTGAAAATAAAAGGTTGGAGAACCACTTACCATTTGAATGGTCCTCAATAGAAAGCAGGGGTAGCCATCCTTATATCAGATAAACTAAAATTTACCCCGAAGACTGTAGTGAGAGATGAAGAGGGACACTATATCATACTTAAAGGATCTATCCAACAAGAGGACTTAACAATCTTCAATATATATGCCCCGAATGTGGGAGCTACCAAATATATCAATCAATTAATAACCAAAGTGAAGAAATACTTAGATAATAATACACTTATACTTGGTGACTTCAATCTAGCCCTTTCTATACTAGATAGGTCTTCTAAGCACAACATCTCCAAAGAAACGAGAGCTTTAAATGATGCACTGGACCAGATGGATTTCACAGATATCTACAGAACATTACATCCAAACTCAACTGAATATACATTCTTCTCAAGTGCACATGGAACTTTCTCCAGAATTGACCACATACTGGGTCACAAATTGGGTATGAACTGATACCAAAAGATTGGGATTGTCCCCTGCATATTCTCAGAACATAATGCCTTGAAATTAGAACTAAATCACAGCAAGAAGTTTGGAAGGACCTCAAACATGTGGAGGTTAAGGACCATCCTGCTAAAAGATGAAAGGGTCAACCAGGAAATTAAGGAAGAATTAAAAAGATTCATGGAAACTAATGAGAATGAAGATACAACCATTCAAAATCTTTGGGATGCAGCAAAAGCAATCCTGAGGGGGAAATACATCGCAATACAGGCATCTATTCAAAAACTGGAAAGAACTCAAATACAAAAGCTAACCTTACAAATAAAGGAGCTGGAGAAAAAACAGCAAATAGATCCTAAACCCAGCAGAAGAAGAGAGTTAATTAAGATTCGAGCAGAACTCAATGAAATCAAGACCAGAAGAACTGTGGAACAGATTATCAAAACCAGGAGTTGGTTCTTTGAAAGAATTAATAAGATAGATAAACCATTAGCCAACCTTATGAAAAAGAAGAGAGAGAAGACTCAAATTAATAAAATCATGAATGAGAAAGGAGAGATCACTACCAACACCAAGGAAATACAAACGATTTTAAAAACATATTATGAACAGCTCTACGCCAATAAATTAGGCAATCTAGAAGAAATGGACACATTCCTGGAAAGCCACAAACTACCAAAACTGGAACAGGAAGAAATAGAAAACCTACACAGGCCAATAATCATGGAGGAAATTGAAGCAGTCATCCAAAACCTCCCAAGACACAAATGTCCAGGACTGGATGGCTTCCCAGGGGAATTCTATCAAACGTTTAAAGAAGAAAACATACCTAACTACTAAAGCTGTTTGGAAAGATAGAAAGAGATGGAATACTTCCAAATTCGTTCTTTGAGGCCAGCATAACCTTAATTCCAAAACCAGACAAAGACCCCACCAAAAAGGAGAATTACAGATCAATATCCCTGATAAACATGGATGCAAAAATTCCCAGCAAGATACTAGCCAATAGGATCCAATAGTACATTAAGAAAATTATTCACCATGAGCAAGTAGGGTTTATCTCTGGGACACAAGGCTGGTTCAACACTCGTAAACCAATCAATGTGATTCAACATATCAGTAAGAGAAAAACCAGGAACATATGATTCTCTCATTAGATGCAGAGATAGTATTTGACAAAATACATCATCCATCCCTGATCAAAACTCTTCAGAGTGTAGGGATAGAGTGAACATTCCTCAACATCTTAAAAGCCATCTATGAAAAGCCCACAGCAAATATCATTCTCAATGGGGAAGCACTGGGAGCCTTTCCCCTAAGATCAAGAACAAGACAGGGATGTCTACTCTCACCACTATTCAACATAGTACTGGAAGTCCTAGCCTCAGCAATCAGACAACAAAAAGACATTAAAGTCATTCGAATTGGCAAAGAAGAAGTCAAACTCTCCCTCTTCGCCGATGACATGATACTCTACCTAGAAAACCCAAAAGCCTCTACCCCAAGATTGCTAGAACTCATACAGCAATTTGGCAGTGTGGCAGGACACAAAATCAATACCCAGAAGTCAGTGGCATTTCTATACACTAACAATGAGATTGAAGAAATAGAAATGAAAGAGTCAGTCTCATTTACAATTGCAACTAAAAGCATAATATACCTAGGAATAAACCTAAGCAAAGAGGTAAAGGATCTATACCCTAAAAACTATAGAAGACTTCTGAAATGAATTAAGGAAGACACAAAGAGATGGAAAAATACTCCATGCTCATGGATTGGCAGAGTTAATGAGCTGAATATGTCCATGCTACCCAGGGCAATTTACACATTTAAGGCAATCCCTATCAAAATACCATGGACTTTCTTCAGAGAGTTAGAACAAATTATTTTAAGATTTGTGTGAAATCAGAAAAGACCCCGAATAGCCAGGGGAATTTTAAAAAAGAAAACCATATCTGGGGGCATCACAATGACAGATTTCAGGTTGTACTATAAAGCTTTGGTCATCCAGATAGTGTGGTACTGGCAGAAAAACAGACACATAGATCAAAGGAACAGAATAGAGAATCCAGAAATGGACCCTCAACTTTACAGTCAACTAATATTCTACAAAGCAGGAAAGACTATCCACTGGAAGAAAGACAGTCTCTTCAATAAATGATGCTGGGAAAATTGCACATCCACATGCAGAAGAATGAAACTAGACCACTCTCATTCACCATACACAAAGATAAACTCAAAATGGATGAAAGATCTAAATGTGAGACAAGATTCCATCAAAATCCTAGAGGAGAACACAGGCAATACCCTTTTTGATCTTAGCCACAGTAACTTCTTGCAAGATATATCCACGAAGGCAAAAGAAACAAAAGCAAAAATGAACTACTGGGACTTCATCAAGGTACGAAGCTTTTGCACAGCAAAGGATACAGTCAACAAAACTAAAAGACTACCTACAGAATGGGAGAAGATATTTGCAAATGACATATCAGATAAAGGGCTAGTTTCCATGGTCTATAAAGAACTTATGAAACTCTACACCAGAGAAACAAACAATCCAATCATGAAATGGGCAAAAGACATGAAGAGAAATCTCACAGAGGAAGACATAGACATGGCCAACAAGCACATGAGAAAATGCTCTGCATTACTTGCCATCAGGGAAATACAAATCAAAACCACAATGAGATACCACCTCACACCGGTGAGAATGGGGAAAATTAACAAGGCAGGAAACCACAAATGTTGGAGAGGATACGGACAAAAGGGAACCCTCTTACACTGTTGGTGGGACTGTGAACTGGTGCAGCCACTCTGGAAAACTGCGTGGAGGTTCCTCAAAGAGTTAAAAACAGACCTGCCCTACGACCCAGCAATTGCACTGTTGGGGATTTACCCCAAAGATACAGATCCCATGAAACGCCGGGACACCTGCACCCCAATGTTTCTAGCACCAATGTCCACAATAGCCAAACTGTGGAAGGAACCTCGGTGTCCATCGAAAGATGAATGGATAAAGATGTGTTTTATATATACAATGGAATATTACTCAGCCATTAGAAATGACGAATACCCACCATTTGCTTCAATGTGGATGGAACTGGAGGGTATTATGTTGAGTGAAGTGAGCCAATCGGAGAAGGAGAAACATTATATGGTCTCATTCATTTGGGGAATATAAATAATAGTGAAAGGGAATATAAGGGAAGGGAGAAGAAATGTGTGGGAAATATCAGAAAGGGAGACAGATCATGAAGACTCCTAACTCTGGGAAAGGAACTAGGGGTGGTGGAAGGGGAGGAGGGTGGGGGGTGGGGGTGAATGTGTGTCGGGCACTGAAGGGGGCACTTGACGGAATGAGCACTGGGTGGTATTCTGTATGTTGGCAAATTGAACACCAATAAAAAACAAATTCATTAGTAAAACCATAAAAATAAATAAAAAATGAAATCTTGCCAGTTGCATGGATATGGATGGAGCTAGAGTATAATGCTAAGCAAAATAAGTTAGTCATAGAAAGATAAATACTATAGGATTTCCCTCATATATGGAATTTAAGAAATAAAACAAACAAGCAAATGGACAAAGAGAGAGAGAGAGAGAGAGAGAGAGAGAGAGAGATGCAAACCAAGAAACAGACTTAACTATAGAGATCAAACATGGCTACCAGTAGGGAGATGGGTATGGGCGATGGGCTAAATAGTTGATAGAGATTAAGGAGTTAATTTGTTGTGATGAACACTGGGTTCTTTTTTTTTAAAATTTTTTTAAAGATTTTTTATATTTATTTGAGACAGAGAGCACAAATAGGGAGGACGGTCATGGGGAAAGGGAGAAGCAGACTTTCCACTGAGGAGGGAGCGCAAAACGGAGCTCTATCTCAGGACTCTGAGATCATGACAAAGGCAGATGCTTAACTGAGTCACCCAGGAACTTCTCTCTTTAAAAATGCTTTTCAATATTTTAAAAAGTATTTTTTCGAGAGAAAGAGAGAGAGATAGAGAGGGAGAGAAAGCACGAGTGGGGGTAGAGGTAGTTGGAGAGGGAGAAGCAGAGAATCCCAGACTCTGCACTGAGCACAGATCCAGAGGCAGGGTTCAAGCTCACGACCCTAAGATCATGAACTGAGCCAAAACCAGAGTTGGATGCTTAACTAACTGAGCCACCCAGGTGCCCTTAGCACTGATTGTTGTATGTAAGTGTTGAATGACTAGACTGTAACCTGAAACTAATATTACACCATAGGCTAACTAACTAGAATTTAAATAAAAACTTTGAAAAATTAAATGTATAAAAACCTTGTTTGCGTATGATACATTATTAAACACACTGAAAAAAAGAAATAATACGTCATCAGAGAAATACCAGTCAAAACAATAAGATAAGAGAACACTGCACACTTATTAGAAAGGCCACATCCAACAACAAATGCTGGTGAAAATGTTAAGTAACAGAAAATCCCATTCGGTGCTGGGAATAGAAAATGTTACAGCCAATTTAGAAGACATCTTGGCAGTTTCTTATAAAATTAAACATAATTTTTCCATATGATGTAGTAATTGTGCTTCCTTATGTTTACCCAAAGGATTAGAAAACTGACATCCACACAAAAATCTACACATGGATATTTATAGCAGCTTTATTCATAATTAACCAAACTTGGAAGTAACGAAGATCTATTTTCAGTAGGTGAATGGATAAACTGTGGTATATCTAGACAATAGAATACTATTCAATGCTAAAAAGAAATGAGCTATTACAGCATGAAATGATATAAACTAAGTGAAAGAAGCCAATCTGAAAAGCTTACATATTGTATGATTCCAAATGTATGGCATCCTAGAAATGGCAAAGCTACATAGATAGTAAAAAGATAAGCAGTTGCCAGGGGTCAGGGAGGAGAGAGGTATGAATAGACAGGGCACAGGGGATTTTAAGGGGAGTGAAATTACTCTTATGTTACTATAATGGTGTTTACTATACATAGTGCCATTATGCATTTGTCCACACCTATAGAATGTGCAAAAACAAGAGTAAGACCTAATTTAAACTAGGCTATGGGTGATAATGATGTGTCAATGTGGGTTCATTAGTGTAACAAATGTACCACTCTAGTGTGATATGTTGATAATTGAGAAGGCTATTTATGTGTTGGGGCAGGGCATTATATGGAAATTCCTGTATTTCTTGCTCGGTTTTGTTGTGAAACTAAAATTGTTCCAAAAATAAAATCTATTTTAAAACACATTAATATAATAAAAAATATAAGCTGAAAATAATGGGTATGTTATGACACCTTTTATAAAAATAATATATACATAAATGTATACTTATTGCTAGAATAAATGTAAAATGCTGTACATCAAAATAATAGTAGCACCTAATTTTTATTTTTTAAAATATTTTATTTATTTATTCATGACAGAGAGAGAGAGAGAGAGAGGCAGAGACACATGCAGAGGGAGAAGCAGGCTCTATGCAGGGAGTCTAACATGGGACTCGATCCCGGGTGTCCAGGATCACACCCCAGGATGAAGTTGGTGCTAAACCGCTGAGCCATCTGGGCTGCCCAAGCACCTAACTTTTAATTGGTACAATTTTATTTCCTTCTTTATAATTTTATGAATTTGTAACTTTTGTATAAGTTAGTGACAAAGATTTTCCTATTTTGAAAAACAAAGTTCTGTAAGTAAATATATTTTGGATATTGGTGATGTATTTCCTTCCGCAAGAATATATGTTTGCATTAATGGACCAAAGATTGAAGATGTTTTATATACAAAAAATATGTTTGTAATGTGTTCATTAGTTTTCTGAAGCTAGAAATCAATAACAAACTGTTTCTAGTGTTGATTTGGTCTGATCTTCTTGATTTGGAGCATCTTTTGCAGTATAAATATGTACCCCAAATCCATAAAACCAAGTATGAGCCCTCCAAAATAAAATGGATATTTCTGTTATTTCCTATCCTTCCTCAAGATTAACATATAAAGTCTTTAATACTTAGCATATTAGCTGTCCACTATAAAGAAAGGCTCAAAGGATAGACTAATAAAAATACTGTATTCAAAATTATAAAAAGGAAACTATGTTAGAAAAAATAGTAGTATTCTTGATAGAGAACACATGAAACCATTATTTCCTCCTTCAGGAACCTTTTGAGAGACTTTTAATGGAGATATCAGAAACTTTCCATTCAGTGAAACAATATGCGCAAATAGGAAGGATTTTACTGCAAGAAGGCAGAGGAGACAGAAGTTGTTTAAGAAAGCCACTGATCTCCATAGTAATTTCTTCATGAAGTATAAGCAAACATTTAAGTCACAGGTTTACTCACATTATTGTGGATATCCATAAAGGTCTAGTTCACTTAGTATGTCCTCATTTACTAACATGTGCTCCCTCTGCTGGATTATTGACCATACAACAAGAGAGAATATTGGGCTCGGGCAAATAATTTTGCTAATCTTAGTCCCTCCAAACATGTTGTGTGGAATATAAAATTATCAATGATTTTGGGCAGCCTGGGTGGTGCGCTCTCTCTCTCTCTCTCCTCTCTCTCTCTCTCTCTCTGTGTGTGTGTGTGTGTGTGTGTGTGTGTGTCTCATGAATAAATAAATAAAATCTTAAAAAAATAAAGTAAAATTATCAATGATTTTAAATCTTAAACAGATACAGGTAAAATGTTGTAATTTGTGGTAGTCACTTTTTTGCCTTGGCCTGTCTACTGTTTTTCCAGAATCATGAAATGTATATTTAAAAAGCCGGTGTGTCTTTTGAATTGGGCATTTGTCATTGTGATATTTTTTACAGATTGACTATCCTCTTTCCTTGCTTTTTATATATTATTTTCGTTTTAACTTATTATTGAAATTTCTGTTTGGAAATTTACTTTACACTTGCATATTGCTTTATATATTCTTCAATTTCCAGGTAACTGCAGTCCTGATTTTCCTAAAATAGTCACTGTTTATGTATTGACTGTGTAAAGGTATTAGATGGGAAATGGTTACCCTAAATGGCATATTCATAACCTCCTTGTCACTATCTACCTGTATATAAGCTTCATGTGTTTGCTTCTTTGACAAGGTGTAGACTGGTGAATTTCTCCTATTCAACTCACAGTTCCTTATTATCCCTTGAAGTAAAATTAATCTGAACAGAATGATGGATAAGCCAAAATATTTGGTGACAATGATAAAAGATAGAAGCTATTTTTCCACTGTTGAGAACTACTACTTCGAGGAGGTTAATTGATGATGGCAAAGGGATACATACCTTGCCTGCTTACATATTCTCAGATCTCTCTGGGAATTACACACTTTGCTTAACCATGAGCTATTCCTAAGACTTTGTTCTTTGATGCTGTTCTGTCCTTTGTGTGCAGTTAAAAGGACTGCTTTATTCCTGATTATTTATTCTTGATTTTTATGACTACAGAAACAAAGGGTAATAATGAATAAATAAAAGGCATATCCATGAATAGGATAAAAATGCCTGCATTAAAAACGAAAATGCACATTCCACTACTGAATTCTTTCTTTCTGGTGGTATAAATCAGTTAATAAAATAAATTTAATTGAAAATGGACAAAGCATATCCCTGTTAAAATTATTTAAACTATAGTGCCTATAACTGAGACTTTATGCATTCAATGTGCTCTGGGGTGCTCAAGTTGCATCAACAAAATGATTAGTTAATTAATTCAGAGAACAACAATAATGGTATATATTAGTAAATAGAAAACCTAAAGTCCCAAAGGACTGTATTTAGACTATTGAAGAATCATCTTGGACTTTATTTAAAGTGAGATAAAGTTTCAGGGTTTATTTTAAAGCAAATTAAAATGAATTAATGAAATGAGAAAAAATATTGTCAAGATATAGCTTGCAAGTAGAAAATAAAGATAGATTACATGATTTCCATTGAAAGTTTAAAACCAAGTAAGACACAAAAAATTACTTTGTGCATGTCTACATAGAAAAATGTCTATATAGAAAAGTCAGCGATTAGAATGCATTACATGCATTAGCCATTCATCTACTCTGTAATTGAAATGTATTATCTTCCATATAAATGCTCAAGTCCCAAAATATTCACATGTGGTTCTGACATTTGTTAAACTGGTTTCCCTAAAGACTTAGGCATAAACCAAACTTATCAAAGATCACTTATACATTTGACAAGCTTGAAAAAGAAAACAATTGAAAGAAAAAAGAGAGGAGAGTAGTTAAGATGGCAGAGTAGTAGGGGGACCCTTTGATTGCCCTGTACCTCAAACACAGCTAGATATATAAAATCATTCCAAAAACCCAAGAAATAGGTCTTAGGACTAAGAGAAAAAATCAGCACTACTAGAGGGATAAAACAGGCCACATAATGGAAGGTAGGAGGTGTGGAGACATGATTTTGGGAGAAAAGAATCACAGATGCTGCAGAGGGGAGGGAACACTGATCAGAGAGAAGGAAAAAGAGAGAGTGAGGGAGGGAGAAAGAATAGCATGCAGGGGATTGAACAAGAAAAATATTTCCTCAAAACCATTGAAAGGGAAAAGAGAGGGGCTGAGTATCACAAGTTTTATAAGCAGCAGAGCTCAAAGTCTAAATTTTTAGAAGTTTGCAAAATAGCCAGGGTGGAGCCTGGTAGCATGCATAGTGGTGCTCCTATGGAGGACTGCAGAGGCCTGGGAGCAGACACCATGGTCTAAAGATCCCTCGGGTCACACTGGGAGAGATATTTCCCCTTCTTGCAGTGAATTTTGGACATGTGGCACTGCCTTTCTGGGGACAGAATAACCAGCAGGCATCACTGAACTGTTTGGCTCATTAGCATAGTAGTAGAGACACCTACTGAAGACAGATAACCTGGACAGCTGCTTTTTGCTATACTTTACCATAAATTCTAAGACCCTGTGAGTTCCTGAGACTGGCCATCAGGGAAAAAACAGAATCCGTCCAGCTCAGTGAGAACTTCCCACAGAGGATTAGCATAGGTCTATGCCATGCCAGATCACTAAAATTTTGAGTTTAAATACAGCCAGCACACCTTAGATTAAAAAAAAAGAAAAGAAAGGAGCTCTGCACTGCCAGATGGGCAGACCTCTTGGACACAGACAGGCTGAAGACAGGATATAAGGGATGCCTGGGTCACAGGAGGGGAGATTGTTTGTTCTTCTCTGAGGACTTCCTGAACAGCAGCAGGAGTGAACTCCCCTCTCTAGGGACAAGGGAACAGGATGATACAAAATTTCCCCCTGTGTATCAACAAAGACACTTCAGTGAACATCAGAGCACCCATAGTAGAGACTTGAACAGCCTACAACAAGGCTCCCCTTCCCCCACACTCTGAAGGTACTTTTTTTACTAGGGCAAGTGTGCCTGAGAGCCAGTGCAGCAGTGAGTTTCTCTGCCAGGACCAGCACAAACCCCAATCATATATTAAGTCTATTGACCACAGATTTACTCAAAGCTTCAACTCTAGTAAAATAGGATCTAGCCTCAATGAACAAGACACAAAAACACACTTTGTTAAACCTCGCTAAAAACTGGACAAGATCTAAAAAAGCCCCAAACAGCCATAGAGAAACTCTGAAGAGGACTGACATGAAAGAAAATGGAGCCAAAACACAACAACAGGGTGAACACAGCATATATCAGAACAACTTCCTGAAATGCCAGGTCCTGGACAGTATATGACCTTTACTTAATAAAGCCTCAGGAGCAGGAAACAGAATGGGCATTCCTAACAAAGAGAACACAAAGACATGGAAAAAATGCAAAGATGGTATAATGCATCACAAAAGAACAACAATAGGTAATGGCCAGGGACCTATTTGAAACTAATAGAAGTAATATGTGTGATCTAAAATTTAAAGCAGGAGGAGGGGCAAGATGGCGGAAGAGTAGGGTCCCCAAATCACCTGTCCCCACCAGCTTACCTAGATAACCTTCAAATCATCCTGAAAATCTACGAATTCGGCCTGAGATTTAAAGAGAGACCAGCTGGAACGCTACAGTGAGAAGAGTTCCCGCTTCTATCAAGGTAGGAAGACGGGGGGGGGGGGGGGAGAAATAAAGAAACAAAAGGCCTCCAAGGGGGAGGGGCCCCGCGAGGAGCCGGGCTAAGGCCGGGGCGAGTGTCCCCAGGACAGGAAAGCCCCGAACGGAGAAGCAGGAGCTGCACCAAGGCCTCCCGGGGAATTGGAGCAGGATCCCCAGAAAGGCGGGGATGCCCTCAGGCTCCCTGGGACACTAACAGACACCTGCGCCCCGGGGAGAGTGCCCCGAGCTCCCTAAGGGCTGAGTGCGCACGCGTTGACCCGGGAGCAGCTCGTAGGCGGCTCCAGAAGAGGAAGAGGCTCCGTGCAGAGGGGGCTGCGTGGCTCCGTGAGCAGCACGGAGGGGCTGGGGTGGCGGCTCCGCGGAGAGGGCTGCACGCCCGGAGCGCGAATCCAAAGTGCAGGCCCAGGAGCACTGGGCACCCGGGACACAGCCCAGGATCCGACCTCCCCCCGGGACAGGCAGAGGCCGGGAGGGCCCAGGACAGCAAGGACGCTCCTGCCCCGAGCTGAGCAGATCAGCGGCCCCGCCCCCGGAGCCTCCAGGCCCTGCAGGCTGAGAGCTCTGTAGTTACCATGGGAGCTGAATCCTGGGCTCCACAGCTGGCCCAGCCACTGTGGTTGTTCCTCCTGGAGCCTCACGGGGTAAACAACCCCCACTGAGCCCTGCACCAGGCAGGGGGCAGAGCAGCTCCCCCAGGTGCTAACAACTGAAAATCAGCACGACAGGACCCTCCCCCAGGAGACCAGCAAAAAGGACAAGTTCCAGGGGAAGTCAAGGGACTTAAAGTATACAGAATCAGAAGATACTCCCCCGTGTTTTGTTTTGTTTTGTTTTGTTTTTTGCTTTTTGATTTCTGTTTGCTTCCCCCACCCTTTTTTTCCTTTCTTTCTTTTTCTTTCTCTTTTTATTCTCTTTTTTCTTCATTTTTTCTTTTTTCTTTTTCTCTTTTCTTTCCTTCTTTCTCTCCTCTCTTTTCCTCCTTTTCCCAACACAACTTGTTTTTGGCCACTCTTCCCTGAGCAAAATGCCTAGAAGGAAAACCTCAAAAGAAAGAATCAGAAACAGTCCTCTCTCCCACAGAGTTACAAAATCTGGATTACAATTCAATGTCACAAAGCCAATTCAGAAGGAATATTATATAGCTACTGGTGGCTCTAGAAAAAAGCATAAAGACTCAAGAGACTTCATGACTGCAGAATTTAGATCCAATCAGGCAGAAATTAAAAATCAATTGAATGAGATGCAATCCAAACTAGAAGTCCTAACGACGAGGGTTAACAAGGTGGAAGAACGAGTGAGTGACATAGAAGACAATTTGATGGCAAAGATGGAAACTGAGGAAAAAAGAGACAAACAATTACAAAACCATGAAGATAGACTAAGGGAAGTAATCTGACAGCCTGAGGAAGAAAAACCTACGTTTAATTGGGGTTCCCGAGGGCACCAAAAAGGCCAGAGGGCCAGAATACGTATTTGAACAAATCCTAGCTGAAAACTTTCCTAATCTGGGAAGGGAAACAGGCATTCAGATACAGGAAATAGAGAGATCCCCCTCTAAAATCAATAAAAACTGGTCAACACCTCAACATTTAATAGTGAAGCTTGTAAATTCCAAAGATAAAGAGAAGATCCTTAAAGCAGCAAGAGACAAGAAATCCCTCACCTTTATGTGGAGGACTATTAGGGTAACAGCAGACCTCTCCACAGAGACCTGGCAGGCCAGAAAGGGATGGCAGGATATATTCAGCGTCCTAAATGAGAAAAACATGCAACCAAGAATACAGCAAGGATATCATTCAGAATGGAAGGAGAGATAAAGAGCTTCCAAGTCTGGAACTGAAAGAATATGTGACCTCCAAACCAACTCTGCAAGAAATTTAAGGGGGAGTCTTAAAATTCCCCTTTAAGAAGACATCCAGTGGAACAATCCACAAAAACAAGGGCTGAATAGATATCAGGATGACACTAAACTCATATCTTTCAATAGTAACTCTGACCGTGAACGGGATTAATGACGCCATCAATAGGCGCAGGGTTTCAGACTGGATAAAAGAGCAGGACCAATCTATTTGCTGTCTACAAGAGACTCATTTTACACAGAAGGACACCTACAGCCTGAAAATAAAAGGTTGGAGAACCATTTACCATTCAAATGGTCCGCAAAACAAAGCAGGGTTAGCCATCCTTATACCAGACAAACTAAAATTTACCCTAAAGACTGTAGTGAGAGATGAAGAGGGACACTATATCATACTTAAAGGATCTATCCAACAAGAGGACTTAACAATCCTCAATATATATGCCCCGAATGTGGGAGCTGCCAATTATATCAATCAATTAATAACCAAACTGAAGAAATACTGAGATAATAATACACTAATACTTGGTGACTTCAATCTAGCACTTTCTATACTCGATAGGTCTTCTAAACACAACATCTCCAAAGAAATGATAGCTTTAAATGATACACTGGACCAGATGGATTTCACAGATATCTACAGAACATTACATCCAAACTCAACTGAATACACATTCTTCTCAAGTGCACATGGAACT
The DNA here is from genome assembly GCF_048418805.1 of Vulpes vulpes. Classification (NCBI taxonomy): domain Eukaryota; kingdom Metazoa; phylum Chordata; class Mammalia; order Carnivora; family Canidae; genus Vulpes; species Vulpes vulpes. The sequence continues at coordinate 60,655,449 of NC_132796.1, forward strand.
TTCTCCAGAATAGACTACATACTGGGTCACAAATCGGTTCTGAATCGATACCAAAAGATTAGTATCATCCCCTGCATATTTTCAGACCATTATAGTTTGAAATTAGAATTAAATCACAGCAAGAAGTTTGGAAGGACCTCAAACACGTGGAGGTTAAGGACCATCCTGCTAAATGATGAAAGGGTCAAACAGGAAATTAAGGAAGAATTAAAAAGATTCATGGAAACTAATGAGAATGAAGATACAGCCGTTGAAAATCTTTGGGATGCAGCAAAAGCAGTCCTGAGGGGTAAATACATCGCAATACAAGTATTCATTCAAAAACTGGAAAGAACTCAAATACAAAAGCTAACCTTACACCTAAAAGAGCTAGGAAAAAAAGAGCAAATAGATCCTACACCCAGCAGAAGAAGAGAGTTAATAAAGATTCAAGCAGAACTCAATGAAATCGAGACCAGAAGAACTGTGGAACAGAGCAACAGAACCAGGAGTTGGTTTTTTCAAAGAATTAATAAGATAGATAAACCATTAGCCAGGCTTATTAAAAAGAAGAGAGAGAAGACTCAAATGAATAAAATCATGAGTGAGAAAGGAGAGATCACTACCAACACCAAGGAAATACAAACGATTTTAAAAACATATTATGAACAGCTCTACGCCAATAAATTAGGCAATCTAGAGGAAATGGATGCATTCCTGGAACGCCACAAACTACCAAAACTGGAACAGGAAGAAATAGAAAACCTACACAGGCCAATTACCAGGGAGGAAATTGAAGCAGTCATCCAAAACCTCCCAAGACACGAAACTCCAGGGCCAGATGGCTTCCCAGGGGAATTCTATCAAACGTTTAAAGAAGAAACCATACCTATTCTACTAAAGCTGTTTGGAAAGATAGAAAGAGATGGAGTACTTCCAAAATGGTTCTATGAGGCCAGCATCACCTTAATTCCAAATCCGGACAAAGACAACACCAAAAAGGAGAATTATAGACCAATATCCCTGATGAACATGGATGCAAAAATTCTAAACAAGATACTAACCAATAGGATCCAACAATACATTAAGAAAATTATTCATCATGACCAAGTAGGATTTATCCCTGGGACACAAGGCTGTAAAACAATCAATGTGATTCATCATATCAGTAAGAGAAAAACCAAGAACCATATGATCCTCTCATTGGATGCAGAGAAAGCATTTGACAAACTACAGCATCCATTCCTGATCAAAAGTCTTCAGAGTGTTGGGATAGAGGGAACATTCCTCAACATCTTAAAAGCCATCTACGAAAAGCCCACAGCAAATATCATTCTCCATGGGGAAGCACTGGGAGCCTTTCCCCTAAGATCAGGAACAAGACAGGGATGTCCACTCTCACCACTGCTATTCAACATAGTACTAGAAGTCCTAGCCTCAGCAATCTGACAACAAAAGGACATTAAAGGCATTCAAATTGGCAATGAAGAAGTGAAACTCTCCCTCTTCTCCGTTGACATGATACTCTACATAGAAAACCCAAAAGGCTCCACCCCAAGATTGCTAGAACTCATACAGCAATTTGGTAGCATGGCAGGATACAAAATCAATGCCCAGAAATCAATGGCATTTCTATACATTAACAATGAGACTGAAGAAAGAGAAATTAAGGAGTCAATCCCATTGACAATTGCACACAAAAGCATAAGATACCTAGGAATAAACCTAACCAAAGAGGTAAAGGATCTATACCCTAAAAAATAGAGAACACTTCTGAAAGAAATTGAAGAAGACACAAGGATATGGAAAAATATTCCATGCCCATGGATTGGCAGAATTAATATTGTGAAAACGTCAATGTTACCCAGGGCAATTTACACGTTTAATGCAATCCCTATCAAAATACCATGGACTTTCTTCAGAGAGTTAGAACACATTATTTTAAGATTTGTGTGGAATCAGAAAAGACCCCAAATAGGGGAATTTTAAAAAAGAAATCCATATCTGGGGGCATCACAATGCCAGATTTCAGGTTGTATTACAAAGCTGTGGTCATCAAGACAGGGTGGTACTGGCACAAAAACAGACACATAGATCAATGGAACAGAATAGAGAACCCAGAAGTGGACCCTGAACTTTATGGTCAACTAATATTCGACATTGGAAGAAAGACTATCCTTTGGAAGAAAGACAGTCCCGTCAATAAATGGTGCTGGGAAAATTGGACATCCACATGCAGAAGAATGAAACTAGACCACTCTCTTGCACCATACACAAAGATAAACTCAGAATGGATGAAAGATCTAAATGTGAGACCATATTCCATCAAAATCCTAGAGGAGAACACAGGCAACACCCTTTTTGATCTCAGCCTCAGTAACTTCTTGCAAGATTCATCCACGAAGGCAAAAGAAAGAAAAGCAAAAATGAACTATTGGGACTTCATCAAGATAAGAAGCTTTTGCACAGCAAAGGATACAGTCAACAAAACTCAAAGGCAACCTACAGAATGGGAGGATATATTTGCAAATGACGTATCAGATAAAGGGCTAGTTTCCAAGATCTAAAAAGAACTTCTTAAACTCAACACCAAAGAAACAAACAATCCAATCATGAAATGGGAAAAAGACATGAAGAGAAATCTCACAGAGGAAGACATAGACATGGCCAACAAGCACATGAGAAAATGCTCCACATCACTGGCCATCAGGGAAATACAAATCAAAACCACAATGAGGTACCACCTCACACCAGGGAGAATCGGGAAAATTAACAAGGCAGGAAACCACAAATATTGGAGATGATGCGGAGAAAAGGGAAACCTCTTACACTGTTGGTGGGCATGTGAACTGGTGCAGCCACTCTGGAAAACTGTGTGGAGGTTCCTCAAAGCGTTAAAAATAGACCTGCCCTACGACCCAGCAATTGCACTGTTGGGGATTTACCCCAAAGATTCAGATGTAATGAAATGCCGGGACACCTGCACCCCGATGTTTATAGCAGCAATGGCCACAAAGGCTAAACTGTGGAAGGAGCCTCTGTGTCCATCAAAAGATGAATGGATAAAGAAGATGTGGTTTATGTATACAATGGAATATTACTCAGCCATTAGAAATGACGAATACCCACCATTTGCTTCAACGTGGATGGAACTGGAGGGTATTATGCTGAGTTAATTGAGTCAATCGGAGAAGGATAAACATTATATGGTCTCATTCATTTGGGGAATATAAATAATAGTGAAAGGGAATATAAGGGAAGGGAGAAGAAATGTGTGGGAAATATCAGAAAGGGGACAGAACATAAAGACCCCTAACTCTCGAAACTAACTAGGTGTGGTGGAAGGGGAGGAGGGCGGGGCGTGGGGTTGAATGGGTGACGGGCATTGAGGGTGGCACTTGACGGGATGAGCACTGGGTGTTGTTCTGTACGTTGGCAAATTGAACACCCATTAAAAATCAATTTATTATGAAAATCTAAATTAAAAAAATAGTAATAACGAAAATCTTCAGCATCTCCTGTGGTGAAAGATATGAATTTATTGTATATAACAAAATGCATATATATATTGTTCATCTCTTACAGAATGGTGTATTGGGCGGAATGGTAGTCCAATTTGATTTGCTATTAAAAAAATAGAATAATTAATCAGGAAGCACATAAACTGTTTTAACTGTTCTATATACAATAAGCTTCAACATATGAATATGAACTGTACATCTCAAAGGTTTCCTGAAAATAAATCTATTAAAATATTTTAATTTTATTGCACAATTCAAGAACAGACATTAATATATAGTAGTATCTTTCTTCAAGATATATTAAGCTTAAAATTTGAAGTTCAAAAAAAATAAAAGCATTTGAAATTTAGTGGTTTCCAGTATATGGAAAATGTTTATATTAGAAATGTGTAAACAAAAATGTATACATTAAATTCCCATTTTGATGTATATATCATTCCTCTCAAATGTTAGAGATAGCTCTTTTAATCCCTTACCTATGGAGATGCTGACAAATGTCTAACTACTCTTACATGGTGATATAAGAACTCCCAAAATATGACCCTTTTGACTTGCTATTGTGGATTGGAGCTTTGGATAGGTTAATTTAATCATTCTTTTCCTTAGTATCTGTATATTTGCAACTTTAATATTACTGCTTATTACAAGACATTCATGTTTCCCTTGAAAAGTTTATGTGAGGAGGCGTGATTGATCTTTTGAGAGGTTTGCAATCATTGTATTAGAGAACAGAGCCAAAATTCATTCTAAATAAAAACTTGAGATAGTAGAGATAATCATATGCAATTAAATATAACATCATGCTTTTCAAACACTCTGCTATGCTTCTAAAAATTCACATATCTCTTTGTGTACATTAAAAGTCTGAATCAGGGCAGCCTGGGTGGCTCAGCGGTTTAGCGCCACCTTCAGCCCAGGACCTGATCCTGGGAATCCTGGGACTCCGGATCAAGTCCCACATCCGGCTCCCTGCAGGGAGACTGCTTCTCCCTCTGCCTGTGTCTATGCCTCTCTCTCTGTGTGTCTCTCATGAATAAATAAATAAAATCTTTAAAAAAAAAGTCTGAATCACAATATATCCATGGTCCTTGAAATAAAAATTAGGTTTTACTTTCAAATATTCTTTTTGTGTTTCAAATAACATCATCTTCATATCTCAAATTCCATTACTTACTCTATTGTATATCTTCAGGGTGAAGAAGAAGAAAGTTATTGGTAATAAAAAGGAAATTCTTACACATATAAAGAAAATCATGGGACTGACAGGGATCTAGGAAGTCACTAATATACAAGAAATATATACCATATGTATAGGCAAGGTACACATTTCCAACATTACCAATTACCAATTTGACTATGTTCTTTAATTTTCCTTAATATGGTAGGTTAACCACTAAAAGAACAGAAACAAAAACTAGTGCAAACAGCATTTGATACATAGTACAAATAAAGCACAAACATGAATTCTAGGATGGAACAATGTTCATTTAATAGCATGAGAAAAGAGTGTAAGAATAAAACAATGATAATGTTAACACATAGGCTATTTTTATCCTTACTCAGTGTTCAATAAATTGTTATTTAAAAGATTTTTAAAAATAAATAAAACCGTTTTTAAATCAATTTTAAAATTTGAATGAAAAACTGTATAATGAACATATAAAATATTGTTCTTTACTACCTAATACCAAAATACTACTAAGTGATTTTTGAATTATTATTTGCATACATGAACATTTTCCTTCACAATACAATATTGAAAAATTGTTCTCAAAGATTCAACATTAAAATAATTAAACTATAGTGAAAGGGAATAAAGGAGAAAGGAGAAAAATGAGTGGGAAATATCAGAAAGGGAGACAGAACATGAGAGACTCCTAACTCTGGGAAATGAACTAGGGGTGGTGGAAGGGGAGGTGGGCGGGGGGTGGGGGTGACTGGGTGACGGGCACTGAGGGGGCACTTGATGGGATGAGCACTGGGTGTTATTCTGTATGTTGGCAAGTTGAACACCATTAAAAATAAATTTATAAATAAAATAATTAAATTAATAACTGTTATCCACAGGCAATAATGCACACTTGTTCATGAGTTAAGTAAAGTTTTCATTTATTCTTAAATAATTTGATTGAAATGTAAGTTTGTAGTATCTGTTGAATGATGAGATATAAAAACATTCATAAATCAGCATGTACAAATTCTTTTTTTTTTTATTTATTTATGATAGTCACAGAGAGAGAGAGAGAGAGAGAGAGAGAGAGAGGCAGAGACACAGGCAGAGGGAGAAGCAGGCTCCATGCACTGGGAGCCCGACGTGGGATTCGATCCCGGGTCTCCAGGATCGCGCCCTGGGCCAAAGGCAGGCGCTAAACCGCTGCGCCACCCAGGGATCCCAGCATGTATAAATTCTAACAAGCATAAAGCTTCTGAAAACTAGTTTAACCCAAATCTTCATAAATATTTACAGAGCAAGTTGAAGCTTAGTTCTTCCTTTGTGTGGCCTTTTAGAACTATTATCAGTTTTTTTTATCATTAGTCTTGGTTTTAAGGGAATTTACCAAATGATCCCTGGACTCCAATCTGTATACCTGTTGTCAGGACAAATTAATTTCTGTAGAAACCCACTATGCCTTAGATACCATCTAGCAGATGCAAGATTAATGGAGACTCTGCAAAAGTATCTGTATAGCTTGATGGGGATGAAGGAACAGGAAGGGATACCTTGAAGAAGTAAAGATCTACTGTATAATAAAGATAATATGCTTTCAATTCTTTGTAGTGATATTCAATATAAAATAATAAAATATTATATATAATACGGTACTATTGATCATTAGATACCAATATTTTTATCTAACTAGCTATACCACTCTACACATGAATATGAAATACGTTCTTAATTGTCCACTGGTTCAATTACTTTTTTTTCAAGATTTTAGATATTTATTCATTAGAGAAACACAGAGAGAGGCAGAGACACAGGCAGAGGGAGAAGTGAGCTTCCCGCAGGGAGCCCTATGTGGCACTCAATCCAGGGATCCCAGGATCATGAACTGAGTGGAAGGCAGATGCTCAACCACTTAGCCACCCAGGCATCCCTGGTTCCACTACTTTAGTAAACTAAAACAGCACATTATTTTTTAAAAAGAATCAAATTGTTAACCTTGTTATGAAAAATTAATTAATTTATTTTTAACTAAAAATAAGCCAATATTTGAAATTACTTTGTTTATTGTTGATAAATATTTTCTACATGTAGAAATGGGATTAAAAGCTCTCTATATAGATTAAAGCCTTGATAAGTAGAAACTGGACCTATACAAAAATCACACAGACACTTCAAGCTTAAGCCCTCATTTTGCTAATTTTTTTTCATTAATTTTGAGGAATGGGTGTGTGTGAGTAGGTATTCAGGAACCTGAAATACCCAGATTATATGAGGGATCTGAATTTATCAAATAATTCCCTCTCCCATCTCCTCTTGCTGAGTTTGTTTTGATGAATGGATAAAGAAGATGTGGTTTATGTATACAATGGAATATTACCCAGCGATTAGAAACGACAAATACCCACCATTTGCTTCAACGTGGATGGAACTGGAGGGTATTATGCTGAGTGAAATAAGTCAATCGGAGAAGGACAAGCAGTGTATGTTCTCATTCATTTGGGGAATATAAATAACAGTGAAAGGGAACATAAAGGAAGGGAGAAGAAATGTTGGGAAATATCAGGAAGGGAGACAGAACATAAAGACTCCTAACTCGGGGAAACGAACTAGGGGTGGTGGAAGGGGGGAGGAGGGCGGGTGTTGGAGGGGAATGGGTGACGGGCACTGAGGTGGACACTTGACGGGATGAGCACTGGGTGTTTTTCTGTATGTTGGTAAATTGAACACCAATAAAAATTAATTAAAAAAAATAAAATAAAATGCAATGATCAGTCATAAACAGATTTCTTATTAAAATATTAATTGGTAGATGAAAAAAAATAGACTGATATAAAAAGCTCATCTGATGAATCTGTTACTAACATACTGTTTAAAGTTGGATAAAACAGTAATAAATTATCTGTATCCTTATTAACTCATTATAATTACAGACATAACAAAGCTTACCCTATGTGTCTTAGGAGAAGTTTATGAGAATAAAATCAGACAATAGCTAAAGGGGAAAACCACATTGGAATAAATAAAGATTTTTCTTCTGTTATTTGTTGAATCCAAGAAACTAGAGTATTGTTTTATTTCTCATATTCTGAAATATGAAAGCATAGTGTATTAGGAAAGCAGTATGTAAAAACACTCATCTCAGAAGTCCTTGGCCTTGCTTTATGTGTATAGGAATCAGCTGGAAATTTTGTTAACATGCTGTTTCTGGAACAGTAGATTTGGAATACACTTGAAATAATGCATTTTTCACTTCTAACAAAGTAAAAAATGATGAGATGCTGCTGCTCGTCTAGAAACCACACTTTAGGTAGCAAAAGTAACATTTTTGGGTCTCATTGTCTTTTTTTGCCAAATATAGCTAATAATCTTGACCCCATAACCTTCAAAGTTTGTTGGGGAGTATGACTATATATATTCATGCTATATATATTTATACTCATAATTTATTCATATATACTCATACTATATATTCATACTCATATATTTATATATAAATGTATATACATTCAGGAAATATGTTGACTATATACATGTATATTTGGGAATTAGTTTTATATGAATAAAAGGTAAAGGCTTCCTTTTAGGTAAAAATCTTTATAATTCACAGAAATCAGCTGAGTGCCTACCATGTGTTCAGTATTGCTAGATGCTGTATGACTAAATAAATAAAAAATTACCTGCCCTCTCAGTATATAATCCAGCTTTATTCAAAACTTGTCCAAATAAATTCAGTATTAATTGACACCTTCATTTATATTTTTCTTCAATATAAGCTGTATATTCTGATTGTTTTATACTGTGTCATGCTGGTAAATGTTGTGTTTGCTGATTATTGAAATATTTTTGTGCTACCCACAGTGTCACATCTATAGATACATTATACTTGTAAGTTTAATCTACATTGTTCACATTTTCTACCAATTTCTTAAATTTACACCAAGAGTAAGCAATTTTTTTATGTACAGGGGCATACTATAAATATTTTGGTTTTTGCAAGCCATACAGCCTCTTTTGCAACTCTCCAATTCCATCATTGTAGCACTGGAACTGGGTATAGTTCAGTAAGATTTATTTACAAAAATAGATGGTAGACTATATATAGCCCACAGACTGGAGTTTGCTGATCTTAGGTTTAAAAAAATAAACAAAACAACCAAATCCTTATTTGTAGCAATTGCCAATTTCCATAGTGCAAATACTCGCACTATGTCCAGTTTCAAGTTAGCAAAGTGATATCACTGAAGGTAGAATTGGGAAGTGATGTACAGTGACATACCATTATATAGCATTCCCACTATGTGGATGAGATGTATATAATCTTAAAATCATAGATAATGGGGAAGCCCGGGTGGCTCAGCGGTTTAGCGCCACCTTCAGCCCAAGGCCTGATCCTGGAGACCCGGGATTGAGTCACGTGTCAGGCTCCCTGCATGGAGCCTGCTTCTCCTTCTGCCTGTGTCTCTGCCTCTCTCTCTCTCTCTCTCTCTCCGTGTGTGTCTCTCATGAATAAATAAATAAAATCTAAATAAAATCATAGATAATAGCAAAATAGTAAAATAATTAAGAATTGATAAATATTTGTTATCTTTGTTTATATTATAATTTATTTAATTGTAAGTTCATATAATTTAAATTTTAATCATAGGTCATTTAAAATCCAGCTCACAACATTTCTGGAAATTTAACACTTACCTCTTATGAGCCAGTAATACCACTAATTGACAGAAATAGATTTAATTGTACATTTTCACATCTTAGCCACTTATGCTGATACGACATAAATGAAGGCTTGAAGTGTAGAAAAGGAATTGGATGTGCCTGCTTCTACACCACTCTCAGATTAGCACCCACTTCCTGTTTCTTTGAACTACAGAGAACAGAAATATGGAAAAGGAGAAAAATGAAAAAAAAGAAAGGAACATATATGACAGAAAAAAGGAAAAGTTGGCAAAGATGCTACATTCCAACTGTCCTATCTCACCACTATCATAGAGAAAATGTAATTAATTCATAGCATGAGTATTCATGCTTATATAAATGAAGAATGCAATAATCTTTCTGCCCCAAAGAAATTCCCTCCAAAATCATGGTGTTCTGCATTAAAGGAGAAAAGATAAGAAATAGAAGGTGATAACTACATTGTGTTGGTCCAAACTCAAATACATCATAATGAGAAGGGAAGTGGGGAGGAGAGAAAGTGCACCATTAATTGTGAGGTCAGAGGCTGTAGGGAAGTCAAAATTTGCACCATAGGATGTAGAAAGCAAAATCTTAAATTGTAAAAGGCTATTTGCTAGAAATTCCTTTTGTGTTAATGCAGCTCTGCCATATGTTTTAGTCACATAAGATCGACAGATGAACTTACAAAGGGACTGATTTTCACCAAATCAGCCTTATTGACAAATATTTAAATTTCTTCTGTTTTTGCCACAACTCAGTTGTGAAAATAGGACCAACCCGTGGCTTTGTGTCTGGTACAAATATCTCTACATATGAACATTTCAAACCACATTCATCTGCAAAGCAAAGAAGCTTTCATGTTTCATGCTTTCTGTATCAAGCATACAGATCTGTATCATGTCAAAGTGACATGAATAAAAACTTACTGACTTCAAAAATATTTATAAGCATATATGTTTATTTAGCCTTATACAGTGTTCTGCCAATATAGGATATAAAATAGCCTAAAATAATAGTAGCTAACATGGATTTCAAAGAAAATATATATGACATATATAACATATAAATTTTGTTATTTATGAAAAATATAAATTAAGTCATATATTCAAATGGAGTTTTTCCACCTGTCCTCAGATACATCTCCTACATAATAGGAAACAAGTAAGTCTAAAGAGTGCTTTTGCACACAAGAAACCATCCACATTTTATCCAAACTATGGAACACTTCAGAGAATTACAGATAAAAGAGTGAGTCATAGATCCTCTGTGTAGCTTTGCTGAATTACTGTTTTTTAAGAAACTCATTCCAAAGCAAAGGAAACAAATCGCAAACCAACTGGGAGCTTTTTAAAGTTTATGAATAACACTTGCAAATGCGAACATGAATGGACCACCAAATTATCAGACAAAAGGTCAAAACAAGATTTAACTTTTCTTCATGAGAAACCTCTTAAGTCAATCTATTTTGCTAAGAATTAGGATATTCAGACATAATAACAAACCACTTCCATTACTTTACCTCAATTTAGAGTGAAGAGCCATTTTGCTACCAGTGTATAAATTCAGACTCCCCTCAATTCTTGCTGAAATAACAACCTCTTAAATGATCCACCTCCTCTGGCCTTTCTGATGCCCCATTCCATTCTACATACTGATGTCAGAATCATCTTTGTAAAATGCTTTGCTTGTGGCACTTTCCTGCTGAATTTTTTTTTAATGACACCCTATTTCTCACAGGATAACGTCCAAGTTCCTTAGCTAAAAGTAAGTCAAAACTGTTTTTGCAGTCATTTCCAACCCCCTTCCCATCTGCAATCCTACTTATCTCTTCTGTGTCTGATAGATGTCTGTTTATCATTCAGCCCACTTTATTTATATATTTTTAAAGATTTTATTTGTTTATTCATGGCAGACACAGAGAGAGAGAGAGAGAGGCAGAGACACAGGCAGAGGGAGAAGCAGGCTCCATGCCGGGAGCCTGACGTGGGACTCGATCCCAGTTCTCCAGGATCACACCCCAGGCTGAAAGCGGCGCTAAACGGCTGCACCACCAGGGCTGCCCTCAAGGCCCACTTTATTTATTTATTTTTTAATTTTTATTTATTTATGATAGTCACACACACAGAGAGAGAGGCAGAGACATAGGCAGAGGGAGAAGCAGGCTCCATGCACCGGGAGCCCGACGTGGGATTCGATCCCGGGGTCTCCAGGATCTCGCCCTGGGCCAAAGGCAGGCGCTAAACCGCTGCGCCACCCAGGGATCCCTCAAGGCCCACTTTAAATGTTACCTTTTTTATGAATCTTCCTATGACTTCGTCCAAATGAATTAGTCAATCTCTCCTCTGAGTTCTCCTCTGAGTATGGAGTGGGGAGGGCATGAGAAGGAAAAAAAAAGTACTTGTACAGCAATGGATTTCACCAAAAAGGTACATAAGAGGCTGCCTCTGCTTCAACCAAAGCACATTAAGTCTTATATTTTATATACATTATACATTCTGCATAAGATCTTATTTCAAAAAAATGTTATGCCTCAAAAATAGAAGCATCATAAAACACAAGTATCGTGGAAAAACATAACCTTTGAAGGTAGAAAGTACTAAGTTTTAAATAATAACTTTTCACTTACTAGATGTATGGCTTTGGGCAAATCAATTCTTCTACTTACTCCTCTAATAACATCAAAACCTGCCACTTACCTCCTTGCAAGTTATATGGTTGAGCTGAGCAATTAGGGTTTTTCTAAACATCTCCCACTACTTCATACCGTATTCAAATAAACCAGTCCATGTTTCTGGAATGCTTTTATACCACTATTTTCATGTCAAACTCTTTCACATTTCAAGACCCAGTTGAAGTGTTACTTTCTCTCTTAAGCCTAACCGTAGGCAGAACTCAATTGTCTCATACCTTTGACCTCACTTTGTGATATACAAACTCTATTATATGTTGTAATTATTTGTGTTTCCTATATCCAGGACTGAGTAAGCTCCAATATAACCCTATCAATTGTTATAATATTGAAATACTATATAAAAGGTGGTTAAGATCCAATGTCTCAAACCAAATCCCTTATACCTCTTGCCAACTCAGTTCTTCACCTAGGACACCTCCTTCAAACCTCCAGTGACCAAGCAATTAAAGGATTAACACTTGAAATCTAGAACTCTGCTCTAGCTACAGCTTGTATTTATTTTGATCCATTGGTGCCAGTACCATCCTGATGGTGAATATTTGAAAATACTTTCTTTTTATCTTCTATTAGAAGGTGAATAACCTGAGAGCATGGGTTGGATTGTTCATCCTTGTATCCTTGATGATAGAACCTCTGTTGTTCCAGGTGTTAATTATCTAGCTACTCCTTCACTTCAGTATTTCTCTCCTTTCTCATATCAACTATCTTCTACTCTCATGGAATCCCTGCCTGGGCCTACCTTACATGGACTTATGACTGGGTCTTACTCTTACTTGATCCTTACATACAAAAAACAATTCTTTCTCTCAGTTACATATATGGGAAAGTTTAAAAGTAGTTTTTGAGTGAAAAGCATACATTTGTGTATGCATTAATTATAAACTGTAATAAAACTTAACATGGTTTACAAATGCATCTCATAAAATACAGATGCTTCAATTATCAATAAGTACTGCTTTATTATTCTGTACTTTACTCCCACTCCTCACATATTGTCCAAAATGTTACGACTGACTATTCTATACAACACCTACTGTACTTTCTGAAAATATTATACAAACTCATATATGAATCACTGCTGAATAAAATTTCTATAATATTACAACTATCAAAATCCTCCTTGGAAAGATAGCTACAGGGAGTGAGAAAATAATTATCTCTTAAATTTAAATTTGCATCAAAATATATAAGACAGGTTGAAACAATTGTTTTTCTATATAAAAATACTATCATTAATCTAGAAACTTGAAGTAGAACTTGATTTATGTCCAAAAATATAATTACAGTCATAAGAAGATGCTGGTGGATGCTAATTTTCACTATGGAATCACAATCTTCTCTAAATTATTCTTTTAAGAAAAGGTATCTGTACTTTCATTTTACCAAACACAAAATTAAATTATGATTATTGTAATAGTAGTAGAATTTTGCATGCTCTGCTGTTTTTATTTATTAATCGATTCATTCATTAAACACATATTCATTGAATGTTAGTTCTGTGCCAGGTGCTAAGAAACAAAAATACTGTACAGTGTCTGATAATAAAGTGCTCACATTAGCAAACTAACACATTCATTTTTAAAGAAAGTATTTATTTTTTAATTTTTTAAATAATAAATTTATTTTTTATTGGTGTTCAATTTGCCAACATACAGAATAACACCCAGTGCTCATCCCGTCAAGTGCCCCCCTCAGTGCCCCTCACCCATTCACCCCACCCCCCACCCTCCTCCCCTTCCACCACCCCTAGTTCATCTCCCAGAGTTAAGAGTCTTTATGTTCTGTCTCCCTTTCTGATATTTCCTACCCATTTCTTCTCCCTTCCCTTCTATTCCTTTTCACTATTATTTATATTCCCCAAATGAATGAGAACATATAATGTTTGTCCTTCTCCGATTGACTTATTTCACTCAGCATAATACCCTCCAGTTCCATCCACGTTGAAGCAAATGGTGGGTATTTGTCATTTCTAATGGCTGAGGAATATTCCATTGTATACATAAACCACATCTTGTTTATCCATTCATCTTTCGATGGACACCAAGGCTCCTTCCACAGTTTGGCTATTGTAGACATTGCTGCTATAAACATCAGGGTGCAGGTGTCCCGGCGTTTCATTGCATCTGTATCTTTGGGGTAAATCCCAGTGTAATTGCTGGGTCGTAGGGCAGGTCTATTTTTAACTCTTTGAGGAACCTCTGCACAGTTTTCCAGAGTGGCTGCACCATTTCACCTTCCCACCAACAGTGTAAGAGGGTTCCCTTTTTTTTTAAGAGGGTTCCCTTTTAAAGAAAGTATTTATATGATACTATTAACTCCTAAGACTCAGTTTTATAGAACACAGACAGAAACAGGAAAAAATATTCTCTGAAGACATGTTCCTTATAATGGCAGATAAGTTGATTTAGACTAATTTCCCCTGGCTCTTGGTGATTGTAACTGAAAAGCTAGAAAATATTTTTTCAATTCTTAAAAACATACAGAAACTAAGAAAATACTGAGAAATTACTGCAATGAGATGTGGTAGAGAACAGTAAACCAAATAGAGTTTTACCCTTGGAGCATGTTCAGATTTTAAAAAGGCAGTGGAGAGATAGAGCTGAATATTGAGTGGCTTCCTAATATTAAGCAGAAAAGAAGTCAAAGTCCAGGATCTGCAAAAGATGGATATCTAATATACTTACCCTGATTTTGAGTAGGAACACAAGACGTCAAACGCTAGTTATAAGGGCAAGCCAGAAAGAAATTAACATCCATAGAAATTACAGTCTTATTTGAGGCCAGAAAATAAGAAGCTTTGAAATAGTTGGTTTGTTATTTTGCCCAGGAAACTAACAAAAGCAAACTAAAATCATCATTGGAGAAAAATTTAGTATAATCTGAGATTTTATACTTTTTCTGCAAAATGTATTGAATGTTCAAAACACATTCACAGGAAAATAGACCCACAAGAAAAGCAAACCCTCATAAACTAGAGACAGAAAAACCGATAGACAACAAAAACAGACACATGGAGACTCTAGATATTATTAGATATTATGAAACATAGACTGTGAAACAATTAAGCTTATTTTATTCAAGAAACTGTTTAGCTTAAAATTTTAACTGGGAAATGAAACAAGAGCATACATATATAGAGATGGAATTAAAACTCCAAACTTGGGATCCCTGGGTGGCTCAGCAGTTGAGCATCTACCTTCAGCCCAGGGCGTGATACTGGAGTCCCAGGATCGAGTCCCACATCGGGCTCCCTGCATGGAGCCTGCTTCTCCCTCTGCCTGTGTCTCTGCCTCTCTCTCTCTCTTTCATGAATAAATAAATAGAATCTTAAAAAAGTATTACCATTAAAAAAACCTCCAAACTTGAAAAATACTATGACAAAATTAAGAACTGATTAAATGAGTTTCAGAATAAATTATGCACCATTGAATATAAGCTTAGTGAACCGGGGAGCAGATGAGAATAAACTATGCAAAACAAATTCCAAAGTAATATCGTAATGGAATGTATGAAAGAGAAAGTAAAAGATACAATGTGATACCTTTAATAGAGTCCTAGAAAAAGATAAAAATAAATAGGGCATAATCAATGTTAGAAAAAATCGTGGCTGAGAATTTTTATTAAAGATTTTATTTATTTATTCAATCATGAGAGACACAGAGAGAGACAGAGGCACAGGCAAAGGGGAAAAAAAAGCAGGCCCCATGCAGGGATCCCAGTGTGGGACTCCATCCTAGGACTCCAGGATCACTCTGGGCTGAAGGCAGCACTAAACCACTGAGCCACCCAGGCTGCCTGAGAATTTTCTGTTAAAAAAGAAATTCAATTCACATATTCTGCCAATTTAACAAATTCTAAGCAGGAAAAAAAAATCCAAAGCTGGGCACATTTTAGAGAAACTATAGAAAACTAAAAGCATATATTTTAAAATTTATCAGAATACAAAAGCAATTTACTTTCAAAGAAGTAGCAGTTATAAAGACATCTGTCTGAATTCTCCACAACTTCAGTGGAAGCCATAAGATAAAGGAATGCTACTTTCAATGTCCTTGTAGGAAATAACTGCCAATTCTAGAATTCTATACTCAACAGAAACATCTTCTAAGAAAGAAGAGTAGAGACAAATTTGAAAAGGTTTACGACAAGAAAAACAATAAAGGAAATTCTTAAGTTCTTAGCAGTTAAAATGAAAAAAATTCCAAATGGATAATCACAGATGTAGGAAGAAATGAAATGAAGAATAACAAAAGAAAACAAAAGCTATATAAGATGTTATATTGTATATAGATATATGTATGTAAAGAGAGGGGAAGAGAAGAGGAGAAAAAAGAGGGAAAAGAAGGAAGAAAATTAAAATACAATACACAATTAGCATATAATTCAAGAATGGTGATGAAAAATAGAATTAAAGTTTTATAAGTTCCTCACATTGTCCTGGAGAAAAACAAAAAATCAAGCAACATTATATTTTCATAATTCAAGGATATAAAAATTTTAAAGTAACTCAGTAGTCTATATGACTTCCAAACAGAGGGAGAAATATAAGAAAAATTATATGAAAATTTAAAAAATCAAGGAATGAATGAGGAAGCTATGGATGGAAAATAGAAATGGTAAGACATTAAAAGCACAAAGTAAGATGATAGTTAAACCTAAATATATTGTTAATTACACTAAATATAAATGGACTAAATGTTACCATCTTAAAAATATATACTGTCAGACTTAATGAAATAGAAAAACTCAATTTATGCTATTTCCAAAAGACAGAACCAAATATAATACAGAAAAGTCAAAATATAAAAGGATAGAAAAAGATGATTAAAGCACTAAGCAAAAGAAAGCAAAGAAATATCAGACAAAAGTAAACATCAAGGCGGGGTGCCTGAGTGGCTCAGTTGGTTAAGCTTCTGCTTTCTGCTTAGGTTATGATCCTGGGATCCTGGGATGGAGCCCCACATCAGTCTCTCATCTCACCCAGGAGTGGGGAGTCTGCTTCTCCCCTTCCCTCTGTGTTCTCTGTCTCCCACTATACTCTCATTCTCTCTCGAGTAAATAAATAGTATTTTTAAAAAATAAACTTCAGAGCAAAAAGATTATTAGAAACAAAAGGATCAGTATATAATGATGAAAGTTTGTTTCATCAGGATAAAATACAAGTACCAAATGAACACATGCCATAAAGCAAAACTGAATAAATATATAGGAGAAGTAGACAAATCCACAATCATAGTAGAGGTTTTAACACACCCGTATGTGCACTTGATAGAACAAGCAAAGAAAAAAATTATTATAAATATAGACTGGAATATTGTTACTAAAAAACTTGATTTCATGCAGATATATTTACATCTATGCACCCAAAAGTGCAACACATTCTTTAAGATTTTATTTATTTATTTATTTATTTATTTATTTGAGAGAGAGTCAGAGCAAGAGCTAGAGTGAAAGAAAGAGAGCACAGGATGGGGAGAGGGGCAGAGGCAGAGGGAGGGGGAGAAGCAGACTCCCTGCTGAGCCCAGGGAGTTCCCAGGTCTGGGAACATGACCTGAGCCCAAGGCAGATGTTTAATCAACTGAACCACCCAGACTCCAGAACATACATTCTTTTCAAGATTACATGGATTATTTCTTTTTTTAAAAGACCATATATGTGTCTAAAAACAAATATTAACGTATACCAAACAGTGGAATACTGCAGAATGTGTCACAATGCACATATGGTCAAAAAGATTTAAAAAAAAATAACCAGAGACATCTCCACATGTTTTAAAGAATACACTTTTAAGCAGTTTATTAGACAGAAAAGAAATAATGGGAAAAAGGAAAATATTTAACAAAACAATAATGAGAATACTAAGTATCAGAACCTGTGCAGTCAGTGTAAAACATAAAAGAAAATGAGCAGCCTTGAAATCTTATATTAGGAAAACTACAGAAAATAACTAGCTTGTAATTCATCTTAGTAAATTAAGAAATGGATATCAAAATAAAACCAAATAAAGAAGAAGGGAAAATAAGATAAATAGAGATTAACAAAGAGAAAATACTACCATAAAGAAGATTGGAAAAGCTAACAGTTAATTCTCAGAAGGGTTTATAGTTACATTCCTCTTACAAATAAGCAAGAAAAAATAAGCACAAGTAACCAGGATCAAAAATTTAAAAAGGACAAAACCAAAAATCTTGCAGTAATTATAAAGATAAAAAAAAACTTTATAATGATTAGATTAAATGCATGATCCAAGTAGAAAATTTAGCTGAAGTTTCCAAGATCTATAAAAAACTTACTAAACTCAACAGCAAAGAAACAAACAATCTAATCATGAAATGAGCAAAAGACATGAAGAGAAATCTCACAAAGGAAGACATAGACATGGCCAACAAGCACAGGAGGAAATGATCCGCATCACTGGCCATCAGGGAAATACAAATCAAAACCACAATGAGATACCACCTCACACCAGTGAGAATGGGGAAAATTAACAAGGCAGGAAACCACAAATGTTGGCGAGGATGTGGAGAAAGGGGAACCCTCTTGCACTGTTGGTGGGAATGTGAACTGGTGCAGCCACTCTGGAAAACTGTGTGGAGGTTCCTCAAAGAGTTAACAATAGATCTGCCCTACGACCCAGCAATTGCACTGTTGGGGATTTACCCCAAAGATACAGATGCAATGAAACGCCAGGACACCTGCACCCTGATGTTTCTAGCAGCAATGTCCACAATAGCTAAACTGTGGAAGGAGCCTCGGTGTCCATCGAAAGAAGAATGGATAAAGAAGATGAATGATAGTGAAAGGGAATATAAAGGAAGGGAGAAGAAATGTTGGGAAATATCAGGAAGGGAGACAGAACATAAAGACTCCTAACTCGGGGAAACGAACTAGGGGTGGTGGAGGGGGAGGAGGGCGGGTGTTGGAGGGGAATGGGTGACGGGCACTGAGGTGGACACTTGACGGGATGAGCACTGGGTGTTTATCTGTATGTTGGTAAATTGAACACCAATAAAAATTAATTAAAAAAAAAAGATGTGGTCTATGTATACAATGGAATATTACTCAGCCATTAAAAATGACAAATAGCCACCATTTGCTTCGAATGGAACTGGAGGGTATTATGCTGAGTGAAATAAGTCAATCAGAGAAGGACAAACATTATGTGGTCTCATTCATTTGGGGAATATAAAAAATAGTGAAAGGGAATGAAGGGGAAAGGAGAAAAAAATGAGTGGGAAATATCAGAAAGGGAGACAGAACATGAAAGTCTCCTAACTGGGAAACGAACTAGGGGTGGTGGAAGGGGAGGTGGGCGGGGGGTAGGGGTGATTGGGTGACGGGCACTGAGGGGGGCACCTGATGGGATGAGCACTGGGTGTTATTCTGTATGTTGGCAAATTGAACACCAATAAAAATAAATTTAAATTAAAAAAAAGAAAATTTAGCTGAAATTAATATACTTCTAGAAAAAATGTAGATTATCAAAAATCAAAAAAATAATAGGTAGACTGATAAATTTTATAACTAATAAAGTCATCTAATTCATATCCTAACATTCTCACTAAGGAGATTCATGCCTAGGTGACCTCACCATAGCTTCAGCCTTACACAAACTCTTTCAAAAAATAAAAAAAAAAAGAAAAGAATACGTTTCAAAATTTATATATGAGGCTACCATATCATTGATAGCAAAATGTCAAAAACAGCATAGTGATATCAGCAAGATGGTAGAACTCAAAGTCCCTGAAGTAATTCTCACATAAAAAATATCATCCCTCCCAAAAGAAAGAAAGAAACAAAGAAAATGTAAGAAGAGAAAAGCAAAAACAAGAAAAGAAGAGAAAAAGAAACCTATTTGAGAATTCCATAACCCAAAAAAGAAGTTGCTGTACTCCAGAAAAGCACAAACCTGAGAATAGCTACACTGGAATGGGTAAGAAAAACCATTTCAATAGCTATCTTGGGTTTATTAAACTATGGCTCCTATTTGGATTTTCATTTTCTTCTGGAAACCCCAGTTTATTTGGCATAGATATTGTCCAGAATAAACCAATATCTTCACCATTTTCCACAAAAACATTGGAGATACAAGCTGAAGGCAGCAGTAATGAATATAGAGGTAGAGATGAAGAAGAAAATGATGAGCTGCCCCAAATAGCAGTTATTGAAGTAAAAGAAGATACTTTTTACTCCAAAGAGTGTAAACTATTTTATAACTATTTTATAAGAAAGAGAAAGGTGTGGGTACTTTGTATTTAAAACCTACAGTAAGGATGCCTGGGTGGTTCAGTGGTTGAGCATCTGCGTTTTGCTCAGGGCATGATCTCAGCCAGAGTCATGGGATGGAGTCCCACATCAGGCTCCCTATAGGGAGCCTGCTTCTCCCTCTGCCTATGTCTCTGCTGCTCTCATAAATAAATAAATAAAAGTATTTTAAAATTATATAAATAAATAATAAAACCTACAGTAAATCAGAAATCGCAACTTTTAATGTGGGCTGACACCAATTGAGAAACGTTGCTGAATGTTATTCCACCCAATATGCCATGTATTCAAACTGGAAAAAACAACATGCTTATTGTATGTGTTCCACATCCACATATCAATGAGAAGGATGCCATCATCCCTGTTACCATTTTAGTTTGGGTAAAAATAGATGAGGATGCAGCTAAGTTGCATAAAATTTTACTGGAGAAAAAAGATGTCTGAACATACTTCGATGGAAGAATTTTTCACTAAATTGCTGCTTCCCCACCACCTCTTAAACTTAGTTTTTCTTCTCTTCTTACTTTTACATTCTAAGAATTTATAGATAACTTAAAACTTTTGTGATTAATATGGCCAATAAAATCTTTAAATGTTAAGTGTCAAGAAATTGCCTTCTTTCTTAAGAACTGACTAATGTATAAAATACATTTGAATGAAAAATTTTGGAAGATTTTTAATGAATTACAAATAATTTCTTAGTAGGCTGAAATAATGATATCAGACTTCCCAAAGACTTTCTGATACACAGGTTTTGGAGTCTGCTGGCAAGGTTTTCCAATAGACCCGGTATCCAGAAGGAAACTTGCTTATAGCACTCGCTCTAGTGCGCTTGTCCAATTTTGGAAAGCGGCACTCTTCCCAAATGAATCCTGCTACCACCATGTGACAGAAGCATTTTCCCTTTGTTTTGTTTATTGAGTTTTACTTTATTTTATTTTATTTTTTAAAGATTGTATCTATTTTAAAGCTGAACCCTAGAGCACCTGGGTGGCTCAGTGGTTGAGCATCTGTCTTTGGCTTAGTTATGATCCCAGAGTCCTGGGATCGAGTCTCTCACCAGATTCCCCATGGGGAGCCTGCTTCTCCTGCTGCCTATGTCTCTGATTCTCTGTGTCTCTCATGAATAAATAAATAAATAAAATCTTTAAAAACTAAAGCTAAATCCTGAGTACCAAATGTTCTCCCTCAGCATTAAAATATTTAGCTTTTTATTTGCAGACATTGACCTTTAACTCTGTAGGCTGCTTTATGTGATTCAGGAACTACTTTTTCATTTTAAAAGGACTATGACAGCCATCAAAAAGAATGAAATTTTGCCATTTCCAATGACAGGGCTGGAGATAGAGGGTATTATGCTAAGCAAAATAAGTCAGAGAAAACAACATATGATTTTACTCATATCTGGAATATAAAAAACAAAACAGATGAACAATAAGATGAAATTTGAGAGGGAGGCAAAGCATAAAAGATGCTGAACTCTAGGAAACAAACTGCAGGTTACTGAAGGGAAGGTAGGGAGAAGAGATAATTGGGTGATGGGCATTAAGGAAGGCACTTGATGTAATGAGCACTGTGTGTTTTGCAACTTATGAATCATTAAATTCTATCTCTGGAACTAATAATAATAAAAAAGAAACAAGTGGCTTGTTTGGTTTTATAGATTGCGTTTTTTAGTTTAATTCATGAGGTGCTGTTACTTCTGTATTCCCTTACAAACAAAGAGAATAGAGGGAGATTGCAAATAATGAGGTTTAAAAGCACAAGTTTAGTAGCTTATAGTTTATAGAACACAGAGGGCAAATCCTTGTAAAAAAAGAAAATTAAGTCAAAGTTAACCATAGTACAAAAGAAAGAGAATATTTCTTAGTTATTTGTACCATGATGAACCCTATAGATCTAAGAGCTACTTAGTACTTGAATCCCAGGAGCTTTTATTAGATATGAATCATGTAAATAAACTAGGATACATGCAATAAGATAATGGAAGTAAAATTATCTGTGTAAATATTGCATTTAACTTTAGACAGAAGTATATTCTACATCTGATATCTGAAATTTCCATTTAATTTTTAAGAGAAAGGTATTTAGTATGTCCATTTGGAAGAGAGCCATGGTTATGCACAAGAATATCTGTGTCAATTTCTTGACAGCTGTTAGGTAACTAATCCGAGTATTCTCTGAAGTCTCTGGGCATAAGACTTAGATGCATATTTCAATGTTTAAATGTCCAGTCTTATTCCTCATTAATTTTTTAATGCTGGTACTGGATGATCTTGTTTAAAAGTTCAAGGTCTGTGTCTGAGTGCTCACAGTTATATATTATGATGTTTTTATTTTTTATTTTTTTATTTTATTTATTTATTTTTTAAAAGATTTTATTCATTCATTTATGTCAGACACACAGAAAGAGAGAGGCAGAGACACAGGCAGAGGGAGAAGCAGGCTCCATGCAGGGAACCCGATGCAGGACTCAATCCCGGGACTCTATCTGGAACTCCAAGATCAAGCTCTGGGCCGAAGTTTTCGCTAAACCACTGGGCCACCGGGGCTGCCCTTTTTATTTTTTAATTCATGTGTGACACAGAAAGAGAGGCAGAGACTTAAGCAGAGGCAGAAGCAGGCTACCTATGGGGAGCCTGATGTGGGACTTGATCCCGGGATCACACCTTGAGCTGAAGGCAGACACGCAACCACTGAGCCACCTAGGAGTTTCTATATATTATGATCTTTAGTACATGTCTTCTGACTTAGAATAGTCAAAATAATTATAAATAGTATATTTGCTTTTTAAAAGAACAAAGGTATAATTTTTAGATATAAAGGGAACAGGGAAATCATTTTATCATAAAATATGTTAACTCAAATATTTTAGGCATGGTAGTTGGTCTAACGTTTATCATGAGATTCTTGTACTACTGTTTTCTGATTCCAGTGAAAGAATTTGGCCCTGTGTGTGACTCTGGATAAAGACAAAGAGAGAGAGGTGCTTACACTTTTATAGAATGTGGTCAAATTTACACTGGGAGATCTAGAGAAAGACTGGCAATTATTTTTGCATTTTATTTTTAGAATTGAGAATATTTGTGAGTTTTTGTTACAGGTGATTTATAGTAAACAGGTGGTCAATACTGTTACAGTATTACTGGCCCGGCTTCTTCATTTTAAGTTCATCCAGCTGTTAGAAGGTTGAGGAAAAACAGGGTACAAGTCAATCCTGTGTGTCCCACCTTAGCCACACATGCTCCTGGGGTCCCCAAGAACTGGTAGATCTCTTAGATACTTTCAGGGGTATCGTAGTGGCAATAGCCTTTGCATGTTCAATGGGGAATTTATCAAAAATGGTCTGAAAACATCAGGATTCGGTCACCTGTCAAACCCTCTGAAAAGATGGCTTATATTTTTTTACATTAGTGGATATGTGTGGCTTTCTCTTTCCCTAACATTGCCAGCAAATTGTTGCTGCTAAGAATCACTTTTATTTATTTATTTTTTTTAAAATTTTTTTTTAATTTTTATTTATTTATGACAGTCAGAGAGAGAGAGAGAGAGGCAGAGACACAGGCAGAGGGAGAAGCAGGCTCCATGCACCGGGAGCCCGATGTGGGATTCGATCCCAGGTCTCCAGGATCGCGCCCTGGGCCAAAGGCAGGCGCCAAACCGCTGCGCCACCCAGGGATCCCTAAGAATCACTTTTAAAGTTTTGGGGGTTTTTTATTCATGAGAGATAGAGAGAGAGGCAGAGGCAGGGGGAGGGGGAGAAGCAGGCTCCATGCAGGGAGCCCAATGTGGGACTCAATCCTGGGACTCCAGGATCACACCCGGAGCCAAAGGCAGATGCTCAACTGCTGAGCTACCCAGGTGCCCCAAGACTCACTTTAAAAATGGTAATTACAGGGACAAATGTGATGCATGTGCCATAACCCACAATGTGATATTTCCTTCATGTCACTTCTGTTTTATGAACTTGTCAGTCTCCACTTTAATTATGTATTAATACAAAAGAGCCTGAGGGTGGGTATATTTTACTATAAAATCTAAATACTTGTATATTACTTGGGGGAAGGGGTCCCTTTGGCCCCCAGAAGGCTCACCATTTTCCCATACTGTATTAACAGCTAAATTCTGCCCCATTCATTTAGTTAAATTTATTTTTAACACAATATTAGAAATTAAGCTTTAGAATGTTTAAAGTAGACTGGAATTTTCATGTTTAGTTGGAGAATCTATGAAGTGTATCACCTATGTGGCATGAAGTGTTTTTAATATTTAATTCTAAATCAGTTTGTGTTACATCTTGAAAAATATTGAAAATCCCACTTGCATTTTTTAAAACTGCTGTGCGTCCATTTCATCCTTTTGAGCATTCCCCAATAAGCACAAAATTGAGCATTGTGCTGTCTTTGATATTGGAATTATAGGCATAAAATGTGTGTCCAGTTTTTAAAGAAGTTTAGATTGGGTTTTCCTTGGAAAGACAAGTCTAATCATTTATGAACTGATTTACCTTAAAAGCATTATAATTTTGCAATTTTGGTTCTAAATTATATTTTCAATCTGCTGTATGCCAAAAAAATCTACCTGTGCTGGGGAAGAGAAAAAAAAATTCCACCTTACTACTAGAGTACAAAACAAATTATTACTGAGAAAGCCTTTTTGCTTTAGTTTTAAAGTTAAACAAGTTGTTTCCTTTTAAGCATTTTTCAGTTATTATTCTATTTCAGAACACTCAAAATGCAAGCACAGTGCATTTGAAGGCTTTGCAAACCAAACGGCTCATCCAGCACCCCTGGGTATTCATTCTTATTTTTGAAGTGAGAATTTTCAGTATAAATTTATGTGTCCTGTGGTACCAGTAGGTGATTGTGAAAAGCCAGTCCAAACCTCTTTTCTTTCAGTCAGTGTTCTTAAGTCAGTGTTCTTGGCCACAGGCAATCCTGGTAAGGACTATGGATCCTGCTTGATGCAGACAATTGTAACAGGGATGTAAAACTTCTTAGCAAGCAAATGGATAAGTTTGCTATTTTACATAAGAAATGTTTTTCTAAAACTAAAATACTTTAATTGTCAGACAATGTGTTATCAGTTTTTATTACTTTTTGAGAAAGTATAATAATCCATGAAATGTGAATAAATGGAAAGTAAAGAAATACCAGAAAAGAACACACAGAGGCAGTAAGTAAAGAAGTTTAAACAAAGAAATAAAAAATATATATTTTAAGTAAACAGAAACCAAAAGGAAACAAAGATGGCCATGCTTACATCCAACAAGATATATTTTAAATCACTGTCAAAAAAGGCTAAAAGAAGGATATTATATAAATGACTAAAGGGTCAATTCACCAAGAAGGTAGAATAATTATAAATAAACATGAACTCAACATCAGAATACCCAAATACATGAAGCAAATATTCACAAAACTGATGAGAGAAATAAATAGCAACAAATAATAGCAGGGGTTTTCATATCCCACTTTCAATAATGGATAGAACATACATACAGAAGTTCAATAAGAAGATAGAGAACTTAACTCTATTAAGTACATAGACCAAATAGATATATAAAAACATTCTACCCAACAAGAGCAGAACACATATTCTTCTCAAGCACACATGGAACATTCTCCAAGATAAGTCAATTTTTAGATCACAAAATAAGTCTTAACAAATTTACAATTGATATCATATCAAGTATCTTTTCTTATTGCAGTAAAATAAACTAGAAATTAATAATTGGAAGAAAACTGGAAATTCAACAATATTTGGAAAATGAACAACACGTTTTTGAAAAAGTTATAGTCAAAGAGAAAATCAAAGGGAAACTAGAAATATTTTGGTAGAAATGAAAACGAAAACACAACATAAAAATCTTAGGGAATGCAGCAAAAGCAATACTGAGAGGAAAGTTAAAACACCTACCTTGAAAAAGAAAAGGAAACCTCAAGCAAACAATATAACTTTACAACTCAAAAAATTCGGAGATGTCCAATTTTCCCAGCACCATTTATTGAAGAGACTGTCTTTCTTCCAGTGGATAGTCTTTCCTCCAATGTCGAATATTAGTTGACCATAAAGTTGAGGGTCCACTTCTGGATTCTCTATTCTGTTCCATTGATCTATGTGTCTGTTTTTGTGCCAGTACCACATTGTATTGATGACCACAGCTTTGTAGTACAACCTGAAATCTGGCATTGTGATGCCCCCAGATATGGATTTCTTTTTTAAAATTCCCCTGGCTATTCGGGGTCTTTTCTGATTCCACACAAATCTTAAAATAATTTGTTCTAACTCTCTGAAGAAAGTCCATGGTATTTTGATAGGGATTGCATTAAACGTGTAAATTGCCCTGGGTAACATTGACATTTTCACAATATTAATTCTGCCAATCCATGAGCATGGAATATTTTTCCATCTCTTTGTGTCTTCCTCAATTTCTTTCAGAAGTGTTCTATAGTTTTTAGGGTATAGATCCTTTACTTCTTTGGTTAGGTTTATTCCTAGGTATCTTATGCTTTTGGGTGCAAATGTAAATGGGATTAGCTCCTTAATTTCTCTTTCTTCAGTCTCATTGTTAGTGTCTAGAAATGCCACTGACTTCTGGGAATTGGTTTTGTATCCCGCCACACTGCCAAATTGCTGTATGAGTTCTAGCAATCTTGGGGTGGAGGCTTTTGGGTTTTCTATGTAGAGTATCATGTCATCGGCGAAGAGGGAGAGTTTGACTTCTTCTCTGCCAATTTGAATGCCTTTAATGTCTTTTTGTTGTCTGATTGCCAAGACTAGAACTTCTACTACTATGTTGAATAGCAGTGGTGAGAGTGGACATCCCTGTCTTGTTCCTGATCTTAGGGAAAAGGCTCCCAGTGCTTCCCATTGAGAATTATATTTGCTGTGAGTTTTTCATGCAGAAGAATGAAACTAGACCACTCTCTTTCACCATACACAAAGATAAACTCAAAATGGATAAAAGATCTAAATGTGAGACAAGATTCCATCAAAATCCTAGAGGAGAACACAGGCAACACCCTTTTTGAACTCGGCCACAGTAACTTCTTGCAAGATACATCCATGAAGGCAAAAGAAACAAAAGCAAAAATGAACTATTGGGACTTCATCAAGATAAGAAGCTTTTGCACAGCAAAGGATACAGTCAACAAAACCAAAAGACAACCTGCAGAATGGGAGAAGATATTTGCAAATGACATATCAGATAAAGGGCTAGTTTCCAAGATCTATAAGGAACTTATTAAACTCAACACCAAAGAAACAAACAATCCATCATGAAATGGGCAAAAGACATGAAGAGAAATCTCACAGAGGAAGACATAGACATGGCCAACAAGCACAGGAGGAAATACTCTGCATCACTTGCCATCAGGGAAATACAAATCAAAACCACAATGAGATACCACCTCACACCAGTGAGAATGGGGAAAATTAACAAGGCAGGAAACCACAAATGTTGGAGGGAATGTGTAGAAAGGGGAATCCTCTTGCACTGTTGGTGGGAATGTGCACTGGGACAGCCACCTTGAAAACTATGTGGAGGTTCCTCAAAGAGTTAAAAATAGAACTACCCTATGACCCAGCCATTGCACTACTGGGGATTTACCCCAAAGATGCAGGTGCAGTGAAATACCAAGATACCTGCACCCCGATGTTTCTAGCAGCAATGTCCACAATAGCGAAACTGTGGAAGGTGGCTCGGTGTCCATCTAAATATGAATGGAGAAAGATGTGGTATATATATATATATATATATATATATATATATATATATATATACATATATATATAGACTTACTTCACTCAGCATAATACCCTCCAGTTCTATCCACATTGAGGCACATAGTGGGTATTTGTCATTTCTAATGGCTGAGTAATATTATATATATAGTGACAAATATAGTGACAAATGCCCACTATAAGTAAGTCAATCGGAGAAGGACAAACATTATATGGTCTCATTCATTCGGTGAATACAAAAAATAGTGAAAGGGATTCAAGGGGAAAGGAGAGAAAATGAGTGGGAAATATCAGAGAGGGTGACAGAACATGAGAGACTCCTAACTGAGAAACGAACAAGGGGTGGTAGAAGGGGAGGTGGGCTGGGGGATAGGGCACCTGGGTGATGGGCACTGAGGGGGGCACCTGACGGGATGAGCACTTGGTGTTATACCATATGTTGGCAATTAGAACTCCAATAAAAAAAATATACCAAAAAAAAAAATCAAACCTCACGTACTCTAGTGCTGCTGATTCAGATAAGTCTCTTTTTTTATCCTTATTGTTTACTTATTCAATAAATCATTTTTCTAAGCCAAAAAAATAAATAAAATAAAAATAAAGAAGAAACCATATTTGAGATGCTAGGATGGGCACAAATATTGGTTGGGAGCTGCCTGAGAGAGTAGACAGTTTTGGTCATTGAGAGGGGAAGGCATCAGGGAGCTCACTTAGCATAAAGGAATTCCCATAGTGTCTGGCCTTGAAACAAGAAGGTCTGAATTCCATGAATTTGCCCTAGCAGTGAGACTTAGAACCTGAAACTTTAAACATCTGCTGACTCAGCACTTAGCAAACTGGGAGAGTGAATGACTGCCAGGCCCTTACTTTAAGGAGATAAGGACTCAAGGAGAGGCAATATATAAAGAACAGTTTGAACAATGGGAGGGAGATTTGTTTATACTGTTTATGAAGCCAGTGGGAAAATTCTCTGGGAACAAAGGAGTTTCCAGGCACCATTTTATTCCCCTGGCCCCCAGCATAAAAGCAGAGACAAGTGCATGAGGCAGCATTACATAGACACTTGCTACCCAACAGGCTTGCAATATGGCTCAATCACTAGTTCTCCTGAGCACTTGCCAACTCCATTCCTGCTGGCCTTGGCCCTGGGCTTAGAGCAAATTCTATTAAGGCTTTACATGGCTCAGCCAACAGCTACCTCTGTGTACTGCACTCCCTTGGCTACCACCTTTCATGGGATTTGGCTTCAGGGCTAATTTTGATAATGATATATGTAACCCACCCACCCAGCCATACTCATATATGCCCCTCTCCCCAACTACCACATTCAGCATTCACCTATGATGCATAAAGACACAGTGTGCCTTGCCCAGCCACCATTCACACAGACACCACATGCCCTGGCTGCTGTGGCTGCCACCATGCTTTGAGGGATTGGCCTAGGACTAGAGGATCAGTATGAATTTTGCTAATGCAGCATGTACCCTGCCAGGCTGCCACAGACTACCAACTACTACCGTCTTCTTGACTAGCCTTTACATACATGGACACTGCACCCAAGGGATACTCACTGCTTGCTACCACCTCAGGCATGCACCTTGCCCTTGGCTGCTGCCACTAGTGTGCACCACAACCCTGGCTACCACACTTCAGAAGATCCAGACTAGGTCTAATGACTCAGTACAAATTTTGCTAACACCACTACCCCATCCCCAAACTCTCCTAAGGTCAGTGCCCCACAGAAACAGCCTGTCTGGATCTCACTAACACCACAGAGTGCAAGCACAGCCCAGAACACAGTCAGTGCAGAAGTCTGGACTGAGAGGGAAAGCTACCCAACTACAATAGCAGTATGCAAGCAACATAGGAGTCTCCTCTGATGTGATGTTCCAGGTACTAGTGAACAAGGAACACTGCAGGTCACTAAAGGACTTATTCTACAAAAAAGTCACTACCTTCAAGATCAGAGGATGTGGCAGACTTTCCTAAACACAGAAACAGATACAAAGAGGTAGACAAAATAAGGAGACAGTAGAAATTTTCCCAAATGAAAGAACATTACAAAAACATAGCAGGAGATCTAAGTGAAACAGAAATAAATAGTATGTCTGCTAGATAATTTGAAGTAATGATCATAAAGGTACTCACAGGGTTTGAGTAAGGAGTGGAGAACATCAGTGAGACCCTAAAAAAAGAAAAAGAAAACTAATATATCATGAAATGAAGAATTCAATAAATGAAGTTAAAAATACAATAGTTGGAATGAATAGGAGGCTACAGGAAGCAGAGGAAGAGATCAGTGACCTGGAGGTAGAGTATTGGAAAGCAATCAAGTTGGCAGAGGAGAGACAAATAATGCATGAGAAAAGACTTAGAGAACTCAATGACTCCATTAAGTGTAATAACATCCACATTATAGGGATAAGAAGGAAAAGAGAGAGAAAATATGGCAGAAAATTTATTTGAAGAAATAATAGCTGATAAATTCTCTAATCTGGGGAAGCACATAGATATCCAGATCCAGAAGGCACAGGGAACCCACAACAAAATCAACAAAAGCAGATCCATTAGTCATATTGTAATTGGAAAGGAAAAATGTATTGATAAAAATTATGAATAAAGAAGATGTGATATATATATACACATATATAACATATATGTATATATATAATAGAATACTACTCATTCATCAAAAAATGAAATCTCACCATTTGAAATGATATGGTTGGAACTAGAGGGTATTATGCTAACGAAAATAAGTAAATCAGAGAAAGACAAATATCATATAATCTTACTCATATGTGAAATTTAAGAAACAAAACAGATCATAGGAGAAGGGAGGGGAAAAATAAGACAAAATAAGAGAGGGAGACAAACCTCTTAATCAGAGTAAACAAACTGAGGGTTGCTGGAGGGAGGGAAGTGGGGCAATGGGGTAAATATGTGATGGACATTAGGAAGGGCATGTGATATAATGAGCACTGGGTATTATATAAAACTGATGAACCCATGAACTCTACCTCTGAAATTTATAATACACCACATGTTAATTAACTGAATTTAAATAAGATAATATTTTTAAAAGAAAATAATTAAAAACATCAGGATAAAATAAGTCTTTAGCTTTTAATGGAAAAACCTCATAAGGCTACCAGCAGATTTTTCAGCAGAAACTGCAAGCCAGAAGTGAGTAACATGATATGTTCAAAGTATTGAATGGGAAAAATCCGTAGCCAAGAATACTCTATCCAGAAAGGCTGTCATTCAGAATAAAAGGAGAGTTAAAGAGTTTCACAGACAAACAAAAATTAAAGAAGTTCATGACCACCGAACCAGCCCAGCAAGAAATATTAAAGAGGAAACTTTGAGTAGAAAGAAAAAACCTAATGACAGTATGAAAGTACAAAACACAAAAGAAGTAAAAATGAATATTTCTGGAGAAAATAGAATATTTCTGTAAAAATTAGGGAAATTACAAGATAAAAAGAAAGTAAAATATGACAGTATGTACCTAAAACGTGAGGACAAGAGGAGTAAAGAAGGGGTTCAAACTTAAGCAATCACCAACCTAATATAGACTGCTATATGAAGATGTTATATACAAGCCTAATGGAAACCACAAAATAAAAATCCACTAATAGATACTCAAAGAATAGCAAAAGAAATCCAACTATATCATTAATGAAAACAAGCAAAACAAGAAACAGAGAAAGAGAAAAAGTCTCAGAGAAAAATGTCAGAAACATCTACAAAACATGTAAAATGTGGCAATAAATACCTATCAATAATTACTTTGAATCAGAAAGCTCCAATAAAATGACATAGGGTGATGAAATGGAAAAACGAAAAGCAAAAGAAAACAAAACAAAATACCCACAAGATCCATCTATATGCTGCCTATAAGAAACTCATTTTAGACCTAAAGACACATGCAGATTGAAGGTGAAGGTATGGAGAAAGACTTACCATGCAAATTGATATGAAAAGAAAAACATATAGGCAACAAAATAGACTCTGAAACAAAGACTATAATAGCATAAGGCACTACACAATCATTTTTTTAAAGATTTTATTTATTTATTCATGAGAGACAGAGAGAGAGAAAGAGGCAGAGACACAGGCAGTGGGAGAAGCAGGTTCCATGCAGAGAGCCTGACGTGGGACTCGATACCTGGTCTCCAGGATCACACCTGGGCTGCAGGCGGAGCTAAACCGCTGCACCACTGGGGCTGCCCAACACTACGTAATCATTAAGGGGACAATCCAACAAGATGATATAAAATAATTATAAATATTTATGCACTTAACATGGGAATAGCCAAATACTTAAAATAGTTAATAACAAACATACAGGAATTAATCAATAGCAATACAGTAATAGTAGGGGATTTTAATACTTCACTTACATCAATGGATAGATAATCCAAACAGAGTATCGACAAAGGAAAAATGGCTGTGAATGACCCACTGGAACAGATGGATTTAACAGATATATTCAGAACATAACATCCTAAAAAAGCCAAATACCATTCTTTTCAAGGGCATTTGTAACATGCTCCAGAATAGATCACGTATCAGTCCACAAAGCAGGTCTCAAAAATTTGAAAAGATTAAAGTTGTTTCATGCATCTTTTCTAACCACAAAGTTAGAAACTAAAAATTAATCACAAGAAAAAATCGGACAGAGAACAAATATACATGGAACTTAAGTAACATGCTACTAAACATTAAATGGGTCAAAAAAAATCAAAGAGGAAATAAAATACATGGAGATAAATGCAAATGAAAAAAATGATCTAAAACTTTTGGGATGCAAACAAAAGCTATTCTAAAAGGAAAGTTTAGAATGATAGAGGCCTACCTCAGGAAGCAAGAAAAATCTCAATAAACAACCTACTAAAAATTAGAGCAGAAATAAATGAAATAGGAACTAGGAAAACAAAAACAATAGAACAGATTAATAAAATTAGGAACTGGTTCTTTGGAAAGATCAACAAATTTGTTACACCTTTAGTGAGACTCATTAAAAAAGAGAGAAAAACAAGAAGACAGAGAGAACTCAAGTAATCAAAATCAGAAATGAAAGAGGAGAAAACATCCAATATGACAGAAATACAAAGGATTATAAAAGAATATTATGAAAAATTGCTTGCCAACAAATTGGACAAGCTAGGAGAAATGGAGAAATTCTTAGAAACATACAACCTCCCAAAAAGGAATCAGAAAGAAATAGAAAATTTGAGCAGACCAATTATGAACAAAGTAATTGAATCATTAATCAAAAAATTCTCAGCAAACAAAAGGTGAGGACCAGACAGCTTCATATGATAATTCTATCAAACATTTAAAGACAAGTTAATATCAATTATTTAGAAACTATTCCAAAAAATAGATAGAAAATAACATTTCAAAATTCATTCTATGGCGCTAGTATTATCCTGATGCTACAATCAGATGAAACTACAAAAAAACGAACTACAGTCTACTCTCCCTGACGAACATAGATGCAAACATTCTCAACAAAATACTAGCAAACCAAATCCAACAATAAATTAGAAAATTATTCACTATGATCAATTGTGATTTATTCCTGGTATGTAAGGGTGGCTCAATATTCACAAATCAATCAATGTGATGCATCACATTAGGAGAAAAGATAAAAACCTCATGATTATTTCAATAGATGCAGAAACTGCATTTGACAAAATAAAACACTAATTCATGATGCAAACATTCAGGTTTAGAGGGAAGGAACACACCTTAAATAATAAAGACCGTGTAAAAAATAAAACAAACCAGCTCACATCATGCTTAATGAGGATAATAAGTGTTTTTCCCTTATAATCAGGAACAAGACAAAAATGTTCACTCTCACCACTTTTATTCAACATAGTATTGGAAGTCCTAGCCACAGCCATCAGCAACAAAAAGAAATAAAAGGCCTCCAAATTGGTAAAGGAGAATTAAAATTTTAACTATTTGCAAATGGCTTTAAACCATATATAGAAAATCCTAAAGACTCCACTAGAGAACTACTAAAACGGACAAATATTCCAATAAAGTTACAGGATACAAAGTTAATGCACAATAAAGCATCAGAAAGGGAAATTAATAAAATAATTATATTCACAATTGCAACAAAAATAATAAAATACCTAGGACTAAACTTAAATAAACAGTGAAAGTGTACTCTGAAAATTATAAAAAATGATTTAAGAAATCGAAGTTGACACAGAGCAATGGAAAAACATTCCATGCTCATGAATTGGAAGAAAAAAAATATTGTTGCAATATCTATACTACCCAAAACAATCTACACATTTAATGTAATCCCTATTAAAATACCAACAGGATTTTTCATGGACTAGAACAAAAGTCTTAAAATTTATATGAAAGCACAAAAGATCACAAATAACTAGAACAATCTTGAAAAAAGAATGCAAAACTGGAGGTATCACAATTCCACCCTTCAGGTTATATTACAAAGCCATAGGAATTGGGACATCCTGCTGGCTCAGTCAGTAGAGCATGTAACTCGTTTTTAAAAAGATTTTATTTATTTATTCATGAGAGAGAGAGAGAGAGGGACAGAGACAGAGACATAGGTAGAGGGAGAAGCAGGATCTCTGCAGGAAGCCAGGTGTGGAACTTGATCCCAGGAGCCCAGGATCACGACCTGAGCCAAAGGCAGATACTCAACCACTGAGCCACCCAGGTGCCCCAGAGCATGTAACTCTCTGTTCAAATCAGTTCATGAGGGATCCCTGGGTGGCGCAGCGCCTGCCTTTGGCCCAGGGCGCGATCCTGGAGACCCGGGATCGAATCCCACATCGGGCTCCCGGTGCTTGGAGCCTGCTTCTCCCTCTGCCTGTGTCTCTGCCTCTCTCT
Source organism: Vulpes vulpes (assembly GCF_048418805.1). Classification (NCBI taxonomy): domain Eukaryota; kingdom Metazoa; phylum Chordata; class Mammalia; order Carnivora; family Canidae; genus Vulpes; species Vulpes vulpes. The sequence goes on from NC_132796.1 coordinate 60,690,386, forward strand.
CTCTCTGTGACTATCATAAATAAAAATTAAAAAAAAACTTTAAAACAAATTAAAAAAAATCAGTTCATGATCTCAGGGTCATGGAATCGAGCTCCACTTGGGGTTCCCTGCTCAGCAGGAAGTCTACTTGAGATTCTTTCTCTCCCTCTCCCACTGCCCCACCCCTGCTCTTTCTCTCAAAATAATCTTTAAATAAATTTTTTTAAATGCTGTATTAATCAAAATAGTATGGTACTGGCACAATAATAGACACATATCAATAGGAAAAAAAGAGAAAACCCAGAAATAAACCCATAACTATAGGGTCAATTAATCTTTAACAAAAGAGACAAGAATATGCAATGAGAAAAACACAGTCTCCTCCACAAATGGCGTTGGAAAACATGAACATGCAGAATAATAAAGTAAGATCACTTTCCTACAACATACAAAAAGTAAACTCAAAATTGATTAAAGACATAAATGTGAGAGCTGAAACATAAAAATCCTAGAATAGAACACTGGCAGTAATTTATCTGATGTCAGTCAGATAAATCTTTCTAGATACGTCTCCTGAGGCAAGGGAAACAAAAGCAAAAATAAACTATTGGAACTACATTAAAATAAAAAACCTTCTACACTGTGAAGGAAGCAATGAACAAAACTAGATGGCAAATATCTGATGAAGGTTAGTATTCAAAATACATAAAGAACATATAAAACTCAGCACTCTAAAAAAACAATCCAATTAGGAAATGGGCAGAGAGCCTGAATAGACGTTTTTCTGAGAAAAACCATACAGATGGCCAATGGATTCATGAAATCATGTTTAACATCACTTATCATCTGGGAAATGCAAATGAAAACTACAGTGAGATAGCACCTCACACCTGTCAGAATAGCAACAAAACAAAACAAAACAAAACAAAACACCAAGAAAATAAGCGAAGAGAAGGTGTGGAGAAAAAGGAAACCTCATGCACTGTTGTGGGAATGGAAACTGAGGCAGCCACTATAGAAAATAGTATAGAGGTTCCTCAAAAATAGAACTGTTCTATTATCTAGTAATCATGGTATTGGACATTTACCCATAAATACAGCAACACTAATTCAAACACATACACACACTTTTATGTTTATACCAGCATTATTTAGTCAAATTCTGGAAGCAGCCCATGTGTCCATCAGTAGAAGAATGAATAACTCTGGGAAACGAACTAGGGGTGGTGGAAGGGGAGGATGGCGGGGGATGGGGGTGAATGGGTGATGGGCACTGAGGGGGGCACTTGACGGGATGAGCACTGGGTGTTATTCTGTATGTTGGCAAATTGAACACCAATAAAAAATAAACTTATTATTAAAAAAAAAGAAATGGTGTATATATAAAATGGAATATTGGGATCCCTGGGTGGCGCAGCGGTTTGGCGCCTGCCTTTGGCCCAGGGCGCGATCCTGGAGACCCGGGATCGAATCCCACATCGGGCTCCCGGTGCATGGAGCCTGCTTCTCCCTCTGCCTGTGTCTCTGCCTCTCTCTCTCTCTCTCTCTGTGACTATCATAAATAAAGATTTAAAAAAAAAAAGGAATATTATTCAACTATAATAAAGGATGAGGGGGGTGCCTGGCTGACTCAGTGGTTGAGTGTCTGCCTTTGGCTCAGGTCGTGATCCCGTGGTCGTGGGATCAAGTCGCACATCAGACTTACCACAGGGAGCCTGTTTCTCCCTCTGCCTGTGCCTCTGCCTCTCTCTGTGTGTCTCTCACGAACAAAAATATAAAATCTTAAAAAAAAAGAATGAGTGGCGCCTGGGTGGCTCAGTATCAGTATGGGAGAGTATCTCTTTTTTTTTAATTTTTATTTATTTATGATAGGCACACAGTAAGAGAGAGAGAGGCAGAGACACAGGCAGAGGGAGAAGCAGGCTCCATGCACTGGGAGCCCGACGTGGGACTCGATCCCGGATCTCCAGGATCGCGCCTTGGACCAAAGGCAGGCGCCAAACCGCTGCGCCACCCAGGGATCCCAGTATCTCTTTTTTTAATAATAAATTTATTTTTTATTGGTGTTCAATTTGCCAACATACAGAATAACACCCAGTGCTCATCCCGTCAAGTGCCCCCCTCAGTGCCTGCCACCCATTCACCCCCACCCCCCGCCCACCTCCCCTTCCACCACCCCTAGTTCGTTTCCCAGAGTTAGGAATCTTCATGTTCTGTCTCCCTTTCTGATACTTCCTACCCATTTCTTCTCAGTATGGGAGAGTATCTGATTTTTTATTTTGGCTCGACTCATGATCTCAGGGTCATGAGATCCAGCCCTGCATCAGGCTTCATGCTTAGTTCAGAGACTTCTTGTCCCTTTCCCTCTGCCCCTCCCCCCACTTCTCATAAATAAATAAATTTTTTTTTTCTTTTTAAAGAGTCGAGGCTCCTCAAGAAAAAATGTTTTTAAAATATGTTATTTGGGACGCCTGGGTGGTTCACCGGCTAAGTGTGTCTGCCTTCGGCTCAGGGTGTGATCCCGGAGTCCCAGGTTGGAGTCCCATATCAGGCTCCCTGCATGGAACCTGTTTCTCCTTCTGCCTAAGTCTCTGCCTCTCTCTCTCTGTGTCTCTCATGAATAAATAAATAAAATATTTTAAAGAAATTCATTTTAACAATGTATAATGGATTGATTAATATGCCTTAATCTCATAATAATTTTAATGAACATTTTTAGAGAACCAGAATATTGAAGATCTTAAAGGCATCTGATCTAATCTCAGTCCAGTCTCTTCTATTTCTATTCATTCTTCACACATCTATTACAGTATCTTTCTACCAGAGGAGGGTGATTCTTGTAGACTTAATTTTTAATGCTAACACTGAAATAGTTTTGCCCCAAAATATTGTTGCTGATTGTAATATAAAATTATAATTCTGTATCTTATATAAAACGTATTATATAAGAGCCAGTCAACTGGCACTTAACAATTGAATCTTTTTTAAAAAATTATTTATTTATTCTTCTTCTCTAAATTATGGTATATCCTTAAAAGGAAATAGTATGGGGGTGGCACATGGATGGCTCAGCCTGAAGAGCATGCAGCTCTTGATGTTGGGGTTGTGAGTTCAAGCCCCACACTGGAGTGTCAAGATTACTCAAAAAACTAGTAAATTTCAAAATTACTTAAAAAGTAGATGAAATAGGGCAGCCCGGGGGGCTCAGTGGTTTAGTGCCACTTTCAGCCCAGGGCATGATCCTGGAGACCTGGGATCAAGTCCCACATCGGGCTCCCTGCATGGAGCCTGCTTCTACCTCTGCCTGTGTCTCTGCCTCTCTCTGTGTCTCTCATGAATAAATAAATAAAATCTTTTAAAAAATAAATGAAATAGTATGCAACATCTAAAAAATATTTAGGAAGAATTTGTAATAACAGAGAATTTGCATAAGGTAATGTTAAGTTGAAAATACAATCATGTAAGATTTATTTTTTAAAAATGTATGTATGTATGTATGTATGTATTTATTTGAGGGGAAGAAAGAGCAGAAGGAAAGGGACAGAGAGAATCTCAAGCAAACTGCCCACTAAGTGTGGAGCCTATGTGGGACTCGACCCCACAACCCTGAGATCATGACCTGAGCTGAAATCAAGAGTCAGATACTTAACCAACTGAGCCACCCAGGCACCCTAAGCATATAAAGTTTCTTAAAGTATTATCACAATTTTATGTATAGATACTTAAAAGCAAAGAAAAACTGGAAAAATTGTCACCAAAATGTTAAATGTGAATGGTGGGAATGTTTTCTTGGTTAGGTAGTAATATATTCTACATAAATAGCGATTGAAAAACTGCAATTTTAGGTCATATTAACAAAATTATGGTTTACTGTTAAAAAAGAGCAATAGTTCCATTGTGATTTGCACTGCTCAAATATCACCTAAAATTACTTCAGTTCACTACCTTGTAAGAGTAGTTTTGACCATAACAGAGTGCCAAGTGTATGTAATCTAGGATAGTGAGTGCTATGGACTGAATTGGGTCCTCCTTCCAAATTTACATGTTGAAGCCCAATCCCTAATGTGATTGTATCTAGAAATATGGTCTTTAGGAGGTAATTAAGATTAAATAAGGCCATAAGGGTGGGATCCTAATCTGATAGAATTTATGAAGCAGATTTCTCTGCCTCTCTCTTTCTCTGTTTCTCTTTCTCTCTCAGGCTTGCATGCTCTCTCTCTCTCTCTCTCTCTCTCTCTTCTCTCTCTCTCTCTCTCTCTCTCTCTCTCTCTCTCCCTCTCTGTCTCATAGGAGGACACAGAAAGAAGGAGACCATCTGCAAGTCAGGAAAACAGCCTTCACCAGACCTGACCCAACCATGCAGGCACCCTGATCTTGCACTTCCAGCTCACAATTGTGAGAAATAAATACCTATGGTATTATAAGTATTACACCGTATTAGTCTATGGTATTTTTTATGGCAGCTTACACAGACTAATACAGTGAGTGATCTTAAAACCAATTCAGCGATGAATGGATAGAGTGCGGATTTTAAGAATGGACAAAAAGAAGAAGGTAAGGCAGATAAATTTTCAGATATTTAAAGAAATGGCATATGAAAACAGAAATTGTCTTGCAAAACTAGAAAGTTAGAAGACTTGAGTTCAATATAAGAAATATCTTTCTAACAAAAAAGAAATATCTTTCTAAGAAAACTGTGCCAAAATGGAATAAGATGCTTTTGGAGGTGGTGAGCTCCTTATCAGTCAACATCAGTAAAGACTAGAGGACATTGCTTAGGAATGTTTTAGAGGAGTTTTCTGCATTAATTTAGATGACTTTTTTTTTTTTCATGATAGTCACACACACACACACACAGAGAGAGAGAGAGAGAGAGAGAGAGAGGCAGAGACACAGGCAGAGGGAGAAGCAGGCTCCATGCAGGGAGCCCGACGTGGGATTCGATCCTGGGTCTCCAGGACCGTGCCCTGGGCCAAAGGCAGGCGCTAAACCGCTGCACCACCCAGGGATCCCCAATTTAGAAAACTTTTGAAGTCCCATCTAACTCCAGCTTTCTCTGTCTCAAGGTTTCATCCCAACATTCCACACTGTTGAAATCTTTCAGACTTTTAATTTTCCTATAACATATTAATTATCCTTGAAATCATCTAAATGCGGTTTCTATGCTTTTATTTCAGTTGTTTATTAAAACCTGAAGAATTGGGACGCCTGAGTGGCTCACCAGTTAAGCATCTGCCTTCGGCTCAGAGTGTGATCCTTGAGTCCTGGGATTAAGTCCCACAGTAGGCTCCCTGCATGGAGCCTGCTTCTCCCTCTGCCTATGTCTCCTCCTCACTCTCTGTGTGTGTCTATCATGAATGAATAAATAAAATATTTTTTTAAAAAATAAAAAATAAATAAAACATGAAGAATGGAGCAAGACCTACTATAGAACCTTATCCCATGCTCCTAGAGAACAGATTCATTAGCCATTAATCATTTCCATAACACAGCTATTTTTTACCTATTTTTATAGGTTCTCTATACCAGTACCTGTGTCATTTGTTTGAAATCCACTTTGACATAATTATCTTCCCATAAAAATTAATATTCTCATATCAGTTGATCCATTTATTTGCTGACCTAATTGTTCTCCAATGTGAATGGTGACAGTGAAAACTGTGGTGAAATAAGAAATTCAAAATGTATAAATCTTCGAGGAATAACTCTTATCGTTCCTACACAAAAAGCAAAATAATCAAAACACTGTATGATGTTTATGATGTACTCGGTCTTACTTACCATTTATAGCATTAGTTTCATGGTATAGTATTTCTGAGCTTAAAACTCAGGACAACAGGATACCATCTTCTTCCACTTTATTTATGTATGTATGTATGTATGTATGTATGTATGTATGTATTTAAATTTATTCATGAGAGAGAGAAGAGAGAAAGGCAGAGACACAGGCACAGGGAGAAGCAGGCTCCATGCAGGGAGCCTGATGTGGGACTTGATCCCAGGACTCCAGGATCAGGCCCTGGGCCAAAGGCAGGTGCTAAACCGCTGAGCCACTTAGGGATCCCCTCTCCTTCTATTTTAGTATTAGAGGAAGACTCTCAAGTCTTGGCAGAGGTAGGTAGATCTGTGACTCAATCTTACTCTTGTCATATTTTACTCTGGAAGGACTTAATGGATGAATTTCAGGGATAAAAACAGCTTATAGGCACTGTTTCCAGAGGATGTTCCACATGCCAATGATAAAAGTTGAAATGTTTGAGAAAGCCCCACAGAGCTCTTGTATTAAGGGAAGAGATTTTCAACAGCGATGACTAGATTCCAGAAGGTATATCAGAGTACAAAGCAAGAAAACAATATTAGGGGTGAAGAAGAGGGCAATTACCATGGCAAGTGAGTAGCAGTAGGAGAACAAGTGATAGCAGTTTCTGAGAAGGAAAGCAGGACCTATGCACATACATGGTTGTTAAAAGCTCTCTTACTGGGAAATGCATTCAGTGGGGAATTGACATCTACATAAAAACAAATTAAGACAAACTAGAAATCTCACAATAAAATAATGGAACAAGTATTATTAAAGTAACAAATACTTATTAGCCATTACTGTATGTCAGGCACTATGATGAATATGATAAGCAATTTATATGATCATGCCTTTTAATTCTCATAACCACTCCATGAGGTAGGTTCCAATGCTATCCTCATTTTCCTAAATGAAAGTCACAGTTTCAGAAATGATATGGATTCAAGGCCACTTATTAAGTGGCAGGGCTGAGTTCAAAGCCGGGTCTGTATAATTCTCAGCTCAACTCAATCTCTCTTCTATTATTTAAAACTTTCCACATTTAGGCTCAAAGGTTTATTACAAATAGCTTAATAATTCAATTTACACATTAAAATATTTACTGGCAAGAAAGGAGCATGTTTAGGTTTCTATTTGAAATAAATCAAAATTAGATCTATTCTTTATAAAAATCATTTTTGTGTTCATAATTTCTTTGGACATTGTAGCATCTGATGCACCTACCACTAGTCTTATTGGTCATGCACATATATTTTCCAAGGAAGAAATCTATTTTACTTTACAAATTCTGCACTGCCCTCACTGAGAACTAAGGAATGCTTAGCTTTGTCCCATAACCATATCTCTCAATTTGAGGAAAATACAGTCAATGTATTGAACATTAAAAAAGTACATTGCATCACTCAATACCATCTATAAATCATTCCACTCCTTCCATGCCCCTAATCATTTGACAAATCATTTTACTGTAAACAAATTTTGGGGCCATTGTGTGATCATTCCCACTTGGAAAACATACTGTTTCCCCTCCATGAAACTAGAACAGGTCTGAGAGAAAGGAAATTATTAAGCATTCTACTGAGTTTTTCCTCCCCAACAAAAACCAAGATAGAGGTCAATGAATAAGTATTTGCAGACTGGAACTTGAATCCTCTAGGGTGACTATAGGCTAATTAATAATTAATGCCAGAGCCATGGTGTTTGAAGTGCAGATGTGATAACTGGAGGCCTGGCAGCGTTGTTCAGAGGAAGCAGATTTAGATGCTATAGGGAATAGACACTCCCTTGCCGGCTGGCTCAGGGATACAGTCTGGGTGCAAAGCAGGGCCTGTGGTTTAGATTATATTCCCCTCAGCTGTTAATTACCTGAACCTACTTTGAAGTTTTTCTCTTTTTATCCTCTGCATGAAAAGAGATTGGTTCAGCCAAGGGACTTAGAGAAATGATCAAATACATGGGGTGGAGGGTAACCGGTGGTAATAGAACTTCAGATATAAGAAGATAACGAAGAAAAACACATAGCAGAACATACAAGAACATGCAGTATTAGGAAATGTTGAATTGTTTCATTGTCTCGAGCACATTGCGTTTCTCTCAGTTCTAATGAAATTGATTTTAAGTAAATGTATTTAAACTTTCTCTGAATAGATATAACAAAGAATTTCCATCTGTCCTACTATATAGTGATTTGACAAGAGACAGGTGCTTTACAATGCCATATATAATTTAATAAAGTCATTTAAATTTCCTCATATTTAAAGCAACTTAATGATAAGGACATTAACAGAGTCAGCCACAAACTGCTTCTATACAACCTATTTGTGGTCAAACCACTCATTCTCAGAATACAAATTGAAGGTGCCATTGCCCAGTGGGGGAAGCTATTAGATATTAGAAAATTATGGAAATAAAAAAATAAAATAAAAAAAAAGAAAATTATGGAAATAGACTGCAGTTGAAAGAAATCTGAAAAGAAATGATAGTAGGATTAACTCCATTATAAAGTGCCCTGGTTTGTTTTCAGGATATATGTGCATATGCACATAATTTAAAGAAGCATGGTCATTAAGTATCTAGCAAGTGGTTTACAGCATGTCTGGATTAGAATTAAATGTCAAGGTTTTTTTTTCTTTCTATTTTTAAATGCTATTTTTAGTTCAGTTACTCCATACAAAGCACTTTCCTGAGATATATGCCATTCACAAATGAACAAGAATCTCTCTTTTGGTGCAGTACATTACAGTCATGAAATAATTAATTTTCAACTGTGAGAAGTATCTTTGTATCTTTTTAATAGAAAAATGGCACTGAAAGCGCTATCAAAAGAAATTGCGTACGTACATTGAAAATGACACCTGTGGATGCAATATCAACTGACTAAAATGACATAAAATGATCACAACCAAATGACTGAGTAATGATCACTTAGCTCAGACAGGACACATAGAACTCCATGCAGAGAACTTGTTTTGGAATTCTATTTCATTTACTTTCCATTTCTACTTAAAAGAACACTTCCGTGAACAGAGTCCTTAAACTTTTAAGTCAGGTTGAAAAACTAGAAATTTGCTCTTTAGAATCTATAGCTCAAAACGCAAATTCCAAAAAAAAAAAAATGTAGGGCTTGCATCATTGCACTATTTAAATTCTCTCAAGCAAGAAAATAGTCATGTACCTAAAGGTCTTCTATCAAAAACAAACAAACAAACAAACAAATGCACTGGGAATTTTTACGATTTGATGTGTAATACAGCTCTCTCAGTTGTGGTTTTCATTCTAAGAACATGTGTAAACCAACACTTAGATTATGTAAAAATAACAAAAACCATATTCATCTCCATGCAATTTAGTTTCTTATACTAACATAAGGCAGTGGGGCCAAATTACAGAAAGCATAGTCTACTTTTGTACTGATTTTATCTCTCATCAACTATCTCTGCTGTGTTATATTGCTAGAGTCCAAAATGTTAAAATATAGCAATTTTTCCAGGCTTTAAATACAAACTTTGTATGTTGAGTTCCCTGCTACTAAGAAAAAGGGGGAAAAAAAAGAGGTGTTTGAAAAGTGCATAGCAACGAACCAGAGGCAAAAATTTAAAACAAAACAAATCAAATTTTTAAAAAGTCAACCACGTAGATCAGAACTTAAGATTTTCCTGATCATAACTCCTTAACAACTCTATGAGCATTCATGATTATTCACGTGTTGTGAATTTGAAAACACAAATACAGAACAAAACCTATTTCCTAGACTGAAGCTGAACTTGTTTTCCAGAATTGAAGCCCAAACTTTTGAATTATTTTCCTATAACACCAAATGAAACTGCATTTGAGGTTCATCACGTTCAGAATTTACTTATATGTGCTTTTATTTGATTTTTAATTTCTGTTATATTAACAATATGCTAACAAATCAATTTATTGATATATTTTTATTTGTACTTCTTAAACACTCCCATTATTTCTAATTTAAGAAGAAATGTATTTGAAAAGGTTACCTCTAGCTTAATTTCAGTGCAAACTAGTTTTAGTTTAGAGATATATGCACAACAGAGATACAAACTAAAACATCACAATAATATTACCACAAACATTGGGTTAAGCTTTCAATTTTATTTCAACCTGTATGTTTATATCCTCACTTCCCCCACCCCCACATGACTGTCTCTCCCACTAACAGTTGCATATTTTGTAAAGATGTATACAATTACTTAAAGCACATTTTATAAAGTTTTAATATGATCTAGTGGCATAAATTTGCACTATTTACAAGGTCTTAATATATTTTAGAAAGTAATATAAAAAGTTACTCTGCATAGCAACCAATATTTGAGTCATAGAAATTTGAAGCCATAATGTGTATACTTTTTATATTAATTTGAAACAAATAAAGCATTATTTTCTATGTCAACCCTATTTTAAATGTTTTTTGATATATCCTTTCCCCAGTACATTTTCAATCATATATTCACATTGTACAACTTCTTGTAACTAGAAGTTCTTATCAGGTACACAATATTCTGACTCCACTACAATCTAAAATGTACTTGGATTGTTTACTTTGTGTCCTTATTACCTACAGCTACAGGGACATTGAAATGAAGTTCTCAGCTCTTTATTAGTAAAAAGCATTGGAAAAATAAATAGACCTCAGCAGATATGTTTTTCTGCCTTCCAGTATAAGTGATGTTTGTTGCATGCGCTATGCACTGCAAAGTAGAGGAAGACTTCTTTACCCTGCAAAAGGAAAAGTAAAACATTGAAAAAGGATTTTAATGAAATCATAACATTAAAATAGTTTTATATTAAACCCCGCTAATTTTCTAGGTGAAGGCTGTGAAGTAAATGTGAGGAAACATTAAAAAGGAATTGAATTTGCATTCCTTATGCTACAGGCACATGTTTACATGACCTTTAAAACAGAATTAAAGCTGTATCATCAGCAGCTGTAGGGAATTCACATTACTAAGGCAATCAAATCAGAATGCTAAACTAACTATAAAACATAAATTAAACCGATAGAGAATCATCTCAATTCACTAGGTTTACTTGCAATGTACTTCTACACTACTAGTCACTTCAAAGAGTTTACAGAGCCATCAAATCAAAAATACTCCAGTACATCTGAAAATAATGTCCAGCTAAAAGTATGTGACCTAGGAACACTTTAATCTATCTTTGTCAATAAATCTACATCATTCATCCAACCTAGCTAATTTGGTGATCATTACTTACTTTCAGCTATTACCTCTAAAAGTAAGCATCATTCCATGAAGACATGTATAACATAGCGGAGATTACGTTTATTTACAAACACGTATCAGAAGAGTTTATAAAGAATGCTTGAAGGCTAGTGAAATTTAACTGCACTCTCAACTTTATTGTATTGTTCCCCAACATCCCCAGATTTCCAATAACTATATTCTGGTTTCCTTTCATAGCAAGTATAGATATCACAACTTTTAAAATATGGTAGGATGGATAATTAAATATGTCTTTAAATCTAATTGTATGGGATAAGAGTTGCTCTAAGAACATGAAAAGAATATTTATAATGTGAGTCGTCTCACTAGAAGTGTTTTTAGAAAGCTTGGTCTCTTAATTTCTAGCAGCAAAATCTCAGAAAAAAATAACTATCTTTACTGAAAAGTTTGTGCATTGTGACTTATTTTTCTTCTCTTTACAGAGATCCAATAAAATTAAAAACATACAGAATATATTTGAAAAGCAGTTGTTCTACTTTGCAGGGTAAGGAAAGGGGACAGAGCTCAAATGCTTCTCTCCATCACTAATGTGAATATTTATACAGGACAAATCTCAGTTCTTTGCAAAGCTATCAACTACCTGTTAAATGAAAACCAAAATTCCACAGCTCTAAACACTCAGATTCTAAAGAGTTGAGATCCAAACTCAGAATTCCAATAATTTTTGAAGGTGATTTACACTCACATAGGTATGTTCTTCAATATGCAAATGTTCATCTATGCAATCTCTCTCTCTCTCTCTCTCTCTCTCTCACACACACACACACACACACACACACACACACACACATCTGTGTCATCCATTTGTTTAGGGGGGAGCTAATGTTTACACCAAGCACCTCAGGAAATGTTTATTTAAAAATAAAATGAGTGCAGGGGTGATTGAATTATAGTTTTGCTGTAAACAGGAACCTCAATCTCTTTCTAAAAGTCGAAATCATAAGAAAAAATTGGAAGAAAGGAGACAGTTTCATTTTCACTACCATTTTAACAAGTTAAAATGAATATATAGGATATACATGAGTGTTGACATTTAGATTGCCCTAAGCATGTTACCTTAGGGACCCAAAGGTTTCTATGGTCCCTGTCAATTGTTTAAAAAAAGAAATTTGCTACTTTTCTTGAAATTTGTTATTTTTAAGGAAAATTAGATAGGTTTAAACCCTGATGCCCTTAATGTGATGTGAGTTAACATTTTAGTGTCTGTGCAAAATATATTAGGGTGACTTTCACCCACCTCCAACCCTCCCATACACACACTTCAAGAAAAGTCATGGGGGTGAGGTTCTCCTACATACACCCCCAAGGAAGGATGTCACTGAATCAGAGCTGTGGTAACATATAGCATTTGTCAGTGAAAGGGCTGGGCCTTGTTTCCTGGGAAAGGATTACCTTGAGCACCTCACCTTTGTGAAGGCTACAGAGGGGGACATTGGTTTTAGGACTGTTGAAGGGGACCATCTGTGAAGGGCAGAGGCTGCCCAGGGACAAAGATACTCAGCCAGGCTGGGCAGGTCCAGGGAATCCTGAGAGACTAACCACTGCAGGATACCACACTCACACAGCTGCCTTGGTACTGGCTCTTCTATATCCTCACTCCTTCCCTCCACTTCCAACCAGGGGAATTAGACCTTGCCTCAATCCCAGGGATCCTGCTCCAAAGAGAGGACTCAAGTAGTGAGAACCAGGAGGCTGCCAAAATAAGCCTCCTTTGCCTGCTGCTTGGCCATTGGAATGGGACCCATTAAGCTTAAAGAATTGTCATCCACCAAATAATCTTAAAATGGGAACCCTTAGCTTAACACTTCTACACATGTCCTGGCCCAGCCACCTTTATTCAGATACATCTGGGAGGCTAAAGTCAGGTCCAGCCTTTAGGCTTCATGTGTACATTTTAGTCAGGCTGTCCCTGAGGTGAGAGCTCCTGTTGCTGCCCAAATCACTCATTCTACTTCTGAGGCCAAGCACTAGGCTTTGGGGACAGCTCCATTATTCTCTATGGCACTGACTTTCTGCAGATTCTGCACTCACAAAATTGACAGTAGGCTAGCCTCTAAGTCATGGCCAGGGGAGGAATAGACCCAGCAATGAGAAAGACTCCTTGAGAGGCTGGGTTCTTTTGATGTCCCCCTGAGCACTTCTACGTTGAAAACAAATTCCATGTCTATGTCTTCCTCTGTGAGATTTCTGTTCATGTCTTTCGCCCATTTCATGATTGGATTGTTTGTTTCTTTGGTGTTGAGTTCAATAAGTTCTTTTTTTTTTTTTTTTTTTTTGGTTTCTAATTCTTTTTTTTTAATAAATTTATTTTTTATTGGTGTTCAATTTACCAACATACAGAATAACACCCAGTACTCATCCCGTCAAGTGCCCCCCCCCAGTGCCCATCACCCATTTATCCCGACCCCCCCCCTCCCCTTCCACCACCCCTAGTTCATTTCCCAGAGTAAGGAGTCTTTATGTTCTGTCTCCCTTTAGATCTCGGAAACTAACCCTTTATCTGATAGTCATTTGCAAATGTCTTCTCCCATTCTGTAGGTTGTCTTTGAGTTTTGTTGACTGTATCCTTTGCTGTGAAAAGCTTCTTATCTTGATGAAGTCCCAATAGTTCATTTTTACTTTTGTTTCTTTTGCCTTGTGGATGTATCTTGCAAGAAGTTACTGTGGCCAAGTTCAAAAAGGGTGTTGCTTGTGTTCTCCTCTAGGATTTTGATGGAATCTTGTCTCATGTTTAGATCTTTCATACATTTTGAGTTTATCTTTGTGTATGGCACCCCGATGTTTATAGCAGCAATGTCCACAATAACCAAACTGTGGAAGGAGCCTCGGTGTCCATCGAAAGATGAACGCATAAAGAAGATGTGGTTTATGTATACAATGGAATATTACTCAGCCATTAGAAATGACAAATACCCACCATTTGCTTCAACGTGGATGGAACTGGAGGGTATTATACTGAGTGAAGTAAGTCAATCGGAGAAGGACAAACATTATATGTTCTCATTCATTTGGGGAATATAAATAATAGTGAAAGGGAATAGAAGGGAAGGGAGAAGAAATGTGTGGGAAATATCAGAAAGGGAAACAGAACATAAAGACTCCTAACTCTGGGAAACGAACTAGGGGTGGTGGAAGGGGAGGAGGGCAGGGGGTGGGGGTGAATGGGTGACGGGCACTGAAGTGGGCACTTGGTGGAATGAGCACTGGGTGTTATTCTGTATGTTGGCAAATTGAACACCAATAAAAAATAAATTTATTATTAAAAAAAAGAAAGAAAACAAATTCCAAAAGTTCTTGCATTTAAAATACACATGCCCAATGGCTTGTGTCTACAGGCAGCTGGAAACCAAAATATTAGATCAAGTAGATCTGTTTTCTAAACAGGGGAGCCAAATTGCTTTCCCCAGTTGAAAGTAAGGTAAAGTGCAAGAGAGGGCTCAAAACATGTTACAAGAGATGGAGATTTTAACAGCCCTCAGGAAACCTACAGTACTCCCCCAAGAATGAACACAACAATCACACCAGAAAAAGCACTAGTATTCTTGTTAAAAAAGAAAAAGTCAAGTTCCCAAAATGTCCTTGCAAAGTGGACCTTTCCTGAAACATGTTAACATGTATCTCTTTCCTTTTTTTTTCTCACAATCATCAGCCCCCTTCCCTACTCAATCCCTCTATGAAAAAAAATCAAAATTTCTGAATAAAGATAGCAAGTTAAATCTGATCACTTGATCATTTTCAAATGTGATATAGTTTTTTGCTCACGTGGGGGGTCTGTAAATTGTAATGTGAGCCCAGAACACTCTGCAGATTATTTACTGAAGGTCTTTTCCTGAAAGGAGCCCATATTTTGATCTGTAATCAAGTTTCCTGTAGCCCCTTCACCTCACAGGATTAGAGAATGCTAGCCACTTCAGTAAATAGTATTACTAAGGAAAGAGCTGGGGGATGGGGGAGGGACAAGAGTGCAAGGAAAATAATCTCAGTTATGAATGAAATCAGAGCATTCTTACAATCTTGCATGTTAAAACCTTAATCCACCCATGAGGGAGAAGTGTTTTTTTGCAATTTGAGGCATCTCTCTTAACTACAAAAGTGACTTACAGAAGGTGTCTAAATGTTCAACTAGGTAATTTATTGATATCTTGGATACTGATCCACAAAGTTTAAAGTAATAAATTATCTCTACACTCCCTCTGATCTATCATACAGATGGAACATTTTTCTCTTCTTTAATACTTTCACCATTTCTGACTTTAAGAAAAAATCAAAATAACGATAAAAACCACCACTACAGTTTAAATTTGGAAATATTCTGCTCCTCCATTAAAAAATAAAGTTAATACCACATGAGGTCTGTATTTTGTAAAATCATCAACTGGGCTTTTCTGAAACTAGGCTCTGTCTAGAGTGCTAAACAAGGGACTGGAAAATGTCCACAAAGACTTCTAGACACCCCAAATCCTAGTACCAGGAAAATGAGAGCCACACAGAGTACCGCACAATAGCTCTGTCTCAGTAGAGCTCTTTCCCTGGGAACCTGTAAGATCCGACTTCACCCATTAACAATGGCAATGGCAAGGGAGGAATTGATCTCAGAAGAGAAACTGATACTGAATCAAAGGGACTTTGACAACACAGCTGCAGGAGCCAGCATCCTTTCCCTTCGCAGTAAGGGTCTCTATTGTCCTGATCTTTCCTCTAACCATCCTATCACAGCCCCAACCACACAATTCCTCAGAACTTCCCAACTGACAATTGATTTTGTTAGTAAATGACTAATGTTCTTGAAGATTGAGGTATTTGTATTAAATTTCTTCATGATGGAGATTTTATTTTTTAAATTAACCTGTGTCTGCTGCAGCATTCACTGTATGCTATCACCCTTCCCCACTCCCTCTTCCCTTTTCTCTGAAGGTCCTTTTCCTCATGTTCAAGGAGAGCCAATAGAGATCTAAAAAATGAATTAATTGAGCTTGAATCACTATTGGTTAATGTCTACTAACAGTGCATAATTTTTAAAAGATTCTCCCCAGAATATTTTGAGCCCCTTTCCCTTCCCTCCCAACAGTTTGTCAAGAAGAAAGCGGAGGGGAGAAGAAAGAGAAAGGGGAGAAGGAGGGTGGAAAGGAGAAGGACGGGGAATAAAAGAAAAGAAGAGGAGGAGTAGGAGGAGGAAGAAGAAGATAGAGAAGAAGGAGAAGGAGAGGAAGAGATGGTGGAGGAGGACGAAGAAGAACAATAACAACAACAACAACTGTAAGAGGGCTACAGTAGGCTGGGTCTCTGAAGGGCAGCTGTGAGTCACGCTAAAAAACTCTAATGAGCTCAAGGTACAGACACCAAGAAAAAGGCTTCTTTCTCTTTTGCTTTCAGAAGCTGTCCAATTGTTTTCCTTCCCTTATGAGCTCCAGGTTATAAAAAAAAGAAATTGTGTACTTGTCCCTTTCAAGCCCAATCTAAGCAATCCTATTTCCAAAGTGGACTTGTGTTGAAGATGAAATTGCCAATATTAAGGTCACACCTGTGTGCCATGTCCTACTGTCTGGAAATTCATGCTGTGTTATACACATTCAAATATGGTCCTTTGGATTTCTTTCCTGATCCCCATCCTAACTCCCGTCAGCCTCAGACCACCTGCCTCTCCTGCAACTTGTACAGATAATGAGAATGCTTTATAATCTACATTCATCTATAAAATCTACAAGAGGCATAATCTCCATTTCTGAATGAACCTGGGCATAGACTGCCCAGCTGTGACCATGTTACTGCGCTACCACAGGAGTGCAACTTCAACCACATTAATCTTCTTAATTTCTTTATGAGTCCTTCCTAGCTTTCAGAGTGGCTAGGAATGTCTGGGAAGACACTCAGGAGTTGTTTTGTATCCTTAAATTTTGTGAGGAAGGAGAGTCACGGTGAACCTCCAGCTTACAAATAAATGAATGAACATGTAAATAAATCAAACCAATCTGCCTTGCTTTCAGAAATTAATGAAAATTCCCTCTTAGAAAACAAGCACAGTGATGGATAATTTGGGTGTGAAGACAACCCAAGGAAGAATAAAGTTTGTGCTGTGTGCTGGCATAGCAAGAAACAGAAACCTGTACTTCCTTGCTGGAGATAGGTGTGTGGACTCTCAGTAAAATTACAGTTCCTCCATTTTTAAGTTGGGCACCCGTTCTAGATGACTTTTAGCTACCTCAACCTTGTAGGGTTGGGCCGTTATTATTATATTCAAACCATAGCTATATCTGTGGTAAATCAGATCTGAGGACCCCGCAGTGGAGTTGAAGATCAGGATGAAAAGAACACCAAGCTGTGCATTTAGCCCAAATACCCAAGAGAACAGGTTATCAGTGGTAACTTTGCATTTAAGGCAAAATCAATCTATGAAAAATAAGTTACAAGCTCTTTGCAACAGTAGCTTCGCATGTACTTATTTCTCTCCCATGTCCAGACGAGGTCGTCTATTGAATGAGGCTCTTTTATTTTGCATGGGGCAGGGGATTTGTGACCATGGTCCCCCCTTTTATTCCTCTCTCTATGGAAACCCAGATCATGGGGAGAAATATGCGAGGCTGAATAAAGAGAAGCCACAGAAAGGAGCGCTTGAGAGCGGCATCTGTTACACTTGGGAAGTTAGACTGACAGGAGAGGGTGAAGGAAACCTCTCCAGTAGGTTAGTTAGAGCAGCAATAATATTTTACTATATGCAGGTATTTTCTTCAAAAAATAAAACATCTTACATGTAAAAGAAGATTCTATTACAGCTGTTAGAGGATAGGACTGCACCTGAATTAGGTAGTGTCCATATTCATGGGAACTATTTTTTTAAAAAGGAAAGAAGGAAGGAAGGAAGGAAAGAGGGAAGGAAAGAGAGGGACGAAGGGAAAGAAGAAAAAAGAAGAAAAGGAAAAGAAAGATTATTACTTTCTTTCTTTTTTTTTTTTTTTTTTTTTTTACTTCTGTCAGAAGCTATTCTTACATTAAAGGACTGCAGAACAAAGGTGTGAAAAACCTGTCGCTAGGTGCAAATACATCCTCCCGAAAGCTGCTCCCTCCCCAGCTTCTGGGCAGGGTCTGAACCGCTTTTGAAAGCCTGGCAAAACTGATTGCCTAGAGTAGAGGCTAAGGGCTAGAGGAAGGTTGATTATAAGAATTCAGGCAAGTCAGAATTGGAAAAGGACCCCCTTTTTTCTCCATGTAAAAGCCTTATAAATTGATAAGGCTTTACCCCCTAAATGGGTAGACTAAGATTAGTAACTCTTTCACCCAAAGGAAGCTGTGATGGTGGAGGTGGGGAACACAACATTATAACAACATGGCAAGATCATAATCTTTTTGCTTTTCTGGTTCCTTCACTGTGTTTCCCTCTGACCTCTAAACTGATGTGAGATAGACTACCAAATGGACCCTTGAGCAGGCAGTCTAACAGAGCACCTGAAAACTTTTATTTTTGTATGATTTTAACAAGTACTTTTTTCTTCAGGAAGCAAAAGTTCAGGCACAAATGAGATTGTATCCTTACAAAGGAAGATATACACAGTTGGCAGTTAAAGAAAAGACGTTCTTCTACAGAAAGAGGAGATAGATAAAAGGAAAGGAGGGAAGAAGAGGGGACAGAGGAAGAGAGGGAAAGGAAAAAACAATTTCTAGGTTAAAAGCAGATATATATATATATATATATATATAATAGGACACCAGCAAAGGAAACCACAATTTCAATGAGAAAGAGGAGGGGGAGAAGATGGCAAATTATCATCTCTGCCAGTAACTACTAAGTGTTTATCCTTTTTTGTTTTGTTTTGTTTTTAAGAGAGAGGGAAAGAAAGAAATAGATCTCAACCAGTCGCCTGGTCTTCCTGCTTAA
The DNA here is from genome assembly GCF_048418805.1 of Vulpes vulpes. Lineage (NCBI taxonomy): Eukaryota > Metazoa > Chordata > Mammalia > Carnivora > Canidae > Vulpes > Vulpes vulpes. The sequence continues at coordinate 60,709,299 of NC_132796.1, forward strand.
TAGACACAATTTACATTTACCAATATAAATTCCTATCGGTCTCTGCTCTCAATAAGAAATTACTCATTTCACAGGAAATGCATGCTTTTTATCTATATAAAGGAATGGCAGAATAAGCTCACCTTGTTTTTATTTTTTCTCATTTTCTTGCATTTTCTTCAGATCTGTCTTCTTAGAGAAACTAATGCCTTAATGACTTTCTGGTAGCTGCAAGCCTTCTTTTATTTCTGCTAAATATATGAAAATGTATGCAAATTTAAATCAAGCTAAACCTAGGAGCTCTCGCAATATATTTAATGGAATTTCAAACCAATAAGGGAACTCTGATGCTGTCTTCAGTAAGTGCAAATATAATTACGCAGCTAGGTTATCTTCAAAATCATGCAACGGAAGGTCATTTTTTTTTTACTTCAGAAATCCAGCTGGGTATCCCTTGTTTCCTTTTCTCAGCTAGAGCAAATCTAAAGTCTTTGCATTTTCACTCCACTCAGCTTACAAGCAATGCCTTTGCGCAGGGCTGTGAAGTACATCGGACTTGCCCTTTCCTAACTTATAAAAGCTTAGGAGTACAAGTCTTTCTTGTTTCCTCTAAGCAAAATGTGAAAACAGTCCAGTTCTCCCAAGCTGTAAGCAAATCCAAACTGATGGGGATGTGGTGGCGGCGGCAGGGGGTGGGATGTAGGGGGTGGGGGCGGCTGCAGGCAGGGGGGAGCGGTCCTTATTGCCAAACAGCCTGCCATCTCTCATCTCTCATTTCTTTATTTCTCTGAATTTTCGGGGCACACTAAATGATTCCCATTTACTTAAACTTTTCTGGAATGAAGAGGATAGCAGTGCATGTTATAAACAATTTTCCCAGGGGATGGCATAGGGTGCGGTAGTCATGAATGCTCTTCACTGTACCTACCCAGAATTGGTCCACTGAATGTTTGGGGTGAGTGTGAGGGAAGGCTGCCTATTTCAGCAAGCATTGCCTCTGAAAAAAGTTCTGGGATCCCTGATGTGAGCTGACATGGAGCAGTAATAAAAACCAAGTCATCCAACTGACCAATTGGATTGGAAGGGAAACTTCAAAATAACTGAATTTTGCCAGTATCACATTAGGTTTTATCACTTTTATCACATAAGATTTTCCCAGAATCTTCTAGTTCTTCACGCCTTAAATAAAAATTTTCAGAACCTAGACATCTCTTTCTTAGATGCTTTCTGACTTTGGTATTGAGTTTCTTATAAATGATAGAATGAAACAAAACAAGTCGAAATAGTTCTTACTGGAATCATGAACTTCAGTCTGATAGATCTAAGGTCCTATCAAAGGGGTTCCTTTGCTCAAAGTTTGCAGCAAGATTTGGTTTTGCAGTCCTCTGCACAGAACTAACCCAGAACGCTAAATGAATTTGATAAAAATCCCAATCCATTAAAATCTAGTTGATATTTAAACTGGTTATATTGTTTTAATATATTTTTCTTTATCTATTTCGGTTAATATAAATAATACAAAAGGAATTCTAAAACCATTTTTCTACCTCACCTCCTATCCACCCCGCCCAAAACACAAACACAGTTTCCTCTTATACTTCCCCCTCCACTACAAATATCCACGCAGCCAGGGGTGGGGGTGGGGTGTGTGTGCGTGTGTGGGGGGGCTAACCAAATAAGCCGCCGCCACTCAGCGCCAGGCAGCCAATGGAGCCGAAAGATTGATTTACTTCCTGCTCTGGTCTCACTGAAACTCTAGTGCTTCACCAGCCTAATTTGGAAAGTTAGCCCGGCCTCCCGTGCCTCCATTGGCCGAGCCCATGGCTGGCCAGGCCAAGAAGAGTTACAATTGGCCACAGAGCGTGCCGGTAACTCTCTCGCTGCTTTGGCTCCCCCCGCACGGTAGATGTCAAAGGCTGAAGCTGCTCCCTTTGCCACATTATAACTAGTAGGGGATCCTCATCGACCATGGCCACAGCTGCCTCGAATCCCTACAGCATTCTCAGTTCTAGCTCCCTAGTCCATGCGGACTCCTCGGGTATGCAGCAGGGGAGTCCTTTCCGAAACCCTCAGAAACTTCTCCAAAGTGATTACTTGCAGGGAGTTCCTAGCAATGGGCATCCTCTCGGGCATCATTGGGTGACCAGTCTGGGCGATGGAGGCCCATGGTCCTCCACACTGACCACCAACCCTCTGGACCAGCAGGACGTGAAGCCCGGGCGCGAAGATCTACAGCTGGGTGCGATCATACATCACCGCTCACCGCACGTCGCTCACCACTCTCCGCACACTAACCACCCGAATGCCTGGGGGGCTAACCCAGCTCCGAACCCGTCCATCACGTCCAGCGGCCAACCCCTTAACGTGTACTCGCAGCCTGGCTTCACAGTGAGTGGCATGCTGGAGCACGGAGGGCTCACCCCACCACCAGGCTCTGCCTCTGCACAGAGCCTACACCCCGTGCTCCGGGATCCCCCAGACCACAGCGATCTAGGCTCGCACCACTGCCAGGACCACTCAGACGAGGAGACACCAACCTCGGATGAGTTGGAACAGTTCGCCAAACAGTTCAAACAAAGAAGAATCAAGTTGGGCTTCACGCAAGCCGACGTGGGGCTGGCGCTGGGCACACTGTATGGCAACGTGTTCTCACAGACCACTATCTGCAGGTTTGAGGCCTTGCAGCTGAGTTTCAAGAACATGTGCAAGCTGAAGCCGCTGTTGAACAAGTGGCTGGAAGAGGCCGATTCGTCCACGGGGAGCCCGACCAGCATTGACAAAATCGCCGCTCAGGGCCGTAAGCGCAAGAAGCGAACCTCCATCGAGGTGAGTGTCAAGGGCGTTCTGGAAACGCATTTCCTCAAGTGTCCCAAGCCTGCAGCGCAGGAGATTTCCTCGCTAGCAGACAGCCTTCAGTTGGAGAAAGAAGTGGTGCGTGTCTGGTTCTGTAATCGAAGACAGAAAGAGAAAAGAATGACTCCACCAGGGGATCAGCAGCCACATTAGGTTTATTCGCACACGGTGAAAACAGACACGTCCTGCCGCGATCTCTGACTGCAGGAAGCAAGAAAGTGGCCGGCCGCTCTGGGAGCAGCGCGGAATTCTCTCTCTCCCACTCTCTTCCTTTCACTTCAGCTTTATTATTGCTATCTAGAGACATGGCAATATCTAGATATCTAGATAGGGTTCTCTCTCTCCCCATTCTTTTTTTTTTCCCCTTTCTTTCTTACATTTTTTTTTTCAAAATAAGGGATTCTAACTTATAATAAGAAAGGAAACACACTCACACATGCATCCAGGCTTCTCAACGCTGATACACAGTTCCGTTAAGCAGTCCAGGCAGGAAACTCCTATATGCTGCCGCCTGGGCAACTGCTTCCTCCAACCTTCTCTGCTGATCAATACATACTGTTTATTTTGAGTAAGGTCTGTTTGGTTGCTCCTCTCTTGGAAGAACAAGGAGTGGGGTAACGTGGGGGTGGGGTAAAGATAGGGGAGGGGGGTGGGACGACAGATGTGTGCCTCTGAATAACCTTACAGCGCCTTGGTTATAGCAGCCCTATTTCAGGTGAAATCTGTTTTACAATAGACTAGTTTTGCATTTTTTAAAAAACTTCTATAGCGTTTCTAAATGTCTGCGGTGTTTTACTACAAGCTGTACACAATATTTGTGAGATAATTTGTATCTAATCGGCCACGTTACTATTGCTATTATGATTATTCCTTCATTGAGCTGATGGTTTTCTAATTACTTAAAAATGGGAAGGGAGTGGTAGGAGGGGAAGAGATATCTACCCATCCACCTACTCCCTACCCTAAATCTGTAAGGAGAGGCTAGGTACAATGGAGAGAGTTGTTGATGATGATAGTGGAATATATATATAATTTTTTTCAGAGGGCAGAGTGTCTAGGATAAGCAGAATACGCAAGTCGATTGGGTTTGCAAAGTACCGCTAAGTAGAAGAGGCGATCTCGAAGGCTTCCACAGAGCAATCTGGGTGCCTGCGAAGGATTTGCCTGTGGCGCCCAACAAAAGAGGTTGGCCTGGGGAGCTAAGAGAGCTCTATACCTACCCAGATCGGGAATGCCTGCACTCAGAGCTCCCCACTGGCCCCTTGCCTCACCAGGACCGCCAACAAGATCCCACCTCCACTTTCCTAGGCGTAGTACTGCCTTCACACAAGATTGCTTTCTCTGGAGACGAGGACCCCACTGATGCTGGCGACAGGCTGTGTCAGTGCCTCCCATTTCAGTTCACAACCAGTTCACTGCTTGCTCCCTGAGTGAGAAACCGTCGGGGAGGGGTGGCGAGTGGGGTGGTATACAGGTGCTCTCTGCTTCCCGCAGAATGAAAACTAAATGATTGGCAAAGGTTACAAGGATTCGTACCACCTCCTCTCCCGTATATACACATCCTTGTCTCCAAGTGGGCTCATGGGAAGTGTCTCCACGCCTCGGACAAGCACAACTGGTAGAAGCCCACAGCGATGATTAAGCTAGATAGCGAGCCCCCCGGCGGCTTGGTTTCTGTTTTTGTTTGTTTTTGATTTTGATTTTTAACCTGTGTGTGAGTCTGTGCGTGAGTGCGCGTGCAAATGTGTGTGTGTGTGTGTGTGTGTGTGTGTAGATAGCTGTGTGTATTGTACTACTATTTACAATAAAGCAAAAACTGCATAAAATCTCCTTAGGCTGTGTAGAGATCCAAAAAATATGTAGTCGCGGAGGCTTTATTGCTAGCTCTCATGTCTACACGCCAAGTCCACAGGGACACCTCATTCTCAATGAGCACACAGGAGCAGGGCTGGCCAAGCACCCAACACCCAGACACAGCCCACCAGTCCTGGCTCTGGGCTCCACACTACTGGGCTGGCTGCCTGGACCAGCCTTCAGGTGCAGCTTCGGTAGACAAAGCTTCAAACTACCTAAGGACCAAAAAGCTTAGAGCCCCTTGTGAAGGTGCGCTAGTATGGGCTGCCAGGCCTCTGGTCCACCACACTGTGTCTCCCCCAGCTGCAGTTTGAAGGATATGTGTTAACTCAAATCTTGGACCTTTTTTTATTTTTTGTCAAGACTCTGTATTCTGTTGGTAATTGGGTTTTCGTTCTGGAATTTTTTTGTTTGTTTTCCACGCTGAGTTCGTTAGGGTTTTCTTGTTTGTTTCAATTTTTTTCTTTTTCAGTTAACTGCTATGGTTCAAACCTGAGTTAACCCAAATATTTCGCCGACTTTATAATTGTACAGTTTTGTATATTAAACGTTTTTGAAGTTATTAATTTAAAGAAAGAACATTTAGTTTATTCATTTAGTAACTGATGTATAATAAACACTATTTTCATTAAGAGTTGCTTTTTCAACTATTTTATTCAAATTGCCTATTGCAATTGCCAGCAATTATTTATTTTCAATAAATTCTGCATTATGTTTAAAAGAAAACTCAAAGATTAGTTGGGTGTCAAAAAGAAAACAATTTGCTGTAATGTTTGATGTGAACAGTTTTAGTCAAGGGGCAAGGGGTTTATATTGACTCAATATTTTATTGTTGTAAAAGATTTAAAATAAAACATTTAAATAATTTTTCCAAAAAAATGCATTGTTTTTTTTTTCTTTCTTCCTTTTTTTATTGTGTGGTGGGTGAAGTGAAGCATTTAAATAGAGGCACATTTCTGGTGAGCAGGGCATCTGCTCTGCTTCAGGTTAGAAATCATTAGTCATTGTTTTGATTCTTGATTCTCCCTCTGACTTTTGGCCTTTTGTACACTCACATACACAGTGCAGCCTATTATCCTGAACATGCCCAAGCTCATGCAAAACACACCCTAAATGGTGGGAAATGGTATGGGGAAACTTGGTGGGATAGGGGTTTATTTCAGGAGATGCCATATTAATGTTCTCTTAAAGGAGTGTGTCTGTCTCTAGTCTAGGAGACAGACACTTCTCTGAAACTGCCCCCCCCAAAAAAAAAACTGGACCCAGACTTTTGCTGAGGTTTTCATCTCGCTTCCTTTCAACTATTCCTCTTCTTCTGGTTTGGGACCAGTACCCTTCTGGTAGATGAACCCTCATTCGTCTGATGAAGGATGAAAAGATGACAAAATATAAAAAGTACCCTCCTTCTTAAGGCTCCCCCTGGGCCCCAAAACCCTGATAAACTCTTGTCCAGTTAGTGTTGCCCACTAAAGCTGAATTCTGTTCATTCCTATATGACTTTGGGAGGAAGAAAAAAATCATTAGACAGAGACATTTGTAGGAGAAGTTTAATTCATTCTTCTTTTCCCACTCCTATGTACCATTTCAACTTTGTTATTTTGTCACAAGACTCTCCATAAAATAAGGGACAGTTACTTATAGTGAGGAGTGAGGAGTAATTAACTAAATCAGAAGCAGCTATGTTTTACGGATTTGTATTTACACACAAGACTTATCCAACTTTTTGTTTTAGTAGATGCATATCAAGCAGTAGACAAGACATTTAATTATATCTTTCCAACAGTAAAATCCTTTTCAATTCAATATTCTGAAATGTTTTTGTTAGACAAAGCATAATCATTTAATAATTTTAATAGGTCAGGATTATCACATGTAATGTCCTGCATTTTTTAGATTGCCTAATTATTTACAGCTGCACAGTGCACAATGCACATGTGAGTGTTGTTAATAAAATATGCTACATGTTCTTTGTATGCCCATAGGCATATCTCTATTTATAAATAATAGTGATTTTATAGAGATGTGTCTACAATCACAAAACATACAGTCTTAAAACTGTTGGCTCTATTTCTGTTCATAACAAACAACTTCTTTCTCTTTCCATATCCTACACAATTTTTGAATTGATTAAAAAGTTATAGCTTTTCTCATTAAGGTACACAGAAACCAACTAGCAATGTATTCTACAGTTTTTAATGGGACCACAAGCAGATATTTTAGGGGATAGTTATATAAACTAATAGATATAGACATCTGTCAGTATTCATCAATATTTTACTATGTATTAATGATAGATATATTTTATAAATATTTACAAGACTTACTTCTTTTACTGACTGTTTTCTTTTTCTTAAAATATAACTAAGGCCTAATTGGCTTTTATGATGACCTCTTTATCAACCTTGTTATATCATTAACAACATTTTCATTAAAATTCAGGGGATGTTGGTGCCTCTGCCTAGGACTTTCTTTGTATTGAGGTTGCTGCCATCCCATTCCCAACCAAAGCTGTTGTAGGAAAAGTAGCTTTGGCCTCAGTTTCTCTTAGGCCTTCTCTTCCATAATAAGAATTGGTGGGTTTCAAAAGAATAATATTTAATGGGCGAAGGTATAAGTTTCATCCCTATCACCTGATAAGAACAATAGAAAATTAAGAGATTGTGAAGGGAGTGAGATTTTGGAAAGGGTAAGATGTGAAAAGAGTGAGTATTTAGATGCTACAGATAATTTAACAAAGTCTAATATGTGAATCAAGTATATGTTTGTATGTAGACATCATTGTCTATATGGCTGTGGCTCTCTGTATGCATAACAAAAGGTAAATAGATTACTAACCTCCAGCCTGTATCTTTTCAACAATAAAAGAAGAAAAATATTATTTCTGGGAATTGGTTTCTTGTCTTTTAAAAGAAAAGGGTAGGGGAAACTACTGTCTACATTAGCACATGAGCTGTGTTTGTCTTCAATAAAATCAAACACTGTTCCCTTGGAAATATTTAGCATTCAGATATTTCCCTTGCTCCCAAGTCAGGATGCTGTTGTTGCTTTAATTGCCTGTGGGTTGTAAGTAGAAACATAAATTTCTGTTTTTAGTTAAAATATGTTTTGCAGTAAGGAGGGAGGAAAAGAAAGGGAGAATGGATTAATGAAAAATGATTAGAGGTTAAAACATAGTTTTCCCAAAACAAGAATGCATTTTTTCTACCTGTCATATTCTTTTAAAGACACATATGGAACTTCAAGATTGTGGAAATTATTTCTAAGAATTGGCATTTAAAACTCCAGAAATATAGCCCTTTCAAAAAGTTTTCAAATGAGGAAAAAGTAAAGATGCAAAGCACTACCATGTAAATTAATAGCACTTGCACTAATCCATTCTGTAAAATAAAGGATAGAATATTCTTTATACATGCCCCCAAATAATAGTTTTAAAAATATCAATCCTCCAAGTTACTCATTTACAGATGTTAACTTTTAAAGCATTAGGAAAAGTGAATATAAAATATATTTGAAATCAATTTTTAAATGTTTTTTTTTTAATAAGATGAAATAAAGTACGTTTTCTTAAGAGCACTTCTGGTGGAACATTTCTAAAATTAAAGGATTATTTAAAAGAATTCAGTCTTGAAAAAGAAATCCAGTTAACTTAGACGTGCAAGAACCTAGATTATTGTTTCTATAAACAGAATCCACAAAATTAAACCCTTGTGCTTTCCAGTTAAAAAATACATTAGCTCATAATGCTTTCTTTCATAAATATGAGTATGGAACTTTTACCTATTCACACATGATCTAACTCACTAGCTAGAACACTGGGTTTCTTCACAACCTTATTTGTTATCAAGGAGGATTTAATATAAGATGGGTTCATCCTGGATGCCTTCCAAGGGGGCTTGTTTGCTCTAAGGGAGAGAATTATGAGACAGCTGGCTTTTGGGTGAAACTCTACAATATTATATATAGGTCTCTACCTACACTTCTTCTATCTTTACCACTCCCACCTCCCCCTTCTTCTATCCTTACACTTCCATACTAACAGGGTGATGTAACGGACAGCAGGCTGTTCTCAAAGACAAGAAAAACACCAACTCATTAACCAATTCATTAGGTATGTTTTTTCATCTCTCCAGCTACTCAGTTTCCACACTATTCTGGTATAGCCAATTGAAAAGACAAAAAAAATCATTCTATCAACTTCTTGTTTTAATTATATAATGTCAAAAAATCTAGTTTGAGCCATCCTCCCCCAAAACCTGACACATGTACACTGAATTGACTGCTTTCATTATCATCTTGTAAATAATGTCTGTTATATCAGCATTGATTCTTGGGCAGAAGGGGGGTCATGTAAACATTTTTCATATTGCTTGCTTCTCATCTTCCCCAATTATTTTTCACATACTGGAGAATCCTATTATAATGTGGCTGATTATCTCCTAGATTTGACCAGATTCGAGACCAGCCTTTGCTCTGCTCCCTTTCACAGATATGAAAAAGCCTACTATAAAAGTGTACTTGGAAAGTGGGTGTTGTATTCCCCCCAGACCAATATTAAAGAGTGGTTTGTTCCACAGAATTTATATCTAGCAAAGGATTGTCCCTTCCATTGTATTTGCAATCTGAGCAGAGAAAACCACACACATACCCACACCACCTGCTAAGATCACTGCTTGATATCATATTTTGAAAGCACAGAGAGTAGAAGGCTATGTACCAAGGGTAGTTCTTAATTGGGCTTCAAATGGCATATGATCTCAAACTGCAGAAAAAAACAGCTGTGTGAGTGGATTCATTGCACAGAATAATACCATTTTTCTTAATGTTTTACTATTCACAGTGTACTTGCAGAGGTGTTGGTGGGGTTCATCTTTAAAATCAGTTTTTTTCTTTATTGCCACAGGTGTACACATATATACATATATGGAAAAGGTCAGAATCAAAGACAGAAGTATGTCTTGAACCTGTGGTGACCCAGGAAAAGAACAGAAAAAAAATAATATTTGTGATATTTATTGGCATAATCAGGAATTTTGCTTGTTCAAAACAATGCACAATAGCCACTGTTAAGGGATAGGGATTGACATGCTCAACAGCGAGCAGCAATTTTCTTTCCTTTTTTAAATTTCTAACAATTTTTTAGCAATTTTCTACAAGTGAATTATTTTATTACAGGAAGAAGAGCTGAATGCGTTTACACTAAATTTTTGAATTCTGAACCTTTGGGGTGGAAGTGATTGAAATTCTAGATAAACATATTTTCTTTAATCACTTTCATTTTCTATGTTATATCCTGGCAGGGAAAATCCAAACTTCCCTTGATTTTACATTAAAACTAAAACTAAACTAAAATTTCAAAGTACCTCTTTCATCCACCTTGAGTCTTCCCTCTATCATTGTCCATGGTGGAATAGACATTGTTGGCTCTATGGTTGTTTTCCATTGGCTTCCTTAGGGCAGCTCTAAGGAAGCTGGTATGGAACGGATTGCAAGACAAAGGGCGCTGCCCCCGCCCCCAGCTCCTGTCTCTCACCTACAGTGGAAGTTCAAGTTCTATATTCTCTTCCACCCCTTAGTGCTCTGCTTCTGCATGTGCTGGTTTGATGTCTTCTGTTGAATTAGAAAACTAACTAGCTTTGTTTTGTTTTCAGTGGATGACAATTATGTCTACAACTGGATAATTTTTAAATTGCTGATTTAAAATAATTTTATTTTTTGGAGACTTCTCTCTTTATCTGATTTGTATTTTGTACTGTATTTATGCATGATTTAGAGAACTTGCAGATAGAAGAATTTAAATAAAGGCAGTAATATTTTCAATTTATGCACTACCTTTCCTCCTTAAAGATCCCTAGGCACTTTAGAAATGATGTATACAATATACTCTGCAACAATCAATATGCAAATCACAACAGAATGACCACTTCAGGCCACATAAAATGACCACACTCCGTCCAGGCAAAACCTCATTAATATCAATAGGAGTTTTGTGCACAATTGAAGGGCAGTCAGTATATGCCATGGGTCTCATTCATTGCCGTGTAAGAATATGAAAAGTCCATGGTCTCTTATCACAAAGGAATAAAGTCTTACATTTTAATGTCATCATATTTGAAGAAAAAAGGCAAAAGGAATTCACATATATTAGATAATTGTTGCTTAAATTTATCTTTGAGTCTTTGGAGAAAAATGTTACTTGGTAACTCAAAAACCAGTGATACTTAAAAGTAATTGTGCATAATATTTTTAAATTAAAATTGGTACAAACATCTGTAGAAAAAAGCTTAAATGGAAAAACTTAAAACCTACAGTCTGTTGGTTGTTTCTAATTACACATACACACAAACACACACAGAGAAAGCACACACACTGGACTTTTTAAAGTAACCATTGAAACTTCTTAAGCTAATAATAACCATGCAAGTAACTCCTCTCACCCCCTACTAACACCACCCAGTCTGCATTTTGTGAAAATGAATACGCTGTTCAGTCGAAGGGGGTGGATTCAGTATGTTTTACATGTATTAAGGTAAACGGGGCTTTCAGGACAAGAGACCCTTAATACTCTAATAGAGAATAATTTATTTTCTGGCTCACTTTTAACCCTTTGGACTATGGGATATGTGATACAAATAGGAGCTCCTCTTCAGTGTAAGTGGTGCCAACTATACACTATCATTACCTTTTGATGATATGCAAGCAGTTTTAACAAAATTCTGGAAAACACATAAAAAAAATCAACCTACCTGTAATGAAGCTGAGTATTTATTGGAAAATATTTGTTGATCTAATCTCTTTGTGCCTCTTTTGACCCTGTTCCATGCCTCGGGCTGTCAGAATTGTGCAGTCCCTATTCAAAGCTCAATGTCAAATTAAAAAGTGAGAAGAATGGAGCAGCATAATAATAGCTTAAAGCTATTCTCCACCTTCCCATAAACAAACATATGAATTTCAAAACCCAGTATTTTTTGCCAAATGAATATATTCAGATTTTAGATGTCAGTTGTAGAATAAAAATAGCTACAACATCCAATTTAACAAGTATGTTTATTGAGTGCATACCAGCAGTATGCAGGGCATTATTGGGTTAGAATGTAAAAGGTATGTAGTAAGGTATGGAGCTTGTTTTAAGGAGCTAACAATCCCTAGGGAAAAGAGAAATAAGATAAAAATGTGCACAATTATTAATTAAATGAGACTGGAAAGTGCTGGAGATACTATTGCCAAATTTGGTGCCACTGTTCTATATTTTTGTTTTTACTTTTTAATAATACATTATCATGTTTAAACAGAAGATTGTTTATGCTACTTTGATAATATTATGCATCTTTGTTGAACTCCAGATAGATGCAATTGTTAATTGACTTATATGTATAGACACTGAGAGTCATTGTATCATTTGCAAATTCCTAAAACAATATCTAGCTCTGATAAGATTGAATTATGTTTGTATGGAAATTTTTAAAAGAGATAAAGTGCAGAAAGATAAACACATTGTTAACTTCTAAAATTCACTGCCTGTTTCTCCTCTCCATACTTTGAAAACTTGGGATAAATGTCAGGCAACATGACCTATATGAAATGTTTCTCTCTCCTTATTTTCATCTCTTTACCCTTTAAAGGATTAGTCTATCCCACAATTCTGCAACTAATAACTTGTGTTTGTGTTGAGGAGGGGTCTCAATTTCACCAGAAGGTGCTGAGAGTCATACTCCAAAAATATTCTTTTTTTTTTTTTTTATGATAGTCACACACAGAGAGAGAGAGAGAGGCAGAGACATAGGCAGAGGGAGAAGCAGGCTCCATGCACCGGGAGCGCGACGTGGGATTCGATCCCAGGTCTCCAGGATCACGCCCTGGGCCAAAGGCAGGCGCTAAACCGCTGCGCCACCCAGGGATCCCTCCAAAAATATTCTTATGTGATCTGCTCCCACTATGGATTTCCTTGTATAACATTTATGACATGATAAAACCACAAGGCAAAGAAGAACATGAAAAACACATTTCCAGATCAGAAATTCCTGTTGGAAAATATGAGGGTATTGTGATTTAAACAAGAAAGGGGAAAAAACCCAAAAGCCTGGCAAACCCCCTTTTAAAAATTGAATTGTTCTCAGCTAAACGCCATTCTCATTGAAATTTTCTGGAGTGTGTTTCTGCTAACAGTGGGTGAAATAATTTCTATGAGTTTAGATATCTGTGGGGGAAATGGAACTGATGTTTCAGGTGTGACTATTTTGCTGACTTGCTAGGATAATATTCAGAGTTAAAAAGAGTTTAAAAAAAACTGAATCCCTAACAAAAATTCAGTAAATGGGGAATGTATCCTGTCTTTTTTTCTTTTATTTATATATCTTTCCCTCTTCCAAATGCACTCAACAAAGTGAGGCTTGTAGCACCATTTCAAAATTTCCAATTATTTTGTGGGAACTATGGTCAGTGTGAAATATGTTCCTTAACACAGATAAAAATTAATCAGAAGAATAAGAAAGTCATTCTCAATGAGCCTGCATGTAAATAAATAAACACAGAGTTCTGGAAGGCAGAAGCATGCTTTTCTTGGAGGAAAGGGCTAGAAACACAGTGGACAATCTCATGACTATGCAGTCTTCCTAGCTAAGCCTTCTAAGATAGATTGTCAGTGCTGTCAGTCATGCTTTTCAGGAAACTGAGATAAACTTTGAGTAAAGTCACATAGGTACGATTATGAGCAATGCTCAAATGGGACTCTTATTGACCGAGAAAATGCATTTTGAGTTTGTTAAAAGCATCCCAGACACATTTATGTCAATATCTTGGCTGTGATATTATAGTATAGTTTTGCAAGATGTTACCATTGGATGAAAAACGGTAAAGGGTACACAAATCTTCCTAGATTATTCTTTTTTTATTTTACCAAGTCCTCTTAATTTTTTAAAATTTTCTTTCTAGTTATTCCTTACAACTTCATGTGTATCTATAATTATCTCCACTAAGCTTTTAATTTCAAAAATTGAGGCACAATTTTAACATTTTTAAAAAGCTGGTACTAATTATTTTCCTGTCATTCAGTAACTTTCAGGACTCTAAATGTTGACCTTTAATTTTTCTAGGTTTTTCTTTTTTGCAGGAAGAGGGAGGTGTTAAGGGACACAGTGTCTGAATAAAACCAGCCTGTTCTGACTTCTTGAATTATAAATAATCTCCTATATCTGGTGTTTATTGAGCATCGAACCCATACTTTGAATCTGGAAACCGTGGTTATCTACCTAGGATGCTGTCTGGTTGGTTTAACCCCTTTCTGAGATGATTGCTTATAAAACCAGTCCCAGCTTCAACCCAGGAAAAGGCAACAGAATTAATTTGGTGCCCAAGGAATAATTTATCAGAACTATGTACGGACATCTTCGGGACATATAATTTTAACCATTCTAAAACAATTAAATAATAAAACAAACATTTATTGAGATTCTGACATATCCCAGAATTAAAAATCAGTATAGTTCTGGGGATTTATTTTGTGTTCTCTGGATTTTGACTTGTTTTTAGGTAACAAATCTGCAGCTTAACTACCTGTGGGACATTGACCAAGTTCTTTAACCTCTTTTTTCAAATATTTATCTATTAATTTGAAAGAGAGAGAGAGAAGGAGTGAGAGAGCAGAATTGCAAGTAGGGGAAAGGGCATAGGGAGAGAATCCCCAAGCAGACTCCCCACTGGGCATGGAGCCAGACAGGGCTCAATTCCAGGACCCCATGAGATCATGACCTGAGCTGAAATGAAGTGGAACGCTTAACCTACTGAGCCACTCAGGCACCCTGAGTTCTTTAACTTCTGTGTTTTATTTTCTTATCTGTAAAATGGGAGTAATAACGATCATACCTATCTATTGGGTTGTGAAAATTAAAAATATAATTTATGCAAAATGCATAACTTAGTGTGTGACACCTAGTAAATAATTATTTGATATTAGCTTTAATTGATCTGAACGTTTCTCTTCCTTTTCTATGGTCCTAATGTAAGGAACAATGCAACATGTTTGAAATATATCTAAACAGACTTAAAAAGAAATTCCCTTTTTAGTATTGACTACTGCAGTTATTCACATCCCTCTTCACACACATTTCAATACACATGACAGTTGACATTTATATGAACAACACATTTGATGGCTTTTTCAGGATTGTCTGCTACTCCCTGGACATTAACTGTAATGCATGAGCTTGAGAGCGATATCATCCAGACAGCCAGTAATCTGTTTATATTTATTTTTTAATAAAAGGCAAATAATACATACACTTTGATATTATAACTATAATAAAACACACTCTTTGTGACACACCTCACAATATATTGAAACACAATGGTGTGTTGTCACACCAACTGAAAATTGCTAGCACATAGGAATGTCAATGAATTTCTTAACCTAAAGCATAGGCAAGTAATACTGTTATTCTCTTGGCTTAAGCATTTTAACCATAATATGTCTTATTCCCATTAAGGAATAGAATTCAAAAGTAACTCCATTATAATAATGTAAAAATTCCCAGAAAAGATGGTTAAATATCTCCTTTATGTTCACCATCATTTAAAAAAAGATTCTATTCCTAAATAAATAGATTCTATTCTATTCTATTCTATTCTATTCTATTCTATTCTATTCTATTCTATTCTTCTATTCTATCCTATCCTATTCCTAAAACATTTATAAAAACCCAAGAAGGTTTCCCTAAAATTGTGAAAGCACATATATTCTAGGTGAAAAAAAAATAACTTTGACCTTTTCAGAATTTGTGAAGTTTGACTCACTATCTATTTCTATTCTTTCTGCTTGCAGTCTTGATAAACCATGGGGGCAAAACAATATGGAAAATCAATCAAATTGCAAAATACTGAAAAGGTTAAAGTCTATTTTTATGAGTTTATTCTATGTTCATAGTCATTCACAGATTGCATTGGGCATTACATTTATTGAATCTCATTTTTGTAATAAATATTCCAATGTGAAAGAAGTGGGCAAAAACAATTTGATTCATTTTTCCCCTTGGTATATTTGTATGACTAACAGGCAAAATAGACTTTAAGACAACAAGCTTTATCTGGAATAAAGAAGATCACTATGCCATCATAAAAGACCACTTATCAAACATTTAAAAATATGAACTTATGTTTACCTGATAACATAGCCACAAAAAACATATGAAGCGAAAATGCACAGCACTACAAGGAGGATTAAAAACAAAAAACAAGGGAACCCTGGGTGGCGCAGCGGTTTGGTGCCTGCCTTTGGCCCAGGGCGCGATCCTGGAGACCCGAGATCTAATCCCACATGGGGCTCCCGGTGCATGGAGCCTGCTTCTCCCTCTGCCTGTGTCTCTGCCTCTCTCTCTCTCTCTCTCTCTCTCTCTCTGTGTGTGTGACTATCATAAAAAAATAAAAAAAATAAAAAAAAAACAAAAACATAGCAGAGATGGAGCAGTTCCAAGAAGGAACAACATATAGAGAGTGATCATGAGCATGGCAGTTAAATTGGAGTGGAAGTCAAATGTACAGGACCATTAAAATAGAAGAGAAATACAGAGTATAATGCTGAGAGAAATAAGACAATCAGAGAAAGGACAAACACCACAGAATTTCACCCACTTGTGGCATAAGAAACAAGACAAATGAGCAAATAAAAAAGATAGTGAGATGGAACACCTGGGTCGCTCAGTGGTTGAGCGTCTGCCTTCAGCTCAGGGTGTGATCCTGGGGACCTGGGATCGAGTCCCACATCAGGCTCCCTGTGGGGATCCTGATTCTCCCTCTGCCTATGTCTCTGCCTCTCTCTGTGTGTCTCTCATGAATAAATAAATTTTAAGAGAGAGAGAGAGAGAGAGAGAGAGAGAGAAGGAGAGAGGCAAATCAAGAAACAAACTCAACTATAGAGGACAGACTGATACATTTGTACTGTACATTTGCTGCCAGAGGGGAGAGGAGCAGGGAGATGGGCAAAATAGGTAATGGGGGATCAAGGAGTGCATTTGTCCCAATGAGGACTGGGTGATGCATGGAGTTGTTGAATCACTATATTGCACACTTGAAACCAATACAACACTGTATGTTAACTATACTGGAATTTAAAATAGTGAATGAATGAATTAAAATTATAAAAAGGTTCTCTTTTATTTAAACTATAGTTAGTTAACATATGTGGTAAAATTGGTTTCAGGTGTAGAATTTAGTGATTCATCACTTATATATGACACCTAGTGCTCATCACAAGTGCCCTCTGTAATATCCATCACCCATTTAGAATATACCCACTCACCTCCCTCCATCAACCCTCAGCCTGTTTTCTATACTTAAGAAACTCTTGTGGGTTACTTCCCTCTCTGTGTTCTCCCCTTCCCCTATATTCATTGGTTTTGTTTCTTAAATTCCACACAACAGGTAAATAATATGGCATTCATCTTTCTCTGACTGACTTATTTCACTTAACATAACAAACTTTAGCTCCATCCACATTGTTTCAAATGGCAAAATTTCATTCTTTTTGATGGCTGAGCAATATTCCATTTTATACATATACCACATCTTCTTTATCAATTCATTAGTTGATGGCTATTTGGGTTCTTTACATACTTTGGATATTGTTGATAATGCTGCTATGAACATATGGGTGCATTTGACTCTTCAAATCAGTAATTTTATGTCCTTTGGATAAATACCGGGTAGTGTAATTACTGAGTCATAGGGTAATTCTATTTTTAACTTTTTTTTAAAAGATTTATTTTTATTTATTTATGATAGTCACAGAGAGAGAGAGGCAGAGACACAGGCAGAGGGAGAAGCAGGCTCCGTGCACCGGGAGCCAGACGTGGGATTCGATCCCGGGTCTCCAGGATCGTGCCCTGGGCCAAAGGCAGGCGCCAAACCGTTGCGCCACCCAGGGATCCCTATTTTTAACTTTTGAATAATCTCCATACTGTTTCTCAGAATGGCTATACCACCTTACATTCCCACCAACAGTGTAAGAGGGTTCCCCTTTCTCCACATCCTTGCCAACATCTGTTGTTTCCTGTGTTGTTAATTTTAGCCATTCTGACAGGTGTGAGGTGGTATCTCACCGTGGTTTTGATTTGTATTTCCCTGATGATTAGTGATTTCTTTTGGTGTATTTTTTAAAATTTATTTTATTTTATTTAAATTCAACTAATTAACATGTAGAGTATTATTAGTTTCAGAGGTAGAGTTCAGTTATTCAATTGCATTTAATACCGAGTGCTCATTGCATCATGTGCCCACCTTAATGCCCATCATCCACTTACCCCATCCCCGCACCCACCACCCCTGCAACAACCTTCAGTTTGTTTCCTATAGTTAGGAGAATCTTATGGTTTGTCTCTCTCTCTGATTTCATCAAATTTTTCCCTCCCTTCCTGTATGATTCTGTTTTGTTTCTTAAATTCAACATATGAGTGAAATTATATGCTAATTGTCTTTCTTTGATTGACTTATTTCAGTTAGCATAATGATGTTGAACATCTTTTCATGTATCTGTTATCCATCTGTATGTCTTCTTTGGAAAAATGTCAGTTCATGTCTTCTGACCATTTCTTAGCTGGATTGTTAATTTTGGGGATGTTGAGTTAGATAAATTTTTTATAGGTTTTGGATACTAAAAAACATGCCTTCTTAAACGCAGAGAACAAACTGGTGGTTGCCAGAAGAGAGGTGAGGGGGGTATGGACAACTATGTAAAGGGGATTGAGGTGCAATTTCCAGAAATAAAATTAAAACCATGGACATAAAAAATATAGCATAGGGAATACAGTAAATAATAAAAATTTCATTCTTCAGGCAAAATTTGTAATATGACTACAAAAAGACATAATGTGTATTAATTTGTTCTCATTGCAATAACTAAGAAAAATGAAAAATAGTACCAATTTAGTCAAGGATTATGGTGGAGGCAGGAATTATTAAGGAATTGTAAGAAACTGCAAAACTCTAGTCCTTAGAATGACAGTTTTTGATGCTTCTGAGAAACATAAGGAATGTTTAAACTTCCATAAATGTATAATGAACCAAGTGATTCCTTTCTTACCTTTCTAACCAAAACCTAATAGTTGATGTGTATTTCATTTGTCAGGTAACCAATATAGCTGCTTGTGCTATTATTTATATGTCTATTTTATATTTGAAACATTTTTATTTGCATGGATAATATCTTAAAACATTTAAAGTTTCATAGCATAATTATATGTTATATAAAAACATGTTGCTTTGTCTGATCATTAGGTCAGATATTAGCTTTTATTGTAAGCAAAAAAAAATCTTCTATATATTGTTCTCATCCAAATGAACTGTATTTATATCTTTTCCTTCAAGGAAAGCTAAAATATCTTGGTGTAAGTAACACAGATTGAGTGAGAGGTGTTAGCTGCAGTCATAGTGGCCTTGACTAAAATATATAAATCAATCTATTTTGTTTTTAAAATGTATTGAGTAAGATTTATCAATATTACTACAAACCCTGGAAACTACAGTAATAGAACAGTCTTGTTATAAGTGAGTCTTTTTCCTGCCAGAGAGAATGAAGGGACATGTTATTTCTCTTTCTGGAACTGTGCTTTCTATCACATAAAGCTGATGAAAAGTACCCGTTAGCAGTTGAACAATACAATATTTAAAATTATATCATTTTGAGAATCATCTTTGGTATCCTCTTTCAACTATGGAAAAATATAAGTCATGATCATCGAATACAATTTTAGATATAGTGATTAATACATATTTTCATATGAAAGCATTCTAAGCTGATTTTAGATCATATGTCATTTTTTTCTGTTTCCAGTAATTTTGGAGAAAGCAGCCACTCAAGTCAGAATATAAATTGGAACAAAAATAAAAATGAATCTAGGGCTATCATAATGACCTAATTTTAGCACACAATCATTTTCTAGAACCCTTTGAAATCTAGATGTTTCATTTTAATAAATGATATTTAGTATATTGAATGAATGAATAACAAAATTCTCACACTGAAGACCTATAGGTTTCCCTGAAAAAAAAATCGAAGAGGGTAAAATTGATCTTAGATGCTTATCTCTGGACATGTTCCATAGTTACTCTTGGCTGTCTAAGTCCTATAGCTCCTTGCCAAGGCCCACCTATCACCTAAACATTTCTTTCTTTCTCCTCCCTAGACCATTGGAAGACCATCCCTTCATTGGAACTATTCACCATTCTTGGATCAGATACCATCTTACTATTTTTCTTATTTTAAAAGAGTATTATCTGTATTTTTCTGCCCCTACCCCACAAGCCCATCTACTTTCCAATGCAGAATAGTCATAGAAAAGATTCCTATTTTTCCCACTCTTATATCAGATGTTTATCACAGAGGTGTGGTTTTAATGAAGTCACAGGTTATATTTCTTATATAACCAATAGCAGCTAGTACTTATTTTTTAGGATTTATTTATTTATTTATTTGAGAGAGAGAGAGAGAGAGAGAGAGAGACGGAGCACAAGTAGGCAGAGTGGCAGGCAAACTGGCAGGCAGAGGGAGAGGGAGAAGCAGGCTTTCTGTGGAGTAGGGATCCTGATGTGGGCCTTGATCCCAGGACCCTGGGATCACAACCTGAGCCAAAGGCAGAAACCTAATCATCTGAGTCACCCAGGCGCCCTGCAGCTAGTGTTTATACAGCACTTATACACCATTATTCTAAGTATTTTACATATATTAGCTCATTTAATTCTCATAATAATCCTAAAATGTAGGCATTATTTCCAACCTCATTTTGTGGATGAGGAAAATTAGGTCAGATAGATTGTGGAAATTATCTAAGGACATATAACTAAAATATGCTAGAGTAAGCTTCAGATCTGGACATGTGGCTCTAAAGTCTGTGCTCTTAACCTCTGTACTATCTTGCCTCCCCATGGTGATAGTCAATGACTGAAAATTGGTGGTTTCCCAAAATCTGTTATATCTTTATAATTTAAAGCCAATTTAAAGCTTCTGCATAAAGCCTTAGGTTTGGAAAATACAAATATTACAATTAATTATTTATTAATTTTGTTATTTTGTTACATAATTACTTTCAATTTATCAAATCTAAAATAGTACTTTTACTTATCTGTCTCAAATTAAATACTCTTTACTAGACACTGGTGTCAGGGACTGTACTTTACTTGCTCAGAACTGAGGCATGACTGAGCTATCATAGATTCATATAATAGATACATATAATAAATATTCAATAATGCATTGAATAAGTGAATAACAAAAACAACTTGTAATGATTACATATCAAGTATTAGGCGCTGTGCAACATGCTTTAAATATATTATATAGAATCCTTTACCAATCCAAATATAACATAGGTATCATTACCCTCATTTTAAAGTTGGAAAATTAGAGATTGGTTGTCAAATTGATCAAAACTTTACATTCATTGCAAAAAACAAAAGTCTTTAGGTTAAATCTATGAAAGGAGAAGTAGCAAAACCACATTTGTTTTTTGACATTTAGAAGTTAAATTTTAAAGACTCTCCTGGCTTCTCAGAAATATGTTTTTTTCTGTACTGTGTTGGCTTTAACATTTGAAATATTCTCACATCTTCTAAATGATGTTACAAATGGATTTTATTTAATATGAAAAGAAGTGGGAGATAAAATAAGTAAAATAAAAATATATTTTCTCCATAAATGTCTTTAATATTTCAACAGATATCTGTTGCATTTCTATACACCAATAATGAAGCAGCAGAAAGAGAAATAAAGAAAATAAACCACTGACAATTGCAACAAAATTGAAAAGATTCATACTTATCATCATAACCAAACAGGTAAAAGAACTGTACTCTGAAAACTATAGACCACTGAAGAAAGAAAATGAAGATGACAAAAAGAAATGGAATGATATTCCATTTTTATGGATTCAAAAAACAGATATTGTTAAAATATATATACTACCCAAAGCAACCTTTGTATTTTTAAGAAATCCATATCAAAATACCGACAACATTTTTCACAGTTAGAACACACAATCCTAAAATTTATATGGAACGACAAAAGACCCTGAATAGCTAAAGCAACCTTGAAAAAGGAAAGTAAAGGTGGAGTCATCATCTTTACTTAAATTCCAGAATTTAAGTTATATTATAAGCCTGTAGTGATCAAGAGAGTATGGTGCTGGCACAAAAATCCACACATAGATCAATAGAACAGAACTGTTCCCCTAGCACATGTTCCACTGTCCCATTATACATCATTTGCAAAACACTAATTCAAAGGTAAAAGTATTAAGAATTTCAAGACAGTGACCATGGAACATTAAACCCCAGGCATGGGGACCTGCTGAGTATGTGGCCTTGTGTGACTGTACTGATCATATGCTTATGAATCAGCAGCCCTGTACCTATTTCACAAAAATGTCTGAGGCATTATTGTCTAGTTGATTGAATCCAAGCATCTATGTTTGAATATTGGCTCCCTAACTTATCAGATATGTATATTAGCTTGGTAAGTTATTTTTACCTCTTTAATACTAAGCTTACTCATCTGGAAGTACTGTGATAATAAAAGTGCTTTCTTCATAAGACTATTGAAGTTTAAGTAAGACAATATATATGCATACAAATCAGGTGGCATATATGATTCTATAAATGTAAGGTATGTCATTTAATTTCAAAGGGGATTGGATGAAGCCATGCAAAATGCTTAGAGCTAACTAGGTCTGGTGGACACTTTATTTTCAGTATACATCTCTCCTATTCCTACAGAATGCTTTCCTTCTGGAAATTGTCATATTACTCCAACTCCATTCATAGCAACAGAGAGTGCTGACTTGTGAGTAAAATGTGTATTACCACTTCTATTCATACTTGATTAATCTAGAGTGAGTACCAAAACCAAATAAGGCTACAGTTTTTGGGATTCAGAAGAAATGCAGCTGGGTTTCAGGAACCTCTGGAACCAGTCTAAAATTCAATCAAAACACATCTTTAGTCTCTGCTTTTTTTTGCACACATGCCTCATTTTTCTTTTTTCTTTAATTCTTGTCCTCAGTTTCTAGGAGATATCCCTAGATTCTTATTACAAACTTTGGCTTAAGTTAGTTTGAGATGGCCTTCTGATATTTACAATCAAAAAAGCTCTGTCTATACATCATCATATTACAGAAATCTGATTCCAGGAATGAATTACCTTCCCCCATTTGTGTATTCACTACATAACAGATAATAGCAACCCAAATTCCAAGTTGGGTACCCAATACCATGTGAATAAAATCCAGATCAATAATAACCAATTGCACAAAAAATTTCTGGCCACCCCAGTCAAAAACAATCTCTTCCCTGAACTCTTGAATAACTTTCTGTCTTTTGTTTTACAACCTATGACACTCTATAAATTCTTTGTGGCTATCACATTTATAATTACAAATTTGTTTTAGTTATTTGTGTATATCTCACTACAACTATTAGAATGCAAACAGACTTACCTAGGGTTATTGTTAGTATCATTATTATTTTTTTAAAGATTTTATTTATTTATTCATGAGACGCACAGAGAGAGAGAGGCAGAGACATAGGCAGAGAGAGAAGCAGGCTCCATGCAGGGAGCCTGATGTGGGACTCAATCCCGGGTCTCCAGGATCACGTCCTGGGCCGAAGGAAGGCGCTAAACCACTGAGCCATCCAGGGATCCCCAGTATCATTATTATTAATCACTGTAGTCTCTGAAAGCATGGCAAATTGTAAGATTTTAATAAAAATTACTGAATAAATGAATTTGTTAATTAGCTAATAAAGAAGTCTTAGAGTTAGCTAGTATTATGCTGCTTGTACTTCCTCATGTTATTACTGATAGTGATGACTACTTTTGTTAAATCACTATTCGCTTACTATATAAAAATATGGTTGCAAAGCAATCATCACCACCACTTTCAGAATTCCACCAATACAATAAAGTTCACCAGTGGAAAAATTACTCAATTATTAGCCCAGGAAAACATAGTCCTAACTTCATATGCTTCTACATATTTTATGCAAGAAAAACATTTATAAGTACACTTATTCATTCTCTTCCTATCTTGCCAAACAAATGATTACAGGAGACAGATGTTCCCATTTCCAGACAACATAATTCAACAGAAACATTAGTCAACATCTTCTGTGTTTTGATTTGGTCATTAAGCCTTAATTCTAATATTATCAGCACTTACCCTATTGTTAGAAAAAATGAGAAATTGATATGAAACCAAAGAAATAGTGTATCTTTCATATAGACCAGAAGTTCTCAACCTTGTCATTATTGACATCTTGGGATGGAAAATTCTTTTTTTTTTTTTCTTTTTGAGGATGTCCTGTGCTTTGTAGAATGTTTAGCAGCACTTCTAGCCTCTATCTACTAGATTCCAATAACAACCCTCCCAGTCATGACCATCAAAAACGTCTCTAGATATTGCCAAATATTCCCTAGGGAGCAAAATTTTCACTGAATGCACAGAATTTTAACATTGGAAAGGGCTTTAAAAATAAAATAACCCTCTCATCTTACTAATGAATAAATTGAAGGTCAGAGATTAAGGGGACTTATTCACAATCACAGAGTGAAGTAATGACAGAGTTGTCCTGTATCAAGATTTCCCAACCCCTATATAGGGTTTGAGCCACCATAGCAAGCTCAAATTAGGAAGTCCTATTAACATGGTCATTGCTTGACAGTGGGCAACTTGGATGCCACCTAAAATTGGGTGGTTGGCTATCTTTCCAGCAGAACTGACCTATAATTAATGGATTCCAGTGAAAATTAGAGTTTGGAGCCCTTTGTGCAAGAGTGAGCCTTTTACCCATCCACCACTCCCAATCCAGGAGTAAGTCCTAGTGTTCAGTCACCCTTTGGGGTCCTTCATCCACTGTGCATGGGGTTGTCAGAAAGACAGATGCCTTACTTGACTTCCCATCTCCTTTCAGAAGGCGTGGCACGTTGATCCAGGGGTTGGTGGGAGAGAAAACTGAGCAGCCATTGGGTATCTCCATTTCAAAGGGATTGCAACAATAGAAATAAAATAAAACCATTCTTACAGGTAAAGGGAAAAAAGCACAAAAGAAAAAAAGAAGCTCAAAATGTTTCCTGCCTTTATAACATGTGAGCAATCTACCAATACAGTCTTATATCTGCAAGTAAAACCTAACTCAGCTATTGAGTTAGCTTAGTTCCATAAGAATAGTTAAGCAAGCAGTTGATAGTGTTTACATGAGAGCCTGATAGCACGCTACTGTAGAAATATGGACTCCAAGTAACTGGCATAGAAAATGAAGTCAACTCATTAATAGGTTTCTGAAACACATCCCTTTGAAAATCCATTTGACAGTTTCATTTTAATAAGTATTTGACATCTCCAGGCAATTCCACTAGACTCTTTCACCTTTTACTTTCCTCTTGATGTTCCTTGCAGGCAGTTTCTGTAGTTTGTTAACTGTCCCTGCTCTGGAAAGAAAATGCTTTACAGGAATAGCAGCAGCAGACATTTTGGTGTATATATGCAGAAACACATGGGGATATTTTTCTCTTGAAAATTATAGTGTTTCCTCCAAATTTTCAGAATAGGAAAGCAGCCAGATAAGCTCTATAGCAATGGGGAGATTGTTTCTTGGACTGTAGCTATGGATGTGAAGATCCAGCCACAGACTGTCAGTGTCCAATATTATCAGTATGGGTGTTGGCTATATGGAGATAAGTGGCCTTACACTAAACTTTACTATTTGTCTAGACTTTTCTAATCCTGGATTGATGAGACAAAATTATTCACAGAATGTCAAAACTGGAAGAGTCATATGAGATTATTAAATTTTCCATAGGGTACTGAGAAATACCAATAATTTCCCAAGGTCACATTGTAATTCAAATCTCTAAGTCTAAAAATAACTTAGAACTCCTCCTGAGGACTTGGTTTTCTAAAATGTCAGGCTTTGGGCACATGGGTTAAGCTCAGTCAGTTAAGCCTCTGACTTCTGATTTTGGCTCAGGTCCTGATCTCGGGGTCATGAGATCGAGCCCCCCAAGTCGGGCTCTGTGCTGAGTGTGGGTGCCTGCTTAAGATTATTTCTTTCTGTCTCCCTCTGCCTCCCCTCTGCTTGTTCTCTCTCTAATTAAAAAAAGTCAGACTAGTGTAAAAATAAGTAAATGAAAGGAGTAAACAATAAACTTGGACACAGATATTCATCAGCTTAGCACTTAACACCTTGGGGGGCACCCTGTACAAAGTGTAGTGAAAAATTGAAGCAATTAGATAGGTAATTCAGTTCAAAACACACTCATCTGAAACATAAAAACAATAGTTATTTTTTTAAATAATCCTAATAGTTACATCAATTATCCACTTCACTGTTTGTGTGTAGACTCAACTAGCCAGAGAGGTCATAATTATCACTACTTGACCTTAATGTGACTTCTTTCCTTGTCAGATAGTTACCAACAGGGCAGCCCTGGTGGCTCAGCGGTTTAGCGCCGCTTTCAGCCCAGCATGATCCTGGGGACTTTGGATCCAGTCCCAGGTCAGGCTTCCTGCATGGAGCTTGCTTCTCTCTCTCTCTCTCTCTCTCTCTCTCTCTCTCTCTCTCTCATAAATAAATAAATAAATAAATAAATAAATAAATAAATAAATAAAATCTTTAAAAAAAAATAGTTCCCAGCAAATGTAGGCAACTAGCTAGAGGCACAGTAAAGAGATTGAAGTGCCCTTTAAGTATCTACAGAAAGAATTTTAAAAAATGGCAAAATGGAATGTATGGATTGTGTGTGTATGGAATCACTTTAAATTAATCAAATTTACCTGTCATCAAAATCAGCCATCAGACATTGGATATTATCTAAGAAAAAGAGAGCCAGAGGGTTTTGTATGTTCTCTGATTGAAGCAATTTAGTTTAGTTGCAAATATATTTTTCTGTTATGAAAAACCAAAGCCAATAGCTTATTATTTATTTTTTATTTTTTTGAAGATTTTATTTACTTATTCATGAGAATAATATATAACATATATGCATATATATAATGTAATATATACAAAGAAGATGTGATTAATATATATTAGTATATATGTCACATCTTTATCCATTCATCAGTTGATGGGCACTTGAGCTGGTTCCATAATTTGGCTACTGTAGATAATTTGATAATGTTGCTATAAATAAAGGAATGTACCTATCCCTTTGAATTAATATTTTTGTATTCTTTGGGTAAAATACCTAGTAGTGCAATTGCTGGATCCTAGGCTAGTTCTATTTTTAACTTTCTAAGGAACCTCCATATTGCTTTCCAGAATGGCTGCACCAGCTTGCATTCCCACAAACAGTGCAAGAGGGTTTGCTTTTCTCTGCATCCTTGCCAACATCTGTTGTTTCTTTTTTTTTAATTAATTTTTATTGGTGTTCAATTTACCAACATACAGGAAAACACCCAGTCTCATCCCGTCAAGTGTCCACCTCAGTGCCCGTCACCCATTCCCCTCGAACACCCGCCCTCCTACCCTTCCACCACCCCTAGTTCCTTTCCCAGAGTTAGGAGTCTTTATGTTCTGTCTCCCTTCCTGATATTTCCCAACATTTCTTTTCCCTTCCTTTATATTCCCTTTCACTATTATTTATATTCCCCAAATGAATGAGAACATACACTGTTTGTCCTTTTCCGATTGACTTATTTCACTCAGCATAATACCCTCCAGTTCCATCCACGTTGAAGCAAATGGTGGGTATTTGTCGTTTCTAATGGCTGAGTAATATTCCATTGTATACATAAACCACATCTTCTTTATCCATTCATCTTTCGATGGACACCGAGGCTCCTTCCACAGTTTGGCTATTGTGGCCATTGCTGATAGAAACATCGGGGTGCAGGTGTCCCGACGTTTCGTTGCATCTGAATCTTTGGGGTAAATCCCCAACAGTGCAATTGCTGGGTCGTAGGGCAGGTCTATTTTTAACTCTTTGAGGAACCTCCACACAATTTTCCAGAGTGGCTGCACCAGTTCACATTCCCACCAACAGTGGAAGAGGGTTCCCTTTTCTCCGCATCCTCTCCAACATTTGTGGTTTCCTGCCTTGTGAATTTTCCCCATTCTCACTGGTGTGAGGTGGTATCTCATTGTGGTTTTGATTTGTATTTCCCTGATGGCAAGTAATGCAGAGCATTTTCTCATGTGCATGTTGGCCATGTCCATGTCTTCCTCTGTGAGATTTCTCTTCATGTCTTTTGCCCATTTCATGATTGGATTGTTTGTTTCTTTGGTGTTGACTTTAATACGTTCTTTATAGATTTTGGAAACTAGCCCTTTATCTGATAGATCGTTTGCAAATATCTTCTCCCATTCTGTAGGTTGTCTTTTAGTTTTGTTGACTGTATTCTTTGCTGTGCAAAAGCTTCTTATCTTAATGAGGTCCCAATAGTTCATTTTTGCTTTTGTTTCTTTTGCCTTCGTGGATGTATCTTGCAAGAACTTACGGTGGCCGAGTTCAAAAAGGGTGTAGCCTGTGTTCTCTTCTATGATTTTGATGGACACTTGTCTCACATTTAGATCTCTCATCCATTTTGAGTTTATCTTTGTGTATGGTGAAAGAGAGTGGTCCAGTTTCATTCTTCTGCATGTGGATGTCCAATTTTCCCAACACCATTTACTGAAGAGACTGTCTTTCTTCCAATGGATTGTCTTTCCTCCCTTATCGAATATTAGATGACCATACATTTCAGGGTCCACTTCTGGGTTCTCTATTCTGTTCCATTGATCTATGTGTCTGTTTTTGTGCCAGTACCACACTGTCTTGATGACCACAGCTTTGTAGTACAACCTGAAATCTGGCATTGTGATGCCCCCAGCTATGGTTTTCTTTTTTAAAATTCCCCTGGCTATTCGGGGTCTTCCCTGATTCCACACAAATCTTAAAATAATTTGTTCTAACTCTCTGAAGAAAGTCCATGGTATTTTGATAGGGATTGCATTAAACGTGTAAATTGCCCTGGGTAACATTGACATTTTTACAATATTAATTCTGCCAATCCATGAGCATGGAATATTTTTCCATCTCTTTGTGTCTTCCTCAATTTCTTTCAGAAGTGTTCTATAGTTTTTAGGGTATAGATCTTTTACCTCTTTGGTTAGGTTTATTCCTAGGTATCTTATGCTTTTGGATGCAATTGTAAATGGGATTGACTCCTTAATTTCTCTTTCTTCAGTCTCATTGTTAGTGTATAGAAATGCCATTGATTTCTGGGCATTGATTTTGTATCCTGCCACGCTACCAAATTGCTGTATGAGTTCTAGCAATCTTGGGGTGGAGGCTTTTGGGTTTTCTATGTAGAGTATCATGTCATCGGCGAAGAGGGAGAGTTTGACTTCTTTGCCAATTTGAATGCCTTTAATGTCTTTTTGTTGTCTGATTGCTGAGGCGAGGACTTCCAGAACTATGTTGAACAGCAGTGGTGAGAGTGGACATCCCTGTCTTGTTCCTGATCTTAGGGGAAAGGCTCCCAGTGCTTCCCCATTGAGAATGATATTTGCTGTGGGCTTTTCATAAATGGCTTTTAAGATGACGAGGAAAGTTCCCTCTATCCCAATCCTCTGAAGTGTTTTGATCAGGAAGGGATGCTGTATTTTGTCAAATGCTTTCCATGCATCTAATGACAGTATCATATGGTTCTTGGTTTTTCTCTTGCTGATATGATGAATCACATTGATGGTTTTACGAGGGTTGAACCAGCCTTGTGTCCCGGAGATAAATCCTACTTGGTCATGGTGAATAATTTTCTTGATGTGTTGTTGGATCCTATTGGCTGGTATCTTGTTGAGAATTTTTGCATCCATGTTCATCAGGGATATTGGTCTGTAATTCTCCTTTTTGGTGGGGTCTTTGTCTGCTTTCGGAATTAAGGTGATGCTGGCCTCATAGAACGAATTTGAAAGTACTCCATCTCTTTCTATCTTTCCAAACAGCTTTAGTAGAATAGGTATGATTTCTTCTTTAAACGTTTGATAGAATTCCCCTGGGAAGCCATCTGGCCCTGGACTCTTGTGTCTCGGGAGGTGTTTGATGACTGCTTCAGTTTCCTCCCTGGTTATTGGCCTGTTCAGGTTTTCTATTTCTTCCTGCTCCAGTTTTGGTAGTTTGTGGCTTTCCAGAAATGCGTCCATTTCTTCTAGATTGCCTAATTTATTGGCGTATAGCTGTTCATAATATGTTTTTGAAATCGTTTGTATTTCCTTGGTGTTGGTAGTGATCTCTCCTTTCTCATACATGATTTTATTAATTTGAGTCTTCTCTCTCTTCTTTTTAATAAGGTTGGCTAATGGTTTATCTATCCTATTAATTCTTTCAAAGAACCAACTCCTGGTTCTGTTGATCTGTTCCACAGTTCTTTTGGTGTTGATATCATTTAGTTCTGCTCGAATTTTAATTAACTGTCTTCTTCTCCTGGGGGTGGGGTCTATTTGTTGCTTTTTCTCTAGTTCCTTTATGTGTAAGGTGAGCTTTTGAATTTAAGTTCTTTCCAGTTTTTGAATGGATGCTTGTATTGCGATGTATTTCCCCCTCAGGAATGCTTTTGCTGCATCCCAAGGATTTTGAACGGTTGTATCTTCATTCTCATTAGTTTCCATGAATCTTCTCAATTCTTCCTTAATATCCTGGTTGACCTTTTCATCTTTTAGCAGGATGGTCCTTAACCTCCACGTGTTTGTGGTCCTTCCATACTTCTTGTTGTGATTAAGTTCTAATTTCACGGCATTATGGTCTGAGAATATACAGGGGACTATCCCGATCTTTTGGTATCGGTTCAGACCCGATTTGTGACCCAGTATGTGGTCTATTCTGGAGAAAGTTCCATGTGCACTTGAGAAGAATGTGTATTCAGTTGAGTTTGGATGTAAAGTTCTGTAGATATCTGTGAAATCCATCTGGTCCAGTGTATCATTTAAAGCTCTCGTTTCTTTGGATATGTTGTGCTTAGAAGACCTATCGAGGGTAGAAAGAGCTAGATTCAAGTCACCAAGTATAAGTGTATTATTATCTAAGTATTTCTTCAGTTTGGTTATTAATTGGTTTAAATATTTGGCAGCTCCCACATTCGGGGCATATATATTGACGATTGTTAAGTCCTCTTGTTGGATAGATCCTTTGAATATGATATAGTGTCCCTCTTCATCTCTCACTATAGTCTTCGGGGTAAATTTTAGTTTATCTGATATAAGGATGGTTACCCCTGCTTTCTTTTGAGGACCATTTGAATGGTAAATGGTCCTCCAACCTTTTATTTTCAGGTTGTAGGTGTCCTTCTGTCTAAAATGAGTCTCTTGTAGAAAGCAAATAGATGGGTCCTGCTTTTTTATCCAGTCTGAAACCCTGCGCCTTTTGATGGGGTCATTAAGCCCATTCACGTTCAGAGTTACTATTGAGAGATATGAGTTTAGTGTCATCATATCTATTCAGTCCTTGTTTTTGTGGATTGTTCCACTGAACTTCTTCTTAAAGGGGAATTTTAAGAGTCCCCCTTAAAATTTCTTGCAGAGCTGGTTTGGAGGTTACATATTCTTTCAGTTCCTGCCTGTCTTGGAAGCTCTTTATCTCTCCTTCCATTTTGAATGAAAGCCTCGCTGGATAAAGTATTCTTGGTTGCATGTTCTTTTCATTTAGGACCCTGAATATATCCTGCCAGCCCTTTCTGGCCTGCCAGGTCTCTGTGGAGAGGTCTGCTGTTACCCTAATATTCCTCCCCATAAAAGTCGGGGAGTTTTTTTCTCTTGCTGCTTTAAGGATCTTCTCCTTATCTTTGGAATTTGCAAGCTTCACTATTAAATGTCGAGGTGTTGAACGGTTTTTGTTGATTTTGGGGGGGGGGGTCTCTCTATTTCCTGGATCTGAATGCCTGTTTCCCTTCCCAGATTAGGAAAGTTTTCAGCTAGGATTTGTTCAAATACATATTCTGGCCCTCTGTCCCTTTCGGCGCCCTCGGGAACCCCAATTAAACGTAGGTTTTTCTTCCTCAGGCTGTCCTTTATTTCCCTTAATCTATCCTCATGGTCTTTTAATTGCCTGTCTCTTTTTTCCTCAGTTTCCCTCTTTGCCATCAACTTGTCTTCTATGTCACTCACTCGTTCTTCCACCTTGTTAACTCTCGTTGTTAGGACTTCTAGCTTGGATTGCATCTCATTCAATTGATTTTTAATTTCTGCCTGATTGGATCTAAATTCTGCAGTCATGAAGTCTCTTGAGTCCTTTATGGTTTTTTCTAGAGCCACCAGTAGCTGTATAATAGTGCTTCTGAATTGGCTTTCTGACATTGAATTGTAATCCATATTTTGTAACTCTGTGGGAGAGAGGGCTGTTTCTGATTCTTTTTTTTTGAGGTGAGGTTTTCCTTCTCGTCATTTTGCTCAGTGCAGAGTGGCCAAAAACAAGTTGTATTGGGAAAAGGAGAAAAAGAGAGAGAAGGAAAGAAAAGAGAAAAAGAAAAAAGAGAAAGAAGAAAAAAAGGGGAAAAGAGAAGAAAAAGAGAAAGAAAAAGAAAGAAAGGAGAAAAAAAGGGGGGGTGGGGTGGGGGAAGCAATCAGAAATCAAGAAGAAAGAAAGAAAAAAAAGCACAAAACAAAACAAAAACAAAAAAACAAAAACAAAAAAAAACAAAAAAACACGGGGGAGTATCTTCCGATTCTGTATACTTTAAGTCCCTTGACTTCCCCTGGAACTGGTCTGTCTCGCTGGTCTTCTGGGGGAGGGGCCTGCTGTGCTGATTCTCAGGTGTTAGCACTTGGGGGAGCTGCTCTGCCCCTGCCTGGTGCAGGGCTCAGTGGGGGTGTTTACCCCGTGAGGCCCCGGGAGGAAGCCACAGTGGCGGGGCGGCAGCTCTGGGAACCTGGAGTCAGCTCCCGCAGTAACTCCGGGGCTCTCCGTCGCAGGGCCTGGGGGCTCCCGGGCGGGGCCACTGATCTGCTCAGCTCCAGGCAGGAGCGTCCTCGCTGTTCTGAGCCCTCCCGGCCTCTGCCTGTCCCGGGGGGAGGCCGGATCCTGTGCTGTGTCCCGGCGCCCTGTGCTCCGGACCTGCGCTGTTGGATTCGCGCTCCTGCCCCGCAGCCCCCTCCGCGGAGCCGCCGCCCGAGCCCCTCCGAGCTGTTCCTGGAGCCGCGCTGCCCGCTCCGCGCGGAGCTTATTCCTCTGCCCAAGCCTCCGCCGCGCTGCTGCCGGAGCCCCGCAGCCCCCTCCGAGGAGCCGCAGCCCGAGCCCCTCCGAGCTGTTCCCGGAGCCGCGCCGCCCCCTCCGCGGAGCTTCTTCCTCCGCCTGAGCCGCCGCCTCTGAGCTGCTCCCGGAACCGCGCAGCCCCCTCCGCGGAGCCGCCGCCTGAACCCCTCCGAGCTGCTCCGGGTCCCGCCGAGCGCTGCAGCCCTTAGGGAGCTCGGCGCACTCTCCCGGGCAGTTCCTCTGTTACTGTCCCAGGGAGCCCGAGGGCATCCCCGGCTTTCTGGGGATCCTGCTCCAATTCCCCGGGAGGCCTTTCTGCCCGGGAAGTTTGGTGCAGCTCCTGCTCCTCCGGGACGGGGCTCTCCTGTCCTGGGGACACTCGCCCCGGCCTCAGCCTGGCTCCTCGCGGGGCCCCTCCCCCTTGGAGGCCTTTTGTTTTTTTATTTCTTTTTTCCATATTCCTACCTTGATAGAAGCGCGAACTCTTCTCACTGTAGAATTCCAGCTGGTCTCTCTTTAAATCTCAGGCCGAATTCGTAGATTTTCAGGATGATTTGAATGTTTTCTAGGTAATTTGTTGAGGACAGGTGACTTGGGGACCCTACTCTTCCGCCATCTTGCCCCTCCCCCTCACATCTGTTGTTTCTTGTGTTGTTGATTGGAAAAATGTCTATTCATGTGTCTTCTGCCCATTCTTTAATTGGATTATTTGTCTGTGGGTGTTGATTTTATATGTTTTTTAAATATATTTTGGATACTAACCTTTTATCAGATATCTGATCTGCAAATATTTTCTCCCATTCTGTAGGTTGGCTTTTAGGTTTATTGATTGTTCCCTTCACTGGGGAGAAACTTCATTTTGATAAACTCCCAATAGTTTATTTTTGCTTTTGTTTCCCATGATTTAGGAGATATATCTAGAAAGAAGTTATTATGGCCCATTTCAAATATGTTATTATCTGTGTTCTCTAGGATTTTTATAGTTGTAGGTCTCACATTTAGATCTTTAATCCATTTTGATATTTTTGCATATGGTGTAAGAAAGTGGTCTGGTTTCATTATTCTAGATGTTGCTATCCAGTTCTTCCAATACCATTTTTATGTGACTTTTTCCAATTTGATATTTTGTCCTACTTTGTCAAAGATTAATCGACCATATAATTGTGGATCCATTTCTGGGTTTTATATTCTGTTCTATAGATCTATATGTCTACTTCTGTGCCAGCACCATACTGTTTTGATCACTAAAGTGTTTGCAAAGAAATTGCTAGAACTTATACTCGAATTAAGTAAAATTGCAGAATACAAAATCAACCCACAGTACAAAATGTTGCATTTCTATCAACCAATAAATAAATAGAATGAGAAATGAAGGAATCAATCCTGTTTACAATTGCACCCAAAACCATAAGACAGCTAGGAATTAAGCTAACCAAAGAGGTAAAAGATCTGTACTCTAAAAACAATAGAATACTCATGAAAGAAATTGAAGAAGACACAAAGAAATGGAAGAATATTCCATGCTCATGGATTGGAAGGACAAATATAGTTAAAATGTCTGTGCTACCTAAAACAATCCAAGTATTTATTGTAGTCCCTATCAAAATACCAGCAGCATTTTTCACAGAGCTAAAACAAACAATTCTAAAAATTTGTATGGAACCAAAAAAGACCATAAGTAGCTGAAGAACCTTGTAAAAGAAAAGCAAAGCTGGAAGCATCACAGTTCCAGAGTTGATTAAGTCTTTTATGAAGAGGCAGAGTTGGATTAGATGGCTGAGACCTACAAAAACTAAAGTCAAGTGACTGGCTTGAAACTTATAAAAGAAGTATGCTTTTCATCTGTCAGCCAGTATAGGTAAGTGTTAAATTGTATATGATCATTTGCTCCTTCTTCCTTTTTTCTCCCTTTTTTCAAATTTTTATTTAAATTCCAGTGAGTTAACAGACAATGTAATATTAGTTTCAGGTGTAGAATTTAGTGATTTATTACTTACAACAATATTCAGTACTCATCGGTACTAGTGCCCTCCTTATCAGCCATTTAACCCATAGACCTGTCCATCTACCATCCAGTAACCCTGTTTGTTTTCTATAGTTAAGAGTCTGTTTCTTTATTCGCCTCTGTTTCTTTATTTGCCTCTCTTTTTTTCCTTCTGCTCATTTGTTTCTTAAATTCCACAGGTGAGTGAAATCATGTTATTTGTCTTTCTCTAACTTATTTCACTTAGCATAATACTCTCTAGCTCCATCCACACTGTTGGAAATGGCAAGATTGCATTCTTTTTTATGGCTAATACTTCAGTATGTGTGTGTGTGTGTGTGTGTGCATGTGTGTGTGTATGTGTGTATGTATGTACCATATCTTCCTTTGCCATTCATCAGTCAATGGACATTTGGGCTCTTTTCCATAATTTGGTTATTGTTGATAATTCTGCTATCAACATTGGGGTGCATGTATCCCTTCAAATTAGTATCTGTGTATCCTTTGGGTTTCCTAGTAGTGTAATTTCTGGATCATAGGGTAGTTCTATTTTTCACTTTTTGATGTTAAACTGTTTTGAACTGTTTTCCAGAGTGGCTGCATCAGTTCAAATTCCCAGGAACAGTGCTGGAACATTCCTGTTTTTTATTTTATTTTATTTTATTTTATTTTATTTTATTTTATTTTATTTTATTTTATTTTAATTATTTAATTTATTTGAGAGAGGGAGAGTGCGAGTGCCACACAGAGGGAGAGGGAGTGGGACAAGCAGATTCCCCTCTGATTGCAGAGTCTGATGCTGGCTAAACCTCAGGACTCTGAGATCATGACCTGAGCTGAAGGTAGATGCTTAACCCAGTGAACCACCTAGGTGCTCTTATACAGCACTTCTTTATCCATTCATCAGTTGATGGACATTTGGGCTCTTTCCATAATTTGGCTATTGTTGATAATGCTGCTATAAATATTGGGGTGCATTCTTTTTTGAGTTAGTATTTTTGTATTCTCTGGGTAAATACCTAGTAGTGTGATTGCTGGATTGTAGGATAGTTCTAATTTAACTTATTGAGGAATCTCCATACTGTTTTCCAAAGTGGTTGCACCAGTTTGGATTCCCACCAACACTACAAAAGGGTTCCCTTTTGTCAACATTCTCACCAATACCTGTTGTTTCTTGTGTTGTTGATTTTAGCCATTCTCACTGTTGAGAGGTGATATCTCATTGTATTGTTGTTTTGTATTTCCCTGATGATCAGCAATGTTGAGCATCTTTTCATATGTCTGTGGGCCATCTGGATGTCTTCTTTGGAAAAAATGTCTATTCATGTCTTCTGCCCATTTTAAATTGGATTATTTGTCTTTTGGATATTTTGGACACTAACTCTTTATCAGATATGCCATTTGCAAATATCTTCTCCCATTCTTTAGGCTGCCTTTTAGTTTTGTTCATTGTTTCCTTCCTTGCGCTTTTTATTTTGATGAAGTCCTAGTAGTTTACTTTTGCTTTGGTTTCCCTTGCCTTAGGAAAGAAGTTTCTATGGTTGATTCGAAGAGGTTACTGCTTGTGCTCTCTTCTAGTATTTTTATGTTCTCAAGTCTCACATTTAGGCCTTTAATCTATTTTGAATATCTTTTGGTGTATGGTGTAATAAAATGGTTCAATTTCATTCTTTTGTATGTGGTTGTCCAGTTTTCCCATTTGTTGATGAGACATCCCCCCACATGTCCTTTCCTGCTTTGTCAAAGATTACTTAACTTTATGACAATGGGTTAATTTCTGTTTTTTTTCCTATTCTGTTCCATTGATTTTTGTGTCTTTTTTGTGCTAGTAGCATACAGTCTTGATCACTGTAGCTTTATAAAATAACTTGAAGTCTGGGATTTTGATGCCTCCAGATTTGCTTTTCTTTTTAAAGATTGCTTTGGCTATTCGTGGACTTTTGTAGTTCCATAAAATTTTGGTATTGTTTGTACTAGCTCTGTGAAAAAATGCTGGTGGGAAAATACCAAGGATATTTAAATATTAGTTTGAAGTACACGCATCTCAGTTCTTCTCAAATATTCTCCTTACCATTCGAATCATCAATTGTTACAACCATGGACAGTATAGCATACCTTGATTAAAAGGCAATTATTACTTGAAAGCAAACCAATATGTAGAGCATCGTTTATTGTTTATTTCCATAGCTATAAATTTACCTAATCAATATTTTTCCACATATCAGGTGACCTGTCATGGAAAGATGGCTTAGAATGGTTACTGTGTTTAGCCAGGCTATGAAGTCATACTGCCTGCAATACAAGAACTTGGAGAAAGCAGAGATTTGTGAAGGCTGGGGTGGTTATGGGATACTTCTTAGATTAAATGAAACTAAAGGATAAGTGACATTTGGACATGTACCTCTTTTGGACCAAATTGATGAAACTCCATGCATTTCTTTGTTTTATTCTTTTTTCTTTCAGTTCCACTAATGGAGATATAGTGCCAAAATCATCATGAAAGGTTATTTCTGCTCATTTGCAAAAAACAAACAAACTAAAACAACAACAACAAAAACAGTGTTCTAAAGACCAATAGAGACAGAACATAAAGACTCCTACATCTGGGAAACGAACTAGGGGTGGTGGAAGGGGAGGAGGGCGGGTGTTGGAGGGGAATGGGTGACGGGCACTGAGGCGGACACTTGACGGGATGAGCACTGGGTGTTTTTCTGTATGTTGGTAAATTGAACACCAATAAAAATTAATTAAAAAAAAAAGACCAATAGGTCATGTTTCCATATTAAAATAGACAAAAAGTATACACTTTGAAAAATATTAAGACTCCTTTTATTCTTTTATTATTTAAATTATTTTTTTCCTTCAGAGCAAAAGATCTAGTGAGAGATTGGCAGTTGCTAATACCATACTCAAAACCGCATTAAGGAAAAAGATTGATTTCATATATCTCTGAAAACCAAGGCATCTAATAGCCGATGGAGCAGTCAATAACAGAAAGAGCAGCTATATTTTCCTACCTTGTTTTTTATCATTAAATAAGCAACACAGAATGGGGAAAAAAGAAAATATGGAAATAAGTATCAAGAACAGAATGTGTGTGTGTGTGTGTGTGTGTGTGTGTGAGAGAGAGAGAGAGAGAGAGAGAGAGAAGCTAAAGTCAGTTTAACATGGAAAACAGCAATCACAGAAGTCTTTAAATCTGGGATGCCTGGGTGGCTCAATGGTTGAGTGCCTGCCTCCAGCTCAGGGTGTGATCTTAGAGTTCTGAGATTCAGTCCCACATGGGGCTCCCTGCATGGAGCCTGCTTCTCTCTATGCCTATGTCTCTGCCTCTCTTTTTCTGTGACTTTCACGAATAAATAAATAAAATCTTTAATAAAAACGTCTTTAAATTATTCTTCTTTCTGAGTAAAGTGGGCACTGGAAATCTGAAACTTTTCAGCATTAAATTTCATTCCCTGCCTGTCCCTAATAATATTGTAAATGACAATATCAGATCAAGAAAAATATGAAATAAAAATGAAATAAGTGATTAGAAGTGGCAGTCTCATAGAAAAACAGGGCATAATGTTTGAGAAGAACACTATTTATATGAAGCCACTTTCCATTTTCTACCTATTTTCCTTTGTGATTGTCATGTGTTGATGGCACATAGAATCAACTTCAAGAAATGAAAAAAAAGAATGAAAGATAGGAAGGAAAGGAAGAAGGAAGGAAGAGGGCAAATGAAAAAGAAAGAAAGAAAGAAAGAAAGAAAGAAAGAAAGAA